>NW_026138076.1:13075833-14381666 GCF_025592945.1 Manacus candei
GAATGGTTCAGTAAACAAGTTTGTTTTAATGCATGGAATGCTATAGCTGGTTTTAATAATTATTTGGAGAGGTCTTGCCCTGATTCAGTTGACTGGTGTCCTGGAGGTGGGGGAAATATATTTCTACATAAATTTAGTGTATAACTTTGCTACTTGTTAACGTATTGCTCACATAAATAAATGCTTCTTGTTCAGCACATCATGTACGTAGGAGTCATTGACACACTTCCTTCAGTTTTACTTATGGTGTACCTGAACAGCAGAACACATCTCTGCTATGCCTTCATTAACAACATAGTTGCAGTAAATGTCACTCAGCACCCTTTCACCAGCAATCTTGGACTTCATAGGTAAGTTTCCTTTCCCCAGTTTAATTGTGAAATCTCTAGCACCTCAGAAAGCACCAACACTGAAAGAGGTTGAGAAGGAACCAATTCCTTTATGGTCTTCTATGGGTGAAACACTCCATGATGGCAGAGCAGACAGCTGCACTCTTTTGGATACTGTAAAGGTCAAAAAGGTAGAATTTTGTCTCAAAAGAAGAGAGGGTTCTTAAACCCACCTAACTTTATAGAAGTGAGGTGGTGCAAGAAAGGGAGTAATGTTACTCGCCAGGATTGCTGCCCACAAGCAGCTTTGCTTCATGAGAGCTCTCCAGTCCCTCCCATGCCAGATTCTAATCTGCGCGACTTTCCACTCTTTTTTGCTAAGTCTTCCCTAGGAAAGTGTTGGCTCCACCTCTGATGCTGAGAGGATGGAGACTGTTTGCTCAGGGGCCTCTAAAAATGCAGGAGCAGTTATGTAAGCAGTTTTCACCTCTTCCAGTTCAGACATAACCTGTGGTATATGGTTTAAGCTCATCCCATTTTTAAAACCCTTCCATAAATACTGGTATTGAATCATATGCAAACAAAACCAAAAATAAATAAAAGAATGTGCTGCTATGCTGTATGGGTGGTGGGGTGTCTCTGTTGCTACTTCTCTTAGAGCTCATCAGTGACCTGGTAATAATATGGGAAAAGCAGCAGCCTTCTGAGGTGAAATTTTGAGCAAGTGGCATCTAAGGAATGCCCTGCCATTTCCTCTCTGCAATTTTTCAGTTGTTCCCTTTCTAATTTTTTTATCATTCTGCTCTCTCTCTTCTTTCCTTCCATAGAAGTCCAGATTGAAAGTCTTTAATTTGAAATATAAAAATATTTACAGTCTCTTTATTCCTCTCCCTCCCCAAGTTGATTCTAGATAGATAATTCCTTCATTTCTCCAAGTTGGCACGCATCACTGAAATATAGCAACTTGGTCATCCTGAAATCCAGTACTGGGGGGGGGGGGGAGGTGGATTGATTACATGCTTCATCCTAGATCACTCTAATCTCAAGCAGATGGTCCCAACAGTTTGAGTGCAGCAGTTGGAAGAGTGTGCCATGAGCCATCTCCCCTTTCCCACCTCCTGCATGCTCACAGTTTAACTGATTGGCATAACTGGAACAGACCCAACACTTACTGACAGTCATCACTTTATGAAGTCACTTTCCTTTTTTTTTTTCTTTTCCCTGAAAACAGAATAATTTTCAGTTCACTTAAGGGGCTCTAGTTATAAAGAAAAAATACACAACACACAAACTGTTTGTCTGAGCAACAAAAGCTTACTTCCAGTTATTTTCTCTTTCATACCAGAGATATGGCTGGCCAGTAGCTCAAACAGATGCAATAGAAAAAAATAGCTTAGTGATGGTATAAGCACACTAGCAATCAATCTTCATATAAAACACTATCATAGATACTACAGCTACACTCCATGCAGACAGACAAGAATGAAGGAAAACAGCTTGCCAAGCTCAGCTATTATGAAAGGTAAAGGAAGGATATTGTCAAATGTAACCCAGCTCTGATTTGCTGTTCTACAAAACATAAAGTATGTTCTCTATAATGCAGCTCAAAAAATTCATCTGTTGCCAACTTCTGCCTGGTGCATGGAGAAGGGAAGGCTTCCACTCCCCTCTCTCCCTCACATTATCCAACAGAGTGAATTGAGGCAAGTGTCTTATGAGCGCAGAAAGAGCACACTTGGGCAAGACAACTCTCCCACTTCAGTAGAGGCAGAAAATAATATCTCATCTGTGCTGGCAGAAGAAGGACCACACCAGCCTCTGCAGAAACCAGCTGACATCAATGGGCACATTTCATTCCCAACTCAAGACTGTTAAAATAATGCAGGAGAGTCATCCTCGTTTCACTACCTGTGTAACCTAGTCACGGAAGAGGGAAATAAATACCAAAATAATCTGTTAACCAACCACAGCACACTAAAGATCAGATATACCAGAAAAATAACTTCATGGTATGAATAGAAAAGTTTATTATTTGGGAGATTTTGTTCAAACTCAACAATTTGTGGTAGTCAGAGAAATATCCAGAATTCTACTGGAGGCTTTTAGCTTTCTTTGCCATCACTGAGTTGGTGTTGTTAAATCAGTATCTTTGTAAGTCTGTTTTATTTAAAAATTCACTTCTTAGAATAATTATCTTACAAGTTAATAAACTGCAATGAACCCACACCACCCTAAATCCATTGACATAATGTGAATATTAAACTTCCAAGGAAGTTCTAAAAACTGATTCAGTACCAGAAGTGTTTTCTTCCTTCCAGTGCACTCTGGTGAGTTATTCAAGGTTGAAAAAACAATTGGGAGTTTAAATCAGAGGTCACAGAAACACATGTTCTCAAGTAAAAATGACACTTGAGAAAATGGGGGGAAAAAACCCCAAAACATGTCAGAACAAGATAAACCACTGGGAAGCCAAAGTAAAGACACAGCAGCGTAAGTTTGTTGGGTTTTCCCTTTCTTCAAAACCCAAAAAACCAGCAACATCTGGCCTTACAAAGCCACACTTTTGTTCTGTGAGTGATCATTGAACATCTTCAGTGGAAGAAGGCTCAGAGTAGACAGACGTGTGTGTGAAGCTCAGAAAAGAATGTAGGAAGTGACTACAGCTGTCACCAAAGAAGCTGAACTGATCTCACACCAAGGTGGCCATAGATGGCCTTTGCTGTAAACAAACAGCTGTATCAGTTGAAGGGGTCAGCTGGTTGCAAATAGATCTTCCCTAAAATAATCAGTAGAAAGTAGTATATTCCCGAGTCAGCCACACCAATATGGGGGTGTGTGAACATGGCTCAGCATGACATAGAGTATAAAACCTGAACACCCAGAAAAAGCAACTTAGAGGAGAGCAAATAGGCTTGAGCTGGCTTCAATCCATGTGGTCCTTCTAGCAGCTGGGATCACCCAGCACTGCAGTGGTGAGCAAGCTATAGAGAATGGTAAAGGGAATGATGTTTGTATTGTGATTCAACTGTATATACAATTCCTATATTTTGTTTGTGTTGTGATTTCAGTGTGTTGCTCCATTACTTTTCTAAATCAAAATCCCACATAGCAACAAATATCTTCAACTGAGTAAGTTTGGTTCTACAGCATTAAGCTTTCCTCATGTAGAATATCTAGAAGAACCTGGTCAGAGAACACTGGACTGTGACCCACATTGCCAGCTGACTTAGCTAGCCCTTCACTTGTTTTTCTGAATGACTACAAAGGAGTTTTATAGAGCTAAACAAGTACTGCCACTCAAGAACTTTGAGCCAACACAATTAAATATAAGCTTTCTTAAGCACTAATACTTATAAGCTAGGAAATTTTACTTGGAACTATTAAATGAAACTACTGTAAAATCATACTACCTGCCAGGTGGAGTACGTCTTCCAGCCCGTGCTATACAACATAAAGTACCCACTTGGTCTCCACTGGGTGACTAATAAGCACCCCGTAACCCTGTGGGCACAGAACACCCCTACTCATGCCTCATCTATTTCCATCATAAGGACCCAGTACCATCTACATTAAGTGTGCTCTCGTATGACACAAGAGAAAGCATTGGAAGGGATCTGTGTAATCATCTAATCCAATACATATGCCCAAAGGAGGGTAAAATACAGCAAGCTGGTCAGAAATTATTTCCCCTTTATAAATCCAGGCTGACTACTTCCAATCACCTTCTTATCCATTCTATATTTGGAAATCATTTCTATTATTATCTGTTTCTTCACCTTCCCAGGCATCAAAGTGAGGTTGACCAGCCTGCAATTCCCTGTGTCCTCCTTGCCCTTCTTGAAGGTAGGAATGACATCTCTTTCACTTGTCAGGGAGTTACCCTTATGATAATGACCTTTCAAAGATAACAAGAGTGGCCTTGCAGTGACATCAGTCAGCTCCCTCAACACTTGAGGGTGTATCCTATCAGGTCCCCTGAATTTCTTTATGCCCAATTTTTTTATACATTCCTAACCTGATCCTCCCTCCACCAAGGATAAATCTTCCTTATTCCAGACTTTGCTAAGCATGTCAGGGACCTGGGATCCCTGAAGGCAAATCCTAAGAGTAAAAACCAAAGCAAAGAAGGCATTGAGTAGCTTGGCCTTTTCCATGTCCTTTGTAAATAAGTCTCCTGCTCCCATTTAGCAGTGGTCTCACATTTTCTCTGATATTTCTTTGCTCCTGAAGTCCCTGTAGAATCTTTTCTTGTCCCTCAACAGGTTCAACTTCAGAGAGACTTTAGCTTTCTTAACCCAGGCCCTTAATCCACGTCAGACAGTGTCACCTGTCCTGCTTCCACCTTTCTCTGTTTTGAGTTGAATCAGAAGCTCCTTGTTTATCAATGCAGGCTTCCTGCTACTTTTCTTTGATTTCCTGTATGAGGGAATGAACCATTCTTGAGCTTAGAGTAACCAGTCAGATAAGGTAAGATTTCTTGGATGCCAGATATTATAGGTCATCCCTGAATTCATACGGGAAAAAGCTTCAAGTACTCAGAATATTTTCCAGACCTATTTTCTTCCACCTCAAAGATTCTCCTTGCCTAGTTTCAATGAGCAAGAGGGTTAAATGCTTAAAATAAAAATTATATATATTGAAAAAAATAGTGACAGAGAACATAAGGTTCCTAGAACACTGATCTGACTCCAGAAGCCAAAAATACAAGTGGATTAAAAAAAGAAACATCAAATATAACAGGTTTTGATACTTCATTTCTTCTGACAAACGATGTATTTTAAATTAATTGGGAAAAGCAGAGGCCTAGAAAGAGAATTCTTATCTCTGAACAAAAAGGTGCATGTCTAGACAGCTGGAACTCTGCCTGCACATTCATTTTTGGAAAAGCAATTAAAGCTGTCCACTTTGGAAACAGATTCAAATTTCAGGTTCTGCAGTTTACAAGTAATAGTCCTACAAATAAGAAGAAATTCCTTTTATCATAATCTCTACAATTCACAATTTAAGTCACTCCTTAATGGAAACTAAATCTAATTTTGCCAAAGAAATGAATGACTCACAGATGTCTCCCCAGCTATAATCAACTCTTGACAGATTGCAGTGATCAGACCAAGAGTTCTCTCACAGAATAAAGCATAATCTTAGCTCCATGCTGATATGTGGCTTTTGAGAAAAGCTTTTATTACAGGAAGAAAACTATTATAGAGTAGAATTGCTTGAAGTCAAATACCCAGTGAGAATTTTAGGCTAGGGCTTAAACAAACTCTGCCTGCTCCTGCAGACTGCATGCCCATTAGCAGGTGGGACACGAGACACACACCTATTGTGCATCTTTGGATTAAGCTTCTTCCAAAAGGAGTGAGCTCTGACAGTTTCATGACATTGCAAACTTCCTCCAAGTGCTGAGTGCACACTCAGCAAGTTTGCCAATGACACCAAGCTCTGTGGTGAAGTCAACAAACTGGACAAAAATATCAGCTTGAGAGATGGGCCTGTGTGAGCCTCATGAAGTTCAACAAGCCAAGTGCAACGTCCTGCACGTGGGTTGGGGCAATTCCGAGCAAAAGTGCAAGCTGTAGAGATTGAGAGCTTCCTTGAGGAGGACTTGTGGTTCTTGGTGAACAAGAAACTTGACATGACCTGGCAATGTGCACTTGCAGCCCAGAAAGCCAATCATGTCCTGGGCTGCATCGAAAGTGTAGCCAGCAGCTCAAGGGAAGAGATTCTGCCCTTCTGCTCTGCTCTTGTGAGACCCCACCTGGAGTACTGAGTCCAGCTTGGAGCCTGCGACATAAGAGAGACACGGACTGCTGGAGTAAGCTGCAAAGATGTTTAGAGGGCTGGAGCACCTCTCCTATGCAGACAGGTTGACAGAGTTGGACTTGTTCAGTCTGGAGAAGAGCAGGCTCCAGGGAGACCTAACAGCAGCCTTTCAGTACCTACAGGGGGCCTACAAAAGAGGGACTTTTTACACAACATGTAGTGACAGGACAAGGAGTAACGGCTTTAAACTGAAGGAGGGCAGATTTAGATTGATTATTAGGAAGAAATTCTTTACTGTGAGGGTGGTGAGGCACCAGAAGAGGTTGTCCATGACAGTTGTGGATACTCCATCCCTGAAGTGTTGAAGGCCAAGATGAACGGGACTTTTGAGCAACTTAGTCTAATGTAAAGTGCTCCTTCCATGGCAGGCAGGTTGGAACTATATGGTCCCTTCCAACCCAAACCATTCTGTAATTCTAGGACAGGAAGCAAAGAAAAGCACAGCAGAGCATCTGGGATGCTCAGTAGTCACTTCAAAAGCACATCCCCATTGGCACTAGAACTTTTACTCTAGGCACATATTTAGAAGACTCTAAAAACTTCCTTTGAAGGACTTTAGTGGGTTTTTGTTTTGAAGTAACTTTTTAATCGAGGATCAAAGAGTCATCCCATTCAAAAGTTAACCAGATAGCTGTACCGGTAGCTTTAGGCAAAGCTACTACTTTAAAGTGAATGCATCAAACTTCAGGGTTCTTAATTCCACGTGTATGCAAATTTTCCCTGTATGTATGTAAGAATTCATCCTGCTTTCACTATCACTATCTTATTAAAGACAAAGACAACCAACAAGTCATCATCATCTAATGCATAATGGTATAAAATTAATAATGGGATTAGGATGCCTCAGAAGTAAATTGTGATCACCACTCTTTCAATTCAGGACAATAAAAATGAAATTACTAGAAACCTATGAACAGAATTTTGCTCAATGTGCATGATTTTTGCTCAGATTATAAGCATGTGGAAGAGAACTATGATGCCTAAACAAAACAGAATACAGAATTGAACAGACTAAATATTCACATTCCAGGAAAAATTTTGCAACAAAACCACCAGTCTGTTGTTATGTAAGAAAACATTTCTTAGGCCTTTATTTACAAAAGCTTTAAAAACAAATACCCTCTGTTATGCAAATTACTTGTTTAAAAAGGACTGCCCAGTTACATCATCATAATTCAATGAGAGAAAGGTGTTTGATCTTTCGCTTTTAAGTACAAGATAAAACAGAATATTTGGTGAACATTTGGAGATTTTTCTACCATTGATTTCTGTGTCACACACACGTGCGCACACGCAGACACACAATGTCACACGTTCCATCATTTCAGGCTAGTATTTAGCTATTCAATACCAAAACTCCTTCCTGCACAACTGCTCTGTATACATGCTATGCAGAGTTGAGAACATACTCCAGGGTCCTTTAAAACAATATATCTAAAATATATTGTAAAATATACTCAAAAATAAGCTAGCATTACACTCCTCAGGTAACTTTATTAGCTGTAAATTATTCATATTTTGTTGTTTTACAACAAGTATCTGTAACATCTGTCTTTGTAACAACTACAAAAAAGCATGATTTAATTGTCCTTCTAATTCAATATTTCAATTAAATAGTATTTTTTCAGATCTTTGGGTTTTATCTTCAACTAAACTGACTTACAAAAATCATGAAATCAAGTACATAATAAATATGACTTCATAAAAAACATCTGAGGTGCACATTACTAGAATAAAAGCTAGGAGGTCAATCAAGGGAAGCGTGCCATTACAAGACTTTGACTTTTCCAATATCCTTCAACTCTCAGCTTAATGGCAAAAAGGCTAAAGTCATAGCTGTTCTTTTCCTGAAGGGTGTAAAGCTGTTTTTTCAAGCCTCTTTCCCCCATCACAGAGCGGTTTTAAAGCAACAGGCCAAACAGCAGTTGACACGTGCAGGATGTGTTTGAAGATGACTGAACAACAGTAAAATAAGAGCAGTTACTATGATTTCAGTAGTTTGTTTCGCTTTAACAAACACAGATTACGGGGTGAGATGCCAAGGAAATACAGCTTGAAGCTGCTGAACTTGGCAGATGATTGTTTTCTAGCTGAGGGCAAGAGAAAAAACCAAAACAAACTTCAAATAAAACAGAGGATCTGAGTCAGTCTCTCTCTAAAGTGCAAATTTGATGGTCCACAATCTTGAATAGCTAAAACGCCTGCACAGTGGAAGGAACAGACATGAAGAGGGAAGTTAATTACAATCAGAGCCAATTAATTGAAGAAGGGAGGGGAAAGAGACAAAAAACTGGAAAAACAATATAGGTAAGTTTACCAGACTGTTCATTATGATTCAGCTTTCCCCTTCTCTCTTCCACACTGATCCTATACATGCTTCTTTACAAATGGGCTAGTTGAGAGGCCAAAATGTAACCCAGAAAATTTTACATATCAAGATCAAAATCTGTGATAGGAACAGTCAAGTTTAGTACATAGAAAGGCAGAAAAGAAAGTGTACTGAGAAAGGGGGGGAAAAAGCCTTATTGTCCAAGGGGTTCAGCCAGAGATAAAACCTATATACAAGCATGTGGAGGTCAAAAAGATGGCCTTTCATTTCATGTCATGACTGCTTGTTGGCTTCTTCTTCATAAGCGTTTCCTGTGCCGTTTTGTACATAAGATGAGCCCGAACCAAGGCCATATAAGTGGCCACAATATTTGGCATCATCAATGTGATCTTCAAAGAACATCTAAAGAGTAAGAAGAGAGACACAAATTATTAGAAAAGGTTCAGTTTAAATAGAACTATAGAAAGGCTTTATAATGTTACTTTCTTTTTGAATAAGATATTAAATCCCAAGGTGCAAAAGATGATATAATTAACATAGTAATATGGTTAATCTCAACACATTATCACAATGTGCTATATGACACAATTCTTTAAAACTGTCAAGAAATATAATCAGTCTTACTGTGCACCCTTCCCAATGAAATGGCCAAATGCAATGTTTTCATAATTTTATATTATTAGTCATCACTCACTTTTCTTCAAGTGCAACAAGGATATTTCTCCACTTGATTTCTGTGGTGTTTCTCACAACAGCCATATGCTTAGCATCCATCATCAGTGCCTGTTTTCTTACCTACTCCTCAGTGTAGGGTTTTCACCACACTCTGACTTGAAAGGTGGTATGTCCTAATTTATGTTATAAAGGTTTGGAGGTGGGGAGGATAAGCACAAAACCCATTATGGACTTTGGAGAAATGCAGAAAGATGTATTTCCAGCTCTTCACTGGAGGAGACTTCATTTAATAAGGAGTAAAATTTTGTACTAAGATTGAATTTACACCTTACAAGTCTAAATTGCAATTGGAACCCTTCAGTGGAAGACATATGAAACTTCATGATGTTCTGATACTCTACCTTCTAGACTTAGGTTTTCAAGCACAAAACCACAAATTGTGTCACAAAAATAAGACCACACACACACAAAATTTTCACCCTAAAACCTTCATGGCAACCATGGACACCGCTGTGGTTGACATGCTGAGTCATCATCAACATCAGAAATCTAAGTCAGGCAGAAGTATGCAGGAACAGAATGGATGCAATACACAATTCTAAACATATATACCACACAGGCTCAAAACTTCTCCCTTCAAGCTTTCGTCGTAGTAGCACAGTCAGGAATCAGAGACTTCAATTAAAAGTTTTAAAGCCCCCCTGTAGTTTTTAAAGAAATTAACGGGTAGGTGTCAGAGACTGAAATGGTTAATGATTTATGCATTCTAGGAGACTTCTGCAGGCTTTTGACCTCTGATGGGCAGTTGGACCCATCCCTCCCTCCAGTGCTGAAGGTGTCAAGCCCTGAAAAGGCAGGACCTCTGATGGCCCATCAAAGCCCATCCCCTCCTCTGCCAGTCTTGAAAGGCAGGAACCAGGCCAGACACAGAAACTCTGCGCAGGCCCAGGGAGAGGTTGGAGGCTCGAGGCATGGCCCATAACACTAACCATGGATATAACAACTCATAACTTCTTGGCGTGTGGGGGCTTCCCTCCTTCACCCCCAGCAGATCAAGGCCACCACTTCAACTGACAGACATGGAAGGGGCAACTACCAAGTGTCATCGCTGGTATATACGTTTTTTCCACTCTCATCTTTTCTTTTTCCTTACTCTCCCTTACTCTTATCCTGTCTTTCTCTCCCCTATGCATTTTCTCCCCCTCCAAAGGTTATCTCTATGCCACATTGTTATATGACAACACCAAAACCAGCATACCTGTTGATACAAAATTGTTAAAATAAACCTTGCCAATATATATTTTCAGACACCGATTATTCAGTGTCGTTTCACTCTAATCCACCCTAAGGGAATTATTGATAAGAACCTGGGTTATCCCCCTCCCCTTTTTCTAGGGCAGGTCATAACAGTGGGAAAACCCCAAAACAATTCTACTGTTGTAGTACCATTATTTAAGTATTTCTGATGGAAAGAAAAAGAGCAGTAACTTTTTTTTTGCTGGCACTCCAAAACCCAGCAAGTTGCAGCTCATTCACAGAAATTAGCAATTTTTTACCTCTAAAAGCACTGTAAAATGAAGACTTTTCAGTTAGAAATACATTTTTAAATACTGGACTCCCTTGAAAAGGCTTTAAAAGTCAACATTTGATGTACTTCTCTCTGCTTACTACTGCATTTTTATTTAGAAATGCTGTATTTGCAAAGAATATCCACAAGTACTGGGAAAAAAACAAACCATGTCTGTTGGTTTAATTAAGCAAGTATTTTGCATTAAAAAGCCCTCAAAGATTTCCTGGTAAAAGCTTTTGGTAAACTGGTGCTGCCTCACCTTGAATATTGTGTGCACTTTTGGGCACCACAATATAAGAAAGATATTAAGCTCTTAGAGCATGTCCAAAGGAGGGCAACAAAGATAGTGAAGGGCATTGAGGGGAAGCCATATGAGGAGCGGTTGAGGGCACTTGGTCTGTTCAGCCTGGAGAAGAGGAGACTGAGGGGAGACTCATCACAGTCTACAACTTTCTCATGAGGGGAAGAGGTGGGGCAGGCAGTGACCTCTTCTCTGTGGTAACCAGTGACAAGACCCGACGGAATGGCCTGAAATTGCATCGGGGAGATTTAGGTTAGGTATTAGAAAAAGGTTCTTCACCCAGAGGGTGGCTGGGCACTAGAACAGGCTCCTCAGGAAGTTGTCACAGCACCAAGGATGAGAGAGTTCAAGAAGTGTTTGGACGATACTCTCAGGCACATGGTGCAGCATTTGGAGATGGTCCTGTGCAGGGCCAGGAGTTGGATTTGATGATCCTTGTGGGTCCCTTCCAACTTAGGATATTTTGTGATTTTGTGATCTCATTAAAGAAATTATTATGACTTTGAACCTTTTCCTCTATAAAAGTAATTTGAAAGGTTGTATCTTCTTAAACATGATTATCATGTATTTCCCTTTCTTTGCTTTCATTTCATTTCAAATTCAAGAGTGAAAAATTAACCAGGCAGACAGCAGTTAGCTGCACTGGGCTTGGACCATACCAAAAACATAATCCTCTTTATTACATCTGTAGCCCATGACCTGCTTGACAACTACAACAATTCCAGAAGAGGCAGAACAGTGTTAGGATGAGCAAACCAGCTTAAACTACATCATTTATTATTCACCAGCTGTCTCACCAGTATTTGTCAGAATCTTGTGATCATTTTCTCCTTCATACAAAAGGCTGCATTACAGAAGGTAGACACCTCAGCCTACAGTGCTTAAAATTGTTATAAGATGAGGTTTGATATTACCATCTATTTGGACATGGTAAATGACACTGAATTGCTGGCAGAATGCCATGTTCTGATGCACTGGCGTTTGTCCAGTGAACTGCTTTCCAGAAGAGGCCTGTTCAGTATTTGATTGTTCTGTTAATGCAAAATATCCTAATATCTTCCTGTTGTATGCGGACAAGCAGCAAGGAAGTGCGAAGCTTATAAGAGCTGATTTTCCCTGCTGTAAACCTTGAATTAATTGACTGATATATAATCTTTTAGAACATTAGCAATCTATGCGTCGTTTAATGGTAAGGAAGAAGAAACACATGGACGTTCTCCGCAACAGCCTGAAAGTCATTATTTAATATACCTGTAGCCTGAAAGTTTAGCTAGAAGTGGCTAGTCAACACTCCTTCCCCACCTCTCAGCCTGTCACTAGCAGCAGTGCACACCAGCTGAGTATTACAATGAGCAGAAGCTCAAAAAAAAAAAGCTGGCTTGAGCATAGTCTCCCAGAAGGAAGTCTGGCTCCAGCAGCCAGCAGCTCCAGCAGCGCCCACCTGAAAAAAAGGCACCCTCCAAAACAGGTAAGGAAAAAACTCCAAAACAAAATTCATAAAAAATCCAAAAGCCAGGCACAGGCTGGAAATGTGAAGCAATAGCCACAGCAGCTAAGCAGGGAATCAGTACAGGTGGTTCACACTTACTCTGGGGAAAATGCAGGTAAGTCTTATTTCTGTCAAGAAAGGATTGACCCCTAAAGCCCTTTAGAGACCTCCTTAAAATACCACAGACTTATCAGAATCAGCAATTCTGTGTGACTATCACAGCACGTTACAATCATGGAAATAAAAACAGTACATTCACCTACTTCTCTCATTTTGAAAAAGGCCATTCCTGTGAGTAAAGAATCGGATCCTGCCTGATGCTGTGGTCCTATCCTTTCCAGCTCTAACTGCTCAGCCACTTCTTGTAATCCACCCTGAAAAAGAAAACATTTTTGTTAACTGCTAAAAAAAAGTTAAATCAAAACTGAACTGCTATACTTGGGAAAAATCTGTTACACAGGTCATACAACCTCAGGTATATTTTAACATTTGCTCAGTTGTTGAAACAGTCATTGTACTAGATTAATTGACACCTGGAGAATCAAACTTTCTGTATCAACAGCAGCATTAAAATTCTGTTAAAATTGATTAAATAAGACAGTATTTGTGACCAACAAGACTACTAATGTTCCAGTTTGTCCAGTAACCAGATGATACTACTTAACAATTTCTTCAAGATGTTGAAAGGAGGACTGGCAATGCTTAAGAACAAAACCAGGTGTTCCTATACTTCTATTTGAACAAAAGTGTAGAATTACACTTTTGCCTTTTAAAAACACAACAGTTCAAGCGCTTACAAATGACATGCCTGTATGCTTCCATTTGTTAAAGTGTCAAGGCTTCCTCTGAAACAGACCTCTTTTTCCCCACTAGCCTTTCAACAACTAAGCTGAGGGTTTTTCCACATCCCTTCACAAAATCCAAGAATATTCTTAAGTACCTAGAACGCTACAGGAAGCCCAGGAATATGTTAGACCACAGACATATAGAAACCAGGTGGCAAAGTTAAAAGAGGAAGGTAGTGCTCCCTCCATCTCTACAGGACATTCTACCCCTTTTAAAAGTTTGTTTCATTAGCTGCTGTAAGAGAATAGGGGAAAAAACATGCAAAAATAATCCATCATCTTGCAACTAGTTTTCTAAGATACTAGAGTCCTGTGGTGAAGCCATCTTTAACAGCTTTTCTGTTAAAGATATATATTTAACAGACATGTGCAACAAAACCTATTTCTTAAAAAAAAATTATATAAATATCTGACATACAAAAAGGGAACAATTTTAAAATGGTAACTGTCCATTTTGAATGTTGATAGAACAGGACAAATTGTGAAGCTGTAGGCAACACACCAAAGCTGCAAATCGTATCTGCTCTAAAAGATAAAACTTCTTCAGTTTTGAGACAAATTTTCTTCCCAATAAGCTGATGTGAAAAACTGTCCCCTTAACTGCAGAGTGACTAAATAAACCCCCTTTTAGTGTCCGCTCCAAAACAGTAGTAACTGCTACGTGTGGGAGCAAACCTGTCAGAATTTGGTTTGGTTATACATAGATAACACTGATCAGTTGAAGGACAAACATTACACTGTAACTGCAATCTTTTAATGCTGTGAGCACGTGATTGTACAATTCTTTTTTTAATTCATTAAGCTATAAAGCTACTGGAAAGACTAAAGCACATGCACATTCTTTAAGGTCTAGAAAGATTAAAAAAAACAGACCGACAAAATCCTCAGTGCTGCCATAAGCTCTGTGAGGCAGAAATGTTGCACAGAAGCAATGCTTTTCAATGCCTAGAGTTCACCTTTCCTTGCACTCTTTAATCTGTTTCAAGTAGGTAAAAGGAAGCAATAAGAGGCAAAAGCACAACAAGTCGAATGTAAAATTCATGGAGCAATAAAGTAGTCTGACCTGAAATTCAGATCAAACATCATGAAAATTCCCTTGACTCTTATGGCAACAGCTTTGGGTCCACATTTTTGTTTAAAAAAAAAAAGGAATCTTCAATAATAACATTCCTAAGTAACACCTACAAACCGACAGCACTGGTATAGATAGATTTATTCTGTCTTAAGCAGCAGGAATACAGTTTACAAAAGTTTAAGGTTAGTCTATATGCTTTACAGTTAAGTCCTCAAGCTGGTTTGTTTTATGTGCTTAGATAGAGCATTTGAACACTGCAAACTTGCTTGGTTAACTTACACTCTCAAAATCATGCTGAGGGTTGGTGGCCAGCAAGGAAAAGAGTACATCTCAGGCACAAGTATATTCTCTGCTTTCTAACTCCAATAATGAGCTGCTAATTCACCACAGCAGTTAGACCCAAACCCTTTTAAAGGTACCAGTTTCTGCTCCTAACTCTCTACTTCGTCAAGCTGCAAATTAGCAGTGCCTCATTATCAGGTTCTGCTAGCTGTAAGACTATCTACTCTAGCTCCAAATAACTTCAAAGAACACTCCAGAATAAAAATCAATAATATTTACACAGCAGCTGCAAGCTCTAGAATGCAGACTTAGTAATACAAAAATTACAGTAACAGCAGCCTACCAAAGAATGCATTGAAAATAGTGCTTTTAATGGTGTGTGTATATATATTTGTAAATATATACCATTTTTGTGTGGAACTTCTTGGTCTGTAAGTGCAATAATTATAGAATAAAATTTGGCTGTCTCTGAAAATGTCATGATTTAAGAAAGGTATTCTCCAATTTAGTGTTCCCACTGAAACCACTCCAAAACACACACCACTCACTCACTCCCCACTGCCCTTCCCCTGCAGTAGGCTAGGAAGGAGAACTGAAGGCACAAAAGGTAAAGATCACGGGTTGAAATATGAACAATTTACTGGAAAACAGCAATAAGCTAAGAAAATGCACAGTAACAGCAACAATACTAGTGACTGTGTGTACAAGAAAAGACACATTACTGCTCACCCTGCAGAAACCCCTGACAATATCTGACTGCTCCCTCTGCTATGCTACTCCACCACAGCATCGAGCTCTACCCCCTGACCCAGAAAATGATGTTAGGTGGTACAGAATAATCTCTGTGTCCCAGCCATGCCCCCTCCTGGCTACTGCAAAAATTAACCATGTGCTGACCAGAATCAGGACAGAAAATTAACAGGCTATTGAGATTCTCCTTCAGGCACGCCTTTTGCACTCCAGCTAAGTACACTTCACTCTTGGAGGAGAAGGACAAGTTCTTCCCAAATTTTCACAGCATCGGTCTTCCAAGAAAAAGGTCACAGAATGATTTACACCACCATGGTCATAATCACACCACCATGGTCAACAGCAAATCCAGTTCAAATTCTCATTTCAGGGCACATTGTCAGAGTTCACTGTTCTGTACAAACCCTCATATTAAAAGCAAGTTTCCGACAAGGTCAATCAATCTACATTCCTTAAGATTGCCACTACTATCAAAAGGTTTGGAATTGTCTACATAAAAAGCTTTTTTTAGAGAATAAGTAAGTTTAACTTATACTACATTAATATCTCCCAATCTGCATGCCAGTAAAGTCAGAATAATATACTATAAATTCACAGAATACTTAATTCCACAAAAAAAGCATCAAATATCTTTCCAATCCTGAAACATATTTCTCTTTCCAATGCCAAAAATCTTTTTGGGTTGTGTGGGAACAGAGAGTGGGAGACCTATAGCAGGTCAGTGACTTTCATATGAAAAATAGCTTAGACAAGTCAATAAAAGACAATGGCACAGCTGTTCAATTCACTGTTCAATTCATTTAATACAGATTGAAAGTGACACACATTAGGAGACAGTGCACACATTTTTAGAGTCACAACACTGAATGTTTAGTAACTTGTTTCAGGCAGCTTCTCTCAGTACAGCTCAAGTCCACCATCATTTCATCACTGGGAAATCTGGAGGGGTAAGAAAGTCCATTCCCACTCCCCTGCTGTCACTATTAGTCTGCAGATGAGGTGACAGGATCAAAATTTACTGCAGGAAAGCTGACCTACATATTAAACTCTAGAAAAAAAAAAATCACCCTTGTTCTTATGGTTTGCTGAAATAAGACCTGTGAAGGTTTTTCCTGTCTTCCAAAAGATCTTAGCGTCTCTAAACAATGCAAGTTACACACAACTATGTCTTAATGAAATGTCAGGAACTGAATCCTCTCCTCCCCAAACTCACTGGGAATGTCACCTCTGGAATAGTGACACAGAACATCAATCTGTTACCTTTCCTATGTCACTAAATTTAGAATTTACATTCTGTTCTTGCTAAGTGTGTCACTACCACTAAGACACCAGATGCTTTACTTTGCTTTATCAGGAGTGAGAAAATGAGGGGTTTTTTTCTGGGGGGGGCCTCCTCCCTACCCCTCATTTAAGACTCCTGAAGTTTAGGAGTAAACTGCTTCTAAGATGTTCTCCAATCCTCAGCCATTTGTACAACTGATTATATCAGTAACAACTGCAAATGAACACAGATAGCCACACTTTTCTTACTAACTGGAAGGGTGGTCTACATTTTCATCATTAATTTCATTAACAAAGTTAATTTACTTCTCACACAAATAGGTTATACTCAAAGTGACCCACTCTTTTCTCAGAAAGAAACAGAGCCCTATAAACAGCACACAGATCACTTGTTCAGTACAACAAAGTGGCAAGCCATTCCTTAGTTAGGATTTGGTTTTACTAAGGTGAGTGTTCTCTTCTTCCTGCAGGTTTTCATTTAAGAAAGCCTAGAAAGTTACTTTCCATAAGAGCAACAAGTCATCGAATGCCTCAGATGAGCAATGCACCTCATTCCAGCAGTAGTCCAGTTCTTTGGCAAGTAAGGCTGTTAACAGCACCTTTAGCATCTTTCTTTCACTTGCTGTCTTCCCCTTCACATAATCAGTTCCAGTTCCCATTAATTCTCCAGTCCAATAAAGTATCCAAATTTCATGCCTGATAGAGTAAGCCAATTAATAGCCCCACTGGCCTGACATGACAGATTAGTTTCTAGTTTGTTTTTTTTTTCCTAGAAGTCACATGTTGTCCCTGAACATATGCTGTTGTTTATCTTTCGTTATAGGGCCATCTGAAACATTCTTCATTCCATTCCTCTTCCCAAGACATTTCCACATCATCTTCATTGCAATTACCTTTGCCTAGATGACTGCAGTCCTTTAGTGGGCTGCACAATAAGGAAATAAGAGCATACGAAACCTATCAATTCTCATGGCTAAGGAAATGAAGAATTAATTCCAAACACGGGTTTATCATCTATCAACAAAGCACTGTAAATACAGTACCGTGATATTTTTAACTGGTAAGTAGTTATAAAAATAGATTTGTGCTCCTGCCTGCTTCTAAAAATTGCCTTTAATATTAAACATACGAAGCTTGAGACAACAGTGCTCAGTAGGCACTATCAGAGCAAAACCAGACAATAAAAATATAGAAAATAAGTATTTTTAAGCACAAAGTACTCTATCTCCAAACGCAAAATTTGTTCTGAGATATTAACAGATTACTTACCTTCAGGTTTTTGCAACTCTTCATGAGATATTTTACATCATAGATGACAGGGAAAAACAACCGCAGTATCTCAAAGAAGTCCAACTCTTCCTCAGGTAAATTGGAGTTTGTCAGGATTTTGATTAGATAGCCAAAGTCATATCCGCTGCAAATTAACAACAAAAACAATGTAAGCAAATAACTTCTCACTTCCAACATCACGACTTTACTGCACATTAACTGGACATTTTGCTTAATTTCAAAGCAATTAAGACCAACTTCTATGAAAAAAATAAACCTCAATGTAAATGGCCTCATTGCAGATTCCAGAAAAAACATTTTAATTTAGTCTGCATGAGGCAAAGTGAAGAAGCAAAAAGATCTGCCTACAGGAGTTTCTCTAAATCCTGAGATAATGTAGTGCTGCTGGGTCTTCATCCGATAACAAGAACTCACACCAGAAAGACTGTTAAGCTGGTTTCTTTCACACAGACTGGAGTTTCTCACTACAAACTGAGTGAGACAGAAACGTCTACAGTTCTTGAAATCCAAAAGATGAGTTTCCAGAGCCAATGCATGTTTATGCCTGGAAGAAAGTTTAAGCCTCAGCAAAGAAAAAGAGGGATTATCTTTAATTTTGCCAATTAAATCTGCACACAGACAACTGAAAAAATTAATAGCTTGTAGACTATTTCTCTTTCTGGAGGCAATGACAAAACAAGCTGGAAAAATTTTTGTCTGTACATGTAAGTCTGCAGGAAGCAGCAAGATAACTGAGCAGTACACATTTGTTAGAAGGAACTGAGGTATTATAGTGTGTGCATGGTGGAAAGAAGAGTTTGGAAAGGCTTCCTCCTCAATAGCTTGATTGAAGAAAGAGAACATTGGAATGAGGTGTGGCAGTAAAAGGAGAAACCGCATACTTTTTACAAAGGGTTATGAGAGGAAACGAGCACTTAAAGTATAGGAAAGACAGAATTCAGGTATTAAGCAGGACTGAACACCACAACAAAAAGCAGGGATAACTAGGTATGCTTTTCCCTAGGAGGGCAATTACAAACCAGATTATTCATGACCTTATCATGAATCTGATCTGTTCTGATCCCCTGTACTTGCAGGACTGCTCATGCACATGTGCACTGAACTAGATAAAGGACTGATATATTCTCTTCTAGGTTATTAAGTTTGCATTGAACCAAAACAGTTCCTAGATTTTACTGACATACATAAAAATGCCTGTACTAACAAAGAAGACGAAAACACACAGCAGGGCTGCCTCTACCAAAGGCTGCATCAGTTCTGCTATTTAAGGAACCTTAGCACAGAGTTGAGAGCTGATTCAAGTGAACAGGTGGCCACCACAGACTCCAAATTCCAAGTTTAAGACTTTGTGTTCATTCTTGATTACACAAGGATCATACTCAAACCCAAGAATTTTGCAGCTTGGTAAATACTGACCAAGATCTTTAACTGTGAGATGTGCAATAGAAAAGACAAATCAGTTAAGAGCACTGTACCGCTATCCTGAGGATATTTAGAATCCGCAAACACTGGTGACTTCTGATGTAGGATCAAGGCTTCAGCTTGCATACTCAGTGTAAAAAGGATTACTTTTTGTATCTTTTCTATATATATAAGGTTCTCTACATCTTTATATTATGAATTTCTAGACAGAGGGTAGAAAAACCTTTAACATATAGGAAACAGTCCATTCATTCCCAGTAAGTCCATTCACATAAGACATACAAGAGATACAGACTATTGCAGCTCTCCCACGGGGCTTTCCAGTACTCTAAAAATTTCATGTTGAACAAATCCTGCACTGCATCTGGTGCTTTGAAGCTGTGCTGGCTGCCCTCCAATCTCCACAGCAGCAGCCACTGGCCAGGGAGCAAAGAAGGATTTCAGTCGATTCTTACAAAGTAAAAATTGCAGTATACTTGGCGAAACAGTAGCTTGGAATTTTATTAGATCATCTGAAGGGGGAGGGAAGGTGGGAAAACCTGGATCAGCATAAAGCCTCTACAGAAAAAAAAAAGCCACATTAGCAAAAAGGCTGTTCAAAAAGATGCAAAAAAAGACTGTTCAGGATTAAGGAGATTTACTGCTCTAGAGACTAGAATTTATTAACTCACTGAACTCCTGACATTGGTCATCCTCGTGGCTCAAATGTAACAGTCGTATTAAAACTCTTAAAGCGAAAAAAACCCAGTATTTGTGCTCCTCCTCTTCTAAAATATTTGACTTCTCTTCTAAAAAAAATTATGTACAAGACTGAATTACTAGAAAACAAATGCTCTTAAACACTTATACTTTCTCTTGAGAAGGAAGTACTGCACAAAAAGAAAAGTCAACATGCATTTACTATTCACATATTGAGAGCGAGCAGGCTACCACAAATGTGCAGTTTTGATTGAGAATTACACACTTTCTTCTCTGGGAGACTGTAGCAGATCCAAGCTTACACAGGCATAAAAACTGTCACTCCAATTCAAGACTAAGATATACCCACTTAAAACATTTTGAATGCTAACAGAAGGCTAAGAAAGTCCATGGTGAGCAATTATGTAATTACCTGCTCATTAAAAAAGTTTTCTTCTAATACTCTAACAGGCAATTAGTGGTTGGTTTACACCCTGAAGCACATAGGCTTCCTTTCCTTAAAAGCCTTTCACCATTTCTAATATAATCACGTGAAGTTGCTTAGTGCAGTGAGCCACAATCCATGGAGCTATACAACCTAAGGACTCTTACAGACATTTGTTTTGTTTTTTCACTGAACATGGACAGCTGTAGGCAACGAGACCATAGAGAAGATCAAACAGGCCTGTATTTCTTTCCCTTCCTATCCAAAATAATTCAGATAGCTAATTAACAATGAAGCCTACTCAAGCACCCAGTCTCTAAAATAAATCAAAACCTGTGAGAGCTGAGACAGCTTTACTTCATTTTATAAAGAGCTAACAGATATGAGCCAACAGATTAAATTCTACTAAAATCAGTTAGACACAAATGATTACTGAAACACAACAGCTTGGAACTTTCCAGCATCCGAAAAACATGTGGTTTTTTGTTTTCAAAAAAGCATGTTTTCACAGACCCTCCAAAGGTAGACAGAGGAGGCTGCACACAGGTGGACACTAAAAAGCTTCAGCAGAGCAGTCAGCTGAACATCCACAAGACCAGCATTTGAGCTGTTTCTTTATAACTTGCTAGACTGCCAAGCACTCACAGCTCTTTTGACTGTGACAAGGATCAGAAATTCAGGGTTTCCCCCTCCTCTCTCATTGACTCGAGTACATTTTAACGCACACACACGCTCAAAAGATTTGATGGAGTTGCCTATGTAGTTGCAGTACACAAGAACTGATGACAGTGCAAATGTTTCTTCACTCATGTCTGTCAGAACTGCAGGTCCATACAGATTTGCCAATATATGTCAGGATGCTAAGGCAGCTATATCAAATGCGGAGATAAAAAGCACACAAAGAAAACTATTTGAGAAGCAAAGAGCTTAGAAATAAAATGCATAAGAGTTCAAGGAAATCAAGGACTGGGAAATAAAAACCAAACCATAACCTCACAACAAGAAAGGAGTAATTCCCCTCTGTCCACTTCCTAAGGGACTTAAATTTTAAGGGTTAGTAGTAATTAAAGCATTTTAAGGAAGTGGAAGCAATAGCAGAGTCAGCAACTATCAAGCACAGCTTTTTCAGCAGTCAAAGAACTATTGCATGAGGGCCTACATGGAAGAAATTTTCAGCTGAGCGTCCTGCTGATAGAACATAATCACAATCAATCTAAAATATATTTAGAAACAGCTATTCACTATTCTTTGTGGCACATTTTATATGACCTGTGCTCATTTATAGCTTTGTGCAATCTTGGTTTCCTCGGAAAGTAACCCACTTACTCCCAGGTTTTGTGCTCAAGATAGTATCAACAAGCCCTGGCAAAGATCAAAAGCCTTTAAACACTCTGATAATCAGTGTTTGACAAACATTTGCTGGAATAGCTGTCTTAAGAAGATTTCTAAAGACATGTTCAGTGAAATACACAACAGAAACTGATTTTAGTACAGATGAAATCCTTCATAGGCTAAACCAGTAAAAATGGCATTATTGCACACAGCTTGCACTATACTTTGACCAGCCTATTAGTCAGGAATTACACACGCTAAATATAAATATGCTTAAAAAAAAATCCTTACTGTAGAAATGGCTCTGGTATACCTTATACTAGGCCCTTAAATCATCAGGCAATATTGGAAAAACACCATTTGGGGGCTGAAGCTGCTTCAACATGCCAGTCTCTTCTGATGCACCAGTTACATGCACAACCTGCCTCCCCTTCTCTTGAAGCATCCAAGTTATATTTCTCAGGTCAAGTGTTAATTACAAATATACACATACGAGCCCATAATAACGGGTTTAAGAAGCTGAAAAAAAACTTAATTCGCTGCTTTGGCCTTTGTAATTATTTTGAAGTAGTTTATGGCGTTCTTGTTGCAGTATTCTTCCACCAGCTGCTACCCCAGTAGCAAGATAGCAAGAGTAAGATTACTTTGGATTCATATTGTGAGTTGAGACAGTTGTAAGTGGAAGATGTGACAAATGTACTCAGAGGATCCCTCTTTTTTTAACTGTCTTTTCTTTCCAACCTCTCTCCTTTGGAAACTCAGCCTAACACTTCTTTCTACAAAACAAATCAAAACAATGACTTCTACAACAGAATGTCATATGCACCCTTTTTCTACCACTTTACATTCCTTACCAAAGCAATCCTTATTTTTCAGTTGGCTTATAGCATAAATACTTCTCTAATTCCATGTGACTTTGTCTCCTCCAACATTTAATACTTATGGATGAAAAATTAGATTTTTTTTCTAATTTCATCATTTACATATTACCACCCACCAATATAGCATGAGTGATAAACATGAATAAAGCTGTAAGGAAACCAGTCTCGGCTAAAACGTTCACTCTACCTTTGCTAACTTCCTTAGTAGCCAGAACTTAAGACGTTAATTCAAGGGCATTACACAGCAATAAGCCTTTAAAGACACCGCTGCTTGCAAAAAGTACAAATTATCTCTAGCACCTAGTCGGCTACACAATGACCACTGCATATATTTTAAAGAATTAAAAATCTTACTACCAGTCAGAAATCTTCTGTATCTTGACAGATTCATAGAGATTTAGCATTCTCAATTCTATTTCTACTTAAAGATAGGTTCCTGTGATGGAATAAACAGTAAGATATATTCATTACTGCAACTAAAATTAAGGCTTATCAGGGATCTCCTTCTAGGTTGAGTAATTTTTGGTGCCCAGATTCCCAGCAAATTCAGAAGTGCTTTTTAATTCTGCAGTGGTCTCTGCCATAATTTGCTCAACAGTTGCTTAGGAATAGCTCTCTTCCATCACCGCTATTACCTGCACGTGTGCAGCGCCACCAGCTGGCCCAGGAGTCTCACATCTTTTGGCTTTACAGTTCTCTCTTTACCGTGTAAACATCAAATATAAAACACTAGTACCTCCCGTACCCTTTATTCTCTATTCACAGAATGGTGTTAGAGGTATTACAGCAGAAATATTTTCTAACTCTTACCAGCTGAGCTATATGCTACACACACCATCAGATGCACAGCACTTAAGCCCACGAGATGTGAAATCTAAGCTCTAGAGTTCAATACACAATGTTGAAACCCCAAATACTTAACATGCAGAATTTACCTATGAAAGGAAAGCCACTTGACTCCTTCACACAGTACAACTCCTGATGTCATGAGCAGTTCTGCAAAATACTGTGTCTCAATTCCCTCTTCTTCATGCTTTTTAAACTGGATACCAGATGTCGTCAACAGTTCAATAGAGTCCTGAGCATACATATCTTCTCTAAAAACAGAGAGGAAAAGTAAATTTCCAAAATCTACAAATCTCAGTGATTATAAACCTGGTAACATCTCTTTTTTGCTATTTATTCCACAGACTTCACTAGCATAGAGCAGGAGCAACTTGACTTTGTTCTGGGTTAATTACAAAATCAACCATTTTTTCAAAGCATTTCTTTTACCTTAAGTAAAAAAATTCCCAGCACCTCCATCTATGCCATCTTCATAAAAAAACCTAGTTCCTGCTTCTCTTCCAGTTATCTATAACCCCTCTTCTGCAAATCTACAGAGGAAAGTGAATCTGTGGATCTTATGCAGTAAAGTATCTGTATTCATTACTTAACTGTGACAAATTGCATGTAACAGCTGAAGCACTAACACATTTCATTACAGAACTAGGAACAGCACTCTCCAGATCCCAGTGCTGGACAATATTTCCCACAGGTTTTTCATGATTTAAGCATATGTAAATGTTTAGACACATGTTCATCAAAACTTCCTTCTTGCTACAATTGAAAATTGAGTACTTGCTCCATCTATCCAATCCTTAAAATTCAGGTAGCCTAATGTTTTCTTTCTAAACAACCAATTTCAACTTCAATAGCCATATTTTGGACCTAAAATTTAACAGGATGAAATAAAATTCCTCTATTCCTTGTTTGTTGCCCTCTTACTCCTGTATTTATTCCCTTTACCACTAACAATTTCATGAAGTTTTAAGGATTTTATGATGAAATTGATGTTTTGAGTTTTCCCCCCTAAAGTTTAATCTGTATCATCATAACAAAAACATAGAATGGTTATCTGAAAAAAAAACCAAACAACTAAACGTGCAAACATGAGTCTATTTAGATAATATTCATTTTACTGTCTGCAACATACTATTCCACAGTCTCTTCTGTGTAAAGTTTTAAATTTTAGTAAAAAACAACTGAAACAAAACACATCAAAAAATCCAGACAAGACAACCAATATATCAAACTTGACTATCAGAATCAGTCATAGGCTTATATTCCTTATTCCTAAGAGCAAGTCATCATTCATCAGAACATACAGATACATTCTCAAGATGTGTTGTATCTTTTTTCCTCCCTCCCACACAGATGTTCTTTAGTTCTCCAGCTTTAAGGCATCAGCTTCCCAACACCTGTCCATCTCCATAACACATTAAAGCACCCATCCAAAATAAACCCACCATTTTACAAAAAGGAGTTTTAATTCTAATTGTTGCTCTGCGCTAATCAGGTGCACAGTTCAATTAGAGAAATACTTATGCTCCTTAAAAGCACACTAAAACAAGACCTGGCTGGAACCACACATACACAAAAAAATTACCTTCTATGAACAAACAACAGCTGTTTTGCTTTAGGAGCAGAACACTTGGCACAGTGCCACTTTCCAAAAGGATGTTTAGAAACAGATAAAAATAATTAAGTTCTCCTTACATGAAAAAAATTATATATATATATATATATATTCATGTTTCATGCAATACTTACCAAGCTTAAGTTTTTCTATAAAATCAGTGAACTAGTAACAAGTTAGTTGGGTAATTACCTGTATCTTGCTTTACTAAGCCATCTTATCTCTGCAGTATGTGGCACAAATGGATGGAAAACTACTTTTGGTTTCACTTACTTGACATTAAGTAGACCTCTGAAGCTCAGAAAATAAATAAAGTATAGCACAGGTTCTTCTTCCCAGATCACAGTTTGAAGTTATTAATTCACTCCTCTTTCTCCCCTACTTAGCAGGATTAGTATATTCTATCAAGAAAATGGATAGTTTCCATCCAGCATGCATATGGCCAGGTAAGTTCAGACATACCAAAATATCAAATCTGCACTTACTTTTCTTTCAAGAGACACTTCAAACAAGACTAAATAGAGTGTGTCACTGCTCAGACCAAACTGATTTGTGACAAGCTATAGCACTGCTTGTTTAAAAGAGCAGAAAGATCAAGGGAGACAGCAGCAGTTTTCTTCTTTTTAAGAACCCCCACTACTTTGAAAACAAACCTTTTTATCTGCAGGAAAAAAAAGTCTCTTCTCTAAACCTCCTTTGCAGACTACAGTTTTAACTCATGTATATAAAGTTGTCCAGTTATCAGCTTGTAACAAACTGCCAAAAACCCCAAGGCTTCAACACTCTTAAATGTGCCACAAGTGTTTGCACTGATATTCAATAGATAATCAACATACAAAAATCTATCAGACCAATTATGTTTACTTCAGGAAAACAAAACCATCAAGATACTAGTAACTTTGTAAACCACCAGCTAAAGATATAATTAGAGTGCCAAATAAATGTTTGATCCCTGTGAAAAAGGGAGGTTTATGCTTAAAGTTTTATCACTAATAAAAATCACATTGTGAAATGAATAGACCGTAAAAATTAGCTTGCTTTTTAACCAACACTTAAGACAATAATTCAGAACTTGCAGGTAACATCTGACATACTTCTTTAGTCACTTCAGTAACTGTTCTTTTTGTTCAAGTGTTGGTATTTTCCATTTAAAGTATGTGATTTCTGTAACAATTAGTAAGAAGTAAACTAAATTAGGGCAGAAGCATTCTGAAATACTGAACACGAAAGCACAGAGCTAACACATGCACTAAGTATAAACAGGCCTTTTGAAAACTTTTGTTGAAGCCGCTTAGTGTTTTTTGACCAAGTCACCAACAGTAAGACAAGACTATACAGAAAGGAGGGAAGAAAGCACTTGTTTGGCTGACAAAATTTTCCTCACAATAAAGTATCTACGGTATTCCAATATTCCAATCAGACAGATAAAAAGAAAGTTGAGATATATACAAAAAAGTATATATTACTTATTTTCAGTAAGTCAGAAACATATGTTCAGCAGCACAGAAATTGCATACTTACGTTAAGTTAAATTTAAAATTAAATTGCCAAGTTGAAGTTCCTGGAGGATATTCTCCTTGTTCATTCATAAATGTCAGTCCTAGTTGAATTATTTTTAGCAAGTCGACATTGCAGCGCAATAGTTGGTACTGATAGTCTGCGTTGCTTCTGAATTCTCCAATAGGCCTTGCAACCACTCCTGGAAATTCTGTGTCCTGCAAGAGCAGAATTAAAACTTGAACAGACAACAAGCATAAAGACTTATGTGGCTCATTTGTAATATCTAACAGTTTCATAGCTGAACTGTGTGTAAATTTAGCTTTTAAAAAGGTAACAAATCACCATCCTGATGTTCCCATACATTAAGAACCCATTATTCTTTCAACCAAATTGGATGAAGAAGTCATGATGGTTTTTGAGATAATTTGGTACAGAGGTTGAGCACCCACTTACCATGGCTACATAGTTATACTTCCGTATAACTTGACGAATTTTCTTCATCTCTTCATCCAAGTTACAAGCCCAAACTTCACAGATTCTTTGGCTATGGTCTACAGTAGCTGCTGGCATAGTGGGGGGCTTTAGAGACCGTACATCAAAAACTACACTTGAGTGATGATCAGCTTCATAAAGAGAAGTTCAACTGTTTATTGTTTTTAGCCTAAGAGACAGAGAAAGGAAAGCATCAGAGGGTTTTTACTCTTCACTTATCTGAAAAAAAAAGGCTTTAACCACTACGACCAAGCTTTATTCTTATAGATTTCATAAAAGCAGGACAACACAGCCACCAAAGCCACGTGAATTTCTGCCGAGTTCATATTACCATCGGAAACTAAAACCCTACAGTTGGTTAGCAACTATTTCTTGCGCCAAGACGGCAAACCGTGGAGGCGCGATCGTAGCGCAGATACCGAAGGGACACCCGAGCCCACGGGCGCTGCTGCCCCGCGGGTCGGAAGGGCGCGCTCCCGCGGAACCCTGGGCTGCGTGCAGCCGGGAACGAAGCGGCACACCAGCGTCACGCCAAACCCGGGGGTACCACGGGCAACCGCCCGAGGCGTGCGCGACTCCTCCAGCTCCCAAGGGTTGCGCTGAACCGGCGCGCGGGGACCGACACAGGGACGCGAGTTCGGCCGGCCCCGGCCGCGTCCCCGCGCGTGGGGAAGACCCCGGGAGCGGCGGGAGGAGCGGAAGCCGAGGTATTCCCGCGGGCCCAGCCGCGGTGCCCCCACCCCGCTCACCGCTGGCGCTCGGGCCGGGCCCGGCGGCTCTGGGAGGCCCCGCGCGGCCCCCGCGAGCCGCAGGACGCGCTGCTGCCCCGGCGCCGCCGCCGCGCGCACAAAGCCATTGCGTCATCGCCGCGCGACGCGCCCTTTCCCCGCTCCGCTCTGGCCCAATCGCCGCCCGCCCCGCCCCTCCCCCTGCCCTCATCCCGCCCCGCCCCCGCCGCGGCGCGATCGGTGTCGCGCGGGGGTGACGTATCCCCCCGGCGGGGCTGGGGCGGGGTGGTGGCGGCGAGGCCGCCGCGTTCGCGCGCAGGCGCGCGCGGGCGCTCGGTGCGGAGCGCGCGGTGCCGCCGGTGCCCTCGCGCCCGCCCGGGGCCGCCGCGCGCGCCCGCCCGCCATGAACTGGCTGTTCCCGCTCGCCAAGGGCGGCGGCGCCTCCGCCGCGGGCCCCGCGCCGCCCGCGCGCACCGGCCTCCAGCAGCAGCGCCAGCGACAGGTCGAGTCCCTGCGCGCCGCGCACGCCTCGTGAGTGGCCGCGGCGGCCGGGCGGGAGAGCGCGGGGCGGGAGGGCCGCGCGGTGTCGGCCGGCCTGGCCCGGCCCGGGCGCGGCGCCGCTCGAGGCGGGACCGCGCTGTGTCGGAAGGGTACGGCGTGTTCCCACACGGGGATCTGGCTGCGCCCCGTCGCCACCCGGGGAGGCCCGGCCGGGACTTGGCGGCTGTGCGGGTAAACAGGACAGCCAGGCCGGCCGAGCCTCGGCTGTCCCGGGGCGGAGGGTCCCGCCGGGGGACAGCTGGTCTGTACTGTGGTGTGCTGTGCTGTACCGCGGCGGGCCGGGAAGCGGCACTGAGAAACCGAAAGCCGAGTTGCTTGTCGGGGCTACGGGGGAGGCGGCCCCGCTGGCGGCGGTGTGGCCTGGCCGGGGGAGCAGGCGCCGGTCGCCGTGCCCAGTGACACCGGCCACTGACCAGAAAGCCAACTAAGTGCTTTAATGGGTTGAAGTCGGCAAAGACGTGCAGACTGTTGGGATAAAACGTCTCAGAGGTGGTTGTGAGAGTGTTGTTCTTTAAAAGTTGACGCTAAAACGTAGACTACCAAGGAGCTGTGTGTCACACTGGTCTATCTGCAGTGACGTAGCAGCCCTACAGGGTCTACTCACTATTTTTTCTGATGTTCAGTGCTAGTTTCCTAATAACTGGTTGTTCCTTGGGGACTGTTTGTGTTTATATGCTCAGCAGAAGCCGGTTGTTTTTATTTCTGTTCAATATCCACACTTTTTAAAACAAAACACTTCCTTTCATCCTGAGATACTCCCTCTTGGCATACTGCCCTCCATTTTTCCTAGTCTTTTAAAACTATTTACGTTTTAAAAGGAGATCCACAATTCATACATTCGAAATTATATTTTCAGTGAAGTAAGCATTCTATAGACATACAGCTTCCTAGGATGTCTGTAGAACTGGAATGATACATGCCACCTCCAAAACAATCAGGAAAGAGGAAGGAGAGTGTTTTCTGTCACATCAGAGTGAGACTAGGAGTGGAAGAGATACTGTATTTCCAAGTTTAATAACTGCAGATAGCTCACCATCCTAATATTTATCACACAGGGAACATAAATATGACAGTATTCTAAATACTGTTGCTTGCATAAACTTAATTCTGTTCAGAGCCAGTTTTGCAAATATTTTTGAGACCTCACTTTTCTAAGGAGTTGTCTCTGTAGGCAGGCAGCAGCTTAGTGAACTTTTTTCCTGGCAGGAAGAGAAGCTCATCCTGAGTTAAGTCCCCAAAAAGGTGATCAGTGTTTGTCAGTCAGCTTGCTGAACTGGTTTGCTACTTGGTTGTGCAGGCACCAGCACAAACACAGGCAGAGGGGGAATTCCTGCAGCCAGGAATTGAGATGAGGGGTAGGGACATGATAGTTGCCCAAATGTAACTTTACAGCCCTGTAAACTAGCGGTCTGATCTCTTTTAATCACAGTAAAATAATTAAAACCCAAAAGTCAGGCAAGCAGAGTAAATTCTGACAAAGTGTTCAGTTTTCATAAACAAATCTGAATATCAGCGCCTCAAATTCTTTGCTTTTAAAAAGGTATGTGAACTCGAGCAAGTTTTCAAAAGTGCAAAGGTTTATTTCTTGGAAGGGACTGATGTCCTTGCTCATGAACTCTGTAGCAGCACAGATCTGTAGGATAGGAATATGCATTAAGCATTGCAGCAGCACTGTTTCCTAAGCAGCGATTAAGTAAATGTCATTCTAGTATTTGTTTTGTCTGATAAGTCTACTTTGTCATTCATTTATGAGTATCCTGACTGCTCTTTACTGAAATGCTCAAAATTCTCATCACAGTGTAGGTAACTAAGTTATTCAGGTTTGATTTGTATTGTCTTAGGTCATAAAAGCCCAGGTATGTGTGATCTTAATTTCAGTAAAGCAACTAAACTTCCTTTTCAGGGTCCCTCACAGGTTAGGAGCTTGAAATAAAGTCTTTGTATTTAAAAAGAGTTTTCTTACATTTGCTGTTGTTCTAGCCAAAGTTAAGTTCCAGTGTACCCATTCCCACTTAGGGAAGGGGCAACTAAGTTTATTAGTTCAAGGTTTTCCGTAAGGGAGGTTGTAACCATTTGATCAGCTCAATATGATTCTGTCTTGTTTCTCTCTCCCTGTCCTCATCTTCCTCCCCAGTTTCTATAGGTTGTGCCTGTGAGTGGAGCATGATTATATACCCTTCTCAAAAGGATTTTGCAGCAGGCTATTAAAAAGTGTGACAGATGATTACAGGGCAGGAATGTGTGTGAGAGATTCCAGGGAGAATCCTTCAGTTAAGAATGAGGAAGTGCCAATTTTGGTGTGTGGTGTAACACAGTGGAGCCCTTGATTTGAATTCTCTTGTGTTGAAAATACTTGATACTTTCTTCAAACAACATGTGATTTCACAGGGCAAGAGCAAATACTGAGTTGTCTATGAGAGGAATAAGATCAGCCTGCAGAAAGCAAGGTTCATAACTAAGTTCATGTCTTACCCATTTGTTCCCCAAGCTCTGAAAGCTAGAGTCTTAAATTCTATGTCCAAATAATGCTTGGGAAGGACACAAAACATTCCTAGCGCTACTTTTAACACACATTTGCCTTAAATTAAGGCAGTAAGTTGAGATTGTTGTCAGAATAGTGAGTATTGCAATTTCTCCTACTGTGTTTCCATTGCTTGTCATCCTGTATGAGGTTTAAAAGTTGAACCTCCTGTTTTTTGCTTTAATCTTAATATTCAATATGGCATGCTGAAGCATATTAACTTATTCCAGCATTTTCAATTTTGTTCTTACAGGGCTTTTCAAAACTAAACTAAGTACAAAGGTCTGAGGTCATGCTTGTTTTTTTAGACTTTAAGCTATTATATTGACCATGAATTGGATGCTAACCATTTCCTCTTTGACAGCATTGCAGAAATTCAGAAAGATGTGGAATATCGACTGCCGTTCACTGTAAACAACTTGACAATTAATATTAACATGTAAGTAGAGTGAGATATGTCTATGCCCATCTTGAAAATTAAAAATGTTCTCAAAAAAAAAAAGTAGTAATAGAACATAAGTGGCTCCCAGCTAACTTTCAGGAACCTGGATTTGTATTAGTGTTGTAGTGATATGAGTGCAACTAGTCCTGTACAAGATGCAAATGCTCAGCTGAGAGCAAAAGTGTATTTTGCTGTGCTCAGCTCCTAAGATAGCTGCATGTTTTTAGTTGAAGGTAGCTAGGGGACAACACTTGAGGGTTGGTCTATTCTTACAGGTTACACTGCATTGTATTTATAGTAATAACATTTGTATTTGAAAATACTCTCCTTACACTACACTACTTTTCTTTGTCCATGGACATATGTACTCCATTGCTATACTACAATTCTGCCCAGTAAATGCTCTCTTCAGTTCCATGGAAGTCTAGTATTCCATTCTGTCTTACTTCTAATTTTATAATTGAATAATCCTTTTGTGTGCTTCATTCACTGTATATTTCTCCATAACTCTTCGTGTAGAAAAGTAGGTTTATGTAATTAATAGTACTTTTTCTTAGCATAATAAGCCTTCTTACACAAATTTTGTCATGGGATATAGCTGTAGTAATGATTGTTCTTGTATTTGCAGCTTGCTTCCACCTCAGTTTCCTCAGGAAAAGCCAGTCATCAGTGTTTTCCCACCTGTGAGACATCATTTAATGGACAAGCAGGGAGTATATGTGACCGGTCCATTAATAAGTAATGTATGTATAATTTGTAGCTTCACATAGATGTACTGTTAATAGAAGTTTTAATACATGTCACACTAGATTATTGCTAATTTCTCCTTGTAAAAAAGATTAGTACAGATCCTAATCTCTCTCAAATTGTGTTTTGGGGGCCTGAAAACAAAAATACAGGTGTTCAGTATACTACTGTTTATTCTTTTACTGCTGCTGTTACTGGGTTGAGTATTCCATGTATCTAAAACTATTTTAGTTACGGTGGCTTAGAAAGTTCCTATCAAATTTTTTTGTCAGTATCAATAGCACAGTTCTTGTTTCTTTACAGTGTATTCCAAATAAAGGAGAGGGATGCTTTAAGAGTGTTTTGTAACATAGTTCTTTCCAGCCTAATCCTATTAGAACAACGTCAGGGTTTTAACTCGAATATTCAGGATTTTAATATGCTGTTCTTTCCCCTTTTCTTTGCCAACAAGGATGTGGTAGATTTTTGGGGTGGGGGAGAGGTTTTGAGTCTTTCAGAAGGCAATTAATGCCTTTGTCCTTGAATCTTTTTTTTCCCCCTCCTTTCGTTGGTTTCCTAAATGTAACTTGGTAACTAAGGTGGATTTCTTTTGGTTGTTCATCAGAAATGTTGTACTTCATTGACTCTTCCTTTATAATGGAATATACAAAAGACTTCTAGTTTCTATTCAATTCTGGGATGCTTTATCACTTTATTTGGAGCTTATGTGTACAGTTTACAGTAACTGATATGTCTGAAATAGCTTCCAGCACTGCTGTGTGGGTATATTAAACAGTTAAGTTCAGCACATTTTGGAGCTGTTCGATTCCAGACATAATTTTTTTTTTCTGCATTGGGTTTTGTTTTGTGCTTTTACCAGTTTACAATGCACTCAGATCTTGGAAAAATTATTCAAAGTTTACTGGATGAGTTTTGGAAGAATCCTCCAGTCCTGGCTCCTAGCTCAACATCGTTTCCATAGTAAGTTATCTATAAACATGATGAACTATGTGTATTAACTTAACTTTTAAAAAAGAGACTAAACCAATTATTAGGAGGGCAGGGACAGGAATAATGTAATGGATATATAGGGAGAATTACATTCCCTGTCCTTGCACAATTTCATGTGCATGCTCGATGACATGATTGTTTTGAGAAGAAACACAGAATTTCATTGGAGTTACTATATCAACTTGCTGATGTAACCTTATACCTGTTTTTTGAAAAACAGTATTTACATTATTAGATGAAATCTGGAATTTGCTGTAGATCATGATTTGAGCAGTTGTGTTTTTTCATATTCTGTTCATAACCTCCCAAGCTTAGGGCAGTTTCTGTTGCACAACTGTGCAACATAAATTGTGCAGTTTAAAGGATTACATTAAATATGCAAAAGTGGTCTGAGGAATTCCAACTTTATCAGTACAATTATGGTTCTTGCTGCTCTCAGTGGACAGGCTGGAGAGTTGGGCTGATTCCAACGGGATGAGGTTCAACAAGTCCAAGTTCCGGGTCCTGCACTTTGGCCACAACAACCCCCTGCAGCGCTACAGGCTGGGGACAGAGTGGCTGGAGAGCAGCCACAGAAAGAGACCTGGGAGTTTGGATTGACAGGAAGCTGAACATGAGCCAGCAGTGTGCCCAGGTGGCCAAGAAGGCCAACGGCATCCTGGCCTGAATCAGGAACAGTGTGGCCAGCAGGTCTAGGGAAGTGATTCTTCCCTTGTACTCTGCGCTGGTGAGGCCACACCTTGAGTATTGTGTTCAGCTCTGGGCCCCTCAGTTCAGGAAGGATATTGAGGTGCTGAAGCAGGTCCAAGGACCAGGTGAAAGGACTCAAGCACAAGTCCTATGAGGAGAGGCTGAGGGAGCTGGGGCTGTTTAGCCTGGAGAAGAGGAAGCTCAGGGGAGACCTCGTCACTCTCTACAGCTACCTGAAAGGAGGTCATAGCAAGGTGGAGGTTGGTCTCTTCTCCCAGGCAACTATCAGCAAGACAAGAGGGCACGGTCTTAAACTGTGCCAGAGGACGTTTAGGTTGGATATTAGGAAGAAATTTTTTACAGAGGGGGTAATCAGGCATTGGAATGGGCTGCCCAGGGAAGTGATGGATTCTCTGTCCCTGGAGGTTTTTAAGATGAGACTGGATGTGGCACTTAGTGCCATGGTCTAGTAAGCACGGCAGTATTGGATCAAGGGTTGGACTTGATGATCTCAGAGGACCCTTCCAACCCGGCTGATTCTATGATTCTGTGATACTAGGATTAGAGGCAGCTCTAATTCAGTTGTGAATTTAAAAAAAACCATTCCTGTTATTTAGAAGTAACTACGTGTGTGTTGCCCAAACTGTTAAATGCTATACCATAAGTAAGAACTAACGTATGACACAAATATGTTTCTTACAACTTCAGGATGGAAACAATTGAAATTTATGCTCTCATAAATTTTTGTGAAGCAGTTTTCTTATAATTAAGAGTGTGTGTAATTGGCTGCTCTACAAGAATATAGTTTAATGGAATTCTATATTATATTGCAGTATAAGAGAAAAAGACTTATTACATTAGAAGTAACAGACAATGCAAAGTTTATGGTCGTCTGAAAATTCAGTCATGTCTTTTGTGTGGTCTAGTAATTATAATTCAAATGATAAGAAATGTGCTGTAAGCAGTTGGTTGCTCATGGTTGTGGGGTTTTTTTGTTTGTTTTTAGCCTTTTCAACAAACCAGCTGGAATGCCTCCTTTTGCTCCTCAGGGGTTTCCATTTCTTCCTCCATACCCACCTCCAGAAACAAATAGAACAATGGCAGCCATGCCTGTTGCTGAATCAGTTTCTTCAAGCTACACTACAGACAAGCCTGCTGCTCCCTCCTATGGCTTGATTGCTGATCTGCCACTACCTGTTCCCACAGCAGAAGCTGTGCTTCAGGTCTGTGTTCTGAGTTTTGCTGCTTAAGCTGTCAGACACTGAGTATGAGTTCCCTCGAGGGCACACAGGGCATTGCCACAAAACTCAAGGAAGCAGTATGTGTAACTGCACTTCATTGTTTTGCTGGTGTTAGGAAAGCAAAACTGTTATTTTGCCTTTGACAAAAAGTTTTTTACAACTTGAAGTTGAAGCAACAAGTTTGTCTTTCTGAGTTTCAGTGAAACTAGTGTTACACTAAATATCTTTGAATATAGAGGGTTTTTTCTTTTGGAGCTGCACTTTCCCATAGTGCAGCTGTAACTGTTTCTCCAACCACGAAAAATGGGTTTTATTTTTTTTCCTGCCCAGAACCTGTCAGATGAGGACAATATGCAATCTTAAGCCTCTATATGTAGAATTCTATCTTGTATATGTATATCAAACTCCCTCTCTCTGATGAACTGTGGAAGGAATTTTTTTTAATGTCCTCTAAAAACTTTGTATGTAAATATTTTGTCTTTAATAAAATCTTGTCTTTAGAAACAAAAGTTTTCTTAATCTTTGAAGACACTTTTCTGGCTTTGTGAAACTCAAATTTTCTACATTCTATGAAGACAAAGGCTTTTTCCTTGTCTAAAACCTTTTTTTTCTGAGGTATTATAGCTTTAAAAAACATATGAAAGAGATCAAAATGTCAATCTCTTTCTTTGTTCTCACTTCTCTGAGTTGTAATCATGTGTATTTCCTTGGTCACCCAACTGTTTTCAAATGAAGGACATGGCAAGGCAGAATTATTTGCCTCCAAAACTGTCTTATCTTTTGTGACATGCCTCCCCAAACATCCTCGAGCATTTTGTTCCATTGTTGAGTTGTCTTCTGCTCAGAGACTAGTACTACTGCTTCTTACCACTTTTCCTGCTTTTCTTCTTGCTGGCAACTGTTCATCTCCAGTTTTGGATTAAGCTGGTTAAATATCAAGAAATTGCTCTTCAAAAATCTACTAAGCATTTCTGAACTTACATTTAGGTTGGCCAGAATGGTTTTACTTACAAGATGCCTGATGTACCTGATACCTTTCCAGAACTCTCAGAACTAAGGTAAATTTTCAGAAGGTAGTTAAACTTTCCATAGTTATTAAAGGCAGTTACTGCTGGTCTGTGTCTGATTTTTGTCATAAGTCTGTACACGTTACTGAGATTTTTATAAAAATTACAGATAGGAGATATAACAAGACAGCCTCTTAGATCAGTTATCTGGGATAGAATAGATTACAAATTGGCTATTAATTCTGAGGGTCTTAGGAGATTTGTTTCCTTCGGATCTCATATCTTTATGGTGGTGTCGTAGTTAAGCGATTGAAAACTCTGTCCTTTCAAAAAGGAGAAGACCTTTAGCAAGAAGGACTTCTGGGGTGGTTTTTTTGTTTCCTTTGACACCTTCCAAAGGTTTAATTTCGCTAAATCAGCTGTAAGTTCTAGCAGTATCCTTATTACATAGCAGCAAGTTAGCAGTTTTGCAGGAAGTCTAATTTGTTTGTTTAAACAAAATATTGTAATCAAGCCTGATCCTTTCAAGAAGACTGGATTAAAATTCTATGATTTTTCTGGTGATAGTTGAGTTAAATGACAAATGGTATTGCAGCTGTTCTGAATAACTATACTGTGTGTAGGTGGCAAGGTTTTGGTAGCTGGGGGGCTTTTTGGATGGCCTTTGTGAGAGGGGTCGGGGCTTCCCCTGTGCCAGGCTGGCTTGGCAGCAAATCCACTGCAGGACAGTGGCCCATGGAGAGGGCTATGGTGGGGCAGATACCCACACTGCAGTCCATGGAGGACCCCACATTGGAGCAGGCAGATATGCCCTGAAGGAACCTGCAGACATGGATAGCCCAAATTAGAGTAGTCTCCCCTGCCAGGAACTGATTGCAGTCTGTGGAGAGGAACCTATACTGGAGTGGGGCAAAAGTGTGAGGAGGAAGGAGCAGCAGAGATGAGTTGTATGGACTGACTGCTACCTTTGCAATTCCTTCCCTGCTTCAAGGAATAGAGGGCAGTGGGAGGTAGAGGATTTGGGAATGAAGGAATGAAGCTGAGCCTGGGGAAAAAGGGAGCAAGATGTTTTAGTTTTTGTCTTTCTTGCTCACCATCCAACTCCTACTGTAATTGACAGTAAATTCAGTTAAATTTTTCCGAGTGTCTTTTGCTTGTGATTGTAATTGATAAGTGATCTCACTAATCTTTATCTCAACTGTTGAGCTTTTCCTTTATATTCTGTTGAGGAGGGGGAGAGAGGAGGAGAGAGCAGATGGGTGGGCATCTGGTAGTTGGGGACGGTCAACCCACTGTAGTAGCATTTAAAAGCACTTTTTAGGAAGTAAGCCTTAAAATGGGTGATACTTTTTAACATGCTACTTAAGCTTACTTCTGCACATAGTAGAGCCCACAATCCAGGAGAAAGGGGAAAAAGAAGTTGTAGTCAAGTGTCACGTGTCTGTAAAATCCCCAAAAATGCCTCAAAGTTTTGGCAGAGGTGAGTTACTCTGCATGTGGTGTTTGCTGTTAGATTTAAATCTATTCCCGTTCTGTTTGACTATAGCATATCGCAGCTGACCAGTATGAACGAGCAAGAGGAGGTATTACTGGAACAATTTGTGGCTCTACCACAACTGAAGCAAGTCATTACTGATAGAGATGAGTTAGTGAAAAGCATCGAAGAGCTGGCAAGTAAGGTGTCAAAATGTTATCATCTGTGGCTGTGTGCTGTCAACTGAATCCTTTAAAAAAAAAGTAGTAATAGTGACTTTATTTTACAGAAAAGAACTTGTTGCTGGAGCCTAGTCTTGAGGCAAAAAGACAGACAGTGTTGGATAAAGTAAGTGAGCAATAAAATCTTTTTCAGAAATGTTAGGAATAATATTTGGTGGTTTTCAAGGGGAAAATGTTCTTTTTCTTTTTCCTTCCAGTATGAACAACTTACACAGATGAAAGCAGCCTTTGAAAAAAAGATGCAAAGACAGCATGAACTTAGTGAGGTATAAATTCTATATGTTATCCTTTAAGAATACTTCAATAAAATGGAAGTTTTGATTTCTATCTTTAACCATTAAGAATATTCTTCTGGTTAATCTAATTCTGTATGAAATAGATTCATATAACGTATGAAAAAAATGGGATGGTGTACCAAACAGGTTAAAAGCAAAAGAGGGGTTTCTTTGGTTGGGTTTTTGTTTTTTAATGCTATGATAGAAGCAAAGTTGGAAGAAGAGAGTGATGTGCATCTAGAGCTGTTAAGTACAATCCTGGACCAAACCAGTTTTAAGAATAGAATGATCTTTAAAGAAGGCTTGTTTAATTAATGGTACTCATTTAACATAGTAAGCTTGTAAAACTGTACCAGGTGAAAATGGTCAAAATGATGACTTTATAAATTAAATTCTGTGATTCAGTAGGTATGCTTACTTTGGGCAACATGTTGGATAATGCTGTCAAACACTGCACATTCAAAAGCACAAGCTGGGTAAAGTTATTACTTCAGAAAGTAATTCAAAGAAGGAAGACAATTTCTTGGTATGTTTACCAGGCTATGCATTAGAAGATGTAACTTCTCACAAACCAGTTCCTGCACTGAAATTATTTGCTAGACTTGTCACCTGAGAATACAACAGTCTGTCAAATTAGCTCACATAGAACCTGAATTTCAGAATGTCCCCAAAGTAACAAAATACAAAATAACAATGAAAAAATTGCATGACAGCAAACTGAATGATTTCATACATGATCTAAAAGTATTAAATGTTTCCTCACTGGAAAATCAGAGTAGTCTGACTTCTAATGCCTCCTTTCCATGTGATGCAAGTTGTCTTTGAAGTGGATGTAGATAGTTGACATTGAGAAACTTATTCCTGTAAGAAACCACTTAAGGACAGGACATAATATCCCACTTTTGCATTACCTTTTCTTTTTTCTAAGTTAGATTTGCTGATTCAGTTTAATGATGGTTAGGAGGCTGAGAGCTGGAGAGTTGCAACTGAATTTTTCTGGTTTTTTCCCATGTACGCTATATCTTCATGTATTGATGTTTGCTGTGCTCTACCTGGTATCTCCTATTCTCTGTCCTTCAAAGTTCCAGACAAGTCTTTTTACTTGTACTATGAGTGAATTTTAGTCATCTTTTATTAGAGCAGAATCTCCTTATTTGCTACAAGATTAATTTAACAGGAAATTTCTGATTAAAGTTTTACAGTACTTAAGTAAAATATTTTTCATGCAGTAGATGGAAGGGTAGGCCAAGCATCTAAAATGTATAAATATCTTAATTTTGCAGTTTTGTCTCCGCACAGACTCCTACTGGATGTGAATCATGTTCTGATTAACTGCTCAAGCATATTAGAGGAAAAATAATGAAATTGTATGCAATAAACAGAAATAAGGTTTGAGGTTTATAAGAACAGAAAAATAAGTATACTAGTTTAGATTAGCAGCTCATCTAATTCTTGAGTAGGTGCTTTTTGCTTTCCTGTCTTCCTCTCCACAGTCATTTCAAGGGTATTTAAAAGCTGAACAGTAAGTGCTTTTTTACCTTTTTATACTTCTCAGATTCACAACTGAGTTTCAAAAGTAGACCCTATTTATTGAAGACACTTGAAACGCTAGTTCTACTGAGAAATCATGCACTCGAGAACCTGTCAGATTTCCAAGCTGGATGCTTTCTACAGTGTAGGGTAAAAGTTGAAAAGCTTTATAAATTTGTGAGAATGATTGTGTATCAAGACCTAAACTAGCAATGCTTTTCTCACATTGAATCCTTTCTAGTTTAACAAGCTGTACTGTTTCTTGGAGATGAAGCTTCATCTGGTCACTTTGGCTTTTATGTAATAATAATGCTTTATCCACATATTCCATATTTATATAGTCTTGAAAATATAAGTTGAGATGGACAGTTTAATATTACGTAGGACTGTTTATTTTCTTAGAGTTGCAGTCCAAGTGCTCTGCAAGCCAGACTTAAAGTAGCTGCCCATGAAGCTGAAGAGGAGTCTGACACTATTGCAGAAGACTTCTTGGAAGGCAAAACAGAAATAGATGACTTTCTTAGTAGTTTCATGGAAAAGAGAACGGTATGTAATATACAAATACTTCTAATCTGAGATATGTACGACACATAAATAAATTTAGGACTTTGAGTTTGAGCAGCCCTGTGGTACAGAACAGTGCTGTAGTGAGCTTTGACAGAAGAAAAAATTATCCTTAACTGGCTTCAGTGTATTTAGAGTATAATCTACATTCTGAAGGCACGTATTTTTAAGGCAGGAGTGCAAAGGTCTCCTGCATTAGACCTTATTGGTGTATTGTTGCAAATATTTTTGTGCCACTTTCTTGAATATCATATACAGATACAGGGAAGATAGCCACATGGTAAATTTCAAATTTGGAAGGTTGACATAAAATGACATGTTGTATTAAACAACGTTAATGTTTAATTTATTAAACTTATTAAACTAATTATTTTGTTGATGGCTATCACCAAATAAGTAACTGAGGTTCAAAAAACAACATTCTTGCTTGTGCTGTAACAGAAGCAACTTAGCAGACAGTTTACCTTTCTTTAAAGATGCTTAATAAGTGCATTTCATAACACTGCAAACAATCCTCTTGTAAGCACTTGTGGATGGAATAATGTTATCAATGTAGACCATTGTTCAGCCTGAACAATGAAGGTAGGTCAGAGGGCTTTTCTTTTTTAAAAAGAAAAATAGCTAACTAATTAAAGAGAAACTGGTATGCATTATAAAAAATTGCGTTCAGAATTCAGTCTTGTACTTCTTGTTTTGTAGCTGTGCCACTGCAGACGAGCCAAAGAGGAAAAACTTCAACAGGCAATAGCAATGCACAGCCAATTTCATGCACCGCTATAGGTAAATTTTTTTTTTTTGAACCAATTTACCATAAGGTTCCACACTGTGTAACTGCAAATGGATTTGTTAGAGTGCTTAGTGTTCTAATGATGCTGTGGAAATCAAGTATGTACTGGATCTATTGTTATTTGTATTTAAAATACAACTTCTGGAGGAGTTAAAATATCTAATTATGGATATTTGTCTTTACAGACTTCCTGCAAACTACACCTGCCAAGAGAACGAATGAAAAACCCAATAAAGCACACTTTTTAATAATTATTATTTGCAAATAAGCATTTCATCTTATATGGTTGTATTTATAGAAGAGATTGTATACAAAGTTGGAATGGTTTTTGTACAAATTAGAATGTCTCTTTATATTCTCATTGTACTCAAGAATCCTTCTATTGCAATCTTTGCATTAATTTCTTGTATTTATTGTTGATAGTTCTTATTATATTTAAGTTCCCTGCTGCTATACTCCATTCTTCAGAAATTAAATATCTAAACATGTAATTTTGACTAGCTTTTTACATTTTTATAAAAACTTAATTCATATCTTTTGTATTCTGAACTTTAAACATAGATTTGGCTTGATCTGTGGAAGACTCTGAGATAAGTGTTGATAGGGCTTTGGAAACTGAAGAAGTTCTTAATTGAGATGGTCAGTGGATTCACAAGCTGTCTTTTCTTGAAGCCAAAATACTGAAGAACAAGTTTTTTACTTCCAAATAATAACAGAAAACTAAGTGTAGCTTATATTGTGTTTTGGATAAATAGATTGGAATTAAGCAAAGAATGTGTTGGAACAAATTATTCTGGAATCAAAATAGAATAAATGATCTCTGCTTAGATTTCGTATGTTGGTTAGTAACATTGATGCACTGATTTCAGGAGTGGCTTGGTATCTACCACTATAATTAAACACAATTTTCATCTGACAATTTAATTTTCTTATTTTTTTTTTGTACTTAAAGGATTAATAATCGGGTCACCTCCCAGTTTCTGTTCTATGCAATATGAATATGTTCATCATGTGAGGAACTCAGAAGCACTTTACAAAAACTATCTTTGAAGTTCTGTGGGAAATATTTATTTTTTCCTAATTTTAAAAAAGAAAGAAACTAATGTGGTTGGAGTTACATTGTGTGCTATGTTAAGGCAAGGGATAGAATTTGGAAGTGAGATTTAATTCTGCCCACTGAATCTTGCATCTGGTAAGCTGACTTTTTTAGGATGTAGGTGTATCTGCTGAGAAGTGATAGGACCAAATGAAGATACTTGGGTGTCTGAAAAAAATCAACACTTTATAAGTGCCATGGTTAAGCAATAATTTTAGAGTATCTTCTTCCAAAAAATGTGCTGCTTGTATATTGACATAGCACTTCTGCTAATGTGCTAACTAAAGCCCTGGTTAGAAATGAGATCATGTAGGTTTCCAAATGGTTCTGGACTTCTGTATCTGAGAAGCATGATTTCTGCAGCTCTGGAGAAGAGTTAGATGTAAGTCATCACTGTCACCGTCTTGGCAAACTCTCATCTATTTTTGTGCTGGATGTATAAGTTGTTTCTGATCTTTTTCTGAGGATCTAGCTGTTGTTAAAGACTAGACTCACAACTCTGTACAGGGCTGGTTTTTTATTGTTGTTTCTTCCTTGTAAGCAGAGAAGGGAACATATGACCAGACATCTGGTGTTCTTGCTGTATTGGGCTAGTATTTTCTTTATATGTTTTATAATGGCATGGAATGACAGGCTTCTGTTCTCATCTGCCTCCTCATGTTGAATGTTTTGTCCGGTATTGTGATGCTCTACTACCACTGAACTCTTTAGCCAGGTCACCTTCAGGGGGTTTGCTTCCCAAACTAGTACAAGTTCTGCACACTTCAGCTTTTCCTCTTATGTTACTTTAGCAAACACTTTCAAACTCTTTTCAGTACTAGCTGTGTAGTTCAAGACTCAACAATTCAGTATATTACACAACTGGTGAAAAATGAATTGGATATTGCCCCTACTATGGGAGAAACTCTTAAGGCCCTACAGCAGGTGAAAACTGGCAAGGCAGCTGGGGTTGATGGAATTCCACCTGAAGTCTGGAAGCATGGAGGCCAAGCACTCCGTGCTAAATTTCACAAATTTGTGGTGCGCTGTTGGGAACTAGGCGAACCTACCATCTTTGGTAGACCTTTGTGACGCAGTCATCATCACCTTGTATAAGAAGAAAGGTATTAAGTCAGACTGCTCAAATTACTGTGGTATTACTCTGCTCTCCATTGCTGGCAAAATCCTGGCAAGAATACTTTTGAACAGACTAATACCCGCTATAGCAGAAGGAATTCTACCTGAAAGCCAGTGTGGTTTCAGAGCCAACAGGAGCACCACAGACATGGTATTTGTTCTCAGACAACTGCAAGAGAAGTGTAGGGAACAGAACAAAGGTCTCTATGTAACCTTTGTTATCTCACCAAAGCTTTTGATACCGTGAGCAGAAAAGGTCTGTGGCAGATTCTGGAACATTTAGGATTTCCCCCCAAGTTCCTTAAAATGATCATCTCACTCCATGAGGATCAGCACAGCCAAGTCAGACATGCTGATGCATTTTTCGAGCCCTGTCAAATAACCAGTGGTGTGAAACAAGGCTGCGTTCTTGCACCAACCCTATCCACAATCTTTTTCAGCATGATGCTCCAAAGGGCCATGGCAGACCTCGACGAAGAAAATGGTATCTACATCCAATATCATACCAACGGAAACCCATTCAACCTAAGGCGACTGCAGGCCCACACTAAGACCTTAAACCATCTTGTCCAGGAGCTGCTTTACACTGACACCGCCGTCCTCGTCACCCACACAGAGGCAGCTCTGCAGCGTTTAACATCCTGCTTTGCAGAGGCTGCTGAACTTTTTGGGCTGGAAGTCAGCTTGAAGAAGACAGAAGTTTTCTACCAACCTGCACCTCAGGAAGTCTTCCACCATCCTCATGTCACCATTGGTGAATCAGAGCTCAAATCAGTCCAGCAGTTTAATTACCTGGGAAGCATCATTTCCTCGGATGGTAAGATTGACGGAGAGATAGACAACAGGTTAGCAAAGGCATATAGTGCTTTCAGAAAACTCCACAAAAGAGTTTGGCGAAACGAACACCTGAAGAAGAGTACAAAGATCAGCGTTTACAAAGCCATTGTGCTGTCTACTCTCTTATATGGGTCTGAATCATGGGTCATCTACCACCACCACCTGCGACTCCTAGAACGCTTCCATCAATGCTGCCTCTCTACAATCCTAAACGTCCACTGGTCAGATTATGTGACTAATACATCTGTTCTAGAACAGGCAGCAGTTACAAGTATTGAGGCCATGTTGCTGAGAACACAGCAACATGTGTTGGGCAGGGCATGTCTCCAGGATGAAGGACCACTGCCTCCCTAAGATTGTGCTCTAAGGTGAACTTGCCACGGGCTGCTGCAAGAGAGGAGCCTTGAAGAGGAGATACAAGGACTCCCTGAAACAATGTCTCAGCCTTGGCCATATCCATCATCGCTGGTCTACTATGGCCTCCAATCGGGAGGTCTGGAGACACACTATAATGCTGCTGCTTCTTTTGAGAATGCACGCAGGATCTTTCTTGAGAAGAAAAGACAACGTAGAAAGAACCGTGTCTTGTCGATACCACCTAAGGAGTCTTTCTGCTGTGCCTTTTGCAACTGGACTTGTCTATCTTGCATTGGCCTTTTTAGCCACCAGCGCACTTGTAGCAAGTGTGGGTAGAGTCCTTCCCAAATCTTTGTTCATGAAGCCTAGCCATGATGACTTTAGCAAATTTACAAATTCAAAACTTCATGGAGTCTTTCTGGTGGTAGTGGAGTAGAGTCTGGAAGAAATTGTCACTGTTCAATGCAAGTTCAGTGTTTGTTGTTCAGGGATATGAGAGTTTAAGATCTCCCCTTTTCTCCCTTTCTGTTCTCTCATATTATTGTTCCTATTCTTTAGATTTTTTTCCCTTATTTTTTAGCCTCTTTGCAGACACAAACCCATCCTCTGGAAAAGAAGTACAAAAGTCTCTGTATTCAACAATGTTGGGTAGCTGCAGGAATCCCATCACATCCAAGAAAAGCCAGCCTGTTTCTGGCTTTTCTGGCTTTAAAGGCCAAGCTGATGCGGGCTTGTATTTTCTCCTTGAGATTTGTTTTTTTTTCTTTAGTCCTACACTGGTTCCACCTTCACCAAAAGACTTAGTAGAATGGTGATAACACTGTCAAGAGTTAGGTTTTTTTGCTTCTAGCATGCTGGTAGCTCACTGTTGACTGCGTTCCTTACATTATTTTGCTAAAATATGGAGTGTAGGTGTAAATCCATCTTTAAACAACTCCCTGTAAAGTGTAAGAGAATGGCAGCTGCTGTTAGATGCATATTCTGAGGGCTTTTGAAATGTGTCAAGCGAACTTTTAAGCAATCTGGAATAACAGGCTACGTACAGTGACTTGTTTCTTGGGGAGCCTTGCGCTATGTCACCCTCAGGTGCTCTGCCAAGTGGGAAAGAGAACTCAGTGAGCAAGAAATAAGAGTAAGAAGATGGCTTGTCTGATGTTGCAGTAGTTTTGGGGGGGAAGTACATTCTGTATTGTAACTGCTAATTGAGCCTGGGGTTTGCCTAATTTCAATACCTGATTTTGCAGCTAAATCACAGGACCACAGAATGGGTAAGGTTGGAAGGGACCACAGTGGGTTATCTGGTCCAACTTCCCTGCTCAAGGAGGGGCATCCTAGAGGACATGGTACAGGATTGCATCCAGACAGTTCTTAGGTATCTCCACTGAGGGAGACTCCACAACCTCTCTGGTCAATTTTGTCAGTGCTTGGTCACCTGCACAGTAAAGAAGTTCTTCCTCATATTCAGTTGGAGCTTCCTGTGCATCAGTTTCTGCCCATTGCCTCTTGTCCTATTGCTTGGCACCACCGAGGAGAGCCTGGCTCCATCGTCTTGAGACCCTCCCTTCAGATACTTACAGACATTGCTGAGGTCCCCTCTCAGTCATCTCTTCTGAAGGCTGAACGAGCCCAGCTCCCTCAGCCTATTCTCATCACTGAGGTGCTCCAGTCCCCTCATCATTTTTGTTGCCCTCTGCTGGGCCTTCTTCAGGAGCTCCATGTCTCTCTTGTACTGAGGAGCCCAGAAATACTCTTCTCAGGTGGAGGACTCTTCATTTGCCTGTGTTGAATTTCAGAAGGTCTCTCTGCCCATCTCTCCAACCTACTGAGGTCCTTCTGAAGGGCTGCACAATGCTCTGGAGTATTTGCCACTCCTCCCAGCTGTGCGTCATCAGCAGACTTGCTCAGGAGCCACTCTGCTGTGCTAGGCACCACTGCAAGCAAGAGACTATTATGGTAAAGTCAGTTCTAAGCAGTATGTACTGTAGTTCTGTTTGCTCTGTGCATAATCCTGCAGTTTTGCTGCTTTGGACCTGGACCAAATGTATAAGTTAGAAATCTTACAGTTTTATTCATGTCCAAATTCTTACTACTCCCTTCAAAGACTAGCATAAATCTTTTTAAAAGAGAGATTTAAGAGACCTTCAGGTCAAACTGAATTAAAACTCTGACAACAAAGTTATCAGCCATAATTGTGTCTTTATTCTGAACAGTAAATGCTGTAATGTGTTAAACTTACAAATAAAAGCTTTGGGATTTTTATATATCTTGTAATCATCTAACTTATGGATAGAGTCAGGCATTTGACATTGCAGGACTTCTTGAGTGGATACAGAATTATGCTGGAAATGGATGCAGTAAGCTACTCAAGGAGAAACTTAATATCTTCATGAGTAGTGATGTGAGCTTTTCATGTTTAACTCTCTCAATAGCAGTAATTCTTGGAGCCACCTTCACTGAAACAGGCTTTGAAAACCCATACTGGATCTCTGGCTTTTGTAAGCACCTTGTTTTGGTCAGATACCTTGTAGACATCACACTTACAGTAATAAGCTATGAAGAAAGCTTGTATATCGATAATAAGGAAATACTTTACATAAAATAACTGTGTTCTTTAGTCTCCACAAAGGGAATAAATTCATCCAAAAAACCTTGGCAACCAGCAGACTTAAAAAAGTGAGTCCTTGCCTGAACTCAGTCACAATTCTGGTGGACCTCTAAGGTTTCATTAGCTTGCCCCGTCTTCAAAGAATGTGGTTCCCTGCCTTACTTGCTGATTTTACAAAGAACTTTCCTTCCCTGCCTCCCTCCTTTTACTTATTTTCTTTTTCTCTTCTTACTTCTAATGATATCATTTGCTCTGAGTTGTGCCCTCCAACTTTTTAATTCTATTTCTCAGATTTTTAGAATCCATTTGCAGTTTATCACCTTTTTCTCTCTTGTACAGAGCTACCAATAAAAGCAGTAGTGAATAGGTTTTCCTTCTGTGCTTCAGATGGTGATCTTCTGTAGAGAAGGCTTCAGCTGTTTGATCCCATTCCCTTCAGTGTCCTTTAGAGGCACATTTTCATACTAAAGACCAGCCTGAACCTAGAGAGGCCTTTTCAGCAGTTTAGCTATGTTCATCTGTGTCGTATTTTAAATTACAGTGGGCTTATGCCAAATTTGCAAAGGTTTGCAACACAAGGCTACAAGAAATCAGTGTAGTTCATTGTATGGTTTTCTCAATCTTTTTTGGTTTGCATTTCCTAAAAAAAATAAATACAGGGCTGTAACATGCTTCCATATTATTAACACAATTGTTGAGAGTCTTAGTTTTCTTAGTTATCAGTTGTAGATTTCTCCACAGCTTAAAATTACTGGATTAAAGTATCAAAGTAGGGAAGATAGAAAAATTCCCTGTTCTTAGTGGCAAAGTGACTTTTGAGTAAATGAAAAACTACAGTACAAAAATCAGGATAGCAAACCTTTCTTTCACTCACTGGTGTGAAATAAATTACACCTAAGTGTTTATTTAAAAGTGTTTCTCATTAGTCTGATAATGCCACAAATACATGCAGTACAGTGAAAACAGTAGCAGCTAATGCAAAATTTCAAAGGCTGAAAGACACATCACAGAGGGCTGCTAAGTGAAGGCTTGATAAAGAAAATGTTAATATGTTAATATTTTAGTTGTAAAGCTAGTTACATGGAGTTGCATAAGCGACACAAAGACAGTGCTTTGAATTTGCATATCTTGCTGTTCTGCATTTATTTCTGGACATGTCTAATAGGACACAATATCATATATAATTTTATATTTTAAAGATGTGCAATAACAATGCCCATTTTCAAACTCATTTTTAGGTAGAATATTTGTGTGGTTTGTTTTCGTTTCTGACTTTGCAGCATATTTCTTTAGTTTGAGAAAGTGCATTCAAAGTCTCTAATAACATAAACTTTACAGGCTATGTTCAAAATACAAAACATTTTTAAAAGTGCAATTAAAATCAGGGATTTCATTTATTAAAAATTCATAAAGATTAAAAACAGAAGGCTAGATTCTCAACAGAGTATACCTTAGAGTTGTATTTATTTGAATTGAGCTATAGGGATTTATCAAATTGAGGATCTGGCCTTTTCACTATAACATTAAGATAAACCTTGCTGTTAGGAATTATTTGTTCAAAGACAGCAGCTCCCTTAGGAGGATATTAATAATACTGAAGTTTACATACTCACTTTTAATAATGTAAGTTCACAGAACAGAATGAAAACCATTCCATAAATGTAATAAAATCTAACAATTCTAAATTGAAGCATATTTATATAATACAATTCTGTAAGTCTGTATTTGGAGGAGTAATGTGAAATGCAATCAAAGTAAACTTACATTACTACCACTTTGCTTTACTAGAGTTCAATACCACATTGTCTCCAAGCAGGTAAGAGCAGTCATGTGAACTATATTTTTAACTGCTTGCTTTAACTAATTTTTAAAAATAAAAAAGAAACTTGGAAGAATTGCAGCCTAATTTGGCCACCTTTTTAGTGAGTTTCAAGACATTCCAAATTTTAAACATTTTTCACTTGTTTACCTCTGTACTGATGATTATGAAAACTATTACTCCTATTCTTAAAAATATGATAACAAGATTAAACTTCCTGGTAAATGTTGAATCAGTTCTTAAATTAGTATTGCCATGCTCTTCAGTTTGGCAAATACTAAAAGGGAAATTTTGTGTGAAGACAGAAAAACTGGTTGCTAATGGTTAGTTTATTTTGAACAACAGAATTTGGAAGGAACATTCTTTATAACAGTTCCTTTATGGGCATAACCTTCCTTTACTTACAAATTCAAAGTGATGCTTTCGTAAGTGATTTCTGTAAGTGGTTTTATATTCGCTATCCTCTGCACTGTATATGTACCTCACTCAACTCAAATAAAACATTTTCAAGTAGGAATCAGAATAGGCTGGAGAATTTAGGATTTTACTACCTTTAGAATTTTAGGTAGGTGGTTTGGAACTAGGGTAAGATAGAAACAAACTTGAGAACTAAACATAAAGAGGCTAGAGTAATGTGGTGGATGTACCATTTTGTACCTTTTGTTATAAAGGGATGCTTTAGCACAAAGGCTGTGTGAATACTGTTATATTCCTTTGAAGTTTTGGTCACAGAAACTACTGAACTTTCAACACTGCTTGAGAACCAAGTAGAAATGGGATGAATTCACATGCAGCAGCAGAAACTGCTTACTAAAGGATTTTTTTATCAGGATCAAAGCTTCATTTGTCCCCTTAGCCAGCATGTCAATTTGTTAGTTTTACTTTGCTGTAAAGAATTCTAGTAGGAGGATATGCAAAATAATTGTTTGAATTCAAAATTTAACACCTCTTATGAAAAAAAAAATATACATAATATGTCTGAAGGCAGAAGAACTCTACAAAAATAAGTTTTGACAGCTTCACCAGTAAGGCTAACACTAATGCATCTTCAACCTTGTGTAAGAGAGTACTTTGGAATTTCACATCTTTGGAGAAGAACTATTATCTTGTACAATAAATAATTATGGAAATGTACAAAGTAAGGAATAATTATGTACAGCATTGATAAAACAAATATCACATTAGCTTAACTAAATATAACAGCAGACATTACCTTTTTTAGCATTATGTCTTAAAATTAATGAACTTGTTCTGCTTAGATCTTTACTTACACAATTGCACAGTTCCCTTTCTTTGGATTATTTCTTTAGGCTACAGACCACTTCCATTCTTCATCGGATGAAAAGATGTCATTCCAGACTGTGTAAGACTCAACTTCATCTGGATCCTTGCTGCTGTGAAGGTGTTTCAGCCTGCCAGAAATACAGCCTCATCAGAGTCCTTGCCACTGTCTTCACTAGGCAAGCAGCCACCTCCACTTGGGGACCTACAGCTTAAGTCCTCCACACCAGACTCCTGATCACTGTTGGCTGAGAGGTCAGGATCAGAACTTTTCAGGTTGTCCTGTGTCAAAATCAGGGCAGAATCTTCTTCATCCCCTTGTGAAGGACTCCGGGATGGGAATGACTTCAGATCGTTGCTATACTCCTGGGGAGTGTTAGCTAAGCTATTGTTGGAAGTAGACAGCCTTAACTGTTTGCTTCGGTCTTGTTGCTTACTCTTGACTTTATTATCACCTAATTGTGATTTCTGAAGATTCGCCAATCGCTGAAATAAAGGAAACAGTATTACATGCACACATTTAGGACCAGTAATCCTCTTCTATGTCTTTGCCTTTTTTTTTTTAAATATAAGTTCAGAGCCCAGCCCAACTAGCACCCTTTAAAACTGTCTGTGGAGTATGAGAAGTGCACAATTTCTCACAAATCAATGCTGACTTACAGCAGCCTTCTGAGCTACAATTCCTTCTGAATTACAGAAGGATTAAACTCACTTTCAGTAGTACTTGTGCACCAACACAGGTAAAATTTCATCCTTAAAGAATAAAAGACCACTTCTATGTCTTAATGCAAAACATTCATGACAATTTATCTGAAAACAAAGATGACATGTGAACATCCTCATTCCAGAAAAGGATTAGTGTGTAGGTGACTCCGCAGCATATGGACTTGGGTTTCATTTATCATCAGTTACCAAGTCTGGGGTATCAAGCTCAAGTGTTTATTACCTCTCCTAAGACCTCCAGCTCTTCTTCCAGCTGCTGAGTTTCTTCCTTCACTGCCATCAGATAATCAGTAACTGACTGTCGAGGATGCAGCCCCTTTTCAAAGCGGTTGTACATACCACTCCAGAACCTGGAATTAATGGGAATGTCAGGAATTTTCTTTTAGTGAGGTAGCATCATGAGACATAAATGCACACTCTTTTTTTCTTTTTTTTTTTTTTCTCCAGACATTGTTCTAAATGATCCATCCATGGCTTTTGTGACATTAGAGTGCATACACATAAATTCATAGAGTATTTGGCAAGGTTCATTGTTCATTTGCATTTGCTCTGTCCTGAAGGTGCAACTCTGTGGACATAAGCACCTTGAACCAATTTTGATATGTAATGAAAAGAAAGATGAATGTAGCTTTGACTTAGATCACATAGCTGAATGCAAAATTTTGTGGGGGTTTTTTTGTATTATTTTGTTGTTCTACACTATGCGCTCCAGCGCAATGGTACTTATAAAACAGCCAAGGGTAAAGACAGTTTTTCATATTCCTAGTTCTCAATTGTTTAACTTCTCATGAAGTCAACTTTGAGATTCTGTATGCTTGTTTTTGTCTGGGGCTGGGGGGGCGGGGAGGTGTAGATAGTTAATGGGAGGGGGGTCCACTGTAAAAAAGGGTTAAAAATCATGAGTAAAAACCAGTATGGTGTTCTGTTCTCTTACAATTTAAACTGACATTTTAAACTGCCTATGGATGAAGCAATTATATACATTGGCAATTTCTCTTCCTGTTCTGTGAAATTACTTGACAAACCTTTAGTTAAACAGTTAAGTTGATTTTTCATTTTCAGGAGGAAAGGACTCTAGCTTACTCTAGGGCTCTTCTGTCTTCTGCCTTCCTGACACTATGGCCACAGCCAGACTGAGTGTAACCAGTTCAGCAGACAGGTTAAGTAGCTGAGCCCTGCCATCAGCTGCAGCTGTCTAGCCAAGTAGCTGACAGATATTTTTGGAGCACGTGCGTGCTCATTGGTGGCTTATTATTCCTATCTCAGTGGTATACTATTTAATCACATTCCCCCTTAAGTTTATCATCTGATAGCTCCTGCTTGGAAATCTTTACGCACCCAAGTAATTCCATTAAAATCAACAGGATTACTCATCCATTGGAGGATCTGTTGTATCAGTACTTCTTTTATAAATCCCACTCTCCCAAAGAATACGATTAATGACTATTTTTAAATTGTTTTTAAGTCTGGTATAGTAGACATGAAAGAATTAAATTTCTGTAATTTAGGATTTTTATTGAGTTTTTAACAGGTGCTATTACTTGCAACTGGAAAACAAACTGATCAGTTTTACTTAAATCACAATTTTCATGAATTTTTATTAAAGTTCTCCTTAAATGTGTTAAGATTAATGGCACAACTAAGTCAGAATGTCAATAGTAATGTTTCAAAAAGGATGATATTTTGTTACATTTTTTAAAAAATATCAAGTAAAACTTACTTTGAGGTATAACATCAACATGGGGAAAGTATCCTTTTTGTTTTACTAAACACTCATTTTAGCAATCTTTTAGCAATCTTTTCTTGAAAAGATTCTTTTTATTTTTGACACCAATTGATCCAAATAAACATCAAAAAATCTTGGGATGGAAGAAGTTAAAGCAATTATAAATTTAGAAATCACAGACAAGAACAGAATTGAAAGAGGCATATCTCAGTGGAAGAAGTGAGTAACCATGAAATTAGGACACACAACTATCAATATAGCTTTAATCTTAAGCTTCTTTTCAGACTAATACTCTGTTGTGGAATCATGCAGAGGTGTTTGCTGACTATGAGCACACAAGGAGCAAACACATTGTATCTGAGATTGAATTTACTCTCTTACAGAATGAGAAATACTTGTATATGAAGTCACTCTGTTCTGTACTAACGCATCCTACAATTTTCTGTAGCAAGTGATAGTACCTACTTGTACAAGAAGTTGCATGGAGCTATCTGTGGGTGCAGGGTCCCTTGGTTTTGACTGTGGTCTGACCTGTATAAAGGATTCAGGTAATCAGCACGATTTTTCCACAAGTGAGCCCATAATGAATATGTTCGTTCTTGGATTCTGAAAAAAAGATAAAAATATATTAAAGTGTCTGCTACAGTTCAGGAATAGCTAAAGCTTAGATGGAGCATTCTAGTCCTCTGTACTCCCCATTTACAATTAGCTTCCTTACCAAAATCAGACTTAAGTAAGAAGTATAGAGAAACAGAGACCCATATTCCCTTGTTGATTACGAAAGGCAAAATCCAACCCATTTCCCATGAAGCGAGAGCAGCTGGAGAGAAAAGGTGGAGAGACTGGTTCCTTTGCAAGGTGAAGAGGATCACTTGCATAAAGTAAGCTTTCAGGCTGATCTCTGCACCAAAAGAATGCCCACATTTAAAAGCACTCCTACCCCACTGAACTGCAATTTCTTATGGAATTGGGTCTTGGGATATGATGATCTGTGAAGGTTTTGATTTTAAATGGACTGTGGCAGTGTGGCTACTCTGCACATAAGCAGTGAAAGGGACCAAATGGCAGCAGCCAGCAGTAATTGCCACCTTTGTCTCATTGCTACTGCTGACATGATCAGGGTACACGAGAAAAGTGATGGATATCATCCTGTATTGAGGACCCAGGGCCCCAGGAAATGGATACAAACATCAGGGAATGATGATGCTGTCTCTGTTTGGGCCTAAGGGCAGGAAGATTAATTCATAATTGCTTTGGGGCCGGGTAGCAGACGGATAGTTTGCTGACTCAGTCCTAGGGAGGGCTATCAGACAAAAAGGCTGTTCATGAGGAAGTACCTGAGAGAACAAAACTAAATGGCCTGACTTGAGATCCAAAGACAGGTTAAAACACAGAAGAGCAGTAACTCTTGAACTGAGAACTTAACTAGAGTTAGTATCATCTTATATTAGAGCTACAGGGACAGCTTGCCTTGTATGTTGTTAGTGCTGCAGTAAAGGTAGGCCCACATGGCTGAAGGACTAATGCTCTTGTCTGTTTTCACTAATCCCTATCACGCACACCACGGATTACACTCCCAGCAGAGCTACACTGCAGAGGATCAACTTTTTGTGGTATTAATCTGTGTTGCCAGAAGACAACAGGCACCCTACGCCTTATGAAAACACACACATGCTGACTGGATGTTAATGTCAGACTGGAGTCAGACTGCAGGTTAATGTCTGACTCCTCAATACATCACCAGCCACAGACCCCATATGTAAATATGCTACTAAAGAAATCAAATGCATAATATGCTACTTTCATACTTCAGCTCTCGTCTCTCCTTCTGGCTGTTACACAGGAAATTCCCAAACTGGCAAGAATAGATATGATGCTGTATGTGGATGAGGAATCTCTCATTGAATTCAAAGGCACAAGGAAACTGTTCCATTAATTGCCAAACACATTCAATGAACTGGTCAATAACAGGTGATATCTCCTTTGGATCGCCATCTAAATTGCCATACCTGAAATAAGACAAGATACATTTAATTAAAACCTGAATTCTTGTAGGAAAACTGAATTAACACTAATGAAAACAAACCCCTCACTTCTAGTGTGCAGCTTACATCATAGGCATTCATTTCTAAAATCTCAACTACTAGTATATTTTTTTACTTACAAAAAAGATGCAAGAATCATGGAGTAGAATGAAGGCAGGATTACAAACAAAAAAAGCCTTTTATGGGTATCTTGTTACCTTCCCCCTACAAACAGCTGACTGCTGCATAGCCATGCTTTAATGCTATTAATATGAAGTTATACCACAGTAATATGTCATCGTAAGAATGACTACTACGACTTAATGACAAAAGTGTATCTTAAGACAGTCTCTTAATAGCAGACCATTCCCCAAACCAGAAAACAGCAGGAGAGGTACAGAATAACCTCGGCAGAAAACAGGTTAAAGCTGCCCTCTCTTGGTGAAATTTTTAGAAGGTGGGAAATGTTTACATGCTGTAACTGTCAAGTGAACATCAAATTTTCTATCCATAAAAATACCTCTTGGAACCACTTGCAATGAAGAAAAGGAGCCTCAAAATATAAAACACATAGAAGCAAAAAATATAAGTCTACATAATAGGAAGAAGCATTTTCAATCAATTATTATTCTTGTCATGTGTGTGTATTTATGTATATACGTATATATATATACATGCCAACAGAGTGGAATTCCTTAAACATCTAAACTTGAAACTTCTGATATTATTATCCAAGAAAATATAGCAACACTGCACAGCAAACCAAAGCTACCTGCATTTCATAATACCTTTTAACACTGATAATCATAGACAACTGACAGTATCATGTTAAATGAAGTAATTCCTGCTGGAATTTCACAGGTGGTATGGAGCTGCACAGATTTCCTGAAAGCTTTATTGTGTTTTTTGAAACTATAACAAATTTATATTCAAATCAAGCTATATAATGTAATTAAACCCCAATATAAAAATTGCACTTTTTATTTTTACAGAAACTAAAAGGAAATTCAAAAAAGAAAGAAAATGTGAATATTTATCCATGTTTAAATATATAAAGTCTTCAAACAATACAGCACTTACATTGGATGGATGTTCAAAATAACTTGCCCAAATAAATTACTTTCCACTTCACTTTGCCTGACGTTTCTGAGCAAATTCTGCTGGTTTTGTTAGAACAGAGTGTAATAGGAAGAGTATGTTTTATGTAAGAGATAACTCACAGGCATGCCTAAGATTAAGTACTGTCTTGGAAGATGTAGACTTTGCTGAACAGGGACTTATGTGAGGAGCCTTGGCACTACTGAAAGATCTGCTGGAGTCCAAAGGGATTTTGCAAGCCACTTACATGCTACTTTTCACTCACATGGACCTCTCAGTGCTCACAGCAACTGCAAGACCAGCACTCGGGATTCCCAATAGTGGTTTTGGAGTGCAGATACAAGAAAAGATTGATACAAAAATATTTCCCTTTGACTTTTGTAGACAGATAAATTATATAGCAGGAGAAAAAGGTATGGCAGTTTCCTGAGGGCATTCTGTTGATATGCTTTGTAAGGCAGCAAAGAAGTAAAACTGGAGTGGCAGCAGATACTGACAACGTAAACACACACACACACACACACACATATATGAAAACCTTACCACCACCTTACCTGTGGTTAAATTTGTGACCAAAGGAAACCCAATCTTTTTCAATTAACACCTAAAATGAGAATATTGTGTTCAGTGTTGTGGAGTAGAGTCGACACATGTTGAAACAGGCAGAAGAGTGGTGTAAACAAGCAGCATTGGAATCCCAATTAATTCTTAGAATAAGCAGTGACAAGTAAGAATGATGTAAGCAAGCAGTATTAGAATCCTAAATAATTTTCAGAATTAGCAGAAAAACAATGAGTGATGAGCACTGCTGCAAGCTCAGGGAAAGCAGCACTCTTCATGGGTGCAAATAGGATGCCAGTATTTCAGCACAACTTCAATTAGCTTGCTTCCTCACTTTCTAAAAAGAACTTATAAATGTCTCAAACATCTTTTTAACATGTGACCAGTAACTTGATAAGCATTCCTAGATGCTTTACCACTGCTGATATACATGGGAAAGGAACAGATTTTCCAACATAGCTGCTCATTGCAATCTAATGCCTAGAAAACACACACTTCTGACACTCAAATTTATAATGTTTACTGCAAATGAATACAAATTCTTGCTTGCACAAAAGCTCCTTGGACTGCGAGAAAGTTTCTTGGTCTAAGTTAGGAAAAAACCAAAAAGGTGCCCAACTGATCCCCACCTTTGATAACACTTCATACAGAAATTGGAAGACTTTAATGTGGACGGATAGAAACCTGCCTTCCTACTTAAAAAAAAAAAAAAGGTATATTTAAGGAAAGTTTATTTCCCATTAAAAGATATTAATCTTAAGTGATGCCATATTACTTTATTTACTCTGTAAAAGAACCTGCTTACCATGAATCCCTTCATAGTTCTGTAATATGGATCCAATAGAAGGCTTGCTACAGAGCAAACCTGGGCTGTCCTATCCCAGCCATCAGAGCAGTGAACAAGTACACTCACACCTTCCTCAGCCACAGCCTAAGGACACAGAAAAAGTCAGAAATTTCACAAGCAGGGAGGAAGACAATGGTAAGAGGGGAACAGTGAGGTAGCACCATAGAGTATTAATATGGGAACTGGGAAACTTGGTTAATTTTTTATTCTGTGACAGAATTCTTGAATAATGTTGCATGTTATTCCTTTTATTTGAAAAGTCTTAATTCATCCCATCCTGTGCAATATGGTGGTGGAGCATCACCCGTTTAAGTCCCACTATAGGAGGATGTGGGATTTGTTTCAATTAAATACATCAATCTGTCAGAGTGGACAAGTACCTACAGCAGATTCAGATGGAGTTAATGCTCTAACTCACATACCAGTAACAGAATTGCCATACTTAAAATATGGCTCTTAGTTTCTCATCTTGATGGTAATGTCAATAAGGGCAATTTTTGCTTCCAATGCCAGCACTAGCCTGGATGTTATTACAGTACACTGCATTGCACTGATGACATACTGCAAAGATTTGTGGGGAAACCTGTGGTAGTGGTAAACTTCCATATCTAATAAGCAAGATTTTATCAGTATCTTCAATGTAAAAACTGGTGAGAGAGGATCCCATTTTATACATAAACACATAAAGAAGAGATGATACTAAGTTCTCCAGTCTGGTGTTGCACTATTTTTAGAACTTGAGGGTTGGTTGTTGGGGTTTTTTTTAGTTCTAAAGGTTTTGGCCTTTGTCATTTCCAAAGAGAACTAAATTTAGGAAGTAGAAAATAAAATAGGTTAGGAAAGACACTGCTTAGAAAAATAAACATTTAAGTTAAGTTTGGGCTTAATAGGGAATGAGGAATAATAATAAATTTTCTATGTTTATCTCAAGAGACAAGTTAATTCTACTAAAATAGAAGCCCTGTGGGCAGAGGACCAAGAACTAAGAACTGGGAACTGTATGAATAAGAATGGTTCAAAATGCATGTCCGAGGAGGCACAAGGCTAACAAGCTTATCAATAAAGGATAACATTTTTTGACAGAATTTTAAGACTAGCCACTGGGGAAAAGTTGGCAAAACTAAAGACCTGATTTCTATTAGCTAATGAAAGGTAGTAGAGCAAGAGGAACAAGCAGTTAGTGAGAAGGGAAATCCATGAAGTTTTATCTATATGGTTGTATGTAGCACATCATACAGTTGTATCATACAGTTGTATGTAGCACATCATTTGAATAAAATGCCCTATAAGAAATTGTAATAGTAATCTCAAAAATAGCAGTAAAAGACAGAGCACAAGGAAGGAAGTAATAAAATTAAAGCTACTGTTGGTAAATGACAAATATGTGCATTACTTTGGGTGGGATTAGGAGAAATAATTTCTTATTAAAGCCAACAACTGTTTTCTGGAATATTTCTCAATTATATAAGAGTAGAAACTGCTAGAGAGTTTGGCCATGGCAATATACAGGAATTGGTCCAGGAGGTGAATTTAGTTGGTTGCCTGATAACTCAGAGGGGATAACACATTAGTTAATTTTATATAATACCAGAAACCTTCAACAAAGATAATGTCCAGAAACCAGTGGAGGAGGCAGGGGAAATAGGGAGAGGAACTGTAACAATCGCTGCTGGGGAGTAAAGTAAGGACATTCAAATGCCGGGCATAACAAGTTAAGGGCTAGTAGAGGCTTTAGTACAAAAGGACATAAGTTTTTTTAATCACATCAGCAAAAGGTCCACACAACAGCATCTAAGAAACATCTCTCCTCATACATGAAGCATTGCAAGATGGGCTATTTTCAGGTATAACATCACTGAAGAGATAGAAGTTACCCACAAGCAGCGAATTTGGTCCTCACTTTCTGTGTCTGGTTACTGCAAGTTCTGATCTCATTTTACACACTTTACCTTTGCAATAAAAATGCCAGCATCCATAATGGCTTTGATATGCTTCAGCCAGCCAGAATTTTCTAGGCCCCATAGAAAGTCGCTCATTGAAGGTGATTTCAGCTCACAAACTGCAAAATAAGCTACATTTTAAACGTACAGTAATTAAAGTCCCTTAAGCATCACTGACTGTTCAGCCTCAGAATTATCTCTTCTTCAGACATCTCCTGTGTAAAACATGCATCTTTTCAAAAGAATGACTAATTCACAGTCAAACCTCACCATTGAAAAAGCACATATATTTAAGAAACAGGGCTTGGTCAAATTTCACCCAGTATGTTGATTTAAGTTAAAAAGAGAAGCTGTCATAAAGTCTATTGCAAACAGTTTACCAAATGCATCCTTCTGTGAAGCACAGATTTTCCAAAATTGTGTTTGGAGTGAAGTTTTCAAACTCCTGGGAGGGGCTTGTGTATTTAATAACGAGGGCTTGGAAACAGAAAACACATGATTTCTATGGCAGACAGGCAGACAGCCACTGCCTTCTACTCCCAACATCACCACAGATGATGGTGGTTGAATTAAAGCAATTCACTCTACACTTCTCCATCCCAGAATGAAAGCTTACTAAAGCTTCACTTAGAGTAAGTATTCCGATGGTGAGGACAAGCCATAATTCATCAAGGAAAATATTTTCCTGAAAACCTTCCAAATTCTATGCCATGTTTGAAGGAAAAAATTATAATCTCTCAGTTTTTACTTTAAGTTTAGGTTTGGCTGTATCCAAGTGTCTAACTTTTAATATTAGAAAGTTTGAGGCATTAGAAGAAAAAAAGAGCAATCGGAATCTAAATCAAATACCTCAGCCCAGCAGCAAACAAATACTCAATGAAATTTGGTGCAGTGAGATACTAAATTCACCTCATAAATAGACTATACCTTTCTTTTGATCCATGTAGTGTCATACTGCTTTTAAGGAAAAAATATTAGCCGGTGAAATTCATTTTCAGAATACAGTGAAAAATGGCATGGGTTTTACCACGTTAATGTATGATCTGTCAATAACTAATGTCTTAGTAGGTCTCTTGTGGTTCAGAAATCTTAAAAGACTCAGTTATTTATGGCCACTGGGATAATTTTAGTTTCCTTCGTTGTAATTGAAATTTAATTTTATAAGCCAAAGTCAGATATTATACCATATCTGGGCTATTGGACTGTCCTAACTCCATTTAATTAAAAAATAAAATGGCCTAATGTATCCATACAAAGTCTTACAATGTTTGTATGTAAGACCTTTTCCAGATGGTTATTTTAAAAATAATTTTTGAAGGATATTTATAAAGATGCAAAGATAGCAGCACTGAAAGCAAACAGCTTTTCATATGATTAATGCTGCTGTGCAGATGGAAGCATGACCACTTAGTGGCTGAATTCTGGCTGAAGCTGCTGTCTTTGTTTACAAAAGCCCAAGGTAAGGCTGAAACAGTGCTTTGCTCCTTCCCGCTGCCCAATTAGAGTAAATATTTACTGACCACTTCACTGAGCAAAGTTCAGAGTGTCCTAAAGGCATACACTGTATATTTCACATGATTTTGGCAACAGATCTGGACCTTCAATACTGAGTTTGATTATGAATTCAATTATGACGCTTATCCTAAGGGGAAAAGGCATTTCCATCCAGAAGAAAAGGTACCAAAATCTGAGAAATAAGGCCTGGTGTATCCATGGTGTAGGCACAGGAAAATCAAGAGCCCTTGGGGAGAGCTCTGAGAAATCCAGTGGTGTGCCCATTTTGCAGGAGGAGAGGAGGAAACAGGACACATGTTGGAAACTGTCTCTTCCACCAGCAAAAGTACCACAGGGGGATGCTGGACCAGTTGTCTCATTTCTGGCAGGAAGGCCATAAGTAGAGGAAGGAATAATTGCTGTGAGCCAAACTCTCAGGCATTCTTACTGGCTGATCTGTCACTGAAGTCCAAGGATCAGAGGGCTGCTCCTACATCAGCAACAACTGCTCCTGGTATGAGGGCAGGAGAAGCTCACATTTACTCTTTACAGAGAGGGAGCATGTGGGGTCAGCACCTCAATGCACAACAAATGGAGGTCAAGTCTTGGCTGGCCCCTGGATGTGAGGCACAGCCCATCCCATCACAAATGCCAAATAGCAGCCTCACTCAGCCCTTGAATCTTTACGAGAAAACTCCTTCTGTAACATGTCCTTCTAATATTAAAAATGATTTCAAGGAGGTTGTGCATAGAATCAAAATTGTCCCAAGGATCTTCACATATACCTCTCTTTAAAAGAAAAAAAAATCCATACTATATTAAGCAATATGAGGCAGTAGAGAAAAAAGTAAAACCTTCTTTTTCCAAAAGGAAATGCAGTTTACTTCCAGATTACAGTCTAATCTCAACATTTTTTGCATATTCTGAAAAAAATTTTATCCTAAAAATTGAATTGTTTTATAATGCTGATATAATTTGCCAAAAATTAACATTATATGAGGATAAATACATGTTAAAGTTAAGATAAAATTGGTAGAATAGTCAGTAAAATCATAAAGCTGAAAACAATATTTTTTTTTACCTACTGAAAGAAAATATTGACATTTTTATAAGTATAAATTAATTTCTTCAGCTTTTTCCTAAAGAAACATCATTGAAATGAACACAGTCCTAATATAAGTGCATTTTCCAATGGAAAACTGAATAATAAATTTTGTTCTAATGTTATCAGCATTGAAGTTCTTTAAAATCATATATTGAATAAATCATATATATCTGCAGTCTGTCATGTGAAGATCCTCCACCCTTCACTCCTGTTTCTAATCTTATCAGTCAAGTTGCTAAATATGAGATTTCAACATAGCAAATATAAAACTTAGGAGAAAAGCAAATGTTTTGAGCATAAACTCATTTGAAAATAGATGCTAAGAATTTATGCTCCCCAAGTAGCCTGAAGTGTTAAATGCATTAGAAATTATCTTGCTACATGTAAGTCTTGGCCATGGACCAGTCTCATGAACTTTTGGCTCAAAAAGTATACACAGTACTGCCCCATGCAGCCAGGCTGATTGTTTACTATTTTATCTTTGATGGTCTTCATGTGAACAAATAAAGGGACTTGTTCATTGACCCAGCCTCTCTCCTAGCCAAACAAGACTTCCTAGTGAACTAAAAATCCTTCTGTTTTCCTACCTGAGACCCTTAGACCAAGGAATTAAGTAAAAATATGTCATGAAGAGACTGACCATTTTATCTGCATCACATTTTAATGCTGGTTTTCATAAAATGCTCTTATTTTAAACTAGAGCACAGCTTTTCTGTCATGAAAAATTTAAACCCTTCTTAGATCTCCAATTTGCATTTGCATATAGTTGATGGGAGACAGATGAAGAAAAAAAGAGCATGGACAGAGCATCAGGTCAAGAATAGCTAAATCAGGCTGATCTAGGAGTTGATGGTTGTTGATGATGTACATGAAGGAAATACTGAGACACTGGAGTGAGCACTATTTACAATTTGCTTGTTAAAAATCAACAAGCCATTGAGGGTCAAGGATGGCTTATTTATCCTTACTCTTTTCCCAGATGACCTCTAAACAGTCATGCACTCCAAATATGAAACAGAAGAACAGATGTGCTGGTTTACATACTGCTAAGCAATTATTATTAATTTGGATGGGATTATGAAGGTGCTGAATGGTTATGCCCATTGACTGTGAATTTCATGAATAGCCCTGATGTGTCATGTTCTATACAGAGCATGAATAAGCATCTATTAAAATTCACAGTCTAAAATGCATGACTGCCTTCTACACATGCAAAATCAAACCATAGTTTTTCTAAGCTTTAAAATAAAAATCCTGTATTTTCCACTAGCCTCAAAGTCAGCTGTAAGTGATTTTTCTCATTTTACCATCGAAGTGTAAATTTAAAAAAAAAAAATATAGTAGCAGTAAGGTGCATTGAAGTCAAATGAATTTTGTCACTTAAGTAATTTGGATTTCAGCCATGAAACAAAATGTTTGTAAAATTAGGAAATCACCACTAGTTGCCATGATGCTCCATTGCCCAAGTCCCAGTAGCAGCTGCATGCAGCTGCAACAGGCAAAGATTTCTTTTCATACCTGTTTTCACTGCTGCTGATTTCAGAGCAGTTACCCTGATTTGTTTGACAGAAGGATCAATTCTTTCCTCTAGTTTCCAATGAAAAAGAGTATTACCTTCAAGCATTTTCTGCAAACTATTTCTCATAACATGGATGTTCTCAATGCCTATGAATTGAAACTTGATGTTGGAGTAGTTGTCTTCATTTTCATATCCCTTCCCTGCTGCTCTGTTTGCCATAGCATTGAGCTGAAAAACATATGGAAAACTGGATGAAAACCAGTAGCAATTTCTTTTCAAAACAAAGCTTGTGGTCTACAGCAATAAATCAGAGTGATTTAAGTCAGGCAAGCATTTATCACAATGTCAACACAACGGGTTGTGAATCAGGGATCTGTTTCCAGGCTATTGCAGGGTGCTGGGTTGCTGAGTCTCTGATATCCCGATTTCACAGCTTTTGAGTGAACTTCTTTAGTGAGGTTAAACACAAAAAACATAGCTTAGGTAGGGTTCCTCTGCAAGAGCATGAAAGTTTTAATTTGGTTTTAAAAGCCTATTTTGATTTCATATTAGAGCAGCATCATGTTTACTATCAGAATAAACCCAGCAGGTGGCAGTGTCTCATCTGCCATGCCACTGTTTCATAGCATGTGCACACTAATGTTGCCGAAGTTACAGTGTTTTACTACTCAGATCATCCAAAAGTTGACAGATGCTTGGAATAATGAAGAGAGAGTTGGAGTAGTTTTTCCTCATTTTATAATATCTTGGCTTGACTTGTGCAAGATCACAAATTATTTGAATTGACAAAATTACCACAGATATGTTCATTGGTAATGTGGTGCTATCAAATAAGTTGCTGTGCTTCAGCAAAAAAATACATTCAGCTGGAAGCTTAAGTTTTGTCTTTAAATCTGTTACTTGTTTCCTGACATGGAAAAGTCATAAAACACTTCTTTAATTCAGTTCTCCCCATCATAAAATTAAGGGTGTTTTAATGCTTATTCCTCCCTGCCCCACTCCCCTTTTGAGATCCTTGGGTGGAAAAGAAAAGCTCCTTATGCCAAATATTGATCTTTGGGCTGACAACTCATGCTGATAGAAATGAAGTAAGTACTTTCACTTCATTACTCCATCTACTTTTTTAAATTTCCTATAGCAAAATGTCACTGTGCAATAGAAAGAAATTGTCTTTTTGCATAAAGTCCCTGCTCTTCTATGAAATCCATGCTGTAAGGCTGGGGAGCCTTTGAACTTCCCAAGAAATATGAAGGCTCCAGGAGTGACAAAGCAGTCCAAATGGCAGGACCTCCATGCCTCCAAGCACAACTAACAGCTTCTGCCCAGGAAATACTTCAGAAATAAGTAACAAAGGATATGGCACATTGAAACTGGAGGGCACTAATAAAGCTTTCGGAAAGACTTCATGAGGCATCAGTTCTACTCAGTGATTCATCTCCATTTCAGTGAGAGCCAATGCTCATGAAAAATCGAAACAAAGTATCTTTTAGGCATTGCCTAAGGGACAAGAGGCTACGCCGATAACTCCATTTCCGGTTTATTTCCCAATATTGCAGGCAGTACTATTGATTTGCTGCTTCTGTGGTCACTTCTGAAACTCACAATAATATACTTCACTACTTGACTAATGGCATCACGGAATACACAAGAATGTCTCTTTTTCTGACCTCTTCCACCCCAAACACACATAGGCCTGATATTCTGTTTTAATTTGGAGCCACTGCATGCCAACTTTCCTCCAACCAAGATGAATAAGCCTAGCTTTTTTGCATCATATGTCAAAATAGGTTTCCAAGGACCAAACTTGACATCTTAACTTTCAGAGGAAACAGCTAAAAAGTTACATTTGTGGACCACCATTAGGAATTGAAACATTGCATGAATTTCATGCAGAAGAACAGAAGAAACACACTCTAAGATAGGAACTTAATTTAGTGTTATGCTAGCATAACACTAGCATTTTTGATTTATTTAAATCTTGGGTAAAACTTCTTTTAACTTGTAGTATGCAGTTCAGGGAAATGTGCAGGCAAAAACACCCATGCTTGTCTATCAACCAGCAGTCTGCTGATGTTTTGACTATCAATGAATAATTAAAAAAAAAAGATACAGCCTGTGAACAGCATGTCAATTAAGGACAGAATTCTCAGTGTGACTTGATAGAAAGATATAAATTATCTGCTGAATCCTAATCTTTCTCTTTTGAAGTAGACATCAGTGTTCTTTTACAAACAAAATGAAGCAATCTCTCTCTGCAATAGCCTTATAGTTTCAGGAAGAAAGATCTGTACGCATGAGTCCAAGCCAGCACAAACCCCTGAAATCCTAAAGAAAAAACAGCTATCCTCTAACTGACCTAATCCTCAGTACATAAATACTATTAACTGTTTCTGCAGCAGAGCAATTTTATCACAGAAATCCTTTCTTAAAAGAAAATCTGAAATAGCCCTCTTTAAAAGTAAATAAATATAAGGTTAAATTTGCAGGGCTTTCTGACACTCATTTATTTTAAATACTATCAGTTGCCAAACTTTGCAGTTGCCACAATATTTACTAACAAGTTTTCCACATCATCTACCAAAATTCCATCTGTTGCTCTTAAAGTAGTTGTTGTGAAGCTCTCTAAATGGTGCCTGTCCTCAATTAATCTCAGTGAATATGAGGATACAACCTCAAAAGGTAACAGACCCCACTTGCAAGATTTCCTGGCATTTTCTTTAATTTGGAGAATAACCAAATTGTGTCTTTTTATAAAGAGGATAGAACTAATGTGTTTTAGCTATAAACAGTAAGTTTGTATGGGCTTCTTCTGGAATCACATAGAGGAAAGACAGTGGCCCAAGTAAAGTTCTGCGTTTGGTCATCCTGGTATATTTAAATGAAGTGGAAACAAAACTTTCTTGTACGGCCAAATCTTTTGTTTTGAAGATTACCAAGTGCAATGAGGGACAGCATATGAAGAGCACTTGGGAATGTTCAGTTGAAGGACCCATTATGAACAACTGTAAAAATATTTTATAATGGGAATTAGATTTTGCTAGTCTCATCAGAAATATAGTTACAGATAGCTCCTATGTGTGTGTAAATAGTTACAACTAGAAGTTATTTACTTTTCTCTATCTTAACATTTTGCTAAGAACAAAAAGAGAAAAGCTCAGTGTAAAGTAAAAAATTCCCCTAAAGATAACAATGCTGGCAAGGTTCCTAGCTAAGATTCCCCTGATAAACCCTGATCAATCTGTGGAGCTACACAGGTGCAACTCAGTCTTGCTATATGCAAGAAATCTAATACACTTACTTTGGGCCGAGTGTCAACAACGTATATGAAATCACTTCCTGGATTTGCTTTTCTAATGGCCTGGAGCATCTGTTCGTCCTCAAGGCACCGAGCACTGAAGCCAGATAAAGGCTGGCTGCTTCTACATATGGAGGCCTGCAGAAAAACAGACAAACAAAAAACCCAACATTATTATTAAGTAGAAATTATTTAGCATCCAGAAGCATTTACAAAACCATTTGTTTGCACAGATGTACAGTTCTATGAGAAGGGCAGAATGGTAAAATTAATTACATGATAATAAATACATTATTTTTAAAAAGGCAAGGAAATATTAAAACAATACAACACCTTTGGCCCAAGTCTAGTCTCGAATCCAAGTTTTAGAGCTATTTTAAATATAGTATTTGCCTAATGTGGAATAACTCCTGAAAGGTGATATCTTGAGGATGAGTACAGAATTGCAATCACAAGAACACAGATATAACATAAAGATATGTTCTTTTGCACTGTCACTCACACCAGGTATGATACTGGTTACACCCAACTTACACCAGTGCCTGCTTTACTAAACAGCCTGACACCAGGAGTCAAGGAAACAAAAACATGTAACATGCAGCCAGATCACTAATGGTCATATATTTTTAGCACTGTCTCTGGAGAAAGACTTTACTGCATAAGAAGTGGGTCAGGCAGCCTGACTCCTGGAGTACATTTATTAATCATGGCTATTGAAGGAGGCAAGAGAGCTTCTCCACAGACCCCTCCAGATGAAATCAGGAAGGAAGGAACTAAATGTGAAATAGGTGAGCAGGGAGGCTTTTATTTTTGCTAGGCAGAGAGAGGGCAGCTAGATTTGTAGAAGGCAAGGGGCTAATATATGCACATTCTAAGCACTGAACACAAGCATGAACAGAATCTGCCTGCTGAAGGTCCCATGCAGACTGCCCTACAGATTATTTATTACTGTGAGAAAGGACATGCTTTTTTCAGTCACGTCTTTGAAATGTCAGTAGTTAGTAAGTAAAATATGGATCTTTAAGATAGAAACCCTGAATTGTGTGAGAGCCTGTTCCTACTTTATTAACAGCTTTTGCAAACAGGTTATTAGTTATGCAGTCTTGCCTCCTGATCAGTGTAAATTCCAGCAATTTAATACATGCTTATACCTCTTTTGTCAGGACAAAAGAGCTATGGGAAAGTTCTGGATATGAAAGACTGAACAAGTGGTACCTGTCTCTCTCTGCACACAGCACACCACTTCCTAACCTGCTGTGAGCATCATAAATCTTTTCCCTCCCCTGTCCATTACTCTATTAGCTGGCAACTCATGGCAACCTCCCAACTCACAAGGAGGTATTTCCTTCAACACTGCTTTCCCCAGCTCTTTGAACCATGAAGGATGCACAAGTAAACACAATACTTCAGATCCTGTAGTTTGAACCTTAACCTGGACTCCAAATATAACAGGGAAAACATTCAGGCTGAAACCATGAAACTCATCCAATCACTATATATTGGAATCTAGCTGACTCCTGAGACCTTTTCTTTCACTGATACTTGGAAATGTCCAAGTGTTTTGAATCCTAGATATCTATATTTGGACCTAGTTGATTATGCAAAGGGATTAACTCTGAAAAATTTGGCCTTCACGAAATGTTAAAAAAATTATGCAATTTATGCAGAGATTGTATCTTCCTATCCTCCACTTTTGTTGTAAAATTCATAGATCTTTAGGGAAGCAATATTCTGATAAAATGCAGGGTAAGGAAGAAGTGAAAATAACATCTTACCCCTTCTTTCTGAGGCTTAAACTATGATAGGGGCCAAAAGATTTCTGTGGAGATTGTAACTTATGATTTGTGCTTGTTACATTCTACCTCCCATCCTGCCTGGCAAAAGCTACAGGTGCCCTGTAATCTCAGAGTAGCCCTGTCTCTTGGGAGGTCCTGCCTGTCCCCCAGCACTACAAAAGACCTCTCAATGCAGTTGCCAGTCTGGGACTGAAACTGGAGTCACACAGATCCTCTGACAGCACAAAAGGGACACCATTAGCCTAACAGGTAATGATAGTTGAGCCAAGCCAATCTCTAAGGGGCTGGAACACAAATTTTTTTTCAAAAATTTTTCAAATTTTTTTCAAAAGGTTACAGACAAGTGAGGCAGTTCCTTGCTTACCCTGAGAATATGTGTTATGAATCAGAGAAGATGGCACTCCTCACTCTTGCAGACAAGGAGAGACTCTTCAACGAACCCACAACATGCTGCTCAGCCAACACTTGATAGCTCTTTCATCCATCTTTTTTGGGTCTCTTCACAGATGTTTTCTTGAAAAGCTACTCCTGATTCTCTAATTGCTGCAAGTATAGTTTTTAACCTCCTCAACTCAGTCTATGGCTACGAGATCCAAAATTGCTCTGTTCTCCTCCCAATCACCTGTTAAGCTGCCTGCTACTTCATTCTTCTGCCAACCAAGTTTCAGGGCCTCTTGCACTACTCCACTTTCTTATGATACAGGGATCACTTTTTTTTGTGTGATGCAGCTAGATTTAAATGAATGCATTAAATACCTATTAATATCTATTAATGAACTAACCACACTAACCAGGCTACAGTAATCATTTTTAAAAATTAAATAATCACAGATTTCTTGTAAAACCTTACTAGAAGAATTACAAAACCAAGGCCAAAATAAGCAAACACTTCAAAGTTTCAAATTCGTGCTTACATTGTTATCCTTGCAGTAGTAGGAAAGAGCTGGGAAACGCCTTCGGCTCCGAAATTTAGAACTCCCCACTATGATGTGTGCAGTTGCAGATTTTGGTACATACACTTCTGTAGGATAGGAGTCACAGACCTGTGAAAGGAAACTGCTTATTTGGTCTACAAAGTACAAGTAACATTAGCCATCTCCACAGCAAAAACAAAATACCAAGGAACTCAAATCTTGGGAAATGTTCCATCATCATTGTATATGCGTCACTGACATTTCTCAAAACATTCTTTTGAAGCTGGAAAGTATTAATCATAACTTACAGATGGCAAAACTGAAGGAGAAGGGTTGAAGGGCTGTATTTCCAAATGTTGATTCATGCCTTGTTGAGAACATACAGGTTTAACATACATTCATACCAGAAAACATCTATCATTATGTACAGCAAGGTTGTATTTACAACTGCAGTTTTCTCTGTAGCACAGTTTGGGAGTAAGGATGGGTGTGGGTGAAGTTCTCAAACACTCTTTTATAATGGGAGACGACTATAGAGCCAAATTTTCCAGCAAATCTGATAATAATAATTAAAAAAATAAGGATAAAAAATAGGGACTTGGAGAAAAGAAATTAAACCATGTGAAATGAGGATACCAAAAGGCAAGCAGCCCTGACAATGCCTATCACTTCTGAGAGGAACCCTATGAGCCTGCAAAAAAAGCCCAGAAATCCCTCCGGAGACAAGTAGGACCACACATGGGGCCCTAGTTTAACTTCCTTGTCCTGGTACTGCCTGTAACATTCTGACTGGGGTCAAAAGGATATCCAGTATCTCCCTGTGACTTTCTGAGATGACTAAAGGAATTAGAATGCCCAGGAAAAAATTATTTTCTGAGACAGAGATATGTAATGAAGGAGAAAGGAAAGTTATGGCTTGTGGTTACAGATGCTGCTGTGGTGAACTGGATTTTATTCATGATGCCATTTTCCCTACACTTTATCTTCGAAGAGGCCAAACATTTTTTTCCACTTCTTTTAACAAAAACAAATGCTGACAGCACATTCAGTCTTCTCTGAGAACTTCACAGACCTTCCTTAACATGGATGTGCTCCAGCAACAGAGCCAATGCAGTGCATGGACAAACTTCCTTCAAAAATCCTTTGGTTATTATTTCTCACAATTAATTAACATTCTAGGATCTTCAGTTGTACAAGACTGAATGAGGCAGGACAGCAGGCAGCTAGGAAGATATATGACCTACTAGATGACTGTGAAAACACTCAATCACACAGGATTCAAAACGAGTGTGGGAATAGCCAGTGAGGAAAAAATATTGCTAACCTCACTATTTTGAGCAATTTTTTTTCATGAAATGACTGTGTAGTAATTTTATATAGCCCTACATGTCAGGAAAAATCTTATTCAGACATATAACATTAGGAATGATTTAAACTTCTTCCCAGGCAGCCAAACTCTAACATTTAAAACACTGTTTTCTGTGCTTCATTTTCACATCTGTTAAATAAAGACATATCCTTTCTCTCATTCTCTATGTGCCATTTTATGTGAAAGTGTGTGCCATTTTATGTGAAAGAACTGCACCTTGTGACATGTGTGTACAGCACTCAGCACAAAGGGATCCTGCAACTAAGCACCATGGTAGTCCACAGTCAGGCTGCTGATTTGTTTTACAGACAGCCTCTGTAACAGAAAAATCACAACGACTCACTCCGTAGTCTCTGTTTACATCACAAATCTGCCAATAGTTGTTTGGAACGCCCATCCGATTATATTCTTCATTGAGGTCCACAAGCTTCCAGCCTTGTTCTCGTTCTTCTTTATCTAATTTTGGATTGAATGAGAAGCAATACAGCTCTTCATATTTCACTGGGAAAAAAACAAGCAAACAAACAAAAACAGTAAACCGCTTCAGATTTCTTATCCAGAAATCACACTTCAAAAGCAGAACTTGGTGTTGGCCTTGATGCAGTTTCTTTTAAAGCAGTATGCTTTGTTTTACAAAAGCACATGTCCTGGTTTATATCTACTGTCAAGTTAACTTTGAAAGTATTGTGCTCTTTTGATATTTGTATATGTTGAAATAGAAGTGCTACTACAAATATACCGTTCTGCTAAACTTCAGTAGAATTGTGAAGGCCTCCCCCAGCACAGACAAAATGTCAGTGAAACGCTTTCATCCAAAGAAAACTGCAGTCAGTGCCAGAGTAAGCACTTGATCTGCAAAAGAATTTACTGTCTACTAGTTCAGAATTCCCTTTATTAATGTAACATCTATCCTGTGGCAAAGACATAAGATGTGAACAATGGACTATGCAGCTCAATCTTACAAAAATGAACTCAGTAGTTTTTGTTCCTAATTAGGAAGGTTTCCAATAGATTCAATGAAATCTTAGTTTTGCGGAGTGCAAAATTCTGTCCCTGAATTATTGGCAAAGGCATTCGAGATACAGATGACGTAATAGCATAAAAAAAGCATATGCTGCGTCAATCATTTTATCATGACCATGAAATTGTTTAAGTAGCTATGCCACCTGTCTCTGTCGATCAAGGACCATACAGGAAACTTTGATGGTGCTGGAGTTTTTGACTTTTTTTAGGAATATATCTGTATTTATGCTAATGAGTGTCTTAATCCTGGTGACCAGGGGCAGCCAGACACCACTGCCATTGAATGCCAGCTGTTACTGACATGAGTAACTATTCAGCATACAATTTGAAATTCACATTTTCATTGATATTTAAGATACTGTGTCACAAGGGTGTGTTTCATTCCGTTGCTCTAAGTTCCTTAAAGCTTTCTGACCAACAGGTTTTTAACTTTAGAACTGAGGCAAAGTAAATCACAAGCTGAGTCTATGATTTCACAGTTCTCCACTGATACACTTGCTCTACAATATAATTTTAGGGAGATCAGTAAATTTAAATACTACACTTTCTTTTTCTAATAATATATAGCTAATAAGCAGTCTTAGAACACTACAGTGTTCTGTACTGTACAGAATATAGAGGTATAAAAATAATACTCCCCCATATTAATAATAAGGTTCCCACCTTTTTCTATAGAAAGTCTTTACTTGTATTTTGACTATGTCTTCTAAAGGTTTACTTTTAATTCTATTTTGCCTTTTTTAATTTCATTAAATTTGTTGTATACGCACATACACAAAAGTATGAACATAAGGAAAGAAAACTTCATGTTAGGACTGTACAGAAAGTCAACAAAGTCTTGAGTAGGGAAAAAGAAAAGAATGATTTGCAAATTGTCCAACAATTTAAACTCTTTCTGTATTCTCTAATTTCAAACTTGTGGCATGGCACAGATGAGGAAGACAGTCTGGTTTACTTCTCATCTGCTAACACAAAGTTTTAGCATAATCCATAAATCTAATCTGAGCTCTTTTTACTAAAGTGCTTTTGGTAGCAATCTGAGCTCTTGTTTTCACTGCTTCATTGTCAGAAACATCTGGATTTTCTTCCTGATGGACCTGCTGTTTACAGGCACATGGAAAACCTTTAAAAATTCACTTATTAAAATATATCTGGGTTACATACAACTGAAGTCTGCCTCAATGTTACAAGTATTATTACATGATGGTATCTATAGGTGGTATCAAAAACGTTCAAGTATTAGTAGCAGTGCCTTAAAGCTCAGTCACCACTCCTTTGCCAGTACTTATAGGACCTTTCCTAATCTTTCACAGTTATTTTGCTATAAGCATGTAACAAGTCTTACAGTCAGTTTGTTTTAAAAAAATGGCTTAATTAAGCAAAAAGTCCAAATTCAGCTGACAGCTTGATCTTATTAAAATTCTAGCAAAAATAAAATTCTAGCATAAAATTCACCTTTAATATAACTAGGACATCAGCTGGCATAGAACATGTTAAGCCAGTACACAACATGGGCTTCACTCAGGCTTCGCTATGGCTTAATGAATGAAAAGAACAGGCAGAGAATGGAAAGTAGAGCCTGAGTCCCATTTTCTCCTCATGAAGCAAAGGGTACTTTCTAATGCTGAGTAACTGTATTACCTAAAGAAAGTACAGCTTCACACCCAGACAAAATGACATGGCTGAGAACTGTCAGGGCACATATGGCTCAGCTTGTAATCAGAGCCTTCTAATTTTGAGTAAGTAAGCACAATTTTATCCTTCCTCACATCAAGACTGGATAGTTTGTTGGAGAAGAAAAACTACTATGCAGTTGAACTATTGAAAGAGCTAATTCTACAGTGCTGTTTTTCCATCTTCTTTACTCAAACCTTCTTGTCCATTGCAGTTTGCCACTGAACTTGCATTCAGGGTCCATAGCTACCCTTCTGTCTGCCCGTTCCGGTGCACAGCAGCACGCCCACCTCCTTCAGCCTCCAGGGAAAGAGCATTCCAGAACTGCATTCCTTCCAGCATGCATGAACACATGCTTGCAGCTGAGGTCCATGGAATGAATCCAGACCTATATCAGCAGAACCACTGACTGGATCTGTCTCGTTGTTTTAAAATTTTTCTGATTACTTTGAACCAGCATCACCTAGCCTACTAAGTTACTTCTGCTACAGTTGTACATTACTACTACTCCTACTACCCTAATTATAGAAGGTACTTTATAGTTCAGTAGTTGTGCTGGCTGACTACGCAATTTTCCCCCCTCTATACAGTAGATGAAATTGGTGTTCTCCTAGCAAGATAAAAATTAAAGCCAGTGTTTTCAGCTTTGTACAGTGTGGTAGACAATTTCTTTGCATCCTATTAAAGTAATAGTAAGGGACAAAAGTCAGTGTTGTATTTCTACAGTTATAATTTTAAAAAGAAACAATCCAGAACCCTTGTCAGATGGTTCTTAGGAGAGTGTAATGCAGAGAGGAGCTATAATGTAGGCGATCAGATGTTGGACTTTGGTGCAACATTTGGATTTTCACTGAAAAGAGGAAAGGTTTCAAAAGGATCTTGAACTGAATTCAGAAATTCAATCAGGGTACATTCAAAATGTAGATAATATTAGACAAAAACATGGGCAGGCTGGTGGAATAAATCAACTACTTGCTGCAAAACCTTTCACTGATTTTAAGAAATTTATGCACAGCACAGAAAGTCAAAATTCAAATCTTGACATGACCATTAAATATATTGTAAAGTTTTTGTCACAGCAGGGGCACAAAAGTTCCCTGGATTTAGAGTATTTTCTTAAATTCACACTTACACAAGGCATCCAGCAAACAACAGCTGCATGTAAAATAGCATTATAATATATTTTATGGTCCATAGAGTATTATTTTAAATGAAGCTCATGTCATATTTTATGGAACAAACTACTTGTTATATTGTGCTTTCTTCATTGCTCCATAAGTGATTATTTTAATATTTCTTTTATAACACACCTCTAATAAAGGTTTTTTCTTAACCTGCAAAGGACAAAGACACACAGATACATTTCTTCCATTATATTCTCCCTCTTCAGGATGAGGATTACTTTTTGTGCCATTTCCTTCCCATACCTGGCCGTGCCAGACGGATCAGAGATATGTAAATGTCATGGCAGTCTCGTTCCTGAGGGATGACCAGCTGGATGACCTGGAAGTTCTTGCAGCGGATCAGCAATGGGCAACCAGTGGCAGTGGTGGCCTGCTTCTCAATAGAGGAAATTTGGCTGTGGAGAACCTGTAAAGGAATTGAAAATTGTTATGCCAATCAAATCTTTAAGAAGAAAAATAATTATTTATAATGATGTGCCAGGGCAGGCACAGTGGCTTCCACCACTGTTTCACAAAACCCCCTACACTTCTCCTCCTGTAGTTTGGTTTCAATCTCCACCTTCAGGCTCAAGCAGTGCTTGATACATCACCTGCAGACAAAGAAGCGCTTCTGGAGTGTTTCAGCTGCTCAAATATCAGCCTGCTCATGTTATCCAAAGCTTTTTGTTTGCTTGCTTTAGTGTAAGCTAGTGGTTGTCAGAGAAAGAGCACTTTTCATCTATTTGCACAGTGAAAAGATGAACCAGCACCACTTAGATATGGCTAAAATATTGGGCCTTCTCATGGGTAGAATGGTAATGATGATATAATTGTACATGCTGCGTCAGATGAGATGAAACATTACAATAAAAATCAGGTGAGGAATAGTGGGACCAGAAAAGGATGGATTTAATTAGTACAAAAATGGACACAGGATGCATAATTAAGCCATATGAAAGACTCTCAAATGATACGGCACTGGAGAAATATTTGTACCTATATAGGTACATGTGTGATGGCTTTGGCTGGGGTACAGTTAATTTCTTTCACAGTGGCTGTTATGGGGCTGTGTTTTGGAATTGTGCTGAACATAGGGTTGATAATATAGAGATATTTTTGTTATTGCTTCCATGGAATCAAGGCCTTTTCTGCTTCTCATACTGCAATGCTGGCAAGAAAGCTGAGGACGCATGTGAAACTGGGAGGGGACACAGCCAGGACAGCTGCCCCCAACTGACCAAAGGGATATTCTATACCATATAACATCATACTCATGCATATAAAGTGGGGGGAAGAAGGAGGAAGGGGGTTGTTTGGAGTGAGGGCATTTGTCTTCCCAAGTACCTGTTACGTGTGATGGGGCCCTGCTCTCCTGGGAATGGCTGAACACCTGCCCGCCCATGGCAAGCAGTGAATTAATTCCTTGTTTTGCTTTGCTTGTGTGTGAGGCTTTTACTTTATCTATTAAACTGTCCTCATCTCAGCCCAAAAGTTTTATAGCTTTTACCCTTCCAAGTCTCTCCCCAGTCCTGCTGGTGGGGAAGTGACCAAGTGGCTACGTGGGGCTTGGTTAATGGCTTGTGGTTAAACCATGACAACATGCAACATATGTTATCAATCCGTCAAAATAGTTAATTCAAAACACTACATTATAAAAAAAATTAAAATATTGAAACAAGAAAATTACTAATTCAGCACAAGCAGTCAGTGAGGGAGGCAAGAGCTGATAGAGCCAAGGTAGTAGTTCATACTCAAGGCATTTCTCTTCAGTTCTTCCTGGATGATAAGAACAATATTGGAGTTTACAGCAGCTGCTCCTCATTCAAATACATGTGGTATTCATATAGAGAAGGCCCTTCTACTCCTCTTATTGTACTGCAATATCCAGAATCCATTGAAAATTTTCAGAATTTACTAGGCTGGAACTTCATGTGCCCTGAAGTTACAAAAGCATCCATATGAACTCATTTACTATGTCTAAACTGTTTTGCAAGTAGTTTTCAAATTACCATCAATAAAGTGCCATGCACTTAAAGATAACTGAAAAGACAAAAATTCATACCCAGGTTTCTTTACGGGTTTCAGAACCATTCTCCACAAATATGACATGGGTAGCTGTTAAATACAAGGTTCCCAGAACAGCTTTCCTTGAAGATAAACGATCAAGTAACCGAACATTTTCCACCTACATAAAGAAATGACAGACAAAAAAAAAATAATTAGGCTATGACAGAGTCTGCCATAGTGAGAGCTCCATGTCCACATTTTGTTCATTACAAACAAATTAAGTTCTTTTCAGTGCAATATGAAATATCAAAAAGTATAACTATGTGAGAAAATGTGATTATATTATGTGATCTATTTCCAGATGTACCTTAATTTTCATTTTTCCTCCTCTTGTGGTACTTCTATATCCAAAAACTTGTTGGCAAAGACTTCCAAACACAATTTCTCATTTGATCTTGTCTTTGTGATCTCACCCTATCAAAACTCTGCGATAGCAAGGCAGGGCCCGGCCTTCAGCTAAACTCTAGCCCCATGTTTTCCATTCAAGTAATTTCAGAATTATCAGTGATACACAGAAAGCTAAATTTAAAAAATAAGAATAAGCAGAGATAACAGTGGTAGAGTGTATTCCTTCATCAGGTCTCACTCAGGCTCCCAGGCAAACCTCTGTTCAGTGTTTGTCCCTACACTCCTGTTAGGTCTGACAGTAGAGGTCACACCAGAAGCTTTGACCTTCAGTCATTTTTCAATGGGAATCAAGGACATCATATCCACTGCTCTCCCACCTTGGGCATAAAATGGGCATGTTTGCTACAATACTGACAGCAGGTGAGTCCATAACACATTATCAACTCTCTGATCTCCATCTTGTGGCTTGTACACCATTAATATTTTGTATATAGCATGTGTTATAGGCACCTGTCAGGGGTTGGAATTAGATGATCTTTAAAGTCCCTTTGAACACACAACATTCTATGATTTCTGACTGAGAAACTAGAACAACAAAAAAATCAACAAGGTGGGTATTTAATGGGATAAAACCTGCCTAAAACAGTTAACAATTTACAACCATGGGTTTGATGGGTTTCCTGCTACAACAATTTTAAAACTAAAATTAATTTTTCATAAAAAAACAGAATAATGCCAGCATATGAGAATTATGTGTTTACGATGTGTATTCCAAATGCACTATTTTAAAAATAGGAATAACAAAAACCCTAAAATCAAAATAAGCATGTCTGGTAGCAAAATGTCTAAAATCAAACAATTCTTAAAACCGAGTCTTCTCCCTCAAGACCAATTATAATCCACTTTAAACAAAAAGAAAACAGCTAGAAAGCATGGATGGAGCCTTTTCCCAGGACCATCTACCTCAGAGGTCACATACTGTGTTGAGAAGGAATTGAAGAAATACAATATTAATCCAGCAAGCATTCAGTAGTAAGCAAAAGAGGAGGGATGATAGAAAAATGTAGGCAGGGCCCTTCTAAAAGGAACCCACAAAAACAACAATAAAAATTAGCTTTGTCCAAATGAAAAAAGGTCCCTACACTGCAGACCAGCCAATGAGGACTCTGCTGTACAGGCACTCAACTTGCATAAGGTATTCAGCACTCTGGCCTACAAACTGAGGTAGCTTGGGCCATGAGATACAAAGCAAAATAGGCATCCACAGAGCGGGGCAGTGGTGAGGGATGAATTTCCAGGCTTCCTAGTCACATCCTCTCCCCACTCATCAGTCTGAGCCCCATGACTGAACAATGCTAACCAACAAAGCCTCTCTTGGGTTGTGTTGTTTTTTTTTTTTAATGCAGAGCTACAAATAAAATAAAGGTTGGATATAAACAGGAACAGTTGCAATAAGAGCTGTGTAGTAAGTCTGATTTCATTAAAGCAATTACAATGGGTGCACCAGGTGAGATCAGAGATTCACCTCGCCCTGCAGTTTGTCTCTTAAGAGCGGACAGTTCCAGCAGCTGAGGGAAGAATATAAGACACAAGGATTTACAGTCATGGACAAACTCTCTCAGGATCTTAACCCAGCCCTAGGGCCTTCCTAAGCTGAGGTCATGTTTTTTAATAGCCCTAATGGTGTTTAAATTCCATTAATTTTGTTGAATAACATTTTGAATAACTCACAACATCCTCTAAGAGTGAACTTCACGTTTCAGCTATGTATTGTATAAAAAACCCCCCTTCCTCTTGCTCATTTTGAACCTGCCACCAGTAACAGGTGCACCACATTTTTGGTGAACAGTTTGGCCAACAGGGAAATGTTCCTCATTTACTGTCTCTGTGCCACACATACTGTTACCAATCCTTCCCTCTGTCCTCACATTCCAAGAGTGAAGAGCCCAACTCTATTTTGAGCTACTCCAGACAAACTCTTCCACACTTCTGATCATTCTACACGAGGTCTGTTTCCTGAGAAGAGGCCAAAAGTGCAAACAGAATTCAAGAGCTGGATGTATGATACGTTTGTGTAGGGGAATTGTGATGTTTGCTGTTTTGTTTTCTATTCAAATTTTTGAAGTTTTCAAACACTGTTCGCTTTTTTGTCCTCTGCTGAACACAGTGGGTTTTGGGGTGGTTTTTTAGAACTAGCAATTGCAACTCTAAATTGTGTCTGGATATACAAGTTAAGATCTACCCCCCATGTGTATTACCTTATATTTATTAATGATAAATTTAGTTCATCAGTATAATGAGATGTTGCTGCAAGCCCCTACAGCAATCTTACCTTTCTCCTACCTTGAATAACATCAGTGAATTTTGCCATCTCTGGCATCTCCTCCCCTCCCTGTATCTTTCAAAACATTTGTAAGTTGAACATCACAGGCTCTTACAGATTCATGGGATCTCTAATGAAGAGTTCCCTCCATTGCAAAAATGAACAATATCCTCTGCTATTTTTTTCTCAATTTGTAGTCAGTTATTACTGAGAGGCCTGAATCTCTTACCCTATGATACTTAAGTTTCTTCAAGACCCTTTGATGAAGAACATGCTCAAATGAGTTCTGGAAGACCAACTAGCTTCTACCAAATGGATCATCCTCATCCATATGTCCTGTCACTTTTTCAACGAAATTTTAGAGGTTCTGGGTTCCTGTTTGAAAGCTATGCTTATTCTCCCCTTTTTTTAATCATACTTACCCATAAATCTTATGATTTAGAAGTGGGCTTAAGAGAGCATTGCAGGTCCTACCAATCTCTCAGATTACTTGTCATATTTACCACCTCCATTTTTTTCAGAGTGAGAAACTTTTAAGCCTTACACCATCATTACTGGTTTAGTAAGTAAAAGTTAGTATTTGTTAGTTAAGCACAGTTTAGTACTTTAGTTTTTTTAATTTGCAGGGATACAATACTGTCCTGGTAATTTTTTACTGTTCATTGTTGCCAATTTTTTTGAAATCTCTTCTTATAACACTTTTATTGCTGACAAATCTTCTGATATGTTCTTGAGAGAAAAATATGTCAGAATGTACATATCTCCAAACACCTTCTCTACTTTGATAATTTACTAGTCCTGTAGATTTTATGTCAGGATTTTACCTACTTAAAGAGAGACTGAAAATTACTTAACTAGTATATTTTGCCAAGTTGTTGTTCAAAATCTCTTTTGGCCTTTCTTTTATTTATATATTTAAATTGTTTATGCTTTATTTTCCTCATTTAGGCAGAAATTCAACTTGAAGAAAGCCCTTTTACTTCCAATAAAAGAAGTCCTTTTAATAAGAGACATCCTTTTAGTCCTTCATCCTGCTGTTTAGCTATGTAAACCTTTTTTTTTTTTGGTCTTTTAAAGCCTTTCCCTGGAAGCTGACTTACAGTGAGCTCCCATATTTAAACAATCTTCAGGCCTCCTATAAACATTTTAAATTTTGGCTCCCTTTCTTTTTAAACAGTTTTCACATTTTTATGTAGTTTTCTCTTTAAAGTTGAACATTGCCATGGGAGATTTTTTCCCATTTTTTTTCTTCTATTTCAAGAACACTGCATCTAAATGTGTTAGCTGCTGTCACACAGATATTCTAACTGTATTTTGAAACAGATCTTTCTGTTGCTATCTAAGACCAAGTCTTAGAATTACTCAGAATTACTTTTTTTTCTCCAAGATAAACAAATAACTTTTGTATAAGCAAGCATTTAAAAAAACTAAATTTTTATGCGGAATCACAACCCCCAGCCCATTTACCCAATCTCACTTGGTAGATTATGTCTCCTACTGCCATTGCATTTCTTGTCTTCATGCCCCTTTTGATCTTGATCAGGTTTTTCATGGGCAATGTCACTATTCAGGTAGGACAGTTGTTACTGTAGTCCTAATATCAGACTGCTGTCCTGTGGTGCTACAGTTCTACTTTTCCCATTTAATCTTGTAATTTCAATCTGTAGGCACTCGGCTTTTGTGGTGTAGTTAATCCATGACATTTGACTCTGTTTACTTCAAGACAAAAGAAATCTGTACTTTACCTGTATTTCTCATGTAATTTGTCATCAATGTGCCTGTCACATTAATTATTTTTCTTCCATTAAGTTTCTAACATGCCTATTACATCAACATTCTAATTTCTAAACTAATACTTTAGTTTCAGAACTTTTTCTAGATTTTTAATATTTCTAGTGAAATACACATATATTTGGCCCAATTGCCTACCTTCATTTGCTGTGGTTTCCATTTACTGAGAATATAAAAATTTTTATACTGACGATTTTTTGTGACACAACACAGCATCCAAAACATCATATATTTTCTGCATTCTAACAAGAGCTTTTCAGTTCTTCAGTACCTCAGTGTGGATAAGCACAACTCAAAATCAACTTTCCTACCAGGCTCAACAAGGAAAAAGTATTCTGAGAGAGGATGCATGACTGAACTTTTAGGTAGCCTTTATTTCTGCTGATCCTAAAGAATGAAGTAAGAGTCAGTTAAAATTAGTGAGAGCTTCAAAATTTGACTCAATAAAAATTAGCATTATAAGTTGATTAGCCTTGCCTACCTCTCAGGTGGAATGTGTCAATCTGTGATTGTAGTATGAGGAAAATAAACCAGGTTTACTAATAACTTGCTTCATTAAACACTTTATCATGTCTAACACCATTTCTAAAGAGAAAGGGAACTCTTAAAGTCTAAACCCTACCTGGATTCAAATCCACAGTTATGATTTATGGTAAGTGGCATTACATGCCTTCAGGAGCAGTAATGATCTCTAAGCTCTCAAGAGGTTGTTCTGAAAATTCTCAGCATAACCTCCTGCATGGATTTAGATGTTTTTCATCTGTGTTTCTTCTGCCTAGATTCCAGTTACTCAAACTTTCTGAAAAAGCAGTTTATTTCACCCATGGGTAGAAAAAAAAAAGTAAAATAGAGCTAGCCTCAATCTTGGATTTCATTCTGCTGATCGAAGGATTCAAAGAACGAGACTTCTTTCTTCCTCTGCACCCTCCTAATCAGGAAAAGAAAGCCAAGTCAAACAGTGTCTTTAAATGGTCTAGAGGGAATGGGAATATGTTCATTTGCAAAACAGAGGAACACATGTTGCAATAGCACTTTGGAAGAAGATGAGTTTTTCTATCTAAAAAGTCACAGCATGCTGAGAAATCAGCATTAATAGCCAAAATTTAAATTTAATATCAGAAAGAGACAATACAGTAATTAGTTGGGATTTTTTCTCCGTTTTTTCACCAAAACTACCATAGACTTTATTGGAGAACCTAGAAAATCATGTATGTACTGACACATTTCAGGAAAAAGCATACAGACCATGCACGTGTGCTTTGCCTAAAATGAAGAGCTGGTAGGAGAGACCAGATCAGAAAATATGAGGTAAATAAAACAGAGCAAAAATGGCCTGTAAAGTTGAGAGCTGGAAGACATCAATGAGCAAGAAAGAAAGTGTTAGCCAAGGGAGTCTAGAGAGTGGTATCTAAGTAAAACTTCAATAATTTATTTCAAGCTGTCCCCCCATCATTTTTTTCCCCCTGATGACTGTGGTTGTCTAGGCCTGAAGAAAAGACTGCCAGGAGATTTATTTCAATGACTACAACCCTTACATGGGGATAAATAAAGTTGGCTAGAAACTGTATTTTCAATGCAACACAGATGACAGAAATAAGCAGGCAAAAATAGAAGTTAAAGGGAACACAGATTAAGAACAGATGGAAGGCACTTTTTACTCAGAGAATAAACATGACAAATGACTTATGAACAAGGTTGCCAGGAGGTCATTCAAGAAAAAAATGTCATACTAGGGAAAATCGTGGGTCAAAGTTTCATTCAGGCACAACTTCCTCCAGTTTCAAGGGGACTCCCACCTAAGGAAGAATGGTAAATGTATGACCCTAAAAGCGTTCTGAAAAGCCAGCATGCCAAAATGTTATTCCTAAAAATATTCATGTACTCTAATTTGTTTTCATTTTTAGTATAGATTACTTCTTGAATAAGCTCTGACTGCATGGCCTATTTTTAAATGTGTTTTGAATATGCTACCTTCGTTCTCATTTCTTTAAGATGTTTCAGTGTCTCCACACACAACAGCATTGCAAAACAATGTAGAAGTTACTGCTCCTTTTTCAGGCTGTTCCCCGTGCCACATGAGAAAGCTCTTTCAGATAAATGCAGGATCAGTTCTGGTGGTAGACTCAGACTCAAGCAGGGAAAGCAGAGTAAAAGGAGAAGTAAAACTGTAGAGCAGACTGGCCAGACCTGGAGGAAAACTTGGTCCCACATCTCTACATATCATTTTGCTTCCTGACACAGCAAAACTCATGTGCAGAGGGAGACGCTATCTGACACAAAAATGTCTCTGCTGCAGGATTTTCAAATAAAATGAAATTTTAAACGAGGAAAAACCATCTCCAAGAGTTTCATTCTCACTACATAGATTTTAAACCTATGTGTTTTATTCTTAAGTATTAGCTAACCTGATGTGGAAGACCCTTGAACAGCCAGTTCTGTCATGATAATCACTGAGCTACCCATTAACACTGAGCATCTGGAAGGAGAACATAAGCAAAAAAGCCTATCCAGCAGCCAAGAACAAAATACTTCAGCTCCCACATATTACCAAATGCTCCCTACTCCTTTAGGAGGAACTGTGACTAATTCTTCTAACTCCTCACCACGAAAGAGGAAGAAAGGCCAAAAACCCTTCCTAGCCAGAAGTAAGCTGCCGATTAAGGGTAAGCAGGGAATGTCCTCACTCAGGTCATGTTCTCAGGAGCTTTTCTGTTGTTCAGACAGTTAAAATTCATTGTTCTTAAACAACCTGCCAAAGCAAGTTCCAGATAAAAGCTGACCAAGTACCTTGAAATTGACTGCACAAAGGAGTTTCAGTGGTTCTTCAAGGGTAAGGAAAGGCCACTGTCACAACAATCTGTGCTACTGAAAAGGTTGACCCAAAGCCAAGGAATGGGGCTTGGCCCTCTTTGGGTTAACAGCACACACTTAGCCCTACAAAGGCTTCTTCTTGTGCACCCGCTCCTAGATCGACTGGGGATTTCAGCTGCCTTCCCTACTCACCTTGTGATGTTATACACATGAGTAAAAGCAAGAAGAAACTGAATCCTGGGAATTAGTGACAAAAGACTGACTAGCTTCAGCACTGCAGGCACATAAAACCTAAGGGAAGAGCTTGTGAAAGCCAAAAGCCTGAGCCTAATGAGAAAAAAGGAGCACAGCTGGTATGATTTGAGGCCAAGTGGAATATTTGAGCTTTTTTCACCCTGGTTGACCCCAGCTATCCATGTGTTTAGCATAATTCCTGAGGGTGAAAAAAGACAACGTGCAAAAGACCAAATGCTCTTTAAATTTTTTTCCACAGAAAGATAGTAGTGTTGTGCTTGTTAAACAAAATATACTGTAAGTGGTTTTTTTGCTTAATCTTGGAACGAGAATAAAGGAAAACTGAATTGCCAATTGATGCTGCCTTTTAATGCGGTTTCTATTCTATTTCATAAGAATCATGAAAGCTGTACTTAATCCATGTTACTTTTTTGTATTTCCATCTCTGAAAAGATTTCCCAAGTGCAGTAAAATAATGTTACACCATCAATCTATAGAGTTAGATGTTTGCACATGTCAAAAGAATCAAAGCAAGCCAGAAATACACAAATCATTAAAGTACAGACACCTTAAATTCTTCATTGTAAGAAGTTTCCTCAGGGCAAAGCAGGATGAGGGAAAAATTTTTAAAAAAATCTAAGGAAGTTTAATTTACTAGAGGACTAAAGTGAAATGGGAATACTGGAAAAGAGATGAAAAAAGAATAAGGAATCATAATATTAGCAAGACTAAACATACTACCTAACAATTTGGCTTAAAAAAATTTTCTACTAAGATCTGTAAAAAGTGTGAAGTGAGCATCATGTTATCAGATATACCTGAGAAAGAGTTGTATAAGGGATGCAGTAAACAGGAAACTATTAAAAGAGTATTACAATATGGTATCAATATCATAACACAAAGTTCATATATAATGTTTTCTCTTTCAGTCTATATTAGATCTCATTTATCTAGAAAAGGAGAATAGAGACTCTAAGGAATTTCCTAATTTTTCTATGCGTTCTATTAGAAATCTAAAAAGTTTTAACTTAGGAAAAAAGGGCTTCCTCAAGGCAGTAAGTCTTATTACACTTGACAAATTTGTTCAGATTTAGGTATTAAAAAATATATAGGGGGAAAGAATTCTGCATGCAGCCAAGTCATATTGAAAAGAAATGTATCTTTAAACTCCTGTATTTGATGCAGGCTTTTCTGTTACATGTTTAAAACTATTCCCTGTTCAGCAGCCTATTCAAGAGCAGCAGTACCAGGTCATTTCAGCTGTGCAGGCCATGAAAGATTTGCGTTAAAAATGGAATTGTAGGACTCCTTTTTCTCATGGTGGGGATCTGTCTTTCTCAGCAGAGTACACCTGCACAGCAGAGCATGTCAGTGTGCATTTTCTATTGCAAATAGATAATTCCTTTAGTTTACAGACACTGATGGATTAAGTACCACCTACTCGAGTCCATTAAGAGCAGACTTAGAGACTCCATCTTTGACCACCCCAGAGCCAAACTTCCCAAATCCTCCACTGAAACCCCAGTCTCCTAATATGCATAAACAAAAATCAAAGAGGACCCTGCAGACATGCTGTTTTAATGATTTTCAGTGCCATTTTTCAAGTGCAATAAGTTTTTGAGTTACTGTTTTAGACACGGACACCAAGACAGCAAATTAAAGTATGTGGCTATCCATGTTTTTTAGAGCTTGTTTCACAATTTTATCCAGCTGCCTCTTCATTGAGATTCACATTATTGAAAATATGAAAGTGATCTTTTGACCATTTTCTGTCTAAATATTTTGAGAATAATGGTTGTTATAACATTTTGTTCAAATCAAAACTCACACTAATAAGCAAGTATCTTGATGACCCTAATTCAAAACAAGTCTTTTAGGAACAAAATTGCAAACAGATATTTTAAGTCCAATCCCACAACATGTAGATATTTTCTGCAGTTCCTATTTTCATTTTATCCACCTCCAGTCTTTAATGTCAAACCACAGAACATTTTCTGGCACAGTATATTACAAAGCTCATTTGTATTAAATTTATCATTTATGCTCAAAGTTTCAAAGCACACAGAATAAATAGATCTCAAAGAAAACTAAATTGCATTTTAAACAGGGAAGATTTATTGGAGTTAAAAGTGTCCACAACTAGTGTAGATGTTTCAAAGCATCACTTGACTAAAGCAGTCAAGTAGAGTGACTATTCAAAGTCATTAAAAATCACTGGCCCCAAAATAGATTAAACATTTTTTAACCATGATGTAAAGTGAGAAAACAGTTATGGAATCAGAAAACACCAGCTGAACTGTGAGGTGCACTGCTCTAAGTTGTACACTTGGAGGCAAGAACAGAAACCACCTCTACACAACACTTGAAAAACAAAAAATCAACTTGGCACTTAAAAGACGTTGCTGTAATGTGTCTGCTGTAAGCTGATGACCCAAAGCATCAGTAAAAGGCAAGGGCCATGCTAGCCTCACCTCTTCTACCTTTTCTAAGTAGTAAACTAAACTAAAGTTTAGCCAAGCACTAGGACTACAGTGAAGTTCCAGTGGCACTCCATTCCCTGGCTTGGGGGAGAAACAACCAGTCCACATCCCCAGGTAACTCCTGATATTGCCTGTGGACTGCTGGCATCTTCCTACCTCACTAAAGTAAAATCAAACTTTTCCATAAGGAATTGTAGCCTGAATATGGAGAACGTAACTATAATATCACAGGTAGTGGTAGAATATGCCATCTTAGCTTAAAAAAAAAAAAAAAGGTGGAGATCCAGCAACCCAGAACAATTAGTTGTAGACCAAAGGCTAGGTTCAGTTTTGCTATTGACATAGATAAGCACCCAAACAAACATTTTGCCATTTACATTGTCATATATAGAGTGGATGTAAATTATATGGGTCTCCTAATGGAGAGTTTGTAAAAATAGACATGTGTTATAAAACTAGCAAATGAAAAGCAAGAGCTATGGAAAGGAAAATAGATTGAAAACAAATGCAAACACAACTCATTTACACATGCTGGAAATTTGTTTTGGAAATCAATACATCTGTTAGAAAGACTTATCATTAACATGGTAGCATATCTTAAATTCTGCCTGAGACAAGCATCATCTAAAGGAAATACCTTACCATAACATCACAAAAATGAAAGCACTAGAGCTACGCAAGTCATCCAAAGTATTCTGTTAGAAAGAGATACTGAGCCAAAAGAATTTCTGGGCTAAATGAAGACACTAAATACAGCTGTTACACCAGGGATATGTGTTCTTTATTATAAGAAGGCTATTCAGTAGGCCTGCTGCCAATATACAAAGACAAATGATATGAAGAGTGGCAAATAAAACAAAGTAACTGAGCAGCAACAGTGCACAAAGTAGCCCTCTGAAGTAAACATATATACAAAGCTCTATGCCTGTCATCCTGTCCATGGCCAGACATATCTCTACACATGGTCATAAAACGTGTTTCTAATCTGTGCAGAAGTATTGCTTATTTATTTTTTATGACTGTTATGAGCAGTTTGACACATTTGGGCTTTGGAGAGTTATCCTAAACTATCTTGCTGCTCAATCCAAACTCATGTTGGTCACTGGTTTTACTAATTTTTAAAAGGCTATTGGAGTTACATATAATTCTATTTAGCAATGAGTGACTGTTTGCAACTCTTAAATGTGCTTAAATTACAGCCCTCATATATAGGATCACATTTAACTTGTGAAAATATAATTCGTATTTAGAACAATAGTGTTCAGTATACAAAATATTGTGTTAGCAGGTGGATATACACAGTCTGCTGGGAAAGAATCAAAATGGCTTTTGCAGTAGGAAATCCCACCCCAGAGAAGCCTTGCAAAACAGTGTATGGGCAAAAGAGACACATAGGAGTTTCAACAGAGATAGACATAAAGTAGAATACCTACAGGAAAACCAACCTAGACCATATATACAGAACCACGGACTCATAATTGATAGTTTCAACACAAGAAAAAGGTTTTGGGGTCATTGATGACATTTCTCTGAAACTATCAGATTCTGGTGGGTTGTGATCAAGATTCGCTGAGAAGGCATGGATAAGGTGAACATGGAACTGTTATCAAACAAATCCTTGAAGCTAGAATCAAGGAGTCCTGAAGGAAACTAATAAGAACGTTTTAACAGGCATAAGAAAGTAATTTTTTTGTAAAGCCATGATTTTTTGTAACTTGCTTCCATGCAGGCCGTGGAACCACACAGAGAGGTCCATAAATGGACACTAATGGAACTAGGAGGGGTTGGACCCTAATACAACTGTAGATGCTGAGACGGTACAGGATGTGGCCACGTTTAAATGTTCTCTCTCCTCTGTCACTGTCAGACACAGAGTAGTGACCTAAATGAACTACTGGTCCAATTGGTATCAAATCACATTCTGCTTTTTAAATGTCAGTTATGTTCTATTTATGATTTATTAATTTATTGTGGTATTTATGCATTATTTATTAATAATTTTAAAACTTATGAACCATCACTTGCTACAGTTATATTTCACTTAAAATTAAAACAATTCCTGAGACCTAATGGGCATCATGTAATATAGACCTGCCCTTGAAGAAAAAGCTTTTACTTGGGGCAGGAATTTTGTTTTCAGATATTATTAAAATTATTAATTTGCTAAGTATGGGATTTATCTTGATTTTCCATTTGGCTGGGTTTGCAAATCAAGAAAAGTGTCATTATTCTGAGATTAATACCTTTACAGAGTAAGGTAGTCACTTGTCAAATTTCTCTCAAGACAAAATTGGATGAAGTCTGGAAATGTGACACCAGAGACTAACACATCATACTGTAAGAATATCCCTATAGTCACATAGCTTGCCCTTACCTATTTTTACCTTCCTGGCATTGAAGTTTAATGTTCAATTCCAAATTACCAAAACCAAATTCAATAAAAACAAACAAAAAAAAATTCCAACACTGTTCTGGTGGTTGTTTTTAAGCTGAGGTTTTCTTCAGAAAAAAAATCCAATATCAGTTCTGCTAAGTAGCACTTGTCAGTGTATTTAGGAGTAACTGGAGAGATTAATTATTTCAGTAGTGACTCACATTGATTTTCTATATTTATGTAGGAAATTTTAAGGAATTTTTGTACCAATTGAACCTTTAAATCATACCTTCTGCACTGTTTTATTACATCAGATAACTTTCAGCATAGCTATAATGTAAGGGACTGCCTGGATCCAGGACTGCAGAATCACTTCACACTGAGTAAGATTTTCAGTGACTTGAGGCATCAGTACAGTCCCTTCTCACAGCTGTCAGATACTGAAATGGGTTTTACATATGCAGACTAACATATTAAGGACCTGGTTGTAAAAAAGCAAACAGATAGGCTTCCATTGCCTGCAACAGGGACTTGTCCAGATCTTCCATTCACAGCAAATATAACCATTTACTTTTATGATATTTTTCTACCCTTATTTGTTTTCAATGTTTTCCTCATTCATGCTTTCAGCATTCTTCAGCAAATAATCAGAAACATCTGTTCAAACAACTTTCACTGATTGTTTCCCACCTGCAGTAGGATACATTTTTACCATTCTGAGATTCTTCCTTCCCAAAAAGGCAGACAATAGATCATGAAATGAGAAGAAAAGCAGTTGTTATAAATACTTAACTTCTTAATAGATTTGCAGGTTAACACCTAAAGGCCCTAAAATATAGACGAAGAAAGAACAAAGCCCTAATCTCAAATTCAGTCATTAGACTAAATATTAGTAAATAAATGGGTCCAAATCAAATACAAATAAATTTCAGGGGTTTGGGTTAATAAATACATAAATAAATAAATATGAAAATATATCCCACCCCATTTCAAATTAACATATAGCTCTGGTTCACTTTTTTATTATTATTTTTAATCTAATTCTTTTATGTGTCAAAACTGCATCTTCTTTTTTAGAGCAAGGTGGCGATTTTCTTAACAAATACAGGCCTTGTGCTTAGAAAGCTACAGAGAAACACTGATTAGGCTGGTTAAACATCAAACATATTAATACAAACACTAAATCAATTCATCGTGGAGTCTGAAATCTTGGGACAAACTAAAGGCATCTGAAAAGCAGATAATACGGTTCTGATTTCGTGTATCTACAGCTCATGGACAGTGCCAGCGTTAACAGGGGGCACTGAATAAAAAGCAGTGAAAAGGCCCGACAAATCCCCGGCCAACATTGCAGAGCAATGTGCCCACCTCTCGGTATTTGGGGCGGATTTCATGGCATATTGGCCGAAAACCATCCCGCAGCAGCAGCAGCAGCAGCAGCAGCAGCTAGGAAGCCCGCGGAGGAAGGCTGTGCCCAGCCTCAGGCCCGCGGGGCTGCGGTAAAGCCTCCTTTCAGCGGGAGCAGAGGCCGGCAGGAGGGTGCCGGGGATGCTGCCGCGGCCGGGGCCACCCGGCGGGACCCACCTTGGGCATCCGGATGTGCTCCATGGCGGCGGCGCCCGGCCGAGCTCCTCGGGCACCTCCCGCCGCCGGCGGAGAGGCGGCCCTGCGCACCTGGCCTCTCCCCGATTTTCTCCTGCCAGCCCTGCTGTTAAAAAACCTATAATTTTTTTAATAATATATTTTAATTTTTATCTTGATCTCGCGTTTTCCGGCGCAGATAAGAGGGAGAAGGGAGGATTTACTCCCGGTAGATGATGTGCCCGTGTGCGATGCTGGCAGGTCACCGGCTGGCTCCACCTCCCCGGCCGCTGCCATGCTGCCCGGCGGCGGGGATGCTTCGCGCCTCCCGCCCGGCCCGGCCGCCTCGTCCCCGCAGCCGCGGGGACCCTCCTGCTCCTCGGCCGCTGCTTCTCCCCGCGGCACCCGAAGGCGCAACCTGGATGGTTTGCTCTCTTATCTAGAGTTACATCGCTCTTGTCCTTTCTTTCAGGAAAGATAAGATCGGTAACATAAAGGAAGCTCTGTCTGAGATCGCCTCCCCCCATTTTTGTTTGTTCCCTGGTCCAGCATGTACAGTATCTCAAAGACAAAAGCTGCACTTACTGAAACTGAAGCACTGAATTTTGTTTATCTGAAGCTCTGCTTGTCTGTTTCTCTGTAATTCACAACTTTGCTGCATCCTCAGATTTGAACAAGGGAGGATTTTTTGCAACACGCAGTTTTCAGTCTTACACCAGAAATTCCTTTCCCTATCTTTTGCCTTACCTATTGCAAAAGACATGTTTCCTCTTGGAGCAAAAAGAAATGCCACAGAGATGGCTTCCCCAGTAACCTGTGAAGATGAAGAACGGGTATCTAGCTGTCTCTGAATTGCTATCATATTCAAAGCAAAAAGATAACCTTTCTCAGTGTTTATGCCAATGTACAAATTACTAGATGTGCTAATATATTATTTCAGAAAAAACATAGTCTTAGAGGCTTGTAAAATGCCCAGATAGTCTATACTGATCAATGTATTCCAATAATTCTTCTTAAATAGGGACCAGCCTCACCGAGGCATAGAAATAAATGTGAGACTTCTCAAACCCACAAAGGTCATGGCAAGAGTGCTTTGCTCCAGAGCAGGAGAAGCTCCCCACATAACCTCTTGCTTGCACAGAACACAGTAAGCTTAATATATTTTGTGAAAGCTAAAATATGGGTTGAGAAAAACATAGGGTTACCAAAAAACAAAAATGCATTTTACCCCAATGGAAAGGGAATAATGGGTACAGCTGCACTGGCTTCAGTCATGCCATTGTTTTTCCAATCCTGCTGATCTCTTACTAAGAAATAGCTAGATGATGGGGTTTTTTGCTCCATTACTTATGCTCAAACTGAGGGCATCATGAGGGGTTTTTATGTCAACTCTTAGGTTAGAGGAGACAGAAGCTGTACTATCATGAGTGTAATATAAATCACCTCCGTATGTGACCATTCTGCTTGCTTCTCCCCTGTTTTGGCCCATTTCTGCCCTCCTTTCTCTTATAGTTCAACTGCTGTTATTGAGCAGGAGTGGCTGGAATGACCATAGTCTGAGACACCATCATATGGATGAAAATTCTTCTTGGAGTTTTTAATCATTGCATTTCACACTGTTCACTCAGATCTGAAAAGAGAATTGGAAATATCACTTTCCAATTTGAAAGTGATATTTCAAAACTTTCCAGTTTGAAAATTCACTGGATAGCATCCATAAAGTGCATGAATTACATAAAGTGTGGACTTCACAAGACTCTTGATCAGTGGCTTATTTTCTCTATTTTAGGTGACAGCATCAGAATCAATAAAGAATTAATCAACCACAGAATATTCACTTGTAGTTACAGCTGATGTGATTCACTGCGTACATCATCATCTTTGAGCATTTGCCACCACCAGTGAGTAAAGTTGGAAGAATGCACATTCATCCTTTCAGTTCCCCTTTCAGAAATATTTACTTTTTCTCTGGTATGTCTTGTAATTCATCACAGCCAAGTTCAAGTCCTACTGGTAAAGTGAAGAAAACTTTCAGACCTAAGAGAGAATGCACTTCAATTCTGCTTCACATTCATCAATAGCTGCAAAACTAAGCCATTTCTCAGAGAAGACTGTTTATGTAGCAATCAGTTGCTCAACATCCTCCAAAGTTTTGACCTGTCTTGGGCTGGTAAAATAATTGATGGGCAAGTGCAGCTGTAAACAGACCTTGGGTTTAGATAAAAGTTATGCCTACTGCAGTTGTCATAGAAAGCTGCAGTAAGCACAACCTAAAAATTCTTTTACATTTTTTATTTGCATTTCAGGCTCATAGAGACTTAGCAATCCTGGAAATTAAATCCTCTCTAGCGGTACAGTGAGAGCAACAACAAAAAATAACACTCTATAGACTACTGCTCTGATTCAACTAAGATGTAGGGGCAGGAAAATTAAATTGCTGTGCCTAAATAGGTTTGGACCTATCTGCTGCAAGTGCCAATAAAGTTCTTAATTAACGTCGCTTGAAGAAGGCCAGTCACTGAGGACGAGAATGATACCAGTATAATTATTTTCTATATGCATAAGAAATAGTCAGCTTTTAGCCTCATCCAGTAAAACCTGAAAGCACACATTTCACTTCCAATATGTAAACATTTCTGTTACATTCGATGGAATCACCTGAATGCTCAGATATATTGCATCTGTTACTAGCTACCTGACCTAAATTTGAATCATCATGTTAGATCTGGAAGAGTTTATAGATTTATTTGTGTTTTCCAATTATATTTTACTTGTTTAAAGGTGTTTTCCTGTAGGCTGCATTTTAATATAATACAACGCAAACAAAAAATTATGTACTTGTAGTAATACTTATTTTAAAGTTTAGTTTACAGATTTATAAAGATATATTAAATGCTAACATATAGGGAAGAAATTAACTGGAAATTGGCAGTATAAAGGCTTTGGTGCTAGGACAGCTGTAGCCAGGGTGACAGAATCTGGCAGTGGGATGAAGATGTAGAGACTGGGGTCAGCCCATGTTATCATGTTACCATGGGCTGAAGTCAAACAGTACTGGTTCGAGTGTAGCCCTGGGTTTGTGGATAAGGAATGGAGCAAAAAAAAAAAACAACCTGCTTGGCATCTCACCAAGGAAATGCTTCTGGACCCAGTGTTGGCAAAAAGTGGTTTGTGCACAACAGCACTTTCTCACACAATCCAGCATACAGGTCTTTGTACATTATGTGTTGAAAACAACAAACAAACCAAATAGGACTACATCAAAGCCAACCGATTTTTTTTTTCAGTCTTCTTCTAATGGAGATACCCAGTAAAATCCATGGAAAAATAGACTTTTTATATTAGAAAAAAGGGAAGTGGTACCATCTTTTACCATAAAGTACAGTCCATTAATACACTTTTGAACATAATGTATCTACACCAGTTAGACAAAAGAGAGTCATGGAACTTGTAACTGCTTTGTAGTTTCAAAATTCTTTTCTTTCACAATTTTCACTGTGCTGCTCTACTGCTTTAACCCCTTCATAGGGTAAAAACCTCCTATAATTTTTTAGAATTATAGCATCTTTAAGTTTGGAAAAGACCTCTGTGATAATTGAGTCCAACCATTAACCTAACAGTGAGATGTTACCATTAAATCTAAATCCAATCTAAACCTCCCCTAGCTCAGCTTGAGGTAGCTGTAGAGAGCAATAAGAGCCCCCCTGAGTCCGCTTTCCTCCAAGCTAAACAACTCCTGATCCCTCAGCTACTCCACTCCTCATAAGATTTGTTCTTCTTATTTCCTTTTTTCAAGGTTTTTCATGCCAAATGATAAAGATTAATTCTTCTGGAACATGTTGACACCCAGGATAATCAGTACCATGGATTCAGAAACAGTATGTCTGTTTATATTTGTTTCATGACTTTTGAACTTTTTCAGGGGACATGCAACTTTCTCGTGGCAAATACACTTGGACACACAAACTTCACCCCCAGTTAATCTAGCAGGAGCTGCATGTGACAAGGTAAAGGATGCAAGGAGCAGCTGTCACTTTATTGTTTAACTTGCCTTTACATGGTTTGACCTTTCAACATTTCCTTCAAGAACTGCTCAAAGCAGTCTTTGATTTGGACTTGTTATAAATTGTTGTTACATTGTTATAAAACATTGTTACATTGTTATAAAAACAAGCTTTTTGCAGGAAGGAATACCAGCCAGCCTCTGGAAACTGGAATGGTTTTGATGCTATTCTACAGTTAAACAAAGTGATATTAATATCATATATCGCATAACATTTATTATACATGATATATAATACATCATACATGATATCTGCCCATATTTGTAATAACTGGCCTGAAATGCATAGTAGAGAAATAAAATAGGCAAAATTCTAGAATTACTCAGGATGTATGTCCAGTTACTGACATGAAGATTCCTCAAATTGAGGAAACTGCCATGATTTTGGCAAAGTGATAACTGTTGATTAAATAAGAGCATTTCAACAAGATTAGAATACTCAGTCCCGTTACTCAGAAAATGCTGCATTTTTGATAATGAAGTATGTCAGCACAACCAGCTGGAGAGTATAGTGGGGAGGGTCAGCAGTGATATACTCGGTATGCCTCATACAGCAGTTAAAGGAAAGCATAGCACTTATAGGAAAGGGTCACTGATTACAATAGGGATTGTAGGGGGAAAAAGGAAAGAAGTGCTCTTCAATATAGCCAGTAGAGAAACACACTCTTCCACAAGATGATTTAAAGCTCCTAAACTCTTGAAGTAGTGTAAATACTGCTTAGACATTTATCTCATTCTGAAAATCCATAGGCATAGATATTTTTATCTAAGCTCTTTTACCAGTTAGATGGTTCAATGAAGAGCAATTGCTTCATCCTGGCCTTCACTGCTTCTCAGCAGGATGCTGCTGTAATGGATAACTATATTTGGAACTGGGAACCTGTAAGTGTGGCCCCCACCCCTCCCGTACAGTAGCTATGTCTGTCTGAGCAGGCCCGCTCTTAAGCTAAATCTCCAGCTATGTGGAGAAACGTAGAAAAAAAGATGAGTTATTACTTTTTAAAGAAATCACTTTTAATTAAAATCTAGCAGAAAAATGTGTTTCTTCCACTTAAAAATGGGAATTGGATATTTTGAAAGTGACTTTTCTACAGAGTCAGGTATCAACCATAAGTAACAGCGAGTAACTGGATTGTTTTTGAGAAGTGTTAGGAAGCTTTACGGCTCCTAACCAGTCATGTGGGGATTCTCCAAACCATAGCATCTGTGATAGTCTGACTACCTTTGCAATATCTTGTCCAGAATCTTAGACAGGAAATATTCCCTTAACTGATATTAAAAAAATAAAAATAATTTTAAAAATATATTTTTTAAAAGTATTTTTATCTTCTCAGACTATTTCCACTGAAACATTCAGTCACAGTCTCAGCAACAACTTAGGAGAAGAAAATAAGATATTGAGTTCAAAGCAAACCACAACTGTGTACAGTTTGAAGCAGTATTGTTCAGTGAAACCTAAAATCATCATAGCAAGGCAGCTTCCAGCATTTTCACAAAGAAAATTTTCTTAACTTGTTGGATGATATTAATAGTCTGCCTAGAGCATTTTTCCCAACATGAAGAAAAAGAAATGGATATGGTATATTTGGATTTAGGGAAAAAAATCTCTTTTCTTAGAGAATAATGAAAAAGTGGATAACAGAGGAAATGTATTCCCTGGCCTTTGTATAAGAATTAGCTAAAACTATGTTTAAAATACTGATGAGTTAGTTTATCTTGAAGCTCCCCATCGACCTATGATGATCAGAATTCAGTGTAGCAATTGTGGACATTCCAGTTACAAGACTTATGCATGAGTGTGTGATAGCTGTGAATTAAATTTGATTATTCTCCAAATTTTACAGAAGCTATGCTGTACATAGGAAAATAAAAAAATGACATCTGTTAACCAAAAATATATGATAGAAACTTCACTGAAATGCTGTTTCATATCCCAAATTCACACCGTATGAAAGTGTATTTCTGAGATAATTCTTTTCTCTCTGCCTTGAAAAGGAAACCTTAAGATTAGATGCTTTTTTCCCCATTTTTATTAATAAGGTGTTAAAGCAAAACAGAAGAGTTCTTTGAATGTCTATGCAGAACAACTGAAACTAATGTGATTTCTACCATCTTACTGACAAGTAGCCATCACAGTAAGTGTCCATAATCAGTTTTGGCTGCCCTGTGCCTCTTGAGATCCTTCCTAATTTCAAGTGATTGCCTTGGCCCCTTATCTACTATAGGATTAGGGAAATAAGATGGCACTGTGAAAGCTGTCAGCGAAGTCTCCCATGCCAACCTTCTGTGATAAAGAGGTTCAGATTACACAACAATCTTTAGGCTACTGACAAGCAATTTAGTTTTTGAGAAATAGCTGATAAAGCAAGAGTCATAGAAACTTCAATGTTCAGACTGAAAGGGTGTTATGATTGAATTCAGTGGTGCTTTTCCAAAATTTACCCAATTTTATACTTGAATTCACTTGGTTTCACTTTCACCTGGTTGGTATTTTCCAGGTTCTATTACTGCTGCTTGGGTTTGGGGAAAAAAAATAAATTTTGGGATGGGTCCTGAAGAAAGTTTGAACAGCTCTGGTGTTCCTGGGCTGGAAGCTCTGAAGCTCAGGAAGTATCTTTTCCCTAACTCTTGAATTTTTCTCATCCTGTGTAGTATTAAATTTGTGTTCTTTATCTCTGACAATTATTTTCATGAGAAGACAGTGTTTGATGTAATCTGTTCCCAGAGTGGAATGTCCAGAGTATTCTTCCAGCATTGATCAGAGGGTGCATAAATTATTGTGGTTGAAAGATCCTCATTTGAGTGGAAATGATGCTATCTCTAGGAAAAAATATCTGTGAGATCAGATGTATCATTAACTTCAGATAGCTATAGAGATAGTTGAACAAAATTGTCCACTGTGAGTGGACAGTTATAAAAGCAAATTAGTTAACAGTTAACTAACTTAATGATCATAGTCAACACATAAAGCACATGTCTACACTGTCTTTTTTGCTGCATGTCACAACATGAGCCACTGAACTGAGCGAGTTGTTAATTGCCAGCTTACATCTCTAATGCTGATCTACATCTGTACTCATATCAAAAGAACCTACTGTCTCAATAGCTATTCCATGGTCTTGGTGCCCACACAGGGCAGACCTCTCTGTGTCTATGCTTACTAGCCATCTGCTTTGTGCACTTTATACATCACTGGGTTATGTAAGAGCAATGCTTCAGTCTCGTCCTTTCTAGTCCTTCCCTCTGCCTCAGGGAGCTGCTGCTCAGTGCTGCTGTTTTGCAAGTCAGGCTATGGCAACTGGCCTGATGCTGTTGGAGCCCCCAGAGGGGAACCCAACATATATGTGAATTTGATCATCATGCAGAAACTGCTGCTACTGCAGTTGCAAGAATCTGCTGAGAAAATACTCCTTAAAGAGCAGAATCTTGGGTCCTGGTCTGGGCCTTGGTTGAAGTCTCCTGTGGTCTCCTCAGAGTCAGAAAATATTTTGCCCCTATAAAGCTAGGAATGGGACCGCATCATTGTAGCCTAAGCTGGCTGTCAGGAGTGGAGGCAGAACTCACATATATGAAGGTTCACATCAGAAAGCCTCTATTTCTAGTTACTTCCTATGCTTCAGCACCAGTATCCTCCCTTCTCATCATTTATCTCTGTGGAAAAGAGGGTAGAAACAGGAGAAAAGAAACTTTCTTCTTGAAAGGATTTAACTGTTATGTCCTATGTGGCTTCCAAGCTGTTCTTGACTTAGTTTGAGGATTGGAGTGCGTGTTCTGGCATTACCTCATCCATAGCTGGTATGGGTTTAGGAGGTAGTAGTGAAGCTGTCTCTGGACTCTTGAGGGCTGAAGGATCTAGTGGCTTCCCCAAGAGAAAAACATGAGACCATATTAGGAAACTGAACCTGATGTGCCTCAGCCTCCTGGGTAATGAAACTTATGTGTCTCCTCCACAATGATCTTGATCTTTTACCTTGTCTCCTTCTCTGTGGCTGTTTTGTGAATCGTCACACTTAAATTTTCATTCCATCAATGTACACACTCCAGAGATGGACTATCGAAGATGGTCTGCTTCCATAGCGCCTGCTCCTTCTTTCATCTGAGGTCCTTCATTCTGTAAATCTACAGAGAGTGTTCTCTGGACAATGCCATCCCTGCCATGCCAAGCAGGAGCTGAACAGCAGTCAGGCAGCTGATTGAAGCTACAGAAAACCCTCAGCCTTTTTTTTATGCTGAACTGTCAATGACACAAGGTCTTTTACAATCTTTGAGTGACCCAGCTTTGGACTGAGGAGTCTGTCAGTGTGACTGAAATGCAGGAAAATGTTTCCCTTGCTTGGGGGACTATGGGGAAAGATATTCCTGACTTAAGCCCCCAGGGTGATCAGGAAAAGTTATCGAAAACAGAGCTGAAAAGAAGAGGTGTTGCAAATGCTACTTCACTGTATTTTTACTCATAAGCAGAACACATGGAAGTTCTTCCAGTTGTAACTGGTGTGGGTTTTGTAGTTTGTTTGGGGTTTTTTTTCATTTATGCAAAGCTATTTGCCATAATCCCAAGGTACAGTGTCATATTGGCAGAGGAAAGCACATGATTAGGTTGGGGGGACACATGCATATGTGAATAATTTTTTATTAGAAAACTACCAGTAGGACTATAAACTTCATCCACAGCTGCCACAAAGCCAAGTGCAGCCTATAAAGTGGCAGTGCTCTATAAAGCACCAGAAACTGCCTCTAAGGACTCCTCTTACGTCAGCATGAGGTATATAGAATACCTAGTCCTGGAAGCTGCTTGAGGCATTCATGCCCTGCCCAGCAGAGAGTGCCTGTCTCTTCCCCTTTCTGTCCTTCCTGATGTTGCAGGGACAGTGGCTGAGAAGGAGGTTAATGATTCAGCTGCTGTGATAGCATTTCCAAGTTAAAGACATCCCAAATGGGCCAGAGTTGTCAGTCTGGACCCTCACATAAAGATCAGGTGATAAATCCTCTAATGTAGTGTTTTCCTTATTGCAAATATGGTGTTACAGATTCTTGTGCTGTGAATATGTGAGGCAAGCTGCCCCACAGCACCTGCTATGGTTCCTGGCCTGCCTTTGTCTTCTTCAGTGTGAATCAGAATCCCTTGGTGAGCCTGACATACACAAAAACCAGAAAGCTCTTTGTCTATCTCTTGCCAACCTCTTCAACCCTTTGCTGACACAACTGAGTAACTATGTGAGCTTTATTCTAGCCCCCAGGTCACTCTTCTGTGTCCCACAGACATCTTCTTTCTTGCTGAGAATGAACAGCAAAGTAAAGATAAGGGTCAAATCCTGAACTGGCTGCTCTCTGGCACACAGAACTTAAGTTTTTTAGCATACTCTTTGGTGGTTCTCACGAGGAATGAGGGCATCTCAGGGTTTCCTGAGAACAGAATGCTCTCAGAAAATTTTGGGATTGTTTCAGAGGGAGAGAGAGAACAGCACTTGGCAATTTATGTTTCTCCACTGTCAAGGAGTGCTCAACTACAGAAATTTCCTCCCAGCAGTTCCCAGTAAGCCTGAGGTGGATCTAGCTCCACTGTCTCTGACAACACCTAAAGGGCACAGGAAGAGGGAGGAAGAGCAAAAAAAAAAAAACCAAACTGACAAGGTAGAAGTACTTGTGAACTGGTGTTCAAGGAACATAAGTTGAACTTCAGAAGTATCTGTCTAGTATTTATTACATATTGTTACACAGAAAATAAATTTCAGAGAACAATTTCTGTAAATTTATAAGTGTACAAGCTTAGCTTCTGTATTACAATCTCTATAATCCTAGAAAATATTTAAATTTAATTGAATTATTTGAAGTCAATCTTACTGGTGTATTTTGTAAGAGGGAAAGTTCAGTGTTTGCAGAATCATGCAAGAAAACACTGAGATTCAAGATAAGATTGTCTCTTTTAGATGTTTTGGATTCTGGTGTTATTTTTTCTTGTCAAGGTATCTCTTTGTTGTTGGACAAAATGTTTATTGGAATATTTCCAAAATCAAAGGAACTAATTAATTTCTTTTGTAACTTTTAAAATTTTCATCTTTTATTCTGTATTTGTGGAAAAGTATGGTTATTTTGTTTGTTTGGCTTTTGTTTATCTTCTCAGTACAATGCAGAACTGGTCAAAAGAAATGTGAACTAAATGAGAGAAATGCAGAGACAACAGGAAATATTCCTGGTACATTGAATTTTTAAGAGACACAAACATCAAAAAATTTACTTTTAGAAAAAAAACCCCTCCAGATATCCTATGGTTAAACATTTATTTGAAATGAAGTTTTAAAGATACCAAAGGTCTGTCTTCACAAGTGAACATTTTTAGCATGACCGTAAAAAATTTTTGAGTTAAGAAAGATAAGGGGGTCCTTCACTGATTTGCCTGAGATTTATTTGAGTTGATTAAACAGTGCAGAAATGCACTTTTTTGGGAAGACATGATGTTTTTGCTAGGTTGCTGCTTATTAACACAGAAGTATATTTTTACTGTGAAGGATTATATATCACTGTGACTTTTTTGTGACCATTTTAATGTGATCATCAAAACATAATTTCTGGTAACTGACGGGAGATAAGTGGAAGATATGAAAGCAGATGACTAAATGAAACTACACAGTCTTCATTTCTATTGTCTGAATCTTTTTCCATATTTGATATTAGCAAATATATTACATCAGTATGTTTTGCAGTTAATTAAACAATAAGTCAAACAAAGCCCTTGAGGGCTTATTTAAAGAGAAATATGTGGTGTGGATTTAGTAGAGTAGAAATCCAAGGTCTGTGTAATTTAGAACCTTGTGTAATTTTCCAGTTGGTAAATCACGTGTGGTTCTCCCCCACAACAGTGACCTTGGTTAGATTTTGATACAGCAATAACTGTAGGCATAAAGAATAATAAACTTCATGCCCCATCATTTCTATGAAATAAAATTTCACAATCTGCACTGACTCCATCATAAACTCATATTTCCAGCATTCATTCCATTAATAATTCATCAATTGATTCTATTTGCCTTATGATCCAATACATTACTATTAACATGAGTAAGTGAATTGCAAAGTAAATTACAGACTAGAAGGCTGGGATTTTTTCAGACTTTTGAGAAATCCATTTGTGAGCGCCAAATTGTTCTCTTTGTTATTCTCTTTGTTGATACATATTGAAGGGATTAGGAATTCTGTCTGTCATCTGGACAGTTTAATGGGTACTCAAAAGTCATGCAGTCAGATTCTTCTTTTCCTAAATGATTTTTGTATTATTAAATAGAAACAAATTACAGGATTAACTGATTTCTGAGGCAGTAACCCTCTGCACTTAAAAAGTGTGATAGGTTCCTCTTCACCAAATAAATAGAGGAGTCAAGTCACAACAACTCAGAGGCACTGCTACCATAACAGCAAATGCACAAGCACTAGAAGTCTTCAAGAAAATATGCGCTGAAGTAGCATTGCCAGCAATAAAATGTCCACATAGATACATGTAAATAATACTGCCCAGGACCAAGCCTTGCTCCAAAAATTACTGTCAGAAAGTCAGCCTACCAAGCCTCATTGTTCCACATGTTTGAGCAGAGCTGAGAAAGGAGACATACAGCTTTTCTACTGCGGGATGTAACATGGCTGTAGCAGAGAGTGCTTCTCATGATTTCATCAGTAGTTCTCTTCTTACAAGCACACTAAATTTTTACATCATCTTGATAACTGTAAATCTTGGAGCAGGTATTTTAAATACCATAAGGGCAATGGCAGTATGCCCTCTCCCTATAAAACTCTGATCAAGTTGAACAGGTTCAGGATTCCATACAAGAAGATGACTTTACAACATTGAATTAAATCAAGATTTGTACTAACAGGTTTTTCAAGAGATTTCAATGCTAGATATTTGTTGGAGCCTGGTGCACATTGTGATATTTTTTTTCCTGAAAATTTATAGCTGTCATGTTACTCAAAGGACGAAGAATGCAGTAGTCAGAGATAACAAGTTGGTATATCAAAAGAAATACAAAACTATATTTTGTTTCAGCATTTTGTATCTGAATGCTCTATGGTCTGGTTTTTCTTTTTTTTTTTTTAATGTGCATTTAACAAGGCTGTTTAAGTCACAGGAGTTTTCATGTGTTTATTCTTAATGGCTGTGGTGAGTGAGGTAGCTGCTTTTTCACTGTGTGACTTTTCTGATCTGTACAAATAGAGACATTTCTAGTTTTTAAAATGAAAGCTGATGAAATCAGATGTTTTCTGTCACCCTTTCTTCTCTTGAATGCAACCTCTGACATAGAACTAAATAGCAGCAAGTCTGAAGCCTCTTTGAAGAAACATCTTGCTAAAATTAGCCTTATTTGGAGGGTGTGAATGAGAATAGGATGAAAGCTCCTATTCAGCAGAAGGAGTCATAATAACTGCATCAGAGTATTGTTGGGAGGAAGTACACCAAAATCTCTTCCAAGCTGAATTAAAAAAAAAAAAAAAGAAAAAAGTAATGTTAAGTAGTGCTTAAGAATAGAAAATATATTTCTGTTATTGTTGGTGGATGATACATTGTGTAAGGCAGCTGAAAGTCTCCACTTCTCTGAGCAATCCCACATCCTCATTCACCCTGAACTATTCTTTCCCTTCATTTTCTTTCTTGACCAAGAATCTAATTCTGCTCTACAATAAATTCACCCAGACCCAAGGGGCTTTAAATGGTGGGATTAAAGTGCATCACAGAATCACAGAATATGCTGAGTTGGAAGGGACCCATCAGGATCATTGAGTCCAACTCCTGACCCTGCACAGAACACCCTGAGAATCTTCCTAGTGGGTGTGCAGCAACTTAAAACATTGAAACCTGAATAAAAGGCCCTTTTCTTTCAGTTTGAGTAAGTTTCCAGTTAGTACATCTATTCGATGAATGAGAATTTCCAAGTTGGCACCTTTAATATTATGATATCTACAATCTTTGACACCTTTTTACTAGCAGGTTTTACCTAAATACCTCCTGCAGCAAGTGGTCAGTGTCCAAACCTCATTCTTTAGTCTTTGCATGTCTTAATCAGAACAGCAGTGAACTTCTTGTTGTATCCTTGTGATATGGGAATGCGGGGGTCAGCAGCAAAAACTCTTTCGCTTCTTTTGTCACTCCGATGCTCTCTCCTTTCCAAAAAGGACAGAAAAAAACAATTAACTTGCAGCAAGTCATTCCATGACATATTTCACACACCACCACTTTAGGCCCAGAACTTCAGGGGCTGATTCGGAAAGCTCCACAAGTACTCAATGCAGGCTGGAGGGATCCACTCAGTGCATCCACATTACGCTTCTGCTCTGACTGATGCTCTAGCAGAAATAAGAGAGGAAGATTAGCTAAGTCAGAGGCCTGTAGTTCTATAGTGTGAATGTTGCATGTAGCTTAAAACAGGAGTAACACTGATATACCTCTCTCACATTGCTGAATCACAGTCTCGTCAAAGTATTCTGATAACAAGCTATGCAAGACTCGGCATCAAGTTCAGTGGGAAGCTGCTCTTGCAAGCTGCAGTGACAGTCTGAGCCACTTTTGGATGACCTTCACCACTTCCAGATTTCTCTGAGAGGAACTGGCTCCCACATTGCGCTGCCAGATCCACTCCACCCCCATATGTGAGCATCAGTCCCTGCGGACAAGAAGACTGACACAGCTTGTAGAGGCTAACTATTACTGTGCAGTAACACTTCTGGCTTCTATACTGGGCATGGGAAAGTCCACACTGAATAGACTGATGTGTTGGAAGTGTGCCTAGCAATACAGAAAGTCTTAAATTTTTGTTAGCTTTTTTATTCTATTTTGTTTTTCAGCATTCTTGATTTTTTGGCAAATTTCTACATGCTCTTGATGGTAGATTTTTCCCACAAAACTGGAGAGTTATAAAAAGTGTAACAGTCAGGAACTTTACCTGGTCTGATTTTTAAAGGCAGTCAATTTTCCTCACTAACATCTCAAGGCAGTGAATATATCAATGGGATTAGGGATGGAGGGGGCGGGGGGGAGAGAGAGAGAGAGAGGAGGAGAGAGAGATGAAGAAAGATGATTTGATTTCTACAAATTTTGGCTGCTGCACAGAGGAAGTGAGAGCCTCACCTAAACAATAAACTGCAATGTGAGCATAAAGTCTACTAGAGACCAGAGAATCTGCTCACAAGAGATGCTGTTCCTTGGAGAAATTCAAGATTCCTCTTCCTGAACAGTTACTTTTCTAAACCAAACAATATACATTTTCTTTCTTTCTATTGCAGCTAGTTTCCCTTTCATTCGAGTGGTGCCAGAGTTAAAACTTAAAGGTTTCACTATGAAAACTTGTTTCTTTTTCACTTGCCACTACTCAGGCTTTCTGTAATGTTTTCCTACCAAATGTCTAAAGTTACACCATATTGAAGGTTCAGTATTAGCGGTTTGAACTCTTCAATTATTTTAGAATGGATTCACAATTTCTCCTTTTAAGCAATCTTGGCTGAATCTAGGCTTCAATTATCCCCTTGTCTTAAGGTCCTCCTGCTTGAATAAAAGACAACGACTTAATCACATTCCATTTTTCATACTTCCATGAGGCAGCAGTTTATATGAGAAATTTTCTGCAAATCTGAAACTGCCTGTAAAAAGATTGTATTAACTTCTTTAAGCTGTAGTTCAGACACACAAAAAACAATACAATCCTGTTTTGAATTCCATATAGATATGGAATACAGGAAGTATTAGTGCCCTGTAGGCACTGTGTGTAGAGGTCCTGGTGACCTCCTACATGAAATGGTCTACTTTTTTTTTTTTTCATCCATACTCAAGACATAGGAACTAACCTTGAATGGGTGTAAGAAAAGGTCATCAGCTTGAAGAATCTGAATATGAAGAATCTGGATATGAAGCTTGAATATGAAGAAGCTACCACTCAAGAGAAGACTGGTAGATTTTTTGCTTATTGAGCCTGGCAAAATAAAAGTGGAGAGAGAATATGATACCTTCCTGAAAACATATTTGAGAAGGAAAAGGAGGGGGAAAGTTACTCCAACTAGAAGACAGTATTGACACTCAAAAAAAAAAGAAGAGTATAAATTGTCTGTGGATTCACCTGAGTATGAAACAGGAATATCTCCAAACATCAGAGCAGTGAAGTTCTGAAATACCCTTCCAGAGGGATAACTCATAGCTTTTGTACTCCAGTGACTGAAAAACTACCTATTCATTCTGGGTATGGTGAGTTGTTGTGTTGCCTCATGTAGCCTAAAGTATCTATCCTGAACACAGTTTCTCAGTTTTGTGAAATTTATATCAATTCAGGATTTCTTAGGAAAAGAGTTAGTCATAAATTACGGGGAGAGTTGTACCTTTTCTGGTCTGTACATCTGCAGACATTTACTAGGGAAGCCATAATAACTGCATGACTACAAACTGCACCTTAGCCATTGCCACTAGCTCTAGCTCTAGAAATCTGCTATTTTTAAGCAAACTGGATACCACAAAGCTTGGGACAGGAAGGTCTTCAATACCAGGATTAATAGGTCATGCTCTATATTAGTTCTGACAGTGAGCAGTGATGAACAAATTACCCTGCAAAGAATTGCTTTTCAACCAGTACAGCCAGTGTCCCACAGTCACTTGTAAGGGTGCTGAGTTCTGTGTTTTACACAGCATTTAGAGCCAAGCTGTTAATCCCAGTAGTTATAGTGTTGTTAAAACAAGTTTAATTCTGCTCTGTGTTGGATGTCTTCCTTCTTTGGGTAGTACTAACACAACCCCTTTTTCTTGCACTCTTTTTAATTGGGAAATAAATCCAATCCATGTGTGCTCATTCTTATAAAAAGCATACATAAAAAATAAAAATACAAATTGTCTCTAAATCCTTGTGCTCGGGCCTAATGTTTCCCAGGCAATGTAATAAACATAGACACAGCACTTTCCAAAACTACTTTAGTAATTAAAAATATATTCACCCTTTCAGAAAGACAAAGGACTGAAGGGGACCTTCTGGATCATCGTGAAGCTATTGTGAACTACTCCATTATATGATCTTCTTCATAAATCAGCTAGCTCCATTTTGAGACCAGTTACTTTATTTCCCCTCTCCACATACATCAATTCTACAAAAAAATTAGACACTGACTCATATGTCCCAGCCAAAATGTATTCATGGGCTTCTTGTGCCAACATCTTCTTTTGCCAACATCTTTTGCCAACATGTTCTTTTGCCAATCTAAACAGTTCCTCTCTTCCCAAAACTTAGCCTTTGAAATATATGCTGCAATCATATCTCCTATCAGCCTTCAATCTACCATGATAAAAACTCTTTTTTGAGTATTTACAATGCAGATTGCAGTATGAGATATATACATCACAAGGCAGCATTTGATGAGGGCAACTGCCCTGTGACAGCTGGCAGCTCTTTGACTAGATTTTAATTTTCAGTTTCCATATATTTAGTAGGCTTGTTATATTGTGTCTTGTGCATCAACATTTTAACAAATGTAAAGATCAGCCAATGAATAAGAAATTATAATGCAAACTTAGATATACACAAATTGTTAGGCAAATACATATATATTTTTTGTGTTTCTGTGCAAGCATAGCCCACTAACCAATCAAGGGGGCTAAAACAGTGATTTGATTCCTACATGCAAGAAGATCCATATAAAATATTTAATTAATTTATGTACAAAAACCAAGCAAACTTAATTTGGAAGATTAGAAAGTCAGTGGTGAGAAAGTTAATCTCAGCCTTTCTGACCATTGTGCTGAGGAGACTGTTCCACATTCACATTTAAAACCATGATTCATGTAGAACATTTATCCCTCCTGTGTAAGTGGCTGCATAAGGCCGGAATCAGCTCTGAGGGACACATTCTTCCCCAGAGTCCTACTGAGGTCCTTAAAAATGTGAAAACGCATCATTAAAGAATGTGCATCTGTTTGTACTGCTGTAGATAGAAAATGTTCCAAATTAAGTCTTTTCCTCTGCTTTTTGAATCACTGGACACGTTATCTTTAAAATTAATACAACATAGGGGACAAAACAAGTCTTGTAACTATCAGAATCACATCCTCTACCTTTTCAGTGCTTGCAACTCTGACCTCAAATGAGCTTCTTCCACTCCCAATCACAGTTTGCATTCAGGAAAACATTTTACTCAAATAAGCTTATTTGGTTAAAACAAGCACTCATAATTCTGCCTAAAGCCTCAGGTGTTGTATTTGGTTCAGAGGCCAGCAGAAACTTAGATCACCAGAATTACTGGATTTAAGCCTCAGAGAAGATACAGGTCCTCCAGTTTTTCAGCAGTCTCTTATATTGATTAATGAATTTAATAAGTATTGATTAAAGACAGATTTCCTTCAGCATAAAGAATTACATTAGCTCCCCTTATCCTGAAGGACAAGAGTTACATACGTGGGTGGCTAAAGAGGATAAAGTATAAGTATTGATGCCATGAGAAAAATAAAGTCTTCTATCACTTGTTGCTCAGTTAAGCTCACCACAATTTAGGTATCAAAAGAAAAAAAGAATAATATTGCATGAATCATAGTTTTTATTCAAGAAAATGAACAGAAGTGTGCAGAAAGGTGGTGTATACAAATCCATACCCTAGATCTACTACCAAGTTTCCTTTGGTGGGATCAAAGAATTTTGCAAGATACATTTTCAATGATCATGTCATCTTTTACTGATGAATAGTAACTGCAGGAGCCGACCAGTACAATCATGTTGTTGATGCCTTCTATTGTATTGTTCAAAAGAGAAAGTGAACAAAAACGTCAAAAGCAAAATCCAGCAGCAGTTGTAGGAAGTTATCTAGGTGATATTTTTCTTTGAAGAAAAAACTTTAAAAGAGCAAATGTTATAAATAATGAAGAAAAATTATATGCAATATCCAAAACTTTGCATTCTTCCTTACCACTTAAAAATTTAGCTTTGGCTCATCAAAAATCTGTAAACGTTGTCATTTTCATCAGTTTCAGAGTACCTATATGCATAATGTATACTTATATATAAAGTATACACATGCAAACACTGAGGAGCAAACACATACACAAAGTACCTAGTCATAGAATCTGCGGCATCTCTGTAGTCAATTACAAGCCCCAGTTGTAAACATTATTTTCCTTGGGGAATATTTCTGTAATTAATGAATGCTGTTGTTATGTGGAGATGGAGCAGAGTGTGCTGACATTATGGTTTCCCCAGTGGTATAACTGGGACTGAATGATTCAGATAACTTCCTCCCCACCACACTAGGCAGAGCTGAACTTCAAAATGTGTCAGTATATATTTATACTTCTTCTTTTCCAAGGGCAGAAGGGCTGTTTAAGTCTTCCACATCTGTCTGCTCTCTCCCACCCTTTTGCTGTGGGAAGTTCTTCTCTTACATCTTCAGCCACAGAGAAGGGGAAGAATAGCTGTTTAGGGGACTACACAGCAATCCAAAGGTCAGTGGAATCTTCCTGGGAAAGCTGATTAAAAGTATTGCTTTAATCTGAAAAGCGATTTTTAAAAATTTTTGGTCAGTTATCTGAGTGACAGAGACATGCTGAATCACAGGAACTAATTTAGGACAACTGGAGGTTCTGATAAGTTGGAGCTCTAGGATACAGTGTAAAACTACTGAACTGAAATGAAAATATATGGTGAACATCAAAGAAATACACTGTTAGTTAATTAACTAAAGACCAGTGAGATTGATGTAGAATTGCCTTTGGCATTAAAATGAACTATCTGACTGAAACGTGTAGAGCAGCTCATGTTTCTCACAATGTGTATATAGTGCACAATTGGCGTGGACTGTCAAAGTGCCTGACCAAACTTTTGGAGATCTAAGTTTACGTCAGGAAAAGTCTGCTGAGACACAGCAGAGACACAAAGCTCTATATGAATGGTTATCAGAATCCAGAACCAAAGACTCATTTGTTAAAAGATAACCTGAGCATCCTTTACATAGAAACATACAAACCTTTACATAGAGGTTTGTTCTCAAGTGTGAAGGGTTGTTTTTTTTTTTCAGGAATCCCAGAAGCTCAGTGAGACAACATCTGTATCTGGTTATCTGAGCTTTCTTTATAAATCACAAGAAAGATACTTTCTTCTCTCTAAACTTAAAGTTTGGACGCTTCAAAACAGCTGAGTGTTTGAGGACATAAATTAAGAGAGTCCATGGGCTCTGTTGGTGCTGGGAAAGAAAAAGAGTTTATGGTTCAAAAGCTATTCTGAGCTTTAGCTAAGTTTTAAGCCATAGCTAAGAACTTATAACAATGACAGTACCTGACAGCACCACTTTTCCAGGACCATATTTAGAAAGGAGTTCCAGTTTAAGCTTTAGCACTTCACTTCTGCTGGAACATATTATTTTTCTCTTTCTGCTGCTCCCCATACCAGATAAGCCTGCATTGGCAGATGATACTTTTATGCAGAACTCCTTTGAGTAATGCATGTAATGCATATATGCATAAACAGTGCATACAATTTCTAAAGTAAACTAGTGCCTCTACACAGATCAGATTGAAAACCTTGCAGCTATTTCATGTCTTAGAAAGAGTAAAAAACCAAAATCACTACCCCATCTTAATTTAAGAGATTACCTCCTCCACTTCTCTCAGACAAATTAATGTGTCAATTTGATGTACAGGTCATGTGGAAAAGTAGGAGATGAAAAGGAGCCAACCCTCACAATCCCATAAGGCACATTTCTCTCTCTAAATGTGCCAAAACTCATGTTACCAGCTCAGCTTCTGCAAGTCAGCTAATACTATCTTACTGAGGCAACTCATGTGATTCATTATAGCTAGTCAAACCCTAAGTACTTAGGCAAATTCTGACCCCAGAAGAGAATATGTTGAGCCTGTGAACAGGGACTGTATAGCAGTGGTTAATATGTAAGCAACCTGTTGATAATGGAAACAAAAAGTATGTTTTCTTTGCTGATATGGCTGTGAAAGTTTCTTGGCATGAGTTCCTTCTACTTTTAGAAGTTTAATTGATATGGCCTCAGTTGCTCAACACCTGAGACTTGCCATAGGTTGCTGGAGGTACTTGTTGTTACCTCAGTGTTGTTCACTGGAAAACAGGAGATGATTGCAGCTCTCCTGCCACTCCCCCTTACACACCCCTCAGTACACCCCCTTGAAGTCTCAAATGGCGAGTCTGCTTTAGGCAGTTGAGGATCAAGTCCTGCTAGAACTTTTTTCCTACTGTGGAACAGCAGTAATTCATTTTTTGACTCTACATAGCCAAGATCTCTAAAGAAAATAAATCCCCAAACTGTTAAAAATTGTCATCCGGTGTTCATGTAAATATTCTTTTAAATCTTCATACCTTTTTTGTCCTGCAAATGAGTAATGAATTATTTACAGACATACACTGCTTTTCTGTGATTTATTTAAATGCTCTTGTTTTTCAATCTAATAAAATACAGTGTTTTTAATTTATTAACACAGATTAAAAATACTTCTTAGCTCTTTTTCTCCTTTGTAAGCTTCTTTCCCCTCTGTGTTTGTATTTTTAAAGTTTAAAGGACAATCTGTCCTGCATAATAAAAGTCCTTAGTTATCTAATGGCTAAATGTATTTCCGGTAGCAAAAACACGAAGCTTCTGTTCTGCTACATAATTCTGTCATGACCTGATGAGAATTAACCTGTTTGCAAGGAAGAACACCTTCATTTTTATGGAGTTTATATCCTGCACGGGATCACTGACTATGAATAATGTTACCATGAACTAGGTGGAGAAGAGGGGGAGGGGCTAGAGCTCAGCCTCCTCCCCTCAAATCACCAGCAATCACAGGTCACAAGGGCATTAAAGGCACCACTAAGTACCTTCCTTCAGACACGATTTCTCTGAAAACATTAATAGAATTAATGTACTTATCCCCACAGCTAAGTACTCATAAGTCAACTTTATTTTATAAGGTGTAATAACTTCGTTGGAAAAGTTAGGTTGGTTAATGTTTTTTTTTCCCTTTCTTTTTCCTCTTTGCCACCCTGCCTCTCTGCTTTTTTGAACCTTTTTGTATGATGTATTAATGACTCGTAATTCTGAGCTAATATCCTATATTCTGCTTTACACATTAGTTAAAATCAGTATTGTGAACTGAATCTAAAATTATGTCAGGCTCCAAAGATTGTGATAGTTGTTTAAAAGTCACCTGGACTTTAAATGTTAAGTTTTATGTTATTTATCTTCAGAGCCTTATTTTCTGAGCCTCACTTGGATCAAGATATATGTTTTCCAGGTTTTTCTTTATAATGCAAGAGGAAATTTTCTCCCAGACTTAGACTGTAGGGGTTGAAGATCAAGCATTTAAAGACTTCAGATGAGATTGTAGAAATTGGTAGTACTGATGCCTGTTATCATGGCACAACTTTCTAAATCTCCCAAAAATCTACAGTGCAGTCTGAAATTCAGAGGAAAAGAGGTGTATATCTGTATACATACTATATCCATTATATGATGGATTTCTTCCCAGGTTCAGTCCCCGTACCCTCCCAGACACAGGTGACCACCATATTCTCACTGACTGGCCAGTATTTCTTTCATGCTTCTATCTTGTAATTTTGATTTGGTGGAAACCATTTAACAGCAGACTGATTCACTAAGACTGAAAACTGGGAAAATAAGGTTACTTTACGTGATTAAATGGAAAAAGAACATGTTTAAACTTCAAGACACTGTTTACTATGTGTTCATTAGGTATGTTAATACCATCTCTTCAACAGTTCCTCCTGTCAATAGACCACACAGGACAATAACTACTCAGAACAGAAACAATTAAATAGAAAAACCCAGTGGAAAACAGGAAGGTGAAAAGAATATATTGACGGAGGAAAACACTAATTTGCAGAGTGAGACACAGTCCTACATGTAGAAGATGAAGGGGGGGGGAAGAGAATGAGTCATTTGTTTACCTTTGTTTTGCATACATAGTAAAAATCTCTTTGCATTTATCAGCTAAAAAATGTGGTGAAGAATGGTTATTTTGTATTCATGCAGTTACAGCACATACAGTACAGCAAGAATATGCTGGGTAACTGGAAATTTCACAAAATTAATTTTGAATCACAGATTTGGTGACACTAATTTATTTTGTTGCTCTTAATTATTTTAGCATCTGACTTCTGACATGTAATGTAGCATAATCACATAGAGGATTTAGTAAAATGTTTGTATTTACGAATCCAGTTACTCAAAAATTACCCTTCAATAGTATTCAGAAGATTTTATGCATCACATACATAATGTCTTGATACGGATTAGAACATTTAGTCAAAACTTGTTGTCCTGCAGACATGGCAAGGGCAAGAACAAATAACGTTCTGACTGCCAATGTTTTGGTTGAATAGGCTTCCTGTTAGTTACATGACTTCTCGGGATATCTGATGTGCATTGTGAAAAAATCTTCGCTGTACTGCTTATCTTACTGATGTAGCTATTTCTTAGTAGGCTGATGACACATTAAGCTTGGATACATGCATGCATTCCCTGTGATGCTGCAAAACCAGTGAATTGGAACAACTGCTATTTGCTTTAATTATGTGGTACATTAGTGCATACCAAATATTTGAATCAGAACTGACATACTTACAAGCTGCCAGTAATAAATTGAAGGTTGAGAACCTGAGTTCGACACCCCCAAAATGGGAACTCAAAATGTTCCAGAAGCAGGTATTTTACCTTGGCTGTACAGTCAGCAGGAAAGGACTTACTACTGAAGAAAAAGGAAAGCTAGGGCTGCACAGGACTATCAGAACCCCCAGAAACATGCTTGCTGAAGTTTGTGACACTCCGCTGCTTTTATAAAAGCAGTTATAGATCTGTCAACATTTCAAAGGCACCACAGTGACTGAGAGAGCAGTTAACGTTTCAGTTGTTAGCAGAGCCATGTAGTATAATTAGAGCTGAAATAATACCCCTTTAATACTAGATGTAAGTATTTAATTTCACACTTTACAGGCTGTTTTGACAGAGGAAGACACACACATACTGCTTTAGGTGGAACTAATTTTTAACAGTAAGTACTATTGTTAGCCATTGTGGATAGAACTTATTTAAGACAGACAACTCCTTGCTCAAAGAACAAATGACGTTTATATATAAAAAATGAAACAGAAGGAAATATATTCAATCTCTAAGTCCTCTACCAGAAAAAAAGATAGAAATCTAAGAGTTGCTAAAAATGGTCCAAACTGTCATGGGCTTTGCCTGCATCCTTGACAGAACATGGCATTAGTCTCTTCAGGAAATCATATGGATATGGAGTGGGTAGAAGAACTTAGGGCTGGCATAGAAATATGTTAGTTTAATTTTTTGTGAAATGTAAGCTCATTGACTAGCTTGAACTGAGGAAAGCTGGCAATGATATGTAATCACTGGTCTTTTTCAAATATTATTTGAAGCAAATTTGAAGGCCTGTTCATAGAAATTTACATAAGAGTTTAACTCAGCAGTGAAATATTAATTATATGAGACTTGCTGGCAGCACCAGGTCTGGGCATTATGAAAAATTTGTTAGAAAGTTGTGATCTAAGCAAAAAGAGCTATATTTAAACATGCCACATAGAAATTCAAAGATAAGACTTTTTTTCACATGTCAGCTATATCTTAGTTCTGGTGTTCATGGAACAATCTCTGTTTTCTGAAAGCCTACAGTGAGGATTCATGTGTGTGTGCATGTCTATGTATATTTAATGTACTTATGCACATATAGATGTATACAGACATACGCACTATATATGGTGACAGAATATCATAGAACAGAGAGGAGCAGATCCACAGCCAAAATTTGCAAAGGACTGTAATGGATTTTATGTATTCATAGAATCACAGAATATTCTAAGCTGAAAGGGATCCACTAGGATTATCGAAATCCAGCTCCTGGCCCTGCATAGGACAGCCCTAAGAATCATGCCATGATTCATGCCATGTGTCTGAGAGCATTGTCCAAAGGCATCTTGAACTGTGTCTGGCTTGGCTCTGTTACCACTTCCCTGGGGAGCCTGTTCTAGTGCCCAACGACCCTCTGGGTGAAGAACCTTTTTCTAATATCCAAACTAAACCTCCTCTGACACAACTTCAGGCCACTCCCTTGGGTCCTGTCACTGTCACCGCAGAGAAGAGATCAGTGCCTGCCCCTCCTCTTCCCCTCACAAGGAAGTTGTAGACTGCAATGAGGTCTCCCCTCAGTCTCCTCCAGGCTGAACAGACCAAATTACCTCAGCTGCTCCTCATACGGCTCCCCTCTAGACCCTTCACCATCTTTGTACCCTCCTTTGGACACTCTCCAATAGCTTTATACTCTTCTTATATTGTGGTGCCCAAAACTGCACATAATATTCAAGGTGAGGCCGTACCAGTGAGCAGAGATGGACAATCATCTTCCCCAGCCGACTGGGAGATTCAGATTACAGTGTCGAAAGGAGAGGGCCTATATAAGTAGAATATGTGCAGAGAGAAAAAGATGATGATTGTAAGTTTTATTCTGGCTATTCTTAATGTTATTCTTAGCATTAGCTATTCTTAGCCTAAGGCTATTCTTAGCCTCAAAATGAGTTTTTAAAGATATCTGGCTGAGCAAAATTATTTGAATTATTTAGGCTGAAGCAGAGGGAGGCAAAAAAACTCTCCAACCTGGACAGATAGAGCTACCAGTTCCCAGGTATCTCAAACAAATATGACAAGGCTCGTAGGAAGAGGCAGATTGGAGGAGAGGAAGACTGACAACACCGGAATGAAAAGAAGCTGCATTGTGCATGTAACCAGCTGTACCTATCCTGTGACACTTTCTGCTGCTCTCAGCCAAATTTTGCCTGTGATGTCTTCCCAAAGGAAGCATACGAAGCATTATCTGCTAGGACCGATGGGGCGACTTTTCCACCTTCATTCCCACCGCTTCCTGGAGCTTCTCCACAAACCCCCACCACATGTTCCTGACAGGTGCCCCTAAAAATTGATCCAGGAAGCGGCAAAGGGCGGCTGGGAGGCGGCCGGCCCGGGAGCAGCCGCTCCTCCCGCCCCCCGGCGCAAGGCCAGGGCAGGCACCCCCCGCCCGCGGGCTCACCCGGCGGAAGCTGCGGGGAAAATTGTTTCAGAGGGCGGCTCATGAACCCCCCGCCGGGGCTGTTCGCGTGCGGAACATCAAAGCACTCGGGGCAGAACGAAGTTAGAGCGCCCCGTGGTTGCTCGTAATTGGAAGAGGGAGAGCGTCGCGGCGGGGACTCTGAACATCGCTCCCGCGGAGGTGCGGAGGGTCTGCAAGGGCGGGGGGCGCGGGGATGTCTGTGTAGGCTCTGAGGCCGTGGGTCGGGGCTGCCTGACCTCCCTTCCCCGAGGCACACGGCGGGGAACAGGGTCCGACCCTTCAGGGAAGACCTCCATCCCCCGCCTCCTAAAGGGAGGAGAGGAGGGAACGGCGGAAAGGGGTCGCGGGGTGGAGTTTGCCGGCCCGCACGTGTGGGAAGGCCGGGCAAGTGGGCTCTGTGACGGGAGCAGCGCCCCGGCTTTCGCCGCCGAGAGGGACCCGCCGCTGCCAGCGCAGCCCGCAGGGAGCCGTGCCCGGGTCCCGTAAGTGGCTCCTCTCTCCCGCCTTTCCCTTCCTCGGGACCGGGTCGGCGAGGGGTTGGAGGAAGTGCTGCTGCCGGGGCCTCTCGGCTGGCTTGGAGGTGCTGTTGAGGGCTCCCACGTTCCAGCCAGGCGAGAGCCCCCGGTGTGCGGCCGGAGGGCCGCTGACCCTCCGCCTGCTCCGAGGAGTTATTCTTAGCGCCGGGCGACTTGCGCGGGGAGAGAGGCAAGGACTTTTCTGCTGCCTTTTAAAGTCCGCTGGGGGGGAAGCGGCGCTGGCGTTTCCCTGGTGGCCCCGGTCGCGTCCCCCCAGCGCTGGGCGCTGCAGCCGGGGGCGCGGGGCGTGTGGAACCCGCGGGCGGGGCACAAGGGGAAAGGCACCCGAGCGCTGCTGGGCAGCGGGTGCGGGACCTTGTCTGCCGGTCGTGGGGCAGCGTCTGCTGCTGCTGTAAGTTTGGAGGCGTGGATGAGTGCAACGGCGCTTCCTGGGTTTCCGACGAGCTCGATCTAAGACTTTACCTGGAGTTGCTGTCCATGCAGGTGCTGCCCGTATGCAGGGGTTTACTGACTCAAAGCACACAGTGCAACCACAGTTCTTCACTGCGTTTTGAGACACTGGGGAAATCACACTGCAGTGGAGAGCATGAAGTGGGTGCAGGTCCCTAACTGTGGTAAGGCAAGTTTAGGAAACGTGAGATTGTTCCCTTCTGCCAACTTTGCATGTTTAAACGTAGAAATATGTTTGAAGTATGTCACCCAACTGGCAGCTGGAGAAAAGTAGTCCAATAAAATAAATTTAAAATTTGAGCTGTCTGAAGCAACAGAACATAAACCTTATGTTTAAAATATTAAGTATCACTCGAGATTTATGATAACATTTGGATGGTAGAGTGTTGTGGATCTTATGCAAGTCTTGGGTCTGGGTGAACTCCATTAATTTGGCTGAATTACTTTAGTTTGGGGGAGTAGGGTTATCACACCGCTTGGTTCTGACAGTGCACGGAGTTTCTTCTGATTTTTATGCCGGTGCTTAACACATGATTCCAGCAAAAGTAACTTACTTGTGAAAGGAATATAAGTTTCCTGAAGTTTGACCTCAAGTGTGAAAGGAATTACTTCAAGCCTACCATCTGCTTCAAGTATATTAATACCTACCATTATTTGAAAACTTTTCAAACATTTCTCTTTGTATTGTTCGTATTAAAACCAAAACAAATATATTGAGAGGCATTCAGATGTTTCAGAGATGGAGAACATAAGACAAGGATCATGGCATACAAAACTTGTATATATTGAAACAAGCTGGTGGTAGTTTGTTTATGCTAGAAAGACAAAACACATTGTATGAAAAGTTCCTGTAGACACTGTGCAGATTCAGTACACAGTGGATCTTGGATTAGAATTTGGATTACACACTGCGGACAATGTTTTGAATTCTGGTTTGTGTCACCTAATGGCATTAAAACATTAAGATTGATTGTAAAAATAGGCATTAGGCCTATAAAAAAACCTTGTTTTCATTGGTATGTATAATGTACAATATAGTCAGACATAAAAAGACTGCCTGTCCTGCTCCTGTAAGCAGATCTCCGTTGCTGCAATTAATTCCATTTGACTCTACCCTGTCCACACAATTCTAAATCCCACTGGGCTCTGATACAAATTGGTACAGGAACAAAACAACCCCACAGAGACATAAGTAGCTGGTTTTACATCTTATGCAAAGTGCAATGATAATTTGTACGAATGGCATACATTTTTACTCTTTTGCCACATGTTGTGATGAAGATTATTCATGCATGGAGTAATCTTCTGTCTAACTGATGTTACTCAAATACAACTTTTGATTCTTCAGACGTGGATGAAAACTGGCACTTTGTGAAGTGTTAATGCAATGAAGCTTTTGATCCTGAAGCTCAGTGTGTTGGCTAGCGTGTGCATGCGTAAATGGTCTGAACAAAGTTGTTGACCTCAGTAAAAATGTACTTGATAAGATGCGTGACTGTGTAGCTGTTTCTAGCTTTGTACACACAGATTAAATCAAAATCAGTTTCAACTTGCTTAATAATCGCAGAATCACAGAATATCCTGAGTTGGAAGGGCCCACAAGGATCATCAAAGTCCAAATCCTGGCCCTGCACAGGACAGCCCCAAGAATCACACCATGCCTGAGAGCACTGGGTTAATAAATTAATGTACTTAGCATATTTTCCACCTGCCTGTATATACTTCTAATTTTTTTAAGTTTAAGATTTTAGTTAATAAGGTACACAGAGATGACAATGACTTTGGAGTCAATGTGTTGTTATTGATGCCATTTATTAGCTACTTTATGGGGATATTTGATATATGAATATGTTGGCATAATAAGTGGCAGTGAGTACAGAAAGACAGGCAAGATAAAAGAAGAAGAAGAATTTAAAACTTTTTAAAACTTTTTCACTTTTTAAGTGTTTTGGCAACAATGTATTTCGAAGGAGGAGGTTTCTTTTTGTAACTCAGTGATTGCAGGTGGATGTGACAGAGAGTCAAGCTAGTCAAGACTCCTGGGTAATTATGTTGGATATAAGAATCCAGCAGGAGATCTCGAGGTGAAGAGAACTGCTAAAGATCCACCTATCTTGGGTAAAAATATGTGAAACTTAATTTTACAAGCGTAGGGACCAGAAATGGGACAGAGATTGAAAACACATATCAGCTTAAGTCAGTGTAGGTTTTAGCTTGTATGAAAATTCATATTACTTCTACGTTTCTCCTTGCATGTACTACAGAGTAACTGAGAAAAACTGTGACTGGCGTTCATTGCAAATGAGATGTATTGAAAGGTGCTTGAAGATTTAGTTCCTCCTTTCGTGCCTTGGCAGATTTTTGTTCAATTTGCAGTGGGCTATATGTTTAAGACAGAGGCAAATGAAGGGGAAAGACTGAAAATGATCAAAAAGGAATTTAAGCTATATGTCATTCCCTAAGTTTAAGATCCGAAAGACCTTACAGCTTTACCCATACACCTTTTGATCATCTTCACTTGTGTTGGTTCCATAGGTATTTTGGCATCCATCCATCATGATACAGGTATCACATGACACTAAAAAAAACTCCCCAGCTACACATGGCATGCTTTCCTGGTTTGCCTGCTGTTCTATTTTTAACCAGAACCCTCTCTAGCTCATACAATTATATGCTTCAGGAGAAAACCCTTCACATAGGCAATATTAGGTAGGGCACTAACATAAAAATATAGTATACACTGTAGAGTACTAGTCCTGTCTTTGACTTATTCATTTTTTATACTAGAATGAGCAATCTTCTGCCATTTCTTTTCCCCTCAGGTACCTCCCAGGCATTTGGTGATCTATCAATGCCATGTAACCAAAGGTGTAGAAAAGAGCTATCAATGCCATTTTAATGCATATTTGTGACTTAAAATCAGAACTTCATGTGTTCACGTTAGCTTTTTCCATACTAAGATACTAAAAATTATTTTATATGCTGCCGAAATTATTAAAAAGTATATAAAAATATTTGGAGTCATGTTTTTGTGTCTGTAAGTTTTCATGTATCTGAAAGTGCCCAGCTTCGTGATACCTTTGCTGTTTATCACATCACCTTTGATCCCTCAGTGTCATGATACAGTACTGATCCTCAGTCTTGTCGATTCTCATCCTTCTGTTTGTTCTCTACTTGGAGTAAGACTCATCTTCATTCCACTGGTGGTAAGTCAATTGACAGGGCTGTTGGAAGCAAACAGTTGAGCTTTCAGAAAATGACAAACGTGTCCTCCTCTCTGCTGGGAAAAGCATTTGTATAAGTGATCTGCCACTACAACTCCAGTGAGAGTTATAAAGGTTACTAGTAAAAGTGGCTTCTGGGATTCCTAAGTTTAGTCATTGCTGACAGTCATCTAAGATCTGCAGTACTATCTTGTGTGATCTCAACGTTGTAATTTATCTGAGTGGGCATACTCAGATAAAGTGGGCATACTCAGGAGGAAGATCATTTAGAAACACACTGAATGTTGTCATTGTTCTTATGAGTTCCTGCATAGGATTGCATATGTGTGGAATGAGATTTCTGAATCTCTGTGAAATACTGATGGGAAATGTATTGCAAGTGCTTGACCACAGAATGAGCTCAGGACATCTTGTTCTACGGACATCTGGAAAAGAAATACAGCATTACCTCAAATAAAACATTCTACTTATGAGATGATTGTTGAAGGTCTCTTAATGCCAATATATGGGCTATAGCAATTACATACACAGATAGATATCCTTTAGTTCCCTCCATCTTACTTGACCATGAACAGTAGAAATGGGGATGGGCAGGTTGTGACAGTCTAAAAAATTAATACTTTAATGGCTGGTGTTGAATCCATTTTTTTGAATGTTACTAGGGGAGAGGTGCTACTGGAATAGCATACACAGACAATTGCCATATCTATGCATTCTTTACTGTGAATGTTAAGATTCTGTCCTAGACTGCATAGACGTGTCATGTGTGTGATGGTTGTGTATATATGTAAGCAGCCCCCCAAGACGTGTTATAAGGAAGTAACCATTAAACTGGAGTAGAATATTTTATGGTTTAAAGTTAATAAAAGAGGTCCTCACAAATAAAGTGTACTTACATTCACATATTGTAAAGTTAATAGAATCCCAAAGACAGATGGAGCCTCTCAAAATGTTGCCCAGGCAGCAATGAACTTTTTAATGGTATGGAATAGCAACACCATAGTTCTGATGGCAGCTAGCTACTCTAGTTTGGGTTATGGCTTCTAGAAATTATTATCTAATTATCTAAAACTAGTTTACATAAAAATCCAGGCCACTATAGGATGACTTCTACAACACTGATTTTGGAAGGGTAGAATCTCTTATTCGAATACTTCTAAATGGCTGCATGCCTCTGACAAGTAGAAGTAAGCCAGTCACACAGGAAAAAAATGGAGGAAACAATTATACATAAACCATCACATTATTGTCATGCTTGTTCATTGGCTCTGGTTCTTCTTCCATCTCACTTCTGCAACTACCCTGTCCTACCACACCTGGCAGTTAATGTAGATGAGCCGTAAAGACCTCCATGCAGTTGCTAGAGAAAGGTTGTTTTTGGTGCCCTCAGTTCCCTGTGACAACTCATCAGAAATGCAGTGGAGTGCACACAACATCTGCTGTTTCTGATAAGTAATCAGAATGGGCAGAGTCAGTGTTTGTGATTCAGTGTTTCGCTGTTGTTCCCTCTGTCATTAATGACAGGGTAGTTTTGTCTCTTTATGATGGCAACATCAGTTTTCAGAGGTCTTGGATGGCTGTTCTCACTAAATAACCTCATTTCTGAAAATTACTTTGTCAGATGTCCTACCAGAAAGGGATGATTAAATTAATCCAATTTAGTGCTTACTGGAGTTTTTGTGAGTCTAACTGCTGTAGAAAGGTAACAAAATGTAGAAAGGTGTCAACTGACAAAATGCAAATAAATAAATTTTCTTATGCAGGGAACTTAACTTATGCAGGAAACATTTGTCAACTGAGATTGGATTGAGGGGAAAAGACACATCGTACCAGTAATTTTGCCAGACTTTTCAACCATCATCTGTGTTTAATATACAAATTCACTTCACTTGTGCTTTTTGCTTTCCAGATTTTTTTTTTTTAGAAATATATGGAATACATTTATTTTTGCTTTAAAGAACATTATGCTTTATATGACTCTTTTTGGAGAGGCGGAGTTGGATTCAATGCAATCTAATCTTCATCACCTTTACAGTGAAAACAGTGAATGATGTGGATAAGCTGTTCTATAGCTGTGTGAATTCATGTAGCTAATCCCTACTTCTTGCCCATTTTCTTTGAGATTAGTTAATTCTTTGCTTGGAGTTGGATTGCAAGCTATTTGACAACATGGGAAAGTGTTTTTTTTTATTTTGTTTGTGCAGTACCATATGCATTGTGGTTATGAAATAAATAATGATTGAAATAGAATTTGGAAGGAATTATTATTGTTCTTTTCTAAGTTTCCTTAGATAGAGAAATATCTCCATATCATTTAAGGAAAATGTAACATTTGGATGTTGTGAAGATATCTGATTACTCATATGAGGACCTAAATTAATTCCTCTGAATTCACTGTTTATGAATGATTTGGTGTAATATTGATTTTATTTTGCCCTTGAATGTTTCTGGACCGTCATGCAGTTGAGAGAAAACAATGGGATGTGACTTGCCATTAAATACTTTCACCACTGTGAATGAGGTGGAAATCTTGTGGATATATAGAATTAGCATGCATGTGTGATTCTTTTCAAAGGTACAGTGCTTCAGTGTGCTTTTTAGAAGCAATAGTTTAGATGACTAGGCTGTATTTTTGATCCTTGTAATGACAGCCTAACTTGTTTTAAGTTTTAAAGTAGTAGTAAGTATTTGAGTGTAGTAAGTTGCAGGATTTAGTTGCTGTGTTCTGCTGTAAGGATTTGAAGGGAGGGAGAACTTTTAAGGGTAGTACTGAAGAAGTATCATGAAACATCAGGCTCGTTATGTGGAAATTAGGCCAGCAAAAATTCGTACATGTTTTTGCAATACTAGGTACATTAATATGTAATTTATACATTCTGTGGTTGTTGCTTTTCCTCAGCAATATGTTTTTAGAAAAATCTTGATGCCTTACATCTATGCACTGCTTACCAACCTGTGTCCACCCTGTTTCTTTACAAAGACTCAAAAGGGTCCCTGGGTGGTTACTGATAAGAGGGGCTGTTCTGCAGGTATAACAAGGTCTCCTATGTAAAGAGGGAAGTCCTGAGCTGGAGGCTTCCCTCAGGCCTGTGTGTAGCAGATGCCTCCTACATCTATGAATTTGGGAGTTTTTTTAAATATTTTTCAACAAGGCATGAGTATGCATTAGGTAAATTGCTATGCTGACAAACTAAAAAGAGAAAAATTGCAGTTATCTACAACTAGATCGGTAAAAAGATTCTGTATTAAAAATTCAGTCATATGGATTACCAAGTAGTACATGGTGCTTCATTAGAAATACTATGAGATTTGCAAATATAATATTCACTGTCAGATGGAAAAGTCCAGAGAAGTTGAAATTAGTACTTTTTAAAATACCATCTGTGAGGAGACTTCCTCTTATAACTAACAGGCCTGCTTTGAGGGTTTCACTGTCTTCAGGTGGCCTGTGTACCTAACCTTACTATCCTTTGATATGTATCTTATCCTTTGTGTTAGTTTAATTCTGTGCCCCAAATCTGAATTGGCCTGAATAGTTGCTATGAATAAAGATTGAGATATCTCCTAAGGAAGCCTCAATGGTGAATTGCAGTTCCTCGTATTCTTGTAGTGCTGTCTTTCCTGTTTCCCAACCTAGTTTTCAGCACAGTAGAGACTGCTATATTTCATGTTTACATCAGTTTGTATAGAATAACTCCATGGTCTGTAGAGTTTCATGCTGGTGTAAACAAACAAATGATGCATACCCCCCTATAACCTGACCATGACAAAGCTAAAATCGTGTTTGAAAACAGACTTGAGGTGAAGTACTTTTCCTAAGGTCTGTATATAACTGCCTTCTCCCAATATTTGTATTTTTCTGCCTTCTTGTCCAAAGCCAAATGGATTTGTCTATTTATGTGAAAAATGTAAATGCCTGACAGAAAGTTGACATCCTTGACTCTTCTTGGAGCCTAAACAACTGAGTAGAATTTAAGTGCATTCATCATATTTAGTTGAGATGATATGCAGAGCTCCCATATTGCCAAGATCTCTGTTTTCTGCTCAGAGAAGTGTATGGTTGGTGCAACACAACATCTAGGAAAATAATGAGAGAGACCATTGTATTTGAAAGACCTTTTGGAATGTATGGAGGCGGAACAGTGGCAAACTTATGTTATGCCACTTATGAGAGGAAAAAAAAGTATTACAAGGTCCTCTGTAGCAGCTTGTTCTCTGTAGCGAAAGATGAGATGCTGCATAGGGAAACAATGGTGATTCACATGGTGTTTGCTCCTGAGAGTTTGAGCGGGTTTAAGATGTAGTAGACCCAGATCACCTGGGAGCATTTAAGGAAAGACTGAACATGGCATTTAGTGCTACAGTGTAGTTGACATGGTGGTGTTCAGTCATAGGTTGGAGTTGATTATCTCAGAGGTCTTTTCTAACCTGATTGACTCTGTGGTATCAAGCAACTATTGCTGAGACTCCTTTAGATTTTTAAGGCACTTAAAAGAAGTTTTCAGGAGTTAAAAAATAGATGTTCATATGTCATTAGGAGAAATCTCATTTGTTCCATGAAAATGCAACTTTCATCATTGTGGTTGAGCCTGATACTGAAAAATACCATGTGGTAGCAAGTTTTATTTGCTATGAGGTGTTCCGGTAGAACAACTGTCTTAGAGCAGTGAGGTATTCACTCTGGTTTTTTCACGGTAGAGAAGAAACTGGGAGGGAAAAATCAACCCTGCAACATACTTTCTCTAAGTGAAGGAAATCTGTTCTAATTGATTCAACATTTATTCCTTAGTGGGACACTACTTCTGAGTATCCAGTCCAGAATTGTTTGCAGTCTCCCATGCAATGTCCAGCTATTAGAAATATTTTATTAGACCATTGTAATTTATTTTTTAATTTATTATGTGCATGTGTCTTATTCTGAGGCAATTAGTTTCAACATCAGACTTAATAACCCCATTTTGTATTTCTAATTGTCCCAGTTATAAACATTTATAAACCTTCCTGCAGTTTTGTAGTACTTCGTAAAGCCTTCTATGGTGTTTAATTGCCTATATCCTCCACTTCATTAGTTGTCTAAGCAAATAATTTCAGATTTGTATTAAATAAGAGGGGTTTTTTTCCATTTGACTGTTTTTCTATCCTATGTGGTAACAGATGGCTTGCACTTAGTTCAATGAACCAGATGCAAAAAGAGCAGAATTTGCAGTAAAATACTGTTGATGTTGCATTTTTATTCCCACACAATAAATTAAGTCAGCTTTCTGATTATGTAAAGTGAATGTTTACACTCTTTCATTGAAATTAATTAAAATGTATCCTCTACGTTCTGTGAAACAAGTAGACTTCCCAGTCTGGATGGGCTCATAGGTACAATTTGTGCATTTGTTACTGAAGCCATGTCTGCATAAGAAGCTCTTGTATTGTGCTCTGGGCTGCTATCTCTTGTTCCTGCTCTAGTAACCATCTCTCTATGCCTGCACAGCTGTTTGTGGTACAGTGCAATGAACTGGATTAGGAAACATTCATTTTTTATCTTGGGATACTTTTGATTAAGGATCAGTTCCCTATTCCAGTTAGAATGGCCACACACATGGCCGTGCAGCCACAACTAAGGGATGGATACAGAGGAAAGAATAGACTGAGCAGTATGAGCTGCTTCAATTGTGCCACCATTGGAAGAAACTATTTAATATGCTCCACAAAGCTGTAAAACATACCAAAATTTCACTTATCCCCTCTGATGTTTGTCTTCCCTTCCTTTTAGACTGTCTTTTTTACTGAAGAAAGCATTAGTTCAAAAACTTTCATCATAGGACTGTACTATCCCTCAAACTTTTTAAGGAAGTTTTGGCATTTAGAATCATACTTTCCTTGCAACATAGGAACTCCTGTAGAGTTCAGTCTCATTCCTTTGGACAGGAGCTAAAGAAAGTACCAACATTTTAATCAAGAAGATATCACTTACCAAGTGTATTTTTGCTGATGCTCCTTTAGACTGACTTGGTAAATGACTTTTGTGTGAAACTGTATTGAATGAAGGATTTTGGATAGTTCCTACTTTTAATCTATTACATCTTTACTATAACTGTAGTTCCACTACTGCATTTTTGACCTGATTCTGATCTCTGTTTGGCCTTGTAAATAGAAAGTATATCCATAGGAACCAGTGAAATTACCAAAGTTGCAAAATATCCCTCTTGTTCCCTTCCCCATTCCAAACACTCTCTCAACTCTCATTTGCATTTATTAGTAGGCTATTATAACCTATCAGAATTTCTTAAAAAAATATTCCAAGTTATATTCTTGTGCCTGTTTATGAAAACTGGCAGTATATTTGTCCAAACAGCTGCATGATGATTGGTACAAATTACTCCTGTAGAAGATGGTTAGTAGGATAAGTATCTTCCTTTAATCTACATAGAAGAACAGTGAAATCCAGCATTTTAGCTTGGCTGAAACCTAGCTAATAGATATATGGGTTTCAGTGTTCCATATGCTTTCTAAGGATTTGATAACAAACATTGCTGATAGCACAGAGTTAGACAATGAGTTGGTTTAATTGCAACTGTTTGCAAATGGCAGAAAGGCAGCAGAAACACAGAATGATGTGAATGTTGTTCATAGTGTTCCCTGGAGGGACAGCTTGGGGTGGCTGGAAAGAAGCCTGGAACTGTAAGCAAAGAAGCTGTCCTGATACTTTGATTCCCCCTATGTTCAAGGAAACAGGACTCTGGAAATGCAGAGCAGGGCATGTGAGATGTGCGACATTGAATTTCATCACCTCAGGAGTTGGTGGAGCATCTGCTTTCTCGGGGGAAAAGCTTCCAAGTGCTATATGTGGACTCTTCTTTGATAGTAAACACAACCCTTGAAACTCCATCCAAAGGCTGAAGGAAGATCTGAAACAGTGGTATACGGGAACATTACTCACAGTGCTACTTCTGTGGCGTTCTCATAAACAGCTAGCATAGCTGCTGGCTTGAGTGAAGAATCTTTGCATTTCTCTTAGCAAACTTAGAAAGTGGGATTTCAGGAACAACAACAAAGCCTCCACAATCCTGGGAATTAAATCTGTGAATTGGGTAGGCTATAGAAGTTGTCTGCCTGAATTTGGAACTGCGTCATCCAGGGATCTTGCATAAGGCTGAATATTTTACCACAGATTTCTGCTCTGGAGGCCCAGGAAGGGAAAGTTTGGATTGCCCCATCAGAAATACTGCAGTCCTTGACATTAGCATTTTTTTTGACTGATGCAATTCTGCTGAAATGTATTTGGCTTGGTTCAGTATTGCTAATAAATTGGGTAAATTACTGGGCAGAACAGAAGAATAGCTTTTTGAGCACAGGCTATGTGGAGAAGTGGGATATGCTTCAGAATAAGCAGAGAGAAATGGCAGTGTTAAAATCCCACTCAAGGTTACAAAATGTTAAAGTATATACCATAAGATGTATAAATGTGAAGTATATGCCATGTGTTCAAACTGATGTTTCAGAATGTGATGCCACACCAGGCTGCAAAATGAGGAGTGGCTGACCATCATAAGCAGTGAAGAATGGAAATCACAAAACTGTTGCTTGGATCCTGTGTGGGTTGTTTTGCTGGCCTTTGGTACTGATTTGACCATTTAGAGAGGTTCTCTTCATCCTTTGCATGTATCATTGAACACCTGTATCAAGAAAGCATGTCTGAACCTTCAGCCACTTCTGGGATCTTGCTTCCTAGTTAATATGGCAGCATTGTATTGTGTAATGGACTGTGGAGATTTAGCAGTCTAATGTTGGAAAATTTTACAAATAAAAAAGAGATCCTGGCTGATACAGAGTGAGTTATTTTATGCAGTGAATATTAAGTTGGCAAGTCAGCATTCAAAGACCAGATGATCCAAAGAACACCAAGAGACCATTTTTGTACGAGGATGAGTGTGTGACTGTTTTATGTGTGTCTTCAGGTTTGTACAGTGTATCAGCTTGCTTTTGTGTGGTAGGAGGAAGGTACTGCCTGTATGCCTGCAGCAGCCCGTTTGTTATACTCAGACATATGCTAGGTACTAAAAAGGCATATACCAAGCACCATGAATCAGGCAGACAGTCATGAGTATGAAAGTTATAACTGAAGGGAAGGAGGAGAAGTCTGCTTTTTATGGATTTAGATAAATGACCCCTAGAATTCAGCAGTACCTCCTACCTGAATTCCAGGTTAATGTACTAAGAGCATCTCAGCATGTGGTGGGGATGAGCTTTCATAATGATCTTCTCCAAAAACTGTGGAAACCAAAGACTGAAATAAATAAGTAAATAAACCTCTCCTATACAAATGCAACCTCTGTAGGTTTCTGTCCTTGTCTTTCTCAGCTGCTTTTTCGTATGGTTAACACTGAAATAAGAGTATGCACACTGAAATAAATGCATACTGAAATAGAAGTTGGGCTGTATTTTCTTATACGTAAAGCAGAACTGATAGTGTCTGTATTGTTTTTGTAGTATCCTTATTATGCTTTTTGAATTTCAGATCAAGTAACTTGGAGTCAGAGTTTTATTTGGCATTCCCATCAGTGAATGCCACATCAGGGTGCAGGGTGTGGTGTCAGTATTCAATTCATTACACAAAACTTGGAATGGAATAAGACTTAAAGTAACTTTTATAGCCATTATTCTCTAAATATCCCTATTTCCCTAAGATGTACCAGTAATGCTGCATACTGAACAACTGAACTGTCCAAGTTTGCTTAAAATCAATTTGTCTTTTGTAGGTGTTTCTGCCAGTGACAGGATCAGATTTGAGGCATTGTTATGAGTCATTCACCATCAACACTGCTGCAGTGTTACATTCTAGACTTTAATCTTGCCATTCAGACTGTTGTGGCCTTTACAGGTTCTTACCTTGCCTGACAGCTCTGCCTGAGAATAAGCTTGTCCATACTCAGAGTTACGGTTGCACCAAAAAGAGTTATATTTTAAGTCTTGCCTACAGCAGTTAATCCTTCTCCATATGTACCTTGCAGTAATGCTGGTACGAGAACTTGTGCAGTTCTGTAGTGAATTGTATCAGGAAACTAATCTGAGTCAAAATTGACTCTGTACCTACTCAGTGTTACTGTAGCTTCATTCCCCAGTTTAATTCACTTTACTGCCACAGAAATGTTTCTCTGACCCCAAGGGAAGAAAGCAGGAAGGAGCATCCAGTTAGAGTACAGCATTTATTGTGGTGGAAATACCAGTTTGAGGTGTTAGTTCAAACTATGCTATGACTGGTGATAAAGCAATGGCAGCACAGAGCTTCTCTGTCCGGTAAGCATCTTTGAATTCAGGTGGGTTGCAGTACAGCCTGCAGCCTTTGCAGCTGAGGATTCACTGTTGTGTGAGAGGCATTGTCTACTTCAGCAGTAGTGCAGCTCTGCAGTAATGAAGCTGTAGAGGAAAATTTCTAATGCTGTGGATTCACCATACCACTTAGGTTTTGGTATGTGTGGGGGAATTGGGAGGAATTCACTTTAGTTTTTGTCTGGTCTCACAGACTGAATTTCCATTACCAGTTGGAGTATAGTAGGTGCTGTTCTGGAGTACATATCTGAAGTTCCTTTCGTATGAAAGGATATCTCAGGATTGTTCGCAGTGAATGGTCAGGATGACTGGGAAAGTCTTTGAAACTATGCATCAGATCTGAACAAAAATACCAGTGCTCTGCCTATAGATGCTGCTGTCAGACTGTTGCACTGTGGTATCAGTTGGATTTCACTTATTGTATATGACTCTATCATTCTTTCTGATTCCATTTCAAAACTTGTTTTTGTGACAGTTCAGCAGCTAATCCCACTGTTACTCTCCAAACTCTGAGACTGATGCATTCATTCACTCTATGTTCGTGGTAATGGTCGGAAAGAGATATTTTCTAGCACAATTTTATCCCTTATCTCTATCTACTGTGGCAGTATTCCATGAAAATTGAGCTAAGTATGACAACATGAAGTCTAAGTCAAATAAAAACTTTTTTGCTGGACTGTTCTTGATGTGCACATATGGTCTCATGAAATTTAGTACCCAAAGAAGGGAATTTCTTATTCCAAACTGACTGTGATTCAGTGGATGAAAACATAGAATCATAGAATACCAGTTTGGAAGGGACCTCAACGATCATCTGGTCCAACCTTTATTGACAAAAGTCTAAACAAGTGGCCCATCACCCTGTCCAGCTGAATCTTAACAGTGTCCAACACTGGGGAATCCATCTGGGGAAATTATTCCAATGGCTGAATGTTCTTATTGTGAAAAGTTTTCCTCTTGTGTCTAATAGGAATCTCCCCAGGAATAACTTGTACCCCTTACCCCTTGTCTTTTCCATGTGACTCCACGTAAAAAGGGAGTATCCATCTTCCAAGGAGCTTTGCCAAAAGAGAGAAGCGTAAAGATAGTGCTTGAAAGTGTTGCATTTGCAGTGTAATGGAAAATATTGGATCTGAATAATCTAAGAAACACCAGTGAAAGAAAACCTGGATGTGTGTTTGAAAGGTGGACTTTACCAACTGTTTCCATTCTTGTTTGAAGGTGTTAGCAGCAATAGCTACACTGCAGCTTCTTGGTATTTTGATAGTCAAGCATATTCATTGTGCACCAGTAGGAAGACAGATGAACACACCAACCCACACACATTTTGTTGTTTACCTCTGCTGTTCTCATACTATTGATTTTTCTTAGATTAAGTTCTAAGGCCTTGACTCTGAGCTGGGTGTTACCACAGTATGAATAATTGCAGAGATATTTTTTATCTTAGCACAGTTGAAAAGTTTTTTGTTTCACTAACTGGGGCTCAAAGTGTATTTATAGACAGAATTGTGCCATGTGGCTACAATCTGTCATAAATTCAAGTGCTTTTATAATGAAGCTCTTAATTTTGAAGGGATTTCAGTCTTTTTGGTTAAGCATAAATTTGAATTTCTGGATCAAGGATAAAGAACTAAGTATTTTCTTTTTCTTTTTTTAAAGAAATAAATGCTGACTCTTCCTTTCTCTCCTGTTCTGGAGCTAAAACAGCTTGGCAACAGTGTTTGAACACAGTTACAGTTAAACCAGTTTTGGAAAACGGTTTGGCAGACCACAATGGAATAAGGCCAAAGTATGTTACAGTTTTGAAACCTAATTCTAAGCTAAAATTATAGCTATAGTGAGAGACAATGATGTAAAGCTCAAATGTTTGTCTCTTCCTTTGCCTTCTTTTTATTTTCTCCAGTTAGTCAAGCTGTGCTAGGGCGCTAGAAACAGTGCTCAAACTTCTCATAAATCCTACATTTCTTCTGCCTGGGCCTCAATCAGTGTGGACAGGAAATTACATAGTTATGTAGTTCTTTGAGAAGTAGCTTACTTTTTAATCATATCATCACTAGGTAAAATTTCACATATCTTAAAAATTAAGTTCTGTGGAGCCTGTAGCACTGCAGATAACTGATCTTTTTCTTTGCTATGTCACTTCTTGCAAAATAATTGAATCAAAGGCTGTTTCCATTTCCCTTGATACCTTCCGGTGTTGTACAAACACAGCTACTTTCAACTGCTTTAGTTTATCTGCTATTGGCTTTAGAAGTACAATTTGCAATATGACAGGATGACTGCAGGATATTATTTTTAAAGTTTGTATAAAATGGACTGTGCATCTTCTTTTTCCCACAGTGAAAATGTCTAGACTCTTCAGAACCTTTGTAAAGCTGTTATCCAGACAAATTAGTTCCATGAATTTGAGTCACATCAACCTCAAGAATTATCCAAATAAATGGGGTCACCAAGTCATTGTATTAGCTATAATACAAAACACTGCTCACAATCTGTAAAGCTGACAGAAAAGAAAATTACTTATCAGCTACAGCCCAACTTTCTTATTTTATTTTTTCTTTTTGCCTTTTTTCTTCTTTTTTCTTTTTTCTTTTTTTTTCTTTTTCTTTCCTTTTATTTTTAACAGGAAGATTTTTAGTTTCTCTAAGTGTTAAAAATATTTCCCATCAAAGTGGGCATTCTGTTGCATAATAATTTTGTCTATCTCTGGGAATTGCTAAGTTGTATTAACCATACAAGTCATGAGAAATAATTTCTGCTAACTTCTAATGCCAAGCCTAAGAGCAGAGCCCAGTTATATTCTCAGGGAGATGTCCAGTTCATTTGGGGGAGATGGAGCTGTCATATTCTTAATAGTCAGTAGCTTCTCTTTGATCTTTTATACTGATCCAAAATTCATACCAATGCAAAAAATTAACTCCTCCATATCCATGACTTCTCATCTGGTTTTGATTGCACTTTCCAAATAGCCTTTGATCCAGCATGTGCTTGTTATTTGCGCTTTCTTTGTGTGCCTTTATACTCAGTTTGCTAAACTTTGAACAAAGAAATCCACTGAATGCTACTCATGTTCACGTAGAGTCCATCTCCTGTCTTTTACACAAGCTTTAACAACTGTGCTTTTTTGTACTTCCAGGCATTTAAGACTGTGAAAATTATTTTGTTTGGTCATTTGTCCCTTGTGGGAGAAAGGGGAGAAGAAAAGAAGTAGTATGGATAAGTTGAGTTAAGCTAAGTTTAGGGAGAGCCAGACTCATAGTTTTAACATAGTTTCCCCAGTTTCATGCTCTGCTTTTGTGTCTTTGAAGAGAACCTGTTAGCAGAACATAACTTTAATCACATGAAATATCTTTTTGAGAGGTTTGGTTTTTTCAGAGTTTGCGTTATAGAGTTTTAGGAACAGGTAGAATGAAAGACTATGATATTAACTCTTGAAGAAGTCATGGCATCGTCATCACATCATTGATAGCAGTGTATATTTTGATAGGCATGAAATGGTAGAACAATTGTCTCTGCTTTCTCAGATGAATTTTCTGCCCTTTTGGATGATTTATGACTAGGTCATGACAAAATTTCTAATGTGACACACTCATCCAGCTATCACAGCAGAGAGCAAAATTATACTTAAAAAAATAATAGAGTCTTTATTCTGAAGGAGTAGCTGTCTTTGATCTGTTTGATCTCTGGGCTTAGTAGCTTTACTGGATTTTCCTGCTTTTCTCATGTTTTGGCTTTATAGCTGTCACCAGTTTCATATGAATCATTGCAGTCCAGTGCTGAGCCCACCAATGTCCTTCAAGAGTAAATCAATTTTTTCTGCTCTGGACAATTTATCCATTTGCTGTTGCCTACCCTAAACACCCTTTTAGAAGTATTCCTGGCCATTGCACAGTTGTCTGCAGTTTGTATTGGGTTTTGTAATTCCCATCAGAAAAAATCTCTTTTTAAGGCCAGCTTTGAAGATAATTAATCAGTTCTAATGCTTTGGAGATTTTTTTTACGTTTTTCTTGGCAATTGTTGGGAATTTCAGAGTAAGTGAAATATGTTCAACTGTATCCTTGTGAAGTCCTAGCCATCCTGCTTAGGATGTTATCCAGCTCTATTTGATGTGTAAAGTAAGTTGTCTTGAAAATTTCAGAAGAAATACCTATTTATGATGCATGGCTAGAAGAACACCACTTTTTCAGACTTTTACTCTCAGAGTTTTCAAAGATTTCTCTCAACATTATGTCAGCAAGAGACTGTAGTCTGTCACTGTCCTGTTAGTCTTTAAGGATAATCAGAGTGATGTAGGATGACTATTAGTGCTACTGGAGAGTTACACACAAGGATGTAGACCATCTACCATCATTTGGAAGTAAAGTAATTGTAGATGTTTTTGTACACAACAGGCAGTCTTCTATGGCAGGTTTCCATAAGTATATGCAGTGCTGTAGCAGAGTATCAGGTTTCATTGATTTCTGTCTTCTGTTTTAAAGTTTTTTACCTACAGAGTTTGGAAATAGAGAGGAAATTATTATTTAGGGAAATCCTTGCCTAATTAGAGGAAGATGCCAATTAATTCCAGGTGGGTCATATGGAATTTCTTAAGGGTTGATTTTTAGCTTTTGTTCTAGCTGGAAATTCTGCTGTGCCTATAGTGATAGATTTTTAAAACCGTATTTGGCTAACCCCAAAAAACATGTCTAGTTTGTGCACCACTGAAACTTTGCTGGTAAGTACATAATTGCTCTTAATCCAGAAAATCATAAGGAGCTTTTTGTCCTTCATATCCTTTTATTGAGACACAGACTTCTTGCCTTGGATTTCCCAACTTCCGTGCTTTTTGGGACTTTATTAAAGCTTGTTATTTGTATTTTAAGTATACCAGCTTGATAGCATTTGAGAACACACTGAACTCTGGATGCTTTGTTTGAGAAGGATACATAAAGTTTGTGAAACTGCAGGTCCTCTGACCAATCATTTCTAGATTTCAGTGGAGAAATGCTGAAGAACAGCAGTGATTATCCTTCTACTATCTTTAAAGTATTTCTAAATTATTTTTCTTGTGATAATTAGAATTATTGTGTATTTTTTTTGAGTCAACACAAAGGATTCTTATTATAAAACCAGAAGTAATTTAAAATATTTTAAAGATTATTTTCAGAGTGGAGCAATTATTGTATCTCATTAGTTTCCTGTCTAATGAATCAGTCTTCTTGCATTCATCTAATATAATGCTCTAGGTTAAAAAACCCAACCAAACAAAAACTCTCCCAAAACTCCCTCTTTAAAATTTCTTCTGAGGTGAGTTTTATTTTTGAAATGAATACTTGCAATTGATTATTTATATATATTGTGATGGCTTTTGATACTCAGTCTACTGAGTAAATTATTAACATTTTAGAATTGCTTTAGCCAAGCACATTTTTAAATTTATTAAGATGTTTATGGAATTATTTTAACCTCTACTGAAACAGATGGAACTCTCTACTAATGTTTGAAGTTCACTTATCACAGAGATCGTCTTTCTTTTCCAGATTTTTCACAAAATGAGCACAACTGCAGTTAAACAGGATGGCCAATAATGATGCATCTCAATACCTGTCAAAAATCAGTTGTTGCAAAATTATAGAGACATTTTGTTTGAGTCTCATATTACTGACATTTTATCCAGTTCATTTTTCATGCTACAAGATGGACTCTGACGCTAATGGATAATGTGCCTGAAAGTTCCTACTGGCGTGTGATACTCTTTGCACACTTCTACTGGAAAACAAGCTTAATATTTAGATGAATATGCAAGTATTTCAGTGATGGAAGAGCTATATTTTCATGAGGGGCTAAAGTTAAAGGGAAGGTTATTTGGATAAAAGATATCCAGGCCACTCTAGTGGGTCCATAAAAAATTTGAAGATGAGACTGTTCTTTGCATATAATAATTTTAAAAGGCAGAAAATAATGAAAATTTGAGGCTAGCATTTATGTAAAATGTAAAAAAGGTCAAAATTAAAGGGAAATAAAACAAATTAACTGGAAATTATGGGAGGTTGATCACAGGGAGTGTTTGGTTTTGCTTTAGGCTCTTCAGCTGCTGGAAACTCAAGTTCTGCGTGAGAAATGCAGATGCATTGCTGGCTAAGTGTCTAAGGAAATAAAAAGCAATAGTTTGACAATTGTGTGCCAAAGTGGCATTTTCTGAAGGCCAGCAAAGCAACGCATAGGTGAAAAAGGATCTTAGTCAAAGTATACTTGCTGACATGTTGATTATCATTTAAACTAGCTAAGATTTTTTTTTAGATTAGCCATGCAGGATTTTACACTGATTATCTTAATTTTATGTAACAAAATTCATTATATGAGTATCTGTTGCTGCTGTAGAACAATTAAAGTTTCATGTTTTAATAGTGTTTCCATGAGGAATATATACGTACTCTTTGTGCCAAAATCTTTTTGCATTATGAAAACATGTATCATTTACAAGTGGTACTAACCAATGATCAGGTTCAATAAAAATCAGTAAGCTGGTAAAATATTCCATTTAGTTCTAGTAAGGGAACTGGTGGCATTTCAAAATTAGAAGTAATTTCTATGTCATTTTGCAACTCAGTATTTTACCCAAATGCGGTTATGTGTATTCCAGTTACCCTGTTAAAGTAAAGAATTAAATTAAGGAAATATTCGATTTCAGAAGTTTTTTTCAAACAGTTCGTAAAATGAGATGTCTTTCCTGCTGGTAATTTCCTAGATCATTGCATTTCAACTGGCAACCTGTTTTCTGGGTTTGGCCCTTGAGAGACTGAATCTGTCCTGGCCACCTTTTTCTCCTGGGGCAAGTAAGGGATGGTTTGTGGCCAGATCCTGCCTCTGCACACACAGGCAGCAGGAACTCAATTTGCTGTCATTGCCACCAGAGCTCATGAGAAGAAAGTGAGGAAGGAGGATAGTTTTCTTCTAAAATTGTGATCCAGCCATAATAACAGTAACTTCCTACATAGTAGGGACTGAGAAGCAATCAAAAAAATAGTGTAGTTTGCAGTCAATCACACACGCTGTCATTGTCAGGACGGACACCACACTGGGATTTCACGCAGAAAAGCCTTTATTTCATACAAACATGGCCAATTTATAGTCTCCCCTAGCCAGTGTGTTTCACCACCATTGGTGCCCTTACTACATACACATCTTAAGGTTGGCTGCTCTATAGCTTCTGCAACTCAGGGTCACTCAGCAAACAGTCCAGGCTCTCTGGCTATCACAACTGCCCCGCAGCTCCATCCTCCCTGTCCACCTTCTCATCTTCATTGTTTACTTTCCTTCACAACTTCACAGCTGCAACCACTCAAATTCAGAGCCCAAGCTGTCCACAGCTCAATTGCCTCCCACAACACACGAGAACGCAACATTCATCATGTTAGATATTAGGATTTGTGTTACCTTGATATGGACAGTAAATATTCAGAATGGAGCGTCTGACACCACTTGTGGCTGGATTGTCCACATTTAATGTCAAAGGGTTGCTATAGTGACTTTGCAGTGACTTATTATTTTTGGGATTTCATCTTTGAAAGAAGTGGTTTTGATTTTGCAGGGTGCAGAAAGTACCTGCAAAGAATGTGGGGTGCTCTTAACAGCAGTAACTTCAGACCACAGAACGCTGGTTATTGCTTCTGGGACTAAGCAGTGCAGATGGAGCTTATTCGTATCATGTGAATTAACTATTCCCATTTATGTTGTTTTGTATTGTTCTGATATATAAACCTAAAATAAATCACATCCGTGCCCTGAGCACACGGGTTTTGTCTGGTGTTTGTGGTGTCTGCCAGTGGCACTGGGCTGTCACAGTTCCGTTTTTGCACAGAATGGAAGCAAAATACTTCTCTGATTTAATATTTAAAGTCCAGAGCAGATCAAGTGATGGATCCTACTTTAAGTACTTTGCCATTATTTTAAAGCAATATTTGGTTACAAAGGAGATTTCTCAAAACTTTTGCACAAGAATCTCTTAAATTAATTCTTATTGCCTTTGACTTAAGATAAAAGAAGTATGGAATATAAACAACATATGCATCTAATTGTTGGATTTCTGTAAGCAAAAGAAAACAAACTTCTGAAAATTCTTAAAATTGGCAGATAATTAATACATGCTACATTTTATATGTTTCATTATGAGCAAGTTGTGACATCTTGATTAGGTGACCTAAGGGGTTTTTTTGTTGTTGTTAGTTTGGTTTGGTTCGGTTTTGGTTTTTTGTAATCTCTTTAAGATGGCATCTTTTCCATGTCCATCTTTTCCACAAAAAGTCATATAGAATCAAGTAAGGTGTGTAATACGTATTCTTTTCCTGCCCTTGCTCCATGATATTTTTGTAAGGCTATTTCCAGTATCATCCTTGATTTCTTTTAAATTAGATATATTCATCCTTTCTCTCTTCTCCACTCTCTCTTCTTTCTTTCTTGGCCCCCATATAAAAAAGGGGGAAAGTCCACTTTTTTATATTTATAATTTTGAGTTACCTTAAACAGTTTCCAGTAACTCAACACAGAAAATTAATTGCACTGTTTTTTTAAAAGAAAAAGACGTCCTGGAGCCCATTAGTGTGTGGTGCACTGGTCAGATGGGCTGAGAGGTGCCCAGGGATGAGACTGGACAACCTCAGTGGAGTAGGCACCCCCGAATCTGACACTACTTGTGCTATCAAACCAGCCAACTGAGGTCGGGAAAAGAGGAGGGAAAATAGGTGAATCATTAGTTCTTTGCTTAATTTTCATTCTTGCACCATGAAATTAGGACTATTTTGGACTATTCGACTCCCCCGTGGAAGTGCACAGGAGCAGAAAGACAAAGCCATTAAAAAATACAGATTTTATAGACATTCTAGAAACCACCTCAGGAGTTTAGGCATGTGAAAGGGCTCTCATTACTCCTGCTTTAAAATCAGTGGCTAAGTCCTTTTAAAGAATCACCAACTTTTGTGCAAATCAATAAAATTTTCAGCAGGGAAAGGGTTGGGATTTAATTTTGATCCTGCAATCACTGCTTATATTTTCCTATTATCAGTGAAAAAGGTTGTATTTGTAAATATATCTCTATTAGTTTTTCAGAATTTTATGTTTTGATTTTGTCTGGTTTGAAGAGAACAGAATACCTGGAAGTGATCTGATGTTAGCTTCTAAGAGGCTTTTGCTTGCGTCTTACACAAGAGACTGTAATGGAAACTTAGTAACGGAGGGTGAAAGGTAAAGCCCTGTTACTGATTAAAAAGAGTAAAACAGCAACCTTCCTATCATTTTGCAGGCATTTTCCAGCATGGAAAATGATTGTTAAGTAGAAATGGAATTAGTAGAAATTTTCTAGAAGTTTTTATAGGAAAACAATATTCATAGCAACTGGAAAGATTTCCCTTTTTTGATACAGGAGAAAAGATCACTATAAGCCTTTCCAATTAAAAAATTTTTAAAGAGAAACTGATTTCCTTAAAATTTTTAAAGAAAACCCATCAAAACCTCCTCACAAATATTCCAACAACAACACAAAAAATCCAAGTAAACTGAAAAAAAGAGATTGGCTGAGGTGAAAAAGAGTAAGTTGAAGGATGATAGTCCTATATGTAGGATTGGAAAATAAATTTTCAGTTGGTTAATTCAGGTAATGAAGAAAGTGATAACTAAAACCAGGTGACCTTAAAAAACTATAAAGGAAGCCCATTCAAAACAACTAAAAACTATTATATCTGTACATATTTATATAACTCCTAATAATAACTCAGATCCTCATTATTTGGGTAAAAGGCTTGGTGTTTTTTGTTTTCTAAGTTTTGAGATTTAAGTACTACTTTTCCATGCCAGTTGCATTTGCATAGGCTGGGATAATTTCTATGAAATGTGCCTAATTATCTACCTAAGTTGCCATTAGAAGAAAATATACATGGTCATTAGTATTTGGATCAAACATGGACTAGTTGTCAGAAACTGAATACCTTTTTTTTTAAGTTGGCTTCAGTTCACTATGAGTTCCATCAGACTTGTGGAAAAGCAGAATGTTATCCAATAGCTTACATCTCAAAAATGCACAGTGCATTAATTTGTTTTCTGGTCTTTCTGCTTGCTCTTATTGAAAGTTTGTAACTTCATGGCTCTAATGGAGAGGCGTACTCATGCTTCAAATGGTGGTGGTGCCTTCCTCATGCTCCTTCCCAAGCTGCAGTGTGGAGCTGCATCTGATGCTCCTTTCCCAGCTGTCCAGGGAGATGCGAAACAGCTTCATTCCCAGTCTTGGCAAGACATAGCATTGCTGTTTATTTTCAATTACTTGATCAATTACAGATCAAGTGTTTGTTAGTTTTAACTTGGATTTTCCTAGTTCTTCTTTGTCTTTACAAAGTTTGTATTACAGACTTTTCTATCTGAATTTCCTGTCTATATTTATCCTGTATTCAAGGTGTGGATTTGGGCCAAAAAGGTATGTGTGGATATTTTTTTTTTACAGATAGTATGGCTTTAAATAGTTACTTTCCTTCTCCAAAGCTTTTCCAAAACTCTGATTTTAGACTTAGGGACAGCACTGTGAGTCAGCACTACAAACATTTTCTTTAGACCCCTGAGAATATTTTGAATTCAACAAATGATTGCTAGTAGCTGCTTGGGATATTCTTAATAATAGGTTACATGACTAATTCTTGGATTAGAAAAAATAATGGGAATTTGTGCCAATGTAGCCCTTCTTCTTTTTACATATGAAATGATGCAGGATTGCAGATTCATTCTTCCTGCTTGTATTAGTCTAATAGTATATGATTATTTTTATAGGACGTATTACATTTCTTTTACAGAAGTCAGGATTTGAGGTATTTTTCCAAGTACAAACTCAAAAAGAATTATTGAAGAAAAGGTGAAAGAATTTATAAGTGATAATTTTATTTTAATCTGTACAACATTCTGTAGGAACTAGTTTCAGTAATCTGCTTAAACCACAAAAATCTAAAATAAATATATTTTAATAGATAGGAAGCCCTTTAAAAAGTGCTGAATTATAATTTATTCTCTTCAGAACTTATGCTGTCGTAACATTATAGAGATAGCCTACATTACTGTTGAGCTATATAAAGATTTTTTTTCTCTCTTGAATGTTTGTGGTCATTTTAAGCACAGTAACACATAGATTGCACTGGATTTTTATTCTCAGAAGCATATCAGAACCACTAAAATGTAATTATCTAGAAAAGATTCTTGCTGGCATCTCATGAATCCCCTTATGAATACTAGTACATCTTCTCATAACCCATCAGAGCTGCACAAACTGTACAAAACATGTGTTTCTTTTTCACTGTGCATGTCAAAAGTTGTGTTTGTTACAGTCGGTTGCAAAGTCAAGGGGTTGCCATGGTTCACTAAGGCCCAGTCCTGCTAGCACTTTTGTTCATGTTTAACTGATGAAGTATGTGTAGTTATAGGGGGCAAACACATGGATCTTCATGTGCAAAGTTAGCACCTCTAGTTATGTAAAACTCTACATATTTTTGGCCTGTAGCTGTGAGACTGCACCTGTGAGACGATTCAGAGTCAACAGCAGAGCAGCTTTTAATGAGTTTATCACTTCGGTACCTGCAGTACTTTGTTCAGTCTGTGCAAGAGTTTCACAAATTAATGGTTTGGGGGGTTTTTTCATACATTTAAAATTCCCTGAACATGAATGTCTGCATAACTCTATAAAAATATGTTCCTTTTTACCACTCTACGGGAAAGTCTTAAAAGCAACCTTCCGTAGGAAAATAAAATAAATAAATTAATTTTCTCTTTCAGTTCATTCTCTCTAATGTGGTCAACTGTTTCCTGGCAAGAAGAGAATAACTGATCAACTTCTTTATGGAAAGAATGTGCTATGAAAGCCCTTGGGGTATGCAAGTTAGAGAACTGTTGGATGAAGCATTTTATATTAATCCAAGTATGATATAGTTGCTAAGTCTCTAAAGTCAGAACTTAAGCTATAAAGTAATGTTTTTGATCAAAACACAGTTGGATTTGTAACTGGAAATAAACTGGGAGCCACAAAGTGGATGTACCACAGCTCTCTCCTGGAGAGAAACAAAAACTTCCTCTGAGAGAGAAGCTGGATATGCTATTGCAGGTAACTGCCACCAGACAGCACTCTGTATGCTCAGTCTTGTCCAAAGAGCACCAGGTCTGGCATCCTTCACTGATACCCCTTTAGACTCCATTCCTTCATGAACATCTCTCTGATATTGCTTTCTCACACACCCTGAGACACACAAATACACTTGGCAGTTGAATCCACAAAAACAACGCTCTGCTGGGTGGTAACATGGTGTTCTTGTTTCGAGCATGCATTACTGAAAACACACACAGAAACTGTGAGTGTCTGTCCATAGGACCTTTGATCCAAACACTACGTAAGGGGGACACACTAATCCACCCCACAGTGCACTAGATCAAGGCACGACAGATGGAAGGTATTTTATTTCACTACCCAGGGCACTCTCCCTGCCTCTTGACCGGCAGCCAGGACAGTTCTAGGTTTTAATGCCTTTAGCAGTGTAGCTCCTGTGTGCTCCTGTTCCCAGGATTAAGTTTCAGAAAGTCAGATGAACCACAGCAGCCCAGCTCCTCTGTCTTTGTAATGATCCATAAATTTACTGGTGTTACCTGGGATGAATTGTTATCACAGCCAGGAGATAAGCAATATGACAAGAGGCAATGGGCAGAAACTGATGCACAGGAAGTTCTACCTAAATATGAGGAAGAACTTCCTTAATGTGCAGGTGACCGCACCCTGGAACAGATTGCCCAGAGAGGTTGTGGAGTCTCCCCCACTGGAGATATTCAAGAACCATCTGAGTAATTCTCAAGTTATTCATGGCTATGTTAGGGAGTGCTAGTTTGGTAAAAAAATGCCTAGATATTGTCACAGGTCAGAGTGATGCTCCTTAAAAGTAGTTTTCATGTATTTCTGCACAAGAAGCCTACCCTGTAGCACAACTTCTGACTGGGTATTAACTGTGAAAGAGATAAAGTTCATATTAATAAAGATGAGGTCAACACAAGGGAAAGAATTAGTATTGTCATCATTAGAGCTTCAACAAACAAGACCTTTCTCTTAACACCTTTTTGCACTTTAAGAAAAGAATTCCCTTGGATAATGTAAGCTGGACTCCTGGACTTGAAACATGGCCCACCCCTGTGGAGCACACTCTTCTTGGAGGCATTTCTCCTTGGATGTGGGAGAGCTGAGGAAATGTTGTATTCTTTCCTTGCATGTGGCTGCAGGAAGCAGGACTTTTCTTGAGGGAAGGAAGAGCAGCCTTCTCTGCTTCTGGAGCACTGGCAGAGTTTACACTCACAGAAAACTAAAAGCTGAGAGAAAGTTACAGAGGCTGTCAAATAACGTGTTTTTCTGCATATATTCATAGGGAAAACTTTTCAATTATGAGAAGCAAAGGGCTTTTATCTGCAAGGTTTATCTTTTGAGTTTTAGCTGAACAAAAATAAAGTGATTTAAACACGAGTGTTTAAAAGGAAACAATATGCCATGAATAATATTGACTGGAAATGCTACTACATGTTTGGAGTGGGGTTTTAATAAAAATACAGCTGCAAACTGTACATTGGGGGTTGGTTTATGCTGGAAGCTAATTTTTAAGAAACTGAGGTTTATTTATTGGTTGTGTCACAGGAATATTTGGTTTGTTCTAATTCCAGTGTTCAGCATTTTTGTATTTCAAGCCATATAAAGGAGTACAAGATCTATGGTACATCTACCCAGTTCAACAGAATGGGCTCTAACCAGGCTCTGTAAATATACTGCCTCCTGTGTTGTTTCTATTACAGCAATACTTTTAAAATTATTTATATTCTTCTAAAATTTACTCAACAAAACCAGTTTTCATGCTGTACTATTGCATTTAGGTCTACTGCAAAGTATCCTTCAACATGCTTGAAAGCCAGTTTATTTTTCACAAGGGCTGTGGAAAGATCTTGCCTTGGTATCCCAGTGGGATACCAAGTTTGACATCTACATTTCCTCCAGGATGTGTGAAAGGTTTCCCTGTAGGGGAAATTACGCTACTCTCTCACTGCGTGAGGGAGTATACAGCGTGCATTTTGTATGCACACACATAGGTGTGTTTAAATGTAGAGAATGGCAATCCAATTGGATTTTGTGTCTTCAAGAAAGTCATGTGATTTATCAGAACACCTGCAAGACTTTCTCTCTCTCCCTCTCTGCCTGCCTGCCTGCCTTGGCCGGGCGAATAGCTGACAAGCTCTCAGCCCTCCAATCGCTTGGGCTGCCAAGCCTCCACCCCTCGTCACCAATGGCTTCCACGCTACCTGCAGCTGGCTTTTAAAGCAAGTATGTTAATAAAATCACTTTCAGTCATTACTCTTCCATTCATAACGGCAGGAGTTCGGGACTGGGTAAGAAAAGCAGAAGTTTGCCCAGCAGAAGTTGCTCTGAATCAGGTTTGTAATGATGTTTACTGCTGAAAGAAGTAACCTGCAAGCAACATAGCTTATCATAGGAAACTTTGCCTTTAACATGCGTGCTTTTTGAGTAGCAAGAGCTGTGGTATACAGTTTGTTTACAATACAGCACTATTCTGTCTTTGGCAAAGTGCAAAGTACAGTGCTAATATTTAGAGGATGCAGATTATGTTTTCCTTCCCTGTCTGACTGGAAAGTGTTTCTGCTTTTGGATAATAAAGCTTTCCTTTACTGTTTTATGCATCGTAGACTTCTGTTACAGAGTGCTGCTTTCCAATTTTAGCACTTTAGTATTATTGAAATACATTACTTTAAATATTCTGAGGCATCAGGAGTTTTGTGAAAGTCTTTGGAACAATATGAACTTTTAGGACACTTGCAGTAAAATCATGTGTTGGCTGTGCATGTGTGTACACACATACATATGGAAATCATAGACTATACCTAGTTTTGCTTCATCTCTGAATTCTTTTACTTTTATATATTAGTGCACAAGATCTAATCAGTGCAATACTGCAGTTTTGGATAAGGCTAAATGTACTTAAGGGCAAACAAAAAAGATTTAATCAATTCTATAAATGGAAAATATATAAACTTTTACAGATTTTTCAGGAAAATGAGGCGAAAGGAAGAGGCTAAATTAACCTGTATTAACCGGTATATATTTATATTTTCCCATTTTCAGTATGTTAAAAACTTATTGGAGTGTTGTCTCCTGAATTGGTATGCTGTTTAAAATGTTAAATTATTGTACCTAAAATTTATAGTATATTATATAATATTAGTTCAACAGAATAGTTTTAAAGTAAAATATCTTTACATTACTTTGGCTTCAGGAATCATTAAACATACTTCTCAATAACAGTATTAAAACTTTCAGATGTTTTATATTGCTTTATAACAGTTACCTTCCATATGAGATTTTTATCTTTTTTTATTAGAGCTCTTAACTGAAAATTTTGTAGGAAAAGCTGAATGGTAACTACAGGAAAACTTTGTATTTTCTCACATGTAGCTTGGGTTTAATGTGTACTAACTTAAATTGCTTATGAGACATAATTAAATTAAAATGTGATTTTAATGGAAATAAAATTGGTGATGCATGATGCAAGTTACTTTTTTTGCTCCCATATCCACTTTTTTTTTCTTGCATTTTATTGACTCCTGTTTGGGATAGGAGTCTAGGTTAGGTTATTTTTACACGGAAAATACTTTGCAGAAATGGTAGATTTTACAGGACTGTGAAGCAGTCAAAGCAGTTTTAAATATGAATACAGTCCTTGCAGATGGAGACTTTGTTCCTTGCACTGTGTTTGTAGTTACAAGTCTTTTGACACCAAACTTTTCCTGCTAGAAGAGGGTTAACAGTAGATGACTATTAAATGTTCCTGATCATTCACCTGAATGCAGAGCTGGTATGAATTATAAGGCCAAACTCTTCTTCTTGGGTTGGCAATCAGATGTGTAGTGGTCAAACAGTAAATGATCTGGTTTACAACTGGCCAGATAAGGCTGAAATTAGGAAGATTCTATTAGCAGCTACTGTAGAGGGAAAAAACCAAACCAAACCCATACAAAAACCCCAAACAAACAAAAAAAAAATCCCAAGACAATAAAGAACAAAAGTAATTGGAAAAATGTCTGTGCTTATTCAGGTACTCTGACAAATACCATGAATGTTCATCAGACATGAGGAAGCTTTATTGTTTTTTTTTCCTGCCTATGTTAGATATATCTGTCAAATTCTTTTCCTGTCTAAATTAAGTCCTCGTCTCCTGTCTGTCTCTTTGTTGAATGCAGTTGAAAGGGTAAAACTGTAAACAACATTGTGGACAGCATTCTTTCTAGGAATGCATTCAAGGAAGGAGGAGGTTTCAATATGGGCTGATCATTGGTCCTCAAGTCTAAGGCACTTGAACTGGGACCTCCCTTTTACAGAGGATTGTTGGAGGCGTATTCTGTGTTACAGAGTAATCTGTAGCTAAATTAAAACTTAGTCCAGAAGAGATTTGAGAAGTGCAGTGGCCCAGCGCATGCAGAGCCAGAGAAGTGCCACCTCAGTTGTACACAGCAAAAGGGACGTGCCAAAGTCGGTGACAAATGGACTTCACAGGTGTTTGCTTGTGACAAATGTCTCTGTAACACAGACTTCACCAAAGTAGAGCCCAGGACAGGTTTTAATGCATGAGAGAAGCATCAGGTTGGGTCTGCTCCTCACCTTAATTAGAAGTAACTGCACACTGTTAGTGAATGCAAGGGCATTTTCCATTTTTGGTTTCTTATCTCTAATTGCCTATGCTTAAACTCTGTATAAGCTCAGGATTCAGTCTTTTCTCTGTTTAAACTGCATGAACAATTCAGCCCACCCTGACTAATTCTACTTGCAGGCTACATGCCATTGTTCAAAGGCAGGCAGATATCCAAGTCTGCTCCAAGAAATGTAGGACAGGTGTGTCAAAGATGCCTCGAAAGCACTCTCTTCCTTCTTGATTGATTACCCAATATATTGACAAAAACCCCCTTTCCCAAGCTGTCGAGTGTGCCTCCCCAGGAAGGCTCAGAGAAGAGCCAGTGCTCAGAGAAGAGCTATGCAGGATATTCAACAAGTGCCCAGGCCAGCGCTGGCAGAGCTCGCGGCAGCAGAGGCCAAGATGAAGCAGAGGCCACAGTGTGCTAGGACAAGGCAGGCTTAGGCTGCAGCAGGGAAAGGAAGAAGTAAAAAGGAGCAGCTAGGAAGATACTGAATCCTGCTGGTCAAAAAGTAGGACAGATAATTTTTTAATGTGTTCACTTTATCCTACTTCACGTTCCTCTATGTCTAAAGATTGACAGAAAAGAAAACCATGAGATTTGTCTCAAAGGAATAAGATCTGTGAGCCTGCAGCAATAAGACTGTTTTTAAGAGCGTGTGGTGGCGGTCAGTGTAAGCTTATCTAGGACAATACTGCCACCAAAAGGCATACCCGGCTGTTAAGTTTTCTGCTTCTGTAGGTTTGTATTTGAGCATGAAACGTGCTTAGCCCCAGTGTTCTGATAAACTGTGCTTGTGAGTCAGTACATGTCAAAACTGAGTCATTGCCCAGGCTGTTCTCTTGGACTGGGTAATGCATTAATGGATCTGCTTTACAAGTGACTCCTCAGGAAAAGGTTACACTTGTCAGTGATTTCTGAAGACACTTTGTCACCTCTTACTTATGTCTTTTGGTCCTGTGTGAAGGCCAAATATCTCTGTAAGCTCATCAGTTCTTCCTGATGCACCATCCTATCTTGGAATGTCTCAGCCATGTCTGACATAGAGTACTGCTCTTGGTACACAGCAACAGAAGTTGTGAAGCAGGGTTCAGACATTGCTCACTATGCATATATACATAGTAAGTATAGGAAGTAGTGCAAGACATTCTGGATTGCATTGATTGTTGTAAAAGAACATTTGTTCATCAAGTCCATGTTAGGATGGATATACCTAAAAAGATATGTTTCCCAGGCATGTGAGGTGTTTTTTTTCCTCTACAAACAAAGGATTTTTATATTGAACTTTGTCTTTGGTTGTGCTGCAGTTTGTAAAGGCTAAAGAAGAAAGGCTGGATTTGAGTCAGAAGAGGTGTTTCCTCTTACTGGCTTGTGGCCACCAAGAACCAACCTCCTGTCCTCTCCACAAGAATCAGAGAAAGCAGAAAAACTCCTTCTGTTTTGTCACAGTGATTTCTTCTCAGCAGAGAAAACCATAATATCTCTCACCTGGCCACTGCAAGATGACTCTAAAACCTCCTTGTCCCAAATGTCAAAGAAGCAGAGCAATCTGAGATGTCGTTTGAATAACAGGAGGTTTGGAAATTGTTTAGTGCTCTGAGAACAACATCTGCCAGAGTATTTTTTCGTGTTAATGAAATACCAAATGAAATATCATTTGAGGGGAGAGGGAAATAATTCCTTAAAAAAGCTATGTTTCTGCAACATTGAAATTGCTAAAGTGAAGGGCATGGAGTCACAAGAGCATTGCTGCCTGTCACCATGGGCTACAGACTAATGAGTATATTAATATAACATCCTAAGTGATTGCTACAGTTTCAGACGTGTAATTATGAGGAAAAAACATGATAGTGGAGTCAGGAATACTTGTCTAAGTACAGCCCAGGATAGATAAACCTGACTTTGTGGGAGTGGAGTGCCTAAGTCTCATACCCAAAAAACGGCTGCTCTTTCTGAAGAGCTCAGGATACACAGCAGGGGATTTTGCCAGAACACTTCAATGCTGATTCCCCTCAGAAGATCTTGTGGATCTCTGCTGACATGAATATCATCTGAGTTCTGAAACTGATGTATGAAATCTAAGTGGATGAAGTCTACATACCATGGGCAGATACTTATCTCTGGGAGTCTGGCAGGCTGCAAGGCCTACCTAATTGCAGAAAACCTTTGGAAACTTGCCTGTCTGCCTCCTTCTACTGTCCTGGGCCAGGTATCACCTTTCTGAGCATTAAGCATCTCTGCCCAGAGCTATTCAATTCCATTCACTATCCTTTATCAAATTCCCTTTACTTGAAAGGGAATGGAGACCTTTTTTCTTCAGGACGCTCCTTGAAGACAGAAGTGGCATGTGTGAGTGTACTTGGGGAGCTATGACAGGAATAGGGAGAAACTGTGTCTGCACAGATTTCTCTCTCACAAGGGGATTTTTTTTTCGAGCAATCTCGTATCAGGATGGCAGTTCTCTGACTCTCTGTTCTAGGATCAAACACTGTTAATTGAGCTATCCATCTTGATGCAAAGTCATTTCTGTTAGCGGATTGAACTATTGTAAGTAGAAATGTTCTTTACTGGTCTAGGAAACTGATACAGACCAGGAAGGTATATACCACCAGAATATCATCATCTGCTCTACCTGGAGTACTGTGTCCAGTGCTGGGCCCCTCAGTTCAGGAAGGATATTGAGGTGCTGGAGCAGGTCCAGAGAAGAGTAACAAGGCTGGTGAAGGGACTTGAGCACAAGTCCTGTGAGGAGAGGCTGAGGGAGCTGAGGCTGTTCAGCCTGGAGAAGAGGAGGCTCAGGGGAGACCTTATCCGTCTCTACAACTCCCTGACAGGAGGGTGTAGCCAGGTGGGCATCAGTCTCTTCTCCCAGGCAAGCAGCAGAAGAGGGAATGGTCTTAAGCTCTGCCAGGGGAGACTTAGGTTGAATATTAGGAAAAAATTTTTTACAGAGAGAGTAATCAGACATTGGAATGGGCTGCCCAGGGAGGTGGTGGATTCACTGTCCCTGGAAGTTTTTAAGATGAGACTGGATGTGGCACTTAGTGCCATGGTCTAGTAGGCACGGCAGTATTGGATCAAGGGTTGGACTTGATGATCTTGGAGGTCTTTTCCAACCCAGTTCATTCTATAATTCTATGATAAATTAAATAGATTTTCAGTTCCCAGGAGGGTTCCACTTAACAAATCATGAGCAGAGTATAGATATTTATGATATGAGTTGGAAAGACAAACATCAGTTTGGGGAGATGGCAGATTGTATTGCTTGATTCTTACCAAACTCTTAGCCATCAACAATACAATTCAAACAAAAACATAAAGACAGAACTTGTACATTAATGCTGCCTCTTTGAGATATTATGTTCTATGGGATGCCCGTGTCCTCCCTCCCAAGCAAATGCTTTGGACCCTCAGCTATAATTTGTTTGAGTTGGGAAGCAGGATCATTGCTGTTCATGACAGGCACCCATGTATGGTGGATTGACCTTGGCTGGACACCAGGTGCCCACCCAGCCGCTCTATCACTCCCCAGCCAGACAGGGGAGAGAATAAGATGGAAAACAACTCATGCGTTGGGAAAAGGCAGTTTATTAAAGCAAAAGCAAAGCAAAAGCTTGTGCGCGCAAAAGCGAAGTGAAAGATAACAAAGTTTATTCTCTACTTCCCATGAACAGCGATGGTTGACCACCTCTGAGAAGCAGGGCTTCAGCACATGTAATGGTTCCTCAGCAGGCAGCCACTGGAGACAGTGAATGCCTGCCTTCCTGGTCCTTGCCTCAGCTTTTATATCTGAGCTGATGTCATTTGGTATGGAATATCCCTTAGGTTAGTTCAGGTCAGCTGGCCTACTTGGGTCCCCTCCCAGGATCTTGCCCTCGATTGAGGAAGGAATGTTACAGTGTTGGTGCTGTGCTCAGCAGAAGCCAAAACACTGGTGTGTTATCAACACCCTTCTAGCCACCAATGGAAAGCACAGCACTGTGAGGGCTACTATGGGGAAATGAACTCCAGCTCAGCCAGACCCAGTACCCCATGTCACAGGCCAGAGAAGTGCTACTCACGTGCTGGCCTCCAGGACCAGGCTGGTCACAGAATCTGGGCTTGTGGGCAAGAGCTGATTGCACCCCACACTGTGATGTACACTCAGAATACTGAAGAACTGCAGCTGGCATGGGATGAGCAGTTAGCCCATCAGGTTTTTTTAGGTAATTGTCAGGGAGAGGTGTACAAGATTTCTTGAAGGATAATTAGATCTGGGAAACTTCACTGGTGCAGGAGAGAGTAGAAACACTTTTGATCTGATTTCAAGCAGTTCTCACTGAGCAAATTGTAAAGGCAAAAGTGATGTGTTTGAAGACAAAAGGAGATTGAATTGGCTCTGTCAGAATGCTGTATTTTAAAGCTTTTGCTGTTTATAGCCTTGATGGATGCCAAAAAATCCTTATTTATGTTGGTGTTGATCCTTATTTTAGAAGTTCTTATGGTATATGAGATAATATACTGTTTCTGTTTTAGAAATGGTTAAGAAATGGCCATTAGCAGATAAATGGATAAAATCTCTTCCTTTTTTACAGCAGTGTAGTAAACCAAAAGATAACAAAAGATCTTTTTCCCTGGGGACATAAGTGGTAAATATAAAATTAGGAATATTATATCCCTAATTTTTTTCCTGGGGAAAAAGCAAATGCTAGCTTATTTAACATCACAGAAGAGTGTAAATGTATTAGTTAGTAGATGTGATTAAAGTTATTTATGTAAATACTTTTTTCATTGTTTTTCACCAGTGTCTGTGCTATCTGTTACATTCTGCAATGATTTCTTTTATTTCACAGCTCTGCATCCACCATGTTGCCCTGTGGACCAGCTTTGTCCTTTATTAGGTGTCTGGTGCGGAAGAAGAATGTCAGTGGTGAAAGCCTTGAGGACACCAAGTTGTGCCGATGCTTATCGACTGTGGACCTTATAGCCCTGGGAGTAGGAAGTACCCTTGGTGCTGGTGTTTATGTCCTTGCTGGAGAAGTAGCCAAATCTGATTCTGGACCTAGCATCGTTGTTTCTTTCCTCATTGCTGCCCTTGCCTCTGTGATGGCAGGTCTCTGCTATGCTGAATTTGGTGCTCGCGTCCCCAAGACTGGTTCTGCGTATTTGTATACTTACGTTACTGTTGGTGAACTGTGGGCTTTTATCACTGGCTGGAATCTCATTTTATCCTATATTATAGGTAAGCTTAAGAACAAACATGGGTCTTGGTGGTTTCTGAGACAGCAGATATAAGATAAAGATTTAGGTCTGTCTTTCTTTTCTGTCTCTGTACTTAGCTGCTATTGCTTTTTAGTCCTGGTGAGATGAAATAACCAAAGTAATTTGATTAGGTTATTTCCTCCTGTGCATCCCTATTGCAAACAGGTTTTTTTGCAAGATATTTTTGTAAGAGTGTGTTTTGAGAAGTATGAACGACATACGTTGTATGAAAATTGGGTCAGACAATTCAGTGATGATGCACAAGAATAAACAGGATTTCACTGCTGTCTTTGGTCAGCAAGAATAATTTCAATAAAATCAATAAGCATTTTTTTCAGAATATACTCAGCAAGGACATTTACAGGGACCCAGTCTCACTTCAAGAAAGTCATGGTGTTTAAGTACTAATTTGCTACTATAGCATCATGCTAATTAAGCACTGTCCTATCAGGTAATCCCATAAAATACAAAGTTGACCAGATATGAAAAAAACCAATGCTTATATGGCAGATATTCTAATAACTACCTCAGTGCTACAGCAGAGATAACATTTTTTGATACAAAAATTATTTCTTCCAAAGGAACACATTCCTAACTTCCATTATATTATATTTTGTTTTAGCATGCCTCACTCATACAAACTGTGTTTTGTATGAACATGCCTAGCTCCTGTACCTAACTACAGGATGGTTGGCCAAATCATTAAAAAATTGATATGCCCCAGTATTGTACTAAAGTGTATTTCATGATAGGAGAGTTGTAAAAATAAGGTTGCATTTGGCCATGGCCATGTGCACTTTTTACCACGGGAGAGTATTAATTTTAAATACTAACTGTAGCAACACATATCTTCCTAATGATTTTTTTTTTTTGCTTTACTTCCAGGTGGGCAAACTTTCCTCCATGTTCTTTCTTAAAGTGCTTTCTTACATTATTTTATATTGTTTAAAATATGTCATATTGTACCTTTAGAAACAAGCTTCTTCCAGAATGACATCAGATATAAATTATGAAAATGAAATAATTTCTGCAATATTTTGAGAATAAGTGGCGCACAAATTTTTATATTTTAGTTGTAGAATAATATGTTACCATTTAACTACATACAAAAATTCTATTAAAGTTCTTCAGCAAAACAAACTCAATTGTAGCATAAGCTCTGCTTTTTAAAATGCAAATAGCAACAGGCTTAGTTTTATTTATTTTTCACTAGAAATAGCTATATCCTGCTGTATGTATGCAAAACCCTAAACATGCATGTGTTTTATGAAGGTACATCAAGTGTAGCAAGAGCCTGGAGTGGCACCTTTGATGAACTTCTTGGAAAACGGATTGGTCATTTCTTCGGTACCTACTTCAAAATGAATTACTCTGGGCTAGCAGAGTATCCTGACTTCTTTGCTGTATTCCTTATATTACTTTTAGCAGGTAAGACAAAATATCACTTCATTCATGATGGTTGTGATGCTTTACAGATAAAAATGCCAAACTGTAGTTTGTATTTTACTAGAAATGCCTTAATAATGTTTAAGGAAGTTCAGATGCACATTTTGTACTGGCAGAATGGCTCTGTGAATTAAATGTATATAATCCAATTTTCATGTGTACCCTCTTCTGTTGAAGCTGAGACGTGACATAATCACTTGCCAGTACTTCTTTTATAAAACCCATGATACAGATTGAAGGTAACAGGAAAATTATACAGTTCTGTGTGTTTTCATGGCTTTATCACTGATAAATGCTTTCAGAGGGACCTTAAGGTTAAACTCTGTAGTTCAGTGATGTGATGTGGTCTCCTTAAAGAAATGTGGGCATTTGTAAGGGGTTTTTGCTCTCTAAATTGTTCATGGTTTTTTTTATAAAATAATGTTCTTCTCTTTAAGTCTTCAAAAGAGTTGTCTATCCTAGAATTTATTTGAGCTAAAGGGCACTCTAAGGTACTGGTATGAAGCAAAAGACCAGTTTGAAACCTGAGTAAACTTTTCATGTCTACTCTTCTCAGTCTTGTTTCTTTTTCATCTTTACTCATGTATCATGTTTTTAAATCACAAAAATTGACACCAACTACATGCTATTTGAGGGATCAGAAAACTCAAAACTATTGCAACTTATTTCCTGTTTGCATTAGAAATTGCTTTCCACAAGGAAACATTCTTACTGCCACTGGGAGTGAAGGAAGCAGGAAGAGTATTCTAAAGTGTATAGTTTATTTTCAGGCAATACTAGAAGCATTTCATTATTCAGCAGATGTCTTGTCATGTTCAGTCTCTCTATAGATCAAACCAAAGCAGCCTCTCCTGGTGTCTGTCGTAAGGAGCCAAACCCCCAGTGAGTGAACTGGGTGGAATTCACTGCTGAGAGGAGAGGCAGTGGGGATGGATCAGGGCTGTGTAGGCTGAGCAAGACACAGTAATTGGATTTTGAGCTGTGCAAAGCTGAATCATAGGAATAGCAGGTGATGTTTTACAGAAAATATTACATGCTAAGCACAAGGAAAAGTACACAGAAATCTGGTTTGGGATTTTTTTTTCCTACAGAAAGGACTGAAAAAATGCACAAATTATGAATCATACTGTATTAGGCTGACTAAGACACTAACTTTTTGGGAAAAAACTGAGCTGAAGAAACCATACACTTATTTCCAATAAAAATGCTGTTGGTGAAGAAAAATATATAAGATAACTTCTGTGTTCTGGTAAGATAGCAAATGTCTCATTAGTGAAGTCAGAAACTTTTCAGACATGATTTTGAGAGGCTTAAAATTTTCAGACTTAATCTCTAAATAATGAGGTAAGGTATGTATGTGATAATAGTGGAAATGCTTAGAGCGTAAAGGACCTGTGAAAGCTTTCCAATTGTATTTAATTTTTCCTGATCTGCTCACTGCCTGCTCTTCCATTAAACTGTTAGTACACTTAAAATTGTTATAAATCTAATGACACAGTATAATCCTGATGGAATAACTTTCAGATTGTTTAAGTGCACTACTCTGTAAGCTAAAGGATGTGTATTTCATATGATACTCTTTTCTAGGATCTCTATGCATCAGTGTTATGAACAGGATTTCTTTTAAAGGTTTCATTATTGAACTAGGAAACGGGACTTACTCTGTGATGAATGTGTCCTGGAAAATGTGAATAGGTTACATTATTAATCTAATAATTTTACTTCTATTCTTAATCTAAAGAATAATCGTTCTGTGAGGACAATAGATTCCACCAACCTGTTTTTACAAAGCATAGAATTCTTGTAGCTATTTTTGCTCCATGGATTAAAATAGAGATACGGATTTGCATCTCAGAGAAGCAGTAAGTAGCCATTGCTCAAAATATTTTTAAATACTTAAAGAATACCATTAAAGAAGCTTTTTCTTTTGTGGTTTCCAATACATTTGCCTATTGTCATGCTGTTAAAGAGTCTAGTAAATTTGTGCTACTGCTTTTTAAAAGTATAAAATCTGGTGTTGTTTTTTAGTATTATTAACACTACTTGCATATATACCTTCTTTAAAATGCTATTTTATCAGTTTAGTGGACCATTCACATCTATAAAATATTTTTATTTTACAGGTCTCTTATCTTTTGGAGTAAAGGAATCTGCATGGGTGAATAAAATTTTCACTGCTATTAACATCTTGGTCCTACTCTTCGTTATGATTTCTGGTTTTGTGAAAGGAGATGCTGACAACTGGAAAATAAGTGAAGAATATCTCAGAAACCTTACTGCAGTAACAGAGTAATTTTTAAAAATCTATTTACTTGCTCGTGTTCCAAGCAGTTTTCTGTTACACATGTTTTATTGGTATATACACTATTAGTGTTTTAATATGTTTTATCACAAACTTCAAAGTGAGTAAGATGATGGTTACTTGATTCGTATATTCTTCCTTTTGCTGTTATTTTTGTCTTTCTTACAAGCTTGGACATAAAAATGTCATCTCGTGCAGTTTTGTAAAGCAGAACTCTGTCTTGACGAGAACATTTTAACATGTTTCTCTAGAGTGATAGGATAGGAGAGTGCATGTGTTTGTCCTACCAATAATGAAAAATAAGTTCTCCTTCTGCTGTGTTTTTCTTCTTCATAGGAACATCTCATCCTATGAAAATGTGACAAGTATATATGGGAGTGGTGGCTTTATGCCATATGGTTTCACAGGAACATTGGCTGGTGCTGCAACGTGTTTTTATGCTTTTGTAGGATTTGACTGCATTGCAACAACTGGTATAGTATTTATATGTCTGTGTATATATGTTTAACATGATTTTTTTGTAAAAAAAAAAACATAAAACCCACAAACAACATAAATATCTGTCTACTCTTCTTACTTTGCTCTCTTCCAAACCTTCTTCAGTCTGTGTAGAGTGAACCTAAGTTCACTCCTGAATGTGGCTATAGTTATGGGAGGAAGTAGGAGATTTTGCTTATTTTCTTCCTGTTCTAAAGAAATTAATTGCTGCTTTCTAAGTCTGAGAAGTGCTTAGCATACAATTTTTCTGCTCAGATAATGTTAATCACTTGCTCACTTTTACAATTTTCTGACATGAGGTGTCTCTTCTAAAGGCTGGCTTGCATATGACTGATAGGGAATGAGTACATTGAACTATAAATTGTAGGTAAATAACTAGAAATACTGGGCTCTGAGTAGTCTAGAAATATAATGTATTTTATGTTCTTTAATTTACCTCTATTTTAATGCTGTTTCTGACAACAAAATAGTGAGTTTTGTTCTGTGTCTCTCAGCTTATTTCACTCAGATTTTTAAAACTTCTATTACAGATATGACTTAGATTAACAAACAATTTGTCTTTGATGTTATCTTTTAAAGCTGAAGGCGCAAATTCATAAGAATTTTTTGATGGGTTTTTCCCCCCTTTTTTCAGGAGAAGAGGTCAAGAATCCTCAGAAAGCCATACCTATAGGAATTGTGGTGTCCCTGCTTGTCTGCTTCATGGCCTATTTTGGGGTTTCAGCTGCACTGACACTTATGATGCCATACTATCTGCTGGATGAGAAAAGTCCTCTGCCAGTAGCATTTGAATATGTTGCATGGGGTCCTGCTAAATATGTTGTAGCAGTGGGATCCCTCTGTGCTTTGTCTACAAGGTAAAGACATAGAAATACTGATTTTGCTGGGAAAAGCTGATGAATAATATATTACATTTATATGTATGTTCACATGTTCATTTTGAAGGCTCAGTCCATGCAAAGAATTAGCAGTAAGTATTATAAGCAAGTTTTATACTTCATCAGGTCTACATCACAGTAGCTGCATTAATTTAGGTTTCTTTTTTTTTTTAAACTGTACTGTTATTGAACTCTATCTCTTTGGTAGAAACTTACTATTAAAGTATGTATTTTCAAACATATGACCTGCAAGTTATCTTTATTAACTGGTAAAATCAACCTCACCCATTTTGTCTTTTTTTGCTGTCCATTCCTGATGACTCAGCAGCTCTATGGGCTCTGTGCATTTACAGGCAAAATTGAAGAGAGGATTAACTAAACTCCACTCCTCATCTTTTTTGCCTGTCTCTGTTTTCCTCCAGTAGCCAGTCTGTCTTCTGACATCATCCTTTCCTGTGGTTTCTGTGTGGGTATTTGTGATATAGATTATAACTGTCAAAATATTATAATTTATTCCCCTTTGTGAAACTGTGGATGTAATCTTAACATGTTACTTTGATTAAAAAGATCAGGGAGGGCATGAGATATATTAGTATGTATTCATATATATTACACCCCAATTTTGATGTGGTATAAACGCTTTCATAGAATAGAGAATTGCTCGATACTTAAATTCAGGGCCTGAAAAATGCTGATGCCAATCTTTTACCTGAGCTTATGTAAGTAAGGAGCCATTTGTGTAAGCTTTGGTGGTAAGAATACTGGCTGCCTTTCCACAAAGGCAAACATGATGCCTGTGGAAGCACTAATGCTAACAGCACTCCAAGATAACCTTGTAAGCAGCCTGAAGATGATGAGCATGCTGGCTGTGGACAGTGGTTTAAAGGAAAGGAATATTTAGATATAGGAGGGGATAGAAAAAGGAAATAGTTCCAGAATGATGTTAAAAGAATTGTAGAGCTGACTGAAGAATGTCACAGTTAGACATTTCATCCTGGGATTATAGTTATTTTCTATCTAGTTGTCATGGTCCCCTCAGTTTGGAGGGTTTTACTGATTTTTTCCTTTACACTGATAAATAATGAAAGTTGCATAGAAGCAGAAACTAAGTTAAAGAAATTAATATTGGAAAGCAAAATGAACTGAGATGGTAAAATGCTTTTTTAGAAATTTGGACTATTAGTCTATTTTTCCAGTGTATTCTAGTGAAGAATTATATTTTCTTCTGTGGAGAGATTAATCTTTCAGTCTGTTGACTGATGTCAGTTTAGAACAAAACAAAGGAAACCATATTTCATATTCCTCACTGCAGAGGTATAATTAAGAAAAAATGCTGGGATGATTCTTTTGGTTTATACAGTTACCTCATAGTATGTTATTTCATGAACGTGTTTCCTCAGGGTAAAGATGTTAATATTTACATTATATATATGAATGTACTAGAAGAAGGGTAGTTTAAATGAGTTTTACAAAGCTACAGCTGCAAAGAAACATTCTTTTTGGAAGGTACATTCATACATCAAAATCACTTCATTTGCAATAAAACTTCTCTCATGTCTAACCTTAACACTTGTGTCTCACAAGTATTACTGGATGTATTTAGCATCTGTGGTATGTAAAAGCTGTGCCTTCTTTAAGTGATACAGTCAATTCTGCAAAGTAAAAAAAGAAACCATTCACCTGGTTAAAAACTAGTGTGCTTGCTGCAGAGGTTATACTGGCTATAATTTTGCATTTTGTTTTCTTAACTAAAATTATTTCTCTTTGAGGGAGAGAAATCACCTAATTCAAGAAGTATGTTTAAGAGCTTCAAGTTATCAATAGTTTAAAAGCGTTCTGTGTTTTGCTAATAACAAATCTAAATTAATTAGCTTTACTTCTTCCAAAAAAAAAAAAATGAACAATCTTAATGAAGCTTGCCTAGAGGTGCTTTAATCGAAAGAAAAAAATCTGCCCAATATACTTGTATGGTGCTTACTTTGAATTACTGTTAATCAGCAGCCTCACATGAAAATACAGCGTGAAAGAGATGATACTAATGCTTATTTATTTGCTGCTGCTTCTGACTGACAGAATTTCTCCAGGAATACTAAAGCTTAATTTCATAGTTAGTGTGATCTAGAACATGTTTCTGGTCCACTAACACCCAAGAAGTATGGTGATGGCAAGAGTTATCTTGCTAATCTGAATTCTGCCTGATGACACAATTTCATTACCTAAATCAATTAAAAACCCAATAATTTTAAAAAAGCAATCAACTTTGCAGTTAAAAAAAATAATTCTATTTGTGTCTGACCTGTAGTACCTTGGGCTATGGGGCTTTCTGGTTTTGTCTTACAACCATACATTTTGTTTCTGTAGATGCCATTAATTAACATGGTTTACCTTTTCCATGATACAACTCTGCATGAACTGTGTTTGCCATGTTGCATGTGTTTGCTTTTTACTCAGTCTTCTTGGATCCATTTTCCCAATACCACGTGTAATCTATGCTATGGCGAAGGATGGGTTGCTTTTCAAATGTCTAGCTCAAATCAATTCCAAAACGAAGACCCCACTAGTTGCTACTCTATCGTCTGGTGCAGTAGCAGGTGAGACTAAGAGTTGATCATTGTAAAGAAAGGTGCACTGCTAAACATGTTGCATATATGAAAATAAACCACTGTTGTGCAGCTTTGACGTGCTTCAGACTGAAATGGTCAAATCTACTTGTTGCTAGGTAAAGTAGGCTACCAGTAAAACTTTTCTCTACTGCAGATTTTGTATCTGCTGGTTAATCTCGAGTACTTTCAAAGCCTAGGTTCAAAATAAACAACAACCAAAACCAAGAACATCAGTCAACCAAATAAAAAACCAAAAGCAGCAACACAGAGCCTAAGGAAAACTATACCTGAGCCCATTAACTCTTCCAAGCTTTCTTTTTGTGTAGTTGGGTTTACCAATAAAGCATTGTGCTTTTAATGACCTGTATTTGAACTATACATTTTTCTGTTCTAGTCTTCTCGGCTCTATGTTCCCTTTGCCCCGAATTCTGTTTGCCATGGCACGCGATGGTTTACTCTTTAGTTTTCTTGCCAAAGTGAGTAAGAGGCAGGCACCAGTTTCTGCCACCTTGACAGCAGGGGTCATCTCTGGTAAGCTCTCAAAGCCCGTGTTACTTAAAACTGAGATTTAAACACTCTATGCACGTGCATGGTACTTTATATTTTTGAAAAGGGCTGCTTGTTAATTATCCTTGCATGTACAATGGGAATAAAATTACTGAGTAATCAAAGGGTCTAAGAACTCCCGATCATGCAAATCATGGTGGTGGTGATGATGGCCTTAATGTCAAAGAATTTGATTTTTTTTTTAAATATTAACCCGTTGTAGGTGAATAAGCTTATTACTTAATCTGAGTCCCTTAGGCTGATGCTCTACTGACAGGGTTTCCTTGTCTGATGTACTCATAATATACTTATCACATCTATAAGGGAGGGGGAAAATAACTGACACATTTTTTATTATGAGATATAAGAAAAAAATTATATTTTCATCAGGGTCTATTTTCTTGTAAAATACAAAGATTTTTTTAATTGTCTTTCAGAGAAAATGATTCTGTTTTTGTAGAGGCTTACCAAGTTGTGGTTGAGGGATATGTGTGTATGTTGGGGGGTTATGTGTGTCTGCACATATATGTATACACATACATGCCTACATATATTTTAGCAAAACAGTATTTTGGGAGCTGTTGCCAACTCTTAATGTTGATTCTTGACATACAACTGTTTCAATTCTGTCCATACTTCTTGCAGAGGTACATGTAGCTGTGCCCAAATTCTGTCATTTAAGTGGAATGTCACAGAATCACAGACTATTCTGAGTTGGAAGGGACTCGCAAGGATCATCGAGCCCAGCTCTTAAGTGAATGGCCCATGTGGGCATCAAACCCACAACCTTGGTGTTAGTGCCATGCTCTAACCAACTGAGCTATCTCAGCTTATGTCTAATCACCCTGGAAAAATGGAAGCTCTAAAAGGATTTAACTCAAAGGCAAATAAATAAGTTTTTTAAGTAATTCAAACATGAAGCACATGCCTTAGAACATTTAGCAACCCTGGCTAAAATTAATCTCAAATAAAAGGTTCAGAAATGAGACCACAATATTTTCATTTATAGGCAGGGTATTTTCAGATGCCACAAGACTGGAACTGCTCACACCATGTACTTGACAATTATGCAGAAAGGCACAGTCATTGCCTGGAGACTTCCCACATGAAGCATTATTATCAGTTCCCTTTTCTTTGGTCAGAGTACAAATAAATTGCTTAGGGTTACTTTTATTGTTTCAACTTTATATTGTTTATCTTATCGACATATTCTCCTACAATAATTTGGAAGTGTGGTTTCGTGGGATAAAATCAAGATCTTTACCAGAAATCACAGTAATGATGAGAAGAATGAAAACCGTATTCCCCAGCTGGTAAAGTGGTTGATGCAGTTACACAGCCCTCACTCTAGCTATGCTGCAACCCTCATCGGACTGCTTTTAGAGAGTTTGGGGCATTTGGTGTGTCAACAGCTGATCTGAAAACAGCTTTATCTACTGCTGGAGAAAGAGTAATTTCTTCTTCTATTAAAAAAACCCACAACATACTTGGTAACTTGTGGCCAAAAATAGTTCTGCCAGAATAGTTATGGATGTATGCAACAGCTTATATGATCTGATTTTTCTATGCATTTGTAGCATGAAAGTCTTAGAGCTTTAAGAAATGTTAAGGAAATTAGATGTTTGGCCATTTAATTAAAGTTACCAGGTCAAGACTACAGCTGAGGCAACTGTCTCATGGTATTATGTGACTTACCTTTTCACAGGTGATAACTGCAATGGTGAAAGTCTAGCAAAATGTTTTGGTGTCAGTCCAGTTTCATCATAAATGGATCTACCATTGTCTCTTGGAGTAGAATTAAGAGAAGTGGAAAAGCGATACTGTGCCTTTTTTTTCTCTTAGTAAGAAACAGAGGCATTTTTCACTTTATCTCTAATGTTAAAGAACATTCTGGACCACAGAGTAGCCTTTTGAAGCTAGGATTAAAAATTAAATATAGCTACTGTACATGAGGTTATAGTAGGTTCTGTTCTTCCTCGGCTTTGCTTACCCATGCACTTTTGAACATGAAAAGTAGTGAGGTATTCAGAAATCTACTCCACAGATTAATTTTGGATTCAGGAACATCCACAGTCATTAAAGAAAACAGGATGGCCTTCCTTAATTGGAAAAGGAGACTCACAAATGATATAAAAATTCTGTAATCCAGCAGTTTTGTTTTCAGAATATCACATTTTGCTTCCTCCTTCGGGATCAAATACCAGGCGAAAATGTGTCTGTGTGTTTGTGCACTTATGCACCTGTTTACAGATACATTAACAAATAACAAATATTAACAAAAAAAATAACAAAAGTAACAAATATTAAATATAAATATTTCTGAATATAGAAAAATTTGGGTGTGCATATAAACACAGTGTATAAAGGCTACCTTTAAGTTTCTTTTGATGTTGAGATTTGATGTTTGAGATGCTTCAAAAAGTCTGCATCTCAAAAATGTTAATAAAATACAAATTGGAATTAGCCTTTCATTTAGTGATGGCTTCTGCTAATTTCTTGATGAACTATGTGCATCTGTGTGCAGACAGCATAGACAAAGACAGTCCAGAATCTCCAAAGGAATGTGACATTAGCTTTTATAGACACAAGATTTCTAGAATTACTCTCAGGATCATAAAAATTTCTGCCTTTGAGTTGAATGATCTTAAAAAAATTTATTCTTGTGAGATTTTGCTGGCCTTTCCTGAAGGCCACTTGAAAACTATTTTTAGTAGGACAACCATTAAAAAAAACCCAAAACACAAAACTATTTTATTTGAGACAACTTCTGAAAGTCCTTTCTACATAGAGCTTTTTCCCAGCTCAGCAGAAATTTTACACCCCAATGACTAACTGGGTCGGATTACTTTTCCTGGTTTGGCAGTGGGATCCATCTTTCAGCTTTGGTAAGATTCTGCTGCAGGATCTGAACCTCATCCTATAAAATATGTTTTTAATATGGCCCCATTGTGTGCAAATACTTATGTCCAAATAAGTCCAATATGAAGCGTTTGATTATGCAGCATGACTGTACGGCTCATTAGTGCCTATCTATAAAGATTAGATTCCCAACTGTAGGCAATTAGGTTTGGGAACTATACCAGTGGCTTCAAAAATGTGGTTTTAAGGATTACCATGATTTCACTCATACTGCTGTCCATAAAACAATGTAAAGTTAGACTCTGGACAGATTTGAAAATCTTAGCTTAAAATGTCTTAATATTAATCTTGGCACTTATGGTTTGACTTGATGGTCTTAAACATCTTTTCCAATCTGAATGATTCTATGTCAATCTCATGGAAATTTTGCATTATTTTTTCTGTTTTAGCTATAATGGCATTTCTGTTTGACCTAAAGGCTTTAGTGGACATGATGTCTATTGGTACACTTCTTGCTTATTCACTTGTGGCAGCCTGTGTCCTCATCCTTAGGTGAGTTAAAGACAGCCTTCATATTCTACTGTGATTTATTTTGTGTTGGTCAGTAAATAAAGAGAAGTCACATTTACAGGGCATGTTTTTTGCTAGATGGCCAATAGCTGTAAGTGTATAAATTATTTCTAAGAAGCAGTGACCCATCAAAGAAAGCAATGGTATATTCTCATGGAAGTAGAGCAGTTAGTCAAGTCAAAGCTTCATGTGAAATCTAAACACTTTTTATTTTCCAGAAGTAGTGTTGGTCCAAGCATTAGTCCCAAAGGTACTAAATATAAGCTTGTGTGCAGAATTCAACAAATGATATTTTGATATGAATACAATCTTTGCTTTACATCACGCCTATTACATTTTGGGGACTATATGTGAAAGGTGTAGATGCTCTAGGTCCTTCACAGGATGAACAAGTTCAAATAATTGCTTTGTTTTACACTAGCCAGAAATGTAAGATCAGAGAAGTGCTTCAAGATATGGTAGCCTTCAAAGAGAGAACAAATATTATCTCTCAAAGAAAGAGATTATAAATACTTCTCAGTAAAACTCTGGTATCTATCATGTTTGTAAACTGTGGAATTAAATTTATATATTGGTAGCTATAGCTCGCTTTATTATGTATTGTTCTTTTAAAAGAAAATTGTCCTTGAAAATTCAGTCTTTATTACTTAAGGGTAAGTGATTAACTTAGAAAAGTGTAACAGCTTAAATTCAGTTAAAATTCACTGTTGCAATAATCTACACTTTAAAAGAGAAGACTATTTTGTTCTATAGTGACTTATTTACCATATGTATTTTTAAAAATACACTTAAATGCTAACAAAGCAGATGTAAAATTTCAGTTTATGCAGTTAGTAGGCCTCTTACAGGATGGGAAACAAGTCAGGAACTTTCTCTGCTGTTGACCAACAGAGCCTGTCCCCTCTTTTTCTATGGGACTGGCCATTTATCTGACCCATTTGTGCATTCAGGTAGCTTTAAAAACTGTTCAAAAAATCCCCCCAAAACCCATCCAAAAAGTGAGTTGCTATAGTTTTTTTATATATGATACTGACTACCGATGCTATTGTGTAGGAGTCGGGTTACAGGAAGGATGCTGGATGACACCTTTTATATGCACCTCAAAGTAACATGTGACTCCCTTGACCAATTAACGAGGGCATCTCACTGCCCATGTGTGGGAGTACTTCGGGACTTCATTTCCCAGGATGCCTCATCCAGCATCCTTCCTGTAATCCAACTCCTACACTATTGCAGTACAGTTATAAATTGTGAAATTCTTATGCACTACTGCAAAGAATTTAGTATTTAAATACATTCCTAGATTCATATTGCTTCAAAACCCAAAGTAAGCTTTATGTTTTTTTATTATCCTGCTTGTTTTATGCATAGATACCAACCCACTGTAACCTATGAGGAACCAAAATATTCTCCAGAAAAAGCAGCTTTGGCTGCAGCTGAAAGGGGATCTGCAGTAAGTGAATCACAGATAAATATGATAGAAGAGAATCGCTTCAGTCTTCAGGCCCTGATTAATCCATCCAGTTTACCAACTGAGCAGACAGCAACTACTGTTAACTTTTTAGTGAGCCTCTTAGGTAAGTATTCAGCTGTCCAAACTCATATATGCATTAACATAAATAATGGAATTTTATTAAAGACAGAATTAAAAATTCACTGATAACATGCCTTCTTTCTGTCTTAATTAATTTGCTTTTATATAATGATTCTATGCCTTTATACTTCTTGATGGATTGATCTAATCTGCAGTCTAGTATATTTTCTTTTAATTAAACATATTCATGATAATACTACATATTGAAGACTTGCTATCAACTCTTCTTAAAAGTCACTTCCTCTTCAATGCAGAAATTGACTTTTTCTATAATTTTGTTTGTCATACAGCTTGCTTGGTTTGTGGCTTGAGTGTCCTCACTACATATGGGATTCATTTCATTGCTAACTTGGAGCCCTGGAGTATTGGCCTTCTTGCTGTGCTAGCAGTGTCCTTCATAGTTACCATTCTCCTCATCCAAAGACAGCCTCAAAACCAGCAGAAAATGGCCTTTATGGTGAATAACATATTTACTCTGTTATTCTCTAATGAGAGGTTTTGATGGATTCTAAGGGGTGGGACAGAGAACTCAGACACTGGAAAACAGTTCAGAAACTGATGAGAGTACAATCACTTGTCTGTGTTGTCAGCAGTCCTTTGGGCCACAATATAGTTCATACCTCCCAGAGTATAAGTCCTTTCATTTTGTGCTTTCACTTATGTTCTAAGATCAATTATTTAATGGAAATAATGAAGTATAGTGATGAAAGTCAAGGAATCTGGTGGAGCTGGAGATGCATTTCAGAAAGAAGTGATATGTACATAAATATATTTTTCAGCTGTAAATACAAGAATTTATTAGTATATGTTCAGCAGAAAACTGGAAAGTTTTTCTACAGCCTTAGAGAATATATATTAAACACAATGTATTTTAAAAGTTTTTAAGATATGTAGAAACTGGTGGTCAAACCCAATGAAAAAGACAATTTCACTATATAACAACGGCAAATAAAAATTCAATTCTTTATTAGTGGTTATATGTGTTACCTCTAGTTTTTGTTATATAACAGAAGTGTGATATGCAAAAAGTATATATTTAATATAAACATATTAAATATTTCCTTTTAGGTTCCACTATTGCCATTTTTGCCATCATTCAGTATACTGGTAAATATTTACTTGATGGTGCAATTAAGTGGAGAAACTTGGATTAGATTTAGCTTCTGGATGGCACTCGGTAAGTAATTCTGTTCATTTCAGTCACTTCATAAACTAGAAATCATGAATCTCATCTTAGAACATTCTTTTCCTTTAAATATTTGAAAAAACCTCTGTGATGTATTAAAAGTCAGCTTATATTTCTGATCAAAAAAGAGCATGCTTCAGAAGTATTTATATGCAGTCAAAATCGTAGATACACTTTTGAGGTAAAAAGAATTCCAATAAGCCACAATTTTTTTTCCTAGTAAGTATAGCCAAAATTATGTAGGAACCTGTTTGTAAAAGGTTTCTTTCCAGTATATCAGTCATTCTCCTTTTAGATCTAGGAAACTGTATTCATTCCATCTAGACATAAATTAGTAGTTTCCATGACCTATTAGAGCATTTAATTATGTAAAAATGATGCACTGGAATTTCCCATAGAAATAGGAAAGACCTGAAGCATGAGCTCTGATTCAGATACCTGAAGAAGAAAATTGCTTTGCAAAATATATTCAGCCAGAGAGAAATATATGCATTTTTAATGCACTACTTGCCTGAAAACTCTGTGAACTTTTTTTTTTTTCCTTTTGGAAGGCTTCCTCATTTACTTTGCTTATGGCATCAGACACAGTGTTGAAGGTCATCGTAATGATGGAGATGATGATTCTTGTTCAGAAAATAGTGGGTTGAAAGAAAAGAACCCTGTGGAAGAACTGGATGAACCTGAAAATGCAAATGAAAGGGATCAATTTCTTCCACATGAAAGGACAAGTGAATGTTAATCTCTGCCAACACACAAATCTTTTAAACCTTTAATTGACATTTGCAGACTGAAATTTCAAAAGCTTTCTGCCAAGATTGTGCTTCTAGAAAGTGTTTACTACAAGGCCTGACTGATATTTTGGACAAGCTGCTAATCCATCTTCATCATTTCAGAACTGACAGCATGGAGATTAATATTTATATTAAAAAAAAAGAAAAGTACCCTTTGGCAAGCAAAAATTTGGAGGCATTGTTTGAAGTGTCATCCAAAATCACTGGCAACCATCAAATATGAAGAATTTTAGAACCGTCTGCCAGAAGTTCTGAATATTTGACAATGTGTTGTGGACACAAGTGCCTTTCATACCTTCTCCTTATCTCTGTTACATGTTTTGGTCACAATCTAAATTTTCTTCTTTCTACTGAAGTAACTCTCATTGGAGATAAATTTCATTCAAGCCTGGAAAGTATTTGCAAAATGAATGGTAATTGTATGGATCAGATACTTTGTAAAAAGTAGAGGACCGTATATTTATGTAAAAAGAAATAATTGCTTACCTTTATTAATCATGACTACTAATCAGTAGTCCTAGAGAACTCAAGCAGTAAAGGTACTTCAAAGGTTTTTAGTCCCTCTAAATAATGTTCAAGATTTCTACTTATGTGAATACCTTTTCTTTAAAAGATGCTGTATAGAAGTGTGTATAGCATAATACTCTCAAGAGGAGCTATGTTGTTTTCTGCAAAAGTATCTGGGAATTAATCTGTTGGTCACAGTATTGACAGTGACAGTCATATGTGATTTAGCAAGTACTGTGCTTTTGATTTCAGAAGGGCCAGAATTTTATCCCTGACTACATAAATTGGTACTTACATACAGCAGTCATCAAGTTTTTCTCCTTACTACTCATTTAGTAATACTTTCTTTTCCTTTATCATATGCCAGAACTGATATTTCTGATATTGGTGTTACACGTGGCTTTTCCTCAGAAGACTTAATGCGCAAAATCCCAGCTTTCTTTTCAGATGGAAGGGGAGGTTTAAAAAAACAGAGGTATGAGCTTTGGAAAAAAACCTTGTCAGAACAGTATTTCTGCACTTCACTAAGCCTTAAACATGTCAGCACTTTTTTGTGAGCAAAGCCTACCTACATCCACAAATCCATTAATGTGGGTATGATGTCTAAATGCTAATTTATGTAAAGAACGAAATTGTTGTGGCAGTGCTGGGTGAACAGTTATTTTAATGCTGATAAAAATAGAAACTGTTCCTCTTTCAATATAAGTCATGTCACCTCTCAAAGGCACCCAGACGTTTTAGCACTTTTTCTCAGCAAGTAGTAGGCTCAAGTCCCATGAAGGATTCTACAGTATGAAGTCATTTTGCAAGAATGTATTTACAAAAACAGTTTCCCTAGACTAAGAACTGTCTTGGACTTTGTCATGGAGAGTTGCTGGTACTAATCATTAGTATTAATCTCTGTTATTACATGTAAAAACTTTAGATGCCACGAGAGCTATATTGGTTGACAGTGAAAAGCACCTTATAATAGCTGGAATTTCACAACCAACCAACAACAACAACCAACAACAATACCCAAAAGTACAAAACAACCAAACCCCCCAGAAAAAGAAAAACCAACAAAAAAACTCCCAAACTAGTTAGGCTGCTTCTGTCTCTCTCCTGTTTTTTGTTGGTTTTTTTTTTTTTCAGAGTAATACAGCACTCTTTTTAATCTTAAAATTACTTCTTTCTCAGTAGTCTTAAATCCTCAGCTGCAAAAAAAAGCCATTGCTGTAGGAGCAAGTCAGCAGCGCCCACGTAAAGTTTTTGTACGATGTCTTTACAAGCCTACAGTGAAACACAGCTCTTTTAAAATTCTTTACGCATCTCAGTGTGTGGGAAGCACAGACTTACTTTTTCCTATGGCTGTTGATGCCACAGAGCAGGCCAGCCAGGCTCCCAAGGTGCAAACTGCTGCTGCTCTTTGATGTGCAAGAAAGACTGCATTCCCTCCCAAGGCCATCATATAGAATGTATGTGTGCACACCTGTCTATGCATTTGCACCTGTCTGGCCCCTAGTGATTTTGATGAACTGGTTAAAATAATTTCTATATTGCACTGGAATTTTCCTTTGAAAGGATACTGTCAATATAATAAACTTCTGACTAAAGCAAGGCTAGCAAAGGCCTTTGGAGAGAACTAAAGGAAATAAATTTTCTAGCTTATTTACCTAATGGATGTGTCAGCAGTTTGTGTATTGACAATGTCCCCTTTTATTTGTATGAATATTTCTCCTCCCTGCTCCTTGTTAGAGAAATTATTTAAAAACAATAGAATGTGCCTGTACAAATGTTGCTAAAGGAGATGGAAGGAGCTGCAGCATGGGAACTATCCACATAACTAATAAGATATAAAACGAAATTAAAGGAAAGTAATCGGGTACTCCTGGTTTTTTCAACTGTGGAAAGCTTATTTATATGTGTGTATAGTTAAAGTCACTATAAGTCAGTGACTGAGTAAAACCAGACAAGCCATAAGTAAGATATTTATGGTAAGTTTGATATGCATTTGTATATGCAGTCGTGAAATTCCAGGTGCTTTAATGGGGCTTTGCAGAAGCAAAGGACATGCCATGCTAGTCCTTACACAGGAGCTGTGGATGAAACAAATCCTGACTTTGTTCTCACATTTGCTCTATGTCTGTACTTGCTGAGAGAGCAGCTGAAAGCACAAGTCCAGTGGAACTAAATTGTTGTTATTTTTTAACACAGTTGTTGATATTGTAAATTGTTCTGTGCAAATAATAATGGTATGTGTTAATACAAAATATCTATTTTTGGAGGTAGCCTATTGGGATTTTTCTTCCTTTATAGAAAAAAAATCCTCCAAAAACTTTATTTGCATTGGTACATTCTCCATATGCCATTAGATAAAAGAATTATTTTTACCTAGTTGGATTTAAGAAAGTAAGACAAAACTATATTTAACAGAGCACAAATAAATGTGCTTTTTGTTCTGAGGAATGAGTTATAAAACATTTCTGAATCATTCATGTTATCTGAACTGATGTTCTTGTGCTATTCCAGTCCTAATTCTGCAATAGAAAGTTTTATGAGGTAACTTAGATTTCATTGCTTGTTATCATGGATGAAACTATTCTATTAATAAGTATGCTTTTTCCTGCACAACAAGTGCTGGTTCGATTCCTGAAATCTGTCATAATATGTTTATGTCTCCATGTGTTAAAGCCATTTATATTATTTGCTGTTGGAGAACTATCAGAATAAATGTCAATAGTAGTGATACAGAGTTACTTACATATATGAATTTAACTGTGTCATCCAGAAACTTCAAATGATAAAATGAATTTAGAGGCAAAACTTGGTAAAGCTTAAATGTAGATTTCCTATTTTATTAGATGATAAATATACAAGTCTAGTCCCCTTTTCCTTAAAATTTATGCAAATATATATATACATATATATATATTTAAGAAATATAAGGCATAGTGTTTTCATGGAAGTTTTAACAAGTGCCAATATCAGTGTGCCATAAGCATCCTGAGATGGTGAAATCCTTGACAATGCAGGAAATCTGTGTGGGACTGTGCAATCATTTTATTCAGATATGAGGCCTTTGACATCGAGGTGCATTTTTTACGGTAGGAATTTAATTCACAAGAAGGCTGGCATGTGTTACTTGAGTGCATAAAAAAGAAAACAAAAGCACCTTTTTAATGCTCTTGGGCCCTAATTCTTCCTAGACTTGCTAGGAAGTTTGTACAAACTGCAGTATGTTCACTGAAAGCACTGAGGCTACTCAGTGTTAAGCAAATATATATTTTACAGAAAAAGCAGGAGGTATTTCATATGGTATAGGATATTTGTATTTGTTTTTAATTTCCTGTACCTTTAGTATTTCTTTCAGGTATATGTTTTGAGGACCTCTGCATTTTTAATAGTTGGACCTTTCCAAAGCTAAATATAATGCCTTTACCATGTGTTGATCTATTTTCCATTTGATTTTAGAAATCAAACTCCCTAACATTAGCTAAGTTGAAGGATTGCTGTGCATTGACATGCAGAACTATGTATATATATATATATTTTTTTTTTTAAATTTTCAGTTGGACAAATTCTATTGTCTTTCTATGTTTCATGAGCCTTTTGCCAGGTAAACTCCAGCTTCACCAAGATTTTTATGTTTAGGAGGGCTTTTCTCTTTCGTGTTACCAGAAAGTAAAGCGTGAAATATGTGTTTCATATCTTTAAAAACAGTTATGTGTGCATCACTTTAAAAAAACATTAGCATTCATATTCATTTTAACTTTTCCTTTTTGTTCATATGTACATTTTAGTGATTATTTCTATATTATATGCTGCTGAGCATTTAAAATGTTGATAAGATGATTATGATGCAACTTAAACTACAAATTTTTATTTCTTTGAAGTGCTCTACCAAAATGAAAAAAGTTTTGAATTTTTATGAATGTAAAAATGCTTATATTTAAGAATATGGTGCTTTTTTCCCCACTTTACAATAGAATTGTTATCAGTGACATTTTTAGTTACCTTAGTTCCAAATTCTGATGAAAATTACATTGCTCTTCATTTACTGTAAAATGTGCTTTGTGGGATAAAAATTGTGTATTTGTTCCATATTTTTTAAATAAAGCTGAATGTCACTTGTATGTACTTCATACAACAACTGTAACTTTAAACACCACTATAGTTTTAGTTAACACTAAAATAATATAATGAATTCAAAACATTAGTATTCCAGATATCTAATGTCATGACATTATACAAATCATAGAACATTTAAAATAAATAACATGATAATTTGTATGCATTTTTATAGAGGGGAAAACACAACCACATTTTATGTTTAAATGAGGACGGTCTGGAGATGAGGATAGTAGCAATCTTTGTTTCCTGCTTGCTTCAAGGCACTGAAGAAGTCACTGAAATAGAGAATAACACCCTTTAATTTAGGCATCTTGTGTTACAGTGCCAAGCCAGAGATGATGTTAGGTTTGATTTCCAGAGGGAGTGAGTAGCCCTCAGCATTCATGCTGCTCAACTTTCTGAAGCACCGAGCATTTTCCTGGTATCCACCCAACCTCAAAGCTGGATAAGCAAACTCATTGTTGTCTCCTTTTTCCCTTTTTTGTGAAAAAGCAAACCAAAACAGCAAAAAAAAACCCCAACAAAAACAAAACACCAACTCCCCCAAAAACCTGAAGCAAACCAACCCCAAAACATTCCTCAACTTTGGATAGTACTGTGGGTATAGCAAGAGAATAAAAGCATGTGTCTGGGCAATGGATAATGATAGCCTTGACAATGAGAACCCCACTGCCAAGCAAGCTTATTCTCCGCACTGTTTTTAGAGACATTTGGGTAATCATCTTTGTTCACAGACTTAAGAGGCGTTATGACTGGATTTTTTCAGAGGTATACTGCAACTCTTATATAATTCCTCATGAAGTTTTCAAATTATTAATAGTCATGTAAGTCTGTATTGTACATACAGACTTACTAAGACTGGTCTTGAAAATCTTGGTCCCATGAAGCAGTGGGAACAGGGCCACTGATTTAAATGAGGACTAGAGTCATTCCGCAAGTATCACATTTAAAACATTTACTTGAAAAGATGTATTTAAGCTATTGGCTTACTCTTGTGGAGAACTGGGGTCATTACATGTAGGTTTACATTAGTTCTGATGGCAATAAATGAAAATGTGGCTGGTTTTTCACGCATACTCATTTAAAACTAGGACACAAAATTCATAAAATCATTTCCTTCTTCATTGCATATATCTACATAGGAAAAAGGTATATGTCAGTTTAAATATGTCTTAAAATTAGTGCAGTCTGAGTGTTATTTCCATGTGCTATTACCATGTTTTCCAAAATACACTAATATGTGGAGCTCAGACACCATTAGATTATTGACCTACCCCATATATGAAAGAAAAAGGGATATTTGACCTAAGAAGGCACATCAGAATTGCAAATAGCAGTGTTGCAGATGAAAGAAAAAAGCCCACTCTTCATCATAAGCAGGAACTGTTAATATTTCCAAATGCAAATTTGGAAATACATCTTTTCTGAGTTATCTCTGAGATTCATTTACCTTAAAACAAAGACTGATAACCTTTTCAGAATATAATATTTGATGGCATTCTAACTGTTTAAAGGGGGAAAGACTTAAAATATCCTGTAGCAAAAAAAACCAAGTATTTTTCTTAATTTGCTACAGGTAATGGACAACAAGTCTAGGATATACCGATAATAAAATGAAAAAGAAATAATGAAATTTCATCATCTTACTCCACACCTGGGCCCTACTGGATTTTTTACACTAACCAACTACCCCAGGTGAAGTCTTGGAGCAGGCTCAGGCAAGCAGGTATCCAAACTCTGCATGTCTGTGTATTTATGAGAGTAGGGCAGCATATCCTTTGTGCGTGTGTGTGTGGATGCAGATGAATCCTCTGCTTCCTTCAAGGTCTGTAGCTGTTCTACTCTCACATCTGCTATGGCCATGGAGCTGCGGCCAGGAACACCATTCCCTGTTTAGTTTTATTCACACTGAACTGTGGTCTTGTCTACTACAGTTCAGACTTGTGATCTCTGACAGCCATTGTTTTTCCCCCCTTCAAGTCTCTTCACCTTGCTTTGTATCTACCTTTGTGACCCCTCCAGTCATATTTTCTGCTCCCTTCTCCTCCAAGGAAACCCTCAAATTTCAAGAAACAGTTTTTGACAGCCCAGTGTGAGCATAAACATACACGCTGCAAATGTCAAGCTTATCACGTTCATCCCTAAGTAGTGAAGAGATGCCTACACCTTCTCAGTGTGCTTCACACAGGCATCCATGAAAATTGTCACGGACTACGGAGCCCCAAATGGGAACATAGATACTTCCTCTGTTTTCCACTGTGAGGTAGCTTTTCCTGAGCTACTGGGAGTCTCTTTGCTGTGGCTGGTATGAGTGCAATAGTTTGACTTAAAACGTACTCTTGCTGTCTTAGGCCAGCGCTGTTCTGTGCCCGACGTGCACCTGCAGGGTCACCTGTGGCACCACCTGCACAGCCCTCGCTGCCCCGCTCCCCTCTGCCGAGCCAGCTACGGGCCCGGAGGCAGCCGAGAGCTTTGCCGCTGTGCAGAGCCACGCGTGCAGAGCCGCTGCGAGCAGTGACGCTCTACAGGTGCCCCCGAGGTCGAGCGTGTCTAGGGTGCAGCTCTGCTCAGAACATGGGGTTCTCAGCGAAGAGAGCTCGCGGCATCGGCCCCCCGGGCAGCACAGCGCCGACGGCCCTTCCAGCAGCGGGACCCGCAGGAGCGCCGGCCCCTCCCGGCCCCTCCCGGCTCCTCCCCGCCGAGGCGCCCGGGGCCCGGCCCCGCGGCCGCGCCCGCCCCTCAGCGCAGCGCCCCGGCCGCTCCCGCCATGCGGGTCTGGGTGCTCCTCAGCCTGCCGGTGCTGCTGCTGCTGCTGCTGCAGGAAGCGCTGCCACACGGTGAGCCCCCGCCCCGCCGCGTCCCCACACCTTGCCAGTCGCCTCGGACTCTCCTTTTTCCTGTCGTCCCCCCGCGCCGACCGTCCCCGGGACAGGACCGGGAGCCATCTCAGGGGCGGTGGCGGACAGCGTTCCGCCCGGGCTTTCTGCCCAAAGTGTGGGTTTGGAGAGAGGCGTTCGCGGCAGCCCCGGCTGTCCCCGCCGCCCGCTCCCTCCGGGTCCGCCTTTAAATCGCGCTTCGGTCCCGTGCGGTCCCCGTGCCGGGGAGGGACGGCCCTGGGCGAGGGACGGTGCTGGCCGTCCCTCCAGCACTGATTTGAAAAACAAACACAAAAGGTTTCGTGCACGGTTGTTCGTTTGTAGAGAGCACAGAACTTTTCTCATAATCCCGTTTCAGGTTGTGATGAAGTCTTGATGGGGAGAGGCAAGTGCTTGACTGGGAAGGGACATTCACAACGAGCGCTTGACTTACGTAGACGTTAACTAGACAAAAGAGATGCTGTTTCTTTCTTGAAAAATGTGAATAAAATTCTTAATACTTATCCAGAAGAATCAATAGCAGAAAAATTCCATTGTTTTCTACCGCGGAAGGGCTTGGGATCACGGGCTGCCGTAGCCCGTGGAAGGGTTTGTAGAGAAATGGGAGGCAGGCTCTTAGGTGCGCGGGGAAAGACAGAGAAGCAGTTACCACAAGTTGTTCAGGAGGTCATATGGGAAAAAAGTCTTGTAAGAACATAAAAAATCCTCCACCCTGGGAGCTGTTTAGCACTGAAAGGGGAGATGTAGAGTCTCCAGCACTTGGGAAAGTTGCAGCTCAACTGGACAAGGCTCAGAGCAGCTGAACAGAGATGGGAGGGGACCTGCAGAAAGCCCTTTCCAGCCCAGTTTTTCTCATGACTACGTGCTAAGGAATTGCACTCTGGACCAGAGTGCTGTGGGAGTGAATTTCTGCTGAAAGATCTGGTCTAGGGGTGTGCACCACCACATCAAAAAAAGTGTTTTCTGTTTGAGAAATAAGACAGTAAAAATGCAGAATAAGAACGGACTTGAACCTGGGTGAAAGATTTCCCAAGTCTGTGTTTTCCTCAGTTTATACTGAGGTTTGACTGGGTGCTTCACTCGGTCAGAAAGTAAACTAGCACATATAATAACAGTTTTTTTGTCTAAAGGTAGAGGTAGAAATACTAATCTAGACATTGTAACTTCAGAATAACTGTTCTGTTACATTAGTTGTGATCACAAATACACTTTCTTCCCTCTTATCTTAGTCTTGGTGTTTAGGAATTAGACTTTATGGTAACTTTACACTTGATTTTGGAAGAATTCATCAGTCTTAATGAGAGGTTTTTTGATCTCTGATGGTGCCAAAGCGTAGCACGGGACCCGCCTTGTGGAATAGGTATGTCTAGGGGACAATGAACACAATCTCTTTGTACTTGTGGGAGACCTTGCTCACTCTCTGCCTCTGAAGTTCTCTAGGTGGACACTTGAAGATCAGGGGCCAGTGCAATGTGTGTGTGGATATAGGTGATGTCTCAAATGAAAAATGGATGCTCTTTAGGATTATATAACTAACACCCATTTTGGAATTGTTATGTGTAACATTTGTGAGAACAAGGGGCAGACAAACATTAAAGGATAGAATGGGACAATGCTGTGAGCCAGGAGCAAAAGTGCCTCATGGTGTATTTCTGTGAGTTACCAGTGCTTAGTCTCCTACTCTGGCGTGATGAGTTAGTAGAGACCCTGAATGCACTGTTGCAGAGGAAATTAATACAGTGCCTCTTAGAACTGACAGGAGCTGATCAGAGGTAGAAACGAGGCATTTTCTCAATATTTTTCTAAGTCTTAATTTCATTATCTTTTTTAGTAAGAAATGTTGTTGCTGGATTAAAATGGTGAGGGCTCTGTGCATCAATATAGTGAAATGGTAAAGTAACCCAAAATGGCATGTTCATGTACTTGCATAAATGGGATAGTTGAGTTTGTTCCCTTTCTTGGGAAAATCTTGCAGGTTGGGCAAGGAAATAGAGGAATCTTGGAAGTGGTTTCTACGTTTTTGGAGGGATTTGATTGTGTGTCCCCTCTATCTTAGGTGATACTGTAGCAGTTTAGTTATCTGGCATACAGATACTTAATTGAGTGATGACAGAAGGCAGGACTGTGAGGTGCAGAAGTGGTGGTGTCACTAGATATCTGGCCAGGCTTATAAGGGAGTGTTATGGAGGAGCCTTGCCACAGTTTGCTTGGAAACTCACCTCCTGGGAGGTGCAGCAGAGAACTAGGTTTTCTGTGTAGAAAGATAAAAACTCCTCTGATGGTGTTTCCTGAAACGCCCCTGCAGGGCATTTCTTGCAGGGAAATACAAGGTCAGACAGACAAGGATCTCACTGTGCAGCTGGGAGTGTGGTATGGGAGGAAAGTGTTCAGACTCACTGGTAACTACAGAAGCACGGAACAGAGGAAGCTTGTGTGGAGAGAAAAAACTTCATCAAAACAAATCAAAACCAGGCTTCTGGCACTTAAAATTGAAAAGCTTTTGTAGGGGAGTCTTTAGCAGTTTCTTAAAGGCGGAGTATCAGATGTGGCACAGCACACAGTGTGGGATGAAGCGTTTCCTTGGGGTGAGGTTGCAAGATCCATGTGCCTTTGAAATAGTGTCAGGACTGAGGTTGGCAAAGAGTGGTTTGAACAAATAGTCCTATATCAATAGGGTTTGATGGGGAAAAAAAAAAAGAAAAAAGATGGCTGAACCAGAGCTTGTGTTCTTCTACAGACAAAACTGGAAAGTTCAACAAGGAACTGGAATGTCCAGTTTGAAATGGGAATGCTCATCCAAAAGGCTTATCAGGCCTGTTGGTGGGACCTTCTAGTACTAGGGCACAATGCTGCCATGGAATTCCACTAAGATGGAATAACTCAACCCAAAGGAGAAGTATTGAAGAAATATTTAGTGTTAAGTCTGATTCCTGGTGGGTTTTGTCAGTAAAAGTCATCTGGACTGAAATACCAGTCCTGTGGAGAATAAACAACCTGATAACTGACCACCCAATGTGTAATGATGCCTCTGTTAAGGAAAATCAGAGGGTCAGCAAGAACTGGATAGAAAAGCAAAAGGAAGAATTACTTTCCCTAATGTAGTTTGGATCACACACGTCGGGGTGTGATGCACAGTGCAATTGTTTAGATGCCACAAATGATGATGACTTAGAGCTGCTACTTGAAGAGGCCCTGAGAAAAGCAGCAGTTTTTTAGTTGATCCGGAGTAGTATTCAGGTAATTGGATTCAGATGTTACTGTAGAGCAGCCAGACTGTAGTTTTAATATTCTTGCAGGAATAATAAAAGCCAAAGAAATGACTGATTCATTTAATTTTGGAAGGGGGAATTACATAAGACAAGAAGGCTCCTGAACTCACATATGGGTTAGATATAAAACCCAGAATAAAGCAGACAAAAAGAGTTTGAGAAACAGCTTACAAAAGGGATAAACCCAGCCATAAATCCTTTTCTTCTTCTGAGGTACTGGGGTGGGGTATAGAGAGGTGGCCACAGAATTTGTAGGGCTGGTAGAAATGGGGAATAAGAAAGAACACCTGTAGAAAGTAAAACTTAAAAACTTAATTATTTGTGTGCACCAATGTTCACTATGGAGGTGCTTAGGAAGGTTTCAATGGAAAATGGTGACATGATAAGCATAGCAGAAACTTTCAGTGCAGTATCCTACCAAGCACTGTAAGTGCAGACTCTGAGACAGAATCCTTCTCTATGGTGAGAATCATTAGAGATGTCTCATTAATATGCCAAAAGAATCAGCTTTAGAGAAAATCAACAACATAAACAGTGTTTGAGTGCCACGATTTTAGGATATACTCAGTTTTGAAAGACTGGGCAGTGAAAATTGTACTTGAAATTTTGTGTTGATAGATGCTAAGTAACACAAATGATTCTAACTTCATATACACATTGATGGGTTCCTACTTAGGTATTTCTAACAAATAATTCCTACTTAGGACAGTGTAACTGAAGTTACACTTGATTATTCTAGAGAAAGTCAGCTCCTAGTATTGCTCATCTTGAAAATTAATGAGCTGTTTATACAGGAAGGAAGACACCATTAGTATGTACAGCTGTGGTTTGACTGTGTCTTGAACCTGATGTACTGTCTGCTTTTGTGTTCTTTCTGTTATGCAAACGTGGTGTAGCTGAACTGTTGTGAGATGCATATCCTTTACAAGGAATAGTTAAATAGAGTAGGACATATAAGTCTGGAAAGGATATGTTTCAAAAACACTCAAGTTTTGTAAAAGTGCAAGTGCCTCAGAGAATGTTGTTGGAGAAACAATGGATATTTATTCATTTAATACGAAAACTAGGAGGCATCAAATATTTATGTTTAGTTCGTGATTCTGAAAATTGACCAGACAAATCAATGAAGGAAAACATCCAAGGACAATAAAATACAAAAGTACAAAATAATAATAACAGCCAAGGACAATAAAATGATGACTACTGTGGTTCACAGACCCCTTGACCTAAAGGGTTCTTGGAAGCTTGGGAGACTAGTATCGAAGGAGCAGAGATGGTTGCCCTGTTCCCTGGTTGGCATCTGACACTAGGTGGTGTCAGTGCAAATAATTTTGGCCTGACCCACTGCAGCCTTTCTCATGTAATGCAGGAAAGAAGTGCAGGAATGTCCTGGACTTTAAATTTGTGCTTGCAAGGCTCTGTGCCATTTGAAAGAGACATGTTGTATATCAGCCTGCATTTAGAAGGCTGAAGCAGTGCAAGGTGTCCAACTGGGGTTTGAGGAATGTCATGGGAGCCAACAGTGGCAGGCGTTTGGAAGTCCTGCTGCTCATACTGGCAGCCAGTACCATTTTTAATTTGTGCTAACTGAGTATATACTGCAGGGCTGTTTTTAATTCCAGAGGGAGCTTGTTAATTGATTTGTACAATAAAATACCTGAGCATTTCCATGTGGAAAACAAGAATTAGCTATCAGGTGCAGTTAGTGAAGTTTCTGGTGTCTGGGGACACCAGAGTTTTAGGCTCATCTCACCAAAGGGCTGTGCTTTCTGATGTCACTTAAAGTGGGGATAATTTGGTTTTTATTGAATTATTTATTTATTTTTAAATTTGAGACACCTCACATTTTCTTTGTTTCCTTTGTTTCTAAAGGCAGCTGGGCATCCCTGTTGTATCTTGGAGGTAATGAAATCTCTTACTGTTTGTATCTAAGTTCTATTTTCAGCTGCACTGTCAAAATAAATGGCTGTTACGGAGAAGTGATGACTTAAATACTACCTTCAAGTGACTCTGGTGTCATTTGCATTTCACAGTACTTACTGTAAAAGAAGAAAACTGCATCACTAACAGTATTTTATAAATTGTCACAAAGTTCCATCCTTGCCAGTTTTTCTTCATGTGTCCACTATGGTAGCATGGTGTGTGAAAAGGCAATGCAGAATTGATGGGTGTGTGACATGAAAGACAGAGAGCTTGTGTAGCCTTTTGTACAGCATGGCAGTGCCATGGGGTAGAAATGACAGAAGTAAATGGAGGTAGAAATGCTGTATTTCTTTCCCTTACCACTTGTGAAGTTTTCATACCTTACATATTTGTCTGTTTATGTAACTATAGGTATAGACTTTCCACATGTTGTTGAAAGCTCTTTTTTTCCCCAGGAAAATGGGTCATGGCAGAGACTTCAAAAACTTATGGAAATAAACTCTTACTGAGTTTTATGAATCTTTTCTAGGAGGAACAAAAACTTCAGTTATTCTCTGTGATAATGAGGAAGATCTTTTTTTGCAAAAGGACTATATAACTTTTTTCTAATCGGTAACATTGTCTTCTTTTCTTTATTTTACAAGTTATTGGACAGCCTGCGAAGAGTAAGCGTCCAAAAGAACACGGGGAAAACAAGGTTTTTAACAAAAAAGTAAAACCCAAAACTCTCAAAATGAAGGAGAGAGAATCTGCTGACTCCTCTTTGAAGTCCCAGTCCATACTAACACAGGTGATGGATAAAGGTCGTATCCAGAAACTGGCTGCCACTTTAAGCCTGTCTGCAGGACAAAGCATAGAACTGCGATGTAAGGGGAGTAATGTTACTTGGAACTACCCTTCATATTTAGACACCTTTAAAGACTCCAGACTCAGGTAAGCTATTTTTCTTTTTTTGGAGGAAAAAAAAAAATATCCAGAACTTTTCTTTTCCCTACAAGTTTCAGGACCATCGGAGGTTTTGTTTGTTTACATTTTTACAATTAAGATGTTCTATCTAATGGTTTTTAATGTCAACGAAATAGGATGAACAACTTTTAGTTGTCACTAATTACTGCCCTGTGATTTGCACTGTGGAGTAGTCTTGCAGCACATTAACTGTATTTCCTTCAGATGAGTCTAAAATAAAGATGGTGTTCAGCAGGACACGGGGGGCAGCAGGGAACCAAGTTAGGGTTGATCTGAAGTAAAACTCTCAAAATGTGTGAGTGTGAATATCAGGTGCTCACTACCAGCCTACTCTGTTGCTCTGCAGAGACTTGCTCCTGGTAGGCTGTAATGGTTGCTAGTGTGGCTACCACCTGAGACACTAAGATTAATTTCCTGAAGAGACTCAAACCCACCCTCCCTTAACTAGCAAAAAATACACCAGCCTCCATGCTAAGAAGAAAGTGAGAGGTAGTCGTTACTTCTTCAGTCAAAGTTGCCTTTGTGTGGAAAAGGAAATTGCAGGGTTTGTGGTGTGGCAGAGTTTAATGCTGAATATAGTCACCTTGAGTTTAGTAAAGCTTTTTATTTCATCTAGTGACATCATAATGAAAACCACATAAGTAGTTGTTACCACAGGAAGAGGAACTTAGGACTCTTCCTTTCTCTGCCCCACCAGCTGAGTGTCCTGTTGCTCTAAACATCTTTTCTAAAACCCCATATATTTGTGTGCCTTCCCAGTTTTTGAGGATAGTACACATAGCTAAATGTAGATTAAATGCAATAATTTTGTTCTGTATTTGAGAGAAGAGGAGCATATAAGGAGCTTAAGGATGTCTTCCACAGGTATTTTTTTACCTTGAGTTCTGTTTGTTTTCACTGGCTGTTTTATGGAGGTTTACATGAGGAGACAGTGAAGCACTGTGAATGATACCCTAAGAAAGAGCTGCAAGGAGCTTTTTTTGGATTATTCGGTGAGAGACACAGTTATGAGCAAAGGTATCAGCTGCTATGGTCCTTTTATTCCTTAATTAAGTACAAGCGTGTATGTTCTCTGTAAATAACTCAGGTTATCTAAATCTCAGTGATGCATTTCTTATTTACTGATGTGATACTACCTTTAAATCATTCCCAGTTAATTAATTTTTCAGATATTTTCTTCTCCTTTCCACTTCTCTTTTTGAAGTGGAGTGCTGAAGAGTTATACGCTGTGATCTCTGGGATATCCTCCTGAAATTCATGAAGCAGTTCTTCTCTGTGCATTTATTTGCTTGTCCCTTGCTGTAGAGCTCAAGAACTACCCTGGCTGAGTGCAAGGCTTCTATCACAGCAGCAAGCCTCTTCTTGCTGCGAGGTTATCACAGCAATACCTCTCAAAGGATCTTGTGGCCAATTTAAACTACTACTGCTTATTCTTTGGCAAGAAATGCTGTTCTATCTGGATTTATTTCAGTAGGTGGCGTTTATCAGCCGCAGTACAGACCTGGCCTCCCAGCAAGCCAGAGCTGTATGTGCAAATCAACAGGGAGCGTGTGTGCACTTGGTGGTTGTTGTTCCCAAGTGTATCTTATGTTTTGTGCACTTGAAAATGAGTTGGTGGCATGGTTTGGTTCTGTAGACCTCCAGGTCATGTTATCTGGGTATCAGCATCTGGCATTGAAGAAGGCAGGGCACGTATTCAGATTATTTGGAGAGGAATCTGAATGCTTCTTCATTATTTATTTGACTGTCTGTTCCTCTCCTGCAAAATTAAGTTTTTCAATTGATGCACATGGAAGAAAGTGCAAGAATTTAAGATAACTTAGGGAAAAACAAAGATACATATTTCCTGATTGTGCAATTTTCTGTTTTTCAATTTGAAATAGTTTGCGATTCTGTTGCCTCAGCAATTTATCTTTCTGCTCTCACTCAGGTTTACAGTAAGATTTTAGCCATACAACAAAAGTTAATAATGTCACACAAAATAAATGCTATAAAATATTTTGGCTGGATGGATATGACTTGGTTAAGTATTTCTTTTCTTTTAGGGTTATTTAAGGCATATATTTAAGGATCTGTATTGAAAAATGATGATCACTGCTTTAAAAATTATTTTGAATTTCAAGTTGTTGAAGCAGTAAGGCTGTGTTAGACTGAATCAACAATTTTGAATGCAAGTGGAAGATCCTAAAATTAACTAGAGAAATTGAAAACATGGATTAATAGCAGATTTAAGAGTCACAGAATAGTAATAATTTATGGAGACACTGACCACATAAGCAGTTATATTTGCCATCACAATTTTATCAGGACTTTGGTAATTATCTCAAGTTCTTTGCTGTGGTGCTCATAGATGCATATGAAACAAAGTCTGCTTTATAGAATGTGAAATTTGAAATTTATGTTCTGTGGTTTTAGAAAGCATTGATTTAACTGGAAATACCATAGGGGTACCTGTTATTTACTTAGCTCAGTTGGCAGTGTTTTTAAGTTAGCTGGCAGCAGAAAAGCTTAGCAATTACTATCATCTTTGAAAGGGAGTTTAGATCTTCCTCATGGCATATGCAACACCATGCACCAACCACCAACTGCAATTGGTAAATTTTAAAATGTTATTTATATATTACCTCCATTATTTTAAAACAAAATTATGAATGTAGGAAAAAGGGGGGAAATCAGAAAAATAATTATCAAATAACCTACAGCAAAAATTGGTTAATCATCTAGATAGGTATATGTCCAGTATCTTCTAACATTTTTTGAGTACTTAAATACCAAGTATAAGGTAATCCCTTCGTTACCAGTTAGTGAGTGAGGTGTGGGGTGAAGCCCAAGCTAATTAACTGGGCTGGGCTTTTTTACCTTGGATTACCATGCAGATCTTGTTGGAGATGGGGCACCGGTGCAAACCAGAATTGATGGCAGCAGCAAGGCAAAGTGATAGGGTTATGAGGAGGTAATGGAAAATGAAGAAAGAGCAGCTTGGCATGTCAGATGAAAAATGAGGAAGAGTGACAATGGTGATGAGATCCATGCAATTGCTGGGGACTAATGACTACAATTCTTTCATTCATTTGTACATCCCTATAGCAACAGATACTCAGGCACCCAGTTCCTGTTTTTTCTTTAAATAGTAGGACAGATGTACAAATTCAGCTGATCTGGCATTTTGGTTTGCAACTAGTTAAATTTACCATCCATGTAATATATTTCCTATAGGTAGTTGCAGAAATAAGTAGAGATAAAAGCCAAATGTTTTGCCTCCATCCCATGCTTACCACATTTTTAACTCACCCATATAGTAAGGAGAATACAGCAACCTGGAAGGCAATATACCTTTTCTAAGAAGGAAGATTATAATGAAAGAAGCCATTTCTGTAATATTAGTGGCTATGCTTTCTTTGAATTTGTCTTTGTAGCTATATTTTACAACCTGGTAAGTAAAATATTTTTGCTTGCTGTACTCAGTTTTTAATAGGTCTGGAGCTGTTAACAGGTGCTAAAATTACCATATCCAAGGGAGGGAAAGATGCGGAGTGAAAGGAGGAGGAGGGCTCTTTGGCTGTTTCTTGTTGAGATAGAGTAGAAATTCTGCCTTTCCACTATTCTTATTGGAGTAAATAACAGTGCACACTGAAATGATTTACTTAGCTTTAGAGACTGTAGCACGCAATACAACTCTGGGGAGAAAGCTAGAATCGTGCAAACATGGTGCTTAGGTTAAGGATACACACTAACTTGCTTCACAACCACCTTACATTATCTGTAATGCTCTCTTGCTTTATATAGCATCAATACACTTTTTGTCTGAAAATCTTGTGTACTGGCTGAACTGGACAAAAATATTGGTGGTGTTAATGGTCAAAGGTAGCTGATACACCTCCAGAATGGAAGGGCTGGAATGCTGTTTTGTAAGACTGTACATAATAAATTAATGACTGTAGGCTCACCCAGAAACTGGATCTACAATGCATGAAAGTGATGAAAGAAAAAATAAGGGCAAGCACATTTTCCTTTTCCTATGCTTTATAGCAAAAAGGCAGTCTAACTATACATAATCTCTGCTCTGCCTGACCTGGAGCATGGGTCTCTCACTTGGTGAAGACCAGCTGTATTTATCAGAGAACTTAATCTGGTAAGTAAAGTCCCACGAAATGGAACTGCTCTAATAGGGGAAGCCGGGGCAAAGAGCTGGACATACATCACATGTACATTTGTGTAATCAGAGTGTGTCTGGACAAGAGAGCTCTCAAAAATACTGAGGAAACTGAATGTTGTAGAGGGCAAAGTTACACTGCTTTCAGTGAATGGCCTAGTGGGATGTCGGCTGTGCTCGTGTGTATAACTGAATTTCATTTTGCTGCTTGTGCTTTGAAGTCTGAAAGCTAGGGTTGGGGTTTTTGTGTAAAACAGTAAGATGTTATGTTCTTCTCCTAGTGAGCGTGTGTTTGAGATAAGCTCTCTTTTGTCAGTATGAATGTAGCTGCTTTAGAGGAGTTTGTTAGATGTTGTTTGAGTGATGCTGTGTATACTGTCTTTTTATATCTTTTTTTTAGCTTCTAAACGTGGCATAGTTTTCTGGCAAAGATCTTCTGAGCTTCAGATAACTAAAGCTTAATAAAATGAATTTATGGAATAAGATTTTGGACTAGTTTTCTACTTTCTTTAAAAAATATTGGAATGTTTGTATATACAACATTTTTACTTTGTGATATCTACAGCACAGCAAAGTTTTGGCTTTTGAGTCACATTTCCTTGCATCTAAAATACTAATGAAATAAAAGTTATTCTGGAAATATTGGTCGGCTGCAGGATTTACCATTTGTAATTTACTTTATATGGCCTGTTTTGTCTGCTTAATATGGTCGTGTCACAAGTTTCAACACTCCCACTCTCAGTTGCCAGGTTTCGTTAGTGCATGTTTGTGGATGACTACCTTGCTAGGCTATTTCCATTGAGTACTGGATAGCTCGTTTTCACCTAAGTAGAACACAGTGTACAATAATTAATTAACTCTGACCTTATTTTTCTGTCTGTTGGGATTTTGAGCTATAGTTCAGGGTCTGCATTAACAAAAGGAGGCAAAAATGTTCTGGCATAAAGGTTTCTCTGTAATGTTGACATTAATACTCCACACTTGCAAAACATTTTATGCTGATGTAGTCATATAGCCTATGAAATGTGAACTGTGAAACTAAATAATAATAATGCAGACTACGACATGTTTTGGATTTCTCTCTTCTTCCTGTTGGGTATGATATACAGCAGGACCTCTTGCAGAAATAGGAATCTCTCAAAACTTATCCATAAACTCCAGATAATTTATAATGTAAGTAGTGTATGTATTAAAAATGAAAATGCTACTGCACCATAATTACATGATTACATAATTACATGATTCCAAGCAGTGAAATCAGGCAAGGCTGTGTAGGACAAGCACAAGACCCTGTAGGAAACATGATTTGTCTGGTTCTTTAGACAGGCTTCAAAAATGCCCTGTGGTGGATCTGTGTAGTAATAGGCTCTGAAGCCTTTAATGGAAAAGATAATTCTCAGCTCTGTTTGGGATGTGTATTTAGTCTGCTTTTAATTTCTAAGCTTCTGGCCTGACTGGAGGCTGAATGTTGGGTTACATGAACCATTGCCTATGATTGCTGATAGTTGTGAAAACTGCTAGCAGAACACCTGGGGAGTCAGAAATTTCAGGAAGCACATGTAGCTGGAAGTGGTAGCCTCCCTGTTTAAGCAGTTATTCTGCCTGCAGTGGAGAGTTAACCAAAACAGAGCATTTAGAGAATACAGTACAGTCAGGCAAGTCTACAGTGCTGCTGTTACTCAGTGATGAGGGGTTTTAGAGGATAAGAATTTCTTCAAAGCATGCTTATCCCAAAAAGAAATGATTCTGTCTTACAGAATAACTGTCACATTAATAAGAAGAAATAAGAGGATAATAAATATTAACAGAATCCACAGTTGAATGAATATGAGAGCTGTTCAGATTTCATGCAAGCTGTGTATTTGTCTAAATCCAATTTGAAACAATAAAAAGAAGTTATGAAATGCCTAAAATTGGAAAAATCGCTCCTGACTTGCTTAGAAAAGAAATGACCTTGTGACTTGATGTCTTGCAAAGGAAATAGGGAATCTTTCATGTTCTGGATGTACTACCATGAAAGGCAGGTGACTAGGTGACTGAAGAGAATGTTTTTTAAGGGTCAGAGCAGCAGTGGAATGCATCAGTACTGCCACATGGCTATGCTGACAGGGTTTCCTGAGAACTGGTTCTGTTGGGACATTGCTTTTGCTATCCATCAAAAGTCAACACAGCAGACTGCCAACTATAACACCATCTATCTGCAAGAAAGAGCCAGGAAAGCAAACCTTGAAATATAAAAAAAGAACAAGATGAGGCTGTAGCTGCTGTATTTCACAGATAGGACCTTTAACCCTCAGAAACATTGGCAGTATCTACATATATATCTACTACATATTTATAAATAGTTGTACACTTAAAAATGCCAGTCTATTGAGAGATATACCTGGAAAATTCAAGAGAAAGAGAAAAAAGCAAATGAAGTCTGAAATAATCAGACAGACTGAATTTTGTGTAGTTACATGATGGCACTGCCAGAACCCATCCAGCACTTCTCAGGGTTGTGCTCTGAAATAGCTGAGGGGTGATGATGAAACTCCAGTGAGAGGATGCCAGTGAGGTGGCTTAGGGAAGAGGAGCAGGTAGTGCAAAATTACTTACTTGCAGTACAAATCCATGCTGAGATAGAAGCTCTTAAATGATGATGTTTGTAAGTGGAAACTTGGAGCAGTATGTTAAAGATTGGTAAAGCATTCAGCCTGAAAGCAGGCATAAATCATTAAACAAACTCTTATTAAAGTACTGGCTGTTTATTTCTCATGAATTATCTTTGTTAGATGTATTGAAGCAGTGCTACCGTTAATGGTATTAAAAAAGCACTGAGATGCATGCAGGTTGACTTTTAGCATGAAAAAAAGGGCTATATGTGGACAAACAGACACAAAACATACAGTCACAGCCCATTTAAAAAATGGGGACTGAAAAGAATCCAAAAGTTAACTTACAAGACAAAAACACTTGCGAGCTCTCGTGTGTAGTTAAAATCGTGAAAAAACAGGTCTTGGCTGGAGCAAAAGGGGAAGCTGCAACAGAGCTTTGAAAGGTAGGTCAGTTGCAGAGTAGGAATATAAAATCAAAAGTAGAACTGAGCTGACAGAAATGTATAAGGAGATACATCTGTGCTTGTCTGTGCCTTTTGTTTTTATTTCTCTGCAGTATAAAGCAGCTTGAAAGGTATGGTCAGCTGATCCTTGCAAACTCCACTGCAGCAGACACAGGTGAATACAGCTGCTGGCTTCAGCTGTGCAATGGTAACAAATGTAGGAAGGATGAGACTAAAACAGGCTCAACGTACATCTTTTTCACAGGTAATTAACTCCTGGGGGATTATTAGTGAAAGTATATTTGCTAGTAAGACAGAAATAAAGCTACATCAGCGATTTCACTGTCAAGATTTTACTTCCGCTATTTTCATCTTTTTTTAGTGGATGTTAAGGAAGACAGCAAGAATATACTTGCTTAGTATGATTTATTGGGTCCATTTTCCCTGTGGATTATGCAAGACATATACCCAAAGTAATGCATAATGCAAGCAAAGCAAACACCTTTGAAAATAGTTAACAGACTTTCAGAGGAGCTTCTATCAAATGAATATAAAAATGTTTAACTTTTGAAAATGGGTCTCAATAAAGAAAATAAATCTGTGCAGAAGATTCATTTTGTCATGGCATTCAGATGGCTCCTGCCCCACCACTTTTTTCCAGTTACCTGCACTGGCTTAAAAGTCTTGATCTCACTGACCTTGGTAAGGCCACAACTTCTCCCAGGAGTCTGTATAGCACATTGAGAGACAAAACACTCTTTAAGTACGTGTGTTGTCCCACAGAGCTTGTGCACAGTTTACTGCTACTTGATACAACAGAGCTGAAATCAAATTGTGAATTTGACCTTCTTATGGAAATCATTTGGGATGTAAAACAACTTTCAATCCCAAGTAGAACCAAAGTATTGTTGGCTAGAAAACATTTTAGTACAAAATGTTAAGATAGGATTGTTTGCCATACATTTTGGAGCTAAATTAGACCATGAGACTGTGCAGAATTATCAGAACTGCTTAATGTTTTTGGGATACATTCCTTTAGAAATTTTGGAATAAACTTTTCAGTCAAGTTATTATATAAATGCTCATGCTAGAAAGAAATGTCATCTTTATATTTCTAAGAAGCATGCAAATTATGGAAATACTCCTTAACTGTCATTCTAAAAGCACTGAATATTTCATCTACTTAGAGCAATAAATCAAACAGTTTGCCTAAAAGCATACATATAAAAAGTCTGTAGCTCCAAAGAGTATCTTTTCCTAGTAGTCCTTATCTTGCCAGGGGTGATGGGATCCAGATAAGTATTTGCAAATTTATTAAAAGGAATTCCAAAGCTTTTCTTAAGATTAAAAAAGTCTGAAGATATAATAAAGGATACTTTGTTTTTCTTTTTGGTTTAATGTTTTTAATGCAAGCTGTGATTTTTCCTTTTGTGGGTGCATATTAAAAATTAAACCAAAAAGATTTGCTTTAAATGTTGCTCATAGCTATTTTCTCTTGTTGCATGTACTTTGTTTTCTTTCTGTTAAACCAAGAGGTAAATATTTTTTTAACTATATCAACTCTTCTGCACAGACAAAGAGGAACTTTTTGTACCTACTCCCAGTTATTTTGAGATTGTCTACTTGAACCCAGATAAACCTGCAGTCATCCCATGCCGTGTTACTACTCCTTCAGCAAAAGTAACTCTACACAGGGAATTTCCAGCAGAAGAAATTGAAACAGATGGAACTGATCTTATTTATGATGCAAAAAAGGGTTTTGTCTACCAGCACCCTACTTCTGATCATAAGGGCATTGTCTACTGCAAAGCAGAGTCACAGGGAGCACCTCAGATTTCCATCAAATATCACCTACTGTATGTGGAAGGTAAAGTGCAGTTTTCTATATGCTTAAACTAACTCTTTTGCTGACATGGCTAAGAAAACAATAAAAAAAAAGTAAAATAAGTAATGGTATCAGATTTTTAACATCTTGAACAAAAGTATATGTGATAAAACATTGTAGGTTTAAATCCAGCAATTTCCCAGTGTAGTTGCAGGTATAAAACACTTACCTGTTGCATTAAGCAGAGTCAAAAATTGACTCTCAGTTTTGCCAGTGTATTTAACTTTAGAAGCCAGTTTTCTTTTTCCAAGCACTGTCTTTCTCTCAGTTCCCAAGGGCCCACCCTCAGCCACACTTGCGGTGTCATCCAATAGAGCTGAACTCGGTGACAGTGTTCAGGTGATCTGCACAGTCCTTGGGGAGCCAGATGTAGATGTGAACTTCAGGTGGCAGTACCCAGGGCGAGAGGTAAGAGATGTATGCCCAGCTTGAAATGGTCTGTTCTTCATAAAGGCAAGACTTTGCATGCAGTCAGCATCTAGATTTGGAGTAAAAATTCTTTCAGGTTGTGGTGTCTGCATCTTGCATAAAAGCTGAGGCGTGCTTGGCAGGAGGAGGCAGCATATCCCTTTTGAACTTCCCTGCTAATCTAGGAGCAGCACCGGGATGAAGCTGGAGAGCATGTTAGCAAAAATCGAGCTCAGCAAAGCTCACTCCTCCCTCAGGTTTCCATTCCAGAGACACTTGGCCTCTGGCAGCATTTCCAAAGAAAGCCTCAGACAGGGTCAAAGCCAGCTAGCGTCAGGAGGCTGTTCTAGGGCAAGCCACAAAGCCTCATTGATGCCTCTGCATTTCATATCCCTTCCTTCTCTGTGGCTGGGGCACATGAATCATTCCAGCACAGAATTTTTAAGCTTAATTGTTGCCCGCATCCAGAAGCAGAATCTGCTTCTGCCCAGCCTCATCTGAAAGAATCCACTGGAAACACAGAGTGAATCTGATGTCTCTTTTCTTGCAATAAGATGTATCTGACTAGCAACACTGATGGTCCACTTTATTCTCCCTCTAACCACCCCAGCCAGTAGGGGCTTGATTCTTAATTGGCCTCATCCCTCCTGCTGTTTATCCTAAACAGGCTAGGAGCAAAGAAAGAACTGCTGGAAGATGGAACCCTTCGCCATGGGAAAGGGATCCTCTATGACCGAAGGGTTGGCATTGTGTTCCATTTGCCAGCCCTCTTGGTTCTGGGTTGTTAGAGGACAATGCAGAGCTTGATAATAAGGTACTTTGTCTCTCGATGCAGCATAGAAGTAAGTATTTTAACAGCAAAGACAATGGTTTAAGTGACTGATTGGAGTTCAGTGTTTACTAGGCTTGAGGAAATTCAAATCTAAGACTCCAGAAGTTTGCAATAGCCATTAAGATAGAGGCTGTAGTGCTCTACTGTCATGGTAAGGTGTGTGCCTCTGCAGGGGGAAAACCAGAGAGCAAGTGAGCACGAAAGGGATTTGAACTGCTGGTGAGGGCACTGGGCATGTAGAACCAGGTCCTTGCTTAGATGTTAATTTGTTCTTTTACTTTCCCTGCTCCCCCTCCACCCATCTTTCTCCCCCGACCCCATGATGTTTGTGAGCAATTATCAACTTCTCCTTCCTGCCCTGTCCAAGCTGTAGGTGATCTAAAGAGTAAATACTGGATAGAGCATTGGAAGAGTTTGGCAGAATTCCTGTTTCTGGTGTCCATTTGAATTTAGGAAGGAAAGGAGCAGATGTCAAAATGAGCAGAGAAACTTGCAGCTGTCTGAAGTAAAAAGCAAAATGTTAAGGAAAACAGAAGTGCTTCAAAGTTTGGGGAGCTGCAGAGCAATGGTGTTTTTTTAGTTAAAGGCCCGATGTCTTTGGTTAAAGGCCCAATGCATTTCTTTGAGGGGGATGCATCAACAAATGGCAGTGTTCTTTATCCTTCAAGGTGGTGCTTTAACTCTGACAGTTGTATAACGATTGACTCTGTTGGGTGGGGAAGAGAAGAAGTGCCTGTGCTTGGTCACATTATCTTTGTTGATTGATATGGTTTTCCATTTTTTTGTCTTGTGGGGTCTTTTTTGGTTTTTTGTATCCAGCTTCCCTTGATATCTGTTTAATGAACTGTAGTAACTGTCTATACAAATCCCATCATTTTTGTCTTTTGTAACTAACTGTAATTACGAAGAACAATTGAAAGAATTAGAATCCTAGACTCAGCCTGGCCTTCCAAAACTCCGTATCTCCTTAGTGTCCACCCCTTGCTACTTCTGCATCTTTTACAGCCTGATTGCTGCCCCAAGTGTGGTTGCTGGCTGTTCTTGGCCCAGGTGCTTCCAGTGGTCTTACAGCTCCTGATGCACACTGGCATGTGCACTACACCTTTGTGCCTCTGTAGCGCTGATGGAATATAAACAGCTAAACACATGCAAATGAACTCCCTTGTTTGCTGTGGATACTGCAGCTGCACTGCAGGGCACATGCACTATTGGCAGAGGACTACACCCTCTCACTGCACCTACCTACTGGGGTGAGAGAGAGACTTTGGCCTGTATCTGCCCTGGAAAGGGCTGATGTGCTTATTATCCACTGGAGTAAACAGTCTCAGCTCCAGCTGTGCCTGGGGACGGGGAGGAAGAGTTGTGTTGGATGTCTGCCCCAGCAAAGTGATCAAGTAATGTCAGAGTAGAAGCACTTGCTTGTTTGGAGAGAAAGTATTCACATTCTGCAAAGAAAAAAGGTGGTGGTGGAGGGAGAAGATAGAGGATCATCAGTGATGCTGGCCAAATAGACCTTCTTTTATGCAAGAAAAAGGACTGACAAGGTTCTAAGATTAACTGGATGATTTTTCATTCATGCTGCTGCTTTCAGCGCAGGAAGTTCAGTGATAGTTTTGTTCACCACCACTACCCCACTCAGCAGCTGGGCTGTCACCTACTGCTTGATTCCTGAGCAGAAGCAGCACTTTAATCCATGCTTGTTCCCAGGTACATTGCATTAGGGAGACCATCATTTCATCTCCGTATTCACTAACCTCTCCCTCTCTTTTTTCCCCCACTCAGTTATTTTTTGTTCTTATTTTTCCCTTAGTTTTTCCACCCTCTGACAACTGCATTTGCTCATTCACCTGCTGTAAATGCATACAGATCCACTCCTTAATCTGATTCCATGAAACAGGCTTCAAAGCAGAAGGCAATTAGTATGAGAAAAACTGGGATATCAGGAGCCCAACCAGGCAAACAGCATCCACTTTACATGGCCTTTACCTTCACTTTCAGTAGGGTCAAGGAAGTTCTACTTAGCATATTTAGAAGAACTAATTTAGGCTTGAATTAAGTGTGCAGTAGTATGGGATTGTAGGTAGCACTTGATTTTCAGGCTGGGAACTGGAAGCAGTGCTCTGCTAAGTGGCTTGATTACTTTTAAAGGGTTAAGAATTTCTATATGAGATTTAGAGCTACCAAGATTTTTTTTTTTTTAAAGCTGGCACGTCTAGGCATTGCCTGACTCCACTGTGACTCATCCCTAAGCCTCAAAAAGACTGGCAGCTGCCTTTGTATGGTCATTTTGCAAGTGTGAGATTGTAGCTTTGGCTCTAGATACATGAATAACTTACCTTTTTGCTACTATTAGCTTGAGCCTTGTAGCATTCATATTGGTAAATGGTTAATCCATCTATTTTACGAAGCAAGAGGAGATGGTTTCCAAGCAGAAACCTCTCTCTTAGTTTTATCCCAGTTACTGATATAGCAGAAGCCAGTGTACTTAAAGCTGTTGACGAGCAGCTGATGGATTTTGGAAGGAAAGAGACTGCTATAGTCTATCTTTGGGCCAGTTTCTCTTATCCAGTCCTTTGTGACCTTCTGAGGTGCCACGGAGTGTGACCTCATAAACAGTCCATCAGAGAATTGTCTTATAAAAGGGAGGGTAAAGAAAAAGCCTGTTAAAACAAAAAAGTAAAAAAGCATCTTTCTATCCAAACACTGATTTTTGTGTTTTGGCTTTGAAGTTATATACACATTTGGAAACCAGAACATAAGGATTAATTTAGAAGTATTTGGGAATGTTACTATTTTTATTGTATGATATCTAATACAGGGTTTCTAAAACTAGAGGAGGAATTAGTTTCCAACATGTGCCTGGCAATTAACTTATGCCACTGCTGCCTTCTTTTTGAGACATTGAAAGTCTGAAAATGAGCTCACACATCCATCCTGACACGTCCCCCAAGCTACCTGATCAGGTACCCAAATGTAGCCTTAGTAAATGGCCTAAAACTGAGCTCACTCAGAGGCTCCAGGCAGAGCTTTGTCAGCCCATCACTGATCTAAAGATAAACAGTACTTGTGCTTAGAGTGGAAGAGCCATTGTATTACCTTTATTTGGCATAACTTATTGGTACATCAGTATTTAATGCAGGAATGTTGCTGCAACTGCCAGACCTTCAGTTTCCTCACTTAGGGCTGACTTAGATATAGGCTTCTACTATCCAACCTCTTGCATCAGGTGCTGTTGCTAAATACACTTTGGAGAACCACATGTTTTGTGTGGGTGGGTTGTTTTTTTTTTCTTTTTTTCTCTTTTAAACAGTCTGAGAGGCCTGTGATTATCCAAAACTTCTGGAGACTGATAAACAGAGGAGCTGGACATACTACAAGAATCTCAAAGAGTGTTCTTCTTGTTGAGAATTTTGAAGCCAAAGATGCTGGAAACTACATCTGTATAGCTCAGAACCTACAAGGAGAAACAACAGTAGCTACTAAAGTTGAACTAAATTGATAGGAAATACTTCTGGACCTGGACTGAACTGTATGTTATTTGACATTATAGCCATTAATTTTCTTTATGAATGTTTAAATGAAGCTTCTCTCTCCATGTTTCTTTTTATATGTCAATGCATTCCATATTCACTAGCTTGACAGGCCACAACAGAGTTCACTATGCCCAGCAGTAGTTAGTTGTGAGTTAATGAAACTACTATGAAGCATTGAAGTTTAAGCCTGAACACGCATAGGGCATGTTGTATTTAGGAATGGGTGCTCTTGGGCTTTCCTTTATATATGGGCTTTTCCCTCAGACTCTTGCATAAGGTCAGCCTGCTGTGTGGTGCGTGCAATTTTAATAATGAGAGTACTGTACATGTTTAAAAGAACAACAAAAAACAAGCAAAAAACCCCCTTGATACAAAATTAACCAATAGCAGATGTTTATTTTGCAAGAAAAATTAAATTTCTGAACATTATAAAAACATAAATATGTGTGTGTGTGCTCATTTCATATATGTGTAAAGACATAAACGCACAAAAATTTCACTCCTGGTAAAGTTAAATATCCTCTAGCACCTAGATCAGTATCTCAAGAGACCTGTAAGCAGTCAGGTGTGCTGTATTTTCCTTATGTTGTTGCATTCTTAGAACCTTAAAATACGTAGCTTACTTAGTAGTTCACTCCTCAACAGAGGTATAGCATTATGCTTAGTAACTTATGTAGCGAATTATGGTTGCTGAAGGTAAAACTTGCATTTATACATATATATTATCATTTACAGAAGAAAAAAAGCAAATGTAACATTAGAATAATGTTCAATTATACAGCAGAATTTCTTCTTATGTTCATAAGTTCAACTTGATTGTATTGATTTACTTAGGAGAAAAGGAAAGATGTTTCATTTACACAGAATTACACCTGGATAAATAAGCCATTTGGTTTAGTAACTAATGCAAGGAAAGAGACATGCCAGAGGAAGAGTTAAGAACCTGGTAACAACATTTTTTGGATATTTTGGCAATGCTTTTTCTTCCTAGCCTCGAGCACCAAATTCATGTAAGCTAGAACTTCCAATACAAATCTACTTCTCGGTAGTGGAATTGAATGACAAGAAAAATTTGATGCATTTTACTTATAAGGCATGTGACGAACAGGTTATTCTGAGCGTATGAGGAACCAAACCAGGAACTGGTCCCTTGCTCACACACTTCAGTCTGTCTCAGCATGCATTTGACTGGAATTCCTGACGCTTTCTTCTGTGAAGGCCTGAGGTGACATGGTGCTCCAGCTAATTCAGACCCTTGAGCAAATGCATACAGCACTGTTTTGAGCAGTGACAGATGTAAGAGCTAATGTAAAAATGGCAGCTTCTCAGTAAAGTCAGAAGCTTGAACAGTGTAGCTAATGAAAACGTTAAACAAGCTTGCTGAACGCTTTTTCCTCAGCATGCAGGAACCCAAATCAATGTAACTGATAAATACCCGCAGTAAAGACGAAATGGTTCTATGCAGGTCTCATGTTAACAGGCTTCATGGACAACACTCCCCAGGTGCTTATAGTATCTTTGGCCTCTGGAATCAAGGTATCTACAAAAAAAATCTTAAACATGGTATGCAGCAGGACCAACCTTGAAGGTGTAAGAGGCAGATTCTTGTTTATCTGTTAAAATGTATCAAGAATATTACAGTGTTACCCAAATGACTAAACAAGTTATACAATGTCATACCTGAAAAAGGTCCTTGTACCATTTTTTAGGGGAAAAATTGGTTTTATATCTTTTTTTTTTTAATCTGACCAAATTAAGAATCCCTTATCTTCTGGAGGAGTCTGTTTATTAATTCCTTTTTAGCACTTCCATTTATAAGAATAATGCATTTCCCTGTGAAATTTAGGAAGCTGGCACAACTCCTAAGTTGAACTACAACTGTAGTTCAAAGTGCATTTGAGCCTTCAATTTGACAATTGATTTGCTTCAGAATATGTAGCAAGTGGGAGATCGTGCCACCTGCCCAGACTTGTTCATAGCACAGTGGTTCATGTGGTGGCATCACTTCATTGAACACATCGTGGCAGGAGAGGAAGAGATGGCTTAAATCACATTGCTTGAGTAGTCCCCTCAGGTGCAGTTCTCATGACTGATAACAACTACAGAAGCAGTGCCTTTAAGGAAGAATAGTCACAAGTGTCATGTCCTGTCCATCATCCCCTGTCCTTCCCCCCAAGCACTGAAATAATTCTTATTTAAAACGATGAGAATTATTTTACTATATATTTTACTAAAAACCTCCTGGGCAGGGCTGATGCAGTTACACATTTCCACCTAAATGAACAGTGACCCAGGGTAAGAGAATGAAGCCTAGGAAATGAAATGTAAATGACTTGTCAAGGTTACATGCCTAAAGCTGCCAGTACTGTTCTTTCCATTTCCATACCTGTGTCACTGCTCTTCTGAGGCATGGCAGCAGCAATGGACAGAGGGTATTTGTTTCTTAAACATTCAGTGATTATCCTGACTTTCTAATGACCTTTTTAACTCCAGCTCAGCCCTAAATGATTTCCTGGCTCTTGGGCAACTACAGTTTTAAATATAGAGGTTACTTACTGTCTAGAAGGAATTTCCTGCATGAATTGCATGATACCAGTTTACATGCAAGTGTCTTTGGTGTTTGTAATGAGAAACATCTTCATTTAGCTTAAGGAAATGATTCACTTCAAATTTTACAGCAAATACAGTGCAACTCATACAACGACCTTTAGAGAAAAGTATTGAAGGGTGAATTGAAGGTGAACCATATTATGAACAGTTTGAATGGCAAGAAACTACTTGGTACAGATACAAATGTCACTGTAACTTCCTTTGAAGCTTATCATTAGAGTTAGAACTACTAGTTAAAGTTCAGTATCTGAAGAAAATCACTTGTTTAATTGCTTGACCTTTGGTCTATGATTGTGGTGAGCAAGCTTCTAACTTTATGCTAAAGAAAAAAAACCCAAAAATATGTAAAAGTTACTGCACTGAACAAAGCTTTTGCTAACACATGGTACCCAAGGTAAAGCTTGAAATACTGATACTCAAACAGAAAAACATTAAAACAGTATTTACAGATTAATAGAATTATTTAATTCTTTGAGACCAAAAGGACAAACACTGAACAGGTGTTATTTGTAGTCTGATTTCTATATACAAGCAGTCTTGATTTCTTCATAAAAGCATTAAAGATTTTACTTGCAAGCAATTTAGAGATGAGGAGTCTCCTGTGTACTGTGGGAAATTATCAACAAATGAACAGTCTTTGTATTATTTACTATACCATACTTACTTTTCTGTACCAGTAGCCTGGAAAAGCTTTCCCTGCTCTGTTACATGAAGGGCTATGCTATATCTGACCTTCAAACACTTGTATGCAATCTTCCTGCATGTTTTATTTGAGGCATTACTTTGCAACTAATGTAATAAAAGTTCTTACCAGTGGCTGGACAACTGTTCTTGTGACATGACCTCTTAGACTGCTAAACTGTAACTGTGGCTTTTCTCACACACAAAACTTCCTGAATAAGGTGAGCATTTTAATGAGTTCTGTAGGATGCCTTTACCAGACATATGCACTTTGAGTACCTAATCTACATTTTTTTTTTTGTTAATGGCCAACTCAAACTGAATTGCTAATAATCACAAGCAAGCTCTGTGTAACTTCTACTTACATTAGAGTAGCAAGGGTAACATTTTCAAAGGGCTAGCTGAACATTAATTTGTGCAGTGAAGCTTCACTATTGCTGTTCTGCTGTGCTGAGCAGGCACTAAGAGTTTTTAGTAGCTAGAGGCATGTTCCTCCTTAGATTAAAGATTATTTGACTAATACAAGCAGAAGAAAAATCCTTAAATTGGTACAAAAAATTTATTGTAAAGCATTCAGCTCAAATACATGCAATCAAATCTCTGACCATAGAAAATAAGAATGTTCCAAGAGATACTTTAAGCCAAGTTGTAGCCAACACAGGATCTTCGTAGTTAAATTTGAAAAACATATTAAGTACTGAAACCACCAGTAAGTGGTTTGTACAGTGCCCTATAAAGGATTAAAAGAAAGCATAATATTCTATAGAAATGGCACCCTTAACTTGTACGTTATGGAAGATTAAGTAAATTTAATGATGAAACAGTCAATCACAAGTTTATTACAAATTTACTTACTGTATGAGCACTGTTAAGAGTCTTGTTTCTATGTCTGTATTCCTCAGTACTAGACAAGGTTTTGCAAGTCAGGTAAAATGAAGTGGTCCTCCAGTTGAGTTCCCTGAATGTTCTCCTTCCCCCCTGACTCCTGTCCTCAAACTACTAAAAAACACAGGGAAACTCAGCAGATACTGGTAACTGTCATGGCAAATTGTATGTCCAGCTAACAGCATTTGCTAACCAGTACTGTAACAGTGGTCCTGGCCCTACTGTAAAACCCAAGCTACTGTAAACATCAATAGGGTTTTGTAATACCAATTTGAAGTTGAATCTGTGTTTAGCAGGTAAAAAGTAGATATCTTAAACAGGTCTGATCAAGGATGGAGCAAGGCTAAATGAATACCTTGTTGAAGCTAAAGCTCATCATGTGACATTTCCAGAAACACTGACACCCTTGTCCTCCAGTTCCAGCAGCCAGGACAATTTTTCCCCCCTACTCTACAGAATCTCTAGTACAGGATCTTTCACCAAATACTAGCAAAAGACCAATATCCTGCAGTCTAAAAGGGAAGGTATGGCAGAATTAGCAAGACGAAATACACAGATACCACCTTTTCCCTCTTCCTCAGGTGAATTTAGCCAACCCTGAGGAATGTTCATACAAATCCTAATGCTTAAAAAGGCAAAGTAAGTGTGTCACCAGCTACATTGAAATTCACCAATTACTTAAGATTCATCTCGAGAACTGAGTTAAGAATGCACCTAGTGACAATTATTGCATTTTTTGCTTTGGCTTTCCAATCTACATCTAGTGTATCCTCAGAAATGGACTTGATGCTTTGGGAAATTAGCAATTCCTTTTCAACTGGTAAGATGCTAAAGTCTAGGCTTCTAAACCTGCAGCTCAAATAAGAACTTCTGAACTCGAGGGTTACTGTGGTTCTGACTACAACTCTGTTGACTTGAAAGCCAAAATCCACTGTATCCTGCAAAAAATGTCTCCTCATAAATGGCAGAGAAAAAAAACCAAGAACCCATGCAAAATATGGCTGCAATTCAGTTTGTTTTTAAAATTAATTCAAAGTTGCATACTTAGGTTGGCCAAGACATTAATGAGTCAGTTGACAAAGCTTTTCATGCCGTTTTTTTTACCAAACTGAAGCCAGAAAGCTGAAGGAAACTAACCTACAGTACGAGTGGCTGTTTCTCCTCATTGCTGGGCAAGGCTACTCTGCTAAAAGCATGCATACTGTCAACAGTATCAAGGAAGTAAATGAAGTATAGTCTTCAGCTTTTATCCTTTATTACGTACACAGCAAAGAAGGCAGCATTAGACACACGCACAGTGTGTTACATCCATTCCATCCACAGCACACACACGCGCACACACACACACAGCCTTAAAAAAGTGTCGGTGATAAGGAACATATTATAAAGGTTGTGATCTTTATCTCTAAGCCCCTGAGCTTCTTCTTAGAGTTAGGTGAAAAGGCAACAAACAAGTCTTTCCTTGCTCTTTAAGTGCTTTGTGCAACAATGTCCATAGAGGTCATAAACAAGTCTTTTTGGGAGGAGGGAATGTCTTACTCCCATATTCACAGTCTCTTCTCGCCATTTTTGCACTGAATAGTTTCCAGTTATGTTTAGATGTCATAGTCGGCTAATATAGCTCTTGCTCCTGTGATTAAAATTAAGATTGGTTCTGCAGATCAGAAACGAAATGCAATCCTCTCTTTCTCTCAAGAGATGTCATCTTGGTGACACAGCAGGACTAGAGAAGTTACCAGAATTTCGTGGGGACTGAAGAGGCACAGATGAAGAACTCGGAGACAGTTTTCTTGGGCTGCATAGGTCACCATTGTGCAACTTCCACAGAAGTTCTTCATTTTCCATTGACAGGCGTTTGTTTACTTTTGATTCTTTCTCTAGTGACTCCTGTAAAACAGCTTGCTCTGTAGAAAGTTGCCTGCAAACAGAAGATTTACATAAGAACACATAACCCAAGCTGAAAGCTACAGTATTGAACTTAATTGTAAAGAAAGGTTTGAAAGTGCATAAACCCCCTGCTTGGCTCACAACTAAATTCCATTCTTAAAGGGAGGATAGCATGTTCTCATCCTTGCTGGATTTAAACTGGTAGCTTGTAAAAAGCAGAAGAAACTCTCAATAAGAAACATCCCTAAAGGGTGGAAAAAATTTCTGAAGAGTAAGACTTGTCCTACTTAAAATAATAGATGTTTTTAAATGGCTGTGCTGGAACCTTTGGGTCTTGTTGCAGGCTCAGCTCTACATAGAAGATGCGAACTGGAAGAGTCTGACCATCGATTTAAGCAAAAGCTGAAGTTAGGAGAACCTCAGACCTGCTTTGTTCATGTTAAATAATACTGTTATTGCTAAATAAAACACATTTTGGATAAATGTAACACACATTTGTTAAATATAACACACTGATCTAAACTGGGGACAAATCACTCACTGAAGTGGTTAAAACACAAGTTTAGCTCACTTAAGAGAGACAATCTTTGTAGAAGGGTATTCCCTGAAATGTTCGTTTTGAGCACTGAAGAACATACTGGGCCTTTACCCCCTTACAATCTGTTCCTGCTTGTTCTTCTACAAAGGAATGCGCATTTGTAGAGAGACAAGTGAGGAAGAAAGGGATGTGTTCTTTTACACAGTACTACAAAACTGCATTCACTAATATTTATACAGAAATTTCTTTCTCATCACATCTAAAAGTCCACAGATATTTTTCACCTTGAAAGCTCCATGTGTTTGTCCATCCGAGCTTTTAATTCTTCGTTTTCTTGCTGAACCTTCTTTAATTTATCCATTAAAATTGTGTTGTTCTCCACCTTAGAAAGAAGGTCACAGTTTAAAATAAAACCTATACATTCGCTCATCAAAATACTGAGCTATCACAGACATTCGTAATCTGGAGTTTGTAGACCTTGTTAACAGTAGATATAAAAACCTGAAGTAACGTCAGACTGACCTGCTGCCATGGCTTAATGTTCTGTAACGTCAAATAGATCCTACTTACCTTATCCTTGTGCAACACTGGCACTTGGCCACTTGTGCTGGTTAGCTGCCAGCAAAGAGGACTGCATAAGGGATCTACTTGTTAACCAGGACATTCTAGTAACTTCTGCCAGTGACAGCCAGCAGTTTTAGAAGCTGTTGCAGACAGAAGACTGTCTAGAAATAACACAGTAACATGCCAAATTTAGGAGCTCCCCTGTGTAAACAGCTTTCTCTGTTGCTCTCCTGATTCCACTGCATTTTAAGGAAAAACTGAATAAATGACTGGATAATCCAAGGGCTTCTACACTATGGCCAACATCTCTCAGGAAAGATGAAGGTTTGCTAGTAATTTACTAGTAACTGTAGACCAGGGTAACATGCTGCTGTACAACACTGAGCAACGGACTTGAATGTATTCCTTTGTATCCAAACCTCTTTCTATACTTCCTCATTAAAGTCTTGCTTAAGCAAGTATTACAACAGTGTTTGAAGGCCCCACCCAGAAGAAGGACCCCATCCTGACACAAATAACAGTATGCTGAGTAATTGCAAGTTCTGCCCCCAAAATTGTCTTTTCATGTGGAATTACACACCGGTCAGGAGCAAGTTCACACAGCTAAAGTAGCACCTTAAAGATAACAGCTAAAATGAATGACCTAAGCTAATCAACATTTATTCCATTTCATATTTGATCCCTTCTTATTAAATTAGGATAATTTCCTTGTTAATGTTTTCCTGGCAGTGCAATCTATCTTCCATACCACTCAAGCAAATGTAGCAGGTAAGGATTTTTTTCTCCAGGGACGAGGGAGAAGAGAGGGAAGTAAAAAAGAGAACATGGTCATTTACAGCATCAGGCATTCTTTCCCCTTCTTTACATTACAGCCCTGAGTGCTGTACCTACAATGTGAGCATGTCCCATCATGATTTCATGTTTCCTGTTAAACAAAAAATATTAATTCTTGTTGAGTCTGACCAGTCCGAGGTCATTATCAGAACACAACTCAGAGACACAACCCCAATCCGCCAGACTCCTAGAAACACTCACCAGTTTTTCCATCTTCATTAGCTTTATATCCTGCTGATGGAGTTTCTCATTCTTGATCTCCAGCACTGCTTTCAAGCTTTCCAGCTCCTGTTCCAGGTACATAATCTGTGGGTTTTTCTGAAAGATTTCCAGAGAGTTTGCTTAGTGCCCTGAATTTCAGGAACAATTTAGTTGTTTCTCTGCTATTCAGAAAAAGCAAGAAAATAATTATGGTAACAACCATTTCTTGTTCTAAGTGAAATCAAGTCAAACAGTTTAGAATAAATAACAAGATCTGATACGACCTTCTTCTCTGACTTTGTTTTTCCTTTGGTGTAGGTGGACAGTTGCAGTTTTCCTCAGAAGCTGTTCAGAAAACACTTCATACACAGACATGAAAAACCCTTGTGACTCAAGGCACTAACGCTGTCACAGCAAAACTTGTTTCACAGGAGTGCCCAAAGGCTCCCTTTAAGGTTAGGAGTTCCAAAATTTATTTCATATTACTCATAACCCATCCCAAGAGAGAATTAAAGTAAACATTTGAAGAGTCTTCAGACACTGGAATAGTTCAAAAAAGCACCAGAAGTTTAACCTCAGAATCTGACTGATCTTCCCTGGTTTGAGTCCGAAGGTTTATAAGCAGAAATTCAAAGTTTTCAGTTTTACATTATTGTTAAAGCCTGGTAATGCAATTGCACACACAAATCTTGCACTGCTGTACATCCATGACTTATCTACAATACAGCAAGTTAGGACTTCCTTTTTTATTCTTCCTTTTTGTTGTTTTCTGAGAGGTGGAGGGGAGAGAAGGGAGACAGGGCAAGGTCATATGTGGTTTCCTGAAGGACCTATATTCCAGAGTAAGGAACCATTCAAACACTGCAGAATAAAACACACTGTCTACTTTTCAAAGGCAAAGTCACAGGCAAAAATAAGGAGAAGTAAAGCAAATCTCAGTCCATTTCCAGGTAGTCCAAGTGGAACACAAGCCAAATCAATGTTTAAGTGCGTTGTGTATCTAAGCAAAACTTGTTTTAGTGTATTTGGGTAAGAATACAGGTGCAGTGCACTGAGTAACAGCTTCACTGCTGCGCCAGAAACCTTATACTGGAGGGCAATGCCTGCAGTTTTATGGGGCACAGTCCCACAAGGACAGGGACAGTACATATTGCAGGTAACAGGGGCTCCATCACCTATGCAGTTCATTCTCCTGCCTGTTTTTAAGCACTATTGCATCAGTGATTCTTGTTTAACCCCTTTTGAACAGAAGTCCGTGTGAGGGGTGGAGCATGCTGTGCTGCCTCAGTGAAGGCAGCAGACAATTCCTTCCTCCCTCTTGTGATTTTACATTGAAGCCAGGAGCTAGGGAGAAAAGCAGTCCTGAGAAGTTTAAATGCAGCTTACAGTATGTTCGATATTCAATTCATTGTCTTTCCCTCCTCTAGCCCAGTGGTCTTAAAATGTCTTTTTGAAGTTTAATCTGAGCACCTACATGAGCTACTCATAGCAGAACACACAGCCAAATAAAAAGACTGAAAGGTCTACACAAGTTTTTAGAAAAAAGCTGGGAATATCAAGTGATGCTATCTAAAGGATACCAGAGAGTTGTAAACACATTTCTGTCTTCAAAGGGTTATTGGAAATTCTGATAGTGCAGAATTTTTGCTTAGTACAGAAGAGTATGTTGAGTCAAACTGGTACTTCTCCACAGAGAAGCCTCAAGCTTATGATGCATCAGGACACAAAGTGCATTTGCAGCTATGTAAAGGCACTTGACTATTGCTCCTTTAACATAAACAAGATCTGAGCATGCCTGTGGAATACAGTTCAAAATCCCACCATCACAGCAACATACTGTGGTTGCATATTCTTCTTGCAGCAGCTCTGTCCTGCCACTAGAATAAGTAGTAAGAAGAAAAAACCCAAACAAATTAAATTCCAGTGAAAACTAGGGCAACTTCTACTGGAGGCATCCTAGGTGAGTTCTTAGGCATGGAATTTCTCTTTATGGAATAAACAATACTACTGGTATTCCAGCTATTTCTGGGTAACCAGAAAGATAAGCATGTTTGTATCTAACCCTCCCAGTGCATGAAAAACCTAAGAGCACATTTCTATCCCAGGAGCATCAATGATAACAGCAGCCTTGAGAGGAAAGGCAGGAAAAAAGTTTATCTGAAGGATAAATCAGCAACAACTACAAATCAATGTCTGAATAAATGTGTTAAAGACTCAAGTACAAGAAGAGAGTTTTGTAGTAGTGATGCAAGCCCACACTGATCATAGCACTGTTAGAACAGTTATCAACTGTCCAGAAAAAAGCTGTGGTACAACTTCTGCATACACATAGGTCTTCAATTTAGCTTAGGATATTATTTACACCCCTGACTTAGATACTCAACAGCTTTATAGATTTATAGTGGTAAAATTCATAGACAGCATCACAGTGCTTGCAAAAAACTGGCAGATGAGCCACTTACATAAAATATTACTAAGTAAGGGAGTCCTATCAGGCTTGATTGCAAACCTTTCATATTATGGAATAACCCCAGGCAAGATCTGCTCATCCCCATTACTTTTGAAGATCAAGACTTACAACATTGGCTTTTTCTTTGGCTATTTGTTTTTGTTCTTCTAATTTCAGCTTCTCACTCAGAGAGTCGTTTTCACTTTTTAGTTCATCAATTTTTTTCTGAAATGAAAATACACGGTATAGTTAGGCCAAGAATCGACTGCACATCTCCAAACTGCCTTTCAAGTTTTAGACTGTTGCAATGACCCCAGCCTTTAACAAACCTCCAGCAATTCCTGCTTCTCTTTAAAAGAATCTTCAAGTGACTTCCTTTCAGATTCATGGGTGTTCTTGAGCTCTGAAACAAATTATTTTTGCAGATTTTTAATATAAGAAGTGAAAATTCTTTTGGAAAGAAACAGCCTGTAAAGCCAGCCTATACACATATGCACAGATGCAGAGTCAATGACAATACAGAAAGAACATTTATCATTAATTGATGCAAAGCATGTATGAAGTATCAGATTTACTGCCACTTCAGATTTGTGGATTGTCCCCTTGCATATCCATTTCATTAGCTGAGAGCACATCAGTTTTGAAAGCATTCATCTGTGTGCAGCAAATGGATTTAGCCACATCTGAAAAAAGCTGAGTTTCTAGAAGGAAACACAGCAAAAACTGAAATTGTGTTCCTCTACAAGATTCTAGAAAAAATTTCCTTGCCTCCTTCAGAGATGCTGTGCAGAGGAGTTTGCTCTTTGACAGCAGTGGAAGCGTCACCAGTTTTGAAGACACAGAAGTGTCACTGGAAATTTGGCTATCAAGTGGAGTTGGAAGGAGGATGGAAATCATCATCACTTAAATTAATGAGATACAATGTCATTTAAACCTAAGCACACTCACCACCCCGTCCCTGAAGAACCACTTTTGCCCCAGTGTACTGTACCCAGTGTATAATGTCCATGTCATTCTGGAAAGCATACAACCTACTTATCCTCAGTTTCAATTCTGAGGTGCTCCTTATTGAACTAGGGAGTAGGAGGAATTACTAGGCACTGGAGACATTGAGGGCAATTCAGACATTTTCTACTGAAAGAAAAAGTCACTTCCACTCAAACGGTTTTAAAAGTTTCATTCAACTACAATGGGATCGTGGTTATTGCTGTATGTAAAATGAGGCTTGTTAGTTCCAAAGGAAGGAATTCAGCCAATGTTTTTAAAGACAGCTGGCCACTAAGAACAATGAAGTGGACATACTGATCAGAAAGCCTAAATATTTTTGTTTGTGACTAGCAATACTATAGCATGTGTATTTGAATACAAAATACTTGCCTGAAAAAGAGGATTCATACTCCTTTTTCAGCTCCTCTACTTTTTCTGAATGTCTGTTTTCGAGTTCCAGCTTAAAGCTTTCATGTGTGGTATTTAAGTTGTCCACCTGCAATATGACAACATGATTTTTCTCCCCTTATGTGTATCAACCCTTGTTTAAAGCATTGTTTCAATGTCTTTATGTAGTACATTGAGTACATTTAAAATGGTTTAGTAGGATTTAACAGGAGAAGCTAAGCCATGTGCAACACTCAGTAAATGAAAATGATGCGTTACAATTTATCACTACCAACAGGATGACATATGCATCTGTCACACACATGGAGTTGTTGCAAAGCAAGGTCAGAGGGCAGGTGTGTTTCTATAAATCTTAAAACTCAAGCTGCATCAAATATCCAGTGGAGCTCTAGAAGTTACTGAAGCTGGCAGAACACAAGGAATCTCTACCACGTTTAAACATAAGTTTAAGATCTGTACAGCTTAATATAGTAGTATTTTTATAGCTGCAGTGAAGTAGAGTTTCACATTAAATAAAGAAGCTCTGTTATTAGAAAACCCAAGATTCTCTGAAGACTCATTTGTAGCAGAAATCAATTGCTAGAGAACTTTTCTACTTTGAATATTACAAACCTGCTCCTGGAGTTGTGCTTTGTACTTCTCAGCTTCCTCAATGCAGATACTTTGGAGTTTCTCACATTCTGCAGTGTAAAACTGTTTAAGCCTCTCCTCCAGCTCAGCTAAGTCATCATGATGTTGCTGGTTTAACTTTTGCAAAAATCCTTCATAAGCAACTTGCAGTTCATTCCTGTCTCTCTCCAATTTCTCACAAGCTGCAGAAGTGGTTACTGAAGATGTCAAAAGAAAAAAAGAGAAAAAAAAAAGTAACTGGATCAAGTTCAATACTAATGTCACATCTTCATTTAGAGGTATTAAAGACAGTGAACACACTGCACAGCAACACGGATATACAAAGACAAATATGATTTATCCATGAGATGTGTGCCACCTCCAAGGACACATGAAAAGATCTTTGCAAAAATATTAAATTCAGTGTTTCTTATGCTGCAAATTAATTCAATCTAGTTAAGCCACAAACCCACACAGAAAGCACAAGTGTGACAGTTTGTCATGTCATAGAAGAATGAATGTCTCAAGAGACAGACTGAAGTGCTCCAATAAAAAAATTAATTGCATTTGCTACTTCACCTAATTTGATCCCATTTCAGTAGCTTATTTGTCAGAGTACTTTGCGTTTTTATATATAAACCACTTAGCTAAATTTGAGAGTCTTAATATCCTGAAAACTACACATTCAATGTTACTCACACTCAGATATACAGCAGAGAAGCAATTCTGCCCTCACATGCACAGCCCGATACAGAACTGCCAATCTGAAAGGTACTGCTAATGTTTGTATGTCTGAGATATTTAAATATGCAAGATACAGAACAGTTTTAGCCAAAAAGTATAGAGTATTAAGCAAAGAGAAATGCTGTGTAATTCTCTTTACATCTGTATTAACACAGGTATGCTATGAAGACTGCCTAGGCTTGTCTCCCCATATTTGCAGCTGGTTAAAAGGCAAAACAGAAGTTAGTAACTTCTATTTTTTGAGTTTGAAATTTAGCATTCCCATCTCCAGGCAGCCAGGCCCGAATAGGAGGAGTCACTTTCCTACTGTTAATATGACTGCAGCAAACGCCTTTCGCATTTCCAGCTGCACCCAAAGCCTGGAAGCAAGGTGAAACAGGATCTCTAACACAAGAGTGTAGTCACTGACCTTGAGCAAAACTGCTTCTATATGGACTCCAGTACTTTGGTTTAAAATAAATTAGTCAGATGAGTGACTGCTCAAGAGAAAAATCAACTAAAATCTTAATGTGATCCTCAAAGACAGGAGACGTCATGCATGCATGCACTTCTCAGCAGTTTGGCACACTGCCCAAACAATGTAAACATAAACTCTGTAAAAGCACAGGAAGATTTAAGGATTTTTGTACAGGCAGCACAGGGCATTTTCATCACAGTTGTGTTTGAGTCTTAAATAAATCAATTACAGCATCTACAAGGACTGATTCCCAAAGCAGTAGTGGGCTCAGCTCAAGGGAAACCAGCCTGCCCCAGCAGAGCGCCTTCAGTTACACATCTGATTCCTTCTTTGCTACAGCTCATCAAAAGCATGTGAGTAACTCAATAAATGACACCTGCACTCTCTTTTAAGGAAACTGTAAAGAGTTTTGGCCCTGCTATCATCACTTGGAACCTGCAGTTGAACTAGAAAGCATTAAGAGAGTGAGCTGTATTGCGTGGAAACTGATGTGCATGTGATTTAGGCTTAAAAGCAGGCTTAACAGTGCTGGGTCTGTGTGAAAGATCTGTTGATCTGGACAGATTTAAGCCAAGCTCTTCATTCTGGCAATAATGCAACAGAGGCTGAGCTGAAACCTACCACAACATTCCCTGCAACCCAAGCAGATTTCACAGTTTTTGATACTTTCTATACCACCACCAAGAAAAATTTTTACTTTCCTATCTTTATTCCTTCCACAAACTTCTCTTACAACTGCTCCCTTTGGGAAAAAAAAAAAAAAAAAGGAAAAATTAGCATTTACACTTCTATAACATTGCCTTGGCATAAAGTTATTGAATATATATGCACTGCATTGTCATGTTTTTGGGGAAGAGAAAACATCACTGTTAGGGGACATCACTTTATAATGCAAAGAACCAGGCAACAAGCCAAACCGAGACACTATAGAGCCAACCACATGCACATGGATCTGACCTTCCATAGCAAGAGTAAGGGCATAGCTGAGAGGCAGGCAACTTGCATGCCTCAGTTAAGGTAACTGTAGTAAAATGCTTCACATGATCCACTTCATTTAAAAGCGACAGAGGAAAGAGCAAGCATTAAATTCTTTATTTGCAAGGTCAGAGCTATTCATTTGCCTCCATTTAGCTAAAAGAATGTGCTGCCTGTCTTTGCCTTATCTTTAAATGTCAGCACATGGAGCTTCAGATGATGCAAAGCACTTCAGGAAAAAAGCAAATAGCAAACCACACCTTTGTCAAAGAAAATAGATGCATCAGTTCCCCTTCAGGCAGTTTGCAATTCAGATTTATGAGAAGACTAATGTTACAAAGGCAAACAAAAACTTTTAAAACTTACATTGGCAGTTAAATGTTGTTACCTTAAAGGTAATGTCTGGCCTCCACAAAGCTGGAGGCTGCAATGCTTCCTTGCGGATCGCAAGCCTGACGTGAATCTCTGCCATCCAACTAAGAAGCAGAACTTCTAAACAACCAGTGAGCTCCCAGTATCATGGTGGTGGCAAGAAACGGAGCATGTGAAGCATGAAGCTTCAGCAAGAGCACCAACTAGCAAACTGTTAATTTGAAATTATGAGAAGTCCCATAAACCAAACTTTGTCTCAATACTTGAGACTGAAGTGTCTGCAGCAAATATTTTGCACAGCCCTATCCATCTCCAGAATGAATCATGTATTTTATGACTGTGTTCTGCCTTCTTTTAAGAAAGTTACCTTTTCCATGATTTGTCCCTAATTGCTTAGTTTGGCCATCTATCCACTGGAAGGAGATATTGCACAAGTCCTGACTAATCAAACTCGACGGCTACTCAATTTAAGAATCTTCTCACTGAATTGATGCTTAACTTTAAACAAAAATTTGTAACTGGAACATGTGCTTTTCCAGTAGCACACACACACACACACAAATCTCCATTTCAACTTCTCAGCCACTTCAGAGACACCTGAAGGGCATACTTCAGCACTTTTGTATACTACTACTGTGCTTCCTTTCCCTTCTTAAAGTGCTTTCCTCTGCAATTCCACATCTTCATTATGCCACACATCAGACCACAAACCTTGAGCAAAAAAATTCAACAGGGAACAAGTGGTTCAACAGCATTTCAGATAAAAATCGAGCCACAGAGATGAAAAGATGCACTATCCATTTGTTCATGGTCTGTTCAATCTTACCTGTAACACTAAACCGTTTTAAGCTTTAAGGACAGAGCATATGGAATGCTGTACTTGGCAGCCAGAAGCAATATTTACTTCTTTATTCAAATAGCGGAGCCATAAATATTCCTTCCCCCCGGTTGTTTCAGCCTCTCCTCCCAACTATACAACAGTCTCTCTCTGTATTATTACAACGTGGAGCAAGATTATTCTGGTTTTTTAGGCTTCTTAAAACTGTTTGTTAGAAATGAAGAGCCTGGTTCTTTTGAGCAGAACCACGACTTTCGGGAATCACAGGAAGTTTCTGAGATTTGGTAAGAGCATATCTTCAGAGCAGAAATGCTGGTTTTTACACACTCATCTGTAGTAGTTAACAATGGCCACTTGCATCATGGGTATTTCATTGTGAAGCTTTTTACATGCCAAAATCATAAAACAAATGCCTGCAAGAGAGAACCGTGGAGAACCAGGCACATGGCAACTCCCTGCAATAGTGCAAATGGCAGCAGATCCAAACCACATCAACACTAGCTCCAGCTGAAGGAGAGGACTACAAAAGTTGCCTTCATATCCCCAAAAAACGTATTTCATGTTTCCACTAGAAGTAGCCAGGAGGTAAAACCTTACAATTGTGCAGTATCTCCTGTCAATTTTTTTTTCTAATTATAAACCATTCATCATGCAATTCAGTCTTTATGGCTAAACTGCTTAGATAAAACATTTTTCACCTTACATTCCCCCTAAAAGTCACCACAACCTAATGCTAATAGGATAAAATATACTGGATTTTTTTTTGAACCCTGTATTAAATTGTTTGTAACAAATAGTTATCTTCATAAAATTGTCCAAGTCACTCACTGGCCTAGTTATGATTTATGAAAAGGCAGTAGACTGACTGCAATTTTGAAACTGAGTTCACTAGGACAGTAAGCTGGCAGCATTTTAATAGATGAGAGGATGTGAAAAGGGGGGTAATTACCACAAAAAACCCCAAGTATTTAGCATTATGTGACATTACACTGCACTAACACTTCATTGCTTGAATGCTGTATTTCAGACTGCAAGATGTATGTTCACTTGACCATAAAGTCTACTGTAGTCACAGAGCCTCATTTTCTTCTCCGTACAATATATATTTTTAAATATATCTAATAACTAATTTATGCTTTTGGCAGATTCTCAATACTGAAAATTCTACCCAAACAAGCTTTCAAGTTTCTGACCAAGTTTCTCTTGGTGTTACTTCTATAATGAGGCTAACAATACAGGACGTTAAGCCACATTTTGTATTTTTATTCTTGGACAACTTGAGATGAGGCAAGTAGACCAAAAAAGCCTGCTGTAAGCTACATTTAAGTAGGTATGATTGAATAAATATGTGAAGCATTCACTTATCAGGAAGTAAGTTCCCACCCCCAATGCTGCAAACGCTACAAGTGTCAGCAAGCAAGTGTATGACGTGTGGCAAATTAGGCCCAGCCTCAAATAATTGAAAGAATTATTTATTAAGTATTTTTAAGAATCACCTTACCCTGAAAAACAAATCACATTCACTCCACCTGTCTGTAAAACACAATAGTCTCTTCTATCTGAACCTCCAAAGCATTCTGAAGATAATTTATTATTAACAAAAAGAGAGTATGAAGGTATTTTGAAAAAAATAGTTTATCAATTTCAATGCAGCAACTGGAGGGGAGAGAGAGGGGATCAGCATCTGTCTGGCTGTACAGGGTACACTCGGGCTGCTCCAGGCCACAGAGAAAGGCTCACGAATGGCAATTTTCAAAGGGCCAAGACGGGCACAGGCTGAGTCAGCTTTGCACCTGCTGTTTTGTAGCAGGACTGAGCTGGATCACATCCAGCATGGTTGCAAAGAGGCTCTGAAACAATGTGGAGAGCAATTAATTTAGAGGAGTAGTTTCGTACCTCTCAAGAAATATGCGGCTCTTGCAATTTCTACTTACGTAATTAAAACAAGGAACTAGAAACAACTTATACACTTAGCTTGCTTCTTCAGAAGGGAAACAGGTGACAAGCAGGACATCCCTACCTGCTCCAGGCTCCCAGAACTAAGGCATTTACATTCAAACCATGAAGTTTAGTCTTTGTAGCTGGAGATTTTAAGGAAACCCAAGTTCAGAACCCAATTGTTAATGAATCTGAACTGCCTTTGGAAAAGCCCATCCCAAATACCTTTCATTGCTAATCCTTGCATGCATTTCCAGCCAGTGAGAGCAGAGAGCAGTGTCTGGTAACCATCTGCCCTACGGTCAGCACAGCCACATGGTCACTGCCAAAGGCCATTCTGGGATGGTAATGCATATTCAAGTCATTAAACAAAGGTATTTTGGTAGAAAGGGTCGTATGGAATAACCCAGCAAAACAGACCATCTGACAGCAAGCCAAATTGGTTTTACAAGGTAAATCCAGGACCTTGGGAGTGTGCACAATTAAACTTCAAAGCAAGAAACTGAGGAATCCAAACTGTGCAGGGTACAAGCTGCAGGGGCCTTCATGTTCCTCTTAAACTTGGCAACATGCAGGGCATAGAGCACACTGAGCTGGGCACACCAGGTTCCTCTTCTGAGACTGCCCTCAAAGTGCAAACCAACAGGCATTAAAACCATGGAGCTGGGACTCCAGGGAACATGTCCACATCGCCAAATAAGATTAAAACTGCACTGTCTGAGACAACCTATGCCTAGATCCTACTGTGAATCAAAATTCACAGTACTTAGGTCAAAACAGCCTATGGAAATGTTAAGTTCAGCTATAGCCATTTAACAGTGTCAATAGAAAGCTGATTAGCAGGTGTGTATTTAAGCTGATTATTTTCAGCTAAAGCTACTGTTACAAGAATACCTTTCTCACACCTTGTCAACAAATGAATAATTTAACTTAAAAAAACCCACAAAACCCAAACCCAGTTATTTTTAAAGCTACATAAGATTGAAGACCTATGTAGTTTTTCATTTCTGTAATTAAATCCACTCCCTTTACATGCTGAGGAGAGCAGTACAGACAGGCTAGACGTGTGACATGGTTAAGACAAAGAAGCCGCATGAAGATAAATGCCTCACTGAAACCATGGTCTGGAAACCTTACAAAGGGAAGCGAGCCCAAGGCTGCCATTCAGATGTTCCTGCAGAACTGATCCAGGAAATTCAGCTCTCCGTGAGGGGACCAGCTGACGATTTCATCCAGCAGCATCCCCGTCTGAGACCTCTGTGCACTTGGGTGTCACAGATCCATCAGGCACAGTTATATTTGAAGTTTTTTTCTAGTTATCAACCTACTGAATGGCATATTCATTCTTGCAAAGGGAGTTCCATGAATGAGTTCAGCAGGCTGTTAATCAAAGTAGAAAGGTACCTCAACTTCCGCCAAAGCCCCCAAAAATGGTAATGGGTAAAAGTAGCTTTTGGTCCATACATTTAAGCTAAATTTTCCCTTTCCAGGTAACTGATAAACATAGTACCTAGATTGATAAAGGAAAAATAATATTGAAGATGCAAGCCTATGGAAGAGATTTTCTTGCTCCGATAGCAATCCTTCTGAAGTCATTTTCACAATGAGGTAAACAAATGGGTTTGCTCAGAAAGTCATGCTAAGTACATTAAAAAAACCCACCTAGTTTATAATGTTTATAACACAACTTTGTAGTGATGTAAGAAGCCCATTTCCACACTAAAACTCTAGTTCTGTTGTCAGTTTAGGGTAGTAGAACTGCTGGCTGCGGCTGATGGGGGACACCGCCCTTCACCCTCCTGCTCCTTCCCCTTTCTCTGCTCCAGCACCAGTGCTCCTTCAGGCACATGCTGAGCCAGGCCAGGCAGCTTTGGCAAAACAGCACTTCAAGTCACTGATCTCAGCTGCCTTAGGTCCCCAGGTAGCTAGCTCATTGCATGGCTGGGCACACAGCTGCCCAGGGAGAGAGATGCAAAGGCAGAGGAAGGCCAGGCTCTTTCAAAGCCAGCCCCTACAGAGACCTGCCTGGGACAACAGCAAAACTGCAGTCCAGGTGCTTCATATCAGCAGGAAGATTAAAAAAAGCTGCAGCTTGACAGATGCCGGACAGAACCAAGCTCTAGAAAAGCCTCAGCTTTTTAGTACTAAGGTTCTGAGAAAGGAAACACTACATATTTCTGCAGTGTCTTTGGTACTCTCACCTACCTACTTAGACTACAAATATTTCTCTGCTTGTGATACTGCCTCAGTTCACACACTTTTAGCTTTATGCAACAACAAATAAAGCTCTTAGAAAACTGCATTTTAAATAACCCTCTAAACTGGATGACAGGAACAGTGGCAAGTGGAGAAGCTGTGCTCTGTTGCTTCAGCTGGGGAGACAGGGCGACCCCTCCCTCCCCACTGCACTTCCAACTCTGAGCACTTGCCAGGGAACCTCCGCCTTATTAATCAGTGCTAAAAATTAAATCTGAACATTAAACGCACCACCCGCATCTAACGAGACCTACACTCACACTTGTTTGGCTGAGACAATGCTCGACTTTCAAAGCATGTGAAAAGAAGTGTTTCCAACTTCTCCATCAATGTCATATCTGAAACTGCTCCACATGTATTACTTCTGGTTTCAAAGCTTTTTTTTTATTATTTTTTAAAGAGGTTTCATGATAAGTGTGTTTTTACAGAACACTATTTTTACTTTAAAGTGTTATCGTTTTCAATCCAATTACTTTTTACACTTCACAAAATGATCTGGTTTTGAGTTAAATGCAGTTAAATCAAGCTTCAAAGTTGGCTAAACCAGCCCCTGCACATTATAGCTTAATTTCATATTATAGCTGCCCACCAGGATGAGTTCAAAGACTTAATCTCATCAGCCTGAAAGCATTTCCTTAATTTTACACTCATCCACCTACAAGTCACTACAGCAAAAATGCAGATTTTGCACAGTATATTTTACAGGTTTATGAATGTTTTGCCAGCAAATCTCTAGAAGACAGCATACAAACAAGTTAGGGATCAAACAGAAGTATACATGCTGTCAGCCATCCTCCCATTTTTAAAAAGCGAGTGCTTGGGTCATCAGATGCATGTTTTGCAAGGAGGCCCCGCTAGGCGCAGTCAGATCAGTGCCAGGAATTCAGTGAACCTGGGGTCACGCTGTCAGGGCTCCACAGCGCTTAAAGCTTCTGAGCGGAATTCAGTCAGGGAATTAAATGACTGTCATTACAATACCAGGGCATCTGTCTTTCTGTTTTGCTTCATTTTAGTTCTAATGAAGAATACAAAAATAAATTCTTACCTAGTTCTCCTCGAAGGTTAACTAGTTCTTGAGATAACTCTTTACGCTGTTTCAGTGCTTCCTCCCTCTGCAGAGAAAAATAAACAAACAAATGCAAACATTTGGTTACCAGTGATCTGAGCGGGGCACCTTCCAACAATTAACTTACATGTGTTCTGCAGGAAAACAAGAGGCAGGAACAAGAAGCCAAGATATGAATCACGATAACAGTTCATCTGTTACAATATATACAGATGTTCTTCTGTTGTTAAGGAAGTTATACTTTAAAACAAAGAAAAGCTTTTTCCAGGATAACATTGCAATTAAAATCCTACTTCGCAGCAATTAATTACATATTTTATGGTGGGTGTAGCAACACAAGCCTCCAGAACAAATCAACTGATAGCTGTCAAGGGCACAGAAGTATAGTGTATAAGTGAAAGAGGCATGCATTAAATATTTATCTTAAGCTTACTCAAACACAAACCCAAAAACTTTGCTAAACACTCAGTCTTCCATGAAGGAAAGGCACAGCCCTGTTCAAAGTTGAATACAACCCACCCTTCTGCTCACAGTTCTTAATGTTAAGATAGACAGTGTTTTTTACACAGAGAGAATCATAAGGAATCTGTGAACAGATCATAACAAAGCAGAAGCACCCATCTCCCTGCTCTTCCCGGGAGCTGTGCCTTGGCCAGGGAAGGTGGCCGGTCAGGCCCCTGTGCCCCTAGACCTGCAGCCCAGGGAGCGGCACAGGCACAGCCACGGCAGGGCTGCTCCAAGGCTCGGCACCGCCACCCCACACCCATGGCCACGGCGTGGGGGTGGCAAGGTCCACGCGTCCTCCTGGCAGGGTGCTTCACCTTGCTCCCCGCCGTCGGCAAAGCTGTGAAACAAACACTCATTACCCTTGCTGCAGCACACTGAGAATAGAGGCACAGCCTGCTGCTAGAGCAGCCCATCTTCCCGCGCCGGCAGCCCCCCGCTCGGCCCCCCGGCCCTCATCGGCGACGGCGGGCGGCGGCACCGCCGAGCCGGGCAGGTCTGGCCGAGCCGCAGGCTGGACCTTGCCTCCGCAGGTTATCCTGCTGCCGCGCCGGGCGCTCCCGACAGCGGCAGATACTGCAGCTTCTGCAATTGGCACAGGCAGCCAGCGATTACTTAAAGCCACAGCCCTTCTTTTATGAAAGGCGAGCCCCAGACATTATTAGACCGATCGATCTCCGCTTGCTCCAGCGGCAGCCGGGATCACAGAGAGAAAGAACACTGTCCTTCTCCGCAGGCGTTTCGAGCTTGCTATAACGCTGCTTTCACACCTAATTTGCTGATGCACAAATAAGCCACAGGAGGCCTGAGCTGAACGGGAGACCCACAGATACAGCGACTTTGCTGCTGTCAATGCCCACGCTTATGTTCATAGGCCCTGTGCGTGCAAAGAGCTTGAAACTCATGTTATATGCTTTTCTTTTAGCTAGGATACATTAGGGGAAAGAAAAAAAAAGAAAAAAAAAGGCAAAAATAGAGGGGGGCACCCCCCCCCAAAACACTGGCCCAAAAATCACACAGACTTGTCCACAATTGACCACACCAGAGGAGCTCACAGACTGGTAGGGCCACACCTGCACCCGGTTTTCCCCAGGGAAAACCTCATCTTTACAACAGATTCCCTGTTTCCTCTTGGTCACTCTTGCTGCAGCCTGACCACAGGCTACTGTCTTAAGAGCACCCTGTTCTGGAGGCAGGGAATACTCACTGCATGCCTGCAGAACAAATAAAGCAGCAGAATACACCATTCTTAAGAAAAACTACAAAGAATGAGCACCCAGAAACCAGTCATGTATTAAGGTCTGACACAAGACTAATCGAAATGAGTAATTTTTATGCTACACACTCTTATTTGCTGCAAGTTTTATTATTAATTATATTATTATTCTGCAGCTGTAAAGGCTGGTTAGAACAACCAGCCAGCCCTTTACTAGAAATATTTATATTTTTGATCTTGTATGGGAAAGATTCCCTTTCAGTTACTCAGTTTAAGCAGTCTTAACAGTTATTTGGACACTGACACATTAGTAGGGCTATTAAGTAGCTGTGTTGTAATTTCATATTAAGCACTTAGAGGCTTTTTACAGTGGCAGTGGGCTACGATTGAAAACCACGCCTAGCTCTCGATGGTAAATCTCAGGATACCAGAGAGCTCAGTTATTGAAAGGACTCACCCTGGTCTTCCCTGCTTCTCTGCTCAAAAAGGAGAGATGAGTCATCTCACTCCAGCTTAACACCTGTGTTCCCACTACGGACACAGCATCTGATGATGAAAACGTGAATGCTGCATCCTTACATGCTGGGACACAACCATGTAGTGGATCTATAATCAAGTTAACTACCAAAGCACTTATGTTCATGCTGATGGGATTTTCCAAAGCTTTTGCAGTAACTCAGTCCATTACTGAAGTATGTACAAACACACATAGGTGTTTTTTTTTTCCTATAGTGCCCCCTTGGTTTGCATATTCATTCTTTCTTCTAATTGTCAGTCATTGTCCTTGAACCTGCTTTCTTCCTGCCCACACTGTTAGTAAAACATATCACATCTTCCCTAATGACTGGACCATGCTGCAGACCCTTTGGAAACGCTAACATTCTTGTTTACTGTTTCCAAAGGGTCTTCTTCATGGTGCACACATTTTGCATTTGCTTTTAGTTAAAGAAATTTGATGAGAAAAGGGCATGTGAGATCAGAATATACTAAGGACTAACAAGAGGCTGAGACTAAAATCTCAATGTAAAATACACTAACATTGCTTTAGTAGATTTTTTTTTTTAATGTTTCTTGCTGCTCTTAAGCCTGTGTTGCTTTTTACTGGTGGTGTTTAACCTGTTGCCTCAATCTTTAGCTTGCCCATTCATAGTTTTGTAAATCCAAGAAATCCAGACAGACTTGTATCATCACCTCCTGTTAAAGAATACATTCAGAAAAAGCTAGCCATAGAAACTGCCAGCCTAAAATAAGAAGAATAAGTTGCTAAGGGGTTAAGCAGCCCCATGAAGTAGTCAGACTGACTAGCAGTTAATCTAGCACACTTTTATCTAAGTTCTGAGAGAACTGAAGCTCCAGGTATGAGGGGGTTTCCCTAAGAAAACATGAAAGTTTCCCAAACCTGAAATCTAAGTGCAGTAAAATACCAAAAGCACTTGAATAGTCCAGTAAGGGCCTGTCTTCAGAATTTAATTTAAAGAAAAGTGTGCATGTGCTTTGAGCTGGAATATCCAGTAACCTTCTAGTTTATGTTCAGTAAGATTCTAGTTGAAAAATCAATAATGGAAATCGAAAGAGCAGAACCAAGTGGAAGCATACGGGATCAAGCAATTTTGGCATTGTTATCCAGATAAATCTGGCAATAGGGATCATTCTCAATTAGTTGTCCAAGACTCAAGAAGGGTCTTCATACTCATTTACAATTGTTTCCAGTACAATTTATGAATTTATGCCAAGATCAGGTAGATTACTGGGTACCTATTTTTCTTATTTAAAAAGAATCTGTTGTAGGTTGAGCTCTAACCAAAATGTTCTCCCTGCTATAACACGGAAGCTATAGGAAGGAACAAGAACAGAGCTTGGGGATAAAAGGTTTGCCACAGGCAATATTAGGCAATGCATCTCTGCTATTGGACGCTACGAAAGAGCTCTCAGTATATAAAGAAGACTTGGACATTTCTTGTTACATGAAAGATTAGCCAGTTAAAAATCCTTCACATGTTTTGAAAATTTGACAAGCAAGTTCAGCGCAATGTGTGCCCCATAGCAAGGACACTTGTGAGGGTGTGATATACTCTGTTACAACATTTTTGAAAAAGATGAGGCCAAGGTAGGATGTTAAAGAACATGACAGTTTCAAGATGACAAAAATTACCAATTCAGGAACGGAATAAATTACGAAATTTGTCATTCATATTTGTTTTGTTGGCAGTTATGCAGCCCAATTACAGGCTTAAGAGCATTTTTCCTGGCAACCAGCTGTTTTTGCTACAGCTTGAGATTCAAACAGACCAGCCTAGGGTCATTTTAGATACAAACAAGGGTGAGGACACATCATTGTCTGAACAGTTTCCATCATTCTGCTTTAAAAGCAGGAAGCTCTACAAAAGCTTATATTCCAGAACAAACAAAAGAGATATTTGTACCAAGCACCCAACCTTCCTGGCTATGTACCTATAAAAAAAATCTTCACAGAAGACAGAGAAAACATACCTCCAAGATGTCACGTTCTGAGCAGTTCTCAAGCTGGAATAAGTGGGCATTCCTCAACCATCCCACAGTTCCTTGGCAGAGGAGCACACAGTTTTACAGCAAACACACAACTTTATTTCCTTGAGAGGATGTGCAACTAGTCAGACTATTGATTTCAGGTTTCCCTGCACACTCCTACTGTTGAGCAGGTGGAGTGGCACTGGTGTGGAAGCCCCATGCTCTGCCTGCAAATCAAAGCTTTGAGAGCCACAGATAGGCTGTGCCTGGCCTAATTACCTTTTGCAAGTTTTTCCTCCATGTTAAGAACTGCGAGTCCTCCCACAGTTACTCAATATAAAAGAGCAAACCATGGCAGAAAACGGATTTCGAGTATGTGTGTCCAAATAAGCCAACACCGCCCATCTGGTAGTAATTATCCACACATCACAGTTCCCATTTTAAACAAGCACACTCCTTTGGGAAATGAAATATGTACTGTTTTGGAGCTGTAGTAAAGAAGGAAAAATTCAAAAAAACAACACTGAAAAGTTCACATTTGTATACCAAAATATAAGGACTTGTTTTCTTTTTAAATTTCAAGTAGCTATGTCACACTGGTATCTATGTGATAAACTACCTGCCACAGTTGCCTAGTCCACCCCATTAACAGATTCAGAAGAAGCATTGTGGACTGCTGCAACCAAAAACTGCAACGCACTAGTACATTGCAAAGGAAGAGACACAACTCACTTCTAGCCTGTGAAACATCTCAGGGAATCAGATCGTGTTGTGGACTTTTCCCATGACACAAACATATAGTAACTACACTGGAATGCACATCTCTTAATGCTGGGATGCAACGTGATGCCTGCCCAGAGAAGGCAGAGAAAGGCTCTGACAATGCTGGTCCCAAGCAGTCTGCAGCACGTGGACAGGCCCAGGCAGAGGGCAGCAACTGTACCTGTCACTGGCATAACTGGCAGGTGGAAACATCTCTGACTGCGAAAGCTGTAGATCAGCCTTCTAATTTTCATCAGCAATACAAAACTTTGCAAACAAGTAATTTCAAGACTCAAAACTTACAGGAGTAGAAAATTAAGTGTTAAATATAAAAGCACTGTGATTTTTTTTAAAGGCATTTTATTAGAACAAACTAAATAAAATTTGTTTGGAGCGCATAGAACAAATCAGTGCAAAGAATGGAAGCACTTATGTGTGTTTTATTATCATATATAGAGCCAAATTAATTTTATTTTGGGAAAAGAAAGCCTGGTTTTTGCAAGCCATTTGCTGTCAAACTAAACCACAAGCACTTACTCTTAAACTTAAGAGAGAAATGCTGAGCATCTTAAAAACATAGTAAATTAGTTTTAATGAATTATAAAATTGCAAGCACTTCTGTAACATGTATGTTTAGACCTTACAAGAGATGAGCTTAGGTTGAAAAAGAGATCATAATTTATATATAATTAATACAGGTACAGTCTCAGCTGTCAACAGGATGTCTTCCTCATCCGAGGAGATACTCCTCTTGGGGACAAAGCATTAGAAATTAGAATCTACTCCATCTTTGTGCAGCACCAGTCATGAAAAGATGGTGATCATCATTGGCCATAGTGTAGAAATTGAGTCATACCTTTGCACAAACTCCAGTCACTCATGTGTCATCAGCTACAGCCTGGAGGTAATTATCAAGGGGTAACAAAAGGGCCATTCATATCCGCTTTGCAGTATGACATTTGCCTTGATGATTTTGGTCCTTATACCACAGAATTTCTACCAGTCCCTGTTCCTTCTTTCCTGGCAAAACCCAATCCTCTAAATAAATCTTCTAATTAGAAATCAGCAATTTTAGAAATTAGTTTCTTTTAAACTCACCTCCTCCCTACCTCACCTAAATCCCCCTTGAGAAGTCATTTCTCCTGCATCACTCGGTGCAAAAGCAAGCCAAAGAAATGAGCCAAGAAAGTAGCACAATAAACAGGATTTACACTTTGCTCCATGTGTATTTTTGAAAGGAGTAGCAGACTATTACTGTGATAAAATGAAAACGTCATTAACCATCTCCAGTCAATAAATATACAGTGGCTTTGTTTGTGTTATGCACCGCCTTCTTACTAAGTGAAATAAGCGATCAGTTTTCACCTTGACTTACTACTTCAAACAGAATTAAGACTCAGAAACAACACTTATGTGATTAGCTGATAGAGACTCACTGTAATTTCTAATATTTTACGTCTTTCATTTGCTAGGTACCTTTATGGAGAATCAGATGTTTTTTTCCCCGATGTTTAGTGTGTGAAACACTAAAGCACAGAACCAGTCAAACAGGATTCCTATGAGTCACTATGTATTTAACATGGATTTACTTGTGGGCTCTTCATGCTTTTACAGGCATTACGTGGAATTATTAGGCTCATAGGGATCTTTGTTTTCCCATTTAGAAGTGATGTCCACCTTCACAGAGTAGCCTTGCAGAGTTAGGTCCTGATGTAGTAATACAGGCTATTTAACTTCTCTGTAACTGCCTGGTTTCTACTTTACAGGGCTTCTGAACTCTAATATTAGTTCTCATTTGTCACATAGAATGACTCTTTCCTTCCCTGTAAAACTCATGATCTCGTAAAAAGTAAGTTTACCTTATCTAAGTAACTACTTATTTCTCAGTATTTTCTAAAGTTTTCTGTCTCAGTCCAGCTCATCTGAGTTGGACAGTCTCCATCAGATACCATGCAACTTTAGCAAGTTATACTGTCACAGCTTAAGTTCTCATGTCTATAAAACTGTAATTACCACTATAAAGTTATTAGAAATGTTATGAGAACCAATGCTTGAACATAATATTACACTATTTTCTTCATGTCATTCCATTTTTAAGGCTGTTTAGAATTTCACTTGAAACGGTAGTACAGATCAAAAGAGGGAAACAAGATGGAAAGATGTTATTTTCTTTCTTCCACTAACTGCTCCCTTATATTTTGCAATAACACCTCTAGTTTGCTACTGTCATTAATTCTGCATCTTCTTGAACAAAAGATCATTAGAAGAAATAACAAGGTAGTCATGAAAATCAGCTGCTTTGTCGAAAGCAACACTGATGGCCTGAAACACCAAGTTTGTTTCGGTCAAAGCTGTCTTTTCCCAAGACACCTTTTGCTATGAGTAACTATAGGACAGGACTCCCAATTCTCTCCAGCGGTAGTCCATTCTGAACACCCAGGTGTACCAAATAAATTGCTTAACTGAGGCGTCCTCTAAAAAGTTGTCTCCATCAAAGCCTAGTTTCACAGTAATTAATGGATTAAAATGTTTTTCTGGATGTTAGAGCACACAGATCTTCAGTCTGTTGCCAAAAATATTCTTGTTCATTCACACCACCTTAGAGGAGCCTTGAGAATCATCTCAAGCTTCCTTGCTTTCCAACAGCTACCTGTCAGATGCAAGCTGCCAGAGCCTAGGTTTGCTCTACAGGGGGAAGCTACTGTATTATTACTCAAATACTCTCCGTCACTGAACAGAAAATACTTGCATTCCTCAAATTCAAGATATTATATTTTGACTTCTATGTGATTTTTTTTTTAATATAAAGAAACATAAAATTTATCTGAATTAAATATCCTTATTGTCTCTTGGAAAAAGTTATGTCCATATTTTGGGAAGCCAGATTTAAAGAGCAGAAATACACTTGGGATGAAAATTCTAATGAAAACTGGCCAAGTTTGATGTTAGGTTCTAGAAAATCAAAAGTATAGACTGAACTTAAAGACAGCAAATCTAAACAACAGGTCTCCCAATATATTTTGCACTTACAGGTCAAAAAGATACAATTGTTCAAAAACTCTTCCTTTTACTATAAATGGTTTGGGGTTTCGTGATGCAATGTGTACTTCTGCTCCTTAAGCAGGATATGCATTTTTCATTTGATAAATATAAACATTTTCTGCTGAACAACCACAAAGGCCAGAACAAGTATTTCTGATACATGTGTTCATGTATTCCAAAATGGAAATAAAACTCTTTAAAGTGCTAAGAAGTTCCCAAGGAAACTAGTATCTCGACTCTTACAGTCATGCACTTGTCAGGAAATGCCAGTTACAGCAGGTCATATACTAATAATTAATTTCTATTTCCTGCTAGAAATACAGAAGCCTGTTTCAGCCACACAATTTCTAGCACATGCTCATGTTGTTTCCTGTGTCACACTCACAATTAGTGTTATCCACATATTGTAGTCAAGGCTTTATAGCCTCTCAAAATGCCTTTTCCTTTATGAAGGAAACATCTTGAAGATGACATCTCAGACATTCCCAAGTTTCAACTGTAAATACCAGTCTTCCCATAACCATACCAAGACAAGCTGAACAGTGAAACTAGTTTTCTGTTCATCTCTGTAGTATCATGTGTCACAAACACAATTTTGAAGCTCATTTCTATAGCAGAATCTGTTAAAAGTTCTTGAAATGCTTAGAATCGTTAATTAAACTAGAAGAATAAATATGGGTATTTATAATAAACATTTTACCCTCTAAAATTTTTAAACAGCTTGAGTAGTTCTGAATGTGGCAGTTTATACACTAAAATGAGAGGATAAAAGAGAAGTATCTGTCAATTCATGTTTTGAACAGTTACAAAGCCATTCAAGTCATTCTAACTGTACATTACCTTTTCACTTGAAGGCTGAATCTCTCAAACAGACAAATTTAAAACCATATTTAAAACCAAGCTACTACCACGCTGCTAAAACAAACACCCTCCACCCCCAAAGATGTAAGAGTCTATACACAGCAGTGAGTTGGAGGTTCAAACACCCCTGCTGCAGGACTCACACAGCCTTGTGGGGGGCAGCCCTGAGGCAGGGAGAGGGGCTGAGCACCCCTCAGGAGGCAAGAAGTAGAGGCTCAGGCAGGAGCTGCCACAGCCTCAGCCTCATTAGCTGGTGATCTTTTTTTTTTTAACTTCCCAAGGGACCATTTGGCTCCCAGCCACAGCTGCAGACCTCTCAGGTACACATTCCCACCCCACCTCAGCACTGGTGGGTCTTCACTCCCACTCCTTCCTGCAGTGAACCACATATGGAACATACCCACAACACTTTGGACATGGACAGACCTATAAAACTAGACCCATAATAATTTCTTTTCCCCCTTCCCAAACTAGATGCCTGAACTGGCTTCCCAAAGAAGCCTGTGCATACACAAGGACAAGGGAAGAGACGGCAGAGCTGCAGGCATCCCCAGCCTGACTTACCACAGACATGCTAACCATATATTTAAAGCCTCGGGGAATGCATCTGTTACTGAAGGGACAAGAAATAAATTCAAAATTATTAAGCAAAATAAATACTTGGGGAAATTAAAAGATCAACTCAAATGCAGTGGTGCAAATTTCAGAGCTCAATGCAGTTAAATGTTAACAGAAAACAGCTTTCTTGGCACTTCATGGACTTATTGTAAATGGCCAATTTCACCATTTCCTCTGTACTGCCACTTTTCCTTTCTTGTTTGAATTTAAAAAACAGGAAGATAGTCATGAAGTCACAGGAATTGCCAGTGGACCAGGGGAAGAGCAGCAGTCTAGAAAGACTAAACTCGCTTTTTTTATGATTAGCCCACAGTTTGACACGTGTTTCTGTCACTGCCAGCACACACAGAGCTGTCCAACAATGGAAAAACTCGGTGTTCTCATCAGCCACACTGTTCATTGCCATCAAGCATTTTGGATGCCAAGAGAGTTTCCATCTAGCATTAACCCAGTGCAACAACAGCTCCTCTGAGGCAGAAATCAGGTTTTTATGATTTTTTTCAGAAGAATCTTGGTGAAGGTACTTAAGCAGAGAAACCCACCCCCTCCCCAAAGAAACACTTGACAGCTCAGGTGTGAAGGTTTTATCAGATGCAGCTGTTACTATTGACAGCTCCAAGGTAACCCTTGCAACAAACAGGTTTGAGCTCAGGCAGTGTTTTGCCAGAGATTCCTGCTTAGCTAGAAACACCACAGCAGCATTGCTCAATCCCATTTAACCATTTGATAGTACCCTCTCAACTTCACTCCAGACGGGCTGGCTGCATTTCTGAGAGAAGTCATTGCAAGCAAGTCTTGATTTCATTCACAGCTATATTCCACTTCAAATGAGCTCATAAGAAGCAATTTGAAACTTTTGTGCAGAAATGGCATTAGGAACTCTTGAAAAAAAAAAACCAAACACAAAAGTAAACCAAACACATCTAGCAGCTGAATCAACTTCCAGGAACTTCAGCTTTGGAGGGAAAGCAGGGGAGGCCAGAGCAGATTTTGCCAAGAGGCTTGGGCTGGGCTGCTCAGCCTCAAAGTACTCCAATTGCTCACTCCAGCTCTTTCTCTGTTTGGCCAGTCCAGTCCTTGACCCCATCTCACCCTTGCACCAGCTCTGACCACACATTAGGACAGTCCACATCACAACCTGGCAAAGAAATGCTTTCTTTGGCTGGTTTAGCTTTCTGCAAACTGAACTGGTCTTTTGTAGGGACCGACCAGCACCACAGAAGTCAAGAGCAGGTCCTTCCTCTGGTTCCAGAGCTGTTTCTTAGGTTTACACTGCATTATGTCACTCCACTTCTTCCCACTTGCTGTAGTGGGAAGAAAGGAAGCACAGCTTTGTTCCTCATGTAATCAGCTAAGCATGATTTTTATTTTTTTTGAAAACCAGAAAAGCTGAAGCTTTTTTTAGGTTGGCTCTGCAGTAGTTAACCTATGAGACCCTGCCTCATGAACTCAAACCTAACTTCAGGTTTCTCCCTGAGTTTACCCAAAGAGTTTGAAAGCTACATCAAAGGGGTCCCTCAAGAGATACTTCAGAAAAATAATCATATGGCCAACTGAGATTAAGTTAGCTGTACCAGACTCCACATCTCACTCTAAAGGAAAAAATCCAAACCAACAAACAAAACCAAAACAACTCTTCACAGTGTTCTCTAAAACCTAGAAATCTTTCAGCTAACTAACAGATTCTGAGTATTCCTTACACCACCACGGCAGAATACTCCTTCTCATCCCTATAGTATGTACACAAGAATAAAACAGTGACTCTTCAGCAAGTATTGTCTTATCCCAGGAAAGGAGAGAGCAATCTCAATACCAATTACTGGTATATGTCATATTAATTTCATGTGCTCAGACTTAACTGTCCAATATACTTAATTTTATACAATTTGACAGAAATAATTTTTCTTTCCATCTGCAAAAGACTAACAAAGAGGAATAAGGAGCAAATTTACTAGTCTCCTCCATGCAGTTCTCTCTTCCCTCCATCTTCAACACCACATTTTCTTTAATTAAAACCCCCATTATTCTTTAAAAAAAAAAAAAAACACAACTAAAAAAAAAATCACATTTAGGCTAAGCAACCTGTAAAATAGCCTGGAAGAAGCAGATTTGTATGACAGGCTTCTTCTCACTAAACATAACATGTATAAAGTATTGGTGAACTTTAAAATGTTGCAATACAAAATATTTGAGAGAAGAAACTAGGTCAAGACATTTAATTATAAAAGTTACCAAAAAAATCAGTGTGCTTATTATTCAGTAATTAGAAGATTGCACAGAAGTTTAGCAGTGACAATTTCACATATAAATTTCACAATATTGTGTTAGATGACAGGCATCAAAAAATCATGTATCAAATTGCTTTGAAGATCTTAAAGTAGTTCCTTAGCAGAGAAAGGTCTTCCAATCAAGAGTTTTAAAAAACCAGCCAAACCAATCCCAGAAAACTGGCTAAGAGCCACTGCTTTTAGAGTTGAACCAGACTTGGAGTTAAATGCAGCACTTTTAGATTAAATGAAAGCAAGCAGCTATTATCCCACAAGAAGAGAATGTTACGTTTCTGGCAGCGTCCTAAGACAACCCAGTGCTCTTTTGCATAGCAGACTGGAAAATCACTTCATATTGGAACAGCTGAAATAAAATTGACACCAATCTTGGAACATTAGTTATAAATACAGGAGAAACTGCTATTAAAGCCTGCATTAGCTGTGCAGTAAATTCATAATGTTATCACTTCCTTAACTTCAGATTTTTCTTTTCTCAACAGTTTTCAAACCAGACCAACAGTTTCTCTTGTAGTATCAAAGTGATTACGTTATTAAGTATTTCAAACAGACTAGAACAAATAAAAATTAAACCACATCAGATTATTCCACTCTGTAATTCCAGGTGCATTTCTGTATTTTTTTAATGAAGTACTGAAAATTTTAAGACACCACCAACAATGCAGGATAATTTTAAGACACCACCAACAATGCAGGATAATTTTAAGATACCACCAACAATAAACAAAACCGTAACAACTCAGACTTTATTCTGAGTAGCTCAAAAACGTATCTACCCCTTATATACTCTTCCATCCATTGTCAGATAATAAAGCAAGGTCATGCAGATAACATGTTGAAACTAATCTTTCCTACAAGGGCAGAACTTGAAGTACATATTTGGAAAGCTACTCAATCCTGAAGGACTCTTTGACTACAAACTTCTCTTCTAAAAAGCATGTGAAGCTGCAAAGAGGCCATAAAGCCCAGTGTCGGGATTTTCATTTTTTTCTATCCAACTGATGCCAGGAGCATCACCTCCAGAAGAAAACAGAAACCACTGGAATGGAAGCACAGATTTTAGGTATTGGTATATTAATATTTTCTGAAGCCCTTGTTGAGAAGAGTTCAAAAATTAAAGCCAAAATTGATGAGTTGTGAGTTTTTACCTCAGACTGCAGGTGCTGGATGACAACAGTTAATGCTTCAAACTTCTGGTTACTGGATGCCAGGAATTTTTTCAGCTGCAGGATGATTCCACTTTGGGTTTCACATTTTGTTTTGTACTGTGTCAACTCTGCTGCTTTTGTGCCAGGTGAACGTGCATCTGTGGAGCCTTGAGTCTGTATGCACGAGCTCTTGGGACTCCGCTGCTTGCCCTTGTCAACTAAAACAACAACAACAACTAATTAATATGCATTTTATGTTGAAATCTCACCAAAACTTAAAAGGACAGGTGCAAAAGGAAGTAGTTAAAAATTCTTACAAACACTTTCTGAAATACTAACTAGGAGAAAGGGTTATTTCAGTAGCACTGCAGAGCAGGCACTATCATCTGCCAGGTTAATTTCTAGCACCATAACCTTGGATACACTGTTTTGCACTTTTTCTTCACCTTCATGTACTCTGTGGTATACTTTTCAACATGCTCTTTTCACTGTGCTTTGAACAAATATTTTTGGAAAATGCAAGATCTCTGTCATCCTACCTATCCAGTAACTTACTTCTAACATAAGAATTGTCCACTTTCATTTGCAACACAGATTTCATATTTCCTGCACTTTAAAATACTGCTGAATACAAAATAATTTTTTCTACATTTGTTATTTTTTCCTTTTAAAATTTTATTTGTAAAACCTCCCCTCTCCGCAGTTCAGATCTGAGCTTATTAACTAGAGGTCTTGCAGCATTTCTTAGTGCCAGCAATTTCAGTCACAAGGATAAGGCTTTAAAAAGGCTCTAAAATGTAATATATTTCAATATATATTCACAGTCCAGAAATTACATTGTTGATTTAATATTCGTAGTTATGTGGCAACCTCAATCCTTTCACAGTACACAATCATCTCATGTCAGAGGAAGCCACATTACATAATCCAGCACTTGACTCGTAAACGCTGTGTAGGTTATAGGTTTCTCTGCTGCCTTCAGACTGGAAAGGGAGTACAGGGCTGTGCAGATAGGGCCAGTCTTCCCCGTTTGATCACAAAGGGAATGAACAAACACTTTTGAAATAAAAGGGTGATGCAATAGATAAATATCCCTTGGCAATTTAATGAAGACATCTAAGCAGATTACTTTGTATAGTTTCAACTAACAAGATTTCTTCACGATAAAGTGAAAAAACCTGAGAGGTGAGATCTGGAGAAAAAAAAGTAGGAACATGCAGAAAAATGGGACAAACTAACCAACTAGAGGCAGTCCTTTCTACAGCCCAATCACCTGGTTTGAAGGTTGTCAAGTGACTTTAGAATAGTCCCAGCAGTGTAAGGTTCAATTTCACAACTGGAGACAGTGTTAATGACAAAAGCTTTGATTCTCAGTTAATGTGAGTCTGACTGCCACATCAACTATTGCATTAATACATCAGCCTCCATTTCTTTTCAAAGCCTTTGAAAACAAGATTCCTGTTCAAAATACTAATGTTCTCTGTGTCTTTCTTACTGAGCTGGGTATAAAGTGCCTCCCGAGTCTGTTAATTCTCCAAATAAATCCTCTCTGGGCAAGATTTTCTGCTAGTCAGAGAATTGACAGCATATTGCTTTATCATATTCAAATGCCCTTGGTATTCTTGGAGACTTCCCTACACTTCTGCTCAGAGATGCAGACTGTTTAAGGGTATATTTTCAATTAGAAACATATCATCTTGCAGTTTAATAGTAGAGCTGTTAAAAGGTGCATCAACATAAGCTAAATCAAAATACAAATTTGGACAACAAATGCTAAAGCTTGGCTGCCAGTTCTAGTTATCTTCTTTTTACCACCATTTTAACTTATGTGACCACTTCTTTTCTCAGAGTTCAGATATAACAATGTCCTTTGAGTAGACATCTTTACATGAATGACAGTTCACATTTGAGAGCAACCATATCAAATTTCCAGCAATCTTATGGACAGTATTGCATGTAGGAAAATACTGGTTACCTTCTGAAGCTCCTTGAAAAATCACGAGACAATAATCAAGAAGAGAGGGAAAAAAAAAAAGGAGCAGGGACTAGACAATAAACACGTACAGTCAGTTCTTCCCTTCCCTACCGCCTTACATACTCCTACTCTCTCATATATTCCAGCTCCCCTCCTGAATGCTCCACTTATGATAGAGAACCAGAGTATTCATCTTGATTTAAGAGTACTGGGTAAATTCACTGATACACTGAATTTAGTGAATGTCAAAATTTAATTAAATATTTTAAATGAGTTTTACATCAATTTTTAGGACCCTGACAGAGCTGCATTAAACCTGAACAAATGTTTGCAGATAATTTTTACTCTGAGAAAAAATTACATCACAGTTACCTAATGAAGATACTTCACTTAAATACAGTGGTACACCAGCTAACCACAAATGACAAAAGACTCCAGATATGCCCTGGATCCAGAGTTCAGCCAGCCTTTATCACTGTGCCAGTTTCATACCACTGCTTTTATCATGCTGCCCAGACCAACAAGTATTTTCCTAGAAGCTCATTCAAGCATCCAAGCAAGCCAGTCCTTGATACTATTCTAAAAAAAAAAGCTGAACAAAAAAACATGCATGAAGTGAAATTCAGTGACATTCCTGCTGGCAATTTTATCATAGATGTGTGCTACACACAGCCACTTCAAATGCTGAAAAGCATAAACCCCCTTTAGCATGAACTGCCTTTACAGATTAACACTACCGACACTCCAGTGCTTATTTATGGCCTACATACCTCTGGGCAATGACAGATCGTTTCCAGATTTGTATAGAAAGCATGCTGTGGTGTCAAAACAAAAGCCATGCTTTCATCAAAACAAAAGCATCATGAATCTGATTATTGATACCACCACATCAACGACAGTATGGGTTACCAGCCCAAGTCCTTCTCACTTTGGCCTCTTTACCTGCCACCTTTATACAGTCAGACTTGTAAAACAGAACAAATTCCATTCATAAATTAGGTTCTGGACACCTCTCCAACAAGCTCAAAACCACTCTATCCAATCTAGTTGAAAAGCTCCATTTCTGAAGACTAGAAATCAGATTTGCAAGTACTGCATATAGCACAGTAACTGAACAGAATTGCCATCTAAGGTCCTACCCTTCTTCATACCAGGAAAGAAGAAAAAATTTAAAAGTGATTTTGCAAAGACTAAGCCGTTTGATCACTGAACCATTCACAGAAGATTTGATCTAGACCTTGGAAAAGGTCCACAAATCCTCTCACTCCCTCTACAGTCACTACATGGATGGCACAGCAGCCAAGTCTAACTCACTGGGGAGTTAAATTAAACCCATTCCAAGCTTTTCCATAAAGTAAACTGTTTCCCATACACAGCTTCTGTGGTTAATAGTCATATAACGGCAAGAAATACTCAACTGTCAGTACACAGGGTGTGTTCCATAAAGTTACATTTAAGTGCTGGGGCTCTGTCCTGTACTTGACATAGTATTTGTCTGGCTGGCTACCTCAGATACTGCTGGTTTCCTGAGCCTCCCTATCTTGCGCACTGTTGCTGGATTACCAGATGAAAAATCTACCACGTGCTTTTTTGGTTTGCAGAACCAAATCAAAGCCTTCCTTTGCTTATTATGTACTAGGAAGGTCTAGGTACTAAATGTCTGCACTAACTAGAAATCATTTTAAGCAAGACATTCAATTTCTAAAAAAGTTACATTTCTTAAAAGCATTCCAAATAGCCTAAACAAGCTTCTGGACAAGCACTAGTGGAAAGTACCCCACTTCTCTTTCCACACTTGCAGTCATAATTGTCTTACCCCCAAGCACCTTCTTTTCACATTCCTCATCCAAACTGTTAGCTTCCACAGGATTTTCAAAACCAATGTGCGTCTGGTGTAAGCATTTTTCAAAGAAAAATCCTTGCTCAACATTTTCTCTTGTGGGAAGGTGCAGGTTGGTAAAAACTTTCTGCCTCTCCTCCATTTTCTGGAAAGCCTTGTCTACACACGTTAAATTGGTGCTCACTTCTTTGATCAGTAAGACCAGATCAGCCTGAGTATTTAACCGAGCTTCCATTTCTTCTCTTACTCGCTGAATTTCCTCAAGCACAGTTCTTATATCCAAGTGACTGGACTTCATCTCTGCTTTGAGATCTTCCTTCACCTGTTGCTGGCTCCTTTGCAATGCTAACACTGTTCTGATTTCCTTCTGAGATGTTTCCACATCGTGCTTTAATTCCTTCTGCCCAGCCTGCATCGCTTCCTGGCTAGCTTTCACTTCTGCCAACAGAGCAGCAATGCATTCCATCTCGATCCCCGGGAGTCGCAGGACCTCTTCCACTGTCACAGCTTCCAAGTGGTCAGGGACATTTGTGAGCTGGTAGCTGATTTCCCCTGACAGCAAGAGAGCTAGCACATTAGCCTTGGTACAGTATCCTACTGCAATCTACAGCGTGCTGCAGTGAAGGTACTAGGTAAAAAGTCTCATACAAGTGAGCCAAAGGCACTAAATAAAAGCCTTCAACAAGCACGGCTGTAGTCAGAGCTCCTTCTCAGGACTCAGCCAGAGCACTAATCAGTTTAATTGGCAGATTATGCCACACCTGAATTTTTTAAAATCTTTTGCTGACATCATTGTATGTGGGACGTCACCCCAAAAGCCACTCCCAAAAGTCATTTCATCTCTGCATCAATCAAAGTACGCCTGGGCATCAGTAACCAGGTTTGTTGCAATGCAGCCAAACACTCTGCAAGAACACACTGGCCCTTCCTTTCCAACACAAAGGCTCAAAGAGAGCCCGAATTGCCTGCAGGAGCTGAAAGCCAAACAGTTCAACAGTACATACTTATTTCAATTATATATTCAACAAGGTGATTATGCACCTGTCCTTCTGCTAATGTTTGCAGCGAGTGTTCAGAGTACATCTGTGGACATGTTTGACATTGCTGCACTTCCACTGAGTGCCCTCCTTATTCACACAGCTAGCAATACTCTCTTAGCAATCTCTGGAAGAACTCAGATCCTGAGGAAGCCTTGTAGTTCAAAAACAATAAAGAGCTACCAGAGCAATATGGGAAAACTGACTAACAAGATATTTTTGGCAGGTTAAGGAGGCCAAGCCTTTTAGCTACCAGGTCTGAGTGTTAACTCTTCTCTGTAAAAGCTAAGACTTGTTACTTTTAAGCACAGAACTCTTAATAGGTCTAGGCTCCATGTAAAAACAGGCAGATTAATACACCAGGGTGTTAGCTGTTTTGTTACACAGCAATTTAATTACCCAGTTACTGGACTGAGTTCAGAAAAAATGACCACGTAGGTCTTGGTCTACAGAAGGCATCAGTCTTTGCTTTCAAAGAGGTGAGCAAGTATTCGGCACAACACCCAGCAGAACGGGAGTCAGAGCAGCACACAATCTGGAGCTCAGGAGAACTTTTACACCACTCTTTGGCCCTGTCATGATTCAGAATGCTTTCAGAGACAGTGATGATCCCACAGATGCCCCAGAGCAGAGACCTATCCATCAAAAACTGCAATAACCCCAACAGCATTGTTTTGGGCTGGGAAGCATCACTAAGAATGCCAATAGCCCATGCGTGTACAGATGCAGGATTTCCAAATCACCACAGTGCTGCCGACCACAAAGCCAATCTGGGGAGTCTTGCCTTCAGTGAAAGTTTACCTGCTCACTTGCAGTTTGCCTCCCACGCTAGTCCAGGCATACTCATGGGACCAGGAAGGTATCAGAGATGCACCCTCCACATAGAGCACCTCACAGCTTACAGGTATTCGCTGAGTGTTTTGCTATCACAGTGGTTATCACAGCCCCCAGTGGACACAATGTTGATGATGGAGCTTTTTTCTGACTCTCTGTATCATGTGCCAGAAAGCCAGACATGGGCTTTCTGATGGGATTTCCCAGCACAGCTACAGATCACAGGTGTAGTTTCTTCCCCTCTCTGCTCCCTTGCACCATTCCTTGCTGGATTGCTATCCTGAGAGCTCCTAAGAATTACTATTCACACGGTCACTGCTAAAGACTAGTACACAAGCTGCAGAAGCCCAATGTGAAGTCTGAATCCAGATATCATCTTTGACCTACTTTAGGCAAGTAACATGGATCCTGTGCTAATACGAAGAGAAATAGCTCCAAGGGCCATCCTGCCTAAGGTTTGATCTTCTGGTGATTTTAAAGGTATAATTCCATGAAGAGCAGTGATTTCAGCAAAGTTTAAAAAAAACCACAAAAAACCCAAAAAACCAACCAACCAAAAAAAGCTTTTGGGAAGAGAGTCTACAACTGATACCCCTGGTCCCTTTGTAGAGGAACAGGCTCCTCCAGACAACAACGCAGAGCAGAATCCTAACTGGACAACAATGAGTGCTTGAGGGAAGCCTTTGTCCATAAGCTACATTGAAAGCCTGCCTGACCAAGCTCAGTGACTAATTAGGTGCTGCAATTGTCATTCCTGTCTAGCATCACCAGATCCAAAAGCTGCAGCCTTCTTTCTACATGTGTGTGTACCCACTCCAATTGCAAAGTGTTCTCTGCTAGAATGCAATATACTGAAGAAAAGCTGTCCTTGGAAAATGGTCTCTTACTTTATATGAATACATTAATTCTACCCAGAATGTAATCTATGTGTTTAGTATGTTCCTCACTTAAACTAAGAGGTCTGATTGAACCTAAGGAATCAGGCGATTTGAGCAAAACAAAAAAGGCCTTATTTAAATAAAATCTGGGATATGTTTGGGGTTTTTTTGGGGGGGGGGTATTTTGTTTTTAAGGTATTTCTTTCGCATTACAGAAATCTTTTACACAATTACCTAGCAGCAAATATCCCTATTTTTATAATTCTAGTATTATAGGAATAAAATCCACGAATTTAAAACATCTGAAAAAAGTATGACACATAGTTTTGATATCAGGACAAAAATTCACTAAATCACAGTAAACAGTTACACTTTACAGTGTTAAGTAACACAGTACATTTGAAATATTAAACAAAAGAATTTACACAAACCTTACAGTGAATCATAGAAAAAAAATCCATTACTTTGACCTTCAAAGTGGTTTCATGTTCTGTGAGGCTGACCAGTTAGTATAACTAGGACTGAGGTCAGACTTAAAACAGTAAACAGGATAGTTTCATTTCCCAAACATGAAAGAGGAAGCATCTAGTTGCATCTATATATTGACTTGTCCCTTTTTCAAAAATTCTGGTTTACAACCAATTATAATTGGTAACTGAACATATTCCCCCAATGAAAGAAAAAAAATGGAACAAAACAAAAACCAAACCAAAATAAACACCCTCCCCCCCAAAAAAACCCCCAAACAACCACCCCACAAACAAAAACATCCCACCCTTGGATTTCTTGTCACTCAGCTTTCCAAGAGTTTGAGAACTAAGGAGAAAGACCAACTTAACAATGAAAACAGAGGATAAAAACTAGAGAGGGCTACAGAACAGAATACCTGTTACATATAGAAGGAGAGAACACTTGGACAAGATTATATCCCTGCAAAGTATATATATATATATATACACACACACACTTATATTTATGAAATCAGCCAACTTACAACTAAAATATTGCAATAAAGGTAAGGAAATGCTGCTAATACATCCCACATCACATACTGAACTAAGTTATGGAAAGCATTACAAAACATCTATCCTGTATGGTATTAACAGTCATGAGACATTTATAGCTAATTATGTTCAGTGGAGTTTTGAGCTGGATCAAATTTCTCCAAATACATCAATAAGCACTGAAGTAAACTTGAAGGTCCACCTGCTTATTAAAGCCTGAAGAACACAGACCTACACTGTTGACCTCTGATCTAGATGCTTTATTGTTTCCTCCTCTTCTAATTGAGCTAGTCCTACTGATGCAGTACTGCATGACCTGTGGGTATGATTCTGAAGTTTCTCCTTCAGGAGTCACCAAATCTCAGTCTCACATCTGAACCAGCCCATAAGAGAGTGCATAACTTCACCTTGTATGTTAATCTTTACCCAGCTAGTTCTGAACCCTCAAAAAACCTCTACAACTCTCCTGCCATCCTCTCCCGCTGCCTTCCCCCCGCTGCAATGCATGTGAGATATTCAAGCAATGCAACAGAAAGACTGATCAACCATTTGATCTCACGGTTGTCATTTTAAAGTTTGCCTTTGTGACAAATTGCCAAAGTTATGGCAATTAGGAGAGGGTAACTTAAGAACATCCATACGAATAAGGAAGCTGTTGGGTTTAATCTGCAATGGTACATAAATTATCATTGAGAGGACCTGGAAATTCAGCTGGCTGTAAATTACCATCCTAAATTCTTTCAAAACTCCTGCTCTGGGCTATAAATGCAGGTCAGGCAAATACACAGGGAAAGCAGTCACAAAACTAAATTAACGGTGTCTGCAGAGAGCCTGACAAGGTTGGACTTGGATGGAAGTCTTCCAACCCTCCAGCAGCTCCACAGCTTGGTCAACTGTAATTTTTGCCTGCATCCATCTTCACAAGTGGCAAATACACACCTTCCTGCTGTGCCTCTCAGAGTCCAGGCTGGTGACTGTACAAACACAGACTCCTGAAGAAGTGATGTTTTGTTTCTAAGCTCTGCCTCAGGCCTCCCTACATAAGCTGGTGCAGACAGCCCCAGTTTGCTCTGCTCACAGTTCAAGTATGCGAGTCACAAGTCAGTTCTAGTTCACAGCAGAGCCTTCATTTTTCAGAGTTGCACCTGGATAATCTGCCCAACTGAAATGCTTAAGATGCTGCACGTCAGGAGCTTTTCCAGCAACTTATTTAGTTGGTCTTGTCTCAAAGCAGCTGGGTGAAGAGAAACAGCACTTCTCATCTTGCATCTCCCCCCTACATCAACATGATCTGAAGCCCAAGATGACAATTGAAGGCTTCCTAAAGAAGTACAGCAGCTATCTCTTTTCTTTACTCTTACTGTCACCCATTGAGCTTCCCTTCTTTAAGGTCTGGCACTAGCCTTTGTCCTGGAAAAGCAGGTTATTTCAGCTGTCATCAAATCCTTTCCAAGTTGTTCTGAACAAACCAACCAAACACCACAGAGGCTTTTAAGAAGGTTGCAAGAACTGAACAAAATTTAACTGCAGGCAGGTGAAACCTGACCTAGATGCTTAAACTGACTCAGCAGGACTAAGACACACAGCAGAAATCCCTCTGCCTTTTTCTACAGGGGTAAAAAGGTTTTTCAGCACATATTTTTTAAATGCTGTACATCCTGGAGGGGGAGTGCAGAGTCATCACACATTATTCCAGGCATTCAGTTTAAAGTACTGTTTCTGAGGTCTGTGTCTATCCTCTCATGTCAACTCATCCACTGACTTAAGGTTATTACAGCACTGACTTCTAGCCTCAGTGCAGCATTTTAAATCCATCCCTTTTCACTCTCCACTTCTAGCCACAGAACAGGATATTCTCTTTATACACACAATAATGAAAAGGAAAGGGAAATCTCAGAAGTATTTACATACTTCAAAGAGCTCTATGCCTGTTTAATGTTTTAATCACATGCTTAACACACACATATCTTGCAGCACTGGCCACACAGGGTTTCGTGCAGGTAGGAGCAAGTCTCTCCTGAAACAAAACCTATTAGCATGTCAAATGCTTCCCCATCTGTTACAATGCTATTAGGTAAGAAACCAAATGTTTATGGACCACAATAGTCCTACAGTCTAAAACTGTTACCTAGTAGTTCCTGTCTTTTGCTGTAACTCAGGGGAAAAAGAAGAGTTTATGACCTCTGGAAGAAGGGGCAGGCAACCCAGGAAGAGTACAAGGATATCGTTAGGTCACGTAGAGAGAAAGTTAGAAAGGTAAAATCTCAGCTAGAACTCAATCTGACCACTGCTGTTAAAGATAATAAAAAGTGGTTTTATAAATACATTGACAAGAAAAGGAGGAACAAGGAAAATCTTCATCTTTTATTGGATGCAGGGGGGACCACTGTTACCAAGGATGAGGAAAAGGCTGAGATACTTAATGCCTTCTTTGCCTCAGTCTTTAATAGAAAGACTGGATATCCTCAGGGCAACTCGCCCTCTGAGCTAGCAGACAGGGACAGGGAGCAGAGCAGACTCCCTCTAATACAGGGAGAAGTAGTTAGTGTCTTGCTGTGCCACTTAGACACAAGTCTACCACATTGGATGGGATCCACCCAAGGGTACTGAGGGAGCTGGCAGAAGAGTTTCCCAAGCCACTCTCCAACATTTATCATCAGTCCTGGTTAACCAGGCAGGTCCCAGATGACTGGAGATTGGACAGTGTGATGCCCATGTACAAGAAGGGCTGTAAGGAGGATACAGAGAACTACAGGCCTGTCAGCCTGACCTCGGTGCCAGGAAAGGTTATGGAACAGATCATCTTGAGTGCAAAAACACAGCACATGCAGGAAAACCAAGGGATCAGGCCCAGATAGCACGGGTTTAGGAAAGGCAGGTCCTGCTTGATCAACCTCATCTCCTTTTATGACCAGGTCACCTGCCTAGTGGATGAGGGAAAGGCTGTGGATGATGTCTACCTGGACATCAGTAAACCCTTGGATACTTTCTCCCACAGCATTCTCCTGAAGAAGCTGGCAGCCCACGGCTTGGACAGGTGTACTCACCACTAGGTTAAAAACTGGTTGGACAGCTGAGCCCAGAGAGTGGTGGTGAATGGTGCCCCATCCGGTTGGCCTTTTGGCATTCCCAAAGGGATCTGGACAGGCAACAGTATGAGATTCAACAACCCCAAGTAGTGCTACGTGGTGGAGGAAGAGTGCCTGGTAAGCTGCCCAGTGGAAAAAGACCTGGGGGTGCTGGTTGACAGTTGGCTGAACGTGAGCCAGCAGTGTGCCCAGGTGGCCAAGAAGACCAATGGCATCCTGGCTTGTATCAAAAGTAGTGTGGCCAGCGGGACTAGGGAAGGGACTGTCCCTTTGTACTTGACACTGGTGAGACTGCACCTCATGTACTGTGTCCCATTCTGGGCCTCTCACTTCAAGAAAGACATTGAGGTACTGGAGCAAGTCCAGAGAAGGACAACGAAGCTGGTGAAGGGTCTAGGGAGTAAGTCATATGAGGAGCAGCTGAGGAAGATGGGGCTGTTCAGCGTGGAGAAAAGGAGGCCCAGGGGAAACCTTATTGCTCTCTACAGCTACCTGAAAGGAGATTGTAGCAAGGTGGGGGTTGGCCTTTTCTCCCAGGCAACTAGCAACAGGACAAGAAGGAAGGGTTTCAAGCTGTGCAGGTGGGGGGTTCAGGTTGGACATCAGGAAGAATTTCTTCCCTGAAAGGGTGGCTAAGCATTGGAATGGACTGCCCAGGGAAGTGGTGCAGTCACTATCCCTGGAAGTGTTCAAGTATGGCATTTGGCACTTAGTGCTATGGTTTAGTTGACATAGTGGTGTTCTGTCATAGGTTGGACTCGATCTTGGAGGTCTTTTCTAACTTTAATGATTCTATGATTCTACCTAGAAACTGTAACACAATAATAAAAGGCATGCAGCTCTATTAGCTTCTCACTTGTTGACACAACAAATGAAGCATGAACCAAGAACACCATTTCATTATGGCATCCTTTATACAGAAACATGGGTGGAAGAGGAAACCCGCAAATGCAGAAACCAAGAGATTGCAAGCAAGGGCAGTTTTCCAACTGTATACCTTTCTAAACAAGCTTTTGCACAATTTCCACAACAGGCTCAGCAACTGCAAGGAGTCCTTTACTCCTGTAAGAGGTTCTGAAGAGAGATGCCAGCCAGTTAATCTAACACGTACTTCATACTGTTTTGGACTTTGAAATCGATAACCCACGGTGTGTAGCAAACCCTCTGCCCAACAGTGTAATGGTCTGGACTTTTTCTGTTGGTTATAAGCATGCCGCTGCCATCCTTTCATATGGAAGAGAACACTCTCACTCTCCCTGTAGTTGGGAGACACCGGGGGCAGCCAGGAATGCAAGGCTGTACAAATGTGACACTGCACTGAGGCTCCTAGGTAAGCCTCAGTACATCTTTCCAGTCCCTACCCCAACAGACTCTTACCCACATGACAGCCTTTGAACTGGGTTCCCTGAGGGTGCATGCTTATTAAAAGTAACAATCCACTAAAGCCTCAATACTTCTCAACCAAACCCATGCCTTCACCACGGCATTAACTATGATGTGTCTCTGTTCCCCTACGATATCACCTGTCCTACTGAAAACAGCACTGGGCTTGTACAACTGTTTTAGGACATTGTCCAAGGCATGACTTATCACCTGGAACACTGCTTTTTCCCCCTACAGGAAGAATGTTAATGACACACATTTTCATTTGTCAGTAGTCTGGTAAAATCCGCTACTATGCTGAATCTCCATGCTGATTTAGCCTTGCTCACATTTCTGAAGATTATGTGTGTTAAAACCTCCCTTAACCTTATACTGAAGTTTCACAGTGAGCTAGATGATGATGTTTGTAAAGATATCAAACTACATCTGAGAAAATGCATTACCTTCCAAATTGCTAGTGACTTCCAAAATAAAAGCAAAAAGACGAGAAAAGCAAAATCACTGCTGCAATTGCCTGATCAGTCAGCCTGTGCATTTTTAAAGGGCAAGTTTTGAAGGAAAGACCAGTGATCAAGACACTATTGAACTGTGTCCTACGCTGTTTTAATGTTACATGTTTCTTTATCATTTCACCAGGAGCTCTTTCTTTTTCAGTTCTTGACAAAGCTATAGTATTGGGTGAGACAAATGGCCACACATTTTGTCAAGCTGAGTAGCGGTGGATTGGTAAAGTCAGTAATGATGGCAGGAAGGAATGTAAAAAAACCACCTAAAAGCAGCAATGTCCAAATTTTCTAGTAGATTAGAAGATTGAAAGGGATAATCTTTACAAATCACGTTTCACAAAGGACTTAATATTTAAGTCTTGGACTCCTTTAAGTGTGCAATTAATATATGAGACAGATGTCTGCCTGTTAAGTGCACAGTACACACGCAAGCCTAATACCCTGCAATGTCAGCATGGTGCCCGTAACACTTCTTATGTACTACAGGCCTATCTTACAGAAACACTGGTTGAGTTTTGAACACCTAATATAAAAAGGGATTTTGTCCTACTATTGCATTCACAATACACTTCATCAATAAGTTTTCATCTAGTTAGTACATATCAAGCATGAATATGAGTCACACATCATCTGCAAGGATAAAAATATCAATAAGCCTACCATGCACCCAGAGATGACCGCAAACTAAACAAACAAATTTGAAATGTAATGCAATTTACAGAAAACAACTCTAACATGCATCAGCTAGACTGCCAGTGCATCAGAGTTGTCCAGGTTATTTCCTAAATAATCAAGGGCAATATTGATTCTTGACTTTTTTTGGGATTTTAGCTTATTCTGAATTAGGACAAAGCCTAACACGTTAGTTACGCATACAGTGCTATACACCACTGACTGAGGAAAAACAAAACAAATTGGAAGATGGCAGAACTAGTTTACTGTAATACAAACCCAAAAGCATGGGTGTTTTGATATGAGAGGGATTGGCTATATACATTAAGGAAACAACTTCATCCATCTTAAAAAACCCCACTGTCATCCATTTTTAATGACAAAGATAACAACACAATGGACAATATTTGCATGAGGATTTGTTACAGTGTGCTGATGCTTTGGTCAATGAGGACTGAACTAAAGACTGTGAACTATATCTCAGTCTACTATCCTCATGTTAGGTATTTGAATTTTGCTACATAATTCATCATATATACCACAGACAACCTTAAATCTTCAAATTCCCTACCTTTACAAGGAAAAAAAAAGCCATATTGGAAGTTAGCAATTATTTTACATAAGGGCTTTAACTAAGTTTCTAGTTCAGGTATATCTCTGAGTAGGCAAAGAAACACCTGAAGCAGTTCTGTTTTTTATTATAGTTGCAGCTGTGCCTTGTTATCCACGAAACACACAACTTCCCAAAAAAACAAGCACAGAGTGATGCTGAAGACTGATGTCCCTCACTACTCTCTGTTCCTATTTCCTCTGCCTGTTCTCTCCATTACTAACTCCTGTACAAGAAGTTGCTCCTTAATGTCTGGTGCCCTCTACTGCTTCATTGCAAGTACAGGACATGGCCTGTTTTTGCCCTTCTGCAGCCTCTGTCTACACAATCAGGACCCAGAGTCAACTGGGACAGTGAATCGCACCATGATTAGTTCATACTATCTCCAAACCCTTCCCAGATGCAATTAACTGCCTCCTCAGTGCAAATCCTGATCCCTTGGTAACTCCACATTCTTCTTGGATATACTTCGGGCATGTGTGTGTAGTGTTACAGGAAGAAGCCCATTACATCTCCACACTTGTGTAGAAAACCCTCACACAAAACCAGAATGATACAGCCTTTTTCCTTTTTCAGCCTTTCTGAAGATCCCAGTTCTCACATGTGATCAGGGGTGAAATGTCTGAAACAGCCAGAAAGGAAGAACCATTTGAGCTGCAACACTTGAACATGTTCCTTCCTACATACCATAGTCCACCCTACCATGATCAACATCAGGAACATAGGGCTGGAAGAAGCCTCCAGAAACCATTTACATCACTCCTTGTTGAGGCAAGGTAAACACTACCTAGACACAAAAGGCATTTCACCAGACTGCTCAACTGTTTTAAGTCTTACCACAAAACACTGCTACATTTTTTCATGGTACATTTTCTTCCAGTTCAAACCTGATCTGATTTCATGTAGATTAAATCATTGACAATAACCTCTCTACACGCCACATTTCACACAGATACTAACAGGCTAGCTGAGAAGTTTTCTCTTCTGCTCTCATGCATGCACAGCAGTCTCCTATGTTCTTGAAAGTCAGATACAAGGTCATCTTCAACATGCTTCCTTCCAAAAGAGCTGGCCAAAATTATAAGTATGCTAGGGATAAACATCAAGCAACTGGAAGAGACACTGTTACTTACAAATCCGAGTAAGAGAAGTTCAAAAACTTAATTTTTTTTGCATCATAAATTAGTTCTATATCTATGTATAAAACTTGGCTCCAATAAGCATAGGAAGGATTCTTGAAAGAGGAACTTCAAACAAATTCAAACAGGACTCTTACAGCGTATAGAAGTAAGCTTTTAAGTTTGCAAGCCACTTTCTGCTCATATACTAACGTCCACTCTGTTGGAGGAAAGGCAAAAAACCCCAAACCAAACCAACCCAGAACTAATTTGGAACTTTTAACTGAATCACTGAATTTCACTTCATCAATTGTGCTGCCCCTAATTCAACGTAGTAATTCTTTCTTCACTAGTTCATTAGTGAACTGTCAGTACATACATGAGCTCAGACTGTTAGATTCAAGAATTTGATATTTCTATTTTTTTCTCAACAACTCAAAGTCCTTCAGAGTAAGAGTGCAGGGAAGACTTAGTAATTTGCAAGGAACCACAGTCTTTCATTGGAAACAACTGTACAAAAGAGACTTGGAAAATATATTTTTGACCACAAGACTAGCACATTAATATGCGACATTTTTTCTTGCGCAGTGTCTGCAGCTATCTTGGATAGAGAGGACAGAATGGCTTTTAGTTTGAACTCAGAAGCTATTTATTTAATCACACTAGTATGAGCTGATGTTACATGACTGTAACAAATGTCACTGACTTTACCACGGCACTGAAATGCTGCCTAAAGGATATTATGGAAGAAAAAGTAGGGCAGACAGTGGGAATTTTAAGAGCCTCCAGAGCCCTGACTATATTTTCTATTATTGCCTTTGTGCCAAAACTGTTTCTGAAGCTGAAACACAGCTTCCTGTTTATGAAATTCTACATCTATTTAAAGACAAATCCAGATTATACTCAAATTTACTGATGATGTTCTTTAAAAAGCAAAGTGCTAGCACTTCCAAGCATGTTGGAAGCACTATAATCAGTGCTAAGTTATCCATAATAATCATACTTTATCTACCAAAAGATCACTAGAAAGTTAAATTCTAACGCTTTTCCTCATAAAATTGATGATGGCAGTTTGCAATTTCAAGTTACAAAACAAACAGCTAACATCCAAACTCACTGTTATAAACAGACTCACTTCCTAGAGAAGTCGCAAATTTCTGAATATAAACAAGAGCATAAAACAATTCAGAGACCAAGCTTTTTTTCCCCACGGACTAAAAAAAAATCAAAATCAGTGATGATATAGGCATGATTAACCTTATAGGCTCGAACTGAGAAAAGTAAAGTTTACAATAACGGTTCAACTTGCCAAATCCCTTCAAGAATTCTAGAATTCTACAGTTCTAGAGCTCTTAGGAGCTATGCAGAACATGCTAATGCAGTTGTATCAACACCATTGACTATGGTATCACTCCATGACCTTGCTCCAATCGGTATCGATTGGTTTCAATCACAGCCCCAAATGGCAACCCAGGAGGCTGCTCCTCCCCAGCTACATTGACTTAATTTGATGAGTTCACGTTCAGTCCCAGATCTGGTGTTTTCCCATGACTAAAGAATAACCAAGGAGTTACTGTACAAAAGTATTAATCTGTACTGTCATTTCCACACAAGAGAGCAGAGCCTTACCTTCATCCTACTGGCAGATGACTACCCTGTCATGTCTAGAAGATAACGTAAGAGAAATTGTATTACATTTTTCCCGTATCTAGGTGGAGGATTATCTATTTCTACAACTGTTTAATAGCTCTGTTAAGACACTGAGTTACTCTAGATCAGTACTGATATTGTAAGGCACTAGAAATGGTTTTTGCACATATCCACCTTCACTGGGCTGGTTCACACAGTGGAAGCTGTTTTTCCAATTTACAGCTGTGCTATTCATCCTTTTTGATCACATATATCAACACCATTAACATAAAGTCTCAGCAGAATGAGGAAAATTTAAGCAGCTATCAAAATTAGAGATAAGCTCACAACTTTAGGAAGATGTATTTTAGGGGACAACAGCATGTTTTAAAGAATACCAGCATAATTGAATATGTGTTTAAAATTAACCTTGAAACAGTACTTTAAAGCTACCCTAGCAGTGAAACACAATTTGCTGGTCAACAGCATATAACAGCATCTTAATATAATCACTGCAGTTGCTGCTGGTTAAAATCATCCATGTGAACTCAGTCTTTTCCATGCTTCACTGCAAGGTCAAGACAGAAAATAGCACATCTCAAGTGCCTCATACCAGCTCTAAGTGCTGCTGGAACATCCCCTTTTCAAAAGACACACAAAATGCACTTCTATAAATCTTGGCAGTCACCACATCACGGTTAAGGACCTATTTGTGTATTTCCTGTCAGGTTGAATAGTTTTCCTGCTATTAAGCAGCAAAGATATTTCCCCAGGGACCTGCCTAGGAAATTGCACGCCATTGTTTTGGGAACAGCCTACACACAAGCTAACAGCCTATGTGACAACATCTTGCCAAGCTGAAAACAGAGAACAGGGCACCACCCAGCACTTTAATCAGTCACAAGATGTGTCTCCACCCTTTGAGAAGCACAGAGTCCTTCTACTGCCCGCTGACCACATATGGAAGATAAGGGACGTCTCTTCCCAGTGACTCCTAACCAAACTGCGCAATGTAAGACTGCTTTGGCAAAGGCTGCCCCTAGTGCTAGGTATTAGGTACTAGTGCTGCCCTTAGGGAGTGACTGCTTGCCATGCCTGCTGTGGAGACCAAGCAGTTTCTGTGGAGGAAATTTAAAACATTCAGCACATCACTCTTTGCACTTAATGTTTCCTTGAGTCTCTTCTGTTCAAGCTAACAAACAACTACATTGATGGCAGACAGAGTTTTGCTTAGCTGGGTGGTGGGTAGGGAGAGAGAGAGGGGAAAGTAGGCTACAGAAATTTTCTTGAGGAGCTGGTACCTCAGGCAACTGTGGTGTTCACCGGGGTAACCCACAACTTCCCACAAGGACCAAAACCTATACGTAAGGTTAATTCCTATGAAAGATCGCCAACTACAAACACCTCTACTTGTGCCACTAACAAAGGCAGCAAGAAAAATATTCACTGCACATTACCCATGCATCTTGCCTTTCTTGATCTTAAATCCAAGCTAAGAAGTCCCTCCAGAGATAAAGAAACACAGGTTTAACAAGGTTATGCTACTCATTTCATATGGGGACCATTTTTCTTTTAAACTGGCAAAATGTCTTCACTTGATAAACAAATTAAGCAGGTAGCAGATTGTACAGTAACATTTGTAGAAATAAGCAAGCCATGATTTTATATTGGTTATACAAGTGGCCCATGCTCACGGTTAAGAAAAGCAAAGTTTTATAGCCTTCTGTTTTATATGGAATGAAATAATTTGCGAGAGTCTTTGTAAGAAAGTTCACTTATTCTTCTGTTGAAAGCATTTCCAATAATCCTGTTTTACCACTTCAAATATTTGAAAAGGCTTAGCACAAAGTCTATTCTTGTAAAAAATACAAACATAAGATTTTTAATAATTTAGGTGCTTCTAATGTAAGCAATATCACAGAGTCTTAAATTGTTATTACAGAAGTGAAGTAGTTAATGAGTATTATTTGTAACACTTGATTTTTCTACTGAAGGACATTCTCTTTAAGAAAAAGATGAGCTTTTACTAAAAGAATTTCACCACAGATGTTCCCAGCAGTCCTATTTCCTGCCTAACTAGAAATATTTCCATAACGTCACATACAGACTGTTTACACAAGTGTCCTGAGGAAGATCTTCTACTTGCTATAAATGCACAAGCATCACACTATCATGACAAGAAGTACAAAACTACATTTAAACAGTAGTTGAACACAGGAACCAAGGTTATTAGTACTCTTACTACAACTACTAGACATCAGTAAAGATAATACCAAAGAAAGGTTAATAAATAGCAACTGTAAAGAAACATCACATCCGGATACAACCCAGGTTATTTAAGGGGATTACTTCTTCTTACTTACTTCCACATTTGAGTATCTGGACAACTAAATTGAATGTTTTTTGTTTTTGTTTTTGGTTTTTTTACACTATTTAAGATGTAAGTTACACTGCCAATACATTCATTTTTCAGAAGATCAAATGCTATTTTCTTCTCCCTGTAGGACAGAGAACAGAAACAATACTCCATAACCCACAAAAGTAATGGGAAAGAGCAACTGTTGGTGGACATGGTTAGAAAAGGGCTGGTGATACTGCTAATAAATAATTAATTAATAATTCCACAGCAGTAGTTGACCATATTATCATGTTGAAATTCATTACTTAAACCTCCCCTTAAAAATAAACCTTTCTGATAACAACACTATTCCATTGGACCGCAAGAAGAGAAGACAAGCCCGGAGAGATGGGAGTCTGCTTGAAAATAATTTTCCAAATAAGTTAGGTTTTGGTATGATATTTGGTGAAACAGTCAAAAGCTGTTTGAAACACCAGTACTTTCCTAAAGGCATCGAATCCATCAATTTTGGACTTAGGTTATTCCTATGTATTGCAACACGCAGAGATTATAATTTTTTGAAATAATAAAAACAGTGGAGATGCTGCTTCATTACACAACAGCAAATTAACAGCCAATCTCTATAAACAGAAATTGTCACCTCCTGCCATTCATGGCAGTGAGAGTGGTAAGTGTGGTCCCAATCTATTCAAGATTGCCTCCACATTACGTAACATATGATGAAATCAACTGGAGATGCAAGAAATTTCTTTCATCTTCACACAACACAGTTCTCTGTGCCAACAAAGAAAGCAGGGTAACACAAAACAGCAGCGAGGCAATTGGCTGCAAATACTTGAAACACTGCATTCTAGCAATGAAATTTCATGGTATCATGTTCCTCCAAAAAAGCTTTTGCTTTATGTTTTAGAAAGCTCAAATTAGAAGGACTGAATAGGTAGTAATACTTTGTTTATCTGAATCCTGCAAGCCATTTCTACTATGGTAACAGACACATTTGCACAAACTGCAAAACTGGTAGAGGCAGCTTTTAGAAGTTTAAGCCTGGTTTTACCACACTGGAAATCCCCCAAAGTAATTTAGAAGCTGTTCAGGTTTTTAAGTGTAATTGTAGCTACCTGAAATTTTCAAACTCTAACTACTTCACAGCAATAGAACTTGCAGCCAGACCTTTTTCACCTATTAGACATATCAAGTGGGAACAAATGTACTCATAGAATATGCAATTACCACAGATCATTTGTTATGTGTTTTTTATTTACTCTCCAATTAACTTCTCTTCTATGAAGCTGAGCTGGAAGCAACAATTCTATTTATTTCATATTGACAAATACTTGAGGCATCCTTCACATATAATTAATCCCTTTAAGTGAAGGAATAACAAAAAACAACATCACTTCCTACAGTAAAGCCAGAATGCAAGTTACCAAGCATCTGCTTTCCACAGCACACCAGTTGTTCCTTCTCCAAAGATTTTTGGAGGCAAAGCTCCCCATTTACATTCACTCTCATACCTTATTAAATATATGCACAGTTTAAATGTTAACATCACATGTAAGTTATTGTTTTGACTTTGGTACATTTTTGTTGGGTTGGGTTGTGGGGTTTCTTTTGGGGTTTTTTTGGTCAGGTTTGGCAGTTCCTTCCTGCTATCCAGGCTTCCTTTGAAAATACTGGTTATCCTCGTTTTATACTTATTGTAAATGCATCCATTGGATGAGACTTGTACAGAGCACAAACTGTACTTACAAACCCCAAAACACAGAGCCCTGACACCTGAAAATAAGAATCTCCATTTAGCTATCACCTACTTGCCTACAGAAACTATGACCTATTAAGACTGAAATCAGGCACATCAGGCGGGTCATTTAGTACCCAGTCTTGAAGAGATTAAATCAGGAGCAGAATTTCATTGACTTAAACAGGAACATGATTAAATTCAAAATCCCCCATTACGAATGGTTTCCAGCTATTCAACTTCTTTTGCTTAGAACAGATAAGCTGGCTTTAGTTCTGAACTATTTTTTTTCCTTGGCTGGTGACACAAATATTTAACATACTCGTCCTGTATAAAATTTCTCCATCAGACTTTCAGATTCAGAATACTTAATAGGGTTGAGTGTGTTGGGTATCTTTCTATGGTTCTATATTAAACTGTAGTGTCAGACATTAACCAGTTCTTCACTTATTCTTCAGGGGGGGAAAAAAAGCACCATATGAACAGCAACACCCGGGGCTTTCAAAGCCCTTTAAGAGCACTGCTTTGCAATGCACAGAAGTAATTTTATAGTTCCCAATTTGATCTGAAGGAGGACTTAGGAAAGAAATCGTACTGAAAGAGGATGTCAACTGCTCAAATAAATACATTTGTGATGTCTCCTTGTATTGCTGAAATGACAAGTTTAGTAAGCAACAGAAGTCACCAGTAAGAGCATCAAGTACAGTTTGCTTAGGGGAAGGAAAGAGAGGAAAAGCAGCAAGAAGGGCTGGATGAAAACATTTTGAGACAAAACAGAATATGATCCTTGAAAAACTCTGAACAAAAGGCACAAGAGCTTTTATCTCCACTTGCAAAACTAGTTTCTTGTTTGGAATTTCATCTTTATGCAAAAGAAAAAATAAACAACTCCAAATTACTATTCTGAATTATTCATAAAAGAATGTGTTTCTCTCATGGTTTATACAGAATTACACAGAGATAATTTGCTTGGTCACACCACTGACGCATGAAGAACATAACAGCACTTTAGTCATCCTTTGGTAAGAATCCTAAATGGTTCAATAAAGGAAGCAAATATAATATTTCATCACTGAAAGACTGGTTGCCACTTAACTCATATCTGCCATGTTTATGCCATTCTGAAGTGTTTAGATTTTTGCAGTTACTTGCTACAAGTAAGCTTTAGAAGCCAAAGGATGGGTAAAGTATTTCCTGAAGGTTACAGGATTTTGTTTTGCTGAAGAGGTCACTCATTATATACAGCTAACAATGCAAGTGTACTGTATTTCCAGTTGCTGAGGAAAAATGACACTTTGATGTCTGCCTGCATTTAAAGAGAAAAGAAACTTCTGGATAGCATGACCTTGAAGCAATGTAGTCATGAAAGTTAGACACAAGATAACAAGATGAAAGATCTTAAGAAACACTTTAAATTTTACAGCAAATTTCATCTGGATTTATTCCATTCCTAGGAAAAAAAAATTATCTAATTTTATTTGGCTTCCCTTGAATTGCTTACTACATGCTTACACTGCAACATATCTGAATTACTCTAGTTACATCTCATCCATGTGGAGGTGTCTAAGTGCAAACACATCCAGCCCAAGGACCCATTTAAGTGCAATGACTAACCTAGACTAACTTAACCCCAGTGTGAACAACCGTATGCCCAGCCATGCTCCATACTGTGAAGAAACTGCATCAGGCTGCTGCAAAATATCCTGAAGCCAGAATGAAAACCCAAAAGCAAGCTCCATCCTCTTCCTCCCAACAGTGCTTACGTTCTAACTTCACTGAGTTTTTAGTGCACCAAAAGCTGTCAGCCAGGATGTGGCAACAGAAGAATTCAACTTGATCTGTGCTCAAGATTACTTTAAAACTCTACATTTCTACAATTGCCTTAAGTATCCCAAGGATGCTCTACAGTCATACAAGACAGTTGGTCTATGCTGTGATCAAAGGAAGCAAAGAATGAAATCCATGATAATGCTTATTAAAAGTGCAATCTATGTCAAAACCATTACATAACACTCATACATATGCATGTTCCTACATGGACCTTGAAGTTCCTTTTTGCAGTTACTCCTTCCCTTATTTACTGACACAGTCCCTAGTGCTCATTGTGCACATTTCTTATGTGACCTTGGAAAGAAGCCACATTTTAATCCAATTAAACCACTACAAAAAAAGATACTCCTACTGGTGCTGCAAAACCAAATATGGCTCCTCCTGGCATTTAACAACAAAAAAAATAAATTAACCTTTTACGTTCGTGATATACACTATCACTGCCTGATGTGCTGCTGCTGAGTTTTATGAACCTGAAATAATCACTAACAAGCTTCAATGCATTCCGCTGTTTCAAAACACACAGTATTATCTATACATACTTGCATTCTCCATTACAGAATATGACCTGGTTTTCAGATGCCCTACTTTTTTGGTATATTCAGCTCTAGCTAACCAAAGCTCTATATGTCAGCTTTTTGCTAACACACTGACTTCCTACAAGACACAGGGACAACAAAGGAGAATGGGGAAAGTAGGTAAAAACCTGTCTAAGCTTTCAATCTGGCACCATTAGCCTGTACATACCACACATAGAGAAAACACACAGAAGGTCTATTCAGCACTTATTTAATGAAGTGCTGCTTAACTAGAACACAGGGCTTGCAATCTATTTTACATATCGTATTTCACAGAGGCATCCTGCAGACAGGTTTTGCTTTCACATCCGCTCAAATGAAATAAAACAACAAACTGATTCTTATACTTGTTAAATTCCTTTGATATGTGCAGTGAAATCTATTTTTACTTTTCAAAATTACACAAAGTTCAGTAGCAGTTAACGAACATTTGGAAGACTGAACATCATCTCCCTTTGCCTTCTCTCTTAGGAACTTTGTCCCTGGATTATGTATTTCGTGGACATTTCACATTGTTAGCAACATAGGTATGTGCACAAAGACATCCTTTACGTTAGAATTTTTAGCATCAACGTATTTAAATCCTAGTTTAAAGCCACACAAGCAACCTGCAAATAGAAGCCTGTATTATGTTTGGACAGTTGTCCTGTATTATGTTCATAAATGAATTTATCATCCAGGAGGAACTCAGAATCTGGATTTACTTTGGCAAGGATAAGTAATGACAAGGCAAATGGTTTAAGCTGTTATGTGAAAAGCCAGGACAGTAAGGAAAGCTGACTGGTAGCACTGAACTCCAAAAAAATAAGAGCAGAGAGGGTGGTATTCAAGTGAGAAAGGAAATCCCCAAGAGGAAGAGCTTCTGCAAAACTACTTTATGTAGCTGCTTGCTCACCTCTAAGTAAAATGCAAGAAAATTACAAACAGTGCAGTGGAGAAAATATTATGTAACATGCAACTGCCATCAGTTTCTCTAGATGTCATATCCCAGCTCAAAGAAACAAACAACTGCCACCCTCCCCCAAGACAACACATGTATATCCTGGAACAAAGCTCAGCTTCCATAATCTCGCTTTATTTGCTTTGCCTGCCACTGAAGATGAAAATCAGGTCAGATGCAGCTGAGAATTTTGTAATTTGTTTGTTTGTTGTGTTTTGTGTCTGCATGGGTGTGAAGTAAACACCCCCACGCTTGTCTTGAATGTCTCAAAACTTTTTACCTTTTAGGTTTGAATCGACACAAGTGGGCACAAAAGTTTGCTTGTCCCACAACATGTATGATAACATATCTACAGGTAAGTATTCATATATTTCACACAGACAGAAAGCTACATTGTGACAGCCCGTATTCATTCTGCTTCCCTCCCTGTTTCCCCCTTGCATCCCATCACGATATAGAAAAGACAGTGCTCCCAGAAGATTAACATTAAAAGGATGAAATAAATATTTAATAGCACAGACTTCCTGATACTATTTTTGGAACTGTGCAAAGAAAGAGCAAATTCCAATTTGCATTTCATAAACAGAATAACCATTTTCCAAACAAGCAGCTCAGCACAGGTGCACACACACAGAGTTCGAATATGAAACCACTTCGCTCAAAAGTCAGACTTCTGTATGAAATTTAAAAACTTTCATGCCAACTACAGTTCTTATTTGCTAAAAATAAGTTGCTGTTAAAGTAAACAAGATATTCACACAGTGCATGCTCTGATCATCATATTAAAAATGCACAAACCTGTATGAAATATAACAGTGCTTTTCTTGTAGCCAGAAGGTAGACGAATGTTTCGGAGCAACCCCTTTGCTGTCAGCCTTACGCGCATGTTGGATAAGGAAAATTTCGGGGACCATAACATGTCTTCAGTGCAATTGGAAGATAAACAAGCAAGAAATAGCCTCCATGTACTGTCACATACTATGTTTTTTAATCGCTACTGGCAGAAGTGAGCAATTCTTGTTAAAGAAAATAGGCTTGAAGAAATAATCAAGTCTCCATTCCTTTGCTCTTATTCCTTACACACAGACAAGCAAATCATCAGTAAAAGCAGATACCCATAGCATAAATGCTGCTGGCAGCTTCTTCTCACCAGATGTTGTGAAAACAAGGCTTGTCCTCAGAATAAAATCGACTTAGTGACTTGGAAAACCAACAGCCTCCGAACTGCATCACAGTGTTGATGCTCAATCTGCTATGGGACTCCGTGGGCTGGGAGCTAGAAAAGGAGAAATGGGAGGAGGAGGAAGTGGGTGGTCTCAGCAGCTGAATATATCATCCAGCAATGTCACAGTCCATGTAATTTTTCTTTGGAGACTGTAAGGGACATTATTTGAATATTCCTGGAGGCATATTTTAGCTTTGCACCCAGAAAGGATTTCTGGAGAGCATTTTTAAAAATAGTTTCTTTCAGTCAAATATTATGTCAACATTTAAAGTCTTAACAAATCCACAAACACATCTATTCTCTAAGAACAATTCAGTGTTTGAGAGCTGCTTAAGGGAAATTCTGTTTAGCTTGGCAGCTCAACACTGCAGATGCTTCCATTTATCAGCAGAGGCACAAGGAATCAGGCATTAATTCATATTAAAACAGTTCTCTGCCAGCTGGGTTTTGAAGGCACTCAAACAGAGGTAAACAAGCAGTGCTGCAAGAATTCCTACAACACAGATGCTGTTTCCATATTTAATTAGTTCTCATAAAAATTTCTTCTATTTAATGAGCTCACAAGTTTTGTGTATACTTTGGTGAAGTTCACTGCCACTGGCAAAAATAAAATTAAAATAAATTTAGAAACTAGAAAACAGAGGAGTAACTGTTTTACCGATTAGAAAATGTCACATTTTTTACAAACAACCGTGACTATAAATACATGCACTGGCCACCTTCCTGTGCAAAAAGAAACATTTCGCTACTTTGCCTGAGGTCAGTAGCTGCCTTACTAGGCAGCCACTGAGCAGGGACCACCCAAGTATCTTTCAGCAAATGCAGAAGACAAGACAGTGACATCGCTTACTTCTTTAGGGTTGCTCGAAGAGCTGTTCTCCACAGACTTTGTATCTTTTTAGAGACAACAAAATTAGGTACTTTTCTGTTGATTCTGCACTTCTATCATTTCACCAAACCACAGCTAATGTTCTCCAGCATCCATCCCTTTGACAGTTTTTCCAGTTCCAGAAACAAGTAACACAACTCGGTCTGAAGGAGGTATAAGCCAAATCAAGAATAATCACACTGACAGGTCTCATCCCAGTGGTGCCTGACCTGCCTTCTCTTTACCACAAATCTAATTTTTATATTTTAATAGCATGTCTTACTTGCTCAAGATTCATAGCACTTTAAATTCACTAGTTCTTATTTACCAGCCAGCCAGAACTAAAAATAGCATGTTGTTGCTGCATCTGGGTATCTCTAATGTCACACAGAGGGCCAGTGCAGCGACAATGAAGCAGCTCATTGTATGCACAGCAAAGGAGCTGCAGCCCAGCACCGAGACAGACCCATTCGGCCAACCTCCACAGCACGCTGCCTGATGACACCGCTGAATGTTTTTGAATCATGTACCAAAGTATTTGTTTCCCAGCACAGTGATGTACCACCAACTCTGAAGTACTATAATACGTCTTCAGTCCACACAAACCCATTCAGTATAAGTACAAAGACAGTAAATTAGGGGTTTTTGTTTGGTTCCCAGGGCAGCCTCTGCACACAGCTGGGCATGCATGTCATTACCTCATCTATTCCTTCTACTCTGAAGAGCTTTGGCACTAGCAATGTGCGTTCATCTATCTTTCCAAAAGCCTGTAGTTCCAGACTCTTTCCTAATCCAACAGTACTATCAAAGACATCGCCTTCTTTCTGGGATGCAAGATGATTATGCTTGGAAACCACAATGAGCAGTAAACCAGAAGGCTTGTTACAGCACACTACAGTAAGCCTTGTGTATTCAGGATAGTTCATTAGCCCATCTTGTCAAATATTAGATCGCTGTTGTCAAATCCTTTCTTAATTAAGGCATTTTGAGAACTTGACCAGGCCTACGGTCAGTCTTCAAACACCATTGAACACCCAGCCACACCAAGTTTTACCATTTTGCCAGGACACCCACAAGAATTCCTTTTTATTTCCCTCCTGCCCCCACATCTCTCCAAGAGAGGAACTGCTCCATGTTGTAAATATTCTCTCATCATCCCAGTTTGATGCTCTCACAAAGGTGGAGACAGACCAACTGGGTTAAAACAAATCCCAAAACACCACAAACTAACAACAAAATGCCCGCACCCAAAAAACCAACCTGCCACCTCTCCCCATCCTTGCAATAGTGCCCAAGAGAAATCAAAAGAACTTCTCATTAGCCTGTAAAACCATAGAAGTTAAAACACCCCACTGAAACCTAACTTCCTTCCTAGGAAAAGGAGCTAGAACAAAGAATCCCTAGAAGGCAAACATCATCTAATGAACCAGTTTGGAAATCGAGGAACGAATGAATCACCAGGCAAAATATGTGCAGATAAAAGCTCTATATGGACATCAAAACGTTTGTAGCACAGACCAAAACTACTCTTACAGAGATACACAAGTTATATTTTTAACGCCTCTTCTTTCCATTCTTTGTTTGGATGGAAATAGGCCATGAAGAAACAGATACACCATCATATTATTTGTAACAGATACACTATCATATTATTTGTAAAAAATCTTCTGATTTGACAAAAATGCCTTTCAAGTCTCTAGAGCTGGAATTCTGTTAAATCCCAGAAACCTGAAACAGGTCTGCCTTATGCGGAAGTAGACCTGACAGCACTAATCAAAAGCAATAGTTGCATGTCAGTCTCGTCTAGTACCCAATCCCAGTGAGCTCTGACAGCAGCCAGCAAGAGGACTGCCCATCCCCATCGAAAGAGCTCCCAGGAGAGACTTATCTCACAGAGAGGTTCCCCTAGTGTAGCCTTTCCAGAGCTCAGTGTCACACCATGGTACACTCTGCTCCACTGTGGCTGTGCATCTGCTAGTGTTGTTTCCTTGGCTCAGGAAAACAGAACCTTCCACTGTGCCTGTATTCCCACGACAGGCACCTAGTGCCTGGTGCTGGCAGGGTACAAAGCCAGGGCTAATCCTTGGGAGCTTAACACAGCATGCCAGGAATATCCACTGTCTACATTTCATGCCTAACATGAAGATCACAGAGAGGTCTTTTTCTATCTTGACACTGCATAAGGACAACAGAAAATAGCACCAGAAAACAGCAGAATAAATTAGGAAATTATATACGAAGGACGAAAGGACTGACAGATTTTTATTTACTAGCACCTTTCTGCTGGCTTCCCTCAGACTCCAAGGGCATAACTGGTGATGAACATGAGCAAAGGGACTCTATCCTGTTACTACCACATAATTCGGTCTGGGTTGCTAAACGTATCAGTACCTGATGACACCATCAGATTGATGGAGGGGTTATACCTATTTTAACCCTGTCAGATTTAGCATATCTGCACTCCCTGGGAATATGAGTAATGTGACAAAAATGGAGCAAAGCGCATTGGCATCTGTAGGCTCTTCAATTCAGCCTCATGACACCAAGTCCACAGTGTCTGTATGTGTTTCTGTTGTCCCTGTCACTCTTTCCACATCCAACAATCACTGAGAATGCCACCAGAACACAATAAGTATCTCACATATAAAAGTCTAAATCAGAGGCTAAATCTTTAGATCTGAAAAGCCCATGTAAAGGACATCTGGCTCCACGTCACAAGACAGCAAGAGCAGTGAGGAGCAGATGGATTTTACTGGCATGTTTTCCTTCTGGAAGAACTGAAAGGTGATTGCTTATGCAAGGAGACACAAGAAGCAGGGACCTACTAAGAGCCAAAGGGTCATCTGTGTCCTCATTTTTATTTCTGGAAAATGACCGCCCCCACTCCACTTTCCTGTGACCATCTTGCTCTATGTGCTCCAGTCTGAAAAACTAACCTTCCTGTAGGCAACAGTACCTGCTGCCACAACAAATGCAAACTGAAGCCTTGAGACTAATTTTAAGCTCAAATCCTCCCCGGAAGAAAAAAGCAAACCTCTTTCTTCCTCAGAGCAGAAACTAAAATCCTAAATAATTGAGGGGTTTTTTTCTAGTACACAGAAGCTTTTAATCATTATAAATTCAGCAGCCTGTCAAACTGAAGGTAATGCTGCAGTGGATTCCCAGGCAAACAGATACAGGAATCAGCCTGATCTGTGTCTCCCTCATGCAACAGTGGTATTTATATTGTCTGCACTCTTTCAGAATTGAACACAGTCACAAAACACTGCAAGAGTCATTTAATTTTCAACTTCTGACTTAAGGGAAGAGCATGTGCAGGATGTCCCTTTCAAAATGGCATTTTTGTTAAGACTGACTCAGTCAAAATCCTACAGGGCTGGCTACTCTACAACAGTGTAAAATGTCACCAATGCTAGGATATCATGCTCTAAAATATGAAGTTTCAATCATCCAGCCAGATTGACAAAAACTCACAACCTCTTTGCTAGGGACTTCTGCTGTTCAGAAATAGGGTAGGTGTATGCTTAGGTTCTTGTGAGCTCAAGCCTCAAGGAGTGGAGGAAAAATAAACATTTAAATTAGGGCCACAGCTTATGGATCTGTTAATTATTTATTCACACAATACTGATTTATATTCACAGTGCAACTGTATTTCATCCATGGCCTCACAACACCACCACTCAGACAGTCTCTACTGAAGAGCAACTTTGCAAATAAGGTCAATTTAGGCAAGTATATGTCCCTAAGGCATGTTAATGTTTTATCTGGAGAACACAAAGCACATTAAAGATAACTTACTGTCTTCTGCTTACCTCTGTGGGCTTTTTATGTTCTCCATTACCCCAGACATGCAGACGTATAAGTTGTTTAACCATCTTTGACACAAGATCCATGAGTTGCATGTCTGAGGCAATTTAATGGTCTTTCAAGTATTGTGTCAGCTTTCCCCCTAACAGGATCCAATGACAACAATATGGGCAGCTACTTTATCTGCTGAGAAGTATCTTAAAGTATATGAGGAATGCTTGAAGAAAGCTAGAAGAATCCAGTCAGAGGACTTAAAAATAACTTAAAAAAATTAAATATTGTAAGAGGACATTAAGAGTCAGCTTTAGAATACCTCATATATCTCACCTCAAAACTAAGAAAAACTCAGTAGAATTGACAACTCAATTACTCACTGTTTACTGAAAATGCATTAAACAACATGCACAATCTGAGGAACTCCAGAGAGACAAAGAAAAAAAAAAACAAGTCTGACAACATCAGAAGAGATCTACATCTAGATTTAACTGGATAAAGAAGGGATAAAAAGATAGAGAGAACCAAGTGGTAGGATGGCATATTCAATATAATTTGGCATTGCATACTGCAACTCCCTTGGGAATAACAAAATACTGGTATGTGATCCTGATGGTCTGTCAAAGCTCTAAAGTCTCTTAACAAAATAAAAATGTATTGTTCTCTTAATTACTGAAAAAAAAGGGAAAGAATTCAGATACTTTAAAATTCATTGAGACAGAACAGTATAAAAACATCAACTGTGGTGAATCCTAACAATGCAATCCTAACAAATGAAAGCCATTAGGACACACTTCCACACTAGATAAGCCTTGAACTCAGCTTCCAACACTGGGAAATTTTCTTTTGGACTGAGCTGATGCAATCTGTGAATATCCATTTCACCTGACACCTCTAGTCACACAGAGGCTGGCCTATCTGATATTTAGGCAAGTGTGAGAAAACCAAAGCTCTGTGTTCTTCTCCTGTGTGGCTTGTTATTGTGAAACACCAAAATAAGTACCATGGAAAAGAGCTACAGACATTCCTCCCCACAACAGAAAAAAACCCACAGAAATAAACTACAGATATCCCTCCATAGGAAGCCTGCATACTTCTGTGTCACCAGGAGTTTGGAGTATGGCTTTGCAGGGCTGGAGACAAAAGTTTCTCACAGAAGTCTGAAACATCAAGTCTTCTTTGCTGAGATTTTAAAAATAATCCCAACATTTTCAGTCCACCAATTTGAGAAACTATCAGCAGAATACCACCACCACTTGAATGAGCTGGCCCATGTGTTACTCCATAGCAAGCCTTGAGGTTTCAGAATTCATTGTTTTTTGTAAAGATACCTGTTGAAGGCCCAGGGAACATGAGCTGATTTTCAGCATGGAACAACAGACAACCTTCTCAAATTTTTAATTTTCAGAACATCAAGTTTGGGAAGAACACTAGGAAGATAAATGCAAATACATTGACAGACTTCCTTGACAGCTGAAGGGACCAACTAGGAATACATTAAGACCCCTCCCCTCATCATGTACCTCTGCTTTTGCATCCTGTCCTCAGTTGTAACAAACATACTACCTTGGGAAAAAAACCCATTTGTTTAAAAATAAAAACAAACAAACAAACACCACAACCCAAAAACCCCACTCAAAACAGATGAGTTCAGAATTTAGAGTGGCTTTCTCTGAACATCAGCACCAGTCATTTTCCTTGAAGACTTCTGGAGCACAGTGGTTGTCACCCAAGTCATTAAATCCTTAGATACAGCTGTTGTACTTACTTTATTTGTTAACAGTGGAAAAAATCTGGCCAAGAAAGTAACAGCTACTGTCTTTCAAAGACTATTTCAGGTTTACAGATATTCCCTTAACTCTTCAAAATAAAAATCATTATATGTCCCCAATGAATACATTTATTTAGTAACTGAAATTCACATGCATTTAGATTAATTCTCCATTTATTTATATAGAAATGGCAAAACGAATACCTGTTTTTATAGCTGGTTCACATGCAATAGCTACATTACTTGTAGCTTTGCTGTCTGTTTATAAGAGATTGTTTAAGGCTAGATCACGAGACAATTAAGTCATTCAGACAGTCCTCCTATTTCACATGGATGAAAAAAAAATCTAAAAAACAGACTATAGCTGGCTTTTTACTGCAGCTAGAAAGGCAACAAAATAATCCAATGCACAGTACGATATCTGCAAAAAGAGGTTTAAGCCTGATCTCACTGTTGCCTTTCAAGGGATAAAGGAAAAATACTAAACTTACATTGTTCAACTCTGGGAATTCCCATGTGTAAAATATTAACTACATTAAATGAATACAGAATCTAATCTTGTTCCTGCATCACCCCAAAGAGTTTACAAAACTGTTCCAAGTTTTTCTGCAGGATTTCCTGACTTTTCTTTTGGAGACAGGGGCAGAGACAGAAAAACTGACAAACCCAACTTATTTAGAAATGCTGAAGCTCTTAACGGGAGAGACTGAGAATCCAGTCTCAACACAACTATATTGAAGTTCCCAATTAAAGCTAGTCAGAAATGTTTCTTCTGCAATATGGAAGATCTGGACCTCCTGACTGCCAGGGTACATATGTTCACATACACATCAACTTGCAAAAACTTTTAGAAGCAATACACACCACCCCCCACTCAAACCCAAAAAGACCTTCTGATCAGATACAAAAGGAGAAACAGAGCCCTAATAAGTCACTTGACCAGATATCCCTCATCAGTAGGGTAATTTGCCACCATGCTGAAGACTACAGATGATCAGCTAGATGAAAGAATTCACTGAAGACCTAAGTATTTGGCATTCCTAATGATGCTCATCAGCTCTCAGAACAGTCTTCCCAATTTTTAAAGAAAGTTTACAGATTTTGTCATAGTATCATGTATAATTTTAAAATATGAAGTCTTTTTTGCTGTTGTTAAAGCATAAGCACAGTGTGATGAACATTAATCCTGTGTCTTCCAGACATGGAAAGTGCAAGTATTTTGAAGGTAACCTATTCTATCCAAGAATCTACAATATAAGAACTCTTTCCTCTGAGTTTCAGCAGGGATGACTGAGGGCATGAAAGAAAGGAGTATAAAACAAACCTTAATGTATGCCTCCAACTTCTGTTTGAACCAGAGTACTTTGTTAGTAAAAGCATCCTATCCCAGTATGAGAGTTTGAGTGAGGAGCCAGCACGCACCTTTAACAACCTGTTCTAAGAGACAGCTTCATGGTCTGTCACATTTATATCTTATTTTTTCATTTAACCTTGACTGGCACAACTACTCACTTTTGCAATAAGCCTCCTGATTGAATTTATTCCCTCTCCCAGTGTTATATTTTCTCACAAATTATTGAACAAAAACAGCCTTTCTTTATGAGAGTGAGGAAACAGAATACCATGACAGAGCATATACCATTTCTTGATAAAGCTTCTTTGGTTTTCATGGCTACTATAGCCTTTAGTAACTGATTCCACTCTGCATAATCCGTCACAGTATGAGAAGATACAACATATTTAATAACACCTTACACATGTATCCAGCAGTTGTCCTACCTGTCCTGATAACAGTCTTGTGTCCCACACATAAGTGGAACCTGTTATCCATAACACACCATAGATCCCTTTCAGGGTCATGGAACAACAGGACAAGTCCTCCAATAAATATTTACATGCTTTATTCCCAAAATGATTGCTTTACCTTCAGAATTGCCAAACAGGATATTTGCTTTTGCTTGGCTTACGTAGTTTGAGAGATTACTGTATTGTAACTTATCCTTAACACTCAGTCAACAGAGACATGAGACATGAATACCCACTGCATTCACCCACACTACACTGTAATATACTGCACAGGTATTAGACATAGACCTCTTTTTCTACAGGGAGGGCTGCAGAGACAAAGGAAACAGCACTAACTTCTACTCATTTTTAGAAGCAGTTTTGCATCAGTTCAAAATTCCATCCCACAAGAGGTAACGTTTTTATTCATATTTACATTAATTAAGACATTATGGTAAGTGCACATGAACAGTCTTACTTGAAGTTAGCAAGTTAAAAAGTATAATAAAACATATTATTCCCAAGAAGTTAAATTTGCCTTAGCTTTAAAGCCAGCGCTGAAGAAATACACCACAGAACTTGTAAAACTTATTCAATGCACTGAACATCATCCATGAAAGATACACCTTGTGAATGTTTTAACACTAACAAGAAATGAACAGCTGCAAATAAACACGTCTCTCCAATTTTACAGGCACACTAACAGTGTGTTGTGGCTTGCTTTGTCAAGCAGATTCTGGCTTTGCACCACTGCTGTAAATGAATGGAAAATGGAGAAAGAGCACCAGTAGTCAGAGAACAGACGCCACATCTAGAAAAGCCTGCTATTTTTCCATCCTTTAAGTGTGAAAAGCAACGTGAACAACTGAGCTAGACATTTAATTAATGCCTTAATGCAATCAACTACCAGAGTCCTGCTGCAAGAAATTAGTCCTGGGCACAGGGGCAAGAAATAGAACTGAGGTTGGAACTCTTCACTGAGTAAGGCTAAAATCCATAGACTTAACTATGGCACTGAAATGAAAGAACAAAAGCTTTATACTAGCTGCAATCACTAGAACAAAGCTCCACTATAATATCAAAGCCACAAAGAAAATAGAAAAAAAAAAGAAGATAGTGGGTCTCATTCTACATGGTACTGGTTGACATTATTTCAGTTCATTTCAAAAAAGCTCATTTGTCCTTTCTTCAAATGTAAGACATTGTACTGCAGAACATCCAAGCAGTCACAATATTTTTATTTTGTAAGAACTATCTGCAATTGTGAGGATGGGGGGGAGGGGAAATCTTTCTTAAAAACGCAAAATACTCCATCAGAAAACTCTGCATTCATAAATGGTAAATTATACTAATGTTTTGTTTAAGTTAGAAATTTGGTAACTTCAAAGTCTAACATATCCAATTTTGGAAGCTGACTCAGTACAGGAAACAGTTCAGGTTTATTAAGACAAACACTGAAATACAGCCATTCTACTGGCAAAAGTATGATGCTAAAGAGCATTTACTAAAGAATCGCTAACTATTACAGCCGATTTGAAGTTTATGGCTGTGTTTTTAAGGCATCATATCCAGCACTTCAAAGCTATGTAGCTACATGCTTTATTAGGTTGGAAAAGATTAATCACAGAATTATGTTAAACTAGTAAAAAGGGGAGGGAGCACTACTTTTCTGCATGGAAAATAGAGAGAATGTGTCACAACTAAATTTAGGGGGAAATAAAGTTATATTTTGAGACGACTGTAAGCAAGCATAAGAGGAATTTACTTTTTTAATTCATAGTCCAGAAACAGATTTTGTTGCCTATTGTGAGTTTCCTCAATTGAGCTGATCAAGACATTTTGTTGCTAGCTGAATCATCCTATACATCCTTATACAGCAGACTACATTTGAGCTCTTGAAACGCAGTGTCAGTCGTTACCTAAACTAACATTAGTTCAGCCAAATATCAATAAAAGCAACAAACAGAACAAGCACTTTGTGCAAAGTCTTACACTTTATGTATGACAGAAGCCCTGATCCTTAACAGAAGATATCAAAGTACTCAACCACAATTGATATGTACACATTTGACACCCAAGAGAGTAAAAAGACAAAATCATTGAACTCATGTTATGACTACAGGAAATTAAAAACATACTGCCACAGTACCAGAGTTGCAGGTCAGTACTGATTTCCCTAGTAATTCCAGACTCAAATTTACAACATCTGCTTGGCTGCAGCATCTCTTTCAGAAAGACATCTGCTATTCACTCAGGGGACAAAGGGCTTTCCAGTGATCTTCAGTATCTTTCAAAAAGGGCTTTTCAATGAGTAATTAATTACAAGCAGCATTTAATTCAGTAAATACATGCTGATTCTCGGGAAACTAAATTAGACTGCCAACTCTCTTGAAAAGACCTGGAAATCATTTCAAGTAGAAACATCATCTGAAGACTTTTCTGTCTCCTGGCAGATAGAAATTGGCACCAGGTGTCCTGACTGGCACAAGCACCAAAAACAAACCCAACACGAAGTCCTTAAAACTCTGCCAGATTTTGAAACGCCATCTGCCATTTAATCAGCTGTGATTCCCTCCCCCTGCCATATGAGCAGACACACATATCAACATCCTTGGACAATTTCAACTTCTTATACAAGTGTAGTCTGCAGTGATACATAGAGACAGCTCACACCAAAAGGTTATCTACAATGAACCTTCCAGAAAAGAAAGATTCTGCATGATTCTTCTATTTGTTTTTTTTAAAGCCACAACACATGAATTCATTCATTACTTAGCTCACTGTGGCTAAACAGCAAAAACTACATCCAGTTTCATTTCCATGCTTTTTTTTTTAATACCATTTAAACCTCATTAAGTTTCACTGGAAACAGAGTAACAGATACCACAGACTGCATATTATAAGACATGGGTAGCCTGAAGACAGTAAGTAGACAAAACTCAAGACACCTTTTTCCACCTCCTTTAAAACTGGAGTCAGTGATAGTTTCAGAACTATCCCCTGCAAATCTGTTCTTCCAAGAAAAGAACCAATATACTAATATAACGTATAAACCTAATTTGAGTTGCACCACAGAAAATATAAAAATGCATTCAGAAAACTCACCAGGACCCAAACAAGATAGGCTTTGGTGTACACTTCTTCCAGGAGAACCTACGGTGTTCAGGAAGGAGAAAAAAAAAATTACACTTCAAGAGAGTAAAGAAAATACAGGATGCCTTCTCATTAAGCCAAACATGTATTTTCCATTACAATTATCATATTTCATTTAAGTCAGGTAGCACTGTTTTACTTTACTTATTCATAGAGGACTACAGATAATAAGGAACTATCATCTATACAGGCATCAAAGCAACTTTTTTCCACCTATATGCTTATAAAGCAGTAATAAATTAACAGCATTCTCAAATGTGCTGCCAATCAAGTTAGATACAAATGAAAACACCGAAAAAGTTAGTCCACCCTACCTGTATTGGAGTTATGTGAAAATTGACCTAAGAACCTCGTTATTTTTAAGGATACTAAATGAAAGCAATCTTTCAGACTGCTAGGTATAAGTGCAAAAGTCATGTGCAGAGTTCATAAAAGGTCTTTTAACACCATCTTTCTTCAGAATTTACAAATAGTATGTGATCCTATAACAGGTGTTTCAACAGGAAAAAGCTACTTTGTACTGCTACCATACTTGTTTCCCTCACCTCAGCTTTGCAAATGGAACTTCGCTCCCAAGGCGAAAATTTTGTCTTACAAAGCCTTCCTGAAGATTCTTATCTATTCTTCTGATTCACTCTGGCAGAAATTACTAATGGCAATTCAAAGTTAAAGATACAACAAATGGTTGATACAGAAACATACAAGTAGAGTAAATATCCTCAACAGAGCTGACCACTATGCTCTCACAAGAATCTTGCTTAATTTAAACCCAAACTTAGACTAGATTTTTCTATCTTGTGTCTTTCGAGCATACAATCTTACAAGCAGATGACAGAACATCACTTAACAGACACTATCCTGTATTTTTGGTCATTATGGGATGCAAGTTTCAAGCAGACAGTAGACAATGAATGTCCCTTAAACAAATACATAAGGAACATTTTGCAGACTCAGTCTCCAATACTATGAACTGAAAGGAAAATGAGGAGACTATCTCAATTACTCTGAAGTCAGAGCATAGCTGCTCTTTCTGAATACAGAGGGATTCAAGAAAAAGTGAGAAACTGACTTCACCCAACAGCTGATTACCTCTAATCTCACTGACTTTCCTTCCTGGGGGCAGTGGCCCAGCTGATTTTGGTGTGCACTGGTTCAGCGAAGCAGATTTGGTCTTGGCTCCTAGAAGTAAAAGTTGAGATGAACTTTAAAGTAGAACTATGTCACCAATTAAAGACATATCTAATATTACACATTTACAGTTAAGTACAAGATGCACAAATCTACTCAAACACATGAAGATACACCTTCTAGAACATTTAACCTATATTTAAACTTAGCTCTGCTATACCAGAACTCATATTGGAATAAAAAGATGGTTTTAATAAAGCTTCTAAGCAGGAGAAAACATTAGTAATAATTTCACTTCAGCACTAAGATCGAATCACTTAAGTCTCAAAACAGCAGCTAATACAACACAGCTAAGGAAATACTGGTTGAAAGAGACCTCCAGAGGCCAGCTATCCAGACTCCCACTCAGAGCAGGCTCACCACCAAGACAAAAATCTGCTGACCACGCTTTTGTCCAGCTGAGCTATACAAACCTCCAGGAAGGGAGGCTTTATGGCATGACTGGGCAAGGATGCATCTCCCACTCTAAAATTTGTGAGCATTTTCCACTGTCACATCATCTGGTGCTACTGAGAGGAGTTTGGCACCATGACCCTTACAGCTGTCCTTTTCAAGCCATTGACTACACAAGCTCAACTCCCTCAACCTCTCCTCAGCAGACAGAGACCTCAACCATCTTCCTAAGTCTCCAGCTGACCTTTCCAGTTTCAAAACAACCCTTCTGAACTGGGAAGGCCCCAAAACTCAGTACAGTGGTCCAGATAACACTGAACTGAAGGGGGAATACCAGCTTCTTTTGACCACACTGCTCCTGCAGGTGCTGAAGGCAGGCTTCCAGCACCCAGGTTGCTGATGATGTTAAGTTATGCATAGCTGTGCTGCATGTTTTGTACCCCCACAGAAAGCATCGGCTTGTCAGACAGACATATGATTTGTGTTTGTTTCAAAGTGATTTATGATTTGTGCTAAATTCTGTTTTTTCTCACTGTTTACTATTTTAAAGCATGTCACTACAGTATGACATTTGGCAGGCATCTCTTACTTATTCTCAGTTATGTCAGATACCAGCTTAAGTCTAAAGCAGGAGTACAGTATTTAATTAGGTTTATCCAATTACAATAACCAGTTCATCACAAAGATGGTCAGAAGCAAGCTGATTATAGCTAGGATTTAGGAAAGAGACAGAGCAAGCTTGTTTATCTGCTCCCATTATGTCTTTAATTTTGTCTAGAGAATGAGTTGTCAACTGGTGTTTGTGGCTTGAGTGGAAGAAGCACTGTTGGCTGATCAAGAGTTCCTGGTTTGAACAGGAATTGGAACCAGAACAATGTTTAATACAAAGCCAAGGAGTACATTTAATGTTTTCTTTAGCACAAGATGATAAAGCACAGTCATCTTATCTCCATCAAAAATTAAAGCTTCCAATTCAGCCAATAAGAGGAATATTAAGAAAAAGCAGCATGAAAAGCTGAGCTGTTTCTGAGACTCTTCCCCTGGAAAGATGGGATAATGCCACTGATCTACGAAAGAAGATACTTCATCTAATAATACCTTATTCAAAAAAATATCCCCATCCCTCAAGGCCCTTTCTATGCCCAATGGGGTGAAGATAATGCAAAGCCTGCATGAGGACAAGAACAATTTCAGGACAAATTCAGGGTAGGTCTACCCTGCACATTACCAGCAGCCACAGAATCTGAGCCTGAACTTTCTGAAAGAAAAGAACTCTTATTAAAATAATGTAAATCCCATGTGATGACACCTGCCACGTAGCAAGGTGCATCTAGTCCCTGTACCATGCAAACCTCTGCTGTACCACAGTGCAGACCTCCTCTTCATTTCCCTGAAATACCTCCATCAATTATGACAATTTAAAGAACATTTTAACCTTCCCATGAAGTCTTACAACACTTGAAGCATCACTGATGTGATTTTACTTCCTCGCACTGTTTTCCGAGACCACCGTTACTGAACACTGCTTCAGGAGGCAGACGCCTGCCAGTAACGTACTGTAACGGCAGGAACTGCGCTTTCACTCCGTCTACCAACAAACCCAGGTACCTTTCGGAGTTGACTTCAACAAGTGCAATCTAGGTCTTGACAGTGCTTTCAAAGGGACAGGTCCTGAAGTGCCATTCTGGCAGGCTGGTTTTGAAGGCCATTCTCCATTCTTGATGACTGTGGCACTTGCAGCTGCAATACAGAATGACAAAGAATTTGCTCTAAGCATAAATGGTTTGATGAAGCCAAGCCTGTCTTACCAGAGGCTGAAGGACCTTGAAAGAAATTTGGGTTTGTTGCCACAATGGAAATTTTTCCTTGAAAAACAAAAACCTGAAATTTCGGGAAAGCATTGTTCCACTTTTCTAGAAAAAAAACTGAAAGTACTTCTAAAGTAAGTACACATTGTTTTGGGTACTAAAAAAATTATGTATACTGACACAGAGAATAAGAAGCTAACATGGCATTTACCAGAGACAAGCAAAAACTAAGTCACTCTGGAATAGTTGGTCATACTGTTGCTCTTTTCTCTAGTCATTAAGGAAAAAAAAAAAAGGAGGGGAAAAGTTTCTGGCATGTATTATCAGGTTTGCATCAGATTAGTATTTTAATGAGGCTGGCTATTTTTAAAGGTTTGTCTAATACTGTTCATCAAAAGATGGAACATATAGTCTTGAGATTATTTTAGTCTCTTTAAATGTACTAGCGTAAAGCATAAGTTAACTGCTTCAAAAAGATGGGTTTTGGCCACTAAATACATTTTCAACCACAGAAAGAGGGGTAGAACTTCTTTCCCCTATAAAAACATATGCAACTGAAGCCACCTTCTTTTTAAAAGACAAAGAAAGTTGGAGCTCCTCGAAAGGCACAAAAGCTAAATATTGCAAAAGGATCTGTACACGAGGAACAATTTGCATAACACATCAGTAACACAGTTATTCTGTGGGAATCTGACCCTGATCAACATCAGATTAAGACCAACTTGTTTTGGTAAAACATGAGGCCTGACAGTCCTTAACTTTTTCTGTAAATTGCTAAATTAAGGATTTTTGCTCAGAGTTCACTGCAGGAAGGTAACAACTGCCTACAAACTGGTGTGCTACTTGTAAATCAGAAGCACACCATGGAAGTAACGCTCTGGGTAAGCAAGCAGCCTTCTGCAGCAGGACTAGTTAGGGCACTGTTTTGCCCTATTAAAAGCTCCAGAGTCAGCTAACCAGGCTGCATGTAGGTAGGAAAACAAAAGGCAGAGTTGCAAAGTTTGATCACTATATGATTCAAAGCTGTTTATTCACAGATTAGGAGCAGCTACTGCAATCCTGATTAAAGATGGACATATATGAAATGGTCTCACCCCAGTTAAGATATAAAGAGTTTAAAAACTCAAGTCATTAAAAGAATTTTAGTGAAGTATTGACTGTTCAGAAATGCAAGCTCAACTGCTAGGATCAGCTTTTTAACTTCTGAAACACAATTTCTTTTATTTGTAATTATTCTAATGCAATTAAAATTTGGATTCTTGTTCTTAACCTCAGAGTTTAACTATTTCAGTACATTCAAATTATAGTATTTTCAGCTCTCCACTAAAACTGAGATTTCTCTACTGTTAAAAAAAATTCTATTTTTCAATGCTCAAACTGACAGACTGCATGAAAAATATGCTTTTATTAACAATAGCATTTCACACCTCATGATTTCTAAACTTCTCAAATAGGAAGTCATTTTAGAGAAAAAAATCATAAAGTTCAAGTGCTCATTAGACAAAAAAACCCCTAATGCTGCCACAGGGAATTACCAGTCTAAAGACATCCTATAACAAAGGGCTGAGCTGACACAGCAAGAGAAACACTTCTGTAATTTTTTTCTCTGTTAATACAAGGTAAACTCCTTAAGCAAAACAAACCAGGTGACTTTGCTGAATTAATATTGTTGACAGGACCACAAGTTTGTCATAAATTTCATGACATTCACAGTGTAAGCCTCCCATTTTTATCTTTGTGTCCCCCACCAAGCTAATAAAAACATTTTAGGTTTACAAATACAATTTTTTTCCTGACATTAATGCATAGTAGATTAAATGAAAGAATGAAAAACAAGAACAGCACTGTACTTAGTATTAGAGTACTAAGTAAACTCCATAATTTTTTCCAATTTGATTTAAGGTCATAAAAATTTCACTAACATATGAATTCTATTTAATCTAAAGTCCTTACACTCACAAAACCTTACTATCAGACATAAATCCCAACTAAAGAAAAATAATCTCACAGCAAATCAGCAAATCAAAATATTGCATATATTTACCAACCTCCACAAAACAAAATGCATGCTTTAAAATAGAAATAAAAAGGAATACAACCTACTTCTTTTCCCAGTAAACGTGGCTAACAAAGGAACAATACAAAAGCTGTAAGACCCCACTACCAGCAGTGTCAGTAAGGTAATATCATAGTGGCTTCCTGAGTCAGTCGGTGGTGTTAGTGTAGAATTGATAAAAATAATAGGAGAAAAATTAGTTTCTGTGCAACTGCGGAGTCCTCCTGGTATAGTCATTTAAAAAGATCAAAGCAAGCTTAAAGTCTAGGAAGCTGCAGCCATGTTCAACCTCTCATACTGCTCTTGCTTGGTCTTCGTGAATCGGAGTGGAAAAAATTGTAAGCTTGAAGGCAGTGGACAAAACAGATTACAGCAGCTAGCAAATCAGGCTAAATAAGGAGTCATCTGTTTGGACGCTTAATCTGAATACACTCCTTTGTTATAAAGCGATGACCCCATCCTTTGTTACATGAGGGAGCAAAACGAAGAGAGGACAAAGCTGCTTAGCAATTCCAGCTACAGTCCTAAACCTGAACAGCAAAAGTCAACATGGCTGTCACAGTATCAGAACCGATCCGACTACAGAGCGATATGCACATGCATATTTTATCACACATACTCTTATACCTTTAAGGAATATATTTGGTCTCAGTTTTTTAATGAAGGCACTACGGGGGGGGGGAACCAAGGAGAAAATTTATTAAAGTATGTATGCATATGCGCATACATAAACTACAGACGTGATAAATCACGGTTCTCTTTTTCAGTCCATTGAAGACTGATTTAGCAGACATCTGGCACAAAGAAAGGTCTTTGCCCAGTCTTCAAGATATAACAGATGACATGACAGTAACAGAATATTTGAATGTACTCATTTGAATACATACAGCTGGAAATACTAATACTACTGACATATTTTTGCCACAAATTCCTACAACTGCTGTATAGCTACAAATCACAGCTAGTTCTATTATTCTTCTCCCTGTTTTTAATCAAGATGTATTTGGTTAGGTCATACACCAATGGCTGCAGTTACCTTAGAGATTACAGAAGTCTACCTATGCAAAGTTTTACCTTCTAAAACGAATTTCACTTACCAGGTTTTGATTTCATCTACACGTTTTGTATTAAAACTCCGAAAGCATATATAATCCAGTTCAAAACAACATTTAGTATCAAAAAACCTGCGATGTGTTTTTCCAAATGTTATGACAGGTAAACCATTCTGTTCAGAATTACCTCTTATTACACTACATGTAAACACTAGGAAACTCTTGCTCAAGAAGACACACTGGTTTTGTAATCTTTCAGGACAGAAGAGGAGCTGTACCAAAACCTCTACTCATCAAACCACAACCCAAGGCTCAAAGCTTCGTCAGACATCATGTCTCAAAAAGGAAAGCTCTCAGTTAATAGGCAAAAAAGTAAGTCCTAGAACTAATTCTAGGAATTAACACAGGCCTTTGTCAGACAGGACTCCCTTCCAAGGCAATTTTTTCCAACAAGCAGCTGATATTGGCTATCAGTTAAAATCCACAACCCTCACAGATACTTACTGCTGAAAAGACTTCGCTCACTCTGAGTGCTGCTGACTGAGGAGAGGCTAGGTGTTCTCTCAAGCACTGATCTTTTGACAGGCACTTTGAATTTGGCGAGGGATTTACCAGAGGAGGTTGGGGAATTTTTCACTGAGGCATGCTTCTCTCCTGGCAAAGATCCTATACCTGTCAATTAGGGGGGAAGAAGGAGGGAGAAAGAAGAACAAAAGGAGTTGGAAAGAAGCTTAAACAATTGCTTCTTTTACACATATGCCTACAAATAAAAATATTTACACAGTAAAAATCCATATAAAAAGGCTTAATCTACCTCATATTGACATGGTAAAAAATGCTGTAAATGCAGAAAAACAGTTCCAAGGATTTAAAGCATCATATTTTCCTAAGAACCAAGTCAAGAGCTTTACACATTGACCTTCCAGACAGACATCTGCACACCAAAGAATGTCTTTCTTACATTGTCCTATCTCTGTGTGTTATGGTTTGCTGTACAGGCGATCCCATAAAAATATAAAAAACCTCCACTTCACAGACAATCAAAGAAAGGATTCTTTTGTTTCTTCTTGCCCTCAAAACAAAGATTCCCATCCCCATTCCACTCTAAAAGATCATATCCTTTCAAGAACACAGACAGCATGAGAGTACTCACATAATATACTTAAAACTGACTAGTTCTGCAGAACTAATTAAACAGCACTCCCACAACCAAGTTCTTAATGGCCAGCTGGTGCAGACACATTCTTATACTAATTCCGGTTTTCACTTGAGCTTGTTGAATACAAATGCCCAACAGCTAAGTTAATCAAACAGGAAAAGTATCTATACAGGAGAAAGGTGTGCCATCTTCAGGACAGGAGCTTACTCTTGCACTACTAACAAAGCAAATACACTTTCCACAAGAAAATTTGAGTTTAGTCAAATTAAGCTTTTAGTTTATTTCTGAAAAGTGCACACCCAGATTAAAACTTCAATGGCCCAAAGGAAGTTATGTACACACAGACTTGTCCTGGCAGCTCTGAGTTGACACTTGTCAGCTCTGACAACAAAATCTTTATAGAGGCCTCTGAATATGGAGGTTTTCATTTTTGTATAAAAACAGACATGGAAGACAGGCCTATATAGTTTTTAAATATTTTGTTACCTATTATGATGAAATATATCTAAAATAGCTTAATTTCTGATGTCACCGCCATTTTCAAGTCTGACAGACAGTTTATCTTACTTGAAAAAGAGACAATTACAGTGTTTCAGATTTTGCTTTGAACAATCACATTTCTACACAAAGGGAATACCTTTCCCTTTATTCTTGTCACTATAAACCACATTTCAATTTTGCTTAAGATAAAATACTGCTGAACTATGACAGAATTAGCTAGTAATTCCACTTTATTCAACATCGGTTTTACTACAGGAACTCCACCCTTTAATACTAATGACCAAGAAACCTTCAATTTGCACCAAGACACGAAAGCATGACACTAAGGGGACTGCATTACATTTTAGGCGAGAACACACCCAATGTTTGCCTTTCAACAGTAGGTGGTGTGACAGGATTAGATAACCTGTCTCAAAACATCCTGCATCAAGTATGCAACAACAGGAACAGCACTGGTAAAGAAAGGTATGGCCAAGCTATTTTCTTCAGTTCAGATCAATTCAGTAACAAAAGAGAAACCCCACATACAACGTATACTAAACCTTCATTGGCATATTATGTAATACTGGTTACAGAGTATAACGCACAAGCTTCAACGAGTCATTAAACATGCTTTGTGTCAGATCTCTCTTTGGAGGTGCACTTTTACTACTTGTGTAACTTTACTATACAGAACTGTGATTCTGTGTATGGCTTTACTGTAGCCTGCTATTAAACCTCTGAGACAAATTATCAGCCGTATTTCAGGACCTTTTGTAAGTTACTGCAAGGGATGCTTGAATATACACAACTCACTAAAGAGCATACAAGCTTTGCTGTGCTATGAGAACACCACAAACCACAAGCTCACACTTACTGAAAACACCCTTAAAACACAGTACTCCAGAAAATATATCTGAAATAATTTGTGTTTGACAAAAAAAATATAAAATATTTGTGACATCTGAACTTCATACAACAGATTAATAACTTTATAAAACTTTCCACGTTGTTTTTTAAAACCTTGTTTCATTATTCTGGTATGTTGATCAATTAATAAGTAATTCAGACCACTCAGAAGTTCCTTTTCTAAACAGCTTCTCAGCAAAACAAGGTGCAAACCCCCCAAAAAACTCAAACCAAACAAAAAAAAACCTATCCCCCCCAAAACCAAACAAAACCCACAAAACCCCTCAAACAAACCAAAACCAAAAAGCAAACAAGAAAAAAAAGGCCGCTGTACAAACACTGCCTGTTGATGTTGTATGACTTAGTAAGTTAAATTTCTACATTTCAAAAGGTAGCTAGAGGAACAAATGCAGTTTATCAGGTGCATCTTATTCAAGATGAAGGCAGCATGTTTGATTACTACTGTGTTGGACTTGTTCATCCAGTTCTAAACATACAGGAACAAAATCCTGTTTCCTTCACACGGATTTTCACTCAAGAAGGGTCAAAGCACATATGTAAAAATGCTCAGTCTTGTCTCGTACTGCATGTTCCCTACACATGATTTGCAGCCAGCCAAACTTCTCTGCAAAAGCTGGAGTATGACAGCGCTCTGAACCAGCTGTGAACCCAAACCCATTCAGTGAGCACAGCAAGCTCTGGGACGTTGTTTCAGAAGCAGGTCAAACAGATGACATTTGCTCTTTCCTTAGTTCTTCTGCTGCTTGATATTTTCCTGTAAGGCTTCTATTAAAGTAATTACTCAAACACTCAAATACATTTTTCAAAAGCCCTGCTCAAGGGACAATTTCTTTCAGGTCATGACACAAGATCATTAAGCAACTACTCTAGGTGTTACTTCAACTAATAGTTTTACAAAGTACTTTTATAAAATAAATACTTTTCTTCCCTAAGAAAGGAGCTACACAGAACTACATGCAAAGGTTTTAAAGACAGAAGCAGGAAGATACGGCATATAAACAAAAGTGCTGGAAACAAGCACAGAAGCAGGATATTTAGTGAACCATTATTACAAAGACAACAAGCAATAGCAAAGTAACAGGCTTTCATCAGTTATTTAATCTAGTCACTGAAGCGGGATACTAGAAATACCACATTCCTCTACAATGAACTAATGAGTTGGCAATTCTTCAGAAAAAAAGTCTCCATGCAACGACCATGTTACTTGAAGTGTGTTAAAGTATCTCCTGTATTGGAATGGAAATAAGCAAAGAACAAAGCTCATTCTTCAAGAAGCTCTGCAGATAGCTTTAATATCCTTAGTAAAATAATAATCCTCTCATATGAATCCCTCATAGGTCGTTAGAAAAAGTTAAAGCTAAGGCTTCCTTTAAATAGCACTGGAGTCTAAAACACTCAAATTGAGAGAATGTTGACACTGGGTAGATTGTAAAGTCAAAACACATGCACAAATTCTGAAATTTCATGTCCACCATTTCAAACCACATCAACACATTTCATATCTAGAGCTGAGCACTGAGCAACTGGCATTCATAGAGCCACATAACACCTAGAAATGAACGGTTGGAAGCCTTTCCCAAACATAAACTTTGGGCAGACGAAGTGCAAAAGGAGTTTTTTTGAAAGATGCTTTTTGTTGTTGCTGTTTTTGTTTAACCCTAAAGCTAACACTAACAGTTGGTTTGGTCTTACATTGCCTTATGTCTTGAAAATGCTGAATTTTGGATTTTTGCCTTATGCTTTTCAGATTTTTTCTGAGAATGTAAAATACAAAGGGCTCCGTCTTAAAAGTGCTAAACTTCTTAGCTTACAAAAAATAATTTTAAGCATGATGAAAAAGCCCAGTTTAAGCCTATGGTAAAGTCTTTAAAAGCCATGGGGAGTAAACCTTCAAGAAAACATGCTGGTTTTTGGCATTTATTGAAAAGAGTAAGTAAATAATGGAAAGACAAACTGGACTTTGATATTGTTTCCAGCAGACTATTCTAATGTAGTGGTAAGAGTGCTTATGGTTGCCATTTTAAACATGTAAAGCAGGAGCAATACTAACAGTTTTCTGATGGCTGCAAGCTTCCGAGTTTGCCTGATCAGCCATCCAGCAATATCAACTATACTATATATTATGCTATACACATATCGGTGTTCCTTCAGGGAACAAAGAGCGGTTACAGTATATATCATAATTCTAAAGGTAATGTCTTTCTAATCATCTCTCCCTTTTAAAGTCTCAAATTACTACCAAAATGGCAGGACACAGTTAGGTTATGTTGCCAGTAATGGTCAACTGTTCAACCTAAACGTGGAAAAAAACAGGGAATGTCAAGTTACTGCTGGGTCTTCAAATATTTACAAGAGAGATTTACTTGTTTAGAGGATAACAGCTGGTCAGAGAACAGGCAAGACTCCATTCTCCATCTGATGGAGACTTCCACAGCATTCTCTCCATTCCTCTACAATCTTAGACAGGTATCAAGAACCAGCAGCAAGCTAGTGCCAAAACCTTAACTAGGGTGCCAGCAGCCATGCAGGTAGGTATTCCTGTGTTCTTCCTCTTGCAGCTCAATATTCTTGGACTAAAACTGGAAAACTGATCATCAGTTTTCAGCATTATATTAGCAGTTACCAACAACCAAAACAATCCTTTTTGTTCCTTAAAATGCTCCTATCATCAGAAGAGTGATTGGGTCATTTTCAGCTAAGGGAAGAGAGAGAAGACTAGTTACTCATGTATGCCTACCATTCAACTTCACTTTTCCCCCTTCCTATCTGCTCCAGTTTTGAAATGGGGCAGACTTCCTCACAGTTAAACCCTTCCACAATCAGAGAGACTCCTCCCTTTCCCATCTTCCCGCAGGCTCAACCCGTTGCATGTGACCTCTCTAGCACCTAGAAACATCTCTTCCCTGGCCTCAGGTATGAGCTCACACCTGATCTCTCACCTTCAGGGCCATCTGCCCATAATGCTGCCTGCTGGATTTAGTCAGGTTAAGGCTTTTCCTTTTGTAGACTGAACTAGAGCAAGCCCCATGAGAGATCATGTCTGCACAGTCATGCTGCCACCTCCTATGACCCCAGGCAGAGGCAGTCTCTGGACAGCAGGTAGCTTTACACCACCTTCCCAGGCCAGCTGCACAGTGGTGGCAAAGCTTGCTTGCTCTAGCTTTGCCAGGAGACTGTTGTAAGCTGTTCACATCTTGACTTAAACAAACCAACCCCAACCACTAGCTTTAACACAGCTATTGGAAAGTTCTGTCTGTTTAGGAATACTGGGCATAAGAAGTTGAATCAACATACTACAAGGGAAGCTGAGGCAAAAGAAGACTACCAACCCCATCCAATTATGCTTTTCATTATTGTCCAGCTCTTCAAGCCACAAACCCCTTCATGTGAGGCTCTGAAATTTGTTTGATGAATTGCAGCTTTAATACTCATGTCCATGGGCAGGATGAGTAGTCATCCTAGGAGAAGGACAACTCTAACCCCAAACCCAGGCAGATGGAGCTCGCTTAGCCCTGTAAGGCCATCCATCTGAGAGAAGGACACTCTAAACAAACCTACATCCTGAGGACCTCGCTGTCAGCGTCCAAGCTTGCTCGGCCCTGACAGATGAACCTTAGGATTAAAGGGTGGGTCCAGTTCCACACATACTGCGTCTCACCTAAAAAATCCATTGCGCAGGCTCAAAGGCCTTACCCACATTTGCAAAGCCCTGTAGTGACGGGCGAGGGTCGAAACGGCAGGTGAAAGGTGCTCTGGAAGCCGCAGACCCAACCCTGCATGCAGGTAGTTCAGGACATTGGTCCTCAGAGACTGACCGGAGATGACAGTCTCTTTCGGCAGCATCCTGAATGACCAAGCAGCCTTTTCAAGGACAGCACTGCTTGCTCCACTTGGAGAGGGGCCTAGAAAAGGTTTCTCCCTTAACCTAAACCTGCTGTTTCATACAGGAGGTGAAAACTGGCAAGGCAGCTGGGGGCCTTGCACTCCATGCTAAATTTCACAAATTTGTGACACGCTGTTGGGAACTAGGCGAGCTACCATCAGACCTTCATGATGCAGTCATCATCACCTTGTATAAGAAGAAAGGTATTAAATCAGACTGCTCAAATTACCGTGGTATTACTCTGCTCTCTATTGCTGGCAAAATCCTGGCAAGAATACTTTTGAACAGACTAATATCCCTTATAGCAGAAGGAATTCTACCTGAAAGCCAATGTGGTTTCAGAGCCAACAGGAGCACCACAGACCTGGTATTTGTTCTCAGACAACTGCAAGAGAAGTGTAGGGAACAGAACAAAGGTCTCTATGTAACCTTTGTTGACCTCACCAAGGCTTTTGATACTATGAGCAGAAAAGGTCTATGGCAGATTTTGGAATGCTTAGGATGTCCCCCCAAGTTCCTTGAAATGATCATCTCACTCCATGAGGATCAGCATGGCCAAGTCAGATATGGCAATGCACTTTCTGAGCCCTTTCTGATAACCAATGGTGTGAAACAAGGCTGTGTTCTCGCACCAACCCTATTCACAATCTTTTTCAGCATGATGCTCCAAAGGGCCACGGCAAACCTCGATGATCAGGACAGTATCTACATTCGATACCGTACTGATGGCAGCCTTTTCAACCTAAGGCGACTGAAGGCCCACACTAAAACCTTAAATCATCTTGTCCGGGAGCTGCTTTATGCTGATGACGCTGCCCTTGTTGCCCACACAGAAGCAGCTCTGCAGCGTTTAACATCCTGCTTTGCAGACGCTGTGGAGCTCTTTGGGCTGGAAGTCAGCTTAAAGAAGACAGAAGTTCTCTATCAACCTGCACCTCAGGAAGTCTTCCATCATCCCCATATCATCATTGGCAAATTAGAGCTCAAATCAGTCCAGCAGTTTAATTACCTAGGAGCCTCATCTCCTCAGATGGTAAAATTGACAGAGAGATAGGCAACAGGTTAATCAAGGCACATAGTGCTGTTGGAAAACTCCACAGAAGAGTGTGGCAAAATAAACACTTGAAGAAAAGTACAAAGATCAGTGTTTACAGAGCCATTGTGCTGTCTACTCTGTTATATGGATCTGAATCATGGGTCATTTACCGCCACCACCTGCATCTCCTAGAACGCTTCCATCAACGCTGCCTCCGTACAATCCTAAACATCCACTGGTCAGATTATGTGACCAATACATCTGTTCTAGAACAAGCAGCAGTCACAAGTATTGAGGCCACGTTGCTGAGAACACAGCTGCGTTGGGCAGGGCATGTCTCAAGGATGAAGGACCACCGCCTCCCTAAGATCCTGCTTTATGGTGAACTTGCCACTGGCTGCTGCAAGAGAGGAGCCCCGAAGAGAAGATACAAGGACTCCCTGAAACAACATCTCAGCCTTGGCCATATTGATCACCATAACTGGTCTACTCTGGCCTCCAATCAGGAGGCCTGGAGACACACCATCTGTAACGCTGCTGATGCCTTTGAGAAAGCACGCAGGATCACCCTTGAGGAGAAAAGACAATGCAGAAAGAATCGTATCTTGCAGAATATACCACCTAAGGAGTCTTTCTGCTGTGCCTTTTGCAACCGTCTATCTTGTACTGGCCTTTTTAGCCACCAGTGCGCTTGTAACAAACGTGGGTAGAGTCCTTCCCAGATCTTCATTCGTGAAGCCTAGCCATGATGATGATGATGATGTTATCCACAACTCTTTGAAGTTTTCTGTCACAGGAGTTCCTTGGATGAAAGAGGAACCTCACTGTACCAAAACAAATACAAGTTTCTTCTGGAAGATAATTATTCCTATTTCTCTCCTCCTTTACCTCTACCCTGAGAGAATTCAGAACTAAACAGTACAGGTGAAGAGCTACTTAAGACACACCAGCATGTCCTTGCAAGTAAATGACTAGGTACCAAGAAATTCCCCTGCAGGGAAATTACTGCACACCTCCCTCCTAAAGGAGAATATTCTTATAGATACATCCACATTTCTGATAGCGTCGATATGTTGACTGTTAGTCTCTGTAAGTACAATCATGCTTCTTGCTACAAGTGCAACACATTAAAACTTCAATGGGGCTAGTCACAGAATTGCCTGTAAAAAGTCTGGGAACATGGGTGAAAACTTTAATTCCCTAAGTATGATCAGTGATGGCACCATAAACAAAGTTGACAGGATGAAATGCTACCTTCTGGAAGCTGGAAGCCAGTAGAATATATTAAATGCCATGAATTTTGGAATATAAATAATTTAAGTTAATCCTCAAACATTTCCAACTGCCCCTCTTCTTCTCCGCCCCACTAAAACTCAGAGAACCACATCCAAATTATCCAGAGGTAAATCATCCAATTTGCTTTGAAATCATTCATTGCAACAGATTCCATATTGTCAGATACATTATTTCACTTTTACTCATTTCTCACAGTCAATTTGACTTACAAAGCTAAATAGGAAGTATTTTATTCCAAAGGGGCATTTTTATGATGAACCCTATGTATGGCTTACAAAACCACAAGCAGCATCTATCTCCTTGTTAATGAAAAGTAATAAAAGAAACTAGGTGCCAAAGTTATATTGAGTTTTTCTGCTAGTGCATGTAGTCAAATTGACAAGCTGAATTCAGATGACATCACTTTATGTTTTCTTTCAGGCTTCAAATTGTGAATTGACCATTCTGTAGCTGAATGACCAACATCTGGGGCAGGGGCTTAGAGGTCAGTATTTGGCACAAGGATATATATTGCTCCAGGCAGCTTCCAGCAAACCATTCCTGTTGAGGACAGCCAGGAAGTGAAGGCAAAATGGACTGGAAACGTTACCAGCAAGTCTGACTCAAGCAATCAGAAAAATGCTTCTAGGCCCTCACAACTAATGCTGTTTTCTGAATTCTCACAAACTCATCAACTGGACAAAAGTCCTTTTAGATACACTGTGTAAGTTTTCCCCCAGTTTATACTACAAATTAAAAGAGAACTGGTTATGAGATACAGCTATACAGTGGAGTTGCTTGGGTGAACACGACAGAAGAGGGATGTTGTGTCATACTATTAACTACAGACATTATGCTCCACGGAGACCTATGTATCAGTTTTCTCCTTCCCACACCTCTGAATGGGAATATGTGAGTTTTAAGTTCACTTTTAACACAGGCTTTAATTAGTGTAATGAATTAAAAAAAAATGAATGCATTAAAGAAAGAGAAAGAGGGATGAAGTAATTTGGACTAAGAAGGACAAATAATGATCTTGGATAAGTTAGTGTATGAAGAACCTGCTTTTAGGATCCATAAAAGAAGTTGGTTGCCCTGCAAAAGAAAAGCATAAAAAGACTGGCTGAAACTAAATTTTACACCTTATTTGCAGACCCTGGTGCATTCCAGATTTCTTTATGAGAAAGTATATGGAGACCCTTACAGTCTGTTCCAGGATTTTGAGGCAAGTCCTGACTGTTTCAGTCCAGAGAACCTGGAAGTTATGTTTCCCTTTTAAAATATTTTGTTTCCTCTTGGCAGCATGTCAATCCAACTTCAAAGAGTCACATGGTATCTAGATAGCAGGAATGATACAAGCTGAAAAATTATTTGCAGTAACTATATTTGGGTTAGCTCCTTGTTCAATATCAGAACAAAGACTCAAGGATTGTGGGAACGCTTCCTGGAACTACATTGTAATGGTTCTGCTTCACAAGTGTTGTGAAAGGCTATACCAGAAAGTCCTGAATTACCAACTTTATACATGTTTCCAGCTGTATGAAAACTGATTGAAACCATTTGGTTTCAATTTTCCATGTGAAAAGCTTTTCTTTGTGCAATAAACAGCAATAACAGTCATTAACAACTGAGTCTTAATCTGTCACTGCTTGTTCTGGTTTTAACTTTGGAAGTTTCTCTCAATTACACATTTAAGTGTAAAATCAAGCCAAAAGTCAACTACAAGAATTTAGCAATTATGAACAACAAAATCATTTCAGAGTATCACTAAACCTACTGTGGTCTAATGCAATGTAAAAATATGTTCTATAGCATAGGGGAAATAATTTTTCCCACACTTTAAACAGTTATGGAACACAGGAAAAGTCCTTCAGTATGATCAACTTTTTATATGGAGAATGTCTCACTTGTCCAGAATCTTCTTTAAGGAAACACAGAATTCATACTCTCAAGCTTCTCTCTACCCAAGCTTTCATTACTCTGGTTAAATGCTATGAAAATACTAGCAAGAGAAAGAGGTAGTACCACTGGATTAAATTAATGAAAATGATAAGTAAAGCACAGGGCCATAACTCTGCTAAAGGGATATGAGTGACTTAGATCAGAGACAAAAGAGTATCCAAAATGCAAAAAAATCTGCCAGATGGCAAAAGACATTTTTGTTACAAAGATGATTTACATGGTTTCCATTGATTTCTGGAAGCCTTTAACATCAAGTAAGGAATATTATTGATGCTTTCACATTCCCAAAGAGTTTAAATTACAAATAAGGTTTGACAGAGCTGTCGTAGCTAAGACATCAAAAGCAACGTGAAATTTCTTGGAGTGAAAAAAAATTTAAAGTAATAGTATCATTTTAAGGCAGAAGTTTTTAAGGATGGAGTTACAGCATATCAAAAATCTTACTTGCAGGTAAAATTCCTTTCTTTTACATACATATAGGTAGGTGTTGTCAGCAATAGGAGGAAAAAAGGCAGAGGTGAGCATATACGCTTTTAGATGTACAGAAAATAATTTATATTTCTATTTTATGCTGCTCAAACACAAATCAAACAATTTGCTCAAACAGTGGCTCAAACACAGTGCTTCTGTTCAACTGCATGGATGGTAACATCCGTTTGCTGGGGCAGGCTGACAGTAGAAGATCTTGGAGTGATGTTCCATGGGACCACCAAAGCTCCTTCGCTTCTCCAGTCCCCTTCCACTCCTCCCTTCAAGTGAGGCAAAGACACGACTTCCCAAATGATAATACCTCAACTATTATCAGGCCACTACTCCTCCACAGTGGTTGTGGCTACATGCAACTAGGTGGCTTTCTGGGAACAAAAACAATAGTCGCTTTCATTTCGAGACTGGTTCAAAGTCCTCAATCAGAGTTCCAGAATTACACACACAATCCAGTAAAAACCAGGTAACTCAAAATGTCTTACTCTGCATCTTGAAATCTAATGAGCATTTTCACTGACAGAAAACAAACATAAACAAAAGACATACTGCCTGCCATCCAGTACTACAAAAATCCACTTGCACTACCATGGAAAAGTTAGCTGTAGAGAATTAGATTTTTGTTTTAGAATGACTATGTCATCCTCTCTTATGGAGTAACAGAGACAAATAGTTCCAGAAATCATTTTAATAGCTTGCAACTATGACCTGATTTCCAGATTTGCCACAGAAATGAAGTTTTGCCATTTCACAAATCACTTCAGCACATGAAATCAAGATGGGCTTGCCTTTCAGACAACCAATTTCTAATTCATCAAAAACTCCAAGTCCTGGGTAAGATACCACCAATATCAGTGAACAGTCCTCAGCAGCCATTTTGAAATAAACTGGTTATTTCTAGCTTAACATGTTCTGCAAATAACCACACAAAAATAAAACGTTTGAGTTATGAGTTCTGCTCTCCTTCTGCTGTCTCCTGTTCAAGAGAAAAACTGGGAAAATTCCTTAGAATTCATGCTTTCTATTGGCTAGTTACCACTCAAAACTTAAGTTTTACAAGGAGAAAAAAAAAATTACCGAAATTTCAACTCCTGACAAGTTTCAAGGATCTTATAAATGGTGTTTTATACACGGCACTTCTTCTTTTCTTTCTTGGTTGTAGGGGAGTTCCCTGCTTCCCACTCAAAACAGCCATGTGTGACACAATCCGCTGCTCAAAAGCTCTTGATTACTCTGAGAATAATACATACACTAGTACATTTTGGACGGATGCACTGCTTCTCTCCCTCTGTACACACATGATGACAGAGCTATACTATCATTTCTCTTGTTCAGAGTATTTAAGGGACTCACTATACCACCTTCTACTGCTGCCCAATGATCTAAATACAGATAGTAACTGGATAAGAATTAGCTCTATATACGTTAGTATCTCAGGAAGAAACAAATCTGTTAAGATTTGCACATTTTTAAGACTCAATGTGACAAATGCCTGAACAACCTAGTCTGAACTCAGTGCTGACCCAGTTACAGGCAGGTGGGCTGGACTAGGTGACCTTCATAAATCCTTTCCATTCTGGATTTAGCTAGTCTGTCTGTAGCCTGATGAAATCCCAACAGCAAACAACTGTGCAGTTACTGAATGATTTATCTGGATGGGCTGAAGTTTAGCACCAGAATGTTCAAATGACTCAACTGGAAACAAAATAGTTATTCCTGCCAGGAATGCTTTAGCTTAAACAGACAATTGGGTTTGGTTTATAAACTGCCACTTGGTCACAGTAAGTGTATGTACAGTTTTACTTCAAAACCATTATAAACAGACAAGATAAGCAGCAGTAGACGTGGTTTTACTTGAAAGGTGTGGTCATATAATACTGCAGGGCTTTTGTAGCAGGACACTCCCAGAATCCCACCATGTGCCCGAGAACATTGTCCAAACACTTCTTGAACTCAGACAGGCTTGGTGCTGTGACCACTACCCTGGGGAGTATGTTCCAGTGCTCAACCACCCTCTGGAGGAAGAAACTTTTCCTGATATCCAACCTAAACCTCCCCAAGTCAGCTCCAGCTATTTCCTCGAATCCTATCAGTGGTTATGAGAGTGAAGAGATCAGTACCTGCCCCTCTGCTGCACCTTCAGAGGATGTTAAAGACCTCAAGGAGGCCTCCTCTCAGTTTTCTCTTCTCCAGGCTGAACAAACCTAACGGTCTCAGCCCCTCCTCAAAAGGCTTTCCCTCCAGACCCTTCCTCATCCTCGTGGTCTTCTCTGAACACCGTCTAATGGCTTAATGTCTATTTTATACTGTGGTGCCCAGGATGCGAGGTGAGGCCACCCCAGTGCAGAGAAGAGCGGGACAATCCCCTCCCTCGACCGGCTGGCGATGCTTTGCCTGATGCCCCCCCCAGGACACGGTTGGCCCTCCTGGCTGCCAGGGCGCTGCTGACTCATATTCAACTTGCCATCGACTGGGACCCCCAGGTCACTTCCCGCAGCTGCTCTCCAACCTCTCGTACCCCAGTCTATACACAGGAGCAGGGTTGCCTGGAAGAGGAGGAGGGATGCAGTAGGAGCGGTGCAGCAGGAGGAGGAGCAGCAGGAGGAAGAGGGGTAGAGGAGGAGGATCAGGAAGAGGAGGAGAAGGAAAAAGAGGAAGTTCGCTAGTCCACCGCTCGCTGTATGCGCAAGCCCCCGCGAGCATCGCCCTCCAGCATCCCACAGGTGACCGGGGCAGGGGAGCTTGCCACAAATATCTTGCGGGGGGGGGGGGTGTGGCCCAGGATTTTTCTAGGGGTAGGGTATCTTTGGATCTTGCAGTACTCCAAAGCTGAGGCTCGAATGCCCCTTCGGAAGATAGTGGAGAGTCCCCGGGAGGTGTTTTTTTTCGGGGGGGCTGCCGGCATAGCCCCGGCGGTGGGCGGAGGGATGCAGGTTCCGTCACCGCGGTGAGGGTTGGTCTTCCTGGGTCAGGCACCGCCGCCTCCACTGTCAGCCCACTACCGGCGGCAGGTGGGACACACACACTCACACGCACTCACACATCGGGTTTTGGGACCCACAAGGAGAGCCGGGTTGGGCAGGAACCCCGGGACCCCCAGAGTGGGGAGAGCGGAGAAGGGCGCTACCAGAGCTGGGAGACCCCCGACAGCCTGGAGGTGGGGGGAGCACGGAGAAGGGGGAGCCCGGAGAGAGGTGACTCCCAGGATTTCGGGGACTCCCAGCAGCCTGCAGTGGGGAGGGACTCCAGAGACGGGGCCCCCCAGGGAGCCCAGCATACCGAAGCAGAGTCTCAAGGGAGAAGGGAGCCCTAAAGCCCCCAGAATCCCTAAGTGGGACCCCACAGAGGAGAGACCCCCGATATTCAAGAGACCACCAGCAGCCTAGACAGGGCAGGGACCCCGAAGCGCCGGCACCCCCAATACACACGGAACCCCCAGCAGCCCAGACAAAGGAAACCCCCAGAACTCCAAAGTTGAGACCAGAGAGGGGGAACTCCTAGGAGGGCTTTTCGGGGCTGAATCCTGGCATTTTGGAGGTCTTTAGGGACACAAGATAGCTGTTGACTTCTATATATGAACTTGGGCAAGAGGACCCCCCAATTCAACGCACTCACACATCGTTTTCTCCCCCAAAACAGGATTTCTCATTCCCAAACCTTGACCAGATGGAGGAGGAAGCTGGGAGGAAAAGGAAGATGCTACAGGACACCCAGGTAGGTGAGGAGGAAGTCATTCCACCCTTCCCCCTCTGTTCTTCATCTTCCAGCCAAGCATCACCCCCAGCTGCAGGACAACCCTGCCGCTGATGCCGTCCGTCCTGCTGGGGACGGATTTGGGGGGCACCAAGGGAAATCCCCTTCCTCTTCTTTCTTCCTTCCCTCTCCTTGTTCCATTTCTTTCCTTCTTCCTTTTTCTCGTTTCCTTCCTCTCCAGGCAACGAACTGAGGGCAGAGACCATGGAGGACAAATCTGCCTGGCAGAACCTTGGGGAAGAGGCTGTTTTGAATGGCTCCACTGTGCAGGAAGCCAATGGGGAGGAAAAGCCACAAACATTCCCCACAGGAAGCAGCTCCAAACCTAGCACACAGGGCTCTGAGGAGGAAAGACCCACCTTTTGCCAGGAAGGCGGCCGGAGCTTCAGCCAGAGCTCTGACCTGGTGGTCCACCAGCGGCTTCATGAAGTGGAGAAGACCTACAAGTGCTTGGAATGCGGGAAGAGCTTCAGGCAGAGTTTCCACCTGATTCGCCACCAGAGCATCCACACCGGGGAAGGGCCCTATAAGTGTCGTGAATGTGGGAAGAGCTTCAGTGATGGCTTCACCTTTGCCGCCCACCACCGGGTGCACACAGGGGAACGGCCTTACAAGTGCTTTGAATGTGCGAAGAGCTTCAGCCAGAGCTCCAACCTCATCACCCACCAGCGCCTGCACACTGGGGAACGACCCTACAAGTGTCCCGACTGTGGGAAGAGCTTCGTCCGCAGCGCTGACCTTGTAATCCATCATCGTATCCACACTGGGGAGAAGCCCTACGAGTGTCCCAAGTGTGGGAAGAGGTTTCGGAGCAGCTCAATTGCCAACAGGCATCAGAGGACACACACAGAGGAGAGGCCCTATGAGTGTCCTGAGTGTGGGAAGAGGTTTCGGAACAGTTCTCATCTCATCAGGCATCAATGGGCACACACGGGGGAGAGGCCCTACAAGTGTCCCCAGTGTGGGAAGAGCTTCAACCAGAGCTTTACCTTGATCAGACACCAACAGACTCATCGAAAAGGGAAGCCCTATAAGTGCCCTAACTTCAGGACTTTGTCCACTGCTCCAACTTCATCACCCATCAGAGAACCAACCTTGGATTATCCACAGTGACCCAGGTTGGGTAGAGATCTGGTGACCCCCAATCCAGGTTATCCATGTTGGGCAGTGTATTGGGTTTGCGTGGACAGGTCTTGGGCTCAGGGGGCTACAGGGGTGACTTCTGTGAGAAGCTGCCAGAAGCTTCCCCCATGTCTGTCTGATTTGCATCTGTACAATGTTTATAAAGAAGCAATGAACCATGTTTAAAAATTCCCTTGCAAGGGATGGAGAAGTTAACCTGTTATAGTTTAACACATCAAATTCTACTTTGTAGCACAAAACCACTGCATAAGCAAAATAAAGGGCAAGATGTGCTAGGAATAGTGGGCTAGAACAGGGGGCTGTGGAAAGGGCATGGAGAAAAAAAACCAAACATTTCTTCTCATGTGCAGCATTAAAGTTCCAGTCTCATCAGATTATAGCGCAAGTTTGAAATGTTAGGGTGATGCTTTATGCTTGTAATTTAAGTAGCCTTTTTCCAATAGGAAAAACCTGGAAAATATTCTACGGACTACTGTAATTTCAACATACAATAAATGAGTTATGGAGGGACATATTTAGCTTAGAAAAACCCAGGGGAGTAAAGGTTTTCATTTTCAACAGCACGTGACTTCTGCTTCTTCTGAAAGTGCATCTGATTTTGTTATTTTTTTTTTTCATGAAGTGAAGAAGTTAGTTCTATAACCCAGCTATACTTATATTTATTTCTAGTGACCATGTCATGAATCTAATCTGGATTAATAACCTAAAGGAAAAATATACATCTAGATCTATATCCATCTCAGTTCTTCTAAGGCTATAATTACAGACAGGAAAGCTCTATGTTGGTATTTAGAGAGGTGATGAGTTTTCCAAGAAATGGGTAGCTAACAGTTTGGTACCTAGTTCACTGAGCAAGTGCCTCACATTAGCAAGGCTCAAATCAGAGAATGGACTATATTCACTTTTTTTGAGGGACTCATCCCATAAAGGACTACAAATACAGATTTTATCACACTTCACCACCTGTATATAATTAAGAAGGGTATTTTGGACTGGTTTAAAATCTTAGATTGAGTGAGTTAAAAAAAAAGAACAGGTTTTACTGGGTATAAATGGGTGTGTACACTTTCCACATTACAGTGCATTGTAGTGTAGCCATTTATAGCCAGGCTACCTTTGCAGCTAGTTACACTGCCACACTTGCTTAAAAAAAGCCAACCAAACAAGCACATAACCTACAAGAGGACTTCTGAATCTCTACAGTTACAGAACATAGTTCCCAGTCATGAAATTTGAGCAGAAGCCTACAGACTAGATGTGAGATTCCTCCCTGCCCTTGGTATTAATCAGTTTGAGATTAATTAGCAGCTGAAGCAGTAGTCTCTCCTTCAATTACGCTCTCTCTTTTCTAGAAACTATAGAGTTGTATTAAAATTAGGTTGAACAAAGTATATTATGACCTGAAATAAGGGCTCATTCCCACTGGAACAGAATACAGTTGCTTATTGTACGAGCTTTGTACCTGAGTTCTGTATTTTCTCCTCTTCTCTTTAAAATAATTTTAGTTGTAATTTAGCAAAGTACTATTATATAACCAAACTATAAATATTTAAGTATAGATTCTTCTTGTAGCACCACACCCTCCTAAACTCATTCCTTACAAGATGAGATTTTACAGTTATGAGGTGTAACCTGCCTTTTTTTTTGACCCTGTACCCTGCAATTTACAATTTAAACAGAACTGTGTTTAGCACCAAAAATGCAACTCTGTACCATCCTAAAAGTTCTGTCAGAAAGTACATTAAATATGATACCACTTAACCACTTTCTTAAATGAAGGTAATATTCCAGTGAAAAATTCTCTTACCGGAGCTTGCTGACAAAAGAGCTTCCTTGTGAGAAGGTGTTTTAACAGTGCTGGTAGTTTTATTTTTACATCCTCTATTCAAGGTCAACACAGATGGCACCATTTTAGCCTTGGGAGTGGATACACTTTGTAGTGCGATTGGGTCTTTCTTTGGTATGTTTTTCCCTTGAGTTGTCCCATCTTTCACAGAAGGCATCTGTTTTAAGAATAAAAAGAAAAACCAAAAAACCAGTAACAATACATCCCACTCACCACCACTGCGAGAAACTGAAGATCTCCCTTTGCAGCATCTGTAATGAAATACTGACCACCCAGGCATGGGATATGCTTAGTTAGTCTCCATCACATTGTGCACATCAGCAGTTAAGCACCTCAAGGATCATCTCCTAAATGGCCTTCAGCAACACAAACCTATTAGTTTGAAGCTAATCACTCGTAATGACAAACACACTAAAAAGAGGTTACAGAGGTGATTTTACATCAGAATTTCTTCCTCTTCCTCCCCAAACTCTAATTAAGCAATTCCATTACATGACTACACCTAATCTCAAGATCTTTACCAACAAGCTATACATATTTAACACCCTGAGAAGTTAGTTGTCCTGTACTACCTGAAACGTCACAACCATTACAGCAGCCTTTTGATCTAGGTCATATGTCACAACACAGAAACAGGTTAAAATTTTTCAGGTTGAGGTTCCATAGATAAAAATAAATTCAGGAGTGGACATGGGACAGGTTTAAAATAACTGGTTTATATGTATGAAACATCTACATTTCATACAGAATTCTTGCTACAGCTTATACACTCACTAATTCATGACCACTCTTGATGTACAGTCAAACCTATAAAGGCAAACTCATAAGACTGTACAGCTCTTTATATGCTTTTCTGTGACTCAAGTCAATATGCAGCAATTTGGTCATCCTGCTGCACTTTCAACTTTTGATTCCAATCCTCATCTTCATTTTCAGATGTTAATCTATAGTTTTCAGAAGACCACTTACTAAGTTTAGTCCAGCTGATTTGTCTACTGTATATCATTTATAGAAAGTGCTCTATTGTTTTTCCAGGCACAAGCAGAACAATTAATATCACAAAGGTTTCCATATTGACAATGGGGTAAATGAAAAGCATTCTCTTCAATACTCAGCACCAAAAATAAGGACTGAAGCAGAATCCAAGCTCTTAAAGACTTTAGAACTAAAACAGACCATTCTTGCTTTCATGCTTATTTAGGTTTTCAAGTTAGATTATTTACTCTAATAAATAGTATTAATTTCTGGTGTAATGTTTCAAAAATGGATAGCTGCTTCTGTTTTACCTAAGAGCTTCCTCCATATACTGAGCTTTACTGGAATTTTTCTGGCAAATCACTAAAACCTGTCAAAAATTCAGACTACACCAGTTTTACCATTAATAGCTGCTGCCTCCATTTCACCGATTTAACAAAAGCTGTTGAACCCAAAAATCAGCAACAGGAGAGAAACTCTGTGTCCCTACCATACATCCTGAGATCCTGGGCAACCCAACCCCAATGCTCTGCCCCTTCTTTCCCACTGTTCCTTTTATTTTATCCTTCTTTCAAGAGTATTTGAAAGCAGCACGTTTCTCCTGACAGGCAGCTGACTCATCCAGAAGTATTTCCCAGCCAACCAGCACATGCATACCTCCCGGCCAGGAAGTTTACACCTTCCAGCTGGCTGACTGCCCAAAACCAGGTATATGCCCTCTGCATGAGAAATATTTCCTGGCTACTCTTAACTATTCTAACGAGTCCTGGTTCTACTTCAAACAAACAAACTCTCAAATTATTCAAAGGAGACAGTGAAATAAGATGTTTCACCAACTCATTGGTCTTTGGGTTTTGTGTGACTTAATGTTACTGTTAATATATGCACAACATTTACATAAGTAATTTTAAAAAGTGTAATTTAGTTCTAAAGCACATTTGGAAGGAAAAGAAAATACTGAAAACAGCAATTTATCTCTAATGTCTATTTAAACTTACAGCACCACTAGAATTATCTTGAAAAATGTGTACATTAAAAGCTATATTTAGAAAACCTCACCAAATTAAGCTGTGAAATTTTACAAGTTTGACTAAATTAGGACTTGTTTGCTTTTATTAGGCATCGTGCACCAACTGCATTGTCTGTAAAAGACTTCACTAAAAAATTTTACATCACGGAATAAGATGAAGATGGAAGGACACTAAATTACAATTGAGGCCAAGTGCAACCAGTTGAAAGTAAAACAGTATTTCTTAATTTCCTTTATTAGGGAGAGACTTCACCTGGGAAATCAACATTAGAGTTACATTTGTAGAAACAAAGCCCATTCCACAGTTTCCATTCAGCACCGTGCAATGCCAAATTTCCTTTTTCCAAATGTACCGAACATACAATAAAGTATGAAAGATAAAAACTTACCAAAGGAACAGAGTGCATGTCAAACGTTTCATTTGCCACATCTTTTACCAAGGTCGCTTCCAGAAGCATTCCCATATTGGTGCTTTGCTCTTTTTCACCTCCAGCTGGGTCAATATCTTGAGCACAAGGCTGCATTAAGGAGTCTGAACTTTCCATTTTATCATTTAGCATCTCTTCCGAGCTCTCTACGCATGTTGGAAACACAGCAGAAACCAAGGAGCACGCCGAATGGGTAGCGCTTGCTTTGTCAGTGTCTTCAGGACTTTGCTTTAATGCAGGTGTCTTTGAAGTCTTGTGGGAAGCATTTCTGGGAGGTGTTGTGGCATGTACAACTTGGTTAGTGAAGAGGCGTTTGTTAAGATGTAGCTTATGGGGCTTATTTACAGGCAATTCCACTTTTGAAACTTTAGCTAGATCTACTGTCTTTTTCAACACTTTTATAGAGGACAATTGCCTTGGGGAAGCAACCCGTGAAGGTGAGGAGACAGCTGACAACTGGGAGGACTGGGGGGACTGTTTTAATGCTGTGCTGTCTCTCGACTGTAGCACAGGTCTAGACACAACCTTTGGCTTCACATTTTTGAAATCAGGTTTGGGAAAACTAACAATCTCCGATTTCTTTGCTTTGGTTATTGTTGACACAATAGAAGACCTGCCCACTGGTTTTCTTACAGTTTGATCTGAACTAGCTCTAAGCACAGACCTTTTATTATGTCCTCCTACAAATGTCTCATTTGGTCTTAGTTTAGGAGACTTGTCTCCAAGTTCTTCCAAAGCTGAAACAGAAAAAGTTCTATTTTTTGATCGTTCTTTAGGGGTTGAAGAACATAGAGCAAAAGCACTTTCATCAGCCATAGGACTGAAGACCACAAAAGTTTCTTCACATTTCAGGTCAGGTATAGCAGTCCTCTTCAATTTTGGTACACTGCAAGATACAGAAGGGGTATTGTGCATATCCTGAAGAGCAGCATTTCCAGAGATACTCTGTTCTTTGGTTAAGGGTTCACTGGTTTTCTTTGATACTTGTTCTCCATCCATTTTATCTACTGGGAGAAGGTGCACATTATTTACAAGACTATCTATGCACGTTTCAACATTGGAATTCCCAATTTCATCATGGTCAGAGGTATCCCGCAAGGATTTCACTTGGTCATCTTCATTAATATTAATGCATGGTGACAATGCATCTCGTCTATAAGGACCTATACATTCAGCAGCTAGTTCTACAGACTGTGCTTCTGTTTCCTGTGATTCTTTATCAGTCTTGATAGCGTTTTTCAGACAGTGTTCGACACCTGCAGAGATGAAATTAGGTGTTCTTTCTGAGCTGGTTCTATCAAATTTCTCTCTTGTACATATTTCAGAAAAGAGTAGTGTTCCTCTCAGATGCATATCATCATTTTGATCAGTTCCCAGAGTTTCACCTGTAACATTAGTAACATCCAATGTGCTCGGGTGGCAGCATGCCCTGTCATTTATCAGGGACTGCTCTGAAGCAGGAAGTGCTACTCCACACTTAGAGTCTGTCTGACTGTAAGGCACTGTGTGTCTGATACTCTGATTTTGCATTTTTGCCATAACAACGTCACCTTTCAAGAAGTTTGTTGTTGCTTTCAAGTCACAGTTCAAAGGACACATGCAAGTCTGTTCAGTGACAGAAGACTTGCAAGCAGCATCTGCATCTCCCAACAGAGCTCCTGGGCAGTTGTATCTGCCAGGTGTCTTCTGCAGATCAAGTACTTCAATACACTGCTGTTTTAAAAGAATACTTCTGAAGTCACTCATATTTTCAAAATCATCTTCATGCTCAGCCACTATATTCTGGTCAGTTGAATTGCTGTGTATCTTGGTGGCACAATTCTTTGAGGAAGGTGCAGCTCTGTCACGTGCGTAGTTATTTCCATTTTCATCCCTTATAAGTAAGGAAGACTTCAAGCCATTCTTTGCTTTGTCATCTGACTTCCCAACATTCATTTTGAAGGCTAAACTTCAAACCGTTTTCATTTTATACTTATTTAAAATCTCAGAGAATGCAGATTCTTCTGAACTTTGCAAAAAAAGCCCCAAACACAACAGCTTTTCCCTGGAACGTGTCAATTGTTCTGAACGATATTTGAAAAGCAGTTCTTTGTTTTCATATTTCCCAAGAGGATTCAAATGTTCTGGAATGAAAAAGAAATTAAAAACAATTAGTCAATTAGGATTTTAAGACAGTAAACATTTTTAAGCTCCTAGTCATTGAATCAAGTGCGGATATTTTGACCGATTTTCTTAAGCAAATAATGATTTTACAAAGATGTCATCCATGCACACTTACCTTCCCAAGCTGTTTCCACTTCTGTGACTGCCAAGCAACTTTGAAGTCTTTGGTCAGTTGCAGTCAAGTGCAACTTTAGGGTTACATTCTCAGATATTTGGCTTGCTTGGCTTTCATACAAGAAAAAAACCAACCCAAAAGATGTGGCTTTTGGGAAAAGGTATCTGAAGGACTATATGACAGAATGAACCATCATTTTCCCCTCTTTCAGTAGCAGATAGCCAACAATAGGGCATGGTTCCCCATATAGTGTGTAGTCAAGCTGTGAAGCGTTTTACTGCAAACTGCTTGGAAGCCAAGAGCTTACATGGGCTCAAACATAAGCAGTCAAGAGCCATGTTAAAAAACCAACCAAACAAACCAACAAATAAAACAACAAACCTGTCCAAAACTGAACTGAGATGCTCTCAGTCCTGAGCTGCAAGCAGCCAGGGAAGAATTACTGCACGCTCATCCTGATCTTACACTCTTCCCTCAGCATTCAGCCCTGGTTACTGCTGCAGATGGTTCACAGTGGATCTTCAGTCTGACCATGTCTGGTTGCACGCATGTTCTTATACACAAGTTCGCGTGAAGACAGGAAATAGAGATCTATACTGTAATTATGATGAAATACTGCTGTATAAGCTCAGGTCTACAGCAGAAATAAGAGCAGCAACATAGGAACAACAATAAGAATTGCAGTGAAGAAAAAGTTCAGTGCTTATCCCTCAATGCAGAGCCGTAACAACCCCAGAGAGCAGTTCTTGTCTGAACTGAAGGTTTTCTCCCTGCCTTTTGAGGAAGCAATGCATAGCAGAGGCAGCTCAAGGTCTTCTAAGAGTTAAGACACCTCAGATAAGAAAAGAGAGGATAGGGAGGTTCATAATCTGGGGTACACCAGTACACTTCCCACATGCTGCTGCAGCAACCAACCAGTAGATGCACATGACACCCCTGGAGACTCACTTGGAGAGCAATTTCATACCTAGTAGCAGCCTCCATCTTCTATAAAGATGATTAGCCAAGTGAAGAAACAATTCCAGTGTCCTCTCCAGCAGAGCAGAGCCACATTACCTCATCCAAAACCCTACAGGAAGGTGGGGGTGGCAGGATGGACATGGACAGACAATGCAGGACAGTGGACCACACATGGGATGGAGATGCACAAACAAAAAACCCAGTAAAGAAGAGGCCTTGCAACATGTTCCTAGCAAGCATTAAGACTGCACAGAAATACCAAAACCACAAGGACATAAATGAGAGATCAAACTGTCCAAAGCAGTTGGATGACCTCCATAGCACAATTCCATATGAAAGGCTCCAAGTACCAAAAATGAGACTAGAGATATGGAGAACTTCAGACTTAAAAGATATGGTTGCAGTGGGGTGCAGGATCTGCCAGAAAGAGGGCTCACTTACAAAGCAATAAAGTCTAAATAGGCAGAACGAAGTTCACTGGATCCAGCAAGGGAATCTGGCTGAGGATGTATTCATTGGCAAAGGTCAGCTGGCCAACTAAAGAAGGACAACTGGACAAGTCTTGAACACTATCACACATCTGGAGTGAGACTCCACTCTCCAATCAAAGAGCAGGAAGAAGGATATTTGCCATCAAAAACAATGAGCAAATAGGTCAACGGTGCTTAGCTAAAAACGCAGCCATCAGAGTGTGGCATCCTCAACCAAGGATACTGATGTAATGACATATTTGAAATTTGGTGTGAAGAAAGCAGCAGGACATGAACATCATGATTCAATATATAGGGTGGGTAGAATAATTCATAATTCACATAAGAGTTAAAGTCTGAAGTTATTTGACTGTTTGAACTATGGTGACAATAGTGGATGCAATACACCAAGACAGGTCAAGGAGGTTACAAGATCAGAAAAGATAATAATAATAAATAGATTTCTGCTAGAGCAATGCTGATTAGGCACATAGTAGAATAATTCCGTGATCATATTTTTGTATAATGGAATCAATGACTGCTTTGGAAAACAAGTTTGGCACAAGAAGAGAAGCAACTCTTGATTTGTTCTTTAACAAATAAGTTTAAAGCCTTGCAAACCATATAAGCCATTTTTAGGAAACCATAGCAGGGGAAAGAAAACAAACTCTTATCGGCAAGTACTTTAGAAAGCATAAAATGAAGCTAGCATGCTAAGTAGTGAAAGGTAAGTTACTAAAAGCAATAATGCATTATTCAAAATCTGTTCTTGCATTATTCAAAATTCACTTTTTTCCTTAAACTTTATTTTCTTCAGCTGAAAACACAGCTTGAGTAACTACATTCAAAATAAATCCCTTTTCAAACCAATGAAAAGTATAAAGCTTTTCATACTGGCTGCATGGCCCATGAAGTTTTGAGTACAAAAGCAGTACGCAGCACCCAAAGTAAGACTGTTCTAGAACTGCAGGAATGTGCCTGCTCACTATGAACCAAACACAGAGTGGCTTCTGGCCCACAACCTTGTCTTTACATGGTACTTTGAATATCTGATTCCAATTGAGGGTAAAAAGACCACAGAACAATGAAAACAACAAGCTACCGAGATCACACAGCACACCCTCCTCTGCTGCTGCTCCCCCCCCCACAGATGAAATGGCTTATATAGCTAAAAATCTCCTGCTAACTCAAGGCTGATCTAGATCTTTTGCTTACCCACTATTATTCAATCCCTATAAAGGCATAAACCACTGTAGTAGCCTCGTTTTCACCTTCAACTAGGAAACCTAAGGCAGATTGAAGAGTTCTTCCAAAAGTCTTCCCTGAAGGCAGGGCAAGAACCTGTTCTGAATAATTTTCCATTGAGTCAATCACAGAATCAACTGCTGAAAAATATCTGTGAACTTTACTTTCACTGTTGTTTTGACACATTAAAACTTGTTTGTACTTGCCTGGAGACTAGCCCTTAACACAGCTTGCTCGCCTTGTCATGCAACAAAAAGATTCCATTTTGATTCAGCATTTGCTCAGATTTAAACAGCAGTCCTACCTCTTTCAAGAGCTTTCTCTCTATGAAAACAGGCAACTTCAATATATCAAGACTTAGTAAGACCGAAATCCCAAGAATTTAAAGAATGGCACATTACCTTACAATATGCATAGCTAACAATGTCAAAACATGAGCAGCTAAGTAAACCTTGATCCAACTGATGCTGAAGGAGCTCCAAGAAAAATAAAAGCAGTTTTGAGACTAAAGAGAGAAATGAGGAAGTGTGTTCAAATTGCACATGCTAAGGTGTACGTGTATGTATAGAAGTCTGCTCACTCACTGCTGTGGACTTTCACATAACCAGAGAAGGTACAGCAATAAACTACTGATTCAACTATTTCTAAAGCAAATTTTCACTCTAGTAATCAATACTTTAATAAGCAAATAAACCAAACTTCAAATACAGCTTCATATCCACAGAGTCCTGAAGGCATCCTGCATAGAAAGTGAGGTGTTCCTAAAGATAACTATAGTGTATAAAAATCTGTAGCCTAGATAAACATTATTCCTCAACAACAGACATTCTGTAACTCTGCATATACCAATATGTTCATTAAGCTTATGAAAACACTTACTGCTGATGAGAAATTCTTTAATTTCAAGTTTTGCCATGGGAGGGGGTCAGTAGCAGATGCGTAGACACAACAGTTGCCCTTGCTGAGAACACACTGCTCCTGGCAACTAGTGACTTGAGGAATACTACTACTAAAACTTGCTTTGACTTTGTCTTACATCAAGTATTATGAATGCCTGGCCTCCACAACACTCTACAGGTGCAGTGCAAAACAGTTCAGCTGTTTCGTGCCTTCACTAAAGCTCAGCCTGCCAAATTTCAGTTGTGTACTTCTAGGACACTTCAGAAAAGTCTTCGCTATCAGAGCTCTTAAGCTTTCCCCTTCCCCAGTAGATAGAAGAGTGTGGGGTAACTTGGGGAAAAAAAGGGAATGGAGCTTGGCAAGTAGAATCTTCTAAAAAGAGGAGGAATTCACTGCCAGCAGCCACAGATCCAGGACAAGTACACTACAACATACAGAACTGGGCTCAGAGCAAGATCTTGCCACTTCTGCTAACCAACGAGGGATGTCTAGGGGTGTGCTGTAAAAGAGCAGAGAGACAGTGACTCGTTCAGTGGTAGGTAAACAGGAATCAAAACCAGAGCAATTACAACAGATAATTCAATCAACAAGTTGACAAATTACTACAAGAATTCCAGTCAGTTTGTGTTAGTGTCACAATGCAGACAGTAATAATTTACACTTTTCCTGGTACTCCATCTGGAACTTGATTGTTTTAAGCAAACCATCACGCAACATTTACTCACACCCATCAGCTATGTTTGTGCAGCCTGTAGGAAGGGGGACATAGGGTGGGGAATAAATCTGAAAGCAGAGAGTCTGCCCAGACATGCAGGAAGGCAGTCTAGAAGTGCTCCAATTAACTGAATATGCTTTGATACCAGAAAAAAATGCAGCATCAGTATTCCAGCAGAAAACCATGTTATGTGGTCATGATTACCACAGTCACTGAAATCAAAATCCATATAAGGCATTTGATATGTCAATGCATTACACTACAACCAGTCTACTTGACCACGTTCTAGAACACAACACAGTTGCAGAAGTCTGCCTTTTTCAGCATATACACCTGAAGAGATGGCATCATCCAGGAGAGAGTCTGCATGCCAGAACAGGCATCCCTCCCAACATGCAGTTCAGGGTCACTCATACAGGCTTCATAAGAAAGCACTAGGAAAATATGCAATTTCAGGTAATGCTGTATTTACATAGAATTGTAAATTTTGGAGCTCTCTGTATAGATTCAGTAATGTCACATCCTGATGCGAACTAGCCTATTACCAAGCTAATTCAAACTATTAAAGAGAGGGTGAGATAAACTCCTAGAACAACTTCATCCAAACGTTTATAACATTAAAAGTACAACATACTCCTGGAAGTGAATTACATGAAGTGCTCATATGTTAACAGTATTGCTTGCTTAAGAACACACAGTATCAACCATGCTGGCACTGAGAAGGTGCTCTGTTTATGAAAAAAAAAAAGAAAGAAACAACAAAAAACAAACCACCCCACAGAGTAGCTAAGCAATATCTCTATGCTTTACTGAAAGCCATTTTAGAAGCCAAAGCTATGGTAAACAGAAATAACGCACAAGTTATGTTTGCAATCAATCACGCAGGCACGTTTGACTGAGGGAGTAGTATCCCTTTCACAGCACAAACCATCAGTTTTTACCTTCTCCACTTGGCCGTTTGCCAAATTGCTTCAAGACTTAAGCACCAGTGTAACATACAAGTTACAGTAAGAAAGTAACCAAGGAGCATCAATTTTAAGCAGTTAAGTCTTGGCTCCGAGGTAGAGAAGTAGAACGGCAATTGAGCATACAGCTTTAGAAACTAGACTTTGTAAAGTTGTGTGACAGGTATTGACTTCCCATAAGATGTTCAAATCATGACACTACCATCAGACTACCACAAAACTTGACTGCTGATGCTTACAGGCACATTTACCCTGGCAGCTTGTCCTACTAATGAATAAATAGCTGTCTGAGATGGCAATGCCAGCACTTTCCCCAAACTCACAGCCTCCAATGACTCAGTCCTCAGAGTGTCGGTTCAACTGAAAGCTTCAATGGCTTTTGGACCCTTCTTTTCCTCACTCGTAGTCGTTGCTTTCCTAAGATGAACAGTCCTTATCTACTGAATTGCTTATGAACTCTGGCTGTCCTTGTGGGCCTATCTCTAACGACGTTAGGCTGTTCTATCCGTCCTCAATTTCAGACTATTTATAAGCACATAACACACACAAGGCATTCCAATGGATTTATACAGTGTCTTGATAAGACAGTTCTTCTTCCTTTAATAACTGCCAACTTTGGAATTTCATTGTAAGGTACGTTTCAGGAGAACTCGGTACTGAGAAGTGGAAGACTGGCCCAGCGATTTTTAAGAAGTAAATAAAGCCCATCTTCTACTTAGATAACCAAGATACTTAAGAACATTGTCTAAAACCAGCATCCACTATTTTTGGGATTTGGAGGAGCATGCAACCCCCTAGACCAGGAAGTTCTGCAAATGCACGTGCCTTTCGCCGCTCTGTTTTACAGCAACCGCCAAGATGAAACTTGCTCCAGTAACAGAGATAAGCACACACAAGCCAGTGACAAATGCTAGCTGTTAACACAGCGCAAGTAAGCAAGTACACTTTATTGTTTGAGATTAAGTGCATGAGCAAACAAAACCAAAGCTACCTATTTGAATGTGCAGAGGAGAACTGCACCAAGTCCCTGACTTGGTTATTCCAGCACGCTCTTATGACTTAATCAGGCTCTCATTTGTATCTTCCTTAAGACAGCATTCATTGCTAAAAGCAGCACAGACTAGTCACGGGGTTTTCACAGCATAGTGCAGTACACAATGGCACACATGGTCAGTTATATACTTAGTTATAATTTATTTATCCATTGCCATCACAAACAAAGCCATGGTTTTGCATTAGATCAACACTCAGTCTGTTCGTCTGTAGAAACTTGGAAGAATCCCATTAAGTTCTTACTTCCTAGTAAATTAGTCATCAACTTTTTAGGAAGGTGCTTTGGGGATATTTATTTGCTGCTTTATCACAACTAATTTTTTTAGCAAAAGCACACGTTCTTGTACAAGGAAAGATAAACTTTCAGGTCAAAAGGAAAGTAAGGAGTTGGAACCTGAAAAAAACAAACAGTACATCTATTATGGCACTTTCATAGAAGGTCAAGGTTCAAGTCCTTCTTTTTGAAAGACTTGATTGAACAGGTACGCACAAACAAGACCGAGTCTGTCATGTCCAACAATCCTTATCAGTGTTCAAGTTACTTGACTGGATAGGGCTTACAAGTATGGTTCACCTGCTCTGTTTCCTGGAATTGTGCTAAACTGATTTTGTCCACTGCTACCATTTAAAGGGTACATTCATACATTTTGTTATCTTCAAGTTACGAAACAGGGGGCCAGGATTATTCACAGGAACTTTCCCTCTAAGACTGAAATATTACCAGTGTAGGAAGAAAGATGGTAATGTATCACGAAGAAGAAAAATACTTCAAGAATTCCTGCTAGGTCTGCCCAGCCACTCACATACAGTAAATAAGTAAAACTTTAAAGCTGAGCAAATAACGTTTGTGCTCCTCAAGAATGTCCTCAATTTTCAAGATAGTTTTCAAATATCTAGCACTATTCCTGAAGTCTCTCATCATACATTCTTGATCATAATTTCTCATTATTTAAGGAAATTTCAGCCATCAGCACCCCTGCTGCCCATCTTCCTTTAAACAAACTTCAAGCATTCAAAGTAGAAGCTGGGCTGACCTATTCCGAACTAACAGGTCTCGGCAAACTTTCTACTGTCCATTACATGTTTCTCCTCTTTTACAGAGCTGTCAACTCTTTTAACTTGCCCCATACTCTTCTCTTGCTTCTCATCCTAGCTGAGTCAAGTCTAGTAGAGAAGCAAGTACATAGGGAAGCAATGCAGAATAGCCATTACACCTTTGATACTCAAGACAAATAGCAGAGTGCTGTTGCTGGTAGTTTTGTGGAGGTTTTCTGTTTTGGCTTTTTGTTTGCATTTTTTAAATTTTGTTTCAAAATATCCCCTCTGAGTATTTAATAAATAACATTTAAGTGAAATATTTAAGTGAAGACTTTGCTGTTAATATCTTGACTGACAAGTACAAGGCTTTCACAAAACAATAAGTACAAAAAAAGCCAGAAATACTCTGCAGAAACAGCACCACACTGCAAAGGTGGTGGCTAAAATGCCAGTTGTAACCCTGGAAAAAAAAATAAAAAATAAACAAAAATAGTTTGTTTCCTAACAATGAGCCAACAGCTAGGCAAGTCAGAGCAGAAATGGCTTTAACCATTACCACTGAAATAAATCCTGCATGAAATCTTTGCCTTTACAATCAAGTTTTAATGCCAAGCAACTATACCACAATGTGCCAGGCAGCATACACTGAAGGGTACGTGCTAACTTGAAACTTCTCGTGTTCCTGAACTGTTTTATGAAGCATCTGTGCCCGCAGCCCTAGTATGAGTGCTACACGACTTACAGCTGACATTAGCATTATTCTGGCTAGTACAGTGACTGTGTCAATGGAATCAGATAGTTAAGGCCACAGAAAGACTCATCTGCTCCTGTGCATTGCATGTCCTTCAGATCTTCACCTAAAACTGAGCTCAGCAACTGGCTATATTTAACACTGACATATGATATGACCTAGTTTACAGAGCATTTGGAGTACTCTCAACATAACCCGTAGTGAAGCAAGATACAGTAAGTACAGCAGTACTATTTAGCTCTAGTTCTCTTTAGAGAATGTTGATCTGCTTTTTCATATAACAACGGAAAAAGCAGCATCTTTGCCATGATATTATTTTGCAGTAGAAATTGAAGAATTAATCAATATGTTTAGGATTTCTCACATTAACCAAGTCAGAAATTTAATCAGCTTGCAATTTTTGCAGACCCAAAAGTTGCTTGCTGGGCAGAAGTGATCCTTCATTCAGAAAAGACTACAGCCAGCCAAGAACTGGCAGGTTTCCACTGACTCTACAAGAAATTTTACCACTGAGTTAGGACTGCACTTCTGCAGAGCAACAGCATAACAATAGAATTTAATTCTGAAGATGCTGCATTTGCCAATTAAAGACAGCTGTTTTTAGGTTTTAAAAAATATTTAAGGCTACTGATTATATATAGTGAGGGAAAAAAGAATCTAACAAACTGGTTACAGGAAATAATATTTTGGTAGCCAAATAGGAAAGCACCAACCAAATTATTAGAAGTCCTAAAGGTGCAGTGGTTTTTGAGGATTTTCACTAAGTATTTTTGAATAGTAATTTAAATCCTAACAGTCCTAACAGTTTCACCAATATTTCACCTGCAGTGTTGCACAACCAGAGTTGGCATCTAAAGTAACAGGGCAATTCACAACCATTGTTCCAAACGTTATAGTCTCAGGCGACTACAACCCAAATAAAACACTGAGTATAAGAATAAGAAACATGAAAGAACGTGAAAACCTTGCTCTTTTTCCTACAAAGGAAACTGTTTCTCACTGTGAGATCAGTCCTGCTACAAGTGTTTTATTCTTTGTACATTTTTTGGTTGTTTGCCTTTTTGGGCCCCAAAGACACAAGCCTCAGAATCCAAGAGGGATAAGCTCTGCAAAGCTAAACACAGCACCGCACCTCTGCAACAGATAAATGGCAAGAAATGTGCCGAGGTAGTTCTGCAGTGCTGCTCAAAAAAAAAAGAAAAAAAAAGGAAAAAAAAAGGAAAAAAAAGGAAGAAGGAAGAAGGAAGAAGGAAGAAGGAAGAAGGAAGAAGGAAGAAGGAAGAAGGAAGAAGGAAGAAGGAAGAAGGAAGAAGGAAGAAGGAAGAAGGAAGAAGGAAGAAGGAAGAAGGAAGAAGGAAGAAGGAAGAAGGAAGAAGGAAGAAGGAAGAAGGAAGAAGGAAGAAGGAAGAAGGAAGAAGGAAGAAGGAAGAAGGAAGAAGGAAGAAGGAAGAAGGAAGAAGGAAGAAGGAAGAAGGAAGAAGGAAGAAGGAAGAAGGAAGAAGGAAGAAGGAAGAAGGAAGAAGGAAGAAGGAAGAAGGAAGAAGGAAGAAGGAAGAAGGAAGAAGGAAGAAGGAAGAAGGAAGAAGGAAGAAGGAAGAAGGAAGAAGGAAGAAGGAAGAAGGAAGAAGGAAGAAAGAAAAAAAGCAAAAAAAAAAAGGCAAAAAAAAAAAGGCAAAAAAAAAGGGCAAAAAAAAAAAGGCAAAAAAAAAAGGCAAAAAAAAAAAGGCAAAAAAAAAAAGGCAAAAAAAAAAGGCAAAAAAAAAAGGCAAAAAAAAAAAGGCAAAAAAAAAAGGCAAAAAAAAAAAGGCAAAAAAAAAAAGGCAAAAAAAAAAAGGCAAAAAAAAAAAGGCAAAAAAAAAGTTTGATTTATGCAACACTATTGGGTAGCAGGCTGCAGTCAGTGCTCTCTGGAAAGCACCAGCTCCCCTTGCCACTTAACATGGCTGACGACACACTGCTTGCAGCCCCACGAGGGCTGAAATTCCACCAGGTCCTGATGGGAGAAAGATTGGAGAGAAGGGCAACTCGGGCACTTGAAAGGCTGCCAGGGCAAGTTTATTAGTCTCACTCAAGGGATCTCTTGAGAGAGATCCAGACCTGCAGGCTGCCAGCCACTCCCTGCAGTTTCCCCTCGGCTCTGGGGAAGGGGTTCCACTTGAGCCCTGAGCAGTAGCACTCCTGGGGAGGAGGGCCCTGTACCTGCAGGGCAACAGCAGAACTCAGAGCTCTGGTACAGAAGTCATCCTGTCAGTCCCTCTGGCATCCCACAACAACACTGTAGTCTAGCACAGAATTGTAAATATCTTCCTTAAAGCTCAAGTGGTACAAATTCATTATTTTAGTATTTTTCCTTGAATCAACTTGCTTAATGTCAGGCATCAAATCCAAATGGTGTTTATTATAGACCACATTTTATTTTACAGTACAGCTAAAGCTCTACAGCAAAGCTTTAATTAGAGAGCTGAGGGGTGTTTCAATTTCAAATGCAAACCTCTCAAATAGTTCTCTCCATTTGACTATATAGCTGACTTGACAGCTTCCCACAAGAGCAAAGCTTATATACACCACATCATTGCAGACATTGGAACTACAGTTCTATGTTATATGGGAACATTAGCTTTGATTTCAACTCAGGAATGATCAAAATAAATGCCACAGGTAGTGACACAAGAGTTACACACCCAGTGCCACATCCATGGTGTTCCCTGGAGAGCTTCAGCTTCTGCTGCAGCCTTCCCTTGAGATGAGACACACACAGCTACAGGACATTACACACACTGGCACAGTACTGTCTCTGTGCTACCAAGTGAAAAAGCAGACCTCTGGTTTTCTAATAAATTAAATCATAACACTTGACTAACAACCTAACAGGGCCTCATGATTAACAGGCAAAAGATGCTCTTTTTCTTCCTCTAGCTGTTTTTTTCGAGCGGGTCACCTTTGCCTTTTTTGCAAGGACTGATCACACATTAACTTCTGCCATACAATACCCTCAGTCAGGTGATTCACTTGTACTCATAGATTGCTTCTCTGCAGTCTCTAGGACTTGCTGCCATGTATAAACTACCCAGTCTGCAATACAGCTCACTTCACATTTAACCCTTTTGGCTTTGATTTCACTGATGGAGGGAGATTGCATACATGGAGTGACAGCATCATGATCATTTAAAGGTCATCACTCTGATCAGGTACTTCAAGTAGTCATTTTTCAACCAGACACCCAGTCTTGTTAGCAGCAACCTACAAAATAGAATTTATTGGGCTAAAGCATGTTTAAGGCATGTAAATATGCAGCAGAAAATAATTGGGAAAACACAGAGATAAAGGGGCTTTTCATTAGTAATATCTTAAAAAGTCAGAGAAAAGTTTGACTGCAATTTCTACAGATTCTGCACAGAGACAGGAAATATAAAGATTCAAGTTAAATGATGCCTTTATACTCTTAGAATCAAAACTCAAAGCTTCCCTGGCTCAAAACTGTAGAGAGCACCAGGATGTAAAGCATCCCTATGCACAAGCTTCTCCAAAGCTGTGCTTTCAAGGCTGTCCCTCCAAAGACATAATATGTATACATCATTAAGAGGGCAATGGAGACAGAATATTATTTCTGAATTTATGTTGGTCACACACCTTCATCATTCAGTTCTGCTAAATACCAACAGCAAATGGCAGCCATTTGACTGCTGGGTCAAACAGTCACTCAACAGCACAGACATAGAACTATTTGTATCAGAGGCAAGTCTGAACCACTGTCATACCTCAAGTATTTCACCACTCTGCAATGTGGGTGGAAAGCTCCTACACAAATAAGCATACTTAAGAAACTTCATACCATTGATGTTAATTTGGGACACGGATAAGAAACTTCTGCATTTAAGCTTAAAGAAGCAGGAAAACAATTCTCACAGTAGGCCATGTATGTGGACTGCACACTGCATACGTGGGGGGGGTGTTCGGGAACGAGGAAGAAACGTTGTCAGAAAAAAAAAACAACAAACAAAAAACATTGGTCAGGTACCTCATAAAAGTTATCTGAACTTCCTGGAGGACGAGTCTGTTTCTATCTTGATGCTTTCCCTTCAAATCCACCACTGGGGTTCTCCTTTCTCTGCACCAAGTTAAACATACCAGAGGCATTTTCACAAGTCACTTGAGGGTAGTATACTGCTCACAAATGTCAACTGCAAGCAATTAATGCTGCATTAGGAACTTTCTCCAAAGGAAATTGCCTCACAAGAAGCAACGTGGAAGGGACTGGCACCTGGAAACCATTTGGTTCAGTCCTCTGGAAAGTCCAACTACAGCAAAGCCTTCAGGGTTGCAAAGCAGTATTTGGTGGTTAGATTTAAAATTGTTCAGATGTTCAGAATACTTAAATTCTGACCACTGATAAGGGCTTTTAAGAAAAATTAGAGACCACCTCCAGAGTTTTTTTTAAAAGCAGAAAGGAGAAAAATATGTATTCTCAAGTGATCCCAGGACAGGTAAACAACCTCTACTGAGGCATACATATCAGTCTAAAAATCAAGTTGTGTGTCAGATAAACAAGCCTTCCACATCAATAGAAGGTGCTGGACTGAGGCCTTTGACTCCTATTTTCTTCACAAATCACTGTAATATGGAGAATGGCAGGTGTGAAAGGTAGCAGAAGCAACTGTTTTTGTAATATTAAACTGTACTAAAGTCTCCTGAATTGTTGCACACCATCTTCCTCTTCCTACCCATGGCAGAAGCAAGAGCAACCATCTGCTTAAGCTCCCAGTTTCCACAGGTTAAGTCCTACCACTTCACCACCTGCCTCTGTTTTAGTTGCACCAAAACCAGTACGTGTTTCTCCTGATCATGTCCCTGAATTCCAAGTTTGCATATCAGTATTGAGAATTTGGGGTTTTCAATTATTCCCATCCACCATTCAAATGGTAAAGTTGGCAACTAACAAATTTAAGTACTGTGGACAAGCTACATTCATTCCTAAGAAATATTTAGGTATACAAACCTGTAATTCCAGGTACTCTAAAGAAACTGCCATTTCACATACTGGGGATAATACAAAGCAAACCCAAGCCAAGCATGTGCTATAGCAGAGAAGCAGCATTTGGGATACTGTATGACAATGCTTTCTATCTCCAATATACTTGAGAAATTCCCCAGAGACTCCACTGAAAAAGCCTTACACACTGAGAATAAACTGGCATTCACACACCAACAAGCTGGAGAGCACGTTTCAGTATAAGCAGACTAATCTTTATTAACACAGGAACCACTGCTGCCATCAGTGCCTTTGGTTCAACTCCAGTCTCAGTGCACCAGCTTAGTAGCCAATTTTTACATTTTCATCCTATCCCACGGATCAGTTATTTTGCATGGAATGGACTGGATGCAAGATACAGCACTATCCCACCGTGCTTACTTCAACAAGCCTGCTCAGCATTAGATTCCACATGCAGATATAAAATGCAATAAACCTCAGTATTCAGGTTTATTTTTATGTCAGGTACCTGTTTGTTTCCTCATATGATCACACAACAGAAAAAAAAATTATAAAAACCACAAAGAAATCACAAGTCTTATCACAGCCACAGATTCAGTGCAATAACACATTGGAGCTACTGTTAGGTTAACTTGATGATCAGATGCCTATCTCTGTTACTCTTTGATATAAAGTGTAACTCATTTATAGTCTACAAGGAGAAAATACCATTCTAATAATTAACCATAAAATACTCACTCTTTAAATAACACAAAATATATTTACTAAGATCCCTGTTGAGCTTTCAACATCAAATACATATGCACATCAAAAAATAATTTGGATCCCAAACCAACCACAGATAAATTGATTTTATTCTGAATTAAACGATGCAATAACACAGCCTAAGTCAGGCTGTGCTGAATGAAAGCAACATGAGTGCACATTTGCACAGCCTCACCCCATGGCCTGGACAGATTCATCTTTCATGTACCCAGAAGGTCAATACATTCAAAATACTAAGCATGGAAGGGAAAAACAAATAGCAACTTAGAGAACATTCTTGTGGTCTCACCACCAGACCTCTGTCAAATTGAGGCTGCCAAGTTTCATGCATCTCATATTACATGAGCCACAAGATTTTGACAGCCCTGGAATGACATCCTACCTCTTTGCCAAGATGCACAGAGCCAGCTGAGGTCCAGGAAAGCTGACAGCTTCTCCAGCACAAGAGGAACCACCTAAGCAGATTCAACAACTAAGGAGATGCAGCTGCAGCAATCACAATTGCACATTCACTTGAACAGCAACAACCACAAGGATTATATCATCATCAGGACAGAGGGACACCCCAATACCAGACCCTCCTGACTGCAGGCTGCCACATTTTCTGCTCAAGTTCACACATTCCTAGATGCCTGGGAAAAAACACAAGTTTTAGTCAACATGGGAAGAAAAATACAGACCCCTCCTGAAAAAGGGTATCTGAATAAGAGTCCCCACTCAGAGCAGAACAGCAAAGATGGCTTTTAGATTACTGACTTGGGGGAGGTGGGAATATTAAGAGATGCATGAGAGTCACAAGATTACTTTCTGCTTAATACCCTACCATATTCAGAAAGAAACAAGATGCCAGTACTGTCACGCTTATTTAGAAAGAATATATACAGAGAAATACCAGTCACTACTTTCTTGGTTTATTGGTTAAGTGTTTGAGTGGCAACAGCAGCTTCTTACACAGAACAAAACTCACTCACTGTACTGATGCAAACACAAATCACCTGTTTTCACTAACTGAACCCTCACAGGTAAATCAGAGAGTCCAGGTGAAAGCTGAAAGTTAGGAAGCCTCACTTGCAAGACACAGGTGGGCACATCTGCTTTTGAAGCACATGAATGTGTTGTCACAGTCTCATCCCCCCACGGATCAAAGCCCATTCCTGGCCAGCAACTATTCAATCATTTCAGATCCCATGCTCCCTCAGATCATAGAATGGGAAAGACAGTTAGCGGACCCCACCGCTGTCTCCATAGCCTGCACTCCACTCCATCTGCTGCAGAAAGGATCAGTTTAGGAGAATAATGAAATGCGGCACATTAGTCAGCTGTGAGAATGGTTTTCCCTTTTCAGTTTGAAAAATATATCTGTGCTCACTCAAAGACAGGGTGTAGGTCAGATCCCACAGCAATTCTGTTCAACGTTTAGGCAGATTCAGCTTAATGAACTTTTCCAGACCTGCCTGGAGATGTTAGCCCACTATGCTATGGGCGAAACCTGCCTGGCTGGGCAGGATATCAGACATCGACCATCATCCTCCACTCTTACTGTTTATTAGACACTCTTTCTCACTTGCACATGCTTCCTTCCACGCACTCCTCACCTTTCAGTGTCAATAAGATAAAGACATTTTATTTAAAAATGTCTTAAGCTTTTTGGGAAGGCACTGTTATCAGTCCTATTCCGTGATAACAGAAAACCACAGGTGAAGATGTGAGGTTTAGAAATATAGGCCTAAAACTAATTCTTCTTCTACCATTTCAGGGTTAGAATGCGGGATGTTGGAAATAGATACTATTCTTAAATGGTTGTTAGATAACCTAAGAAACAGTATAAAAAATTTCCTATAACTGCACTCCAATCCTTCAAAAGCTGCTTCTGGGGTTTCTTTAGAAATAATTACTACTTTTATCTAACAGAGACCCATATGCAGGTCTGACTGCTGCATCCAGACTTTCCTTCTGCATACTATTTTCTTTTTTTACTTTTCTCCCTGTAATGATCACAGTAGAGCTAAAAGTAAGGTGAAGCTGTAGCTACTTGTTTGCTTGCCCCAAGTCCCTGAATCACCAAGGGAGAATGGTAGCAAGAGGCAGCCACACTATCACTTGAACTATGTTGTTTTTACAATCACTGATTTACTTGCCCCTGATGTTGAACCCTATCCTTGAGCACTGGATGCTTGTTTGAAGGTTAAATTAATCCTGCTTACAGATGAAGTATTTATAATAAATTAATAATGCATTCAAGTCAGTAACTGTATTTGCTTAAATATATTTTGCAATATTAATTTCCTCTTTTTTTTTTCCTATTCTAGGTATAGGTTTCCCCCCCTTCCATAAAGAGAAGAAAATTACATTTCCTTTATCACCTCTAAAACTTTGATTGAGCTTTCCTTTTAATTTAGAAATCAAATACTGGCAGCTCCCAGTTTTAGTATTTTAGTTTAGCCAAAGGTAGCAACAGACAGAAAAGCAATGCCTTAGCACGCAAAGGCATGCAAAAGATCACTTCAAATATTGAGAATACCAAAAAACCCACTAAGCAGAGGCCCATTATCATCCCCAACTCTCCATTTCAAGAACTGGAACTTGATTATTCTTAATTTTTAATAGAAAGTGGCATATTATACTAGTTTTGCCAACACATCAACCAGCCTCCCAGAAAATAATGTGTCAGCAACATATGGAAACTATTTGAAGGGGGTTTTTTTGTCATTTGTCTCCCAGCCTGGCATGTTTTTAGCATTAACTGTGAAAGCCACTAATGCTTCTGTTTTAGCTGTAAAACTTAAAACACCAAGGAACACCAAGTCAATGACAGTACATGCTTATCATTTGATATAAGTCACCAAACATCCCTCACAAATATTAGCACCTTCTATGTAATTTTTGCAACTAACAGTTTTACTTTGAACCACATTTAAGCAAACAGCTTTAGAAAATACAAATAGTCTTATCCTCTAAGTAGCCAAGAATAAACCGTAAGCACCACATATAACAGTATGCTTCTGTATTTATGGTATCAACAACTTGGAGTAATAAACGGGGATAGTTATGTGGAGTTCAACGGCAGCTTACACTAGGACATGGTGAAAAGACACACCACAAACTACTTACTACAGCCAAAGCACAAGGCTTTTAAAAGAAACAAGTCGAAGCTGAGTCAGACTAGTCAGCAAAAGCTCTCCTCGGTGGCATACATCAGAGCACAAGCAATCAGTGAGATATTAAGGGAAAAAAATAAAACAAAACAAAAACAGAGAAGCCAGACTATAGAGAGTTGTCTCACGAGATTTCAACTTTCAAAGATCAGTTCAGCCACACAGCAATAACAGGCTCAGGCTGAGGAATTTTCCTTAGAGTCTCTGCCAGCACTGCATCAAAAGCTCCCTGCATGCTAGCAACACGTCCAGAGAGCAGGTTTGACAAGGACTCCACAGATTTGACAAATGATATTTGCAAAGAGGTATTTTCTGTAACGCTCCAGACCTTTTTCACAGTGAGGGACAAAGCCTCTGTTCAACAACAGAAACAAAAGGTTTGCCAGGCCAGGTCTGAAGTAAAAGAAGGATGGACTTAACCAACTACCCCTTCTGTAACTGAGGAACGCATAAGACTTTAAAAACACAAACTGCTATTTTCTTAAATCTGTGGGCTACCACAGTTCTAATACAGAGTCAGGCAACAAACTTACTGCACAGCAGTTGCCGTGCCCACAAATTACTGCAGCCCAGTGCCACCTGTGCTGCCTGCACAGGGCTCTACAAGGAGCTGGATGTTCAGAGAGCACAGGCACTGGGATGGCAAAACATTGCCCCTGTGTTCCAGGTCACTGAGAATGGTTTTCCCCACCATCACTGTCCCTCACTTGTGCATCACAAATTACCACAAACAGCTATCCTAGAAGAGAGTTTTATATTGAAAAGTCTGCAGAGTAGCTTGGCCAAATTTAATCTTAGCCTACATTCAGACAGCCTGAGGAAATAATTGTTTGGAAAAGTCATATTGCAACACATCATGCCCTATGGAACTAACAGTTCTCCCTCACCTTTTCTATGTGACATAAACCGCAGGCTCTTAACTCCTGTCTGCTACAGGCAAGAAAAGATGAATATTGTGCCTCCAAAAAACTGAACCAGAAACTTTCCTTTACTCATTTAATTTAACCACATTATAGAATTAACCTAGAAGAGTATAATTTGCTGTTACACCTATTTACTGTAGGCTTCTAAATTAATTCAGCATTACGGGAAAAGTGGGAAGAAAAAAAAAGGGAAAGCTAGAATACGCTAGTTATGTGAAACAGTGTTAACATTCCTTTAACCCTCTGAAAATATTTTTTCCTCAGGGTATAAAAGAATTGCAATAAATATAAACAAATACATTTTAACAAAGTCAATTTAAATGTGAAATTATCATAGCTATATTAAACTTCACTGAAGCATGTTCATCATTTAAATTAAGCCATTTGAATGGTATCTGCTCACTGACACTGTTTTAAACACGGAGAAACCACTACCTTTGGGTACATAAACTTAGATTTGAACAGTTAAACATTTCAGAATAATTTCTTTTTTTGAACAAGAAAGAGAACTTTCTCTGCATTCATTTAATTTACTTAATTCAATGACCGGGTATTCAAGCTATAAGAAATGAAACCAACTTGAAATCTCTTAAAAAGATCAAAAATTAAAGATTTTTTTTTTAAAACCAACTCTAATATTTCAGGAAAAAAAGAAGTTGTGAATCTAAGGTATTCAATGCATAATGTGCATCCAGTTGGGATACAGAAGTATTACAAGAAATTACGCAGTTATCTCTAATTATAAATGAGAATTCATAATGCATCATCCTTAAAAGAAGGCATAGAGTATCAACTCATTCTTTTTTCCGACAGAAATATGTGACAACTTTTACACTACCAAGACATCATTTACCGACAGATGGTATGTGAATAACATGATTGCTCTCGGAAGAGGAAACAACCCTTTCAGCTATCTCATGCTCCTAGATGACAACCTCTACATACGAGCTTTGTAGCAATAAAGTTCTTCTAAGGTATCAAACAAACAATTTTGGCAAATCCAAGTTTCTTTCTGCCCTGCAAAATTTAAGTGGATGGCAATAGGCTTCGAACTCCATCTGACACACAGCATACAACAACTCCATAGAGTTATCAGTGGAAGAACACGATACTGGAAGAGCCAAGACCTTGGCACTGCGCAGTTTGTCACTGAAATCCTATCTCAAGGCCTTAAATACTGGCTCCCTGTTCACTGTGCTTACCATTAGAAAAACACTGCACCAGAAACTTAAGAGAAAAGCAGAGAGCTGAGCACCTGCAGAATAGGAACTGCTATCTGCAGGCCATAATCATCAAGCCATCATAGCTATCTGCAGGCTATAATCATCAAGGCTAAGAGAACTGTGATTATTCAGCCTGGAAAAGAAAAGGCTTCAGGGTGACCGAACTGCAGCCCTTCATTACCTGAAGGGAGCCTACCAGAAAGATGGAGACTATTTACAAGAACATGTAGTAACAGGACAAGGGGGAATGATTACAGATTGAGAGTAGGTTTAGATTAAATATTAGGAAGAAATTCTTTACTGTGAGGGTGGTGAGGCACTGGAACAGGTTGCCCAGAGAAGCCATGGATGCCCCATCCTTGGAATTGTTCAAGACCAGGTTGGATGGGGCTTTGAGCAACCTGGTCTAACGGAAGGTATCCCTGCCTGTGGTAGGGGGGTTGGAACTAGATGACCTTTAAGATCCCTCCCAACCCAGGCCATTCCATGATTCTATGATCTCTCAGAAAAAAAAAAAAACAAAAAACAAAACAAACAAAAACCAGCAAACCCCCCCCAAACCTACAAACAAACACACAGAAATCAGAAGGAACTAAAGCAATAAGTATGTATCCATTGACTAGGAGGATACTCAGTTTGAAGAAATTCACCCTCAGGACGACAGGCATTCTGCATTCAGAATCACTGGGTGATAAACCCTGCTGTTGCTCATCTGGTGCATAGGACAAGGCAGGATACATTAACCACAGAGCCATCTAACAAACATGTGCTACCAGCACCATCAAAATAAAAACACCAGCAGCTGAAGTTTGCATGCACTGGCTATTCCTGCCCTGCTGTGCCAAGCCTGCCATCACCTCATCACTACCTGACCCTCCTGGGTCATTGGTCATGACCTTAGGGATGTCTGAAAAGCTGCTCTTTAACGTTAGTCAGTACTAACGTTAGTCACTAACAGTGAACTAATGTCTCTACTTCACTACTCCCCATTTTGCTCATAATCTCCCTCATGGAGATTAAGAGGCTTTCACTCCATTTAAATACAGCCCCAAATACCTCTCTGGAAAATATGTGATTACCAACCACCTTCCCTCCTTCTCCTCTCCCCTTCAGAACAGAACAGATGCAAATTTATCTTCTGTTTGAAGATATTCAGATTTCATAAACTGATTAAATCTGCATGCTTCCCTGAACAGATTGTTCAAAGTGCTTGCCTACCACTTTGACTGCTAGAGTATTTTCCCTGGACTAAGGATGCTAAAGAGTGCTGTGGGAGCAAGCTGACTACACATGGCAGCACCAGGCACAGATCACTGTAAGCTCCTGAGAGTTGAGCTGACAGTCTGAACACATTGTTCTCCTGCATGTAATTTAACACGCAAGGAGTAGAAAAGAGCCTTATTCTTCATAAAGATTTTAAACTTTCATCTTAAAAGCTCCTTCTAGCCAAGGTACTTAATGTCTTATTTCTCAGATGAAACACAGATTATCCTTTTATTATCCATGTAAAAAGCACTGAAAAGTAAACTTTTCTTTGGTTTTATCTTCCCTTTACCTCTGAACCACCAGCAGGAAGAGGCTGGTCAAGCAAAAGCAGTCTGTCTGTCCTCCCTTCATGAAATGACCCTACTTAAGTAGAAGATTTTTTTCATTTATAAGCAGATCACTGAATACATTAAATTACCATAAAATTTTGAATCCATCTACTGACACAGATGATATAAAAGAGTAAGTATTTCATACCAGCTTTAGAGCTGTAGCAGTCATGTTGCCGACAGGAGGCAACTGTACAGATTTTATAACCATTTATTTGGGTACCACCCATTTGGGCCACATAAATTGCATCACAGTATGTGATGCATTAATTCTGTGCTGGCTATTTGCAGTATCATTGTTTTCTTTAGGATATGCAAACATGAGCTCAAGCAAATAAATAACTAACACTGTGCCAGAGAATTTCACTTCTGCGCTGAAATACAAATACCACACAACTTAATCAGAGTTAAGCAAAGTACTAGTTTGTCTGGGAAGCTGTTGCAACCTGAAATACTTCTTTCATAGACTTGGAGTTACGGGATTTACAATTATTTTCATTAGGAGTTCTAAAGCATGACGTTTCACATCTATACATGCTGAAAAATTCACATACTTTTTTAACTTGAACATGAGGTTCATGTAACAAAGCAAGATGACAAAAGAAAATTGTCTCCCCTGTCCAGCCAGGCTTACTTCAGCATGCCTTGTACACTGCTTCATTCTCTCAACTTCAGAGAGCATGCAGTTACCAATGCAGCATGTGAAGAAAATCAAAAAATCCTTAGGATACTAGGCGGAAAACCTGGGTTTGCATCATCTGGCACAAGAGGGAGAAGCACTCCACTGACCAGGATGCTTTTAGCAAAGTTCTTGGTAAACTGAGACTGGATTAGAGACACAGTCCCAGGGTGCTCCTTGGAGCTCCCACCTCTATTCCAGACACTGCCAACCCAATCCTCTGGATTAAGGTATAAAGCACTGGAGATGTGAAGAACATCAAGTGCAATTGCTCTTGGCTTTCTTCTTTAACTTTTTCCATTTCAAGTTGTTAGCACTGAGACTCCCAAATTAAACTTGAGCTTTACACGCATCAAACCTTTGCCTAACCCTTGCGTTCCAACCCAAACAAAGAGAACTAAAAATAAAGTCATCTGCATTTAGAAAGTTACCCAGTTTTCAACAAGTTTAAAATTCCTTCATGCTGATCAGTATCTTTTAGGACTATATTTTACTAGAGTCTACACCAGCTTGTTTATACTGGACTTTAACCCACAGATGAGTGCTACTATTCAGCCTAAAAAGTTCCGTAAAAAGATCCAATACCACCCATAAAAATTCCCCTCAACTAAATAGAAAACATCAGATAGATAGTCCTGCTTTCGGATACCCCTGTTCAGAATTAGCCTCAAATTATAATCTTTAAAGTTACCAGATCACTGCACTATTGATTAACTTTTTTTTGGCTACCCAGGGAGCAGTTTGAGTTTCAGGGTTAAGCACATTCTGTTCTACTTCAATGGCAACATGCCAAATCCATTTAAATATTTAAACATTAACCTTAAAGTCTCTGTTTTGTAGAAAGGCAGCCGTTAGTCCACACAGATTAAATTTTTCTCCAGGAAGTATCACTGAGTACAAAGGCCACTTTGCCTCTTTTTGAGAGTGATTTCTGGAGGAGCTGAAGAGCATGGAAAAGATAATACAGTACTCAAAATTATTTCAATGACAGACTTCACAAGTGTGGACAGACGCACATTATTTGACATTTTCCCCTTCTGACGCTACAGATTCATCTTGTGTTTAAAAATGCAACTGTTTTGCATTAGTAAAGTCAAAAAGTTTGTAAGACTTCATAGGCAAGTTCTGCTTTGGTTATTCTATGTCAAGACCCAACTACCAAACAGTAGTAACCAGTTTTCTACACTGACAGCTAGAAGTCAAAATAAGGCAAACTTTACAAATTTCTGTGACAATGAAAAAAAATATAGTGCAAGGGCTTAAAAAAAGAAAAAAACCAAAGCAACCAAACGCACAAAAAAACCCCAAAACCACAACATCGAGCTCACATTAAAAAACAAACAGGAGTCAACTAAAAGCTGAATTAAATCACAGGGTTGCTGTACTTACTCTTGAGAGGTTGTATGATTATCCAGTTATTCAATGTTATTCTGAGGCAGAAAATAAGATTAATTTCTCATTTTAGATTTCCTAAAATAAAAACAGAAAACAAAACACATACACTGACAGGATACTAACATTTAAGAGATCCAAGGACCTGCCCCTTTGCACACTGTTGCAATTGTTCACTCACAAGTAAATATGAAATGGGATAGACAGGAATACTGTATTTGTGATTTTTTTTTTTTTTGGGTGAGGGAGAAAGTTCATCCAAATAGGTGCAGGGAAGGAGCCAGCCCACCACTTTTTAACTGTTTTGTTACCCACCCTCTGCTACCTGCAGAACATGAATAGTCCTGGAGACTGAGAAACTTACTTCTCTACCACATCTAGCTGTACTTACATTTAACAACCACAAACCTACTTTTATATGAAGCCATTGCTTGGTAAAACAAAACGGGCATCAAGAACACATTGCAACCAATTTTTTTTCCCTAGAAACCTTTTTCCCTACAATTTTTTTTAAGAACAAAATTCTAGGCTGCCCCTCTACAGGAAACTGGCATTCTCTATGTGTTTATAAATAAGCGAGCAGTTTGTAACACTAGCTTTACTCTGACACCAATCAGACAGAAACAAGCACTAAATATAACCTGTGTAGATACTATGGAATGACCTCTACAGAATCAGACTTCTTTTATCAATTATATGCATCCCATTATAGATTAGAGAACAGAAATACTACCCCAAAGTCCATCACCCAGCTTCTACACAGCCTTCAGTAAGAAAGCTAAACAACTTGAAATACCTGAAAACCTGTGATGGAGTGACCTTGTAGAAGACAAAGCTTTCCGTCTTACTTTGCACTGAAAATAGCCCATTGCAGAGGAAAAAACATCCCGCTGCACAGGCTTACTATATTTAGGTGACACCTTACCAACAGGGTACCCCACAGGAGGGTAAAGCTGGAGGCATGCCCACATGCCAAGCTATACCACTGAAATGTCAAGTGTTCTGTTAGAAGGGCTGCTCTAACCACTGCAATTCCTCACCTTCAGCTCTTCTCAGTTTTGGACACGTTACAGTCACTCCTCTCAAGGCTCCACAGTACTTCTTTGTCTAAAAAGTGCATTTTTTACAAATGTGTGTTTGTGACTACACATCGGTGTACACTGCAGCTTACACACTGGCACAACAGTGCTGTGACCTACGGGACACCAACAATTTAGTTACAGGAGACACTGCAATGAAGACAGCCAGGCACAGAGGGGAAGAACTACAGTAGTGTTCTCCAATAGGCTAGGACAGCAGGAAAAAGCCACACACTGAGAAACATCCAGAGACCCCAGCTAATACGCCATGCATCACTGCCTAGTGCTTGAAGCACTTGGCCAATAGTCTACTGGGCAAGCAGGGAAGCTACTAGTCCAATACAACCACCACAAAAAACATGCTCAATACCTTTCTTGTTAAAGTAATAGCTAAAGCTGCAATCCATCTTTCAGGAGAGGCAGCTTTTAGCAAGACTTCAGAACATCTAATGATATAGCCTCCTCATCTAGGAAACGGACAGCTGCTATTCAATTATTACCTTGCAATTAAGCTATTAAATGAACTACCAGCTCAAGCTGGGTGAAATTTGGAACCAGACTTATTAAGTGTTGAGATGCAGCATTATTAAAGCAGAGATGCACAAATAAAAATGAGTTATGCCTAATGCAACTATTATGACACCTATGAGAAATCTGTGACACAGAGGACTGGCTTTATGGTATTTGACTTTGGAGCCCATTTGCTGAGCTGCAGGACATTTTATTACATGAAATCCAAAGCACAAATGCAAACAGGTTCAGGGTGAGGAAAGAAAGGCAATGGTGAGTCCTAACCACATACAGAAACTACTCAGGTATCTTGATCTGTGTGTTTGTGCAACAAGGTAGTAGCAAAGTTTTACCACGAGCAGTATACATAATGAAGTGGATGACCAAAAGCCTTTATAATCTCCTGAGAAAACTGCCAAGCTCACAAGGTTTATACTACTTATTATTAGAATATCAAGGAACTACAAAGAACAAAGAATCCTTGGGTGAAGCAGTCCTCTGCACAACTCCAAATAAGTATCAGAAGAAGCTATTCATTAGATGAGTTGGTGCAGGGCAAGAACATTCATACTGCTACTACAGATTCAAGCAGGCTCAAGTAAGTGAGCTTCCTAACTGCTTGGCAAGCCTCTGCCATCCTTCTAGGCAGATACTGAGAGTGCAAACACCTAAAGGCATCCAGCAGCCCAAGGCCACCAACCTATGCTGACTGCAGAACCATTATAATCTCCTGGCATCAAGGCTCTGGCTGATTATAATACTACAGCAGGAGACAACACCCAGACATTTCAGTTTCATAATACTCAAGTGTAACCATTCCTGAAGAGGTCCTATGAACTGTTTACGAGAACGAAACCAAGCAGAAGAAACACAGATGCACTACAGGGAACACCTGTTGTTTTGAGACACTTTCATACTGAGAGACAGGTAAAGACACAAACAGACCAAAATACCTGTGAGAAATTCCTTTCGTTTAGGGAAAGCTTGCAAAGGAACGACTCTAGCAATTCACCTGTAGATACAAACTTGAAAAAAATTTGATTACCTGAAACTCAGCATCAAATAAAATGACCCTCACTGCATCAAAAAAGTGCAGGGTAAATAACCTACTATGGGGGATAAGAAGACTTTTCAGACAGACAATTCTGGCAACAAATTCATTAAACTGAGCCACATGTTATGTGATAACACATGAACTACGAATCATACCAACACATTTTCTTTCAGTACCTTCATGTTGCTGATGGCAACTACTGGTAATAGAGACCTGAAAAGGATGAGATTTCACAGACAATAAAAACAGTTCATATTCCACACTGCTTGAAAGATAAAAGAATAAGAGTAAAGTTCTGTAAGTTTGGCTTGTATCATTAAATGAGGAGTAAATCAAGTATACAAAATAAAATTCTCCTTAATGGAAATCTGCAGCAGAGTTTAGTTCCTGCAAACTTACATCTGAAGTATAACTGAGACAATACAGCACCATATAGGCTGCCCCGTTACAAATATCTGATAGAGAGCATACCTGAAACAGGGAGTTGTTTAGATAGTACTAGCACCAAGAAACACCAAATTTCTGCGAATTCTGTAGATATCTCCTAGGTGTCCACAATGCAATAAAACAGTCAAGTCAGCACGGAGGGCGTCTTGCAGAGAGGAAACCGGCAGACAAGCCATGCAATTAGGTACCATTGCAACAGCAGAACAGCAACCAATAGGCTTTCCAAGATTAGATAACAGTCAGCCACAGAGTAATGGTTTTAAGATCCTTGACTAATGATGGTAGAAAAGCAATAACCAGTGCACACATGAGATGAGAGAGCACTGCAACAGACAGAGCCTGCTTATGGTGCCAAGAACTGTCAGGCAAGTACATCCAGAAATGGCACCACAGAGCCATCAACCAGCAGTATCAAAAGTAAGCTGTCATTCAACTCGAGGTGGACACAGTGGAGACAGCATCAATGTAAAAATTTTCACCTGCTCAGACAGTCAGTGTCAACAGAGAAGCCATAAGACCATTAAAAGCCTCACCCAGGAATCAGTAATAGTAATAATAATCAGTAATAGTAATAATCATGTACACACAGGACTGAATGACTGATGTCAGAAAGGTGGAAAAGAGCAGTTCAATATAAGCATCTCTTTTCTTCTTTTTCTTCTTCCCAAAGCAATAACCAGAAAGGAGAGTGGAGTAAAAAAGAGACATACAGTAATTCAGTACTGGTCTGAACACCAGCACTTTTACAAAACCAAAAGCTGTCGAGCCTCTCAGAGGGAATCACAAAGTCCACATACAATAATGGACAAAGGACCACCTGGTTTCAACAGGCGTTTTTACAAAACAAGCAAACAAACAAACAAAAACCAACAAAAAAACCCAGGACAGAATTGCTTGTAGCAAATTGCACTGAGCCATACATGGAGAACCGTGCATGGCATTAAAGACAGACGAGGTTTTCACAAGCACTCCGAGCACAGTTGTCCAGTCTCTGCAGAAGATTGTCTAACGAGCCAGACTAGATCTCTGAGATAAAAAACAGTAAGAGAGGATAATTTCAGTGCAAATTTCTTAGACCAGTCGACCAAGTTCACTATTTCAGTCCAATGCTGTGCATAATGCATACTCCCAGGCATTAAGATAGAAGATCATTAACAGAAGTTTGTTTTCACATTCCACAGAGTGAAAACCCTAACACTGCATACACCTTGCTGCAAGAATTAGTTGTTCAAACAACTGGTCCTTCTCCCCCCTTATGGGGTTTTGGGTTTATTTGAGCTTTAGTGTGTTTAATTGTCAGCTCCTACACCTGACACAAGTCAGCTTTCAGACAAATCCAGATGCAACAGTTCATATTTTATCACATTTAATTCTCCAGTTTCTAAAAAAGTTATACACTGATTTAAATGATAGAAGAGGACTCATTAAAAGCTGTGTTTTCTGAAAACTGTGACTTTTGGGGTTGCTAATCCCAAAGAGCACAATATAAGTATGAACAGAACCGGTGCAAATCAGCAGGTTTAACAAGTATTTAAAGCCTAGTAATGAAGATGTCAGGAAAGTTCATGCTTTGCGACAGGTAAAACTCCATCAAAAGAATGGTTTTATCTCCAAGTGACATCATTGCAGATTACATGACAGTCCAAACAGCACTACCTGTGGCAGAGAAGAGTGTCAGAAGCCTTTCAAACCAAATTTCAAGTTATTCTTCAGTTTTTCCCAGAAGAATATCACAAAGATTCAAGAGGACAGCATCCTGATACTACTACAGAAAGTTTTATGTTGATTCATAATTTCCATGGTGAATTAATGTTGATATAAATAATCCTAACATTGGGATATATACTGCATATTGGTTTTGTTTATCGATCAGCATCTCCCAAAATGAACACCTACCCCACTTACTTCCAAATGTTCATGGTGAATGAGTTTGCCATAAGCTGTCTTTTTAATCGAGCCACTTAAGGGCCAAGACAAACATGAGAAAACCACCAGTATGTAATACTGCTGCTACAGAAAAGTGAGACTAAATAACACAGAAATACACCAAAACCAATAAAATAAGCAAGAGAGGAAAATAACCAACAAACCAATCCAAAGTAGAAAATATATTTTGACAACTTCCCATCAAACGATCCTTTATACTTCTCTAAAAGTGGTCACCCAGTTTACAAGTAACAACCACTTTTTGCTTCACAGACTGAAAGCCATATTGACCACTGCATCATACAGGTTACCAGAACTCTAGAAACTCTAGATAAAGTTTGCAAAGACACAGACAGACTGCCAGTTTTACATACTGTACATACGCCACTTCTCTGCAGGATAATTATTTATCAAACTAATTGTACTTACATCCACAAAGCAGTCTTCTAATTTTTCACCGTTTACCAATATACCACTAAAACCATCAAGTTTCCTGCTAATTTCTCCCAGAAAACTTGGAGATTATTTCTTTCTCCCCAAGCTGAAAGCAATTCTAAGGACAGCAAAACTTCAACTGGATGAAATGACAGGCTCAAAGGGAAGAGCGTGAGAATTTCTTACAGAGGAGCCAACATTCAAAGAACTGCCCAGCACCTACAGGCAGAACTACAGTCTTGCAACTCAGAGCTGCAATAAAGAGTTAGGGCCCTGCAGAGTGACAGAATAAACCATCTGATTGGTGTAATTTCAGAGGTAAGGCCACTAACAGCTTACTTTAGACCAATTTCCTTGAAGGTCTCTGTTTAATCTGAAGGAATTCAGTACCAAAACCAGGTACAACTGCCAATTGACTTAAGTAACATCCTTTGCCTATAATTCTGAAAACGGCTCATCAGCCATCCCAGTTCAAGTTATTTCTCTGAACAAAGTTATTCGCATCCAAAGCAGGTTACAGAACCTTCATCCCCAGAGATTTGCAAGACTCAGTTGGACCCTGCCATGACTGACCTGATCTAGCACAGGCATTAGTCCTACTTCCATTTGGAAGTTGGAAAGAGTGACCTCCAAAGGTACTTCCCAGCCAAATTAAAAAAATGCTTTAATTTACAGAATTACAAAGAAAAATACCAACTTGAAGAAAGTATTATGCAAGCACTTCCTGACTTTCCTTTTAAAGTCAACTAGTATTTCAAATATCTCTAGTAATCACAGCCAAAGAAATATTTCACTACCACTAAAACACTTAAATCAGATCCTAAGAGCAAGTAACTCAGACTTTTTCCAAGAACTGATGACTCTTGTAGACTAGGCATTGACAAGATGTGTACTATGCATAAGCCACCACAGCATCATGTTAATTAGGAGAAGGGGCACACAAACCTTAGCTGATGGACAAGTTTATAGTCTTTTTTGTTTGAGGGTAGTTTTCCACCAGGCCATACTCTTTACCACAATGTGCTCATACTGCCCAATGGCATACAGATCCTTAGTTCCCAAACCCTCCTGGAATGATGGTGCAGTAAAATCTTCCTATTCTTAAAATTCTTCGGTCAAGATTATTCAGTCTGCTGCAATGCAACACTAGAGACATGATAAGTCAGCACCTCTCTCCAGCAGCCTCAGCTACAACTCCAACAGGAGATGAATGGATAGAAGCAGCAGTCTGTAACACTCACACTCATCCAAAAGTACAATCACACTCATTCAGGAGCACACTGATGAAATTTCTTTTCTGGCCAGTTGCATAGGTTTGGAGCTGATCTCACAAAGAAAAAATGAGTACCGTTTCACAGATCACTCCATCTAGACCTCACTGCTGTCAGCTAATGCCATCAAACTAAACCAACAAGTCCAGAACACACTATAGGGACCTCATACATTGACAGGAAATCAGGGGAAAAAACAGTTACTTAACATAGCTACAATCATATTTTTCATAGTAATGACAGTTCCTCCTTCAATGGCTCTGTTTTTGCTTGAAAAAGACTTGTCTACTTTCTTCCCTGACACGAATAGAGCAAACACAGCAGGGAAACTGACTCTGGAAGGTAGGTTTTCTTATTTCTTCCTGTTAGACATAGTATAGACTATCCAGGAAAACGTATTAGAAATACTAGGAATACCAGCCTTAGAATAAAGTGCTACACTACACACACTCTGATTGTTTCACCCACGTCTGGCAGTTCGCTGTACAGCGGATGACCACTGTCACTCCGAGCAGACAGACGACCACTGCACGCACATTCAGCGGGGTCTGCAGTAGGACCAGTTCATCAAAACCCAAAGTAAGTTACATCTCGACTCCCAGTGCCTTGAGTACACTAGTTTCATTTTCCCTGCATTTTCCTAATTTCCATATTGCACCCAATAAATCCACATTTATATTAAATGCAAAAATTACCTAGTTTCTATTTTTTAAATATTATTTAAGATCGCAAAAAGAAAAATAGTTGTGAAATCTTTAAATATTTGAAGATTGCTAAGAACACACTGGCAACTTAGCAAAGTTGGAAGAGCTAAAATAAATTCTAAGATAAAGGCAAACAAAATGACAGACATAAGGGAACCTCCTAAAGAGGAATGAGAACAGAGACTGAGGAGTCAATACAAGTGGGTGATGCACAAATCACATCACAGTAATCCACAAACAGTAGTTTCAGTTTTTCCTGATGCAAAAACTGAACAGAGTACTAATCAAAGCACTTTGAGGTTAACTTAAGCAGAAAAGGGCCAGAATCATTACGGATTAATGCAATTCAGCCAAAGGAAGGAAAAGTCAATGAAATAAAACTGAAGTTAATATAGGTATTAGGAATGGGAAAAAGGAAACTTTCCACTGAAGACTCCTGACATAAGTTTTTGGGGCTAAAAAAAAGCCCATGTAGTAGAAAACTAAGACTCATAATTAATATTATTTTCTCACTTGAAGAACAAATAAAATTACCAACTAGCACTGATTTTTTTCTTCAAGTAATAAAGCATACCTACGTATAGCAAATGTACTCCATGGAATAATCTCTGCAACAACAAAAAATAGGAATGCAGAAAACAACTCTTCCCATGCCTCTATTAGAGCAACTGCTGAGTCTAAAAACATCTTCATACATAATTAAGAAAAGGAATAAACTTCACAATGCAAGTACTCCCTTAAACAGAAGTAGGCTGTTATCATTTTCACTGTAATGTTTGCTTAAAACAAACTGCAACAGCCAATTCCACACCACAAACACTGAAGAAGCACTAACTCTTGTTTCCCTTCCCACATGAAATCAAGTAAAGCAGAATAAAGAGCATTAACTTGTCCGGCTTTAACTCCAAACTACTGCATAGACTGAGCATTCCACAAACTTGCAGGTAATCCTCTGAATTCATGGGATAAAGGCAACTTTAAAAAGGCTTGATTTTCCCAATTAAACAAGAAATCAGCATACATCACGAAATCAAAATATTAGAACAAAATTACTTAAACATATAGGGACTTGGGACAGGTAATCACTTCAGCAGTTTCTGTTGGATCACACCACACATGCTACTTCTGCTCACATAATTATCTCTCAACATCAATCAAAATATGGCAGTGGCACACTTTAGCATCATATACAAATATGTAATATACCACAATTTACATATAATATATATGTTTATACATGTATAAAAAGTATGTATATTTTTATTTTTTAGATACAAAAAAATCAGTCCCACACTATCAGCTGGCTAATCCGCATTCCACAGTTTCTATTATACTAGTCTAAGTAATTATTTTGCTAGATTGTTGACATCATTAGCTATCTGACATGTTAGATCTCAGCCCAATACTAGGTCTTACAAGATTATAAAAAAGTCTACTTATAGTTGGCATTTTTGGCTTTTTCTAAAAAAGAAATCCACTTCTTCTGTACGTGGTTGCAGACAAATTTTGCAGCCACAAAATGCAAGAGTTAGAAACAGGAGCCCCAAATGCATTTACTGTGTCATTACTCTATCAAATCTTGACTTTGTCAAGGCCTTGACATTGCATTTTTGCAGTTAGCCAATTCTTAGATACTGATTTCAGCTGTAAGACTGAGTAAACCACACGAGAATCAGGGGTAGTTATGAATCCAACAGTAAGGCTTCCTATCTACTGAATCATAATTTCTCAAAAAGATCATGAAACCCATTTTAACGGGCCAGCTACTAAAAGTTTAACATTTGTTTGAATATTTTCAAGTTACAGAATCTTGACATGCAGAATCATGTTTATCCTGGATGGAAAATTATATTAGGTGAAGTTTTAGCTTAAAGTTATCAGATTATTATCACTGTTTTAGCCACAATTCTGAAGCAGACTGATCTCAGCCAGAAATCTGCAATATTTTAAAAGTGACTCTATGAATTTTAAATACAGTCTTGTTACCACACATACAATTACACTACATAAAAACAGAGCTCAAATGCAACCTATTGCTCACTCACAATAATGAGCACTAGGAGAACTAAGTTAACCCAGTGGCTGACCTGGAGTCACTTAAGCCAGCCGCTACAATGCGGTGCTGCAGTTCCACCAGAGCACAGTGCACATCACAAGAAATAAACAACTTTTAATACCTGCCTTATCCAGCAATCCAGCTAGGGAGATCCATCACATTAGACAGCACCATCCACTCTGAAAATCTTAGTGAGATAAATAATGAAGGTTAAAGCTTTTGTATTGCCAAAATAAAATAAGTTTCATTAAATGAACACCTCACCCCTCCTCACTTCAGAGAGAGAAGTATTACTGTGTACTGAGTTCATTCAGAAAAAGAAAGAAAAAAATTATTAGCTGTCAATATGTATTCAACAGTGTAGGTATCACTCAATTAATTAGACTTAGTGTTAACAATATTTTACATATAGCTACTCTTAGACCTATTAGCAATGACCAATAACAATTTATTTTACCTGCCTAAGTGAAAGTCATGCATCTGTCGCAGTGTGAGACTTCATCTTTCAGATAACCCCCTGGTGTGGGGTTTAACCAGCTGTACTGCCCATCACATCACAAGCATAACTCAAACAAAACATAAAGCCAAAGCAGAGGCTCAGACCCCGTGTCAGACTGTCAGAGCCATATCTGAAGCAAAAACCTACGTACCCCTCACAAGAAGGGGATGCTCAGTTCTCTGCTTTGATCATACAGTAGAAAAGCAGGTGTAAGGTGTTTTCACAGAGTTGTTTGCTGGATTTTTTTTGTTTTATTTTAAATATTTGCAGTCTTGCCTTGGCCTTGGAACAATGGTATCAAGTTTAAGCTCCATGTCGTTTTAAACTCTGGCTCTCCCCTCCTTGCCAACCTTGCGTGGTATAAATAGCAGTGAGCGGAGGAGCAAGCAGTAAAGATACTCCTAAAAAAAAGTCTCAGGAGTGTTTGTACTCCTAGTGCAGGACCAAAGCACTTGGGGTGCAAGACAGCAAGCTGTAGCAGATTTCAACCACGGTGTCAGCGTTCATCTAGATAAAAAAGCTACCCCAGCAACATACGATTTCCATATCGCTCAATATCGAAAACTCTTAACACACAGCTTGGGCCCCTGGAAGTTCGGACCCCCCAGCCCGGGGCAGAGGCCCCTCGGGGCGGGCCCCGCTGCAGCCTCACCTGCGCTGCGCCCGAGGCCGCGGCTCCGCCGCACCTCGCCAGGCACACGGGAGCGCGGCGGGCGGGGAACCGCCGAAGAGCAAAGAAGGAAAGTAAGCTGGAGCAGGACGGAGCGGCGGCAGTGACCCACTTCCTCCGCCGGCACCTCGGCGCTCGGGCAGCCTCAGCCCCGCTCCGCTCCCGCGCCCCGTTATCCGACCGCCCCGGGAAGCCCTCACTGAGAGAGCGAGGGGGAATGAGGGGGGCGGGACGACACTCACATTTCTGCAGGACAAGAAGCCCGCACTTACACCGACGCACACACGCCGCCCGTCACTTGTAGCTCGGCTCCGCTGGAGAAAACTGCGCCGCGGCCGCTCTCGCCGCCGGCACCGCCCCCCCTCCGCCCCCGCGGAGGCCCCGGCAGCGCCCCGCCCGCACCCGCCCGCCCGCTCCTCGCCAGCGCCGTCGGGCCGGCGTGCGCGGCTCCTCCGCCCAGGTTGCTCCCCTCCGGCGGCCCCGCGTCCCCTCGGGCCGTCCCGTCCCGTCCCGCCCCGCGCGCCCCGGCCGCACCTGCCCCGCGGGTCCCGCACCCCACTCCGCTCACCTGGCGCGGGCCGGGCTGTCCCTGGGCGGTGCGTCTGTGGGCGGGGGGGCGGCCGGCGCGGGAGGCGCAGGTAGAGCCGAGCGGGGGAACTGGGTCAGCGGCTAAAAATACCGCGCGGGGTGGAGGAGGATCCGGCCGCGGCGCCCGGGACGGCGGCCGCCCCTCCTGGGGGCTGTCGGCGGTGCCGGGGGGCGCAGGGCCCTCCCCGCGGCCGGGTCGGGGCAGGCCGTGACCTTGCTCCAGCCGGGCAAGGTGCGCTGGTTCAAACTCGCAGCCGACGGCGACAAAACCTGCCCACCCTCGTTTTAATTCCTAAACCGCGTGTGGCTTCACGGGCGGCGTGCGGGGGCCGTGGGATGCCCCGGTGCTGCACAGCCGGGGTTCAATCACCCGCCCGGGGCAGCGGCCGGGCCGGCCGGGCAGCATTCCCCCGGCAGGGCCCTGGCCAGCCGGGTCGGGATGTGCTCTCTCCCGCCCCGGGCTGCTGTGCGAGGCGGCTGCCTGTCGTGTGTGTCCACTGCCGCTGTGCCGAACGAGGGAGCATGGAAAATTCGCTTGTTCCTGAGAAGTTCCTGCATTCTGTTACAATGCGCAGGGCGGTGGTGTACTCACCATCCCTGGAGGTGTTTGAGAGTTGTCTGGATCTGGTGCTGGGTGTTACTGCTTAGTAGTTTAGGGGTTGCGATGGCAGTGCTGGGTTGATGGTTGATCTTAAAGGTCTCTTCCAACCTCTGTGATTCTGTGAAGTCAGCTGAGAGCTGCCGTGGCTCTGAGGTTACTGAAGCGGCACACAGCAGTGCTAAGGCAATGTCCGCGTTACTACAAAAGTCCCAGGAGACTCTAGCTTAGTTTTCCTGATGGCCTAAGCAGTTCAATGCCAGACTTGTGCTAATCTTTGTGTTTATGTGAATTATTTACAAATGCAAACCACATAAAAAATGTGTGAGTTTAGTCGTGACTGGCCGCAACTTTAACTCTGCCTTTTAGCACCCTGTCCATGGTATTATTTGCAGCCACTTCTTTATGCTCAACATCCTGGTTTTTAGTGGTAGTAGAGTCAATGCTTCCCTCCAAGATTTGTCCACTCAGATTTCGATGGAGAAAGTAGTCTCCCTGACCCCATGGAGTAGCTGCTGGGGCTTTGGCACTAAAGTGTATACTGCCTGTAACACAAGGCAGAGAGGAAGGATCTTTTCCTAATCATTACAAAGCCCAAAAAAGTAAGTTATGCCTATGTGATGTCTGAGGAGGAGAAACTTCCAAATGCCAGTAAAGTTGGAGATGCTCACCTGGCATGTCTGGTACACGAGGACACAGCAGGCTTCAGGCTCCCTGTGAGCCAATGTAAGAGTCTGTATCCAGGACAGATTTGGTGACTCCACAGGAAATGCTTTCTTGACATCAAGCTAATTCCCTAACCTTCCTGTCCACCCTTCTGTACTATATACAGTTGCTGGCTATTTATATATGTGATGAATATGATTCAGAATTAAACATGCCAGGAAGACAGTGATTCTTTCAACCTAGTAATTAAAAAAGGAATACAGCATGGTTGCTTTGTTCCATCACCACATGAAAGAGAACTATTTATTTTTATTGTGGTTAGCTTAATAGTAACAAACAAAATATTTTATTCCCATCTATGAAAAGCAATCTTGCCTGTCTCTATGGGCTTCATCCAAAGCGTGCTGGAGTCAGTAGTATTATGCATGGGTTTTCAGTTAGCACATGACTGCAAATCTAGTAAGCTGGATTAGAGCAAGAGTGTTTTTGGGCTACAAGACTGAACATTGCACAGAACTTGGGCACCCTAAGAAGGAATAATGACAGTTTTTAGTGAGGATCTGTATGGTGCTCCAGATCTTGGGAGGCAAATCCTTCAGAAGCACAGCTGAAGCACCCTGGCATGAGTCCACTGCTGTGCCTAGACGTGTGTAGCAAGGGATATGGTGAGATTTCTGTGGTGTCATTAGATTACTGCTCATGTGAAACTGAGTGATAGATGGTTTACATAGCCAGCCTTTTAGCAAAGTTCACAGGCGTAGCTCCAACTGTATGTATCAAGGCTAATCTCAATTACAACTTAAAAATGCCTCTGTCTTTGTCACCGTGGGGATGGTCTGGAAAGTATCGACTGATTGCTACAGCTGAAAGTATTTCGTGTTGATCTTTATGCCACCAAAGATCACAGTTCATTCAGCGTTCGCTGAAACCATTCCACTCCAATGGCTCTTTCATTTTTCCTGGGTTTGTTGTTTGTCTAGGCCTTTCATACAGCAGTAATCAAGGAAAAAAAAATTTAAAAAACCACACTCTTAGATTCTTTTAAAATGAGGTAATAATGAGGGAATGATGTTTGCTCCTATACCTTTTTTACCTCCTAAGCTTTTATGGTCCATGCATTTTGAGTTTCAGAAATGTAGGAGGAAAACTGCAGGATCAGGTCACTGAATGTTGAAAATGAAGGGAAGGAAGCAAGAAAGAAGAGGGAAGAAAGGCAAAACCACATAAATGAGGAAGAGAAATGAAAGAAAAAGGATGATGAGGGGGAGGATAACAATGAACAATAAAGCACGGGAAAGAATTGGAGAGACCAGAGAAAGGGGTAAATATCACAGTAGGTGTGAAAGGAGTTACAGAGGTTTTTTATATTCTTTTCTTCTTTCTTGTCAATTGGGATTAGTCAGGAGTAGACACTACAAATGCCTCTAAAGGGATTGGAAGGAAAAACTACCCCAAGATGGATGTATGTCTGTCTTTAATAATAGATATGATTGCAGCAGGTATAAATAATTTGAAATAGTACCAGGTAACTTGAGTATCCATAACAGTAAAAATGCAGCTGCACAGGATGGCTGAGTCTGTGTCCTGCTGGTATCCAGGGTAATGGATGGGTTTTAGTAGGTTATTAAGGAACTCAGTTTCTGTTCCTGGCTCTTCATGGTTGCTCATGTACTTTATTATTACATGCAATCATCTAGAAAAGCAGTGTTGTAACAGGGATTGAAATTCAAATGTCCCTGCTCCCAGCTAGGTACCTTAATTGTTGCATTGCAAAGTGATGCCTTGCTTCCCTGGCCCAATGAATGTGGATTAGTTTGTACAGAATAACAGGCTTTCAGTAGGGTCAATGAAAGGCATTCCTCCCAGCTAGCCTCTGGCCTGGTGACGAAGGGAATTTCCTGGGAAGTGTCAGATAGGACTTCACTGTTGTCCTTATGACTCTCCAGGTCTAACCTCTGCCTGTTTAGCTGATGAGAGAACCTCTCCTTCCTCCTGCCATGCTTTCAAAAAACGCCAAAGTCTAACTCCAGCCCTAACTCAAGAATGAAGTGCTTTAGATGCCAAGAAGGTTCTAGTTGCAATGTCAGTAATTGGAAACTGAGGTTCTTCTCACACTGGTTGTTGGAGATTCTGGTCCAAGGTACTGCTACTTCTGGTGTGGTGGGGAGTGGGAACACATGGCCTGAGCTGTGGGCTTCAGGGCACCAAACTGGTGCCAGAACATGGGGGCTTCAGCTCTTAACACTGCAACAGCTTGGCCTGTGGTGGATTTATAGTTTGTGATAAGTCTTATCCTGTCTGTGTTTGGGAAAACACCATGTTGTGGATTTGTTCATGGTACACAGCGGTGTGTTCATGGGTAATTCTCAGGCATCAGGAGGCTGACTTCCGTCAGATGAAATTTCTGCAGGCTGAAGGTTAATGTCTGCTGGTGTGAGGTTTTTTGTTTGTTTGGGGTTTTTTTGCGGTAGAGAGAGGGCCAGTGGAGATATGTAATGACTGTTGATAACTGCATTTAATTTTTTCGGCAAGTGGTAAATACTGTTCGCCTTTGTTTGTTTATGCAAACTACATTTAAAGTACTGCATTAATACAAAGCAAATGTCTCTGCAGGGCAGTGCCAGTTTTGGTTGAAGAAAACTATGGCACCACAGTTGAGAGTCTTCATTATCTTCTAAGTCTCAATTACTAATGAATATTCTTTAATTTTTGTTACCACAAACTTCACATGCATATGACTTATTTGAATTAAATTGTATACTTCCTGCTTTGACAACATACTGATGAAGTATGGTAGAGAAAATCATTAGAAGTAGTCCTGCGGAAAATGTTGAAAATGTCTTTGGATCGTAATTTGGGTTCAATCGTGTAATTTTGCTGGTGTTTTACCTGTAATGTGTACAAGTAACATCATTTGAAGAATCCTTGGTATATTTCCTCCACAGTTTAGAACACAATCAGACTGTGGATATCCTCACAAAAAGTACCGGTACAGATCTCTGGGCTAAATTAGTCACATATGTAATTTTTCTTTCATATGCTTTTCAGTAAAGCAAGGTTCAGACGTCTACTTACAAACAGCACTGGTGGAGAACAGAAAATACTCTGAACACTTTAACCATTAAGCTGATTGTAGTTTACTTGACTCCATAATGTAATACACTCTTCCCTTCACGGGCCATTATCTCTAACCTCTACAATAAACCTCTACATTGTATGTCTTATTAATTATTTATTCCTTCCATTATTTTTAAATGGACATTAAAGAATTGGCTAATGGTTTCTAGCACAATTCATAGAAACAAATCTGTTCAATAACTTTTGGAAGCATTTTCTTATGGCAAATAACATAATAAGGAAAGCATTAGGCTTCATCTTGTGTGGAGTTAAAATACCGCGTTAACTGCTTTATTCCTATTAATATGTCAAGAAACTGAGATAGGTTTTTTCCTTCCTGATATTAGTGATTGAGAATATGTGTGTTATTTTTCTAGATTATTTTAATTACTTTTCTATTTTTTTCTACTTAAATAAAAAATTGACTAATTTTCCCCCCTTCTTTAGTGCAATTTCAATGAGCTCAGATAACCACATGCAGAATGACAACTGTACTCTTCTGTACCAATTGTTATACCTTGGTATTTTCCACATACACTCTTTCCTAAGCAAACACACTTTCACATAAGCAGAGTTATGCAAAAACCCACAAATATGGCTATTTGTTTATTCTGAAAGGGGGGGAAAAAGATTGTACGGTGAACACGATGGCCGAGCAGAGTTATTGTTAAAGCAGTATCTTCAATCCATGTGAGTGCAATTCAGAATTTAATTGCCTTTGTCAAGGCAAGGGGGAAGGGATATTACAGCAAGGAAGATGGTTAAAGCTTGCAAAAGTATACTGGCAGGGAGGATGGCTACTGGAAGAGGTTAAGTCACAGATCATGTGAAGATGTTTGAGAGATTGATATGTTGCCACAGTGTGAATATTTCCAGTCAAACCTGCCTACTTCCTAAGAGAGTAGTGGTGTTATTTGTAGACGTCCTGAAATGACTGAACAGAAAGAACATTGGGAATGCTGGTTTTCAGTCATGTTGAACTGGAGCTGATGCTTAAATAACTAAAAGAGCACTAATTTGATTAATGACTTGGTCAAAGGAGAGAGAGAGAGAGAGAGAGAGAGAGAGAGAGACCTGTGAAAAAAGTGCCTAGAGATGCTAACTGGTGGGACTATTTGATGTGATAACGAGACGATGGTTGACAATAAATTCCTGTGGCACCCCATAACAAATTTGAGGAGACAGGGCAGGAGCTCTCCAAAGAAGATGCTGGCAGATGAGTCAGAAACCTGAAGTGGGAGATATTCTAGCTATTAGAGACAGCACCACACATTTCTTACTTTTGGTCCTTTGTTTTTGTTTCTTTTCTGTCTTGTTGTTGTTTAGGGTTTTTGTTTAGTCGGGTTTTGGTGTTTTGTTTTGTTTATTTAAAGGAAAACAACTTTTTTCTAAAAGTCCTCCTTAAGATCTTTCTGTTAAATGAACTGTCTGTGGCAGAGAAATGAAGAGACCTATTTTGCACAGACCTATTTGAAAATATTTCTTGCCAGGAAACAAGTGCTTCTGAGCCTTTTAGGCTATGCCTCTACAACAGTTCTAAGATACGCTTGCCTTCAGCTATATAACAGTGGTTAACAGAGGTCTACAGAGAAGTTATTAGCGCTAAGACTTATTTAAGGGAAATTATTAGAAGGAAAAGATTATACGGCCAGTTTCTTTCTCTACTTTTCAGTGTTTTCATCACTAGCTCACTACAGACTTAAGGTCTTGACAAAATAAAATTTTGCTCAATTAAAACTGATCTCATTCTTATCTGCAGCAAGTCAGCTGCTTAAAGATTGTTTGCTTACTGAAGATTGTTTGCTTCTGTCACTTTTCTATAATTAAGGAACACACAAATTATATTGCTGTTGCAGCATCTCCCCAGTGTAGGTTTGGATGTGAGATTAAGTTAGCAGGGTTTACCAAGTATCATTTATACCATGGTAAATGTGGATGTGGGGATGAATAGGCTCTTAGCCAGCAGCAAATATGTGGTGATGTGACATGTTCTGACAGGAGAGAAGACTAAGCTAACTTGCACACGGTTTGCCAGTAGTAAATGCAAAGTAATACATGCTGACAGTTCCTGCAGGCCAGCTGATGCATAGTGAGTTGTTAATAGGTGCTAAGTTGATGGTGCTTCTGAGCTCACAAGACAGTGTAATGTAGTGTACCACATTGCTTTTGCTTAGATCCTGTTCTGTCAGTAATGTCTTCTCTGGGTTTCAGATCTGTATGTGTATGAATGTGTATTTCATTAGACCCATAGCACCTTAATATTGCAAATTGTGTCATTGTTCACACTGGCTGGAATAGTCCTATTTAGAAGTAAGTATGGTATATGTAACAGGACAGAAAAAAACAGAAAAGTGGGAGTAATTGGGATAAAGGTACTGTGTACTAAACAGAAGCTTGCACCAACAAAATGGAGAGGAAAAGCTGGAAACCAGTTCTGTGTAGCAACAAGATGTCCCCTTCTGAGCCTTAATGAGACTGGATGGAACAAAATGCTGTGGGGAAGCTGTGCTGCAGCAGCCTATGGCAGGATTTAGCACAGACTGCTCAAAGTCAGATAACTGGACAATGAAACCCTTTCCACTTGCCCATCCTCTCTAATATGGACAAATGAATTCCAACATGAATGAAGGGATAGCATATGCTTTTTTGATTTGGGGGTTGAAATTGAATGCTATTCACTGTGCTTGAAAGATTACTGAACAATAAGAGATCGGGAAAAAACAAGTAAATAAAACACAAAACAAGCCTTTTCTACCTGTCATTTTAAAGAAAAGGTATTCATTCAATGGGAGAAGAAAATGAAAGTAAACTTAGGATTTTTTCCCTCCTGTCTGGGAACACAAGCCAAAAGGAAGAAGATGAGGAAACAGGATGGAATTTAGAGTGAAAATAATCTAGTGTGTATGGGAGTGTTGGGGTGGTAAGTTTCTTATTGGCACCTAATGTGTTTTAGCCCATGTTTCCCATAGCAGCATAGATTACTTACAGGTCTTACATGAACTCCTTTCCAAACCAATCCTTATTTTCCTTAGAACAGGTCTGATGTATTAATTTTCTTTCCCCCAATACTCACTGTAACTGATGAAAGAAACTTCTCTAGGGAAAAAACCCTGAGACTGTTGTTCTTGGCTTAGTATTAATGGCTGGACAGACCTTACATAAGAAAATTAAGAAAATTTAGCCCTGTCTAGGGTTCAAGCCACTCACCTTTACAAACTGGACTAGATTACTGGTGAATCAGGTGCATCTGAAATAAGAACAACACTATTTTATTTGAAAATTGAAGGTAAGTGAGACAGGTTGTGCATGTATTATGTGTCTACAGCACTTTTCACCTGGGATGCAGTACGATTTATCTGTGAAATTATGTGTTGTTGATATTTCATATTGTAAAGACAGTGTGAATAAACAAAGTTATTAATAAACCAGATAAATGTTGACTTAATATTTTAGATGTGTTATTTTGGCTATTTTGCAGTCTTAAGGGTTGATTGGAAGTATAATGAACTGTAAGAAAAAAGGAAAAACCAAGCATACAAAGTTACAAAATCATTAGCAGTGTCTGAGCAATGTATTTCTTTTGTTGATTTAACTTCAGTTCCTTTTTCTGATGGGTCAGTAGTCTTGGATAGTAGGAAGAAAAGTTAAATTGGAATAGAAACAAACATTTTTAGTTAGAAGAAACAAAGCTAGTTTCTTCATTACTAGCTACTTGCTTTCTTGTAGCTGAACGTAAGGCTAGCACATAGATAAGCCACCAAGATGCAATGTTGGAATGTTTTGAAGGCAGAAGTCAGTTAATTTGCACAGGGAATTATAAAAATATGTATGTTTTCTATTGTGACGAGCTTCTGAGTCAGAGATGGAATGTGCAGCGGAAGAATACTCATCCCTGCTGCCCCACGTGGCGCCCTCCTTAACCACAGTCTCTTGCTCAGCCTCCTATTAGTGGGCATTTGTCAGTTTTTATAATTTTCCATAGTCTGAAATGGAAACTGTAGTAGCATATAGCATTTTCTTAGCCTAAAATGACTAGAATTCTCCAAGGAATCCCTCTATGCCTGACTTTTCCTACTTTGTATGTATCACAGAAAACTGAAATATCATACTCCGCACACTGACCTGTACTCTGGATTTCATTTGCCATTTACGATGAGCAGCTTGCAGTGTGTTTAAAATGGGTATAACAGGCAATGCTGTTATTAAGGATTACTGATCCTGTCTCTGTGAATATTGGTATAATGGATGGTGGTGCCAACTAGAGCTGATTATTTCCTGCTCTTCAGCACTGCTGTCTCCGTGGAAGTTGAAGCTGCAGACTTCCTTAATTATTCATGCCAGTCCAGAAACTGAAAACAGTAGGGCTAAGTGTAGTGGAGCCTTCTGCCATAGTCAGCCCTTCTTTCTTTTAAATACACGGCTTGAAGGTAAGCTAGCAAGGTAATCTTTCAGGGAGAACTGTGGGCATTTTAAATATACCCTGGAATACTTGTGCAGTACACTTCTCCCAGAGACTGAATGAATCATTGTGTAAAATGCTTCTGAAAAGGAGCCATTCTCCTGCCTTAAACCTGTATGCAGACAGTACATAAAAGTCAACCTCTCTGCATATGCTGGATATAGTTCAGGAACTGCTGCTAATAAGGTTTTATCCCAGTGAAAAACCTGAAGATTCCTGATTATAGACAAGGATCAGACAGAACTATTAGCCTAGGCTAGTAATAGAATAAAACATAATCCTTGAATTGCATGTTTCCTGAGAAGGTTTCAAAGTACTCTGTAAAGTGGTTAAAACATATTTCCCACATATATATGAGAACAGTATCAAAGAGTTCAATGACATGATACATGATACAGAGAACATGAGAGGTGGTGGGGGAAAACATTAATTCTCACTTCTACAAATTCTGTATTTCACTTCTTAGTCTGAAAATACCTGTATTCAGGTTTCATTCTTCTTCATATTAAGAAAATGAGATCTGTGAGTCAGAAGGGTTCCAGATTTTGCTGGCCCATCAAAATCTGTATGACCCAAAGAAAGGATTTTTATTTTGGTCACTTTTTCTCTTCCTACAATGGTAAAATAGGCAGTGAAATAAACACTACTGCAGTACATTTTTCTTTTGGAGAATAATATAGGCCTTGCTTAAAATAATGTGAGAAACCCATTTGTAGCTGAAGATGTATGTCACAGCATTTCCAAGAAGCAGTCTGCTGAAACTTATTTGTTTTTAATGAGTAAGCATGAATACACCCAAATGAAGGCTTTCTCTGGTATCACATCAGACTTACTTGCATTTAAATTAGTGGGTCAGCAAGAAAGGACAGTGGAACCTTTTATTAGCAGCTGACTTCTCCTGAATCTCGTTTTACATTCTTGGTTCTAGCACTATTCAACTGAAAGGAGATCCTGTAAAAAAAGATGGAGATGAATAACAGACCACAGAGAAAAGGCAGGTGCCAGACATCAGTTTCCACTGTGTTCTTCAAAAATATCTGTATCCTCAATGATATTATAAAGAACCATAATGCAGCATGTGTCCTTGTGAAACAGGCAGTCTTTTGTATTCTCTGGTAAGAGCTTTTCATGAGAGAAGTCTAGGATGCACAGTTGAGTATTTTTTTTAAAGCTGCCTTAGATGAAGAGGCTGCCTATCAAGTAAGAAACAAAGGTAAATAATTTAAATTATATTTCACCTGGTGAAATCTTTATGGTGGTGCTGTTCTCTAAGGAAGTTTATATTTTCCTACAGTCACTATGTGATGTACCAGGAGATCTCAAGAGTGAATTTGATAACACTCTTATTTCTAACAGGAACTCTTCCTATGCTGGACAGCCTGTTGCTCATTCCTCATCTTTAATGATGGTGTTCTTCGAAAAGCTGCAGGATATCTTAATTTCTCTTGAATTTTGGTTTTGAGGGTTAATTAGTATACAAATGGCAAAGACACCATGTGACCTCTGCAGAGAATATATAACTTGTTATCACATGCACCAACAAGTACATCTGAGATGTCATGGGCCATCTCTCCCTTGCTTTCTCAGCTGTAGCTCTTTCCAGCTCTAGCTGGACATACACGCAGATACTTTTGTTGTTCTGGTTACACCAGAGAAGGTGGCTGATCATTAGTATGTGATGAATTACAGAGCACGTATAGACTAACAGGGCTACACTCCCTATGGAATGCTAAGTAATGAATGTGGCTGATACCTTTTTAATGAGAAAGTTGAATAATAGAAAGGATCTGTTGTTAAAGCTGTGTTTTCTTTGGGATACAATATAAATGAGCTGCTTGAGGAGCAGATGACATGACTAATTAATCCCCAGTGTAACTTTACTGGACTCAGTTGATTTGCATGAGAATAATTTTGTTCATTCTTTCGGAGAGAGGAAAAAAAAGTTAAGAATTACATAGCAGGGAAGGTGTGCAGTTATTATCTTATATGTGAAACTTTTACATCAGATTTAGTGGCTCACTAAGTGCTTTAATATTGGGGAGTTAAAGGAAAACAGAATTTATTGTCATGAATTGCAAATATTAACGACTTTTTTCCCAAAGTTGTATTATTAATAATGTATTCCTATGGTGTAAAATAAGAAGGAAAGCCTTCCCTTCCTTCGGTTTCAAGAGCTTTTTGCTTAGAAATTTTAGGTTGAGTGGCTAATGTTCTTCCAGCTGGGTATGATTTTTCTGTTTTCTTCTGTACAGAGTCAGAGGGTTAGTGGAACCAACTCAGAAGCTGTTTAACCCCTTGTTAGGAAAAGTCCCTGAGAGAAATAGATGAGAACTGTGCTGAGATCTTTAATTAAGCATGCTGTGTAAGAGAGGTAGGATTCAGTGAGAAAGGACTGGCACAATCTGAATTAGTCTTATTTCAAAAACTTCCATGGGATATTTAAAATGAGACATTTAAAGTTATTAGAAAATAAGAAAAAAGAGATACATTGCAATCATTAAAATCTCCTTCATCATAAGGCAAAGTGCACATCTTGCAAGCATTAATAGTTCAAACTTAGATACTAGCCTTTTGAATGAGGTTTGCAAGACTTTCTAGCAATGACATACATCATGAATTTTATATTTGCTGAGTACCACATGAATAACCCACTGATTTCCGTGAGGCAGCTTTTCCCAGATGGGTTTATGGCATCTTGGCAGGAGATTTATTTCATGTTCTCCCTGCGGTGAATTCACTATAGCCCAAGCACTTACTTCCTCCTGCTGGTGCCACAAGTATTCATTAAATCTCAGTTTCTTTATCACAAGAAACATTCAAATGCTGTATTATTTGTTATGATATAAACTTCACTACAGTGAAGTTCCATTGAATTTCTGGGCAGTTGAGATGTAAAAAATAGACATCCAAGCAGGGAAGAGCAGTAGAGGAATCATAGCAGGAATGCTGTAGTGCAGATATGTTAGTTCAAGTAGAGTTTGGAACTTGCACAGGTTTTTTTTCTGTTTGCTAATCATCAGAAAATACAAACTGCTATTGTAATAGGAGACTTTTAAAAATAAAGAAACCAAAATTTAACTACCTAAATGAGCCATACCTCAAGATAATTAGATGCTGAGAATATCCACAGAGTTTATGTAACCTTAGGAACTCATGTATGATTTAAAAAATAAGTTCAGGACTAAGTTCACTTAAACATTTTTTACTTGTTTTCTATCATTTTATAATTAACCTTATTAGGAGAAATGGTTATACTAGTTTACAGATGTAGTATTGCCTAAGAAAATCCATGTACAGAGCACCATCTAGTGCAGGATATCACTAACATAAAAGCCTTTCAGCTCATATGTCACTTGTCTGGGTTTAGCTAATTTAATATGAACTATCGTGTTGCATAAAGTACCAGCCCAGGAGCTCCCATGGCAATATAATTTTGCAATTACATGACAGACCATCAATTGGAAATTATTTGTGATCTTTTGCAAGGAAAACAAAACTGGATGTACTGAAATTCATGTAATCATTTATGAGAGCTGTTTACCTTTAGGAGGAATCTGCTTATCTTCCTGCCCATACTGTTGGTGATATATTCATTAAATAATTCAATCCAATCTGTTTTTAATCTAGGTTGGACACTGATTCTCACAATAGATTTAGTGACCCAACAGCCATTTTAGGTGCCTTAAGACCACAGTTTAGCTGCTTGGAGCCTTTGCTCAGCCTCTGCAGAACCCCAGAGTTACACAGGTTCCCTAAGCCAGGCAGACACAGGTTCCCTAAGCCAGGCAGTCACAGGTATGCAAGGCACAACTAATAGGTCGTTAATTGGACTGCCATTAAGACAGGAAGAAAAAAAGAAAGAAGCTTGGATTCTGTAGGAGAGACAGGTAAAAGGAACTTATACACAGATATTTATGACCTGTTGAGGAAGGACAGAAAAAAGTGAGCTACTTTGTTTCGAAGGCCATATTTTGGTTCTTCTGCAAGCCAACATATGAATTTTGCCCCAAGATTGTTTATTCAGTGTTTGTATATCAACATTTTGTTTCTGATGCAATCTATTTACCACTAGGATAGGATTAAGAGGAACTGTTTTAATTAACTGAAGATGTAGCAATGGCAAGCTGGATTTTGTCCTGCACTAAACAAACACTGAGATGGCCCTCAGATTCCTGGAAAAGAAGATTTTTGGATGAACACTGTGTATTCAACAAAAAACCAAGTAAGCATCAAAAAGCCACTATCACTAAAGTTTCATTCTTTTTGAAGAAGCACTTTACCTAACAAAATTTATAACTTCTCTCTCTGCAAGTACCTTGCATATGGATTTTAGCTGAATGCTTGAAACCTTCCTGATTTCCCAATTCTCAGACCCTCTCTGAGCAAAGAGCAAGCATATGCTCATATTAATTTAAAAGTACTTCCTGGTTTTGAATAGCTCCATTTTTGCTTTGTAAGTTGACCACTTAATAGACAAATAATTAAAAAAAAAAGACAAATAAGTGGAAATTTTTCAAAATTTAGATACAAAATACTTCCCTGGATACTCTTTCTGCTCTTTCTACCTCTGTTACAACTGCCAAAGAGAACCTACTACTGAAGGAAAAGCTGCATTTTCATTCTTTTGAGCTAATGAGGAGTGAACTATAGGAACGTGACAGTAATGTTCACAGACCTGGCAAGCTGTGGTTCAAATCCCCTTTCTGGGTAACCATTTCATTAATAGTAAGGAGAAGTAGCTTTGACAGAAAAAAATGTTATACCTACAAAAGGAGTTCAAGAATTGGTGTCATGAATAACAGTTTGGGGAATGGTAGGGAGGGGTAGACTCTAGCTAAACAGTGGAGCTGAAGAGAAAACAGTAGGAAAACAGTAGGCCAAACTGCAGTATCTCAGCTCTGCCAATGCGTTCTAGATATTCTAGGGGAAAAAATGCTGTAGCTTATAAGGCTCTTTTATTGCTTATTTAATTCACTAGAATTGTGGTTTCCCTTCTTTTAATCTCCAATATGTTTAGCAAATGCAAGAAAACAGAAATAGAAATACAATACAAGAGTATTTCCTTTGAACAAATCCTACAAAAAAATATGATTACATGGTGCTGGTAGCTATCATTATGTTCTTTATTAAATCATGACTGATAAAACATTTTCCTTGTTATCTTATTCTTCTTCTGTTCAGTTATATGATTTGTATCAAATAGTATGTATAAATTTTCAGCTATTTGGGAGTTATGTTATTCTGTCTAACACCTGAACAAATAAACTGGCCTTTGTTATGCTGTCTTGTAAGAATAAAGACTACTTTAGAACATGTTTGTACCTGTTGAGGAAATAAATTACTATGAACAGGCAAGCCTGGCAGAGAAAGGAATTCTCTTCCAAGCTTGTGTCTTGTCTGGTAGCTATTAAAACTTCCCTTTTGAAAGTCAATGGTTTGTTTATTTAAGAGCAATTATATGACCATTTTGAATTACAACACTTTCACATGCTTTTCATGTGGCCAGAAAGATTTATTGCACAAAGAAAGGCCATAGAAAGATGGTGGAAATTAGCTACAATATTTGTATGTTGCTAACAGTATGCTAGATGCTTCCTTGTTCTGAAGAACATTCAGTCCAAATAAACATATAAATGCATTATAAGATGTTCAAAGAAAGATTTGATTCTCCTTCATTTTACGATTTCCAGTATAGAAAGGTAGTGAAATTTTACATCATCAGAATATGTCAAAAGCACCCTAACTCAGCTGAAAGATTTCATTAGTGTTCTGATAAATAAAGAGGATGGATTTATTCTGGAGTACATAAAAAAAAATTACTGTAGATTTTATGAGAACAATCTGTACCTGTTGAGGGTCTTCTTGTGTGTGCTAGAGATCCAGCTTTGCTGTACATAAATCCTCCATGTCATTTATTTAGGTGGAATATGATCTGGCTTGATGCTCTCCAGATTCATGAGTTAATATTTCCATTTTCTTGTGAAAAACTAAACGGATTTTTATACATTTTCTATATAATGGCATTCCATTTTTTTCCAAATAATTAAATGTTTCTCCTCTTAGAGTAGCAAAAGAATGTGAAAATCACTATGGGAGATTCTATACTTACAGCATCTTTTTTAGCTACTCCAAAACTTCCATTACCTTATTAATAACTCATACCTACAGACATACTCATAGTTACATAGGAATCAATTTTAAGTGCTATAATAAAATTGGATAAAAATACTTTACCAGATTTTCTGTTTTAATGTTGAATCTCTCTCTCCCTCTCTCTCAGCATGCACACACCCACATAGGGAGGCATGCCTTCCTGTCAGATACAGGATTTAATTTGGTGTAACTAACGAAACAAAGTTCAAAATGAGCAGTTGTAGAGCTGTTCACTGGTCCTCTCATTCAGGGATAGAGACTAGAAGTCTCTAGCACATTATCTATTGATACATAAAGAAAAAGACTGGATTATCTAGAATACCTGCTACTAACACAAAAGGCAGAGACCTCAAAAACTCTATACTGCCAAATTTTATCAGCACAATTTTTACATTATAGCATGCTTTTTAGCTGCCTGAATGCTCTTTTTTTTGCTACTTAATTCCTTTTTTTTTTTGTTTAGATGTAATCTGATTTATCTTATTAAGTCAGATTTTTTCATACAAACCTCTCTTTTTTCTCTCCAGTTGTTCTGAACATCCTCCTTCCCTTATTCCATGCAAATCTTTCAAGGGTTCTTTACAAACTTTTGTTTTGGGAGGATGAATATGGAAGGAAAAATGGCTATGCAGAGAGTTACCATTCAGCTGACCTGTATTCTGATCAATGTAGTTATAAACTGACTGACATAATGCCAAAGTTAGTTTCAATTATGTTAAGCGTGACTGAAAGTGGCTGCCACATTCAAAAACTGTATTTGGACAGAGGGGGAGAGAGTGGCAGTACAACCACAAAAGCAAAATTATTTTAAGAAAGCAAGCTTAGATCCTTTTTGTTTTTTTGGAAATCGTAACTTGCATCTGCCCAGCAGAATTGGATTACATTTCGTCAGAGAGCTTTACTATTTTCCTGTCTTCTCCATGGCAGCAAGCACTAATCAGCAACTCTTGTTATTGCTGGCTGTTGGAGTCTATTGTAGTACTAGGCACAAAAGCCAGGGTTAGGCACAGTCTCTCATTATTTTTCTTGTAAAAGAAAAATGTGGATCTGCAGCTTTGAGAAGGAGGAAAGCCCAGAGAGCCTAGACAAGTACATAGGAAAAGGAGAAGCAGAACTACTTTGATGTGACTGAACAGGACATTCAAATTTAGAGAGTTGTGGAGTCTAACAGATAAAAAAAGAAAGTAGATATTTATAGTGTCAAGCACTAAGAACCTCTAAAATGACACTTCTCTCTACATGTGCATTGTGTTCAAAGCTTAGCTCACATTAACATTAGTTGCAGCTTTTGTTAAACTCCACGTCAATATATTAAAGTCCTTTATTTTTTTTATTAAAAAAAAAGGCATAATGGTTACCAAGAAGACAAAAAGCATAATTACTGACCATCTAGAAATGTTAGATTGAAATGATGTGACCAGCCCTAGGAATGCTTCAGCAACAACAGACAATCCACTTCTCTATGCTGGATTCAATTGATTCTAGCCTGGTAGCATCCCTTCTCTTTCTTCAGTTTCCTGCCTCATTCCTTATACCTTTTTGTGTGTGCTATGTACACAACATATGCAACAAATACACTAGAGGAATTTACAGGAAATTCACTCCTAAAATCTTGAACCATTCCAAAGCAAGTATGTTTCATCCACTGAGCAAACCTTATGCTTCTATTTGAATAGGTTTTTTACTGCAGTAAGTACAATTAATTTTCATTTTTGGGTCAACACCATAACAATAATGTTGGTTTTTAAAGGTGAAAGGATTTGTAGTTACTGTAAAGCAAAAAATTCTCCATCTTGATGAAGATGTCCTTATTCCTAGATGAATGCTTGCCATTTTTAAAAAAACCCTGTACACATATTAGCATTAGTATTGTATCTAAAGATTCATAGGCCAGACTGTCTTCTCACATCTCATAAAACTACTAGTTGCAGAGGAATTATTGCAAATTTATATATGCATAGATGAGAAGCAAAAATCGGCCTATCTGTTTTAATTTGGAATAATTTCCTAAAAGATTAACTAGGTGAATCGTCTTAATAAAATACTTAAACGATATTTAGTTCAAAATCTGCTGGTCTGACCTTCATGACAACGGATTTTAGGGAGTACCACCACCCATGCCAGGAGTACCAAACAATCCCGTTGTCTGTCTTGGCAGTGTAGGGACCTCTGTAGTACAAACCGTTCAGGTTGGCAGAGTGACACCTGGTGGGAAAGTAAGGGGAAAAAACAATGAGGCTTCTGCCAAAAAGTTTCAGGAATGTGTCATTTCTGTGCGAGTCAAAAATTTTGCCATGTTTGTCAAACAGCTTAGTTTGACAGTTGCACGAATTTGCATTTGTGGACTTCTGTGAGCCTAAACAACAGTGGTTTAATTAGGGCACAACTGCAAGTGTTCTTCACTTCCTTAAAACAAAAGTTCTGCTTGTTCCTTTCACACGTTTTCTGACATTACTAGCTCTTGGAGTTTTTCCTGTGATCTGCTTCAGTGGAGAATTATTCCAGAGTTGTTCAGGCCATGGATGACAGCAGAGCATACACCAAGAAAAACTCTGGGAAATAAATCCTATTCCGGTTTTTGTTGTTCCAGAGTAGCTCCCCTCAACTTTTCCAGTTACACCACATGGTGTTTTGTATGCCAAAACCTGAATACCACTATCAGTTTGTCTATTCACCTGTGGACTTCTATTTACAAATAGATGAAATCTGAACGCTAATTAAAAATACGTATACCAACTCATTGGATCATTGGAATTGGCATTTTATTTGACTATACAAAGTACATTTTTTTGGTTCTTTAACAGGCTGAGGCAGCAATGCTGTTACAGTTTGTTAAATACAGTGGTTGAAACAAACAAAGAAAAAATCCTAGCAAACCCTCAAAGGCCTGAATAAGAACCGGCACAAGCTTGATACTGATTTGGTTTCTACAAGAAAGAAATTTAGATCTCTATGGAGAGCAAACTGACTGTTCCTTCTGCAGCACGTTGTGATGGATCAGTTTGGTTTATCTGCCAATTCAGTATTTCATTATTAGTGCTGTTAATATTTAGCTGTCAAACACCATGATGGATTCCAAAAGCAGACTTCAGATAATACACAAACAGAAAACATTTCAAATTAACCTTATGAATATTATTACTGGTAAATCTTAGTCTTTTTGGCATTGCTTACACTTCATTAACAAAGTTTTTGAGAAATAAAAACTGTCATAAAAGCCCTATGGGAAAATTCTCATCTATATATGCTTTTTTATTGCTTAAAATTTTGAAACTCAATTTTGATAATGTGTTAGTTGAAAGCTTATAATTTGTGGACATCAAAAGTGGCTTTGTTTTTGAGAATGACAAACTTGTATCAGAGGTGACATAATCTTTCTAACCATATAAATTCTGCAATGAGCAGGCATTCTGTCTACTTTGAATCAAAACACAGAATTCATTAGAAGAATCATAAGCAAGCAAACCGTAATTTGTCAACAGCAACATGAGCCAGTGAAAAGCCTTAATTAGTGCTAGGAAGCACTAATGGCCAAAATATACAGTATTCACTAACCAACTGGATGCTGCCTGAAGTAACTGGACATACTAAATTAACAATTTCCATGTGATTATTGATATGACATTGTGAAGCAACATTCATTATTCACAAGTCAATAAATACCTTAAAGTTGGCCTATGTTTCTCCTTTCTTTCCCATAGGTTAATTTTAAAGTAAGAAACTACCATAGTTTCAAAAGTACAGTCAACTCTGAACTACCCATGGACATTTTATCTGAATTATATATTAATCATATGACAGATGCAGAGAAATGGAGTTTGTTCCCTAAAGAACTTTTTGAATTCTGTCTGGGTTTACTGACTCCTCTAAGGCCCCACGTGAATGTAGCTATGCTGTCTCTGGGATGATTGGTGAGCCAGGCAGCTTGAGCTAGTGAGATCTATGGCCCCAAGTTATTGCCTGACAGATCCACTATTATCATCCATGCACGGTGTAACTAAAACTGTGGGTGCTGGGGGGAGATAAGATCATGCCCAACTAGAACTGTTAGCTCTCCTTTCACTAGTTATGAACCTACTGACCTTTGCAACACCCTGGATGCAGGAAATCTTATGACCTGGGTGTAGTACCGGCTCTGTGGATTTGCATTCAAGATGAAAATCTCTCCTAGAGCTTTGCTTACAAAAGGATGCAGAGGGGCCATTTTTCTGCAGAAGTTCAGGATAACAAATTCTGAGCTGGAGCAAAACTGGTAACTTTAGATCTGAGCTACTTTCGTGAAGCCTCACTTGTGTCCTGTCCCTTGGCTTTCATATTATCTGGGCTTTTCTGTATTTCATTAGTCCAGATAGCATAGGCTTGGCTATAAACAATTCCTTCATAGCTGGGAGCTCCTATATAAACCAGCCAAGAGCACTAATTCCTTCTATGTTTGCTAATCTGTGCATGACAAATACGTGTTTCTGAGTGCTTTCCTTTCTCTGCCAGTACTGTTCTTTTGAATAGGATTTCATGATACTTCTTCTAGTATTTTGCAGGTTTCAGTTTTATGTTAGGCTTAACATTAAAAAGTTAATAGCAAGACAGTGAAATAAAACTATTAGTAACTCATATTCATTATCCAGATAGACTGTCACTTTAAGAGCATTAACTACACAGCCATAATAGGAACTAGCCTAGTAGGAGTCAGCTATCTTTAGTAGTTGTGTAGTACCAGCTACAAGGTATAAATAACTGTCAAGTTCTGCTGTACAGCTTCTTTTGCAAAGGGGTCATTCTTTTGTCCAAATCAATCCAATATTAAAAAAAAAAGTTTTTAAAAAATAAAAAATTGTATGCAGTGGTCTGATATCAGTTTAATGCTACTTGAGGTCTAAATATTCCTTTAAATCGTCAAAAGTTCTGATTTCATGTGAAAAGAATCTCCAGCATAGTTGTCTTTCCCTTTTATATCTTAGCTTTCCTGAGAAATCAAAAAAACCCCTTGTCTACATGTGGCTTTTTGCCATAGGTCTCAAACGCTCTGCTGGCACACTATCCATGCAAATATATTAAACTGTATTAAAGTAAGTAGTCAATTGCGAAACATTTAGTTAACAGCTACATCATATCAGCTAAGGTGGTCACAGAGACTACTTATGGAATCAGAATTTGGAAAATGAGGAGTTAACAGAAACAAATGATGACACAACAGAAACAATGGAGTTGATCCAGCTTGGCAGTTCTTGCCAAGTGAACTGAGATCACAGTGAGAGAGTAGTATGCTTCCCTGAGCTGTATTTTAAACCTATTACACAGTGAGGTTGCATAGTTTCTCTTCATGGCTATATTTATCCAATTAATTACGGGAAAGAACATAGCTGATCTGTACAGACTGTACTAAGGCTACCCATTTTTAATTTTTGAATTGGTATTCTGCATGTAAGTAGAGTTTTAAAATTCTTTCACTGAATCCTATTTAAAAAAATCTTTGTCTCAGTCCATCCATACTTACTGACAGAAATTGAATGGACACATTACCATCTTCGTATAGAAGGAATAACAAGAGTGAGATGCTGTGAACTGAGGTGAAAAAAATGAGTCTTGATAACCTGGCATTAGTTTATCTCGTCAGATATTTTTCAGCACTGCCACATCTGGTCTAGTGCAATGCAGGAAAAATGCAAGAATGAAGCACAACAGGGATACATCTGCAAACTCTACATGACCTACTTGTGTAAAAAGTAGTTACCTTAAAGAGGCAGAATTATCTCCCCCTTACTGCCTGATAACAAAGATGACCTACTGCAAATACCATTATCCCAGAGACCTGTGCAGTAGGTGCTGTCCCTTCTACAGTGAGTCTCAGTCTTGCCAGCACTGAGATCTCTGGTAGGAGACAGGGGCGCATTGCAAATAAATAAACAATGTCAATCCTATCTTCTACCATATGTTATTATTGTCTGAGTATGCATGAAGCAGAATAGTTGACAGTAACTGTATAAAATCAAAGTACCTGTTAAACCACCAGCCAGCCTTTTCCTCTTCAGCACAGTTACCTTCATAGTTGTCATTATCCCTGTCTCTAGTACTGAATTTCATTCCTCGATGATCAGCCCACCATTTTACTTCAGGATGAAATCCACCAGTAAGGGAATCACCAGCTGTACCAGAGTATTCACCACAGCTCATCTCATAAGAATGCTAATGAAAAATGTGAAGAAAGGAAAAAAAATTAAATTCCAATATGTTTTTGGCCCTTAGCATATCAGAAAGTGAAACCACAAAGAGGAAAATAATCTGATCAATTTGCTACTATTTTTATGCTAAGAAATATCATGCCACTTAAATACTGTGTACTAGATAATGAAGTGCTGTAAAGATGCTTACCAGGGGTAAAATTTGTCATTAACTTTATGTATAAATGACATAATAAAAAACAATATTAAGATGAGTTTGCAATATACATTACAAATCAAAATGTTATGTACCATTACTATTGGTAGTGTCAACAAAAGTAGAAAAACTGCTTTTATCCATGGCTGCTAAATCAAATGATACATGTATTTTACAGAAAGTGTAAAATTAATGTATCAGGGTAAACTACTGTTATTGCATCCTTGAAAATTATAAGCATGTCTAAGAAAGAAAATATAATAAGGTTCTACATAAACCTTCATGAAAATTAGGGAACGTGTATGTTTATTGTTGGTCTACAGAATCCACATTTTTATTAAAATCTCCAGTAATTTGATATTTTATTACCTCCTCTCCTGCAACTCTGAATCTTGCATATTGTGCAAAACGCCGTTCTCCTTCAAAATCAGTTAGATCAATTCTTAAAGTATAATTCCCTTGAAAAATAACAACAAAAATAATTTTAGTTAAACTAGCTTCTCTCACTACTTTTCAGAACTATTATAGTAGAAAATTAAAATATATTTTTATCATGAACCTCTATCACCACAGCATATTTCATGGGTTTTTGTCTTCTTTCTTTATTCATTGTCTTTATTCACCTGAGTCAGCTTAGAAAAATTTTAGAATTATTCCAATACAGATTTTCAAATGTAGAAAATTAAAAATCTAATGAAAAAGGTCTTGCGGACTTTATATTTCAGTAAGGTATTTGAGGTGGAAATAAAAAGATAGTGAGAAACAATCAATAAACATTCTCCTAAGAAAATTAGATTTTTATATACTCTGAAAATAAGAGTTATACTACGATGACATCATGGTGGCACTGATTCCCATATGATTTAGCTGACTAAGCCAATGGGTAAGTTTTGTATATGCATCATTCTACAACAAAGCCAAAGTTAGCTTAGATTGAGTGACTTTTAGAAAGATGGGAATAGCTTTCTACACCTGGTCTGATCAACAGGACTGGCCTAGAATTACCTTCATGTAATAGCCCACACGGCCACATAAAGCCCTGACTAAATGAACAGGTAGAGCACTACCTGACTGGACTGGTAGTGATGCTGACTGCAAAACAGATAGAGAGAATTCTTTCCTGTCTAGTGTGTCCTGTTTCATGGAAGCTCTCTGCATGCCATTGGCCCAATGACAGTTTTGAACCTTTTGTTAGAAAACGTATATTCAGGTGTGTTTTGTTCTGAAACTTGGAGAAGTCCATGCAGACTAACAAGAGAACTCAGGATTTATGCTAACAAAAAGGGTAACAAAAAATGGCTCAGAAAGAGCAAAGAAACAGAAACTATAAGAAGACTATTGTTATAATACAAATCTTACCTTGATTAGTCAAATAATGAAGATTTTTATTTCCAAGCCAATATTCACCATTTTTCAAAACAAAATTTCCAAAGCCTTCTTCATATTCAGCCCAGACTCTGAAAAGAGTATAAATCATTAATTTATCAAAAAAGCAAGTTTGTTTGGATGTTTATTATACAGTTATAGATCACAGAATAATGCAAACTGGAAGGAACCTTGAGAGGCAATCTAGTCCAATGTCACGCTCCAGGCAGAGTCAGCCATGAGATCAGACCAGGTTGCTCAGAGTTTGTCCAGAAACTTCCAGAGATGGAGACTGCACATTCTCTTTGGATAACCTGCTGACTGTTCTCACAGTGAAACAGTTTCTCCTTACATCCAATCTGAACCTCTCTTGTTTCAGTTTAACAGCTCAGTCCAATCTCTGGTATAGCACAATTTATCTGATGTGAAGACATTTTTCCTGGTTAAATCTAAGGGATCTAAGTGAATGTGTAGGTGTCTCACAGTCATTGTTTCTTTATTATCTTTGATTTGATTAAGGTGTGAAACTCCTGCAGCTGGATATATAAATTTGTAACTTGAGGTATTAGCTGGCCATTTCTAGCTTTGAGTTATTAACAGATTCTAATAATTTTTGAACTCAATACTGGTGCATAGTTTCAAGAATTAATGTGTATACATTTCCCTGCCTACAGTGGCTCTGAAACTCTTAGTGGTTTTGGTTTCATGACATGTTCTAATGGGAACAGAAATATATGTTTCCTGTATCAGAAGCAACCTACTTCAGCAATGGATGAAAGGCTGTGGACAGGCAGCCTTAAGGAAGAGAAGCCCCTGTGACTTTAGCAGCTGGTAGTCTCTGGCAAGGGAAAAGAATAGGTGGTGTGTGGTGGTAATAATTGCAAAATGCTACAGATTGCTTCTGTAGCTTGTCTGACCATATTTTGTAAAATAGAAGTTTTCTTGGCTCACAAATGGCTTGTTTTTGTGGTTCACAGGGCCAAAGTTTTCACTTCTGGACATTTCCCAAAAAATGTGTGAGTCTTGGCAAAGGCAAGGAGGTTAGTTGTCCACAAATCAAGTTCTCAACCATTTTATTTTTCCTGGAGGCATTTTGTCATGAGCTACAAATTACTTTTGTAGTGTGTTTCTCTCACACTTGCTTGCTGATGGCATTTTGGTTCAAGCAGATTGCTTGCATTTTTACATTTTTAGATGTTTACTGTTTGCAAAAGACAAGGTAGTCCTTTACTCGTCATTAAGAGTCCTTGCTCCAACAATTGTTAATGCATTTGACATTGAAGTGTCCTCATGTAAAATGGACAAGTTGTCAGAAAAAGGCTAGCAGAGATGTCTCACAGAAAACAGCCAGAGCCAGAAGTGGTATCTCATCTGGAGGCTGTCCCACAGAATAACCATTCCTCCCTTTTATCTGGGACAACAACCTATTAATATACTTCTAGAGTTCTGATTTAACTTTCCTCCATCTGGTTTAATGATTCTCCACTTAGTTTCCAATTTTAATGACCAAGTCTAGTACCTACCTATCAAAATTCTGGCTGCCATCAGATCGTCTCTGAAAAACAGTCCAACCACCTCCTTCAGACATGTCACAGAAGGCAAGGAACTCAGTAGGACTCTGGATAGGTTTCATCTTATAAAATCCACTTTGCTTATGGCCATCATTGTAGATTTCTGCGCAATCTGTTCACAAAACATTGATTGGACACAACTTTTTTAGTTTTGTACTTAATGGTAAAATCAGAAGTCAATAGAGATAATCAAGTCATGTCATGTAGAAGTCACATATGAACGAGACTAATTAAAAATATATTTGCAAACACATTTCATTGACTTTTGGGCATTTTCTTGCATTTGTGTTGCTTTATGAGCATAAAGGAATATTTATTGTTGTAATTATTTTGACATTTCATTAAAGGAATATTTTTTCCACCATAAAATATTATAATTTTTGTTTTTATTTGCCTAGCGAAATAATTCCTCCATTTTAAGTGGTGTCACTTCTAATTTACAGTGTATGATCCACATTAGAATCCTGCTTCCAGCATAAAATTACGTATAAGACACATGGTAACCTTCGAAAATAAACATGTACATCTATGTCCAGAAAGTTCACAGCAGAACTGCCAAAAACAAGAGTATGAGTCTCCAGTGTTAGAAAACAGAAACAATTGCTGGGCCTGATTCTCTTGTCCTTTCAACCAAATAGATGCAAAAATATATAGAATACTACTCCCAAAAAGTGCAGTGTATGATTAAAATGATAGCACTGCAACTTGATACCAGTTACAGTCTGGCCTGCATTGCTGTTGATGAATATCATTTACAACAATCACAAAATCCAGAGCTCATGGAAATATTGCAGCAATGCAATTGTATAATTTTATATTTTTTCCTCTAGGAATTAAGAAATGAAAGGAGTTCTTTGTTTATATGTAATCTACCATTAAACAGTCATACAGGAAAGACGTATGATTTTCAGCATTTCTGCTTTTCCTGGCTAAGGTAGAGCTGATTAACTTTATGGCATTCTTTGAAACATTTATGAATATGTTGGCTGAACTTCCAGGCCTTGTTGGAATTTTCTGAACTATTGTATTTCTTGTCAGTGAAAGTGTCAGCGAAGATTAGACATAGAAAATAAACACTTTATACTGAAAACAAATAGCTATACCAGGATTTGAATAAATTCTAATAGAAAACATGATTTAAATAACAGCTAAGTTGTCTTTCTAGCAAATGTTTGATTGGCTTACATGAAAATAGCTTTTCTTATCTATTAATTTCTTGTGCAAAACACAAGCATATTTTAATGTTTAGCAGTTGTATTATAGTGTGGAATTTCTCCCTCACTATCTAACTCAAATTATCCAGCTCTCTTGATATAAAAATGCTACAGCACTTTAAGTGAAATAATGCAGTATGAACAGGAAAAAAGCATTTCCCAAGCTATAAGGAAAGTGAAGAACTAATGGGGAAAAAAATCATCAGAAATGGGAACAAGTTACATCTGTTATTTAGAGTAACGTTTTCAGAAAATAAACTGAGGTATGTGCTAAGAAAATGCAAATGCCTTTCGGAGAAATGTAGGTTTAATGATCTTTTCCAGTAACGAATGAGTCAGCCATGATAATATTTTTTAAAAAGTATTCCAGGATGCTGAGTACATAAATAAATATATAGCTAAAATTTAAAATCAGACTTACAACTGCTTTTAATTTATTTTTAACGGTGCTTTGTTATATTTGATGCCTTGTTATACGTTGTGATTTCTTCCAGCAGCACAAACACTAGAAGTATGTTCAAACAAGGCTTTTATAAATAATAGCAGTTTAGGCTTTCTAGAACTGGAAAATAAGAAATGAACACCATCCAGGAATCAATTGTAATTTCAATCCAACTGTTGTTTTGGATAGTGTTTTATTATTTTAAGAGTTTGGCCTCACTGCAGCTGTTACAAGACAACACTTAGCTTTGTAGAGGGAGCAGATCACCACCACAATGCTGGTGAGAATATAAAAACAACTTTAAACCAGTATTTTAGAAGCTGTGATGTCATGAGGTGAATCAGTCAAAATGGGGCCACATACAGAATATTATTAAAGTGAGATGCAGGTGTCATTATGCCAGGCTTATGTGTGTAAATATGTATGTCTCAGGAACTTTACAGATTGGAAGAGCCGGTGTGTGTGTGAATGTGAACTGACCCTGTGGGTTAGAACTTTTTGAGATTAGTCAAAGAACAGTGTTTAGCAATCTGTAACTTCTGATTAACATTTTGTAAATGTCTATTATTGACTTTTTTCCTGTTTTATGGCTGATATTTATGCTTAATTTATTGTTCACTGATTGTTTTTTAATTATGCACTATTAATAAATCAATAAACTATTTCAATCCTGATTTGATTTATACCATCTGGCATTAACAATCTTTCCCTGCCTAGAAGGTCTAGGTAAAAGCTGAACACTGTGTTTTAAACAATTATTCTATGATGAGCTTTTAAAACAATAAGTCAATGGGCCCAATTGTGCTAAAGCTTCTGCGTATCAGTACTCATGGAAATGAAAAGAATAGCTTCATTTCTAACCTGAATACTGCCTTTTTCCTCCCAAGTCAATGACACTGTTTTCATCTCCTCTGTCACTGTACTGAATCTCTTTCTTCTCTAAAAGCTGCATAATTTTTAACTGCTGCTGTTTCACACGATGCTCCAGAAGCCTCACTTGGCCCTGAAGTTGTATCTGCTCTTGAAAACATTTCTGTAAATCCTAGAGAGGAAAACATATCTTATTGTAAAATCAACAAATTTTTGTGAAATTTAACATGTGACACAAAAAGCCAACCAAAAAACCCCCACAAATAAAATTTAACTTGAATAAAACATTTTGGTCACAATTTCCTATGTTGACTTCCACCTCATGTGTTACCTCTGTTTAAAATTATTTCATATATTACAGAGTGTATTATATGAAGTATATATTAAGAACACATACCTGTTTTGCAGAGACCTTCTCTTTAGTGCTTATAACTACCAGCTCTCACTGCAAACATGTAGAGGGGACTTTAGGGAAAAACACTATCTTACAGACTCTATCATAAGGATGGCTTATTCTCTATCACCTGCCATCCACAGAGATTTGCTATCCAGTGAAGCCTGCTACTGACATCGTGATGGTTCTAGAATCTTAAAGAAATGCCACCCATACTGCTTATGATAAAAACCTTAACATTGCAAACATAAATGCTAAAATAAATAGTCCCTAAGAAGCTATGAATATGCATGAAAAATTAAAGTTAAAACTTAAAGTCAATATTGCGAGAAATGTGGCAATTCTGATAAGGTGATACCTTGCACTCATTTCACCCTGGTGCAAATGCAGATAAATGACAAGAGAGCTGGAATAGCTGTTCCAAATTCTGACATGCTGACTCTATGCAGAGCAATAAATAATTGGTTTTAGATTAAAGACTATGGCAAAATTGCCAAAGTGAGCCGAACCTGATCTGGAGAGCTTAAATTAAAACAATCACTAGACTTTTAAATAGATATTAAATAAATTTTATTTCAAGGGGAGGGAGAAAGTCTTTGGAAATGTGACCTAAGCAACACTGTCTGCAATTTTATATGAGCAGAGTTTAGTAGCTATGGTGCTTGCACAGGAGCACAACTAGCCCTGTAAAAGCAAAACCAAAGGACAAACTTTTGGAAATCGCGGAATCACAGAATCGACCAGGTTGGAAAAGACCTCCAAGATCATCAAGTCCAATTCTTGATCCAACACCGCTGTGGTTACTAGACCATGGCACTAAGTGCCACATCCAGTCTCATCTTAAAAACCTCCAGCAACAGTGAATCCACCACCTCCCTGGGCAGCCCATTCCAATGCTTGATTGCTTTCTCTGTAAAATTTTTTTCCTAATATCCAACCTAAACTTCCCCTGGCAGAGCTTAAGATCATGCCCTCTTGTCCTACTGCTGGTTGCCTGGGAGAAGAGCCTGACACCTACCTGGCTACAACCTCCTTTCAGATAGTTGTAGAATGTGATGAAGTCTCCCCTGAGCCTCCTCTTCTCCAGGCTAAACAACCCCAGCTCCCTCAGCCTCTCCTCACAGGAGGACATGGAAGATCAAATCTGACATATAAGATCAAATCTGCAGTAGTTCTAAAATGGTATAACCTCATTCATAGGGAACACTATTTACATGTAGACCTGTAACATTTGGCATGCATGTGGAAGAACTGGTATCTTAGAACATTGCCTTATCACATTGAACTATAGAGAGGTCTGAACTAGCACACTGATGCACCTCCAGTGGTATCTGCATACTATCACTCGCATCAGGCTCAGGCTTCACCTATTGTCCATAAACGCTCCCAACAAAATGTTCTGTTTGTTTGCAATATCTAGTTACACTGAAAAATTCGATCATCAGACTTTGCAGAAAAATCATAAATATTGGCCTCAAAGTTAAGTATTATTGAAGTGTATCAGATACTTGTTTTGATTAATTCTTAACTGCAATCTAATACACACGGGGAATGGGGAATATATATATATGTGTGGCATAACTGGGCAGTTTGTCAAAGGTTCAGCTGCCTCTCTATGTTTGGGCTGCCCACCTTCCTGCAGGTGTGTCTGCAGAGCTGAGCCCTTCTGGTTGGGGTCGGCTGAGGAATCACAACAGTGCTTGACCGCAAGGGGACACTGTAAGGCCAGCGGCATGTTTACCGAACACCTTTTAAAGGAATAAACAAAGCAGCCAATGACCTGATATCCTGAGAGTCCTATCTGGTTTAAGAATACTCCCTTGAAAATCTTTCTCAGTGGTTAATAGCTATACGAGATGCCTAGCATATCCTCCTTTTCTGCTAGCAGGAAATGAGAGAAGGAGATAAAATATAGGGACATACAGAGACAAACTTGCCACAGTGGCTTGGAGGGATATTATTTGACCATATGCACTGGTTAATGTGGAACATGTAGCATATTACGAAGAAAAGATGGACTATTTATTATGCAGTCTTTTCAGGGTATCTGCAGCTACATCCAAACCTTTCACAAAAGCTGAATTTTCAATGGAAATTAATTCAATGGGAGATTTAGAAGAGGCTTCCTTGACAGGTCTCTGCAAAAATCTAGTCCTGTGTGCGTACATAAAATTATAGAGAACTGGAGAGCTTTAGATGAGAGAGAAAGAGATGCATAGGTGAGTTGAGAAAGAATCAATAAATAAAAAAATATATTGAAAAAATATTTCCAGGCTCACCCTGATGAGCTAATGTTAACAATAGAAGTAAAGCTATAAAAAAATTCCCATGTTCCCAGTCAGACCAAATATTAATTCTAATAATATTAAGTTAAGAGTGATAAAGAGGCCATCATGCCACACTTACCAGTTTTAGTGCAGTGTTTGTTTATTGAGAAGGTTAGCCTGTATCAGTCTTAACTCAGTACACACAACCTTGGAGAAACTGGTAAAATACAATAGGAAAGACCTGGAAATGGTGGCCCTGGTTTCCAAGACCTTGTAATTTCATAGCAAGGCTTCAGGCGGGTTGCCTCTTTGACATATGGCAAGATCTGAGCCACCAAGAGCTACCTTCCCTTCTGGAGAGAGCAAGAGATTGTGAATTTGAGAAGAGGCAGCTACAGGTAACTAAATGTGTTTCTTTCGGGTATTGTAGAAATTAATCTATCAGTTCCCCTATTCATACTGCTAAAAACTATTCTCCAAATGTGATTAAATTATGTAATACAAGTGTAGAACTTCTCAAAAAATATTATCATACCTTAGGAAAACTTGATATCTAAATTTTGTATGACACTACTTTATATATCACTATAAAAGGTCCTTTCCTTTGAACCAAATTAAACACAAGTCTGCAACAGGCTTCATCTAAATATTCTTAAATGTGCATTTAAAATGGATCTTTTTTATTGTTTACCTAAAAAATTGTGAATTAATATATCTATTACACATAGCAATTTCCCGCTTAAAAAGGATTTAAGCTCACAGTGCCTAGGAAGTGGCAACTCAGAAATGACTAACCATACTGAATAACTACACCATAAGAACAAAATGATTACGCAGAAATCAAGTTTTGAAAGTAACCTTCATGTGAAAAGTACTGGTATCTGACACTTTGCTTTCTCTCCCTGACTTCAGCCTCCTCATTGGTGTCTCTCTCTGTCAACTCCAGACAAATCCCATTACACTTTGCTGCTGGACAGCAAACCACAGGTCTCGTGCTTGGAATTCCACACCTAATTTTTCCTGTGGGACAATCACAGGGTAGCTGTGTAACCTCAAGGTGGATCAATGTGGCTTTTAGATCTGCAGGTTATCAAACTGTTCTTTTAATGTTCTATTACACTTTTTTTTCCACAGGATAACTCTTTTAAAATCACTGGAGTTAAACTAGTGCACAGCTAGAGTAACACAAAAGCACAATGTAACTTAGGGTTATAAGTCAACAGCTATAACACATTGCTATTCCTTTTGTTAGATATGGACCAAAGTTAAACTATTACAATACTGAAATACTCAACAAAATGTGAATTTCTTTGTGACTGTCTCCAGTGGACAGTGTTGCCCACTGATAGAAACCAGACTGAACACAATCTGTTCTGCCTGTTTCAGTGAAGCAACTGTTTGCACCACACATTGAGAAGCAATTATCTAACAACTGCTGACAGCTCTTGGGCACATGGTCCCATGTTTAACCAGCTGCTGTAATTAATGTGCCTTCATTTCCATTATTGTGTGGATTATTTAGCAGCTAGTGACCTTCCATTAAAATTAATGCTACAAATTAGACTCAGAATACTTTATGAAAGCTATAAAAATACAAAGGTTTTACTTGGGGTGTTATTTCCTATATTTTTAGAATATAAACTAGCTCTAAAATATCTCTCTACTGAGATTAGTGTTTTAATGAGATTAAAATGTGAAAACAGAGGTAAATTTCAGAATGTTCCCGGTTTTTACTCACAAGATCAGCTAAAGCCCACAACATTCCAAATGAAAAATAATTAAAAAAAAAAAGTAAATGCATTTAACTGGAAAACCTTTTTTTCTCAGTAGGGTTCTGTAAAAATTATATTTTTCTCCACTGAGCAGAAGTGATTACAGAAGAGTTGCTTTTTATTCTGTCTTTATTTATTTATTCTGTCTCTATAAAGCTACTTGTCTGAACAAAAATTTTCCATAAGGTAATGTAAGCTACAAACAATGATGCTTAGCTAGTTGTACATTCAGCAACCACTTCCACCTAGGCAATTATGAATCGACAGTATAATCTCTTTAGGTCTCTTTAGGACCTGAATATCAAACTAGGAAGGACAGCCAAGACAGGCAGTGCAGGGTTGGTGAGGTTGGAGGGATTTTAAACAGCAGAGTAAGTGTGATTTTGTTAGGCTTTTTGTTGGAGAGGCAGAATACATAGCAGAAGTGAGTTTTGATCATTGATTCTGAGTGTGAATTATAATCCAATTACATGGGAACAAGTAAGAATACGAAGCTATGGATCTTGTTTGAGAAAAAATTGCGTGGCAAGTGGACAAGGTAGAAAAGGACAGAAACATTTTTCCTCCCAAGTGTCAATGACCAGAAACACTACTGCTGCAGCCGCTGCTTTAGGAGTTCCTGGGTTTTGCCTTTCTGTAAGTATGCTGCTCAAAACTAAAGGTGTTATTCTGAGTTAGCATTACCCCTGAATGGTAGCGTAACCACTTTGTGTGCCTTCTGTACAACGTGCCTCAGTGCACCATATGATACCTTTTTTAGCAAAGGTACATCACCTCCTGTTTCACATCAGATCCAGTCACAAACTGACTCGATTTCTTTCTTCACTGGCCATTGCCCAGTGATTTATCTTCTGTTGTATATTTATGCATTTGTTTCCTCTTTCCTTATTAGAAACTTGTCCCCACTGAACATCATTTGAGGTTATTTCCCCATTCTTTCATTTTTGCTATGAATTGTAATATTTTCCATCAAAGGTTCTGCCATCCCATGTAGATGAGATGCATTGTGAGTGCTGTGGAGGACAAGGTATGCAATACTTAGAAGAAATTCTGTAGACAAATTTAATTACTGGAACTTACAGAGCTGCCAATGGCATCCATCAAGCTAGCTGCAAGGACAAAATCAATCATTATCAAAATCTTCATTTTGGAAGCTGTGAAGTAGAGGAACAAATGAAATAGTAGTTAACTTAAACATTGAAATTAATATTTACACTTGACATCTTAAATTTTATTCAGAAAAGTCTATTTAACCTATAATTCCTTTCTTTCAAATCGTGAATATAATGTATATGTAGGCTTCATTACAAATATCTAAAATAGTCTGATAAAATATGACTCCAAAATCCAGTAAAACTAGAATTTATCCTTTTAGGTCACTTTGTATCAGAGCTCTCCATGTATTTTAGAACAACTATTCAAGATTCATACTCACATACTTTATTTTCCAGACAAAAGCAAAAAATGTTTTAAAATGAGCTGAAAAGCAGGTCAATGTTCTTTGTTGGTCCTTTAAATTTGTGAGAAAGCTCTCTGTTATAAACTATTAATTAAAATCTGAATTCAGCTAGTTGTCCTTGAACTAAAGATTTGTGCAACTTTTGTGTGCCAGGAGAAGATCAAGATAATTCTACTGCTGTAGAGTAATTTGGGGGGAAAACACATAATAGTTATCAACTTTTATTCTAATGGTTGCAACGATGATATCTTTCAACTGATAGGTATGGATATTTTGTACTGTATGACCCACAGCATTTTAAACCCCCTTGTTTCATATGAAAATTATTTTAAATGCTAAAACAACCACCATTGTATCTCACTGCCTTGCAAACATTAGCTGATAGAACTTCACAATTTTTTTGCAAGGTAGATGTGTGCTTTTCAGCTCACAGATGAGAAACCAAGGCCTCCAATTACTATAATATTTACATGGATATTCTGAATTAATTACTTATACTGATGGAAGCTATCAACCGAGGAATGTTTCTTTTTCCTTTTAACTACAAATATTTTATTTTAGTATAGTCTAACACCTATTTAAATCAGAATATGTGCCAGCTCTGCTTATTCTACTTATCAAACTGAATTAGCTAATTACATAGAATCATAGAGTCTTTAAGGAAAAGACCTCCAAGATCATCGAGTTCAAGCATTAACTAAACACTGACAGGTCCCCCTCTAAGCCACATCCCTAAGCACCACATCTGTATGTTTTTTGAATGCTTCCAGGGACAGAAACACATTAAAACATTTGTGGTTAGACAAAGTGTAAGTCCTATAATAGAGAGTGATGATTCAATGTCAGCATGTGCTTATTGAAACACCAACTTTACAAAAATTTTCACTCATGTTTCTACAGGAATTAATATAAACATGAGTGGAACTTCGGCAGACTGTGCTTTTTAATGTACAAAGATAAGCAGAAGTATGTTCCTAAGTCTATGTAAAATTGGACAAGTCCAACTTTTATTTTCACCAATCTCTGAAAACTTCATGCAAGGCTACAAATTACAGCCAAAATTCAGATTTCAACATCTACCTATAAAATACTTAGGATGCTTTTTAAAATTACAGTTATTTAAGTAAGCAGCATCGGTTTGTTTTGTTTTAGTTTTTTACATCTGAGATTTGCTGGTTTGAAAGCATCATATTTGAAAACATAGAGTTGTGAGGCCCAAGTGTAGCTGTTTGAAACTCTTTATACCATGTCTTGCACAGAACTGGTGAAGACACAAAGTTTTTAGGGTACTGTGTAACCATTGACCCATGTTGCAAACAGCTCAGAAGTCCTTTTAAGCATTTTGGACATATACAACATCGACCATTAAGCTGCAAAGCTCTATACTAAGCTGATTTTTTTAGATTTCAAAGAAATCCATTAAAAATTACCTATAAAGTGTTTCTTGAGTAAAAAGTGTGAACTGAAAATCTTAGGCTGTTATTTCTATTCCATAAAATTTCTGAATTTAAAGCTGTGAATTGTTCTTCATGCTAACCAAATAAATGTTGTATCATTTGAATTAGAAACTTTACCAGAATTCAATGCAACAAGTTCTGATACTTTTTGAAGTGGTAAAACCTATGAATTACAGGATTAAAAATGGGGGCCACTATCTGTGTGTGTGAGGAATCTGCAAGAATTGCCTGTCAATGAATTCTGTTATTTAAATTAGAGACGTTTCTGCCATGAGTATTGATCCTGTAGCCATTCACAACATGAGCTCACTATGATCATAAGACAATTAAGAGTCTTTTAAAGGGGGAACAGATGAGAGCTCCATTTGGCAGATGTTTCAGTCAGAAACAGGGAAGACTGAAAGAGAAAGGACACAGGGTAAAAATACCAGAGTGGGTCTATAATAGGGTCGGGGAGACCAAAATCTGTGTGCCGTTCTCCTCCAAAAACGGGAGAAGGTCAAAAAGACTAGGAAGATACCTAAAATCTCAGGCTCTGAGAGGAAAAGGGTAACCTAACAGTGTTTCTCTGCTTCTGTCACTGACCATCAGGGAGACCCAGACAAGGCAGAGGACAGTCAACAGTGCTGATCCTGGACCTTGCACCTTTGAGCCAGTTTTTCAGCAGGTATAAACTCCTGTAGTTTGTCTGATCTCCCAGTTGCAGTGGTCAATCCTACAGTGACCACTGAGTGGTCAATCCTACAGTGACAAGAAGGTGGTAAATAGAGTCAAGCCCCATACATTTTCAAAGCGCTTTGCATACACTACCCAAATCAAGAGGTTCAGTCAGGGAATTAATGTGGGTAACAGTTTACTTAGTTTTCCACATTTCTAAAAAACATTTCAGTAAAGGTTGTATTAGTAACTAATCTCTGAAAGTGCATGTCTATGCTCCTTGGTAATATGTAAAGCTACAGTTCTGTTCAATGGAAGCTTAACATCTTCCTCTAGGAAGAGTCCTTTGAAAGTCGGTTTCTTAAACTAATTTCTTCATTTATTTAAATATTTGCCCTGGTTTACAGCTAATTGCTGACAAACATTAACATATAATGTAATAAAAAGCATTCACTGAAAAAACCTTCAAAAAAATTACAGATCTTAATCCAAGTCACAGATGAACTGAAAGAGTTAATAAGTGTTGAGAGACTTTCAAGACTTTTGTTATAACACCTGTGTTGATTTAACAAAAAGAAAAAAAAAATTGTGCAGGGGATATTCCTTTCCACTAAAATCTTAATCTCAGAGAGTAGACGTGTGGATTATTTATCATACATCATGATAAAATGAGAAAAATCTGGTGTAATATTTTCAAGTTGAAAACATAAGCCCTTAGTGGTTAGCTGAAAAAAAATCACCTTCTGTTTTAATAAAATGAAGTTTAAGGGCAACTCTTCTGAAACTTTGAAATATTTTCCATGAGGTTACTCATTTACTATGCAGAGATTACACCTGGAATGTGCATTTGCACAGCTGTGCAGAAATTTTTATTCAAAGCTATGGAATAAAAATTCTAGAAAGGTATCTTTTTACTTGTCCATGCCTGGGCTTTCTTTACAGGCTATGCAGATAATCAATCCTATGTTCAAATTTCCCCTAAATTTGTTGGTTTTTTCCAAGTCTTTCAATAACAATCTATTAAATAGATTTGATGATGATAAAGAAGTTCTGTGCTATAAAAATTCTGAACCGTCAGCGTGTTGTTTTGTTCTTGAACTGTGGAGACGTCAAACTAGATGGAATACAGATGCCTGTTTCTGTTAGTACAGTGTCAATAAGAATCATATTACTAATAAATACAATAAGAGACCATCTGCCAAAAGGATAGATAATGACTGGAAAGATTTTTGTTTTGCTTTCTTAAAATTCAAACTGGTTTTAATGATTAAACTCATGCACAAATTTGGGGTTTTTAAATTAAGTGGTGTTACAAAAGTTACCATGTTTTCCTCATCTGAAAAATGGACAATAATTCATGATTTCATTTACTTTTAGGTTTTAAAAGCAGCCTTGTCCATACAGCCATATACTAATATAAATTTAGAAACCACAGATTTGAATATTGGTTTTATTAACTATCTAGAAATGCAGGTAAATAGCTAGATCCCCGTAAAATATTCATACATCATTAACGACATTGCATCAGTTATATGGCCTTCAAAAACATTATTTTTAAACCATAACTATAGAAATAAGCCAAAATTCCTCCTTCCTCCCTCACAGGTATCTTATATGTTTACCTTTAACTTCTGGACAGAACTCAAAGTTGTTAAATCTTCTTCGGCTGATGCAAAGAATTCCAGAGCCCTTCCCAAGCTGCGATTGTTTTTGCTATTAAATTCTGTAGAGTTGAGGCTTACATCTGCTATGAGTCACTGGGCTGGAATGTTACAGAGAAGCTGCAGTTATCAAGACTAAATTGCAACACAAGAAGGATATGATGGTAATTCTGAGCCTAACACAACACTTCCAAAATAAAACTAGACCAAAAATAACAAAGGATCATCCATTCCCTTTCACTGCTCTGATCCAGGAAATTGCTTTCTGCATCATATTCAACCATATACTCCAGTACTTTCCACAATCAGAGCCTAAATCTCTTGGGCTTCAGATGTACATGGAGAGCATAACTGACTCAATTGATTTAGAAAAAAAACATAATCACTCAGACTAGAAATGACACATTAGAGGTGTAACATAAAAAGAAATCTGCTAAAAAAATCCAACCCAAAGTAACAAATATAATACAGACAAAGCCAAGGGCAACAAAAAGGACAAAGAATCTTGTTTGCTGTCAGTATTTTTTAGCTAAGGGACTCAGAAGCACATGATCTCAGTGACTTTGTTAAACGAAATCACTTTCTATATAAGCATTTTAGAGTCAGACAAATACATCCAAGAATGTTTTGAAATGCAGTTTGAGTTTTTGCCCTTCTTCTGTGTTGGCTCTTCCCAAAAAGTTCAGTAAATGAGTATGCTTAAAGGAATGCTCTGAAAGAAAAAAACTCTTAAGGAAATACTGAACAAAAGCAATAAAAGGAGCTTTACATTCCACAATACAAATATCATAGAATCATAGAATAGCTTGGGTTGGAAGGGATCTTAAAGATCATCTAGTTCTAACCCCTTTGCCATGGGCAGGGACACCTCCCACTAGACCAGGCTGCTCAAAGCCCTATCCAACCTGGCCTCAAACACATCCAAGGATGGGGCATCCACAACTTCCCTAGGCAATCTATTCCAGTGTCTCATCACCCTCACAGTAATCACTAATCTAAAAACCTAAGTAACCCTCTTCCTAATACCTAATCTAAACCTCCTCTCTTCCACTTTGAAGCCATTCCCCTTTGTCCTGTCACTACATGCCCTTGTAATTAGTCTCTCTCCATTTTCTTGTAGGCTCCCTTCAGATACTTCCTTTTGAAGACTAATATTTGTTGCAAACTTCCTCAGAATAATTTCTGGTGCATTATTTGGAATCTAGTTACCTAGCAGTATTTATCTTTCCTCATTACTTTATATTAATTAATTAAATTCATATTATGAATTTCAAATATTTATTAATTGCAATAAATTACTCCTGAGTAGCCTACACTAAGAATTATTCAAAAATTCAAAATCATTCAGCAAGTCATTTTTGTTGAGAATCTTACCATCACTAATGACTTCTTCAAGGAGGAAGATACCTGTTCATAGCATGACTCTTAACCTATGGTTGCTCAGTGGGTGGGCTCTGAATTTAGAAAGTAGTAAAAAGGCACGGCATTTTAAACTTGGATTTATTAACCAATAAATAAATAAAATAAACAAAATAAGTTAAACAATTAATTGAGGGTTACAAATAGATTGTCCATCACTTGAAGTCTTTAAACAAAGACTAGATGGCTAAAACATATGGCTGTGGTTCAATTAAACAAGAACTATATAGAGTGTCAAGTCAGAGATTATTCACAAGGTCTGTAGGCTACCCATTATCAGAATGATTTTGTAAGAATAAACCTACTTAGTAGAAGACTTTCAAGGAATACACAAATGGAAGTCATATAAGCACAAAAGGAAGTGAGAAAGGCCTTTCTGAGACCTCTTGGATACATCCAACACTGAACACTGGCAAATGTCATAGACCTTATTATGGCCAGTTAAGACCTGGATGTTCACATAGATCTTTTTCAGATTTGCTCCTCCTGGGAGAGTTTGCACAGAAGTGAAGGAAAATATGGCAAGGGTCGTTAATTACTCTTCTATAATTTTTTTCACAGAATTATGTATAAAGGATAAAATGCTGTTTCTCACTTCTAAACTAAATCAAGATGTTTAGGACTTCCAATAAGCAAGGTAAAAATATTCAAGGCCAGGTTTAATGGGGCTGTAAACAACCTGATCTAGTGGAAGGTGTCCCTGCCTATGGCAGGGAGGTTGGAACTGGATGATCTTTAAGGTCCTTCCCTTCCAACCCAAACCATTCTATGATTGTAAAATCAGCAAACACAAGATAATGCATTCATAATATTATTCTTTTACCATTCAGGCTCAAAAGAAGTTGTAAGCATAAGAAGCTTTCATAGTACAAGGAACCACCAATTTTTCCCTGCTAAGTTGTAAGACAGGTTTTAAATATAATCTATAAAATATAAAGCTTTACTTTTTTGTCAGGTGTATGATTTTTATTCAGGAAAGTTTTACATCACCTTCAGCTGTCATGTGGAAATATGGAAGTGTCAAAGATTGTACAACCACAACATGGTAACTGTGTGTTTGTCAAAATGTACTTTCATTCCATCTGCTACAAATTAATTTGTTTGTGCTTTCTCTTCATTGTTTTCATTTGTGTTATACTAAGAATAAAAGAGAAAACATGTAATAGACTTCACTGTAGGACTGGCTGAAATGACATATTTGAAAATGTGCATTCAGCACTGTACATCCAACATGATAACTGAACGGTCTTTCACATATGCTAAAGTGTAACAATAATAAATTGAAAATACTTTGAAATAGAATATGATGCTTGGTCTTGTAACTTAGATGCTAGGCTTTTTTTTTTCCTGAGGGAAAAAAGCAAGCAAGCAAACAAGCAAACAAACCCCCAAACCCATCCTGACCAACTCCATCAAAATCATGATGTCTGAGTAAATTTAACTTTGAGTTTTTTAAATTTTTTAACATATGAAGTAGTAATAATGTGTCACTTCCATAATAATATTTTGTTACTGAAACAGAACAAAGCTGAAATCAAAGATAATCCAAAATCAGCTTTATGATTAAAAAATTCTGCATGTAAATTTTTTAAAGGCAGCCTCCTTTCCAAAAGTAAGTGTATATTTTTTATAGACTGACTTAAGAATTGTGTGGTGTGTTTACAAGGAAATCTGGTTAAGTAGTTATCATAATTTACTATGTGCCATTTAGCAGAATACTATTATATCTTCCCCTTTTAATTGTATTCCACAAATAAAAACATTGTATATGAGCTTCACACACATAATGCTGTGGGTGTTTGCAGAGCTGACTGACATGTTAAATGCCTTCCAACAGCAGACTACTGATGAAAGTGCGTACAACTCTATCTGCTTAAGTGGAGTTACTTTAGATTGTTCAACAGTTCACTTTAACTATTTTTACAGAAGAGGTGATCCACATATTCAAGAGAAGAAGATTATCAAAAAGCTATGCTGGATTTAATCAACAGTTTGGAATGCTGTAAAAAAATGTTATCCACTAAGGTTTTAAAATTTAAATATAGTTATCAGCTGTTAATATTTTATGCTTTTTTGGAGGCAGCTAACAAAAAGTAGTCTGTTGTAATTCTGCTTATTCACAGGGAAGCATATGCAAAAGTTCTGCTGTACTGAACACAAGAGGAATCAACAAAAGAAAGTAGCATCATTGTTCACGATTCCAATTCTCCACTTACTCAGTACTACCATCTTCTGAGGGTTATTGATTTTTTTGTCTCTAGGACATTGTTGCCTCCTTCCCGTGTCTCAGCTTTCTTCTTCTTTCATTGTACTGACATGCATAGTTCCATGAGGTTATATCCAGTGTCACTGCCAAAGTCTTCTGGCTTCGGGCAAGCTACCTCAGTGTATGTGATTTACCACAGGCTCCAGTGTTTGAAGCAGACAGTGGCCATTAATGTTTCACTTCACTTAAAGTGCACTTTATTGTGCATTGCTTATGTGTGACAGCTAGCCATCTCTGCCATATAATTTGTTAGTAATATTTTATTTTTTCAATGTTGGATGAGTTAGAGGACTACTATCTGATACTTTGCTTAATTCTGGACAAATAAGAAGATTCAGAATATTTTAAATCTCTTGATTCTTTTAACATGCTCTCTTCAAAATGCTTGCCATAATCCTAATGAAAGCAGTGGTAGAAATAAATTAGACCAAAAATACAGCAGTCCCGCTATAACCTTATGAAGATTTAACCATATTCATATATTCACCAAACACACTGCACATAGTGACCAGGGCCTATTTCTGCAACCTTGTCCCATGTGAATAACAGATCTTTACAACTTGCATAACTGCACAATCAACTTGAAATGTTATGGCAATAAGTGTAACTCCCTGATGAGACCAAGAGATAAGCAAAAAAGAACTTCTTACATATTCTGAAATTACAGAATGAAGGTACTTTATTTTTTTGTGCATGGATAAAATATTCAAAAATAAATCCCAGTTTTTAAATAATTTACCTCATTTTTATGTAGTGTTGCAAGAAACAGGTGCATAATTTAGTAATTTCACTCATTTCATAATCAGTCATTTCAGACATACAATAAAGAAATCAGCAACACACCTTCATTATCATAGATAATAAGATCAGTAAATTCAACATATTTAGACATTATTTTATCCCACAGCAAATATGGAAGAAAAACCCAACAACTCTTATTAGAAATATAAAAGAAGCAGGCCTTTATGTAATTTTCAATAAGCAGAAGCAAGGACAGTATTACTGCATAAATGGAACACATAACAGAAGTAAAGACACATCCAGATCTGTACACGTCTTTGAAGGATATAGAAAGTGGATTTGGAGAAGGCCCAGAATAATTTTTTTAAAAAATCATAATAAACACCATTGCTTGTGTTTGTCCTCTATTCATTAACCCCAAGATCATAACAAACATAGATTAAGCTATGTTGTGAGGAAATGTACATGGCAAAGTGACCTGCTCACGATCTCAGTGTGAGCACCAAGAAAAGGACATGGTCCATAATCTTTTGCGTTACTCAGAGGAGCAGCTCACATATCCTGCCTTCTTCCTGCTTTCCTTACACATGAAGCTTCCTGCTGGCCCCAGTTTTCCTTTTATTCTCTTCAAAGACATCCTTCTCCTATATTCTACTTTGTGAAAAGTATGGACTGCCTTTGGAAAGGTGCATCAACTAATCTGTCTTCCTTGGTATTTATCAATTTAGTGTTGTTATCCATCTGTACAAACCCTAATCAATATTTTACTAGAATGTAATACCTCAAGTGCATAATACAGCAAATATTATGGATTGGTGAGATAATAGCAGTATCAAGATGATTACTTTCTCCACCCCTATCGATGTGGGGAAGGTTTACAACAGGGATCCTGTCCATTCTTCAGCTGAGATTTAGGTGCTCTTCTGGGGTCTGACCAGGTTAGATAATACCTATCTTCCAATTATTTTTCTTTTCTTTATTGCTTCTGATGACTGTTATGCTTGGGTGGGTCATCAAAAATGGTTTCCTTCTTGTCCTGGTTTCTTCACTGGTACTGAATTGGCGAATCCTTCACCAACATAAAGCTTGGTTTTGGGGTCTTAAATGCCTGTGCCTCTGCCTCTACACCTACTTAACTCATTATAAGACCCTAGAAGGGTAAGTGGACACTTCATCTTCCTGTATAAATCAACTCAAAACTCTTTGTTAATCTAATGTTACACAAAGAAAGGAAAAATACCTTTAGTATAGTAGCCTGATAGTCACTGTGTAGCCATCTTATGATAGACTAATAATTTTTGGCCAGTTTCACTTTTGCAACCAAAACCTCTTTGTCATAAAATCAGGAAAAAATTGGACAATTATTTGAAACAAATCCTATATTAATTACTGTCTTTGTTTCAAGGCCCTTAAAAATCGCTCTTTCCAGATACTTCTTACATCTCCTCTGTCTCGGTAAAAGGTTAATCTTTCACTTCTTCTTGTCTCCAGTCCTTACAGGCCTGTATTTTGTTTGCTTTCTTTCCTTTCACTTTGGAATGATAAAGTAAAATTAACAAGATACAACCAACAGATGTGCAAGGAAGAAATCATCACATCTCTGACACGGCTTTCAATCCTAATTAAATTGGGCTATCTCAATCCATTCAGTTTCTGTGAGGATGCATTCATTAGCATGTCTGCTGATGGAAGCACTTATAACAGAGATCTTTGTAGGAAGATTTAGTTACTGTCAGTCTAGAGGCTCATTAGTGTTCATATAGGACTTCCCCCAAAAGATTTTTCTTTATTTAATTAACAAGACATTCTTTGAGCCATATGAGTTTTGGCTCACAGTCATTCTCAAATCCCACATTATTTTACAACAGTAGTGGAGAACCACCTACTGGAAATAATGCTTCCTGCAGTGCAATCTATGATTCCTTCATGCCTTTTGTTTCTTTTCAAAGTCTCTGTCTCTACTGAAAAATGGCTCTGAGGAGCTGATACTGTTTCATTTCTTTGGAGCACCTTTTCTTTTTCCTAAGGAAAAAAAAAACAACTAAAAAACCCAACCAACCAAACAAGTTTGCAGCCAGTTCCAGAACAGGGACAGAAAATAAGAAGAGAAAAATCATTCTGTAAATGTCAAGCAGGAATTGGTGTCATGATGCTGTAAGCTCCTATGAGAGACAAATTACTGATATATGACATACTGTGATAAGATACAGTTATGAGATATAAGGAACTACAGTAAAAGGCATTGATACTGAAACATACTACAGTCATTGAATTTAATTTTTTTCCTCAATACATTATTATATTTTTTTTGTAAGATTTTTTTTTGCATGCAGGAAACAGTATGAACGAGGGATCTATACCTTAACAATAAACAACAGCAACAAAAATAATGAGTCATTGAATTAAGGTAGTATCTTCTCTTAAATTCTGCCTCCACCTGCTGGGCCGTGGGAGGAATGCCACTGTAATAAGACAGCATCTTCCAAAAGCAACATTGACAACACTGTGCTGGATATCCAGACACAGTACCTGAGGTCAGGATAACAGGACATTAGTTAGAAGAATTTAAAAAATGCTGATAAATTAAATTCTTTATTAGCTTCAGAATTGCAATATTGCAATTATTATTAAATGAATAATATATATTCATCACACAGAGAGCTTCCATCAAGTTGTAGATTGTTTCCAAAGTGATTTCAGTTGTGGATATACAGTCATGTGGGTCATGGGAGAAATGGGAGAAAGATGCTGCTATGACAGGCAGTCTTATGCTCACCTTTTTCACATACTCTGTGTTGTCCAGATCTATTCCTTTGATATGGGGGCATCTGGTGGAGAGAACAATAGTACTTTTATTGAAACATCTTTATTTCACAGGTTTTCCAATCATTTAGTTCCTTTTCTAAACTATAGATAGATTAATGTGTCATTGGAAAGGAATTGTCTTTTTTTTGAGCAAAATACATTAGTCTAAATCCTAATATGGGACAGATGGGGGTCTAAATACATTTCCATGTGGTACCATTAGAATGTTTGTCTAGCAGGATGAATTGTGAGGCCAATGTAAATATTTAATGTTTCTGCTTTAGAAACTCAGTGTAATGGAAATGCTGAAAATTATGGTTTTTTCCATTCTGACAAGTGACAATCCCCTAAAATGAAAGAAATACAGATGATACCAGCTTTACTGAAACAGAAGTCCTGAGTGTGTTATGCAAGTTGCAACCCCCTGAGGGACCAGCAGCTTCCTCCTGAGGTGAAGTGAAGGATCAGGCACTGATCTCTGGGGACCAGTGACAGGACCTGAGGGAATTGCTTGAAGTTGAGTCAGGGGAGATTTAGGTTGGATATTAGAAAAAGATTCTTCACCCAGTGGGTGTTTGGGCACTGGAACAGGCTCCCCAGGGAAGTGGTCACAGCACCAAACCTGGCAGAGCTCAAGGCACACAGTGTGACCCTTGGGGATGGTCCTGTGCAGGGCTAGGAGTTGGACTTGATGATCCTTGTGGGTCCCTTTAAACTCAGGATATCCTACGGTTCCATGATTCTAACAACTTCTTCCAAATACCATGCACAGCACAGCTTCTACACACAACCGGTTTTTTTAAGTGCCGAACCCTCTATTTTTTTTCCCAAAAGAAAGTTTAAAGAACCTAGGTCTGTGAACTCAGTGCCCTAAAACAAAGCACAAAACACGCAAAATGGAACTGCAGAAAAAGAAGGAAAAAAATTAGAACAAGACTACCACGACTTCCACCTCCTCACTGCCGTGTTTCTTGAAGGAGGCCAAAGATGGACAGAACAGATTAGTCGATACTCCTCCGAACGAGGGCAGGATCTGATCCTCGTCCACGCTCAGGGTTCGACGTGATCTCACTAGTCTTCCAGTCAGGCAAAGGCACTTATAGAGTTCATTGTCGTTCTCTTATTTTATTTTATGAGCAAAACGCGCCCAGCCCCCCCCATCCGACTGCAAGACAGCGGCGGCCGTCCCGCATCCCTGCCAAGAGCGGGCCGTTGCCCTGACGGGAAAACTACCACTCCCAGGAGGCATCGCCGTCGGCCGGGCGGCCGCGCCTCGCGCAGTGCCCTCTGGGAGTTGAAGTTTCGGCCGCCCCTCCCCGGCAGCCCCGGCGGTTGCGCGGGGGATCCTCGGCCGGCGCGCGGGAAGGGCCGTCTCGCCGTCCGGGTCGGGCGGCGCTTGCGCAGCGTGGACGGGCCTCGGCGGGCGGAGGTTACCAGGTAACAGTGCGTGTGTCTCTGTGTGTGTCTCTCTGTGTCTGTGTGTCTCTCTGTGTCTGCGTGTGTGTCTGTCTGTGTATCCCTGTATCCCTGCGCCAGGCACCACCCCCCGCGTCCTGGCGGAGCGGCGGCCAAGATGGCGGTGGTAGCTGAGGCCGGGGCGCTGTGAGCTGCTCCGCCAGCGGTGTCCTGCCGCGCCGGGCGAGGCGAGGCCGCGCCGCTCCTCCGCTGCCCGCAGGCGGAACGCCCGTCCGGGCAGCCCAGACCACGCGAGTGGCGACCGGCGGTGGAGGAGAAGCCAGGCCGGGTGACCCGCTCGGCGCGGGGTGAGCCACCCTCTCCTGTCCCCCGAGCTGCCCCTTCCCCGTGTGGCAGCGGGGGCCGCGGCGGGGCAGAGCGGCCCGGCCCGGCCCGCGGGTGTGTGCGGTGGGGAGCGGGCATTGGGCTCGGGGACAGGTCCAGGGTAAGGGGGAGCTGTGCGGTGCCGGCGCGATGTGCGGGCCGCGCCCCCCGCCAGGGCAGGGCGCGTTACCCGCTCTCCAAGGAGACGTCGCCGCGTCCGGGCCAGCGGAGGCGCCTTGGGCAGAGCCCGCCCACACACCCGCCCCGCGGCGCCGGCTTTGGCGCCCTGAGGGAGCGGGGTCTGCGCTCGCCGCCCCCGGGCCGGGAGCGCCTCGGCCGCCTCAGGCAGCGGCTCGGCCGGCACAACCGCCGGGGCAGCGCTCGCTCCGCCGGCCCCGCTGGCGGCGACAGGACCCGTCGGGCGTGGGCTCGGGGCCCGCCGGGAGGTCGGAGCAGGTCGGGACGACAGAGCCTGCTGGAAGGCTCCGGCGCTGGAAGTCCCGGGCACGCCGCCCCCGGTCCGGGTGTGTGAGTGTGCGGCTTGTGAGAGGTGCGACAGGAGGGGACTTGCTCTGTTGACTGCACCTGTGCGATGGTACTGTGTGGTTGGCATTTAATGAGTTAATGCCCAGTGAGGAGCGCACGTCTTAAAAAACTAAAATTAAAAAGAAATGTTTAGTCCCACTTTTAGCCTTTATGGCGCTGTCATGGCTTTTTGTGACTTTTTGTTTTCCGGTTAATTTCTTTATTTTCAGAAGTTTTCTCTGTGCAGGATTTGGTGCTTTAAAGAGCTCTTGCAGTTCACATGACTGCTGTAGGAAAAAAAATCTCAAGAACAACTCTGCTGTAGAATAAAAAGCATTTTAAAATACATACCTTTATTTTGCTAGCACGTTTAGTAGTAGTTCTTCTGAGCAATTTGCATATGTACAAAATATGTTTTGCCTATAATCCTACATGTTATCTTAAGTTATTTTTTCCGTAGAAAATCTACTTTGAAGTCCTTTTTATTTTTCCACAAGTCTGTGTAAATGTTGTAAGGCAGTATTGACATGCTCAAATAGAGCTTTTATACAGATTCTGTGATATGCGAGAAGCTAAAATTGGCAATGGTTGCTGGATGCAGAAATAGATAATGGTAAGGTACCAAAGCTTTTAGAAGAGGATTTCTTGTGGAAAGAGCTGGTAAAATGAAAACTAAGCAAAAATGCAAATTGATGAAATGTATGTGTGGAGGAAGAAAATGCAGCTTCAGATGAGAGAGTTTAATTTCTAAGAAAAATGCTGGCTGAACCTCTTTGTGTTTTTTAACTGAGTTAAAGGGATAAAATACTAGCAGAACTCTCAGATCTTAAATTCACTTTATCTGGAAATATCAAAGCCCATACTATGAAAGTTTAAAATTTGCTCTTTGGAAGGGCCACAGTTCTGCTAGAAGACTTTAAAATCTACTGTCTGGAAATAATCAGGTTATTGTTATTTTTGACCTGTATTTATCAAGGTGTATTGGTATAAGCCTAGACTCCTTGTTTGAGAGTATTATTCAGAATATTCCATGTGGGGCAGTGAACCTACTTCAGAGGTAATGAGAGACTTCTACAACAAAAATAGGTGAGGACAGCTTTTGTGGAAGTTTTAAAAGAAATAAATGTGAGTAGTTACTTGTGTTATGTAAACATGAGTACTGCCACTTCTTTTTACAGTGGGAGGTAGGGAAAAACTACTTTTGTGATGGTTTTAGTAGAATTATATAACATGATGATGAGGAAACAGCTTACTGAATTGGACTGTAAACCCAGATGGCCTCTAATCTTCCTCATTATGCTTAGTGACATAGGTCAGGATACAGTGTCTGCTGAGATGTTGGGTCTCACACATTTACAAAGCTGAACAGTTTATCTGTAGCTGAGGAAAGTTCTTTAAAAGCATAGCTCGTTTTAAACTGGTAACTATGCATTTGTTTATGGGACGAAGAACGGAGCATGAATTAATGTGCAGGGACAGTAGGGCAAAGTTCCCAAAGTAGCAGGCACTGGGTTGTACCTGTATTATGATTCTGCTTGTGAGATACAGAAGCTGAGTTACTCCTAAGTGTTAATGTGAGTGGAGATGTGGTTATGGTATAATGAGCACACCTGGTAGATCCCATTTCCTTTATGGTTTAGTAATAGGCTGTGTTTGTGCAGAAATACTGCCTTGTGCAGGTGTGCCTACTGAGAGGGCTGTCTTGTGTGATTTTGATTGAATCCTATACCTAAGCAAGATAGGTGTATTAGTACAGCTTTTAGACTTAGTTCAGGAGTAATCTGTTTTCCTTTCTAGAATTGATATTAAAAAACCCCAACGAACTTCCTAGATACTTCTTAATCTTGAGTTTCAGATGATTTTGTCACCTGCACTCTGTGAAAATTAATAGTAGATAGGCTGCAGCAAAATTTTGAGAAATAAGTTGTCCTTTTTGATTTTTTTTTTTTCAGTTAAAAATAAAGCTTGGCTCATGCCCTAACACAGCAGTGAAAACTAGCTGGAAAAATTAAATCTCTGCAAGACTGTTTTTCTTCTGCATCTGTAACAGTACTTCATAGGTAAAGTTTGTAGCTTTGTGCCGTGGAATTGTACTGGCAGCTCTTAGTGCATATAGTTGTGTATTCTTCACCTTTTTGAACAGGCTAATCTAATTTTATTACCATAAAGGAATACTTTTTCCTGATCTTTCAACTTTAACGACTTTTTTTAGGTTGCTTCATACTGCACAGAATGACACTGTTAAAGAGCAGCAGAGCTCTAGGAAATCCACATTATTTTGTTTGATTTTGGTAGAAAGCATAATGTGTCACAGCATTGACTGCTTAAAGAGCTTGATGTGTGGTAAAGAAAGTAAAAATCCTTTTACCGATGTCTGTTTTCCTCATATTTTATCGAATGTGCCATTCAGTATCTGTTGTCACAGAGTACTGTCACACACTGTTAAAATGTCACACATTTTAACACATCAATGTTAAAATGAATGTGGAAGTTTGATGTACTTGGTCTCCAGAGTCACTCATTGTATCAAATAGACATCACCCTGGACTTGAAAGTGTAGGCCTTATGAATTACAAAGCAATCTTTCTGAGCACTGTATCGTTTGTTCTAAAGTGAGGACAATTGAGAGCCTCCCAAAGAAAACGTTTCTTTTGTAGAACAGAGATTAAAAAAACAAAGGTAAAAAAACTCCAAACCCACAACTATTTCTTGTTTATTTTTTCATGCCAGTTTCTGTGTTCTTCTCATTGATACATTTATAGTAACACAGTTTAGTAAATGGAGAGTTTAGTTTCCTAAAACAGCCTTGTGTTTACATTTTACAATTAATATGTAGTTGTCATCTCAGATTATGAATCTTTAAAATATTGTATGTAAACTGATTTTAATACAGCACATTTTTTTTAGATTGTTTCTTTTAGATTGTTTTTATTGATCGCTTGCCATGGCAACAGGAGGTGGTCCCTTTGAAGAAGGCATGAATGATCAGGACTTGCCCAGCTGGAGCAATGAGAGCCTCGATGACCGGCTGAACAACACGGTATCGTTAGTCTTGTCTTGCTCTTGCCGTTTGATGCTGTACTTTAGAATTACCAGGTAGATTCTGTTACTGGCAGGTAACAATGCAACCCCCTAAGCCTTGTCAGTACAGCTCTAGGGTAAATATCTGCAAAAACAGAGGTAGATGTAAGCAAACGATGAGTGTAATTTATGGCAAGTGTTTTGGATAAATAAAGTAGCTAGACACAAAAGTGTTGTAGGTGTCTTGAAAGCCAAAACTGTGACTTAGAAAGTTCTAAGCTCCTGAAGTGAAAGTCCTCAGCAAAGAAGAAAAATACGATTTTAGCTTCATTTGAAATTAATTTCATGCATTTTAGGATAAAATTAATTTCAGATTTCCCGAGAAGCTATTTTTAATTATGCAGTGGAGAAAATTTTAGTTGTAAAGTGACATTTGCTCTAGAAAACGTATTTTCATATTGGTTACTATTTTTACTTCTAAAATGGAAGTAAACTCTACATCACTGAATGAAATAATTTACTTTTTGTCTGTGTGTATAACAAATATGACTTTTTTTCTTCTCTGTCCTTCCCCTTAAGGACTGGGGAAGTCAACAGAAGAAAGCAAACAGATCTTCGGAAAAAAACAAGAAAAAGCTTAGTGGGGAAGCTGAAACAAGGCTTACTAATGATATATCTCCAGAATCCTCACCTGGAATGGGACGACGGAAGGCCAGAACTCCTCATAGTTTTCCTCATGCTCGGTACATGACCCAGATGTCTGTTCCAGAGCAGGCTGAACTAGAAAGGCTTAAACAAAGAATAAACTTCAGTGATCTGGATCAGGTTTGTGTGAATACTAGCTCTCACCCAAAATGTGACTACAGAATTTATTCAGTTATCTCTTAATAATGTGACATTTGAGGAAAACCTTTCATAAGTGATTAAGGTAAAAAAAAGGTCTTATAGGCACCGTGAGAGCCAAATCAAAATTCTGGTTTTGAACTTGAAAAAATTAGGGAAAGTCTGGGACCATGGCTTTCCTATGTTTAAGAGTATGCTAGCTGTCTTCGCTCTCTTAGTCTCAGCCATTAACTAATTCCTGTGTCCTCAGATTAGTAGTTCTTACTCATGGTACTTGTCTGCCACCTGAAAATATCTGTTACCTTATTTTGAAAGTCTGTTCTTGAAAGTGCCAGTTTGTGATTCTGAACATTGTTAGCCTTGTGGGTTAAACAGAGAAGTATCATTACAAACTGTTCCTCAGTACAGCGTTGAGAATTTTGTGGCACAAATTCTTGAGCCATAACTTCTTTTTTGGGAATATGGCACATCCATCCTTCTCATGTCCAAAACAATGAAAAGTACGAGGGATTAATTCTTTAGTAACAAAGCATAAATTTGTGCAAACAGTTTCAGAACAGAGGCTGGTTCATCTTTCCCAAAGGTTGTTGCTAACTTCTTTGGATAGTGAAGATTCTTTCAAGTGTGATTCATTGTGTTGACTTAGAATATAAAGGCTAGGTATAACTTCCTCCTCAGCTGTATGTTATGGCAGCATGTTGCTATTCAGAAGGTTCTAAAGAAAGCTGAAGTTATGAGGTATCATATCCTGCAGGGGAATATGTTGATTTTTTATTATTGTTACTTTCTCAAATGTATCTGGAGAAGTAGGATGCCTTTCACTATGGTAAAGGTGGAGGCCACAACAAGAATGAGTAACTAAATTCGGAGGAACTGCAGAACCTTTTTGCTTCTCATCTATTTTGGGAGGATGGGCTTACTTTCTGAAAACTATATGGCAAAAATCACCAGCACTGTCTTTCTGTAACTTTTGGCTGGTCGGTTACTAATTAGGTAACTTTAAAATGAGTCTAATAATACTGCAGAAATATTAATTTAACCAGTGAAATTAATCAGTGTTGAGAACATATTGGATGAAAATAATAAAGCAATTGTTCTTTCTTTTGTTTTTATATAGAGAAGCATTGGAAGTGACTCTCAAGGCAGGGCAACGGCTGCTAACAACAAACGTCAACTTAATGAAAGCAAAAAACCATTCAACTTCCTGTCAATGCAGATTAACACTAACAAAAGCAAAGATCCTGCCTCAGGTTCCCAGAAAAAGGAAAGTGGGGTTTCAGCGCAGTGTAAAGAGTTGTTTGGAGCTGCTCTGAGCAAGGATTTCTTGCAAAATTGTCAAGTCTCTACTCAAGAAGTTGGAAGGGGAGAACAAATGATGGATAGTAGCCAGGTATTTACATGGCCTGTAGAGTCTACAGGATATTGGTATATATATGTCTCTCTTAATTTTCAGTGCATCTTTCTAAATTTCTTAAAACTATAAATCTTTATTGGAAATACTTAACTTCCTACTGTTCTCAAAGGCAGCTTGAAGAAAATGTGAAAGCAAACTTAATCATCTATTGTTCTTTAGAAATCCACTTATTAGTAACAGTAGCGGTACTAATTTTCATCTTAGAGGTTGGCTCCCTTTAATAAGGTTCCAGAAAGTACTCTCACAGTTCAATATTTTCCTGTGCTGATGAGCTCGTTTCTGTTTTGGCCTGTGTTGAGTAGAAGCCCTGTGCTTCAGCCTTGCAGCTTCTCGCGTGTGTAAATCTATCCTTACAAAAGCTGTTGACTTTTAACTGCTTTTGGAAGTGTGTTTGTAGGATTGCAAGTATTAGTGTGTCTCCCCCTTTAATTACTCCTTTGCTATTGCTGTCACCATGTCTTGTGTATTAAATACGTTGAAGCTGTAGCTGAATGCATTCAGTAACTTCAGTGTCTTTACAGATTGTGAGCAGACTAGTTCAAATTCGCGACTATATTGCTAAGGCCAGCTCCATGCGGGATGATCTTGTAGAAAAAAATGAAAGATCGGCCAATGTTGAGCGTTTATCACACCTTATAGATGACCTTAAAGAGCAGGAGAAATCCTATCTGAAATTTTTGCAAAAGATACTTGTAAGTTTGAGAACATGATATATCTGTTTCTGCATTGTAAGCTTTTTTTCGGAGTTGACCATTGATGTTTTGATGGTGGCACTGGGGGTGTTGGTTTTGGTATGCAGTACCTTCCATAACTCATTTTTACTGCCCCCTTATATAGCTTTTGATTTATGCCAATGAAATGTTTCAGGCTAGAGAAAATGAGGAGGATGATGTTCGGACTATAGATTCAGCTGTGGGATCTGGTTCTGTAGGTGAGAGCACATCGCTAAACATTGATGTGCAGTCTGAGGCTTCAGATACCACGGTAAGCTGCCTTTTAGTAATTAAGGTGCTAGAAATGAAGGCTTTATTTTGGTTTTGTCATGGATATGATAGTGTCATAATCTGCAGTTCGGTTAAAAAATGGTAAATCCCAAGCACTCTGTTCAGGAGGTGTTTGTGCATGTGTCGATTTAATTTTTTTTTTAATATGGGAAAAAAAAGTAATGATTCTGTCACAGCAAAATTATAAAGATTTTTTTTTTCTTTTTAATCAAGAAATGAAGGTTTTTTAAAAATCTTTATTCTTCAAAGTACAACGAAGGGTTAAACGTGTACTTCGGCAGAGCATTCACTGGCTTGATGTAGGAAAGAATATTTTTCTATGCAATTTTTCATCTATAAGTTTGTTTCTGTTACTAGGGAAAATTATCTGGTTTTGGATCAGGAGAGGGTTAGAAATGAGTCATTAGTGGGCCATTGTCCAAGTATCTTTCTAGTGATATGACAGAAGTATTGACCTAGCACAGAAGTTTCTCTCATTTTTTGGCAAGATGGGCACTTTTTAAAAAATCTGTTGTGAATTTAGTGCTGAGATAAACAGTCAGTCTTCCTTTCTATTTTTGAAAGCTTTTTTTTTTGACGTGGTAAACATTTCTTGTAGTAGATACAAAATCATTTTAATAACTTAAGTTTTGCTTCTTCCTTTACTATTATACTGAGAAAAAGTACTATAGAGCAGGTGCTCTCTTTGGCCAGTTAGTACAGAGAATGTTCTGCGGATGAGGAGAATTTATGTGCTTGGAAGTAAAACTGTTAAAACATTGAGAAGCTTTTGTAATTATTTTTGCTTTATAAGAACTCTTTCTGTCCCTTTAAGGAAATAAAATTATACACGTGGAAGATGCACTTTTAACTTAAAAACAAAAAAATTGGAAAATGCAGAAAAAGACCAGTACATTTTCTGAGAAGAAATCACGTAAACTTGTGTCTTTCTTCATATTGGCAAAATGCGATTTGGTTTTTGTTTGGCTCTTCATTTTGCATCTAAATTCTCTTTACATGCAGCTTGAGTATGTTACATGTAGAGTGCATACTTCTGGTCATAGAACATTGATTGCTATATGGAGCCTTATGCAAATTCTAAGAATGACTAAAAATGTCTTCACCCTTTAGTAGATCTTATTCGATACTAGTTTTCATTATTTGACAAGATAAAGCAGTAGGTTTGTAACTAAAAAATGCATGCTAAGTTGGAGCATATTTTCAAAATCTAACATACTAAATGATTTAATGAAGGAGGTATCTTTTAGCTTGAGCATTCGGCCCCGCATTGAGGACAAACTAGGGAATTCAGCTTCACAGGAGCAGGTTACAGACATTGATGTTACAACAAGCCCTAAAGGGAAAAGTGACAGAGCTGCTCTGAATGACAGGGAAATCTGGCCCTGTGGGATTAATAGCCAGGAACATGGATTGCTTTCAAAGGTATACTTCACAATGTTATTTTAACCTCAAATAGGGTTTATACAGGCTAGTCTTCCCTCTCCCCTTATCTCCTTTATTAATTGCTTTAAATGTATTTGTTACTTACAGTAAATGTTACCACTGGACTGCTTATGTGTATCCAGCTGTCTTTTCATTGCCTTGAGTTTTTTTATTCTAAATAGAGATGTTTGACAACTTTTTCTTGCTAATTGTTAGCATCGACAGAAAATTGTTAACACTGACAGTTAGCATGGATGTAACTCTGTACAGCAGGTGCTGTGATTTTATGTAGATGATCCTTCTGGTTTTGTTGTTCCTTTTTTGGGGAAAACATATTATAAATGTGACTTTCAGACACTTTTCATGGTTATGCCAGTAGTCTGCCGATGCAAATTTAAGCTAATACCATGTAGAGAAAATAAATTAGAGAGTAGTAACCTTAACTTGTTCCACAAATGTTTTTGTATAGCTGTTTATATAAATATTTGGTTGGAAGAGGGAAGACTTAAGGAGCATGGAGTCTAAAACTTGTTTTGTTACTTGTTACCAACTTTTCTATGGCTTTTCCTTTGCTCTGATTTAATTAAAAAAAGTCTTAAGTTTATTTTTTTCCCCTAAAATAAAAGGCTTAAAAGTTTTATCAAGCTTACTAGTCCAAGGTTAGAACTAAGTTTGAAAAATTTGTTACTTGATTTTAATGAACTTAAGCAAATCTGATACTTTAAATAAAACTTGGATTATTTAGTAGGGGAGCGAGACTGAGACACATACCCTTTTTTCCTTTCTTCCTCTTGTTCCTTCCTGCTGATTTCATTGTGTGATCTATTTTGTCTCTACTTTCTGTATAAAAGATAGAAGTTTAACAGAAATGATCAGTGCCAGTTGCAGTGCATCTTTTAGTGATACTTGCAGAAGTTTAGAGTTCTGGTATTTTTCTGTTTTCTCTGATGGAAAGTTGAGCATTCCTTGATACCCAAAACTGGTTAATAAAATGCCTGCTCTTATTCTGCAGGAATATTCTATTTGATGCAGAATATTTGAACTGAATTTTCTACTTCAGGAATTAGCACTGTGTGGGTAGAAGATTATACTTTTAAGTTAGTAGTGTTCTTCTGAGATACTTGTCGGCTGCTAATAAAAAGGGGGCAATTTTTTCCATGATTTCATCTGCATAGTGCAATAATCCAGCTTCAAACAGGATCAGGATTTTAACTGGATGCCTCATTATTAAAATAATTAATTAAAATACTTCATTGGCTGGCAATCCTTGAGTAACAGTTTTGATGCAAATCTTCAGCTCTTAATTAGGATAGGATGAGGAAAATAACTTGAGTTCTGGTATATTTTAACTGCTCAGCATGCTTCCATTGTTTCAGATCTGTTTTCCGTGTGTTTGAAAACGTAACACAGAGGGGATTCTGTGCAAGTTTTTGTTTTGCAATTGGTTTACATAAATCTGGTCTGTTCTAGCATCAATGCTATAAATACAGCATACAAAGCTAAACACATAGGTGAGAGAAGAGTAACTGCCTAAAACATTCTGCTGAAAATTTAGAGATTTTAGGCCAGTCAATCAATTGAGATCTTTTATGTAGTTCCATGGTACAATGTCTTATCTTGCTTACCTTTACCAGTCTTATAGGTTAACACCCTCTTATATGATTTAAAAGTCAGAGGGATGTCTTTGGGACATTAGGTCAGCTGACTGGATTTCTAAAGAAAACTTAAACCCCCGGGAGTGATAAGCATGTCTTGGTGGTACAGGCTTCTCCCTATTGGATGTCTAAAATTTTTTAAAGATAAAGGACTACTGGAAGGGTGAAGCTGTTTAATTTTCACCTTTTTACACAAACTGGCTGTTTATTCCTATGCAAGTTGTGCTTGTTTTGACACTTCTGTTACTCTTACTCAACAAATAAATTGTCGTGGTTATGGTAATGTTCCTCTCTATTTGCAGGCCAGAGATCCTCAACAGGAAGCTAAAGAGGAGTTGGAGAACTTGAAAAAGCAGCATGATTTATTGAAAAGGATGCTACAACAGCAGGAGCAGTTGAAGGCTCTTCAAGGGAGACAGGCAGCTCTTCTTGCTTTGCAGCATAAAGCAGAGCAAGCCATTGCTGTCCTGGATGATTCTGGTATGTGGAATTGTGGTGTCTTTAATATTGTGTTATCATGACTAAATGATTAAAGCTGGAGTTGTGGAATAAACACTAAAAAAGTCTTTTTGTAATACACTTCTTAAAAATTTTACTGGGAGGCTCCTATTTCTGAAAAGAATTGACAATGTAACATTGTAAAATGATGTGTCATTTAAAAAACACACAGCTGATTATTTTGGTTTACTGTAAAATCCTAAAATTGTGAGATTTTTCTCCCAAGAATTGACTGCTGTCAATACCAGTCAGATTAGAAGCCTGCCACTTGCCTCCATCATTGTGCTAGGGCTTTGAAGAAAAGAATCGGAGTGAGGGGTAAAATGTGTCTCTCTACATCCTTCTGTCTATAGGCAGTTAGTAGTTTAAGGTTTAATTTGCTTTTTATAGAATTTTGGGGTTTTTTTTGCTGACTGGTTGCTTGACAGTTTAATAGCCATTAGTAGACTAATGGTTTATTTGATAAAAGAAAGGAGAGAGTTGCTAAAGTAGTCACATAAGTAGACATGAAACCAGAACTCTGGAATTCTATGGCATGTACAGTGAGAGCACGATTCTGATAATAAAGCACCATCATTGTTATAACCTTTAGTTTAAAAGCATTCTGCTAGTTTGTTTTCATATATTCCCAGCTTTTCAAAGTTATCTTTGGGACAGAGGCGACTTCTTGATATCTGTTTAGAGGTTGTCAGCAGAGTTGTTTTTTAAAAGGCTCAGTCTTAAAAGGAAGACAGTTGTTCTTGTTTTGTGCACTGTCGATACGTGAATTTTCATTTGTTGGAAACTTGTTCTGCCCCCCCCCCCAATCCCTCCCAAAATCCTGTTTGTTTTTCTTTTGAAATGGGCTACAGTTATGTGTGCCATTATAGGGAATGAAAATTTTGCACTGAGCAAGTTCAGATTCAGTCTGCGTTAGTGTTCTGATTCTGGTTCTTCCCTATAAGATTAGGCTTGATTAGAGGGTATATAGGATAGTAGTTCTTGCTGCAGTTAATTTTTGTATTTAAAATATATTCATTTGTACAAATAAGGCATTGGTTTCTACACTTTTTTGTAAAAGTCTCCTTTTGAGGTTCCTTGTTCTAATGAGCTCCTCTTCCTGTTTTGCTGTTCTTGATTTGATAGATTATAGGAAATAAGGTGTAACTAGGGTGGAGAGATTTTAGAAAGCTACCACAAGAGCAAGACAAGCAAGTGTCTTTGAAAGATGTTTCCTTATTTCCCATAACTGGTTTTTGTAAGTTACTGTTCTCCTGTCTGCAGTAGTAGACCTGTAATGGAATCCGCTTTCTGTGCTTTCCTGCAATATACAAAGCTCCATCTTGGGGAGTGGGTAGAAAAAAGGATTGCTTGTGATAAATTAGAACATCTTTTTTTTTTTTTTGAATTTTATGGTGAAGGATTTTTTTTCTTAGTTCGTTTCACATTTCTATTATATCACTCTTAATAACAGTTTCTTACTGCTGTTTGTGTCAACTGACTTAAAAATGCAGTATGTGCCAGAACTATAGGGTAGGAAATGTTAATATTCAAATTCAACTTAGGACAAAGTAAACGTTGTAACTTTGAAAACACTGAAACTTTATTATGCATGTAATGAAGTCATGATCTGGGGGGAAAATAAATAGTATTTGTGCTTCATTTTTCTTACGATCTGTTGGTTCATATGTGGGGAAAAAGCAAGAGTTATTTTGGTCTGTCAACTGCCACTTCGATATCTTAGTAGTATTTGAATATGAACTTTCATGCAGGGGAAAAAAAGACTTTCTTTTAAATGTATTCCTCTCATAAAGCTTTTTGAAGGATAAGCCCCAAGACTCTGTTTGCGGCTGTAAAGATTACAACTTATACCAATGTGAAAGCTTGGTGTCTGTTAATTTATTATTTTAAGGAAATTAAACTTCATGTACTGTTCTTAGTTTAGCTGTACTAAATAATTTCTAAATTTTATTTCTAACAAAATGTTTCTATCAGCCCTAGAAGCTTGGTTGATTTCATTTTGTTCTGACCTTTTTAGCAAAACATGGAACAAGCTTAACAAGTCCTTTTGTACTTCAGAAGTCCTTCAGAAAGCAGCTCTGAGTTGTCGTGTTAGTATTTCCGTAATGGAGGTAATCTTCCAACAGTAAAGCTGCTGGAAAGGACACAGCATTAAAGATATGTGCTGTATTTTTAGACTTCAGTATATTAATGTTAAACCACAGATTTTCATCAAAAAGCCTTTATTTCATTGCTGTGGAAAAGTATTTACATTTCCCCCTCTTTCTGTATGCCCAGTTGTAACAGAGACTACAGGCAGTGTTTCAGGAGTAAGCCTTACATCAGAACTGAATGAAGAATTGAATGACTTAATTCAGCGCTTTCACAACCAACTTCATGATTCTCAGGTCAGTTCTTAGACTGCACTGTATCAGTTTTGCCATTATCAGTTTTTTCTTAACCTTTTTAATAGTGCAGTTAAATGTGTCTTGCTCGTTTCTCTGCATTTGCTAGTGAAGCAATCAGAGTTCCCCCAAACTTGAAAAATCAGCATCTTTGTATTCTTAAGGGTTACTAGCTGACTGAGCTATGCTTTGTCTCACAGGTTTCTGTGAAAGTCCAGAGCAGTATTTTCTATATTGCAGTAAAATTATTAACTCAGTATATAACTGATATATCATTAAAGTGTTTTCAATATATTTCCCTTCATGATGTTCTTTGTTTTGGTGTTGATTCTGGTGTTGAGTCCAGCAAGCCCATAAGAGGGCTTTTTGTTTCTTAGAATTTATTTACCTTTTTTCATAGTACTCTGAATAAAATGAAGTTACTCTTTTTAGACACAATCTGTGCCAGATAATAGAAGGCAAGCAGAAAGTCTTTCACTTACCAGAGAGATTTCACAAAGCAGAAACTCTTCCATGTCTGAACACCAGTCAGATGAGAAGGCTCAGCTTTTTAACAAGATGCGAATGTTGCAGGGTAAAAAGCAAAAAATGGACAAACTATTGGGAGAACTTCATACTCTTCGTGACCAACATCTAAATAACTCCTCCTGTAAGTAAATATAGGCAGAATTGTATTTTTTCAAGAATACAGCCTTTTTAATGTGCGTATTTGTAACATGGTCTTTCAGCTTGCAATTGGTTAATGAAGTGCAGGTGATAAAGTTGTGCTGGGGCGATATTAATGTAAATGTTTTTTAATGCTGTATAAGTTTCTGTCTTAATGAAGAACTCTACAACTGTTGATGAGTGTCTTCTCTACTGGCACTTTGGTTTATAACATCAAAGCTGACTAATGTGAGGATGTGATGATAGGGGTTTTTTTCTTCAAGGCTTGTCTGTAACACGTCTGGCTTGTGGAGACTACCATACGAACTTGAACTTTCTGTATTTTTGTCACAGTACATCTGCATTTATTTACTCAGCATTTCATATGTTAGTACTTCTACAGCATTATGGGGTTTGCTTATCCACTGTCAAAAGGCTTTCTCCTGTACTAGTCGCAAGGACTTCAATCATAGGCCATTCCAGAGGACCTTAACCGTCTGAATGGACAAGGGTTTGGACCTGTTCTTTAGATGGCTTTGTCCTCTCCTTAATGTCTTGATGTGGGGCTACTTGCTGCTCTCACTTCCTAGTTCTGGAAATGCATCTATACTGGTGAGGTTTATCTTGTAGCTGGAAACTTCTGAGGGGTGACCACAGTGTGCTGTGGTTAACATTAAGAAATGAGGCACTGGAAGCCTGCACCTGGAGGACTATGTGCTGATTTAATAGTCACGCTACTATACCCTCATTTTTCTGCACATACTTAATGCATATAATGTACTTGGGTATGATTTCGTATAGCTGGGAGAAGCAAACATCATGTTTATTTTCCACAGCATATGGACAAAAGAGCTTAGTAGAGGTGAAAAAATTGCTAGGGTTTTTGTTGTTATCAACTTTGAAATGTTAATTTAAAAAAAAAAAAGAGCAATTCAGCTTTAAATAAACCCTTAAAAGAATGCCTTGGGCAGATTCACAGCATGAGAGCTTTCACTTATGACATTTGATAAAGCTAAAAGGGACTAACTGAAATCTTGTTTGCAACAGATACCTTATTACTCCCTGCCTATTGACATTGCATGCCATGAAACTTAAGAAAAAAGCTTTAATCTTTCTAATAAAAATTATTAACTGCTGTTTTGTATGTTGGTAATATTTTCTGTAGTTATTTTAATATAATTCAGGTAAGCAAATTGTTCATGTGAACTGTATTTCTTTCCTGTAGTTTTTCCTGCTTCAGGTTCTCCTCAAAGGAGTATTGATCAAAGAAGTACAACTTCAGCTGCTTCTGGTCCTGTAGGCATAGTAACTGTTGTCAATGGAGAACCAAATAGCCTGGCATCTGCTCCCTATCCTCCTGATTCCCTGGTTTCTCAAAATGAGAGTGAAGAGGATGACAATCTAAATCCAACAGAAAAGCTTCAGTAAAAGTTCTTTAATTTCTTTTCATAATGTGCTTTAGTGATTTTGAGTAATTTGTTACTTTACCATTTCCATATCTTAATCTACTTAATTTAGTACTACAAACTCTTTAGTAAGTGGTCTAAGACAATCGAATGAGTTCAGAGCTTCAAACAGAAGGGTATTACAACTAGGAAACTGGCAGCAAACTTTAAGAACTTTAAATTGTATGTGCACTTTTTAACTCTACGTAGATTCAATTAATACGACAAAGCATATAAAATATTCTCTTTTTTCCCCTCAGGAAGCTAAATGAGGTTCGTAAGAGGCTGAACGAGTTACGTGAGTTAGTTCACTACTATGAGCAAACATCTGATATGATGACAGATGCTGTAAATGAAAACACTAAGGAGGAGGAAGAAACAGAAGAATCAGAAAGTGATTCAGAACACGAGGATCCACAGCCTGTTACAAATATTAGGTCGTTGTATTTTTTGTCATCCTAAATCTTTGTAGCTGAGTTGTTGCTTCAGGAAACCTGCAGTACATTATTTCAGTAACCAGAAATAACTTAAATCTGTGCTTACATTAAATTGCCAATTTTTAAAATGAAGTAGCTGTGTTACACAGGTGTTTAATAATCATCTTATCCTGGGGAGCTTATTTTTGTAGATTAGAGTTAACATTTAGAAAATCACTTCTATAAGAGACTTCAAAAATCCGTAATTCCTTTGTATTTAAGCATGGAATTATTTGTATGGAATTCCACTAGAAAGTTACAGTCCTAGACTAGGGAATTGGAGTAAAAACAAACTTCAGTTTAGAGAGATATTTACAGCTATGGTCTAACAAGGCAACTGTGTGCATCAAGGATCTTCACTGTGCAGAAATGAATACTCATTTAGCTATGAATCATATAAAGCTTTTATAATACAGACATGGACTTGAAGGTCTCTTGTGTTATTGTAGTTCTAGCAGGGAATAATTTATAGCTGCTTCTAATTATTTTTCAAAAGATAATCTGTTGGAGAGATGAATATTGAAAAATTCCAAATGTCTGGATTGATTTTTATATGGGGTTGTGTTTTTTTTATTTTAATGATTGGGACACATTCCTATAAAAGCCAGGTAAAAAAAGGCTGAAGTAAAATTGTATCCATATCAGTTCTTAAAAAGTTAACATGAGTAATTTATTTTACCCTAGAAACCCTCAAGGAATCAGTAGTTGGAGTGAAATAAATAGCAACTCAAATGTACAGTGTGGAACTAATAACAGAGATGGAAGACATCTTAATACAGACTGTGAAATAAACAACCGATCTGCTGCTAATATAAGGACTCTAAAGATGTCTTCTGCTCTAGGTATGTTCTAAAATCTTCTGTTAATTTTACATCTTAGTGCAAATAAAGTCGATGGCTGCACAGAATCTGGGAGAACTTTGTGTGATGAGTAAAATGTTCAAGAGTCTAATCATTAAGCTGATAGTTTTCTAATATCCAGTAGTTTCAGTGGGCTTCAGGGGTTCAATAATGTGTCTTTGGTACTGTTTTGTTTCCTCCTCTCCCTGCTTCTAGACTGTCATAATAGGGAGAATGACAAAGACCTTGATCTACCCCAAGGTGAAGATGATGAAGTGGAAGAAGACAGAGCTAGTGAAGATTCTGTGTCTAGTCACAGAAGCAGCCTGGGTGATGCTGCTGGAGATGCTGAGTTTGAGCAGAAGATCAATAGGCTTATAGCTGCCAAACAGAAACTTAGACGGTTACAAAACCTTGCTGCTATGGTGCAGGTATTTTATAAATATAAACTTGTACACAAAAATGTAGCATTCATTATTTCATGTAATGTGTAACTTCTAATAGGGAAAAATACTCTGCTTATTTTTAGGATGGGGAAAAGAGATTCTGTTTAATTCTTCTGAACTTAAGCATGGTACTTCTGAAGTTCAAATTTGGAATTTTCTTGAGGGATGCTAACCTAAGGATGGCCTTAATATTTAACCTTAGCAGTGGATTACAAAATATGAAACAAGAAGTCTAAGATTTTAAAAAATAATTTTGGTTTACATTTTTAAGATGATAGTGAATATTCAGCAGGTTTAGGTTTTTGAACTGTAGGCTTTATGGCATTGTTCAGTCAGTGAAGAAAAATGTTTTTCATTAAAATCTTTGGATGTTGCAACATGTTTGAGTTGGGGTGTTTTGGCTGGGGGCAGTGTTTTTTGTTTATTTTAGAGTTTTGAGGGCCAATTATGAATTGGAAGTGTTGTTAATTTAGAATATCTCATGCTAATTTTTAAAAAATAGAAGTACAGTTTCACAGATATAATATCTCTACAGAATGCTCATATTTGAGCACCATCTAGTGTAACGTCTGCATACTGAGTACACGTAGGTGTATCAGAAATGTAGAAGCTTTATGCGAGAATTTTAAAATCAATCTCAATTAGAACACACGTTTTACAATAGCAACAGTATAAACGCCATTTTGTTATTTCAAGATTTTACTCCTATCAAAAATTTCTCAGTATCTGAGAAATTATATCATCACCATAGAGATGTTAACTGTACAGTGGTATAAACTGGAATTAGAGATGATACAACAGGTTCCTTAATAACTTAATTAATGGCACGTGTTCAGTCTTTCCTTCATATTTATAAGATTTTTTATCTGTATGTGCTCAGCGAAGGTACTGTAGGTCTATGAGCTGTGGCATAGTTGGTCACTGATGGTGATCTCTCCTGTTCAACAGAGTCTGTATTAAGAATTATCATGTTGGAAAACAAAAGCAGCAGTGGCTACAGCTTTCATATTTTCAATTGGAGGACTGAAAGTAGAGAAATAACTTAAAAAAAACCAGAGTAGAGAACCATCTAGAAGACTTTCTCTAAAATATTTTAGATTTAATTTTCAGGAGTAGTTTTGTTATTTTAAGTTGTTAATAGTAATATTTAATTTATGACTGCAGTAATTAAGCAGATTTGTTCACCTTAGTCTCCTGCTCCCCTTTGCCTCCCTCTTTCTTTCTTGATATGCTTGTGTGTTTCTGTCCACTGAGTCAGAAGCAAATGGTTTATGCATCTAGAATGAGACAAATTATCTTGCATTTATAGTGGAAGTTTCAGTAGTGTGAGCTTTATAGCTTTAAATTTTCTCATTAATTTAGCATAAAGACATGATGCCATGGTGATAACTTCTCAGTTCATGATTTGAACTAAAAGTAAAGCTATTCAGACTACTTGGTTTTGAAAAAATCAATTTGACAAATTAAACTAGTTACATTTTGTGTCAACTTGAAAATAGTCCAACTGCCTTTCTGACATTATTTCAGGATGATGATTCAGAAGCTCAAGGAACAATTGCAAATGCATCTAATATTGGTGACTTGTTGGGTGAGATGGAAGAGACAAAGCAACAACCAAACAATGTCCGACCTAGTACCAACAAGTTAAAAAAAGATGTACGACTAAACGAAAAAGCAAGGTAAACCTATTTGTCAAAGGATGGTAGTCATGCTTTAGACAACTTTTCACTGAGTAACATGTGGGTAACTTATTTATACAGAGAGAAGTTTTATGAAGCTAAACTTCAGCAGCAGCAACGGGAGCTTAAGCAGTTACAAGAAGAAAGAAGAAAACTAATTGAAATTCAAGAAAAAATTCAAGTGTTACAGAAAGCTTGTCCTGACCTTCAAGTAGGTAGAATGTATTTCTTTGCTTTCTTAAGCAACGAAAAATAATATCTTACAGGTTATTTTTCTCTATAAAAATTTGAAAAAACTTAAAATTGGTAATGCTTGTATACTGTAAGCAGGTGGACTTTTAAACCCAGAGAAGAGTTCTGCTGAAGTCATTCACTGTTCTTGCTCAGTGATTGATGTAGTCTTCAAAGATAGAGAACCTATTTTATTTTTAGCCTGAAATTTGTCTGTCCATACCTGCCAGTCACTGCTGCTTCACTTCTCTTAGTAATCATTTGCTGTGATTTCAGAACAGTAAGCATGATCAGCACTTTCTTGCATTTAAATTTAACTATACAGTGCTGTACTGTTTTTCATGCTCCTTGAAGAATAATTTCTTTCTCTGAAGTGAGCAGTAAATTATCAATACCTGTGCAACTAGAGCATTATATAATATTACGTAAATTAAGTTGTTTTGATTCCTAGCTAAGTTCTGAAATAAGTATTTAGACTTGATTCAAAAATACGTCCCTTTTCCCGGAATACTGATTTTTCTTACCTCAACTGTGTTTTATTTTAGCCACAGGTAAGTTTTAGAAAGCTATTATGCTCTATTTTACCATTTTGCTTTCTCTTCTAGTTGTCAGCTGACCTGGGTAAGTGCCCAGCAAATAGACAGACTTCACAAGCAACACTGACTCCAGCCATGAATGAGTTTAACACAGCTGGCAAGCCTTTATGTGATCAGTCTGTAACAGTAGGCAATGAGGTATTTCATACTTGATATTCTGTGACTTAAAAAAGTTCCAGGTGACTTGGACATGTTTTTAAGTACTTGGTGTGGGGAGTGGAGTAGTAGCCATTTTAACAAAACTTTTATAACTTCTTTGTTTTGTTTGTGGAAAGAGGGAAATCCTGACCTGAACTGGCAAGACAATTTTCCCTAAATAGAGTGGTTATTGCCAGCTATTAATGTGTAAGCTGAATGAATTTTGAATTTTTACTGTGAACGTTTGATAGTGTATACCTTAGACAAGTCATCCATAAAGAAAATGATGGAAGTATTTGAAACCTAGTTTATCTTCAGTGCATCTTACTTCCCTTTTTCCTCCAAAATTGTCTTAAATAATGATCTGGATATTACATACTCTTTCTGAAAATTATGGTAGCATTATACTCTTAATTCTTCCATTTTACTTCAAAAAGTTATGGTCTGAGATGAGAAGACATGAGATTTTAAGAGAAGAACTGCGACAGAGAAGAAAGCAACTTGAAGCTTTAATGGCTGAAGATCAGAGGAGAAGAGAGCTCGCAGAAACAGTATCTACTGTAGCTGCATCTGTTAGAAGTGAAGGATCAGAAGCTCAGTGTACTTCACAGCAGAATAAGACAGAAAAGTAAGAGCAAAAGTCACTCTGTGTTAAGCAGTGAGTGCTTCTGTTTAGTGAGATGTCAGTGTTGGGGCTATTTCCTGTGTTTGTCTGAGCACTGAATATGATGATATAGCAGAGCAGTAAATTAATTTCTTGACTTCTGAAAGTGACTGTTAGTTGGCAAGTTGCCAGTTTTGTGGGGTTTTCCAGCATATTTAATCTCTCCTGTTCTATAAGTGGATAAAAGTTACCTAAGAAGAAGAAAATGAATGGAAAATGCCAAATGATAAGAATAATTGTTCTTCATCTCTGTCCCATTTATAATAAAGTAGTATTTTTCCAAGACAGTAAGTAATTTCATTTAACTGTCCCAGTATTAGAAGAATACAAGTTTAATTTTGCATTGGTGAGATAATGTTTTAATGCATTTTGGTGCAGCTTGATTAATTGCAGATAGACAGACGTGTAATTGTCAACAGATTATTTTAATAATGTGTCATGAACTTAAAAAAAAACCCACTCCTTTTCAAACATCCCTGTTCTCCCCTCGCCCCTGCGATGTTCACTAGGACAATGGCTACCTGGGGAGGTTCTACCCAGTGTGCACTAGAGGAAGAGAATGGAGATGAAGACGGTTATGTCTCTGATGGAGTTGGTCAGGCAGAAGAAGAGGAAGAAGATGCATCAAGTTTGAATGACAGCTTCTCTATTTATCCCAATAACAACATACCAGAAAATGCCTATTTTGTTAAAGAAAACAAGGATAGGTTTGTAGCAATACTTGTTGATCTTATGTTTGTCAGAGTATATTTGGAAGGGGGTAGAAGAAGCATTAACTATAAGGCATCCTTACACAGGAAGGGGAAACTTCTTTCTGCATGCTAGGGAGGTGTGAGTAGTGGCATTTTCTTGTCTGAGTCTTTGTAGCTGCAATGCATATGACTAATTTGGTTATTTCTTCTCTTTTCAGTCTTATTAAATGTCTGCCATTGAGCTCTCCAGTTGTCTGGCAGAGGCTCCTGATGTTCCTGTGTATTTTTGATCAGCTTAAAAGATAATTGATCTGAAATTTTTGCTGTCATATAGATCAGTCTCTTTGTAAATAGTAGTTCAGAGAATTAAACTAACTCTGAAATTTTCCTTTTAAATTGTTGGCTGTTGTAGCTTTGGAAACTGTTTTTCAAGTCTTGTGAATATTTTTAACTCTTGCTTACCTGATTGACTTCTTCCTTAATAAGTTTTGTGTGGCTAAATGAAAATGCTATGTTAAAAGTAATGTAAATATCTTCAGATATTCTCTCTGGTTTTGATACCAAAATAATTTCAGTAGATAGTGGCCTTCTAGTTGGGGGCTGGACTTGTTAATGTGCTATGCTAGTGACTTCTGTTCTTACCTGGATTCATATTATATAGCAGTAAGGGACAATACTAAAAAAAAAAATCCAGAAACATCATAAGCGCTTTTTGTTTTTGACAGCGATAGTCAGTTGGGGAGATCTTATTTTCTATTTGTTTAGGGTAATGTGGGATTGACAAAATGGCAGGAGTGATTAGCTGTCACACTCAAATGGCTTGTGCCAAGTGACTTGTTGACGTACAACTGAAACGTAATTTGAATAATGGACGCGTCATTAGAAGTTGTTTGAAATGTTGGATTTTTTTCCTCATTCTTCATTTTTTTTCCAACCCAGGTGGAAAAACTGCCGTCCTCTTTCAGCAGATGGGAATTACCGTCCAATGTCTAAGGCCGGGCAACACCAAAACATAAGTATGCGGCGCCAGGAGAACCTTCGGTGGATATCTGAACTTTCTTATGTGGAAGAAAAGGAACAATGGCAAGAGCAGATCAATCAGTTGAAGAAACAGCATGAATTTAGTGTCAGCATTTGTCAAACTTTGATGCAGGATCAGCAGGTAGATATGAAGAGCAGTTGATTTGCTGTTCTTACTTTGTCTTTTTTTTTTTTTCCCCTAAATCTTTCCTAGCAGTGACTTCTGGTTTTGGTACTTTGGTCACTGTTATGTATTTTCTTTCCACAGACCCTCTCTTGCCTTCTACAGACATTGCTTACAGGCCCATACAGTATGATGCCACATAATGTTGCATCCTCACAAGTACATCTTATTATGCATCAATTAAACCAGTGTTACACTCAACTGACTTGGCAGCAGAATAATGTCCAAAGGTTTGTTGACTGTATTAGTGCTTAACTATGGATTTTGAAATGCTTCAGTAACAGGGAACATGGTTATGTGAATAAAAGATTACAAATAATGATTAAATATGAGACTTTTGAACTTTTAAGTTGATTTCAAGCTTTTGAAATTGTGTGCAACATTTCTGTTTTTTTTTTTTTTTTCAAAACTACTTTAACACCTTTGAGCAGGTTCTTTTTGAGTAATCCTCCTTCAAGAGAACCAAAAGTTGGCAGCTCTTCCAAAAATCTTTTATGATAGCTTTATTTGGCTTTTTTGATTTAGGCTTGCTTTCCTTGAATACACTTTGTGTCTGTAGTTTTTGCTGGACTACCTGGCAAGATTCTGGATTCTAATGGTAATAGAGAGCAAAACAGCTTTTTGTCCTTTCTTGGTGTTGTCAGTTAGAATTTATGCTTCTTACGTTTCATTTGGATGTCCTGTTTTTGCCTTCTGAACAAATGATCTTTTTTGAAAAAAGTTGTAATAGTCATTTTAATCGTTGCATGGAAGTTCAAGCTCTATATCTCTGCTTTGTATTTGGTAAGTGGTATAAAACTGTCCTCTCATACAGTTTTTTAAAGTAATATTAACTTCAGTTCTGCAAATATTTTGTGTATTTGGTTGTTTCTGTTGAAATTTCCTTTTCAGCATGCTTATTTCTTTAGAATGTAGTCAGTTTTTTGTTGTTCTTGTAACAATGTTTAACCTGTAAACTTGACCACTCCTACAGAGCAGTTGGTTTTAATCCTGTGCCTGTCTGTCACTTGAGCTTAAAGAGAAGTTATTTTTTTCTTGAAGTTATTTTTATTAACTGAATGGAGCAGTTCTGTACATACATTACATGGTGCAGGTGAAATTATAGGAAGCTCAAATTACTTTAGTGTAAATTGACAGTGTTTCCTTAGCATTCTTCTTTTTTCCCAAGTCGTTGTTTTTTCTTGTTTTCAAGGCTGAAACAAATGTTAAATGATCTTATGCGCCAGCAAGAACAACAGTGTCAAGAGAAGCCATCAAGAAAGGAGAGAGGCAGTAGTGCACCACCACCTCCATCTCCTGTTTTCTGTCCATTCAGCTTTCCTCCCCAACCTGTGAACCTCATCAATGTTCCAGGGTTTACTAATTTTTCTTCCTTTGCTCCAGGTGAGTATTACTATAGGGTTGAAAAGTGATATGAATTTCAAAAACTTCCATTCCCTCATTTAATTGAAATCTTAGTGTGAACTTGGTGAAATTTGGTAAATTTTCCTTTATATTGAGATGATCTTAAGCAGAAATTTAACGTTTATTCCTGAAGAATTGTATGTTTTTAATTCAGTATGAAAAGCAAGACCTTCTCAATATGAATTTGTTTACAATTGAAAATACCAACTCCATGAAGTTAAGGTTTCAAATGTTTGAAGCATTTACATACCTTCAGCAGTCATTTAATAGTGTTCTGGCTAAGTGAACTCTCTGATTTCAAAGTGGCACCTGATAATTATTTCTGTTTTTCTTAGAACTTCCAACACTCATTTTTGTTCTATATACCTGTAAATGGAATGTGTGAACTAATTTTTGTTCCCATCAGAACTGCAAAGTAACTGTTGACTTGGATACGGTATTCCTAATCTCATTATCAAATCTACTTTTGGTGTTGAATTTGAAATGGAAAAAAAAATAGGTATTTTATTATATAATCCAAAGTTGCCAAAACTGTCTTAATATATATCAGTCTTTTCAAGATGCCGGGAAATAGGCATAGAGCTAGACTGTAGATTGCAGATTCTAAAGTCTGTTTTCTACTTTGAGAACATATGTTAAATTATATGGAACTTGCACAGAAGAATAGCTATGTTCAGTTTGCCAATACCATAAGGATTTCAAGGTTAAAATTTAAGTATTTTGAATCTGTGACTTTTTTGGCCCTATAAATACTTGAACCATTGGAACTTTTCTTGTAAATTTGACAGTGTTTGAAGTATTCAGGCAGACAGAACTTTGACTTTTTTTGGAACTGTTATTTTTACTTTCACTTATAGGAGCTCATTACTCGGATTTCTTGAAGGACCTTTATCTCCACTGATGGGATTGTAGTATTCAGTAGTGTTCGAAACCTGCATTTAAGATAAATTCTGATTCTTATGGAGCTTTCATTATGAAAACAGTTCTTGCTTACTTCCCCACTGTGTTTTTGCTTCATAATTTTATGTTTCCACACAGTATGTCTCGAATTGGACTTTTATAACAAATAAATGAGGTAGGATCCTCTGACTCTCTTGTTTACTTTGTAGGTATTAACTATAATCCAGTGTTCCCTTCTGGTTTTGGAGATTTTGCACACAATATTTCCCCACACAGCAGTGATCAGCAGGAGCAACAACATCCTCTAGACAATAATGCTTCTGGTAAAACTGAGTATATGGCATTCCCCAAACCTTTTGAAAGCAGTTCTTCTAATGGAGCAGAAAACCAAAGGTATTTAATGTCAAAGTGCAGTTGTCCTTTAATAATTTCTCCTCCCTTTCTTCTCCCTCTTCTGGGGCTTGTGGGAATTCATCATTTGTGGAGGGAATTTATTGTAATAGGATTATAATAGGTTGAAATAAGTGATAGTTGTGAATTTCTGTAATTTGCAACTTCAAAGGGTTCTCTAGATTTTTTTTTTTCCAATGTTCAGTTGGTGCCTAATTAACAAGGGCAGATAACTTGCATTATGGATAAACTATTGGCCTGGTAATACATGCTGTTTCTATCTGAGAGACTAGGTTATGATATATTGAGCTCTGTCTGTCCTTCTTTTTCTTTCTGACAGAAGGAGTCATAGACAACCTGAAGAAGAAATGGAAAAAAGATCAACTTGGTTTAATGATAGCCAGGAAATGAAAAAAGATGATCAGTTTCAGCTGAGAGCAGGTTTTGCAGTTTCAGTACAAAATGTTGCTTCTGGTCACAAAAATCAGTCTGATATGAGCCAGAGAAGAGAGTTTGATGAAGAGTCTTTGGAGAGTTTTAGTAGCATGCCTGATCCAGTAGACCCAACGACTGTGACAAAAACATTTAGGTCTAGAAAAGCATCAGCACAAGCAAGCTTGGCATCAAAAGATAAAACACCCAAATCAAAGAATAAGAGGAAGAGTTCTTCTCAGCTAAAAGGCAGAATTAAAAATACTGGTAGGTTGTAAAGTAATCTTAAATACTGTTGCAAACTCAGCTTGGATTGTAATCGTTACATCCCAGAAAGTTTGCTCTCCATAAATAGTACCTATAATAATGAAAATAAGTTACTGAAATATGAGTTCATTTTACATAATGTAACTACACAAGGTTTTTTAGTATTTCAGTAAACAGAAAGCATACCTGATTAGAGTATCACGATAGTGAAAGGATCATGGATGCAGATACATGAAGATCTGGAGTAACCAGGAACTGGTTACATCTTCATTGTCTTCATGTTCAAACTGAATGGTTTGCTGAAAGATATGCTTCAGTAAAATACTGAATGAGAACAGGAGGACAGTACAAGATGTATAGTTGTATTGTTGCAGTCACTAAGCATTTAGTACTACTGTATGGCTTCAGTGTACAGAGGAAAATTTTTGGCTAGGAAACATCACTGGTGTTTTGCATTTTTAAGAATGCCCATGAACAAATTTTTAAGAGTAACAAAACATTTGTAAGCTTTTTTTTTTTATTTTTTCCTTTTCCTCCCATTAGGTTATGAAAGTGCAAGTGCTTCTAGTGTGTGTGAACCCTGCAAGAGCACTAAAAGCAGGCAGTCTGATGAGGTGGTTCATGCAAAGGTGTTTAGCAAAAGGAATCGGGAACAGCTGGAAAAAATAATTAAATACAGTAGATCTACAGAAATGTCTTCAGGTACTCTTTTCTAAATGTCTAATTGTTTTCTGAACTCTGAGTAAAGGACTTCCATACTTAGTTGCTAGTGTTATTAATACCTCCATACTTAGTTGCTAGTGTTATTTAATAAGTGGTGTATTTTGACAAGAAAACAGTACTGTATATTTAGCATGTGGATTTTCCATTTCAATTTCTAAGGATGCTTCAAACACAGAAGTGAGTAAAAAGTTTGATACTGATTGCTTTTGTGTGTTTTCTGTAGATTAAGTACTTGATAAAAGTAATTTAGAAACAAACCTGTTACTGTAAGACAAGCAAAAATGTAGCCAGTCTTGCCCAGTTGTTGGTGATTTTATGGAAGGTAAGGGCACAACTGATGAAACTTCGTTGAGTGTTTAAGCTACATCCTGTACTGCATACATGTCTTTTTTCTACTCATGCTTAAATGAGCTCCATCAAATATAATTCAAATTCAACCATGTAACATCACATAAACCCTTACATTTTTGCCATCTGCTTTTCTTATATCTAGATCATAAAAATACTCTCCTGTGTCTTTTTAGGTTCTGCCAGTGTGTTTGTTTTGTTTGAACGATGTAGAAATTTTAGTCGTCACAGAACAATATCCAGCTTTGCCAGCGTAGCTGTGTCCACACTAAGAGCTGTTTATTAGTATGTGTAATAGCTTTTACTGGTCAAGTGCTCACAATAAGCAGCTCTGATGTGGTTTGGATAACTAAGCAGTCTTCCTTCTGCTGTTTTGTATAGACCCTGTCTTTATTTCTGGTGCGCATTTTTGTGTTTATCACTGTCTATCCCCACTTTCCTACAGCGCATGCTAGGAGAATTCTGCAGCAGTCTAACAGAAATGCATGCATTGAAGTGCCAGGTAATGCATTCACTGCTTAGCTTCAACAATATCCTATTACTTTTTTTTTTTCTTCTCTTTGCTTTGGTCCTATAACTCACTGTTTAGCAGATGTTCAAGATTAGTGCTATTGCGGCACCTTCCCTATAAACAAGACGAGAAGTTAGTTGTAATTTGCATGAAATGCACTGTTACAAACTACTTCCAATTACATTGTGGACAATGTGTTTACCACTTTGTTGATAGTAACAATTACAAATAGAAAATATGCAGGTAGATAGTACAAAAAAACCCTAATTTTAGTAGGCATTTTTAGTATGTTTAAAAGCTGCTATTATGTTTTATTAGTGGGGGAGGGAAGCAATTTATGGTGACTTCTATCAAAGGTGGAAAATCTTGCCTTTGCTTAAAAATACTGGTAAACTATTTGCAGATAATCATATTGCACAGTAATGTTTGCTGTGTTGCTAATAACTTCATTAACTTGAATACTAACAAATACACATCTGTTAAACTAAGCTGAGTTTTCCAAATTTAACTTTGCTTCCATTCAGCACTTTCCAAATTATGTACGTAATAATTGTTGTGATGCAAGGATAATCCCTAATTTTCAAAGGAATGGGAGAGATAAGGAATACATTGTCTTCTGATACCTATGTAATAGGGCTTAAGGGTAGGAGGTTTTATGTGAACTCAGGAGTGATACTAGATACGTATGAGAATGTAGCATTTATGCTTGTGTGGCAAGGAGTGGCTTTCTTGAATTCAGTCTTGAGCTTTCTCAATGCTGTGTCGCAAAAGTGTGGACTACTTGTATAAACTTGAGACTTTTGGTTATCTTGTGTGAAATATCTTAAAACTCGATTTTCAGTGTTGAATACCTATTCTGAAAGCAACATTGTGGTGTGTACAATATTCTCTTTTATAAAAAAGAGTACTTTCTAAAGGTATCGTTGAGAAGTATAAAGAAAATTTTTCCTATGAATGCCTTATATTATATTTTGTACATAAAAGATTGCATAATTTCAGAATGTTTAAATATTTGCTCTTCAGGACATGAGTAAGCTTTACAAAAGCAGCTATATAATGGAATCTACAATGATTGAGATATAATTTGTGTACCTGTAACTTGCATACCTGATAGGCAGTTGTCTTTCAAATGGATGCCTGTCACAGACTTAACAAGTTCCTTTCTTTTTCTGCAGAAACTGGTAGTGATCTTTCTATGTTTGAAGCTTTGCGAGACACAATTTATTCTGAAGTGGCAACTCTTATTTCACAAAATGAGTCTCGTCCCCACTTTCTTATTGAACTTTTCCATGAGCTTCAGCTGCTAAATACAGATTATCTGAGGCAAAGGGCTCTGTATGCTTTACAGGTATGCACAAAATTGTTGATCTTGTGTATGAATCCAACAAACCTTAGATCCCTTTTTACAGCATAGATTTATTACCTTTTCCAGGATATAGTAACCAGACATTTATCAGAGAACAATGAAAAAGGGAAGTGCGCAAAATCACTGAATTCTGCAACATGGATGGCATCAAACTCTGAGCTCACTCCCAGTGAAAGCCTTGCCTCTACAGATGATGTAAGTTTTCAAATTCAGAAGCTGGTTTACTGGCAGCTTTTTCTGTATTTCAGTTTATGCGCTTGCTTGTCTACTGAAATATTCATACTGGTGATTGAATTTGCTGAAATTAGTATGGACTTTTCTAAACAAATAGTTGCAAAAGAATCCTTATGCAAAAGTGATAAAATATGGTAAGATTCTTGATGCTGCAAATGAATGATGTGTCAGGAATGAATGGAACATGAAGGGGGATGTAAATAGTAAACTGATATTCAGAAAGAGCCCAAATCCTTTTCTGCGTAGGATTGGGGCAAGTACTTATCACAAGATTCTCCAAAAATTTTTGCTTTTTTTGATTTAAGAAATCATCGATGCCTTCTTACAGTTTCTTAGGAGTTTTATAGTTAAGTCTTTGAAAGAGATATGGTAGAATCACCTGATAGATATATATCCTGAAAGCAAGGTTCTTCTCTAGTCAGACCACCTGGTGACATGTCTTGATACCACAGCGTGTGGCTGAAGAGAATTGCTGGCTTGTTGACACATCTCTAAGAGTATGGTGCATTCTTTCTTTGTATTCAGTTGTTTGGTGTTTTTTAGGAAACTTTCGGCAAGAACTTTCCTACAGAAGCATGTCAAGATTGTGAACAAAATGATGCAGACAATGGGAGTACTATGTCTACATCTTCAAATTTTGAACCCTTTGCCACTGATGACCTTGGTAAGAATGATGTGATTTAGTGTTGTGTTACTCCTTCCCTCCCAAAATGCCTGCGATTCTCTGTGCTTTAGTAGTACACTGTTATTCGATTTTTAGTGTGTAATCATATTTTCTGAAACAAAATATAGATAAATTAGCTTCTTGTGAAACACTTTAAGTTGATCACAGTGTGTAATAAGATATTATAACTCAACTACAATTATACGTAGATTTCAAAACTTGTGGCGTTGAATTAATTTTTATAATTGTTTACTTGTCTATCAATTGAAAACTTTTTATATAGATTAAAAAATGTTTTTATTCTAAATATAGGGAACACAGTGATTCACTTAGATAAAGCTTTGTCTTGGATGAGGGAATATGAGCGTATGAAAATTGAAGCTGAAAGTACCCTTGACTCTGAGGGCTGCTCTAGTAATTTTCAGGGTGCTTCTACTGCTAAATTAGAAGGTATGCGCATATACACATATTTTGCTTAAGTTTTAGAAAATAATTATTCTGACTATGAAGAATCATTTAATTGGCTGAATTGCTTTCCTCTGTAGTTATATTGAAAACCTAGCTAAGTTTCAAAGGATATTTGCCTACTTAAGGAAATACAATTTATTTTTTAAAAAGGAAAATATGTTTTTGAAATTGATATTTCTTTAATAGTAATATTGAATGTCTTAACTGTGCCTATTTTTAAAATTAAAACGAGGTCCAGGTACCAGTGAATGTCAGCCTGTGCCACAGTCAAGTGAAGTTTCTGCTGTTCCATGTCCTCGTATAGATACTCAGCAGCTTGACCGGCAGATAAAAGCAATTATGAAAGAGGTTATTCCTTTTCTGAAGGTAAGAACTCTTTGTAATATAGTGTGAATTAGAAGAATAGGAAAAAGATTTCCATGACTGGACAGAAGAATGTAATTTAAAATTGATCACTTGCATCTTAGAAACAGCTATAAGTTGCAGACCTTGCTGATGATGAAGTAAAAACTGAATTCTTCCGCAGAAAGGTTTTGTGGAGCTTCTAGTAGGAGAAAGAAATGGTGAGGTTTCTAGATTTCACAGGGCTGGTGGACTTGACATCAAAAAGAATAGAGTTTGCTTGCTTTGGAGCAAATAGGAATGTTTGAGAATGTAGTTCTGAAATATTTGCTGCCTTTCAGCAAAGAGAACTGAGATAACTGATTAAAACTGTTACATATAAGGTAACAAGATATTTTTAAAGAATAGCTCTGAGTTGTTGATTTTTAGCATTATTTTCTTAAGTTTACAAATGTCTTTAAAGTTGTTGAGAGCTTGTCAACTTCTGTGAATACAGAGCAGAAATGTACTGCTTTAAAGAGGGAGAAATAGTCACAGTTCCATCTTTGCGAGGTGAAGAGCAGAGAAGATTGAGTTTTAAGATGCTTAAGTCACCTCCCTGTTCCCTTTTATAGTAGGCACAGTATATAAGCTTAGCTTTGTGTAATAAGGTTCTCGGTTGATACTAGGTTTAAAAACTGAATACTGTTGCCATGCCAGAGTTGCACTGCCTGAAGACTTCTGTTTTGCTTGCAATTTTAAAGCTGCATGTAACAGTAGATATCTTAGCATACACTTTAATACACAGCCACAGTATATGAAGATTCTTAGTTTGTCTAAACATTATAAGATGGCATGTACTCGTATTGGAAAAATATATAATATTGGAAAAATAAAGCTTTGTGTCATGACCAGTCAGTCATTAGAGAAGTATGGTCTTTGTGAGATGGATTAGGACCTGTTTGTGGAGTGCTGTTCCTTCACTGGACAGGTGATTTTTTTTATAAATTAGTGTCAGTATTTCAGTTGATGGCTAACTTTTCTTTTGAAGTGATAACTAAGCTCATTCTGTGATACTTGTTTAGGAACACATGGATGAAGTATGTTCTTCTCAATTACTGACATCAGTAAGACGTATGGTCTTGACTCTTACACAACAAAACGATGAAAGTAAAGAATTTGTGAAGTTCTTTCATAAGCAGCTTGGCAGTATACTTCAGGTTAGTAGTTTTTCACTGCTGTTGGCTAATGAGCAACACACTAACCAGCTTCCCTGAAGTTGTATTTTACAGCTTCAATAGCATAGCTGCAGTTCTCCTTCACCTTTGATACAGTGATGAGGTGTTATCTTCTTTCCCAAAATTTAAGATTTGCCATGCACAGAACTGCTTTTTCGTCACTGCCATATAATGAGAGGTGTATCCCTGGCCTGTGGCTGTCTTCAAGGAGAGCTCTGGTGATGCTTTTCATGGATATTTTATGTAAATTCCTGAAAATCAGTAGTTTGCTCCTTTTTTTTTTTTCTACAAGCATGCAGTTTAAAACATGAGCTTACTAAACCCAGTGTTATGTGACTAGAGATTCCTCTTAAAATCTGTTTAAGACACTAAAACATTTGAAAAAAATACAAGCTATTATATACGTAACTAATTTTGAGTTACTGGGAATATGAACAATACTTAGTCTTTGAAGTTTGAAAGCCTGTTTCAAAAACTGAAGAATTATTTCTTTTCACAGGATTCACTGGCAAAATTTGCTGGTAGAAAATTAAAAGACTGTGGGGAGGATCTTCTTGTGGAGATCTCTGAAGTGTTATTTAATGAATTAGCCTTTTTTAAACTTATGCAAGACTTGGACAACAATAGTATTTCTGTAAAGCAGAGATGTAAACGAAAAATAGAAACTACTGAAGCGATACAGTCTTATGCTAAAGAGGTTTGTTTTATTATATTTTTTAAAAATGTAGCTTTTCTGAGATTGTTATATATGTGTATTTCCTAAACTAGTTTGATTACCTTATTTCATATGTTGTATTTATTTATTTATTTACTTATTTTACTAATTAGTACTGTGTAGTCACAGTATTGCATGAACTGGTTTTCATCAATAAGGACAAGTCCTGCTTTATAGCTGATGTCTGTTACAGATAACTAATTGTGTAGACTTGGTACATAATTCAGAGGAAATATTTTAATGGTTAAATGTGCACATAGGAAGGAGTAGACAAGTGTTGAAATAGTATTAACATCTGGGGCCACTGAGTAATTGGTTTAACCCCAGTAGGCAGCTCAGCCCCACACAGCTTCTTAATCACTGCCCTCTGGTGGGATGGGGAGAGAATGAGAATGGTAAACGGAGAAAGCTCATGGGTTGAGATAAAGATAGTTTATTAAGCAAAGCAAAAGCCATGACCACAAGCAGAGCAAAACAGGGAACTCATTCACCACTTCCCATGAGCAGGCAGGTGTTCAGCCACTTCTGGGAGAGCAGGGCTCCATCATCTGTAATGGTGACTTGGGAAGGGAAATGCCATCACTTTAACATCCCCCCCTTTACTCGCTCCTTCCTCAACTTTACATACTAAGCATGATGCCATATGGTGTGGAATATCCCTTGGCTCAGTTGTGATCAGCTGTCCTGACTGTGTCCCCTTCCAGCTTCCTGTTCACCTTCAGCCCCCTTGCTGGTGGGGTGGAGTGAGGAGCAGAAAAGGCCTTGACTCTGTGCAAGTGCTGTTTGGCAGTAAGAAAACATATCAGCTGTTTTCAGCACAAATTCCAAATGTAGCCTTGCACTACCTACTCTGAAGAAGTTTGACTGTCCCAGCTAAATATTTTGACACATTTGGTGTTCTAGTTCATCATCTCTTCAGTTATGCCTGCAGGTTTCCTTGCAGTAGCTTAGTTTGGCACCATCTTTACCAAATTCGAGTAAGTTCTATGAAGTCATCATGTAGTTGGTTTGTTGGCATATGCAGAATCACTTTCTAGACTTGCAGTGTAAAATATACATAAACTTTCCAGAAATATTCAGGACTTTGGACATATTCTTGCTCTAAAAAAGCAAGTTTGGATTGGTTTTCACACTATTTACATTTTTAATTTTAGTATTGCTTCTATTAGGAGCATAGCTGCTTTTTTTTAAAGTTGTATAAACTGTTTACAGAACAAACAATAAACTAGATTATGGTCATGTATTTATGATTTCAGTGTTCTTTCAGGTTTCTTCTAGAAACACTAATAGCAAAGCAAACCCTTAACTCATTCTTATTTTAAAATGTCAACAGAAGATACTTTTTGAACCTGTCATAAAGTCCTACAAGTATTTTTAGGAGTGCCATCAACTATATTTCAAGATAATTTAACTTAGATGTACCAATAGCATGCCTAGTAGGAGGGAGACTGTGGAGTGCCCTGGAAAGAGGCCAGAAGAACACGCTGAATCAAAAAAGATTTGGACATGACTTCTTGTTTTATCTGAAGTTACTCATTGGGCCCGTGTTACATAAGGATTTGGTTTATACACTGCTTTGAGAAAACATGGAACCAGCTTAGGTTCAAGGCTTCCTCTCCTCTCCTGGAAGACAGGGAATCGGGTTTAAGGTCAATGTTTACTTCGTTGCTGCGGCAGCACTTCAGACAGAGCCAGAGATGAGCCAGAAGTGGTAGGTTCTGGTTACTTTGTACAGACCTGCACAATTATCTCTGTGTGGTCTTCTCACAGCCCTCAACTCTGGAATCCCGATGCAGGCACATTTTATCTTGTGTGATTTTTGTGGCTCTCTTGATTCCAGTAAAGTAACCAATATTAGATTGCTTGCTGAAAAGCACAGTGCTTTTGTCTTGATCAGAATTAGAATCATAGAATGGTTTGGTTGGAAAGGACCTTAAAGATCATCTAGTTCCAACCCCCTGCCATGATGTATCTAATTGTATATGTTAAATATGATTCGACCACAGACTGTAGAATTAGCCCAATATAAACATAATTGTTTAAATAAAAAGGGCTAGCACAGTTTTTTAATGCTTTGCAACTGTGAAATTTTGAAGACATCTGTGTAATACAGAAATCCCTGTGGCTTACTGCCATTTTAAGATAGCAGTTCTTGGTAAGATTGGCATTTCAGCCTGGCTTTCATGAAGCCCTGGTTTGGTTCACTATTTCCAAGTTATTTCAGTTTGGAATTGAAGATAATTTGTGTTTCTTCTAGGCAAAAAAAGGTCTCCAGGTGGATGTTTGTTCATCTGCTGAAGATGTCGATGAGGACAAAGTATGTGTATGCTCTCAACTGTCTTTATTCTTCAGATAGTTTCACAGATCACTAAGTCTTACTGTTCTCTGTTATAGGAATCAAGTATTTGTAAGGATCCTATTTCCCAGTATTTAGAAATTTATTAATCTGTTATTTTCAGTGATTTACTTTATCAAACTAACAGAGAAACTTGCAGATTCCCTTCTTAAGGAGAGCTTAAATATTTTTAGCAATTAACACTTTATTTTTTAATGGTATGGAATAAGTTTTTTTTACTTTCCATGTAAGGGAGAAGGTAGATGTTCTGAGTTGGGACACATGGTATTTGAGGTTTCAGAGCCCAAGTCTGCCTGTGCTCTGAGTATTAAATATAGTGCTCAGAATTTCTCCTTTTTCTTTTTAAGTTTGCTTTGAAAACCAATAATATAATTGTTTGGGGAGATGGGTTGTGTATGAAGTTTTGTATTTTCTGCTGGAATGTTCAGCTTTCTCCAGTCAAGGGAATGATATAGGTAAAGTACTAAATAGAATGTTGATTGCATTCCTAAATGGGCATAGGTGTGTGGATAGGCATGTATGCTCATGGAGTCAGTGCTTTCTCTTAGGGCTTAGAGCTTCTGTCACTGGAAGTAGAAGGGGAAGCTGTATATTATTTGTCATGGTTACTGTAAAAGAGTCCTTTCAAGATCTGGAGCCAAACTCAGGGCTTTGTTCATATAGGAGGAGCAGAATTTTCTCACTCAGTGTATTTAGCAAATCATTCAGCAGGGAGACTGCTGAGTAGCTATTGCTAAAGAAGTGAGAAGCTGCTGTTAGGAATATTTTTACTTCTCGTTTAGAAGGAGCAGGAAAGTTGCTAGAAGGTAATAATGCAGGTGTGTCTTTCTTCTTGCTAACAACAAATCTAAAGAACCTTTTTTCAACCTTTTCAGATAATGAAATAGTAGTTACGAAGTCCTTGATAGCTATGTCTGAACAGTGCATGATCTCTCATAGGAAGTTCTGATGGTCTGTTTTTTAAGGAGTAGCTCTGCAGTATTCATTTCAAGGCCTTAAGGACTACTTAAACAGATTTTTAGTCTGTAGATACTTCTTTATTTTTGAGAATTAAAGGTGACTCCTTGATGCAGAAACCATAGTTTAGTCTTCAGATAAACAAACATGAAATTGCATAGTATTCCTTGTTTCCCTAGGACAAGGATGAGACTGAAATGGTTAAACAAGTACAGGACTCAGAAATGTGTGCTGGTAATGGAGTTCCTGAAAGCAATAGGTCTGATGCATCTGATCAAGAGGAAGATGAGGAAAGTGATAGTGGTCCAGTGGCAATAAGTAAGTCATGTTTCTACAGCTCATTATTCTGTGCTTTCACTGTAGTTTTGAGCAACTTAATTTTACAGCAAGATTTGCATGAAGTACTACTGCGTAACACCTTCTCTCACAGATTTTCTTTTCTAGTCAGTCTTTATTCAGTGAAAGCTTTGCAGTACTATATTTACTAGTGTCATGTGAAGGGTTAAACATTCCAACTAGAGGAGCTTTTGTTCTTTGTAATTAGTAGATCTGTAAAAATACATTAGAATCAGATTCATTGTTATGTATCTTGTCTCAGCTAAACCTTTAACCTGAATGATGTGAAAGCTGCTGAAATTTTATGCAGTTTTTAATTTAAATAATGCGGGTTTTTAAATATGCTTCTACTTAAGCTTGCCTGTTTTTATTAATTTTTTATCCTGTTTTTCATCTAACACCAACTACTCCTGGCTTGGATTCCTTTACCATTTACATTCTTTGCACCAACTTGTTTAATAACTTCGATCACACCAACACAGTGGTGTTTGTTCATAATATAGCTGATGTAAAGCATATGGATATTTGAAAGTTAAGTCATTACTGTATCTTAATTTTAAAGAACGTTTTGGAACAAAACTGATCATTGCAGGAAGGTGGTTTTACATTGATTTGCCTTTAGGTTTATCAAAAGCAGAAACCCAAGCTCTGACTAACTATGGCAGTGGAGAAGATGAGAATGAAGATGAAGAAATTGAATTTGAGGAAGGACCTGTTGATGTGCAGACATCACTACAAGCCAGCAGTGAAACAACAACTGAAAATGAACAGGTATCGCCAAAACTGTAAATGCAGAACAAAGCTATGCTGGTGCACAGCTTTTCAGTACATATTCGTATGTAACTCAGTTTTTCTTGTTGCACTGTTTTCTTACTATAGAAAGTAGAAGAATGATACAAGAAATTGCATGATACCAATAGCTGCTACATAAAAAATATAGCATTCCTCACCTGAATTTATTATTGGTATAGCTGATGCCAAAATAGATGGGTGGACACAGACAAAATTAATGTTTTCATCTGCTCTCAGAGAGAAAAAAGGTTAAACAGCAAATGAAAAGTTAAACTTCCAAAAAAGGATCATGTTTTAAACCTTTAACTGGTTCTTTCTCTGTTTGCAGACATCAAGTTCTAGTTGTGAGCCACTGACTCCTGTATTCTAGCATGTCTTTGATTTGTCTTTCCACTTTATCATGTGATGATTTTTTGTAGAACAATGGTGAAATGTTATTGTCATTTCAGTGTTAGTTGTCTTTAAAATATTTGGATGTGTGTGACCTGGTTTTGGAGACTTGTCATGTCTTTATATTTCAGTAAATAAGATTGACTTCTGAATCTCTTGAAACTTTGGTTTACTCAACAGGTATTAACATTAGAAAAGGACATAACTGGAACATTTTACTTTAAAGGCTAAAACAATAGATCTTTTCTGTGGAACCAGAGAGTTTACCTGGCAGCTACTATAGTGAAAAGAAAATGTTCAAATAATACACGTGTGTCAGTGTTAATGGTTTTGTAAACTATTGTTGACCAGCTGATGAATAGGGAGAGTGAGACTTGCTTTGTTTCAAACTAGTGAAAAGATGAAATCATGGAGCAGGTGTGCAGTGTGTTTCTAGTTACTAAATTAGCCAATAAGATACGAAGCTGATCAGTAGAATTTGTTGTAACTCGTTTTTACCTTCCCCAATAGAATTCAAACCAAGAATTGAGTAAGGCAAAAAGTGGTGAGATTTTGTCATCAGAACAAGAATCTGTTAATATTAAAGGTAAGCCCTGTATGCAGTAACTGAGGGACTAACACTTCCATAAAAATTTACATACTGTGAGAATTATCTTGGACATTGCCTGTGAGACGTGCAATTAAGAGAAAGATGATCAAATTTGCAAGAGCTTACTGGACTTCTTCATGGAACTGTATCAGTTGCCTAGATATGTCTGTGTTGATACTGACACAGCAAATCTTTTAAAGAGAAAACCTGGAATAATCTGAGATAGGTAGATGTGGTTTTGGTGCTTGATGTGAGCATGAATTTTTGTTGATTGTTGCAGCCCTCGACATACAAGTGTAGCAGAGTAAATTTGTTACAGTATTTTGATGTTTAGATTTGTCTAGTATTTGCTTTTTCTGCTACTACCCTCTTACTAGCAGTTGAAATCACTTTGTGTTTTAAAGATTTAAAGATCTGGTTTTTTTCTCTGAGTAATGCTGTGTTGTAACTGATTAAGAACTGAAAAATCATTTTCTGTCAAAAGATGGAAGCCCACCGGGTGGTAATGGACGTTACTTCTGATGTAACTGTTTTTATCATCACCCTTCCTGTGTTTTTCTGTTGCAAATACTGGGTTTGTTCTTGGCCTATTTTTGTAGACTAAAAGCAATATTTGAGTAGATCTTGTGTGGCAGAGTGTTAAGGAATTTATTGTTCTATATTACATCTCCTGCTACTTAGAATGGATATTTTATAGTAGGTCATTTAGTTCTGGGAATTGTTTTTTCTGGGTTTTGTTTTGGGTTTTTTTAACTGTTTTGAGTCAGAAATCATGTCATGTACTCTCATGTGATAATTGCTTATACTTAATTGTATGAGAATACAAATAACTCATGTTTTATTTCAGTCAGCTTTGTGTTGATCTGAGAGACTAATTCACTTTCATTGCTCATTTATGGCTTTGGATCATAATTTGTAAGAAAATAATAATCTAGCATTTTTGTACACTCAGAATCTTTTACTATCTATTTACTATTTACTATTTTACTACGTTTTACAAGATAAAACGTAATTTTGTGTTTTTAGGTGAACAAGATGTGGCTACAATTGTGCCTCATTACCTCAATGTCAAAGAGAATACACCACCTTTAACAATCAATACCCCAGAATCCTTTATAGCAGCCACTGTGAAAACAGAAGAATCAAGCTCATCTTTACCAGTAAATGAAACACAAACATTGGATACCACATGTGCAGGAAACAAATCCGGTGCGAGTTCTGAAAGCTCCATGGCTGGCAGCCCTGACACGGAGTCCCCTGTGCTAGTGAATGAATATGTGCGTATATTTTGGTTAAGATACATCCAAGAGACATGAGAAACTTTTTTCTATTTCAGTGTTATTTCTAGTTTGCAGTCTTGTTAGGCATTGTTTTTTTGATATACTTTAATAGTCAAAAAGTGAAAATAGAACAAAATAGCACTATTCTCTTAAATATCACTATTTTTATTAACAGGAAGCTGGTTCTGGAAATGTAAGTCAAAAATCTGATGAAGATGACTTTGTGAAGGTTGAAGACTTGCCCCTCAAACTTGCTGTATACTCAGAGGTATTTGGCTACTCTTTGTGGGGTGTTGTTTAGGAGTGCACACCCTAAATGTCTTTATTATCTGGACAGCACAAAAAATTATCCAGAATTTTGAGATTTGCTTTCTCTGTTATGAAGGCAGATTTAATGAAGAAAATGGAAACAGAGGCACAAACCAACAGTTTGTCTGATGAATTACTGGATGGAGGTGGAGCTCGAGATCAAGAATTAGTAGGAGATGCCCAAACTTTGAAAGAACCTGGTAAAGATTATTTTCTAAATCTTACATGCAAATTGGGAATGCACTCTGGAACGCTAGAATTCAAATATCACTGAAGTAAGGAATTATTGTGGTGCTGAAAGAATATCGGGTTTTGTTACCATGCATTTGAAAATACTTTATTGATATGAAGGGATTTTGCCTTCCATGTCTCTTTGATATACTTCTGTTAGATTCTGTCACTGATAAAGTCATAAAAATTAACATATGTAAAGTGCATGTCACAATGTAATGGTTTTGAAACTTAGTCAAGTGGAGTAGTATTTTTGTTTCATGTTATGCAAGCTTGGGTTTAATTGTTATTATCTGATTTAATAATGCTCAGTATAATTTTCTGACAGACTGCTCAGTGTTTTTGTGATAGAAAAGTTCAAGAGACTTTTCAGAATAGTAAAATATCTCTTCCAGAAAAGGAAATTATTTTTCGTAAGAAGCATAACATGAGGTAGAAAAAAGTTACAGTGTGTATGATAGCAATAAAAATTTGTCACTTTCAATAAACAGTATTTATGCAGCTACAAAAACTTAATGGTAATGCAGGTCAGAGAATTTTTTTTTTTAATATAATGTTGATATTGTGACAAAATTGCAGTATTAGAGACTTCTATTCTATTGTTAGACTTGTAATTCTCCAGTGGAGAATACAGTAAGGGTGTATATAAAGACATGAAATGGGTATTCTCATAGTAGCAGTTTTCTGCTAGTGTAGCTAGTTCCAATTCCTCAAATATGCATTTTTTAATGCATTTGCAGTCACAGCATAGATTTTTCCAGAACAAAGTGCGAAGAAAGGTGCATCTTTCCTTCCATTTCATTCACTGCCAGTCAGCATTCTGCTTGTCACAGCCATGCCAGCATAAGTCGTGCATCCATTTGATGGATACTGATGCATATGCCTGCTGTGGGAGTAGTTTGTCTGGGAATGCCATGCCACACCAGATTTGTAGGTAGCACTAAACCATTCTAATCTGTGTATTTGGGGATGGCTGTAGCTGTTCAAGTAATCCATGGCTCAAAATGCTTGTGAGGATGAAATATTTCATCAAGGTACTTCAAGGGATCTAGAAGTTGAAATGTGGTCATGAGCTGTTTTTGATGTCTTGTAGCTATTAGATAATGATGAGTGTACTCTTACTTTACAGAAACTTTTGGAACTCAAAATGCATGAGAATAACCTGAAGATATCTGCATTTATAAACTCCATGTATACAAATGCATACAGAAGATCAGCACTAATTTCCCATAATTCTGGAAGTGTATAAAAATGTAAAATTTTTGACACACTGCCTCTTAGGATAGGTATGTGAACTTCTGCCTGTGGCAGTTTAAACAGCTGGAACTGAATTCACTTCAGTTTTGCTGCACTGTTCTTTTTCTGTCTTTAATTTTTTATTTTTTATTGTGACTTGTTTAGTAATTTTAAAATTGTTCAAAATAGTAGTTTTAAATAAAGTTTGGACTTGTCTGTAAATTTTGTCTTTTGAAAAATTTTCCTTTGGCTTGCAAACTGGTTTTCTGAGTTTGTTGCTGGAAGTTAAATGACTTTAAGTGTTGGCATACTTGTAGCAGTTTGTTACTTCTCTTACAAGAAACACTGCTCATTTTCCTGGGACAAGAAATTCTTGTCTGACTAAGTTTCTCCATCTTCTGCAAATACGAGGTGTAGACACAGTACATAACTACATGTTGCCTTTATAGCCTAGAGTACAGCCGGTTTGTAACAAAAAAGTTCCTGTTCATGGCCTGTGGAATTCCTTTGTATCAGCACATTTATCTGAGGTGAACTTAAAATACCCCAAGTGTGTAGTTAATTGCAGAAACCAGTGGTATTTTCCTGCATTTTCTGTTTTGCACTTTCAGCGTTCAGAGGAATAAGCCTGTCTGAAAATGCCAGTATCCTTTCACAGGTAACAGTTAAAAGTGATGTAGAATCTGTTCCTAAAGTATTTGACTTCAATTGGAATTTCCTAAATTTCCTTACAAAGTTAATGTTTTAAAAAAACAGTCAGCAACTAATGGAGTCTAATGGTAAAGGTGGAATTAGAATTGTAGAAAAGTAGATTGGAAAACTTTCTTCACTTTTTCAGACCAGAGTTACTAATAACACTGAATCAAAAAATTGAGCTAGAAGTAGCTTATTCAGCAGATCTGCTGCATTATAGACATCCCGTTTACCTTAAACACAAGGCTTTTCTCACAGTAGTTAAAAAGCACTGGTCATCTTTAATTCAGGTTTATGGTGCTTGTGAGGTTAGTGTGATAATATGGCTATATACCATGGGTGACAGTCTAGTGACAGTGAAGCCTAAATATGTGTGAATGTAATTCTTTTGTGATTTAATTTTTTAGTTTGTTTGGAGTGTCTCTAGATATTATGAGTGAATTTTGAAATGGCAGCTTATGGTCACATGCTTCTCATGTCCAAAAAAGTTACTAGCAAAAGGTACTGTGCAGACTTTAAACTTGAGGACATGAAATATATTGTGGCAAAGGTAAACCTGTGAATGTGAAACAATCAAAGTTATTAATGACTAGTTTAGCCCAAGAATCACTCAGTAAACCTAAAAGAGGGCATTTTTTATGAAGTAGAACAAGATTATGTGTGCAGGTTTGAAACAGGTCTAGTTTATATGGTGAATCATTAAATTCTAAGCTCAAGAAAGAGCATGAGCACACACCATTCCTGATTTCTTGCCCTGGCAGGGTGCAAGTTTAATCTTAGCCAGTGCCTAAGCACCAAGCAGCTGCTTGCTTACTCCCCCACCAATGGGATCAGAGAGAGAATTGGAAGAGTGAAAGCAAAAAACTGCATAGGTTGAAATAAAGACGGTTTAAGAGCTAAAGCAAAAGCTGTGCATGCAAGCAAAGCAAAATGGCAGGCAAGTGTTCAGCCATCTCCAGGAGAGCAGGGCTCCATGAGGCATAACAATGACTTGGGAAGACAAATGCCATCCCTCCAAATGTCACCCCCTCCTTCTTCTCTGAGATGTATATGCTGAGCATGATGCCATATGGGTCTGGAATATCCCTTTGGTCAGTGGCAGTCAGTTGTCCAAGCTGTGTCCCCTCCCACCTCCTTTTGCACCCCCAGCCTCCTTGGTGGAGGGGTGGGGTGAGGAGCAGAAAAGTCCTTGCTCTGTGTAATCCCCACTCAGCAATAATGAAAACATCCCTGTGTTATCTACACTGTTTTCAGCACAAATCCAAAACACAGCCCAACACCAGTTACTGTGAAGAAAATTACCTCAGCCAAAACCAACATAGTGTGTGTAGCAAAAATGCACTGAAATCGTATTTCTTTGGTCATACTTCCTCAGCAGAGATCCCTGGAGGTCAGCTTGTCCAGCTCCCCTCCTCTGGTAGGGCCACTCAGAGATGGTTACCCAGGTGGCTTTTGAATATCTCCATGAGAGACTACAACCTCCCTGAGCAACCTGTGCAAGTGCTCAGTCACCATTACAGTACAGTGTTTCCTAATATTCAGAGGGAACCTCCTGTGTTTGTTTGTGCTCTTCTAGTCTACTTTCATTATCCCTTACTGACGTAGCAGAACTGTTGAAAAGTTAAGCTCTCTCTTACATTCTAATGCCAGTCCTTCTGGCATACTACATATGTAGCTCAGTTCAAGTAGAATTTGTTTCTTGCTTAAAAAGAGCACAGGAGAGTGTGAGGTAGGAGAAGCAGAGTCTTGTGCTTAATACATTGCTTGCTCCTGTACCGATCTGGACCAAAGTGAATGTTACATCTTACTGCTCAATGCCCTTTGCACAGTTCATCACTTGAGACAGTTCTGTAGAGCAACAAGTACAAAGAAGTGCGATGATTACTTTTAGGATGAAAGTTCAAGAGGCCAGAGCTGGTTCTCATCTAATGCTAATGCAATTCAGTAACAGCTCTTCCCTTGGAAGGAGATTGCTGTGTGGCATCTATCCCTTACTGTTGTGTAGTAATGCGAGACTGGTATAGAACAAAACCAAATCATACTGGACTTGGACTCATCTTTTCTACTGGAAGTAACTGCTACTTTTGAGAGGAAGGTGGAATAACTGAGTTCTTACAATAGATTGCATCACTGCTTTTGAAATGTTATTTTAATCAGATCCCAACGTGTCCTAAAATGATTCATGCTCCAAAACTAATTACATCACTTACAAAGTCTAAGCATTAAGACAACAGAAAACACACAGTAATTTTGGGTTGCTGTGGCTGCAGTGTTAGTATTTTGAACTGTAGTACCTACTACAGGATTACTATCTTGCATAGCCAAGAGTTGAAACAAAACTTAACCCTTCAGTGGTAAACTTTAAAGAGCATGAGTTAGAAGCCTTCACCCATTCTATACAAGTGTGCATATTCACACAGTAGCATTTACTCAAAGACAGACTGAAACATTTCTTGTCCTACTTTTATATAAGCTTCTCTCTCTTCTTTTGTCATAAGAGAGACAAGCTCTGGATTTTCACTGACTTCACCATATGCATGTGGTTGTCCAGCTACCATTAAAATAGGACCTAGAGTTTCCTGTTCCTCTTGTTCAGAGTTGCTGCCTGCTGCTTTCATTCCTGCTCCTCTTGAGCACTTGGCATCCTCTTCGAACTCGCTACTATCACTGCCTGATTCATGTAGTTTGCTTTGGACAACAGGAGCCTGATGTGTGCTAGATGATGACTTCAATTCATGGATCAGAAGAGTCTTGAGGATTTCGTTGTTGTTGACAGTTTCTTTAACAGTTTCTTCAATTTCTTTAGAAGCATTTACTCCTAATACACAATACTAAGTATTAGAGGGGTCAATAGCTTACAGTTACCACAGACATCCTACACAGATGACTTTTTCTACTCTGGATGTTTTCTACCCACACTAGAATTCTACTGAAAGTACAGACATTTCCAAGAGCTTCCCACTATAAGGATTACCACTAATGTTATTGCATAGTTAGAGCCAGAAGCTTCAGGACCTGGTACCTGACCTCTGGCTTTAGGAATACTACCCCAATCAGTCTAAAGGCTAGTTTTTAGAAACTATGATAACCACTAGTGCAGAATTGAAGCATTATTCTATCTTCTAAACCAAGTTCACTACATTTTCAATAGGAAGGCTATATTTAAATGCACTAAGGCTGATGAATTTATTTGCTAATGCTTAAAACTTACCACTGTTGTTGGTGGCTGTTGTTGCTCCTTCCATGGTGCTCTGTGACAACCACATAGGTTGCTCTGTAGTTGTTTTTTCTCTTTTCTTTTTGCGCTTTGAGTCTTGGACATCAATAACTACATTTTGGGTGTACGTAATGCTGAAAGAGGAACTTCTGTATGTCCATTTTTCAGGGCAGCTGCAGGATTCCAGTGCACTTGAGCCCAGCTTCTGATCAAAGCTAAATGGAGCGTCACATTTTGAACAGGTAAAATTCAGGGAAGAACACCCTCAGTTCCCATCAAAAAAAAAAAACCCAACCAAACAACAAAACTCAACAACCCCCCCCCCAAACCAACAAACAACAACCTCAAACAAACAAAAAGAACCCCAAAAACATGTTTTGTCAGCAGACTAACAAGTGCTCTGGATTAAAACAATTTGCATTCCCTGTTACCTCATCTCAGAGGCAAGGGGTTCTGAACCGTTGATTTTTGCAAGGTTTTTTCAGTCGTGCATCTCAAGATGAAGCACACTGATAATGTTACTTTCTCACAGAAAGAGCTATAAGCACTAGTTGAAGGAGAAATCTGAAAAATAAATCACTTAAAAAAGGTAGCAAAAATAAAATTATAAATGCATAGCAATAATTTAGAATGCCTTAGATATTACAGACTTCTTCGTTAAACAGCAGACTGTACAGAACAGAGCAGAATGGAGTACAAAGTAGGCTGCAAGTTGAGTATTTCAAAGATTTTACACTGGAAAGTTGTTGGGGTTTGCAGTGATCAGAAGTTCTAGAGGGTTATGTTTATACCTTTCTGATAATTCTGGTATTTCTGTTGGCTGAGGCTCCAGCAAGTCATATGGCAGAACAATATCTTCAGTCTCACGCAGCAGGACAAAGACAGGTTCCATCTGCTCATTGAACTTCGCTAACAAGGTTTGAGCATCGTGCTTTGGAAACGCTGAGGCATCTTCCTCTACTTCAGTGTTGCAGTAAGTGCAGTGGAAAGTCTCTGCAACATTTTGCAAATTGGAAATTCTCATGTTCATAGGATGCAAAAAGATCAGCAGTACTTTGCTAAGCAGTCCACAGCCTGAACAAGTACCAAAACATTGCAGCTTTATTTGTTTGTTCACATTAACTAGGTGAACTCAGTTTTACAGGCAAACTTGAAACAAACTGATATTCAGACACTTTCTATGCAAGAGGAAATGTCTCAGGAGAGAAATTTAAGTTTACTTAAATATTGACCATCATCAGATCGTAAGGTTTATTTTTTTATTCTTGGATCTCATCTCAGTTCTTAATGTAAGGAAAAAAAAAAGACATTTGCAAGCACAAATAGCATCTGGTTTTAGTTCAAAAAGAGTAATTTAGAGTCAAGGCATATGCTAAAACTCTATATATAGAGGCCTGAAATCTGATTCCCAACCCCAGCTCATATATTCAAGATTATTCTTCCTTTTATTTGGCCTGTACAGCACTTTCTCTGCCACTGACATCCCAGCTTCTCGTGTCCCAGACCCTTGTCCACCAGCAAACAAGAAGCATATCCTAACAAACATGCTTTTATTGCAAAGTTCGCCTAGGAGACAGTTTTGTGTTATCAAAGTTATTCTCTAAGATAACAGCAAATAAACAATATAAGTAATATACCTGTAAATGCATCAAAGAGCTGATTGACTTCAAGGTCTGTGTAAGTGCTAGAGCAAGATGGACATATAAAAGAGGACCTGGTAGTTGAATTCCGCTCATCCGCTTCTATTTTCCGGCGCACATGATCTAGTTTGTATTTTACCACATCCACCAGCACCTTGTAATTGATGTAATAGTAATTGTGCCTTGTGCTCTTCCCACTAGGCCCCGTTTCAACTCTCATACGCATTTTCACCAGCTTGTCTGCCTTGAGCATGTTGAGGACAGTACGCAGCTGTTTACGTTCGTACTTGAGCAGCTGTAACAAGTCATCCTCTTTCACACAGGAGTAGTGGATCAGTATATCGAGGGCCAGGGCGTACTCTACACCATAGAAACCACGCACTACATACTTGGCCAGACGCTTTAGGGCTGCTGGGACCTCTGTGATAACGTTTTGCTCCTCCATCAGGAACTGAACCACCATCAGAATGAGAAGTGCTGTATAACAAACAGAAGGGGGGGGAGCTGCAGTGAACCTTTCTTAGTCCTCTCAGGCAGGAATAAAGCATTTCATTTGCTGTGCTATGCTTTTGCAACAATCTTCACTGAATAGATTAATGTAAAATCCTTAACCTGCACCTGGGGATTGGGAAGGTATCAATAGATATGAAAGACTGCCTAAACTTGAAGTGCAACGATGACACCTGAAATATTCATGTCCTCTTGTGTAAAAATTCACAGAAGATATCTAGGAAAACAGGTTACAGAAAGCTCATAATAATCCTCCTTACAGAATACAGCACAGTTAACTGGTATGTCTAGGTCTGCCTGAAGTATCTGTTTGCACTCACATTCAGACAGTAAAAGTAAAAGTAAAGCCTTCAAAAGTAAAGCTCAGGACAAGAAATCTTTAGCTTAGTTCATAACAACATGTGAAAATAGACAAAACTGTATCTGCCTTTGTGGCAAAGCCCCAAGAAGTGTTTGAGCACCTGTTCAGGGATTTTTCTACTGGCTGCTGTGGTCAGACAAAGGCCTTGCAAAGCTGGGGCACGGGATGCTCCAACTTATCTGGCCCTCACTCAGCACAGCGTGTTTGGGATACTGCATTTTCCTCTTTAGTGCTTTTCTGCCCTACAGAAGAAGGGCTTCTGGCCATAACGAATTCCTAATCCCATTAACTGGAATGTAACTAATTTTCAGCAATCCAACTGTCATAATTGTTTCTTATTTGTAAGGAGAGGAGGGAGAAGAAAAAACGAATTGAGGTATGTTTCAATAAAGCTACATCCCAATTCCCTTCTTTGAGGCAAAGGAATACATTAGTATTTGATGCTGCAGCCTCTAGCCAGACTGCTTTGCAGAGAGCCATGAAACGTGCAGCCAAATAGTGCTGGTCAGAAGGTGTGCTGGTAGCAGGATGGCATGTTATAGCACGGTACAGTGCCAGGCCTGGCACCCACTGCAGGTGGTGGTAAAGCAATTGCTCGAGCCCAGGTGATTGCATGTTGCTACACAGAGCTTCTAGGAAACCAGTGGCTTAAACTTAGCAGTAAGGAAGGATAGACAGTGTCCTCAGCCAGCTCTAGCACCAGAGATGAGGAGCATGGCTTTGAGCTTCCTCAGGGAAGTGCTCTGGAGAGCACTGAGCCTTGTCCTACCACACCGTGGGCAAAGAGCCCTGTGGCCTCCAGTACAGGCCCAAAGGAAAGCAGCCATCACATAATGCTGTAACTCAGCCCAGCCCCACTGAGGAGTGTCAAGTGCAGACTCAGCACCTCTGTTGGAAGCGGTGCCACTCATGTACATTGGTCTGGGCTAACATCTCAGACAGGGCCAGGATGCCCTCTGTCTGGGTCAGTGTCACATGAACTCCAGTTGGATTGTGGCACTGTTACACAAAAGAACAAAACCATTTCTACATCTAGTCCTTGGCTAATATGGGCAGAATGCTGACTCTTAAAGGACTTGTATTAGGCACAGGTCTCATGACTGTTTCTTCTTACCCTAAGTCAAATAGAGAATTAAATCATTTCAAAGGGAGTGTGATAAGTAGATAATATCATTAAGGAAGAAGTAGGACCTGAACTGTAAGCGTGAGGTTTGCTGACCTATCAGTTCTCTAGATGACTCCTTATCTCAACTTGTACTGCCTACTTGTACTTGGGTCTCTAAAGCAAGCACTACTCTGAAGTGCTTCCCGGCACCTTGATGTTAAAAGCTTGTTAGGTCCAGTCTTATAACCATGTCATGGAAAGAAAAAAAAACAAACTCACAGAATTCCCACAAAACCCAGAAAAACACAACCCCCCCACTACAGTCACACAACAGAACCTCACCTTCCCCCCACCATGCATAAACACCTACTTTCAATATCATGAACACATCCTGGGAGACAAGGGAGAAGCCTTTTTCAAGAACAAATCTGTAGAACCCACTGCTCATTTGCAGGGGAATTTTAGATATGCAAGCCTCTGATTCAATGGAAAAGGAGATGTCTTTCTTTTACAAAAATGACTGAATTCAACCTGAATAACAGACATTCATGGAAAACACAACCCCCTCAAGAAATTTTCCTTTAAGCTACAAAAGAATCGAAATTGTATGTATATTATAAAAAACCCTACATAAAATCAAAGCGGGGGGGAGCTTTCTCTACTGTGCTCTGCTATATTTTAGGTTTTATTTCTCCACTCCACTTTGAAAAACCTCTCCTGTCTTACAAACACCAAATCTGAAGTCTTGCAGTTCAGGAAAACTATGGATTTTTAAAAGTTGTTGTGTAGTTTTCAGTTGACAGACAGCATTTCTCTTTTAAGAGAAGCTGGAGACCACCATTACTAAAGAAAGAAGGAGGAAGTGTAGTAGCTTTTTCAGAGAGAAGGTCTTTAAAGAGAAATCTGCTCTGCAGTTCAGCTACAGTCTATGTTAAGGAGACAGGTATTTTACTACTCATGTAGATTTTTTTCCCTTTTTTTTCCCCCAGCTGATGGCATGTATGGACAAGATATTCTAGAAGTCACAGTCTAACTTCATCTGCTTTTAAAGTACTTATTTTTTATGAGGATAGGAGCTACCTTTTTATTACATTGATTATTTTTAAAATTATTCAGTAATTTAGATGTTTGAGTGGCCCTTCTGCTTATAGTTAATATGGAGCTATTATAGCCTTTATCAAAGAGATAAAGGCTATATAAAATGCAATACCTTGTTTGCCCCACAACAGAAACTACCTTTAGGATCCTCTTTCTTGCTTTGGGAAACCTACACAGAGTTGCTGCTTGTGCCAGCAGGAAACTATTAAAAGCAGAATTTCAAGTTAGGAGGCATCACAATGAGCAAGTTCTACAAGGTTTCTCTGAAGCCATATGCTTAATTAACATTTTCTTTGAGCTGAGTGAGAAGACAAAGTACCCATCTCACAATTTAAAAGGCACTAACCAGAAAGATTTAGTAGCATTTTATCAGACTTCATATAACCATATCACTTGCAAATCAGTTAAAAGCCTTATCATTACCTCTCTTATATGGAAAGAAAACTTCAGGCTGATATTGCAGAAAAACTGCTCCTTTCTTAAGAGCCCAAAGCAACTGCAAAACAAGCTTAAGTATTTCCCAGCCTTTTCCTAGACCTATCTGTGATAAGCCCTAATCATTACCCAGCTGGTGCAAGAGTCCCCAGATCACATTTCATTAGCAACTAAATGAGTTCAGCCTTACATACGTTGCATCATGATAAAGTTATAAATCTTATTGCTCAATGAAATCCACCTACAACAGGTAAGGACTCAAAATGTGGTGACTGCAATCTTTGATTAGTGTTTTCATTAGTATAACTTTAGAAGACTAAAAGTAACATCATAATTAATTCTATTTGTTGTTGTTGCAAACCAAGTATTTAGTATAGATAAATTACACATTTTGCTTAGAAGCTTTCAGAACCAAACCAAACTGGAAAATAATATCTTAAAAGGAAAAAGATGGAATTTGTATGTTTAATAGTTTCTGTATTTTTACTTATTAATTATTTTAGGTGGTTTATGTCTTCAAAAGGAAACAAAGACGATTTTTTCACTATACTTCTCTGGAAGATAAAGTTATGGATACTAATATTTTTTGGGTTAGACATCTGTGTTTAAAAACAATGTTGAAATAAAGTTGCCAAACACTGTACAGTCCAGGGTTAAAATACTAAATTCTATTAGGACTGCAATCATCACATTCCATCTCAAATCTCTGCCTCTTTCAGATTTTTTTATATATATGGGCAGTGGAGGCTGGTGTTTTGCAGTGACGTGACTTACGTCTCCTTGGTACATGTTGCAGCATGCATTGTGCTTTCGTTACAGCTCCCTATTGCTGGAACTCTGACTCTGGCTTACCTGGTACATGGGGCCATGGAGAGACCCCAGGTATGGGTGTTTGTCTGCATAGGACAGGTTGTGGGACTGGCATTTATAATGTCACTACAGAAGTCAGTGCCTCAGAAATAGTGGATGCCAGAAAAAAATCCCTCATATTTTAGCAGCTGTATCAGGAATTTAGGTTTGAAAACATTTGTAAGGTTTGAGACTGCTGCTTAGAAAGTGCAAGAAGTGACTGTAAAAAAAATTCATGAGATTAGCTCTGCTCTTGCTTGTGATTTATAGTAGCAGGGATTGGTTTCATGCCTTATTGTGGGAAAACCCTACTGCTGCTCTTTTGTTCCATTGATAAGAAACCATTTGGCAGACACTTACAGCTGAGAAGTATAACTGGCATGAAGCTTCAGCTATAAATTTAAAATGTCCACACAGGTAAAATTAAACAGAGATACTTCATTCCATATTGTGGTTCTCGAGCATGCTCCTTTGTTGTCATGTTACACTGGAAAACGCAGAGGAGCAAGACTACTTGCTGGTACCTGTTGTTTTAGTCTGTGGGAAGTGTTTACAATAAATAATACTCATGGGTTTCCTCACCGACTGTTTTGAACAGGGAAAGTGTCGCGTAACCTCAGTGCTGTTATTCCTGTTACAGCCCTCGGCCTGTGTGTGGAAGTGTGGAACCAAAACACAAGACACGAAACAGCTTTCTAAATTAAGAAGAGTGATGGTGTGGCTGGTAACAGTGCTTTCAGAAACAGGAAATGGCAGTCCACCTGTGCAGGCTGTGGCTGACAATTCCAGGGTTGTTCGGCAGGCACAGCTAACCCCCACGTAGCAGAGGTGCTGGCTCAGCTCTGCACGCTCAGATCAGGAGTGAAAACTGCCAAGCCAACAAAAAGAAAAAAGTAAAATGTGGTCTGAGAAGGCATTTCAGACTGCAGGTAGCCCTGGCACCAAGGGCCGTGGGAAGCAGGATTTGTGCCAGTATGTTGTTGTGACGTTGTGTAATAGAGACATTATTGAAAGTGGGAGCTTGAGACGGGGATAGGCAAAGTCACCTGGCTCAGTTCCAAACCCATTTGGGTGGCTGGGATGTTTATCTGGAATGGTGTGGGCATGCACTGCACTTGTAGGCTACTTGATAAAAAGAAAGCAGATAATCAAATGAGCAGTCTCAGGAGAAATAAATATAGAGTCTGATCAGAGGTTGAAGGCAAAAGTTAGTGGGTTGCTGTTCTGGGGGCCAAAGGTATTATGAAGATCCTCACAGAGCAAATAAAGTGTGCTTGGCCCACTGGCAGAGCAGGAACTAATGTAGAAGGCCTGGTGGGAGGTTGTGATGCACACCTTGAGTAAATGGAATCTGTGTTAAGTTTCTTTATTGTCCTCTCTGGGCTCAACATCTGCTGCCCTTCTCAGACAGACAGGTGGAAGCTACGTTCTGCTGCATATTATATTCATCTCATCAACTGATACCCAGCCTTCAGTTTAAAAAATAAAATCTCTAGCTTGTAAATTCAAGCACTACAAAATAAAAACCCAACAGGATTATATTAAGAATCTCTATGTAATCTGCTGCCCTGTGCACAAAGGGCTCTTAATCACAGTCACCTCTCTTCTCTTCTTCCCCGTGCTGGCCCTTTAAAGAAGTCTCTGCCTCAGCTAACATGGGAGGTGTCCATGTTCAGCACTCAACATGTGACCCTGAGCCCTGCTTGTTTTATGAACCATCCAAACCTTGCATTAAAATGATTCATTTTCTTATCAGTTTCCCTATGGTGCTCTCTCTGCATTACTTACTTCCATGATCCTTGAAGGCCTGCTGGGTTCAAACTAAATCAACTTTGTTTGAGGGCTTTAGACTTTTTGCATTAGTTTATGTTTTTGTCTTCCTGATATTGAGAAAGATCAGAGAATACTGTGCCTGTGTTACATATGGAGCTCTGAGGTACAGAGTTCGAAATGAAGATTACTGAATAATTCTGAGAGCCTGAACTGAGAAGTAAAATATTAGGATTCACTTTACAGTACTTTATATGATTGCAGCATAGCTCCCTCTGTCTTGATTGCCTTTGTGATCAGTACTTCCAAAATACCACCCCTGGTATCACAGACTGGGCACCAGCCAGACACCACAATCTACTGGTTTGCCTGGGCAGCACGTGGCAGAACTGGGGTGAGAATTTAGTTGTCCCAGTAGGTACTGAGACCTGCCTGGTCTGTAACACCACCCTTTCTTTTGCAAGGCATTATCTTATTTACTGTCTTGAAAACTGGAACAAAGCAGAAGCCTTTCGCCTTTGTTATGCCATCCTCATTCATCACAGGAACGCAGCCTGTCCTATGCAGTGAGTGAAACAAGGGATCTCTGTAAAAGGAATTTTGGGATCATACAAAGAGACTGTATCCGATTCAAAAAGGAAGGGGAATGAGTGGCTCCTATGCTTCTTGGCTTCTGGCTACTTCACAGCCTTAGTATACTTCTAATGCAACTTATCTTGCTTGTAAATCTGAAGAATAGTTGCTTGAGATAACATGTATTTTTAATTTCAATATTCTTTTCTTAGAGGATCAGTTTAGAGCTACTGTCAGCATAATTTGAAAAAAAATCTTGCTGCAGATGGGGAGGCACATTTTGGCTCAGGCTTCAGCTGACAGGAAAGGAAGGGTCAGTAGAGGAGCATACTGCAGTTCATAGCCTGCCACTACTGTGTCTTCCTGTTCTGTTTTACTTCTCTTTCCTCTGACATTTTCTGACACTTTGGCTCTTGCTTCTCTCTCTCTTTTTTTTTCCTTCTCTGTTTTCTCCTCTCCATCCCGTCACTTCTACTTTTTTCCCACCTGGTTCACACAGAAGGTTCATGGAGCCGGACACAGCTGTCTTAGCAGGGGATGGTGCATGTACACCTCTTGCAGGAATGCAGATATAACATTTTGGGGACTAAGTTGATGCAAATTATATGTAACTACCCAAAGGTTTAAATACTGGTGTAATTCAGATAGTGAGTGTAGCTTGAGAAAAGACTATGTCTAATCCGAACTCCTCTAGGTACCTGAATTAAAGTTCTGCTTTGAAAACATGATGGCAATGCAGCACTTTGTGATCTAATTTTCTTTACTACAGAAAAAAAAATATTGTTCTTACTGAAATACAAAGAGGGAAAAGCCTAGGGATGAATTTTTTTTCTACATTGTGTATCTGCTGAATAGAGACAGCTTATCAAAATTAAAAGAAAGACAAAGACTAACAGTGGAAAACCTTAAAGCAAACCTTATGACTGGAGTTACCTTCAGTGCAGAACCCCAACAGAGGCAGTCTTACTACTGGGATCCTTCTATTGCTCAGGCATAACCCTTGAGCTAGGAGAACAAACTTTGCAAAACAAATTAGACTGAGATTGTCCCATATGCAATTAATGTAATTCAGAGCTGATTCACCATAGATCAGAAAATGTCCTGAGTACAGTGCTTCTTGGTATGTAAACAGGCTAAGTCCTTTATAATTATTGTCCTCTCTTCTAAGACAGCGTGTGGGAGCAGACATAGTTACAAAAGACCTTTGATTCCACAAATTATGATCCTCTGAAAAACTCGTAAGCAGATCTAGAGGGAACAACTGCATGGTCTGCTTGCTTCTTGATCACAGCTTTTGGTCAATGGGTATGTTGTGTTTCCAGATTCTCATAACAGTCAAGGCAGCTTCTTATAAAATGCATAAGTATCTGGAGTTTTCTTCCCAAGGCAGACTGCGGCTTCTGCCACTGCTTTGATTGAGCATTACTCCTTCTGGCTCATCTTGTTCTTCTGGTGCAAAGGATGAGAGGTTTTACTGCTCAGAGAGCAAGGGTGTGCCTTTCTCACCAATTCTGGTCCTCCAAAAAGAGAAGAGTGCATCTGATGATCCATGCCATAAGCAGGTAATTTGCCTGCTGTTGCCACTAAGATGAAATCCAAGCTTTTGAGCTTCTTCTTTGCATTTCTTTCTCCTTACACCTGTAACCTAAAGAGCTGGCTGTGTGAATGTGGAAGGCGTGTTTGTGCTGGGGGGAAAAAGTATTTCACTGATAGCTGTGGAGCCTGCCTAAAGCTCTCAACTGCTCCCTGCTTGTCCACTCTCCATCACACCTGCTCAGTCCAGTGAAAGTCTTTTATTTACTCTTGCTGCTTTCCTTGCAGGTACTTGCCAGGACATCCACGAGCACTGCTCTGGAGTTTTGCTTCTAAGCAAAGCCCTAACATGCAACTGACTCTAATGCAAACTCATTTGCTTGTGTGTCCCAGAACTACTGCTTGATTTTGATAAGATTCAAATTTTTGGATTCTCCTGTCCTCATTAGCTGCAAAAATTTTGGTTTTTAGCATGGGAGATGCCATTCTTTCTTCCTTTTAAATGATAAGGGGCTTCACTGCATGGATTCCTGAAACTGTAGAGGTGTAAAATTTTCTTGGCAAACTGACATATTTTTTTGCATTTAAATGCCAATGCCCAAACAATAATTTATCTTTCCTGTTATACCTTAATCGAGTTTACAGTAAACTGGATTAACTCTTTCTATTTACATCTGCTAGAAGCTAAAACACTGTGGCTGCTTTTCCTAGAACTACACTATGCAGCAGTAACAAAAAAGTATGTTTGTCTTCTTGCTTACATATGCAGGTTTATTTTTTTTGAAACCATTTGATAAATATCTGGAATTTTTCACAACAGAACGAGGAAAACTGTAAATCTCTTAGGTAAACTTAAAGAGAAAAATATATATGGCTGCTTACTTGACCTGGGGAAAAAAACTAAAAAAAAGTAATCAGACCATCCTCCTTGTGTTTGTGAGGTACCTCAACTATGTGTACAGTAAATTAATATGAAGAAACACACCCATTTTCATTATTTGTGTCTTTCTCTTTAAAAGAAAGGCTAAATGAAATCCGAACATCCAAACTAAATGAAATCCCAACGTCGCAAGTAGCTGCAAGCATTTCTTCAGTGAAACAGTCTTAGCTTCCATCACAGTGCCTACGGCAGCAGAAGCAGGGGGAAGGCAGTAAACTGACATTAAAAATGGTTGTAACGAGCAAAGAAATCTGTAACAAGAGCAAATTAAGCTTTTTGTCTGGCTTTAGAAAACCTTCAGAACAAGTGCTTTCAGAGTTGACAGATGAAGGTTAAATCAATAAGCAATTAATCACATTCATCACTTTTTGTATATTAAGGCAGACACAGTAATACATAGTTGTTGGGGGTTTTGTTTTTAAACAGCTTTGTTTATTTTAGTCAATAGCAGGCATAGGCATTCAAGCTCTGGACAGACATTCATGGGATTTAGCTGTGCTTTTGCAATTATAAAGCAATTTCCACTGTGGAAATGTAGATTTGTCTTGCACAAGGGACATACCAAAAGATTATTAGTTAATGACTGTAAATAGTCTACACTGCCTTGCTCTACATATGCTAAAGTGGGACAGGACTAATTAAGCACGTAAACTTATTTTTAAATTACAAAGTAATTTGATTATGGCTGTTACACAACTTCATTCCAAATAAATCTGAACAACCCCCTACCAGGTTAAGGTCCGCGCTCAGAAGCATATGATGTGCTCTCCACAGTACAGACTATAACATCTGACTTGGTTTAACTGTTTTATATGAATCAAGTGTCCCAGGAGCTGCGTTTCACACATGCATTTTTCCCTAATTAAATCATGCTGTTGATTTTGGTTTACATAGGTTCAATATTCAAAACTGAGATTAAAAATGTACTCTGGTAGTACCATCATGCTAACACACTTCTGCTTGCATACTTCAGTTAAAAAGAATTAGATGTACAACTCGACTGGCCCTTTTTAACATCAGTTTACGTAGGGGGATCAACGCGCATGCAACAAACGTGGGTAGAGCCCTTCCCAAATCTTGGTTGGCGAAGCCCAGCCACGATGATGATGACATCGGGGGATGCTGATTTCTGTGTGTTTTCAATGTGTCATTGTTTTACATCCCTCTGAATTGCTTCTTGCTGTGCTACTACAAGCATTGTTCTAAGGCCTAGAATATCAGTGCTTCATTTTCTTCAACCAGAAGCCATGTTTCTTTATTAGCAGCTACTTGTCAAATAGCATTCCTGTTGTCCCTGCTTCTTCCAATGCTGATGGAAGGAGAACCTCTAATGAGAACAGAGTTTGCAGTAAGATGTAACCTGGCTACTGAAACAAGGAATGATAAAAGATTGTCTTTTAACCATAGAATACCAGGCTGGAAGGGACCTCAATGATAATCCGGTCCAACCTTTTTGTCAACAGCAACAGCCTAGACAAGATGCCCCAGCACCCTGTCCAGCAGACTCTTGAAAGTACCAATGTTGGGGAATACACCATTTCCCTGGGGAGATTATTATGGACAATCACTTGTTTTCCCTTCTGTAGATTTCTTAAATTTGTAATTGTGGGGGAAAAAAAGTTGTAATACGCTTTAGTATTTGGAACAGGAAGCTGTAGTATCCTGTGTTCTCAGCTTCTGCACTACACTAATACTGTTCTGCATATCCCATTGTGACTGGATGTCATGAACTTGCAGGTTTTAATCGGAGTGCCTTATGCAATACTGTCTGCAGACACCAAAGAGAGAGCTAACACTTCCCTTACACCAACGGCAACTTAAAATTCCTGGATCAGTGGGACTATGAATATCAGCTCTTTCCTAAGGTGGTTAAGGAGAGATTACAAGGGAACTACCATATATATATACCAGCCCCTAAGCCTACTCTCCAGTGTGTTCTCTTTGCGTGTTACAAAACACAAGAGTTGGCACTGGAAACTAGTGCCAGCAATGCAGCCAATGGCACAGATGAAAATACTGTTTCCTTATCTGCTTCCTAGGGTATTAGGGTGCTACTACTTCTATTTCCAAATGACCTTTATTGTCTTAATTTGTATTTTGGCCAATGGTGCAGCCTGACCTGACTTCCCTTCCCCACTTTCCAAAAAAAAAACCAACCAAACAAAATCCTTCCAAAGCAACCCAATTACCCTATTATGGTAATAACTTTAACTATCAGTTTAAGGAACAAATAATTTTTTCAGATACCATTAAAATCAGTCTATTTAGAAGTGAAAGCCCTTTATGCCATGTGATATGTAACGTGCACAGTGACACTGAAGTATGAAATCAGTGCATGTGTATTTTGGTCAAAGAAAGTAGTTCTTTATTGTATTAGTATTTATTTTTTTTGAAAACAGAAAATTCTGTATTAAAAAAAAATAATTTGTTAACAGGCCAAGAAAGAGCTTCAGCAAAAGAGCTTTAAATCAGTGGCAAGACATTTTTGGCTCAGACCTCATTTTAGATATTTCCCCAAGACCTTGTTTCTGTGACTAAACATGATACTTGCTAGGTTATTTTATAACAGGGCATATTAGACATATCCTCATATTAGACCAGATGCAATTCATCTTAAGTGCTTACAAAAGAATAACAGAACTGTATTGACCCAGATGGTCTTCTTGTACCCAATTCTTTTTCATGCTTGGTAGGTGCCATTTTAACTTATGTGCTTTAGAAGTATTTTAATCTAAATAAACCAAACCAAACAACAAAAATTAACAAACCCACAACCAACAACAAAACAAGAATACTGTCAAGACTGAAGAGATCTGGAGCTAGCTGCTGAACTCATTTGGCAGAAATGGCTGAAATCACACCAGACACTCATTAGAATACATTTCTTGTCAGCAGTACTGCTGTTAGAAAGCAAGGAAGTCCGCTGTGAAAAAGGGTCCTTCGTTGTTAGAAGCTCATTGACATTTCTATATAGCCATTAGATTTCTGAAGAATGGAGTTGGACTGACGAATCTCTTTCCAGAAATATTCAGACAAGCAGCTTCCAACATAGGAAAGGTACAGGACTACCAGGGACTACAGGGATCTGGGCATTCCCGCAGGTAAGTCTCTGTATGACCATTATACACCTCCATCAGCGTTGTGCACACAGTCAGCTAACAGGCAGTGGGAAGAAGAAAAAAGAAAAAAATCCTCATTACAGCAACTAGTGAAAACCTGTCTCTGATATCAGCTGAACAGTTCAACTAAAATGAGCATTTACCTTCTTTAGTCAACAACATGCAAGTATAAATTGCTTGTGTTCTTAGTCAAGAATGCTGCCTCCACTGAACATAGTAACTAAACTTTATAATCCCAAACCTTTTTTCTCTCCTTCCTTCAGTCTTTTTTTATTCTAAACATCAAAACTGCAAGTTCAGACTAAAACATCTTCTGTTGCAAGATGAATGTGCCTGTAGTATGCCCAAACCATGAGGTATATTAACTTGTTTCATGCTAATTACAAAGGCATATATCACAGATTAATTCAGATTAGAAGGGTGCTCACGATGTCTGTAGAGCAACTGCTGCCTCAAACCAGAACCAGCTACGAGGAAAGGGCTCAGGCTACTCGGAGTTTTAAAGCTAAAGGGCCTTCGGAAAATTGCTATTCCAGCAATTACATTTTGCATTTACAAAGTAATGTGAAATTTGTTTTGTATTTACATCCATGTTTTCCCCTAAAAAAACCCTGAATGTACTGCTGTGACCTACTCCTTAGATGTACAGTAATTAGTGGTCTGCCCGTACTCTAAACTTTCTGCAAAAATAGAAGCATTACCTTATTGAGGACAGGCTTTGTGGAGAGAACATCATAAATTGCTGGTAAGGAGAGGTTCTGAAAGAAAATTATACACTGATGTTAAGGAACGTTATCCTATTAGTGTAAATGCTGAAAACAGTAACTTTTTTACGGCTCAATTACATAACAAGATATAGCTATAGGAGCACATGATACCCCATACACCTTGACATCAGAAGAATGTAGGCTGCAAAAACTTGAGCAGACCAGATCTCAGTAGAGCTTGGAACACTGGAGTATATTTGCTGCCTGACAGTGTGTGTTTGAATTTCACCAATGTAAAACCACCCAGGAAACACTGAAAGTCTTTCTCAAAGTATCTCCAGGTTTATCCCCTGCATATGCAACTGCTGAAAATACTTGCAGGAAACTTGCCTTGACAAAGAGAAAGCCCAAAACCGGGGGAAAAAAAAGAAAAAGAAGCATGTAAAGGGCCAGCTGGTACTTTTTACCAAGAAGCAGAGACACGTTACCATAAAACCGCCAACCACTTCTATCATTACAACTGTGCTTGAAAATAACCTGAATGCTGTGTCAGGTCAGTACTGTAACATGGGAGTTTCAAAACAACAGGATATGACACATTTGCAGGATTTTTACCTCTTGTGTTGTGTGGTTCAGGCATTTCATTGCAGGTCCTCTACGATTATCCAATACCAATGGAGGCTTCCAGCGATCGTAGTTTGTTTCTAACACATACCACGTGCCTTTCTTGATATCAAGGCTGGAAAAGACATCTCTGTTTGTGTTTTGCTTCTCTAAGTATATAGTAAGTACATATATACAGTATATACTATATACTGTTTTTTTTAGGCTTGCTGGGGTATTTTTCAATGATGGTAAAGAAGTAAGTTTTTGTACAACAGAAGTCACAAGAAATAGCAGACACTATTATTGGTGGAACCTGTACTCTTCTGGAAGGCTGAGCTGGGTGTCAGGTCTAGCATACTCACTCCCAGATATCCAGAGCAGCTGTCCTGGAACGAGTTATCACACATCCTTCTCCAGAATTTTTTCCACCCAGTATAAAGTAAGCTGGAGCCAGCAGTCTTGTTTTGGCCAGTTTGTCTTTTGCATCCTGGTAACTGTGGATAAAGTAGTGTTGGACTATTAAATGCTATAAATGGTTCAAGTGCTGAAGAACAAGTTACACAGACCCAGGAAAAGTTTGGGTTGTTACTAGTTTGGTCTTTCTTCCCCCTTCATGTACATATGAGGAGAAAGGACCACAATGAAGGAACACATTTAAGCAAAGTATCTCTACTCATTTTGAATCTAAAGTATGGTTGTTTAGAGGTGCTCTTTGTACTTTTTCTACATTAAAACATGAATAAAATGATGATGACATGCTGTGTCATATTCCACTGAATTAATTAATTGCATGACAACTTTTTTTCTGCTTACTTCCTATATATACTATATACTTCCTTTAATATAATATCCAACTACCAGTTGGATGTGTTTTGGTGCAGAATGCTGTTATGCTTTTAGATACCAACAGGTTCATTAGAAAAAAAATAATCTGAGAAAAATATTTGAGGGATCATGTGTGACGTCTTGGCCCCTGCTCCAGAGTACCAGCAATACCAGAACAATTTAATGTTAGGGCCACCAGGAAGGTATCTGTATCACTGGATACGAAGCATATATCCACAGTATTCATGCTAGTTGAAAGCAAAGCAAGTTAAAGCAGTAGAATATTTAGAGGGAGGGGAAATACCTTGTAGCATTCTCTAATACTGTTCTTGTAAGAAAGCCCATCCACATACCGTCTCTTCTACCAAGAAACCATTCGAAGATTCCTGCAAAATATCACTGGTTACACTAATTTGCTTTCAGACAGTTCACTCATGCAATTACAACTTTCACAGCCTTTAAAACAAGCTGTGTGTTATCTTACTCATCTGGAATCTATTCATCATTTTTATTAAGGTCAATATTTACTATTTATTAAGGTAATTGGTATGCCCAAGTTCTGGAAGACTTGTACAGAAATAATAAAAGAAATGAGCGTTACTCACCCACATAACCACCATCAAGACTGAAACGCTCATTCATTGTCAGTGTGAACAAGTTCTGAAAAGCATTAAACAAGCCAACCTTCATCCATTGCCAGCTCACTAGTACCACTAATAAACAAGAGGTAGCACTGCAATTTAGATGTCAACTGAGCTTCTTGTTTGTTAGACTCTTCCTCTTCGAGTAATAGACTGCGAGATCAATCCCATGTAGAGAAGAACCTAATTTATCACTGCCTGAATAAGCAGAAATGATAATTCATAGCTTTCTGACCCGGCCAAGCAATCAGCAAAGCATGCTTTTATGCTAAGCAAGTCAAGCCAAGCCTGTGGCCATTTTTTCTTTTGGTCTGTGTTGCATTACTGAGTTACCAGTTTTCCTTTCCCTGCTGTATGTCACCTTCTTCTCAGACCTGTGCGTACTATTCCAGTTTAAGTCCCAGTGCTAAGTACACCCTGATACATTACTGGTATTCACATGGGTGTGCAGCTGCACTTGATTCAATCCATGCTACTTGCAACATGCAATTCAAACTCAAATTCTTCTAATTGTTTCTTTCAGAGAAAAATGGAATTCAGCTACACTGGATCATATTCAGAACGGACTCTTCCCAACTTATTTGAGCCGAAGACCCTGGTAAAGTTCTACATCTTAAAAACCAGCTGTACAGATAACCCTCAGATTTCAGGTACCTATTAAACGAAAACTCAATCAAAAAATCTTAAAATTTAGGAGTTCTTTTTCTACAAAGCTTTGGAGAAAGAGTTAAAATAGCACAAGTACGCCATTTCACCTCTGGGATTACAGCAGTAGCTATTAGCTAGCAAGAAACTAACCACTTGAGCACTTTGTAATCACTCCTGTTCCTATTCAGAATTCAACGCTGTTTTTAAGAATTGTCCAAAGCGAAATATTTCATTCGGGCAATCTCCTTTCACAAGGAAGATTGCAGCATTGCTTTCTTTTATCTTTTTTCAAGTAGCTATGCTGTGTACCAGAACAATTAAGAGATCATTTATTAAAAAACATCCCAAGAATGCCTGAAGCATTCTTAACAAACTGTCAATGCCCCTTCCCCATACTTACTGGTTTGACTCCAGACACCATGCCTATGTATCCTGCAAAATTTGTAGACCTGAATACTGTTTTGTTGTTCCTCTGGAAGTCCAAGAGTACCACTAAAGGCTTCAGTTCCCGAGTTAAAGTCCAGGAGTTATTTTTAACATCCCACCTGCAGAACACAGTACATAATTTGAAACTTCCCTCTCTCAGTAGCTTTTAAAATCTCCCTTCACAGCACGCAGGAGTGCTGTGTGTGATGCCTATCCTCTGATCTTACTCATGTCAAGCAACACCACTGCTCCAAAGCTACCTGAGCGGCACCAGCAAGGAACAACTAAGAAGTCTAAACAGATAGGCAGGCAGTGAAAATAGCCAAGTTTTGTTTGACGTAAGAGCATATACAGTGCTTAGGATTAAACAGCACCACCAGGACAGCTGCTTTGTTGTGAACACACATAACTTCTTTCTGTTCCTGATGGCAAAGGGAGCTACAGGTACTGCCTATGACACCAAACCTCAAATTCTTACTTTTCAAAGAAGAGAAACCACATACTACTGGATTTTCTCTACATGAAGGGAAGTCCCAAGTCGACTTTGTAAGATAAGCCAGACCAGTTTGCAGGTAAGAGAGTGATAAAGATCACTCAGCAGATCCTTACATTTTCTGAAAACAATTCAGGCTCTGGGAACAGCTTTGAAGTTTCTTTAATTTTCAGGGAACATGTTCACAGTATTTCTGACAAGCGAGAGAAATTCAACACATGCAAAACCAAGGGACTGGTGGAGTTACAGTTGACAACAAGTGAGTTTTTGATAGGCAGGTGAGAATTTTAATGAAGATGAACATTTAAATTCCAATTGGACATTGAGCATCGTTTGGATGAGTGATGTTACAAAATATACTGGGGTAATAAAAGCAAATGCTGAACTACCTGATCATGGGGTATGAAATGAGAGCTAAAAGAGAATGCAGTGCTGGGCAACAAACTACAGTGTTTGTATCCAAATGAATGATGGTGTTAGATCAGTGGAATATAAATCACTGACTCCTGAGTGGAAATGATGAGTCAGGGGAAGTGCCAGTAAAGTACAGTACAGTAACGAGGGGAATAATCCGAGAAAAGAAAAAAGAAAAGAACATAAAAAAGCCAAGCCTCAATCTAATCCCCATTTCAGTGCATACATTAAAATTGATGCTTCATCCCATCATGTAAAGAACAAGACATACTGTGCCTCAGAGATAAGGCACATACTGTGCCACAGAGATAAACCATTCTGTGGTTTGAGACAGTTTAAACTGGAGCTGAGAAAAAACTTAGTGACACAACTGTTCTTGATGCACTTGGGGCAGTTTGACATAACATCAGCAGAATAATCCTTTTCATTTTAGCCTTTTTGCACAACACACAATGCAGAATTACCTGTCACTGTCTTAACAACATCCAGTTCATCAGTAAGACTCAAAAAATGCATGTAGAAATTTCAAGTTCAGCTAGCTTTTTCTTTGGGTTAAAAAAAAAAAAAAAAGTCACAAGTTTAGGTGCTTACCCTAGAAAGAGTCCAAAATCCAAGTTTCTGGCATGGTACAGTTTCCCTATACAACAAGCAAACAAATAAGATTTTTTAAAGAAAGAGACAAATTTCAGTTTAGAAATGCAAGAAATGACTAAGCAAGCAAATACTTGGGAAAGTAAGCAACAAAAATACCATTTCTAGTTGCCTTTTTCATAAGCACAGAATAATGGTGGGGGTTTTTTTGATCAGAGAAATGTTTTGCCATAACTGAGATCAATTAATCTTGCAGACTGCTGTCCATCTGGGCCTCAGATGCTTTCCACATTATCTTAATGCAATGATAACACACTGAGCTTCCTCTAAAAATGAGACATTTGTAAGCTGTCTGAGAATCCCTTAGAAACTTCCTAAGCTGGAACAGGTGCAGACAAGGGCTGCAGAACTGAGAAGGAGAATGAAAGAGTCTATCTTCTTAAAAGAGAGAACCTATTTTGTCAATCTCTAACGCCATACATATGCAATAGCTAGAAACTAGATGCAAAATCCCACGTGGCACTGAGAAAGTTTCAGGTGTCTAGCTGGTGTTTCTTTCCCCTAGAAAAACAAACACCACCTACTAAGAAAACCTTAACCAACCAACCACAAAAACCCCTCCAAAAGACTCCCTAAACTGACAAACAAAAAATTCAACAAAACCAAACCCAAACCATCTTTGAAGGTATTTCTGTCCTTTTTTTTTTTTTTAACGTAAAACACCTGTGATCTCTTATTCCCTTCTCAAGGAATATCTTTTTATTATCCTTGCTTTTAGTCTCTTTACTAGACCTTTTTGCCTGCAGCTGAGGAGGACTGTATTTGTATAATTGAGGTGGAACTTCTTCTACATAAAAGAAAACTATTAAAATTATTCTGGGTTACATTACCTGTTTTATCTTCCGCCACTATTGATGTACATACAGTAAAAATTTCATAAAAGATGTTAAAAATAACAATTTCCCCTAGAACAAAAAGAAACAAAGTTCAATAGTTTTGAAATTTTTGCCATGAACAGGAAAAAAAATGGTTAGAAACAAGCATACTGCAAAGTTCAGTATCCTGTCATATTTCTATTAAGAATTCCTGTTTAAATCTTATTTGATCTTTGAAATAATTGTTTCAACAAAATCAAGAGCTTTCTGAAAGGCAAACAGAAGGATGAGAATCTCTTGGCCTTCTGCCTTACCACAAAGAAAGATGACAGTCATTGCTATTTCCTCCTCTGGAAACTTCACAAGAAGCTATAAAATTCACTTAAAAGAAGAAAGTTGCTATATGTACCCCTACTCCCATATAGGAGCAGTTGCCTGGCACCAGGTGTACTGCTCCTGCATGAGGGAAGCAGTGGGAACAGGTCAACAGTCCTTCTCTGTCTCCATTCTGAAAGAATTCAGTGCCTACTTTTCACCTGGAATGGCATTCTTTTGCAGGAGGTGCAAAGGGAAGGCAGAAGGAAGTGGCAAGGATCACAAGGGAAAGAAATCACAGCATGAGACTGGGCTTTCCCTTTGTATGTCAACAGCAGACATACAGCTGAACGACGAGAATAGAGGATTCCCCCAAATTTTGGTGCACAGGAGCTGAGACCTGCTCTAGTTCCCAAAACTTAGGAGTGAGAAACCACAGCTCTACAGAGAAGTCCCAACCAGATGAAAGGCTTATGTGATTTTATTTTGTTCTCTAAAATACTGTTTTTATTTAGTGTAAGATGCAATTTATTGCTTTACTTACTTAATTAATAATTTGTTAAGGTCTCAGATGACTACAACTAACTGCAGACTGGTAAACATACTAATTTTAAACAAGTCTGGATTCCTAGTTTTCCACTGTGTTAATGAGTGTTGAAAATTATTACCCAAAGGAATCCCAGAGGAATTTGCAATCCCTTGGAGTTCTTCATTGAAAGGATAAGGAAGTGTGGCAGTCAGATGAGCCTGAAAAGAAAGGTTTTGTATGACATAATTAACACTATTTTGTTACTCCCAAACAGGTACACCCTTCTCACAACTACTGAGTATGTAATTCCTCTGCAGCCAGCAGAACTTGAAGATGTTTGCAGAGTCCTTTGAAGACAAGCACATACTTAGGAAAAGTAAAGACTATTACTTATCAAAATACTGACGTGAGCAATGGAGACTAGCACAGTATCTTAGCAGCAATAGATGGAACAGAGTGAAGTAGGACTTGTATATATTAAAAGCTCAACTGGAATTTAGCTTAATGTCAGTGTTTATCGGCATCCCTAACTTTCCCACATTGGTATGACTACCTGTATGTGCTGCCTTTATGTCAACCCCACTTAAGCACACAGGGATATGCTGCAAATAAAAATGGGGAAGAAATCTGACTTTATGATGTGTCTACCGCTACACTGCTTTCCCCTGTCCTGATTCCATGCCAAAGCTTATTTTAATCTGAATCAAATTATTTTTTAAGATGAGGCCTGGTCAAAGTTGTCCCTGTAATCAGACCCTTATTACAGTTTACAAAACCTAATTTTATGCTACTGTTTAAAAGGAGTAGAACATTGCACAAAGAATTCCAGTGAAGTGTTTTGTTACATTAACTAAGTCAGTAGCATATTTGCCTAGCGTGACTAATCCAAACTTGAAAAGATCTTGGGAAAAATTAGAGGAGGAAGAGGCACATGCATTTTTTGTTTGATGGTTTCAGAGTAATTCAGAGTTGACAAGACAGCAAAATTTCAGAGTGACACTTTAAATAGCATTTCTGTTCTTTTCTGGAAGTGGAATTAAGAACTTGTAAATTAGGAACTTTTAAAGTTCTTAACTGTCAAATTTAGTAACATTTTAATTCTGGTAGTCAGAGCATACAGTAATAAAATAATTAAGCTGAAAATACTTACTATTTTGTTATCCACTATGTCAACAACTTTGCCGCTGGGGAAGAAGGTATTTGCTATATCTTTAATATTCTGGACCACAGTCTTCAGCTAAAAAGAACAAGGGCTTTTACTGAATAGAAACTCTTAATCATAAGAATTGCTAGAATATTAACAGAACCCCTTCACAGACTTTTCAGAAAAACATTTTGTTGAGAAAGTATGTATTTAAATAAAGCGCTAAATGTGGTGTTCTTGGTGAGAAAAACACCTCCAACCCCCAACACTCTTAAAGAGAATCACTCTTCAAGCTTTGTTCAAGTAACTTTCTAGATTAGTTCCAACATGTCCTTCTACTAGAGAAAATTGATTACAGGAAACCCATCCTCCTCTTGTGTTCCTTTGATCATATTTTAATACTCTGCCCCATTCTATCTTTAAAAATGTTAATTACAAGCTCTTTGCTTAAGCACTGGCATTTTTGAAGACAAAAATACTTGACAAAGTTCTTTTAAAAGTACATGCTTTCCATTTGTGACATGTGAATGGCCACAAATAACAGTTCCTTTCCACCTAACTCCAAAGTACACAAGAGATAAAAACCTTTCAGAATTTAAGGTGCAACCTGAAGCTTCCAACACCCACTGGTTTAAATGAGACTTTAAAAATAAATATTAGCATGTAAGTAGAATTTGTCTGGCTTTCAGAGTTGAAAGCTCAAGGTCAGCAGGCGTATAGCAAAAAGCCCTGGTCTTGTTTGAGAAAGTAATTATTACTGAATTGAATTTTTAGCAGTCTTCAGAAGAACAGCTGTTTTAAGTAGTTTGAAATAGATTCAAGTATTTTAAAAAATATTTTTGCTGTGTAAACACCAGTGCTACAACCAGCATCCCTGAAAAGGGCAGGAAGTTCTTAATTTCCCCCTTGCCATTTCACCATCTCATGCAGTGTTTTAAGAGAAGCAGAGAGGTGCAGAGGAGAAGGGATGCTGCCTCAGTTTCACTTCAGTTTACTGAGGCCATCCCTTTGGTATACTCCTCAGTGCAGTTCATCCTGCACTGCTTCATCACTAAAGAGATTTGATAAATCAAATTGCACACACTTGCTCTATGGCACACTGTATTTTATTCCTCTACATCCCAAACATCAGTACCTCCACATTTGATACTGCTAGGTCAAGTGTTGAACAGAAAAAAAGGTTTACTCAAGCATTATTTTAGGCTAGAATCATATTAAAAAAGTCAACTCAAGATATTATCCTTTTCATGTAATTTTAGCACCTGTATTCCTTTCCAAAACCTTTCTAAAAATAAAAGGCCATGTGCTAGCTTTATACCTGCTAAACTTCAAACAAGCTCTGCATATCCTACCTCTGTCTTTTTGTCCTGCATCAAGTTATCCCATCTTTTGCTGGGAGGTAAATCAAGATTTATGACATATGTGGGTATATTCCCTTTGAACCTGAAAGATAAACACCAGAGATCAAATTTAAAGAAGGCTCTGAAAAAACATTTGACAAAATAGGTGCTTCCCACCTGTAACGAGCATTTTCTAGATCTGCAACAGGAACGAGATTCAAGAAAAAACCCTGTTCAGACTTGCAAATCACAACTTCTCTGTAATTTGCTAGACAAGTTCAATCAGATTACTTACGTTGGTCCAGAAGGAGGGTACATTTTACTCCTGCACTCTTCTCCATACTGTAAAGACAGTGACACGTTACTATTTAGCTTCTTTGTTAAAACAGTATTATTCTAGCAGACTTAGTTTTGAATTAAACCTTTAGGACTAGTCAGTTAATTCAAAATCTTGGGACTTTGGAAAGGGTGCAGAGGAGAACAGAAGAGGTAGGGACAAGCAGCAACTTCCCCATGCTGTCTGACAGACCTTCAGACAACTTGCCTAATGTAGTCCAGGGCAAGCACAAGATCATGATAAAGACACAAACCCACTTTTACTCAGTGTGATTTAATGAAGAGCACTTTATTTACTTACTACTTTATTTACTTCTTTATACAAGTTCAGAAACCTTAAATCTCAGGATGGACCAGTTTGTTCTGTTTGTCCAATTCATAATCCCATTTTATAGCAGCATTCATCATTATGTTTGGTGTTCAGTTTCACTGTGTAGCTGGGGTAGGGAAAGCACACTGAACTTTGTGCATATTACTCAGCTAGCATAATGAGCTAAAAGGCAGGAGTTTTGATTTAGTGTGGAAAAATGCTGCTGAAGTGGTGCTAAACATTACGAGAGGTGCATTTCAGGAATATAATTAAAATAGGTACCTTCATTACTGCAAGCATGGCTAGTTACAAATGAAAGTCTGAGAACTATTTTAGGTGTACTCAAAGTGAATGCAAGGGTGTTTTCCCATCAATTACATAAAGCATGCATATAAATACATAAACATATGCATATATATGCCACAATGATAACTGCACGTTTTACCCAGTGAAATACAATCAATTGCCTACTAGGTGCCTGTACTTCTGCTTCAAGCCAGTTGATAATAGACCAGATTTGGTCCCTTAGCTATCTGAGAAGTTCAGTAAGCTCCTTAAAGCACAATATGTCCCACTAAGAAAAAAACAAAGGTACGTGTGCTGTTCTGGGAGTCCATACAAAGGCTCCCAAAGCACAAGTATTTAAGAGACAGAACAGAAACAAAAATACGTAGGAATCCTTCCACCACTCCTCTTCTTCCCCACCCTTGATTTTGAATATTTATTTGGTTGTATTAATTAGATTACTTTACAAGTGCGCCCTTATAATGCATTCTGGCTCCAATGAAAACTGGGACAAGATCTCCAGCAGTGACCTAACCGAACAAACTAAACTGGAACAAGCTAAACAATGTCCATGTTCTCTTTGGTCTGATCCCATTATCTGGTTTTAAAGCATTAATATAGAAAACACAATGTCTTACACAATGCCACAGACTTTAAACACTGGCCTAATTTGTTACAACTGGAAACAGCAATTCTGAATTGGGATTGCCTTCTGTGTGTTATCATGTGCTTCTCTTTCTATTGTTTCAAATTGCTGGGAGAAAGCATGAAATGAATTTTGGCTTTCCAACATGTGAGACGAAGGTACAGGACCAGCAGCGAAGTGTTTCCTAGATTTCACTGCAGTGCTGTTATAGCCTTTGCACAGCTGGAACAAAAGATCAAATGCAAAAGGCCATTTAATTTTCAAAATGAAGAAGTGTCAAAACAAGGAGGGTAGGGAACGATATCAGATGACTAATTATGCAACAGAAGTCACAGGCTTCGTGCAAAGTCAGACAAATGCTTAACAGTATTAATGCAATTGTCTTGTGAAATTTTCCATCCTGCAATACTATAATCAGTTCAAAAAAGTGACATTACTCATGCATCCTACTGCAAAGGGTGCACAGATTAGGACCTTCGGGAGAAACCTGCTCTCAAAAATATGGTTCTTGACAGATAAAGCCTGTAACAAAAAATTATCTCAAAGGGATGAAAGTTCAGTTAATCTGTCAGTATAGGCCATGTGCACATGGAGGAAACAGTGGCAATCATGCAAACTGATTTCAGAGGACTGTAGGTGATGTTCCTGGTGCTAAATGTCACCTGTGCTAACGCTCTTAAATGTGACATAATGTCACTTCTGACACTTCATCCTGAGACTTTAATCCTGTATTTGCAGCTATTTTTATCTTCCCAGACCTTTGCAACCTAAGTCACAAAAGAGGTGAAGAAAGCAACAGTAAAAGGGGGAGGTAACAGAGAAAATGTTTCCTCCTTACATGCAGTAATTTTAGTTTCCTCATCTGTCTATGGATAAAGCAAGCTAAAGGAACGAATAATTCCTGAAACAACACATACATCTTTCAAAACTGCTTGATTATCTGAAGAAAGTCAAGATTATTAGTAGTGTCTTTAGGTAAACTATTATATCATAGAATCACAGAATATCTTGAGTTGGAAGGGACCCACAAGAATTATTGAGTCCAACTCCTGGCTCTGTGCAAAACACTCCAAGAATTCCACCATGTGCCTGAGAGCATTGTCCAAACGCTTCTTGAACTCTGTCAGGCTTGGTGCTGAGACCACTTCCCTGGGAAACCTGTTCCAGTGCCCAACCACCCTCTGGGTCAAGAACGTCTTTCTAATATCCAACCTAAACCTCATGAGGAAGCTGTGGACTGTGATGAAGTCTGCCCTCAGTCTCCTCCAGGCTTCAGAAGCCAAGTGACCTCAGCTGCTCCTCGCATGGCTTCCCCTGGAACATAAGCAGTAACTTAAAGACAACTAGAAAACTAGAAGTGTTTTGGCTTCTCTTTTTTACACGAAGTTTTAACAAGGAACAAAAAGTTGTTCCCTTTTGCAATCAGCTAAAGAGTAACAGTAAATCTTTCTGACAAGGTAAAAAGAAAAAAAAGACACCTAAAGGATTTTCTTGCAGCAACAGAAAAAATCATCAAGCACTTTTTTAAAGTAGAATGAAATAAGGAGCTATGAAGTTACTGCTGTGGTCAGCAAGATTCTCCTCTCTGCTGAGGCCTGACAGTAGAGTAGGAACAATAAACGCTGTGCAAGAGAAGAAGGAACATTCTTCCAGCAAAACAGAATTGCCGTCACTTTCCAATGTGACAAGCCAGAGGTGGTCCCTCAGAAAACATCAGCAGAAGCTGGCTCCGAACAGGAGGTTATCACTATAAATTTGCTTTTCAAACATGTATTGAACCCCCTAGGAGGAATACAGCTATTCGTGAATGGTGATGTAATGCTTTTTTTGTTTGGTTTGGTTTTTTTTTGTTTGCTTTTTCAAAAAAAACAAACAACCTACTGTTGCTGGTAAGTTGCATATTTTCATTATCTGATGTACTGCTGACTTTCAAACTTGGATGTACGTAATGAGGCAAAACCAGATGTGCAGCACCATAGGATTAAAACACTAAAAGGAAGATAACAGAGTGGAGTAGAAAGAGAACATGATATGGGGAAAGATGGAAATAAAAAGAAAAAAATTGAAGTAGCACAGAAGATTTATATTACAAAAAAAAAGTAGAGTGGAACAGGAACCAAATAGCTAGAAAATTGTTGAGATGAACTCCTAACTAGGAAGAAAAAATCAAGTAATAACAGTTATTAATCACTGCAGTAAAGAAAATTAATGCAAGGTTTAATGACTGCTGAGCAAATATTTTGACACCTAGCCTAATTTCATTAATATGACATAGACTGAATGTCACTTTTCCAGTCTAAGGAATGCCAGCACTTTTTAAATTACCCTCAAATATATTTTTGAAGTGGACCATCTGTGGCACCCTTCCTTAATATTCACTGTTTCTGATCTTCATATGTAAGAATAAATATAAAATTACCTCTTTGAGTTATTAAATACAATTCCATAGTTTAAGGACATTGCATTCAGTCTCTTTCAGTCAATCTGTTATATTCAGCATCTTTTGGTCTATGAACTCTGTGGTCTAACACATTTTTCTCTCTGCTCCCCTTCCCTCACATGACAATGCCAAAGCAGCACTCTGTTGTGCTGCAGCAGTCCCAACGCTGTTCAGATAGTTTAAGAGTACTCTTGCAGCTCTGAAGGAATGGTGATCAAGCCAATTTAAATTGCAGTTTGGACAAAAAGTTCAGTATGGTTGAGGGGGCCTAACTGAAAGTTAAAGAGACTGACAGTCTGCTCCATTAAGGTGTAACTCAAGACATTTAGCTGCCATGTTCTCTGTTAATGGAAAGAACCCAAACAGCTGTATGTAGGAATACAAAAATTGTTTATTCTCCAGCAAATGATGCAATCCAGTAGGTCAAACAAAACCAAAATATCCAAGCCTGATACCTGGCTGCACAGCAGCACAACTTGCAATCTGGATACAGAGCGGATTAGATGCAAGTGCAAAGATGTACCAAGTACAATCAAATGCAAAAATCAAGCTCTAATGACTAGACTTTGCTGATGGCTGGCATTTTCTTCTACCACTCCATACCCCAGGATACTTTTGGCTAAAATTCTGAAGGTGTTTTAAGCTAGAGCTGGCTTATAGTATTGGGAAACTTCTCTGAGATGGGTAGGATGGGACTGAAAGGAGAGAGGAGAGAGGGAATAAGAGAGAGACGAGAAGAGAGCCCAGTTCTGTGTAATCAGGAAGCTAAGAGAACATGGGTCATCCAGATGTCTACAGTCCTTTCCTGTAGTTCTCCCGTCTCACAAATTCCATATTCATTTTCCTGAAATCAATAACATTTGCTAGGAAAAGCCTTAGAGCGAAGGAAGTAGATGTTCCCAAAATATTTAAAAATAGATTGCAAAATATTATTTTGAAATCCAGAGATATTTAAAACCTGTCCTCTTTACAGAGGACGAGGAGATTCAGGAACTGCTGAGATCAGAGTGCTTCGCTACTTCAGGAATAAAAAATACACCAGGAAGCAAGAGCGGCTGTTTACACATCCAGAAGATGGAAGCCAGCCCGTTCCGAGTAACTACGTCTGCCCCATCCCAACTTCACAATTCCACCAAAAGTTAAATATTTCACTTATTCAGCTTAAAAAAACCCTAAACGAGAAAACAGCCGAAAGAACAAGAAACGACATCCCAAGCCCGCCTACTCTAACACTTCTCCTTGGGTGAGCTACAGCAAATACCCTCAGCAGATTCCGAGGCGTCCCTACTTTTAGCAAGCCCGTCCTAACCTTCCTTTGGGAAATCGCCGCTTTGGCGTAAGAGGGCAACACTGACCTTACAGACGCACACGACACCGAGTGCAGGAGCGAGCAAGGACTTGTACAACACACCCGTGGCACAGCCCGTCCCGGCCGCGCCGCAGGAGCCATTTGGAAGCCGCCGAGCCCGTGGGGCAGCGGGACACCCCGCACATCCACACGCGCGGGTCTGAGCACTCGCTCGGCCTCCGGCGTGGGGAAGAGCGGCCGTATCCCCCCCGCCATCCCCCGCAGAGGGCTGGGGGCGATCCTCCCCTCCCGCCCCAGGCTCACCGGGTCCGGCGCCCAGGAGAGCTGCGCCAGGACGAGCAGCACGGCGAGCACCGGCAGCGCCCGACCCCAGCTCGCCATCCTCCTTCCTTCCTTCCTTCCTTCCCGGCCCCGCTCCCTCGGCGCTTCCCGGAGCCGCGGCCACATGACACGGCCCCGCCCGGCAGGGGCAGAACCTCCCACCGCCCACACGGCCCGCCTCTATAATACACCTCCGCCTGTATAATACAGCAGCGGAGCCCATTGTCAGCCGCACTTCCACGAGAGGGAAGCTCCGTACAGGGAATTCCGAAATAAAATCGCGTCTCTTTGGAAACACTGAGAGCAAACCCGTGGCACCAGTTTTCACTTCGTAAATGCTGTGATTTTTAATTACTCTGTGTCCTTGGGAAGATTTTAGGCAGGCTTCGTGCTAAGGAGATGCCAGGCAGGCGCCTTCTTTAGGAAGACTTCTCTCTATCTTGCCTGCTTAGGAGTGCAGGAAACAGGTAACGGGGCAGACTAATGAGAAATACAGGACATGAGATGTATCCAGCCATAAGCACCTTGTGTGCTACTTGTTCATTACTCTACATAAATGGTATCTGTTTCATAGAATCGTAGAATGGTTTGGGTTGGAAGGGACCTTTAAGATCATCTAGTTACAACTTCCCTGCCCTGGGCAAGGATACCACCCATTAGATCAGGTTGTTGTTGTAATATCAAGTACAAGTCAGCAGCCAAATAAAGTGCATACTCCAAATAACTTACAATAAAAGGGATCATTTTAGTGGGAGCAAATAAACATTTAACGTTAGCAACAGTTGTGGGAAGCACTATGACAAAATACTCAAAACCTTCTGGGATGCCTTGTGTTTTAGTTTGTGTCATGTGCTTTATGTAGTGACCAAGATGTGTCGTGTTCTTAGGCACACAGAAGAAAAGTGATACAGTCTTTAATATCACTACCTAATTGCCTGTGCAATTAACTGTCTTACAAAACAAACTGGAGGTGTCAAGAAAAAGGGAAGTCCTTGGCAGAAGGTTGATTGGAAAGCTGCAAGGAACTGCAGAAATTAAGAAACGGGAAGGATAAAAGAAATGTATTGTAATATGGGAAAGCCTTGGATGAAGGGAGGGAATGCAAGTGGGAGGGAATGCAAGGAGCCAGCTCAGAGCATAAGCTGGAAAATTGCACAGAGCTTTAGAGACCAAAGCAGAAAAGCATTAAGCACTGGTAAAAGAAGATAGAGAACCAATCTGTGGATTTAGAAAACAAGGAAAATTACAGCATAACAGGATAAACCTTGAGATTTTCACAGGAGTGTTCTTTCAGAAATAGGAAATCAGGCAGTTTCTATAGGATCTGGAAAATATTTTCAGTTGAAAACAAGTACATATAAGACAAAAATCTGGTATTTACTTGCAGATATCTGAATATACTATTATGGACTATGGTAGAAAAAGTGTGATTAAGTTGGTCCTCTTATTTTCTAAACATCTGCAGCCCCTTTTGCTCATCTTTTATTTCTGGAGTAGACAGCTTTTAGGGATTTTACTATCTTTGTCTAGATGCTTTATCATCTTTAGTACATTTTGAAGCCTCTTTGTGCTTCTGGTTAAGTTCTTCCACTGCTAAAGAAACTCTCAGTTTAAGAAATTGTTAGCATCTTCCAGTAGCGATGTTTCTCTGACTGGATATTCTGCTGTATTCCTATCAGAATGTCTTGTCTCCAGGGTCCACTCCAATACTTTAGGCCCTCGATTTTGTTGCCTAGGTTTCTTCTGGCTGTTTTCAAAAGTCTGAGTCAGAAGAAAAAAGCTTCTTAAGATATGCAGTTAACTCGCTAACTGTACTAAGACACCTGGTGTCACTCATACCTAGAATTTATGTCCACTTTCTGCTTTCTCATACTCACCTATCCAGTACTGTATTACCACTCTCCAGATCTCTTCCTTCCTCCAGAAGCAGAGGCTGCACAAATTACTTCCCCTTTTCTGTTTTAGTTAAATTAAAGCTCCTTGTGCTAACAGTACTGCCAGGACACATCTCCAAGATGACTCCATGAATATCTCCAATGGGAAAATATCCCAATGGGATATAGCATCAGTTAAATATACGGATCTTCACTGTTGTGTCAGACCTTTGATTTCATTTTCCTGGGATCAGATTTCCAGTGAATTTCCCAGATCACTGTTTCTGTGTATCTCAGAACATGTTTTAGCTAGAATCTAGTAGATCATTAGTCCCAACACAGAAGGCAACCCCATTGCTACTATAATATCCTTATTCCCTGCAAGGCTGCCAGTCCCTCACTAATTCTAGTACTTCCTCCTCTACTTGAGGCAGTCTCATTTCATTTGCTCTGCCATTTCTTTTTGCTTCACTTATTCCTAGCCCTATAACAAAGATGCCTCTCAGTTCTGTTTCTTCTTTACTAGCACTTAGAGCACCTGCACCTTGCATCTCCTATTTGCACTAAAATGAAGGGAACTTTCCATTTACAGGGGTAATTCTCAGGCTCTTATTCAGCTGCTGAGTACTCCATTCAGCACTCTTCTCACCAGCATAGATTTCTGCTTCCAGATGCATCCACATTTGAAGTAATCATCTTTCTGAGTTCTACCAGACAAGTTTTTATTCAAACAGTAGATTCTTGAAAGAAAAACAGATGCTGTAATATCAATCTACTTCAACCATCAACATTCACTTCAGATGTATTTAAGATTCACAGTGACTGTGGATCAGTGACACCTGCAATGAACTGTCCAATAAGGTCATTCTGGCCTGCAGCCTGCTCCTTGCAGTGCTGCCTCTTGCTCAGTGTTTCTGGGAGTAGTTTTGGCACTAGGCCACTTCCAGGTCCATGATGTTGTAATGGTTGTACATCAGGTTACTTACATTTCTGGGGAGGGACATGTAGTGTGGTACTTACAACAAGAACTAGTTAATGAGCCCTAATCCCCAGTCCTAAGCCAAACTAAGGAGCTCTGGAGAAAAATTAATTATGGTTTTGTTTTTTTTTTTTCTCTGATAGAACAGCTCACAGCTATGCTGCATTTTCATCCAAGAATTCCTCAGACTGGCCAGGAACATTTGCCAACAATCATCTATTTATTTCTAGCTCTTAGCCTTCTCCCCATAAATTCAGCACTCACACCTCTGTCAGACCTGAGCATGTGCAGTGTATCTTTACCAACAGTACAGGAACTCAAAATATGGCCTTTACACAGTGTGGAAAAGACAACATAGCCCTCTTCTTTACATTAAGTCACAGAGCATACGGACACACACAGCAACTGAAAAGCCCCTAAGCTACATATACAATCAGTTCATGTACTTGACCCTTTCTGCTATTGGTAAAAAGCTATGCCTACATGGCTCACCCATTAATGAGGTGTTGATTTTTATTTGAGGGCAAGATCACTAAAAGCCAGGGAACTTTCTCTCTGGACTAAATCAGTGTACAGTCTGTCTCCCAGGGCTTAAGGTATATGGCAAACAGTTTGCCATTGGTAATTGATATACCTTTAATTTTTCTTGAAGTCATTCCCTTAATACAAGTCAAATATGCACAAGTGATACAGTTAATAAGATTTTATAACTGGGTTATCAATATGTGAGAAAATTTTAATACAATTCTGAAGATACTTAACAATTACTTAAATAAAAAAATTATAAAATATTTTACTCTTGTTTTCAATTTGACCCTGTCAAAGATGCAGAAGAAAATGGACCAGCTGGTGTCACTTGCAGTATCTATCCGCTTTCACTTTTGCTCTCCTATATGAAAAGAGTGAATGAAAGAAGATTTAGATTAAGACCAAATACAATTACACCTGAGTGTTTTAGCTGTCTCAAAACATTAATAATAGCCCAGGAGTGTTCTCACATCACCTGCAATTATCAGAAATAGTTTTCTGCATTCTGCCCACTGAATTAATGCAAATATTTATACCATATACTGGTACAAAAGGCTTTAAAAATTCAAGACAGTTTCTAAAGCCTCAGCTCAGGGAGAAAAAAAAATATTCCCACTAGATAACACAAAGGTAGTCCTAATAAATGCTATTTCTCTTTAAAATGCAACTTCTTTCTCTCCAAAATGTTCTGGATTGAAAAATGTATTGAAAAATGTTAAAAATCAGCTTAATTTTTAGGATTAAAAAGATTAATCCCTCAATAACTCTGCAGTAAACACATTGAACAACCTGAATTAATTTACAGTCCAAACCTGCTAACTTCAGCTAAAGAAGTGAAAATTCAGATAAAAAAAAAAATAAAAAAAAGGCAACCCCAGAACTCAGGCACAACACTCACCACAGAAGAAATGCTCAACAACCCGCCTGGAATCTAGCCCTCTTTTGTACCCCAGGTTTACTGTAATTCCATCTCTCAGTAGTTTTTTTAATCAGTACAATATTTCTTGTATTTTGAAGTACCTGTCAAGCAGCATTTCATGAAAAGTGCCTTCTTTCCTGGCTTTTCTAAGAGCTTTTGTATCTTCTTTGCTTATTTTAAGTTTTTTATCTTGAAAACTTTGGAATTTCTTTCTATAAGGGGGAGAAAAAAAAATAAAAAGGAAAATGTCTTTAAAATTTTGTGTTTCAATAAAACAACAGTGATAAGAGTCTTAGTTTCTATTATGCAGCAGAAAACTGGCCTAATAAAATACATCAAACCATCTCAGTACTACCACTGCACTAAGGCTCCTGTAGGTGAAAACTATTCAGGTTTTATTTTTTGTTTTGGCAGTCTAAATAGAAATGAGCCCCTATGTGGTCAGGAATTGTAAAGAGCCCCTTCTTCAACTACTAGCATAAGAAATCAGGGAACAAAAGTGTATTGGATGTAGGTCACAAGGTGCTGACAGTGAGGGAGCTGCAGGGAGTTTTCTCTGTGAGGAAAGGCCGGGAACTGCCCTGTGCTGTACAGAGCTGGCTCTACAACACACCCACTACAGGACACAGCCAAGTCCCATCAGCAAAGCTGGTGGCACCTCTATGAAAATGTATTTAAGAAAGGGCAAAATGCCACACAGGCAGAGGAGAACAGAAAAAAAACCCAAAAGTGCAAAAATGGCAGTGTGAACATCAAGGACAGAGAAAAAGAGGGAGGAGATGCTTCAGGCACTGGAGCAGATATTACCTTTCAACTCATGAATAAGACCATGACAGAACAGGGGAAAAGTGGGAGAGGAAAGGAGTGGCTGAAAGAAACCACTGTGTATTGACTCATACCCCATCCTGCTTTGGGGAGCAGGTAGAGGAATCTGGAGTGAGGGTAAGCTTGGGAGGCGGGGAAGAAAAGGGGGTATTTTTAAATTTTGTCTTTCTTAGTACCAAAATCCATTTAGCAGGCAACAAATTTAAGTAATTTTTCACTGTTGAGTCTGTTGCCTGTGACAGCATCTGCTACATGATCTCCTTGTCTTTATCTCAACCCATGAGCTTTCTCCTCCTATTTTCTTCCCTTGTCCTGCTGAGGGAAGAGCAAGTGAAAGGCTGGGTGGGAGTTTGGCCCTTTCACCAAAGATAGCCCCATGGAGAAGTGAAAAAAGGTACTTGAGCCTGTTACCAGCTCTAAAGTACGTACACATAATTGATTTCACACTGTTTAACGTTTCCTTTGTCTTCTTGTGGAACTTCATCTTTCTTCTTAGCTTCTCTTTCAGCACAAGTACGAATCTAGTAATTGAGAAAAAAAACCCAAAACAACCAAAACAAAAAACACCTATATTATAAAATTGTAAGCTACAGGTTAAAGATGATAACATATCCTTCATGACACAATGAGCCACAGTGACTTTTCAAGTTCACAGCTTTCTAACTGGTTAACTAGAGACTACTGCAATCCAAGCAAGAGTTGCCTGAAATATGGGGAATATTAAGTGTAATCCTTAATACTACTGAGACATAATTGCCTTCATCTCAAAGGAGCACCATTACAGTTCTTAGTTTTGGCAGAGACAATTCAGAGATTGATCTAAAAATATTATTGCTCTGACTAGCAGACACCTACCTCTGTGTGGAGAGACATATATTTTCCATGTTCAGATAAAGTCAAGATAGTCTTTTTAGATTTTCCTAAAAGATCTCCCCTTCTGCATCACTCTGATAAACCCTTCTCTGTCCCTGATTCAGTAATAATTCATCTCTTCCATACCAAGCTAATTAGAACTACATGGAATATCACATAGATAGTCTTGCCCTTTAACATCTTGCCCTTCTGGAGTGGTAAAATATCTTCCTATCTCTACTGGAAGTACTGAGAATTTATGCAGCCTTGGTGCTCATTTACCTTTCTTGTGGCCAAATCACTTGACAGCTTACAGAAAGCAATTATAACTGTATTAACAGTAAATTGTGGCACAGAGACACCTGCTTGTTTGAATATCCCTCCCAATCCTGTATTAATTGTAGAAGTTAGTGATTACCTTTATCATTTCTTCTTCCCCTGCAGTTTTGCTTTTAGCTTCTATATCTCCCTCTTCATTACATCTAATAAAACGGCTATTTGCTGCTAGTAATGCCATTTTCTTCTGCAGAAATAACATCCCACATTGTTAGAATAATGAGATTGTATATAATCCTTGATTCATAACATTTTATCCTCTACAATACATCAAAAATCTCTGTAAATGTGTTTTATTCTTTTATATATGGATACTTCAATAGCTAGCCAGAAGACTTGCTGGCTCCTCCGTTCTTAAGATGCTTATAGCTGCCAAAAAGCAGTAACTTGAAATATTTTAAGAACTTCCCATTATAGGAAATGCACTGCAGTTGGGAAAACATAATATTAAAAGTTACAATATGAAAGAGACTGCCAAACAGTTTTACTTCACAGTCAAAAAATATCAGCATAGATTAATTCAAAATACAGTCAAACACTGGGAATGTCAAATGAACTTTTCCAAATAGCTTACATCTTGGAAGACAGGTTCCCATTGCTCTCTTGATCCTATTGCATCGGAACGTCCAACAACGAGTCCATCTGAATTTATACCAAGATATTTGCCATAACCAGATTTCAGAGCAATCCTCAAAGAGAAAGTGCAGGAAAAAAAATAGAATGTTTTTAATTTATGCAATTCCCAACATGCAAGTTACCACAAACACATTTATTATTAGACAATGTATTTAAAGAGAGTATTAAAACATGTATTCACACAGAAAACAAAGACAGTTATCAAACAAAACTTGAAACACTGTTAAAGGAATTACCTTGTATCAGACAACTTTACTGCTGTAAACTGCTCAGGAGGACTAGGGCCTTCATCATCTGAGGAATGAATTTTCCATTAGTTAGGTATGAAGTATTAAACATAAAATATTTTAGCCTATTAATACTGCAGTTTCAAAAGGAATTAAACACTGACCATTGCTAAATACTATTCTTTAAAATTCTCCTTTTTTGAGAATTCACAGTTAAAAAAGCAATGCAGGTGCTCATTTATGTTCATGTATTTAGAGTGCTTAAAACAAGACATAAAGATGATCCTTGCATAAAGAAATTTGCAGTTGAGAATGTTTTATAATTCTCCTGGTGGCTTTGAAAACCTTAACTTCCTTGTAATGTTACTTTTTTCTTAACAAAATGCATTATGGTTCAAGCTATTGTAACTCAGCTCAGTATCCTAAAAGCTACTAGCCTCTCCATCCCTCAAAACCAAAATGAGAGAATATTGCCATCACTGGTTTGATCTCATCCTGGAGGTGAAACATACACTCTGTCAGGGTTCTGGAATAGTCTGTGCCTGAGTGATGGCTCTCAAATTCAAAGAACAAGCTAATTATCCCAGCACATTAGCAGCATTCTTGTGCAGTTACAAAACAAGCATATTGAGAGAAGATGCAGCAATAAGCCTTAAAACTCATCTGCCTTGAATTTCACTCTTCAAATGATGCCATAAAGATTTTATAGGATTTAATAAAAATTATACTGCTTTTTATCCAGCAAGTGGTATGGCCTTTAACAGGTAATCATCTCCAATGCAGTTCAATTTATTATACACATAAACCATGGAGAAACTAGATGAGTGAAACTGATTGGTAGTCATTAGGTTTAAGTCATCTGCATGCTTCATCTATAACTACTGCATTTGTAGTAAACTGCTTTCAGATGTAAAACTGCTTGCCTTTAAGTGATGTTAGTTTTATGCTTTTAGGCATTTCATTGTTCAAACTGCTTATTTTCAAATTTTCTGGAACAAACCTTTATGTGGTGCTCCAAGTGTAAACAAGCCATTGTCAAGGGCGTGGATGTAAGCTCCTTTATCCATTTCTATAGCTATAGTTCCTGTAATTTCACCAAAATTACTGATAGCCCACCAATTTCCTGTAATACAAAACCATGACAGTTCATTAACCAAGTAATCCCAACTTCTTACAGCAGTTCAAGAGATGATATATGTCTTCTCTGAAGAATTTGAAATTCTAAAGATAAAATTTCTATTTGCTATCTTGAGATCTGTGTGCACTATTTTATAGTCCAGAGCCAATTTAATGGTGAATGGTGTTGCTGCTGCATCAGAAAGTCCTGCTCTTATCCCTACCCTGTCATCCCTGGTTACAAGCTCCTGTGCTTTATCACTTTTTTCTGTTACTCTATAGAGCAAGTTGATTTATTCAGATGACACAGCAAACAAACACCTTGCAAGGAAATTGTTGGGTTTTTTTTCCCCCTCTTGATCAGTCTCCTGCAGTTTTGGGGTCATATGCAATCATTATTAAGTACTCCAGCAAAACAGAAGCAAATACACTATTTCATCTTGCTTTTAAATTACTTCATGTGAGCTGTAATCCTGGGACTTCAGTTGTTCAAGCCAATCTGTGTTTGAACATTTGAGTCCCACAGAATCCTACCAAAGTTAAAGGTAATCCTAGCCACGTGCATGACTCAGAATTATGACTTTTATATTTTTTTGAACAGTAAAATTTTCTCCTTGTATATTGTCTTACAAATATTTCCTACCTGATTAAGATAATAAGTACTTTCAATTATTCAATCTGAATATGGTGTCTTTTTTCCACATGATAAATTTGGCAAGTTAATCTGCCATGAGCAGAAATAACCTTTTCCTGTCTTTATACAATACACAGAACTATTTGTCTTGTCCTACATAGTCAGGGATCACATGTATGAATTCAATGTATGAATTTTCCAAATTTCTCCCACTTTTTTGAAATCTGGCTAAACTAAAGAGTACAGAATATCTGTATCATTCTTCTAATGTAAGGCACAAGAGCCCGTTTTCTCATAATTTTTTTTTAACACAGGAACAAGGATGACTTCCCCCTGCCCTATTTTATCTTATGCTTATATACACATAATAAAAAAATTATCTTTATCCTGTAATGTGCACTGTGCTACAAAACACCTCTGTATCTCTCATGATTTTGTGGTTCTTTCTAGCTGTTTTTGTTTGTGAAGTGAACTGTCATCAATCAAGAACATGACAGTGCCAAGGGGCAACACTGTAAAGTTATTGTTCATGACTATACACACTTTGATCATTCTATTTTACGAAAAAGTAGTTATGAGTAGTTATATTTTATTACTGGTTAATGTTTGTGTCTTCAGTTTCAATTTAACTCAATAAGTAACTGCATTACAGTGCTTAAAAGTCTCTCCTCCTGCAGCAAATACCACTGGGGGGTGGTGGTACTGGAGGAGATATTCAATCTGATAAGCACTTTCGGATTATCTAAGAATATATTTAGCTAAAAAAAAAAAAAGTGGAAAATCCATCCCATTAGCATCAGAAGTTCCACTTGGAGTCTAGGAAGATCCCAATATACAAATAACATGTTGTGAGAAATAGTTATAAATCTCTATAGGAACTATACTTAGTTTACAAAGTCCTATAACAATCTCTTTAGCTTCTGCTATATCCCCTACAGCTTCTATTCTGTCACGTAACTCCCGGAATATTGCTCACCAACAATATCAAGCTGCTCTGCTGCATCCTCCTCCCTTTTCCTTTTCTTCTCCTTGTGTTTTTTCTTGCTGCAAGAAGAGATGCAAAGAAATGAGAACGAGCCTCCGGCCCGGCACTTTCACCCCTCTCTCTCACGGCGTCCCGCCCAGGCCCTGACGGCAGCCGAGAGCCCAGGGCCCGACCCCCTGTCCCGGCCGGGAGCCCAGGGGTTCCCGCCGCCGGGGGTCGGGAAGGGGCGTGCGGGGCGGCACGGCGGGCGGCGCGGGGCAGCACGGAGGGCGCTGCGGGGAGCCCCGGGCTCCCTGACCCGCGCTGCGGCAGCCGCTGGCCCGGGGAAGGGCGGCGCGGCAGGCGGCCCGCTCCTCACCTCTTCTCTTTCGACCCTTTAAGGACGAGCTTAGTGGACTTAACGCAGGAATACTCCGCCATGTCGGGAAGCTCCGGCGTACAGCGCCGGCTCGGCTCCGCCCCGCGCCCGGGCGGAAGCCTTCGGACCGCAGCGCTGCTTCCGCCGGGCCGTGAGCAGGGACCGGCGGTGTCGGTGTTGCCTCGGAGCATGTTCGGGGTGCCGGACACGGAATTTGGGAGGCGGGGCGTGGTGGCAATAAAACAAGAAGAGTTTAAAATTACGTTTAAGAGCCTGTCCCTCGGCACCTTCCTCTTCTGAGTCTGGCTTGGCTCCCTGAGTTCCTGCAGCGCTTTGCAGGACTGCAGGCAAAGAGCGCCGAGGAACTTAGCGCTCAGAGCTTCCTCTGCAACCTGTGCGTGTGTGTAGTATAAAACGTGTAATGGGCATCAGCAGAGCCCTGAAATGTGATCCTTTTGCCGAGGGCACCAGACCTTGCCTCAGTGGCGGTGTTACACGAAGTGGGGTGCCTGGCAGTGCTGGTGCGGGAGCAAAATCTTCGAGGGAAGCACATGAAGACAAGCTGGGGAAATGAAGCTTGTAAATCAACAAAGTGCACCAAGCTAGGGGCAAAATGAGGTTTAAGACAATTTTTTCCCCATCCTGTTAGCCACCTGGTATTCCACAGAATAAAATCTACCTCAGGCTTTCCCCTGGGGATATAACCACATAACCATTTTTCTCACATTTTTAAGATACCAATAATCCTTCTTTGGGGAGCAGCCTTACTAGCACATGAGTGATTAGAATCCCTATTACAGCAGTAATTTGTGTTTAGTCCTCTGCTGTTTCTACTTCACACTAATGGAGTTTGTGCCCAAAAGGCTGCCTGCTGACTACCATAGCTGGTCAAATGAAAAATACCATCCCTATCAAATCTTGTCTTACAGGTACACATACAGAGATTGTATTCGATTGCTTCCTTCTGGTTTCTGAGTTAATTTCCTATCTACACTTGCAAGTTCTCAGTACCTAAAATGTATCTTCTACAAATAAGAAATGAGAGTCTTATACATGGCTCTGTAAAAGCTTTCAGAATCACTGAAAGCATGGCCTGGTGATAAAGCTTGGCATGTATGAAGTCCCAATGAAACTGACCCTGCAGTTGGTGAATGACTGCAGGTCATTCCACAGATACTTTAATTGGATCCAATTCTCTGCCTTTTCTCACCAAAATCCTTTAAATTTCTCTCTGCATGCCTAAGATGATGAACCCCATATTTTTGTCTGTGAAGCTGTAGTGGTTACACCTGCCATATTAAAATGAAAACAACACTAATGGACTTCTGGGAGTTTTTGGCAATTCCCTCATTTTGGAGCTTTGGGGAGAAGGTGGTTGGGAGTAAGCATGGGGCTTGTCAGCAAAAGCAATACCTGAATCAAGCTACTGGTGCATGTAAATTCAGAATGCTTTTTTTGTGTGTGTCTCAGGCATGCTACTTCCCTACTAGTGTTGTGGTTTTTCACTGGAAGACAGTCATCTCCTTGATCAGTGTTTGGGAAGTGGATAACTTGAAGCAGTGTGTTGCTGTGGTAGACAGTATGTTACTTGACTGATTTATGGACTTACCAGTCCCAGGAACTTGCATCTTGCAATTGTTTATTCGAGTAAAAGCTGAAAAAATAGGTAGAATTGAAAGCTGCAGACAGTGATGGACAGCTTGCTGGTCTCTGCATGGAGCTGTAATGAGGGAAGTATTGCATTAGCAAAGTCTTGCATCAAATCAGGTTGTGAAGGTCCTATACATATTTGTCTATGTGAAGGATCAGAGAAGATCCAGATTTCCAGTACAGGATTGAATATATAGGTGGACTATTAGCAATCTATTCTTTTATTTCAAACCCACCCTCAAGTACATTCTATTTTCTATTCTCATGTTTCTAGAGATTATTGCCTGAATTGTTGAAAACTTTTGGTAGTGTCTTAGAATTTTGTAACCAGTAATAGAGTGGTTGTTGGTTAGTTTGTTTCCTTGTTTTTGTTGGTAGATACAATGGCTTGTTCGCTGATGAAACATTTAATAATCATAAAATCATAATCACATGGTTTGGGTTGGAAGGGACATTAAAGATCATCTAGTTCCAACCCACCTGCCATGGGACCAGGTTGCTCAAAGCCCCGTTTGACCTGACTTTGAACATTTCCAGGGCATCCACAACTTTTCTTGGCAACCTGTTCCAGTGTCTCACCATCCTCACAGTAAAGAATTTCTTCCTAATTTCTAATGTAAACCTACTCTCTCTCAATTTAAAGCCATTACCCCTTGTCCTATCACTACATGGCCCTATCCATGTCTCTTGTAAAAGTCCCTGTCCAACTCTCTTTAGGTACTGGAAGTTGCTCTAAGGTCTCTCTGGAGCCAACTCTCTTAGCTTTTCCTCATAGGAGAGGTGCTCCTGCCCTTTGATTGTCTTCATGGCTCTCCTCTGGACTTGCTCCAGCAGGTCCATGTCCTTCTTATAATGGGGGCCCTGGAGTTGGACGCAGTACTCCAGTGGGGTCTCATGAGATCAGAATGAGAGGGGGAGAGGTACCCTCTGTGACTTGGGCTGTGTGGCTGGAACACTTGCTGGCGAGGACCAAAGCAAAAAAGTTGTTGAATACCTCAGCCTTCTCCACATTTCGGGTGACCAGGTCTTCCATTTCCTTCTGGAGAGGGTCCACATTTTCCCTAGTCTTTGTTTTATCACTGATGCACCTATAGAAGCTTTTCTTGGTGCCCTTGACATCACTGGCCAGATTTCGTCCTCTCAGGGTTTAGATTTCCTGGCCTGATCCCTGACTACTCGGCCAATTTCTCTATGTTCCTCTCAGGCTACCTATTGCTTCTTCTACCCTCTATAGGCTTCTTCTTTGTGTTTGAGTTTGTCCAGGAGCTCTTTGTTCATCCATGCAGGCCTCCTGGCATTTTTGCCCAGCTTCCTCTTTGTTGGAATGCATCGCTCCTGAACTTAGAGGAGGTGATCCTTGAATATTAACCAGCTTTCTTGGGTGCCTCTTCCTGCCAGGGCTTTATCTCATGGCACTCTACAAAGCAGATCTCTGAAGAGGTGAAAATCCTTTCTCCTGAAGTCCGGGGTAATGAGCTTACTATACTCATTCCTCCTGGCTGCCCTGAGGAACTCGAACTCCACCATTTCATGGTCACTGCAGCCAAAGCTGCCCTTGAGCTTCACATTCCTTACCAGCTCCTCCTTGTTGGTGAGAACAAGGTCCAAGCACAACACCTCCCCTTGTTGGCTCTTCTGTCACTTGGAGGAGGCAGTTCTCCTTTTAGCCAATATATTTGTGTCTCTTCAAGCTAATTGCTCAACACTGAGCAATTTTAGCAAATATGATTGTATATGACTCTTATCACTAAATACCTGTTTTGCTGATTCTATCAGATGCCTATCAGGCAAATATTTTAGTAAAGGGAATAAGAAAACAGAGAAAGCAATTACATCAGAATTAGAAAAAAGCACAGAGGAGATGAGTGAAGCAAAAAAGAATGTCAGCATGCTGATCGCTCAGCAATCCTAGCATACTGGCTTGCCATTCAGTGCTTATTTTGTGGTTTATTTTGAATTCTTTTTAGGCTTTGATTCTGTGGAGAGCAAACCTGCAGGAATTCTTTATTGTTTTGTTAACTGTACTGTAACTTTACAACTTTATTTAAGATAGATTAATATTTTTTGACTGCTCAACTGTGCAACCTTAGTATTTGCAGAGTATTTGTACACTTTTGTCAAAGTGGGCCAGTGTCCACTGATACACCATGACTAGCACTTCATAGTACACAAGTGGTTGCCTGAGAGGTCATATGAGAGAGGAAAAGGTAAGAATATAAAGCATTTATAAGAGATTTAATAGCTTAAAAGTTATTAGGAATTATCTAAGTTAGATATTTAGGTTTTTATTGTTAACTTAAAAAAAACCAAGAACAATTAAAGCAGTTTAATGTTTATTATATGGTGGAACTACATTTTGCTGTTTGTCCACCAGATGCTGCTATAGCCCCAAAAATAGATGCAGAGTAAGAAATCTGAAAAAAAAAAGAAGTAGTTTTTATTTTCATTACAAGTCACCCTTACATATTGTGATGCTGGAAAGAATTACACACGTGCTTATATTTTGCGTAGGGAATAGTCCCAGTGAGTTCAATTAAGCAGCTCATTCTGTGTAAAGTCAGTTGTGGTTGTAAGCTTTCTTAGGATGGGGATGTATCAGTTATGTTTGCTATTTTCGTAATTTGCTGTTTCCCCCATTATGAAGATAAAGAGAGAAAGACAGAAGGACAGAGACAATACATTTCTTATTTTAATAGAAATGTGGGGTTTTTTTCAGGCTTTCATAATGTAAAATATATTTTCTTGTTGATGAGTATAATTTTATTTAAAATTCTTAAATTTAGTGACTACAGCAAGAAATAGGCAGCAGTAAAGTATATGCAGACGGTGGTAAGACCTTTCCCTGCATGGCAAAGCAATGGCATCAATCAGAAAACTGTATCTAAAATGGTACCACTTTAGAAAACTATTTAAACTCTAATTTGCTAGTTAGTATTTTTGAAATTAAAACATTTCCAATATGTCCTGGCTGTGATTGTTTAAAAAAAAATAACAGTTGTTTTTCTTTATGGCAATGGAAATAAATGGAGCAATTGTAGAAAACAAATCACTTTTTTAATGACTAGATTTTCCTGCCAGCTTGGAATTTGCCGCATGTGCATTTTGTTTTGAATGCCTAAAGAGTGAAATCATTTGCCATCTCTCATGCAAATGGGGCAGATTGGCTGAGGTGTCATTTGCAAAATGTGCACTTGCATCATTCCCGTTTGAAGGGGATCATTACAAGCAATGTTTTCCGTAGACACTCAGGATTGATGGAAGTGGAGGGCTGAGACTCGGCGTCCATGGATATAGTCTAGTGTCATAAAAGCCTGGACCGAAACTGGGGTGCTTTGGAGTTTTCTCTCATCTTGTTTATTTATGCTAGGAAATATTAAAATACCTCCCCAAACCAGAGAAACTTGAATTAGCTCTCTTGATAGCCAAGTTGGCAGATTATATGTTTTTTTCCCCTCTTTTGTTTGTAAGTGTGGGCCCCATGTGAAATATTGAAGCTCCTGACTAATGTAGCAGCCAAGATCGATATAGTTTTGTTTACTCATTTACATAAGGAGTGAAATCTGATGTGAGTTAGAACCAGAGCAACTATATTTTAATTTTTCCCCAGTGGGACAAAGTACATACGCTAGAATGTTGTGGTGGTTTCTCATAATGTTCAGTAGCAGTTGTGTGAGAGTGTTGAAGCTTCTCTAGGACATGATGGTGCATACCACACTGGCATAACAGATGTAAATAAAAAGCTAATTTGATTCTTAGCATTTTTAATACTGCATGCTGAAAATGCTTTTATTATAACTTCCAAATTTTAAGTGTGACCAGAAATTACCTGTTTTAAAACAACCAAAGATGTTAATGTTAGAGTTTTAGCACAAGTAAATAGTTATTCTCAAAATTTCATTTTCCCTACTCGTCTTATTGCGCAGTACTTAGATTATTTGGAAAATAGGAAGGGTTTCTCAGCCTGTCAGGAACAGGGTGGAGCCCCAGCTCAGATTCCCCAGTCCTCAGCATCCCTTGTACAGAGGAGTGGTGTTGGTTCTAGCTTCTTAGGTGCTTCTGCTTTACCTGGTCACTCCCTCACTTTCCTCTGTAAAGTTTTGTAGTGACATTTTTGTAGCTGGCTGGATCTTCTCAATATCTCTTTCCCCAGACATTGAGACCCTGCTCTGCAATTTGGCAGTGAGGGACAGAGCAGTCACCAAAATCCCTTTCTGCTGGACACTGAGGGAATGCAAAAGAGAAATGAAAAGGCAACTGCAAATGTACAGTGGTCTCATGCAGATGCCAACTCTGTGTGGTGTTTACTTGGGCTCAGACCTTCTGGTTTCTGCTTGTCATCCCAAATGCCTTAGCATGTGTACCTCTTCAAATTCTGCTGTTCTTTTCTACTAGTTGCTCTGATTTTTATCCTCATGTTCTAAGGAAAATTTTTGTGTGTGAACACCTTTGTCTCTTTGCCTATTAGTCTGTGTTTCTGTATCAATTTTTTTTTTAACTGGCCAGTTTTGTTACAATTTAACAGACACAATCACAACAATGATTGAAATCTGTTGAGTTCTGAAACTATTGTTAGGTAAGTGGGAAAAAGACCTGTAACTTCCCTGACGGAGGAAAAGGTTGCAATAAGAACTTCCATCTTACTAGAGATGGGAAGAGAACCTTCATGCAGAAAGGAGTCTATGAAGAAAAACTCCTAATAAATCATCGGACACTAATGAGTGACGAATCAAACTGCATTACTTCCAGTGCTTAAAAAACCTATTGCTATGTACTGTAATTTCGATTTTTATGGTATGGAAATTTGATTCTGTAAGTTGAGTGTATGATTTTTGACATTTCCTGAGAAATAGCTATCATGTTCAATGCAAATGTGGTTGAAAACCCCTTTCCTTATTTGCTGATACTGTATGGCAAATGCAGTCTCAACTATAAATTAAGAGATGATGAATTTTTGTGGCAAGTTACCTGCTTTGTGCTATGTGTTCATATGCAGACTTTTCCCTCTCTGGGACATGCTTTTTTTTGGTCTCCAGTGAGCCTTGTTTCCCTTGTTATATGTGGCTGAGTTTGTTTATCTCATTAGGAAAACCACAAGATCCATGGGGGAAAGATTTTCTGTTTCATGTATAAGTAGCACTGTTGTGGTTGTTCTTTGTTAGCCTATAACGAAGTTTAATTTAAATACGGTTTTTAACTGGTGCTTTTATTTTTTTTTTAATTGAGTATTTCAAAACCAGTTTCTTTCTTTTCGTATTTCTTCTGTGATTTAGTAAGAAATAAACAGGTGGCTTTGCCTAGTTTTGAAGGGTGTACTCACATTCACAGCATTCCTTCTGAGAAGGGACTTATGAAGTGTAACCCTCCCACCCCTCCCAATAATCTGTGGCTCCCTTTTTGGCTCCGTTTCCTCTGAGACTACATGGGTGTCCTTTATAATTTCAATGGAGATATGAGTTGGCAAGACTTAAAAGAAGAATGAATCTGTGGCAGGGTATTTCTTTTCAGTGCTGCTGTCCTCCTGGCCATAAAACTGCACCCTTTTCCTTTGTAAATTATGTAAAATTCTTGTAAAATTTCTTTCTGCATTTTTTTTTCTATCAGGACTGGAACATTTACCTGCTATGATTGTTTGCATTGCCCATTTGAATTTGAAGAGCTGCTGTGATTTTCTTCTCTTATCCTCTTCTCCAGTCCTCCTGATTCTGTGTAATTTGTCCTGAATGCAGATGCTCTTCCATAAAAAGACAATTTTTACTAATGCAGTGGCAGGGGATGTCTTGTAAAAAATTCTTTTGTGTGGACAGCAGTTGTGGAGGTAGAAGGGAGACCTGTAGACTATTGCATATAGAAAAGGTATAATCTAGGCAAAGATACAAAAAGCTTTTTGCTCTGGAGGGATTTCTGAGCTATTCATTTTCCTTGTTCACTCACTTCCTTTTAAATGTGTAACATTTAAGTTACAATGGATCTACTTGGGGGGTTTTTTCCCTCCTTGGGCCAAATATAAAAGAGAAATAAGTACACGTAACTATTGCTCATTTGCGAGGGCCTGACTCAGACTGTCCTACTTGTTTTTTCATCCAGAGAGCCTCCAAATGTTGACATTATTTATTAGATTATGAAGAAGTTAGAGATGAAAGGCAAATGTAGAACTTCCTGATCTTTGCCCTTATCAGGACTATCATCAGTATCTTGTTGTACTTTTGTTTTTAATTTTGCCCATCGCATATCTAGTAAGTCTGATTTGCCCAGACTTTTGTGTTATACTTTCTAAAAGCAACACAAGCAGAACAAAACAGGTTTACAATCATCCCTTTCTTCTTGACATTAGGAAAATAAAGTTTCTAACCCATAGCACAGTACATATGGGAGCTCTTTTGAAATATGGCGGCTGGAGATGGCAGCATTCACCATCCTAATGCAGCTTGCCCTTTCTTTAAAGCTTCAGTAACTGGAAGGAATGAATGATGTCAAATTTTTAGCTTCCACTGAAAAAATACAATGCAAACTAGAATTCCTGTCCTTCGTGGATATGACAAAGAGACATAAAACCTGATTGTAAGAGTTTAAAATTTTGAAAAGCAGAACAAAAGGAGAGCACATTATATTTCTTTTATATACTGCATTTAAAGCCATTGTTGTGAGTTTTGTAGCCTGACTAATGATTGTTGAGTGTTTTGGGTTGGCAACATCTGTTCACTTGTGTCCTGTCACATTAAGTAAGTGGGAGTTGAAACTGCTGATCTTCCCAAGTTCTGATCCTGAGAGAAAAGGAGAGGGAACATTTCAGTATGCATTACCTGCTTTCAGACTGTTTTCCCCATAGCGTACCCTTGGTGTACATCAGTGTTTTTCTTACAGTCTAGATGCAGCACAAAATATTTTTTTCCCAATTAAGCTTTATTTTGCTGAAGGGGTCTCTCCTGCTCCTGAAATCCCAACTCTAATTTGCCAAAGATAAAAATAACCTTTTTGCTGTCACAGCTTCATGAAACTATGTTGTGACAAGGCATGATCTGGTTTAGATCTTAAAAGGTGAGATCTGTGAGACTGGCTAAGGTGTTTCAGTGCATCCCAGAGTACTGGCTGGAGTGGAGTCCTAGGAAATAATCCATGAAGGATTTCTGGCATGTGCAGTAGATGGGGTGTAATTTATACAATTAACTTCTTAATGGAGCATTGAGCTGTATCCATAGTGTTCTTTGGCCTTTTAGGGTGCTGGAATCCCTAGATGGTGTGTGTGAGGATTTGCTGTAACCAGTCAGCACTAGACCTGAAATTCTCCCAGACCTGCTTCAGATGTTTAGCCCTGTGGCAGGTAGGAGTTGGCCTCAGTTCTGGTTACATTGGTCTCCAGGGGGATAATTCAGCATTGGCAAAGTACATTGATGCCATTGTCTTGGTTTGCAGATGGCCAAGATCTAGCTCAGATTTCATCACTGCCTGAGGTGTCCAGAATTGCCTTATCTAGGAGGGACAAAATGTCTAGCTCTGCCAGATCCATGAATGCAACATGTATTTTTTCCAGTATCTAGTGGAAAGCAACAAGTGGTCTAGTTAAAAAAAACCACCATACTTCCCAGAGCCTCAGCAATACCAACAGGCAATCTGTGGATCTATGGTCAGAAATGTAGGCTGTGCATTGCACCTCACTTTCCCCTGGAGACAGGGGAAAGACAGATTCCCTCTGTTCTGAGCAAGGGAAACAATCTGCCCCAGCGTGTGCAGAGGCCCCCTCACCTAGGGACAGGATGCAAGAGGATGGCAACTGCATCTGGCTGAAGTTAGAGTGAAAAAAGAAAAGAACAACAGTTCATTCTCCTCCCCTCCCTCTCCCCCCCCAGTGTCATGAAATTCAAGGAACATGGTTATGTTGTTTAAGTAGAGCAAGTTTTTTAGTGTAAAAATAATGTTGGTAATCCTGTGGTGTGAAGCAAGGAGGGAGCCCTGCAAGGCAGACCACTTAATAATCCTTCAGTGCTCCTTTGCTGTGCTGGGACATTAGAAAGAAGAGAGGATGTTTATGAACAGGTCAGTCTTCTCAGGGGTTGACAGAGTGTGTAAAGGACTGTCCTTCTTGGTAGCAGTGTGTAATAGTCAAGATTCACATCTTGACATAATATTTTCAAATATTATTTGAAACACTGTTCACAGTAGTTTACTGCAACAGTGTGGAAAGCTTCAGCATCAGTTCAGACTTACTGTACTTCTATGTTGTGCTTGGGTTATGGGTAGAGACAGATTACTGACAGGAAGACAACAAACACTGATCACATTGTGACATGAAATGCTAAAGGCAATGAGAAACAAAAGTAACCTATGGGATCAAAGTGAGTCCAAAACATCACATTTATTAAAAAGCAAGGGTTTGTAGGAGTGTAAGACCCAGCTCACCCCTACCCACACCTGCAAATAGAACCTTTGTCCACCAAATGACAGTGATAACTCTAAGAAGATAAAAATAGGAAGAATCTTCTAGATGCTGTGTGAAACCCCCTTCTTTGCTTTACCTAGCAACTATCTGGCCCCTCCGACCTGATGGTGCCAGGTCTTTTCTCCCTCTGCTTCTCAGGGAATGAGTGGTGATTAGAGATGCTAAGAAGATTTGCAGACATCATCTTTTGTTTCCTCTCCTACATGTGGAAGTGTGTGAAGGAACTCCCCAGACTTGGTGCCAGTGATGTGTATGTTTGAAAGAGCACCTAAAAAGCAGTTGTGGCTTCAAATGTGATGCTGGATTGAGCAGCAGTGATCCATTTGATTAGTTCTGCTCTCTCCAGCAGGTAGATACATGTTAAGACAGGATACCGAATTTACACTGTCTGTGTTGATGCTGGTTTGTCTGTATCACTTACTGCCATGACTACAGCTTCTAACAGGCTGACTGCCTGAGTATTTGCCTGCTTTTGTGCCTTACTCTGCTCTTCTCTGAAGTTGATGAACTTGAGAGTCAATTATGTTTAAACCTTGGTAGCAGTGATACCTTCACACAGGGGCATGTCAGTGTGGGAGTGCAATTCAAGTGAAAGGAACCTGGATGTGGTGGGGTTTCCTAAAGGTTACTCGTGAATCCCTTGCTAGCGGAAAGAGGAAGAGCAGTTGAAGACAGTTGCTTTTTCAAATGCCTCCTTGGATGTTGGTGACAGAGCACTGATTTTATCTGGATGCATAGTGGTGTCTTATGCCTCCACAAAGTGTCTCCCTACAGAAAGTCTAGGGAATAATCCTGGCTGGACTGATGTCATGGGTTTGCCTACTGCTGGAATTGTGGTCTACTCTTGGCATGAGAAAGGTGATGTAGCCATCCTCTTGGCTGATGTCTGAAAGGTCAGATCCTTGGGGTTTCCTGTTTCTTCCTCCTCTTGAAGTGCAGTAAGATTCCCTATGCAGGCTGCATGCCTTCATTCATTCCTGAAACATAGTCAGCTCATAGAAATATTGCCTTCTATGGCCTCCCATATCCCATAAAGAGCTGTAGACATCTCTCTTTTATTTTATTTTTTAACATTAATTTGGCATGGATTTTAAATCTGTTACAAACCTGAGAATGGAATCAGGCAATTTCCTCAATTGTGTGCCAGTTTCTGGAGACTGTGATGTGTCCATCTGGCTTGGAGACAGTTCCCTAGTGCTGGGATCATACAGTACCTCAGGCTATTGTCTCAGAACAGTTAAATAGTATTGTGAGTTTGTTTCTGAGAGGTTGTGTACTTTGTGTGTAGCACAGGATGTGATGGACAGATGGGAATGGAATCAGTGTCAAAGTGAATCCACAGCAAGCTCTATCTTGAGCAGAAGATATTGGCAGACTTTGAATTCTGAAGTTGGGAAGCAGGTAGAGAACGGAGTCATGAGAATACTAATGAAGATGTATTTATGGAGCTTTTTAGATTCCAGTGAAATATCAGTAATCTAACATTACATGGAGAGGATTTAGCCCTTTAGTCATACCAGTAAAAATGATGTGGATCTTGAGGCAAAATCTTTCAACCTAAAATAGAAACAAGGAAAAGGACAGTATGTGATTGGATTCATATTGTTCATATTTATGAGTTTCATCTAGCAGCAGAGAAAGCTCATATGGATGTATTTTCTCTTAAAGAGAAGTTGTAAAGGCAAAGAAGTATTTTCTGAAATGTTTTGAAAATTTGTGCAGAAGACTTGTTTGCCTACTCTGTAGCTAACTTTCTAGCTCTAATTTTATGTATCACATCATGACTAAACAAGATAATGCAGACCTATGGATCAGCCCTATTTGTCTTTTCCTTTATTTCATTGACTGCACAGAGGGGATGTATATGCTGGAAAGTTCAGATCGAAAAGCTATTCTGTAGCCTGGTTGGAACCCAGCCCTCTAGTAAGCACTCAGTATTTTGCCACAGTAGTGCATGCGACTGATAGTTTGCTGATTGGTTTGTAGTTCATATCATCTTCCATTACCTCCTTTAGAAGGCCACTGAGGGCATTATTCTGTTTTTTTTCAGTGTTGTGCAAAGCAAAACAATGAATGCTGAATCAATAAAATAATCCACGGTTTAGCTGCTCTAAGGCAAAGAAAAAGCAATTTAAAACTATAAATTATTTATTTTTATTAAGGCATTTTATTGACACCAGCTTTTTGTGTTTTACTTGAAATATTATTTGGATCCCATTTATGTGAAAGTCTTTATTTGAAACTTTTTTCAGACTTAAATTAATAGATTAGTTCTAGTAGCGAACCAGTTGGAGTTCATCAATTGAGAACAACTGTACAGAGTCTCTAAGCTAGGCTGGATTTGAAGGGTTTAATTTTAATCATAGTCTGAGAGCTACAGCTGCTTCATGTTTGTTTAGTAATAGAATTGATGAGCAGCTAATTTGAAAGGAAAGCTCAAGCACAGGTGTGAAATTCCTCATGGGTATAAGAGAACTGGCCCTGAAAGTAGGAAGATGGTGCTGAACATATTGCTCTACAGTAAGGCAAAGAGGTTTTTGTTTAAAAATTTCTAACCTAGAACACGTGGCATAAATCCCTTGACCCAAATATCCTTCACCTTTTTATCAGAGCACTTAAGTGATTATCCAGTATGTCAGAAACCAGGATTTGATAACCTACTCTGTCGAGTTTTGAATATGTATCTTCAGGTTCCAGGATTTGTGTCCTACTGATAGCAGTGTTCTGAGCAGGTCTTTAATTTTTTCCATATGATGCTATTACAGATTGCCTAGAAAAACTAATAGCAATTTGATTTGAGTTACTACTATCCATTCTATGTACACACAGAGGATGCAGAGGTGTGAATCCTCCCCTGGACTAGTTGCCTCCTTGGACTTTGGGGGAGGGAGGATGTAACTTCTGCGAAAAGTCATAATTGAAAACACCTTTTCTGGCATTTCCTACTAACCAGGTCATAGCTCTGTGGGCTGTTGTGTTTAGTCCTAGCAAATTCTGCTTTTAGTAAAGGTTCTGATTTGTGATCCCTGTCATACTTGCTGTGATTAGCCCAGTGCCCCTGTAGCAGTTACTGTGAGTCAGAGCTCACAGATGAGAATATTGACTTTGACAACCGTCTCCTTAACATCATGTGAGTGTACAGGCTACTGAGTTATGAGAGCTGAGGAGACAACATGTCATTTGCTCTGTTCCCTGTGCTACAAGATTGGTCATCCCTGTGGCAGGTGAATGGGCTGCTGCTCACAGATATTGCTGTCAGTGTTGAACACTTCTGCTATTAGGCCATGGGTGATTTCCATGGGGCAGGATTCCGTAGGAAGGCAGGATGCGTGAGACAGGTGTTGTAGCACAATTGCTATTGCAGTGTTGGAATTCCTTCATGCATCCAGTCCCAAAGCTCCAGTTTACAGCAGGCTAGCATGGAGGAGAGAGCTGTGTGAGATTCAAGAAAATGTCAGGAGACGTTTAAATAGTCCTAAAAGATTTTGAACAGAGTATATGTATAAAAACCCGAGCTGATTCTCTAGTTCTGCAACCTAGGGACAAACTCATGTCAGTGAAAGCATTCTCCAAATTCACATGGAAAGCAGTAAAATACCTTAAAACCTTAATTGCATTAATGACCTCTCCATTTTCTTGATAAGATCATAAGCAGAAATACTGTGCATTGCTATTGTGGTAGAAATTTCCATGTACTCCAAAACAATGGGCCCAGTCTTGGAGGTTCAATGCAATCGCCGGACTGTAGGGATAAAAAATTGGTTCTCTGGCTTAATTAAAAATTAAGTTCATAAAATAGTTTATTATTAGTGAGGAACGTTACCAGAATTCCTGTTAGGTAATTAGATGTTAGTATCCATCTTATTGCAGATGGTAGTGAAATGAAGGTATACAGAGATATACAGATATTTTGAGACTATGCAAGTCAGTGACAAGGGGAGAAAATAATGCAAAAAATCTTGAATTTAGTCTTCTGTGAAATAATCAGATTTGCTGTATTTCCAAGTGTAAAGTCACGCAAATCCTTTTGGAGTTAATTGAACATTATCATTAACTATATTTGAGATGAAGATCAGTGAGGAGAGAGACATACTGTTTCAATTATAGGAACCTGAGTTGCTGCTGCTAATTGATTTTTCCTGCTCTGTAAGAGGAGCTTCTATGATTTGAAACATGTTTAGATACTTTTATAACTGTGGGTTAATAAGGTGAATCATGGATTCCACAGTGCCTTAATATTGTCCAATTCTGATAGGATTTCCTGTTGTTATGGTTATTGTGCTGGCACAGAATTGATTTCATTTCACAAAAATGGAGTAACTGTTTTTTCTGACATTTTAGTTTCACAATACCTGTCTTAGAGAAAACTACTGTGTTGTGAAAGGCATTGGATGCTGTAGTAAGAATAACATCCTGTGCCTGGAAGGCATTGTGAGCCACCAGAATCAATCCAAGAACCTTATCAAGTACAAGTAAACAATAAAATGAAACCCACTTATCTGAACTGGCAGTAGAAATGGACAATATGAGGAGTGCTCACTTAACCCTGTCAGTGCCAGCACAGCAGCAGGAGAAAGTTTTGGATTTCTTTCCTCCTAGTTTCCCTTGTATTCTGTAGGATTCTAGGCTTGTGGGGAGGGAGGAAATGTGTGCATGTGTGTATCTCTATGCACAGATATGCATGTAGGTGAGCTTACAAGCCATCTTCTGTTTCAAATAGCAAAATCAAAACTTTGTTTTTGACTAAGATTTAGAGAACTAATACACCAACATGAAAAGATTGTTTTTCACATGATTTCTGACTACTAATATAAAAATAAAAAAACAGTCTTTGACACAGTCTTAAATAACCCTGTCTGTATGACTTGCTTTACAATAAGAAAGACTAGATGCAGCCTGTGTAACTGTAAAAAGCAGTTATGCTTTGTATGTGATGCAGAATAGAGTAGCAGTCATAATTTATCGAGGACTTGATGATCTCAAGGGTCTTTTCCAACCTGATTAATTCTATGATTGGATCAGTTCTGCTCTCTCCAGCAGATAGATACATATTAAGACTGGATATGGAGCTTACACTGTCTGTGTTGATGCTGGTTTGTCTGTGTCAGGCTTATGTCCATGACTACGACTTCTAACAGGTTGATTGCCTGAGTATTTGTCTGCTTTTGTACCTTACTCTACTCTTCTCTGAAGTCGATGAACTTCAGAGTAGATTTTTTAAGTTAGTTTGGATATGATTTACAGTATCTCTGCTTTTATAAAGCCCCAACACACACAGATAGATTTTTAAACACAGCACAGAGTAGTTGTTTGGCTAGAGGCTTCAGGGTCTGAAAAATTTTTTAGCTATTACTAATACTAGTAAACATAATTAATAAAAGTGAGTTTTATAGTATCTTTTATTAGTACTTGCATTCTAGGATCTTTTTTCTGCCTGATGGCACTACAGCAATAAGATGTTGTATGATTTTAACTTTTTTTCATTGAGTAAGAGGGCATTGTGATCCTGGCAATGTTCTCTACCTGACCCTGGTTGAGTGTGTGGGATGGGCTCAAGGGGCTGGATCTCAGGAGATCCCTTTTGACCTTAGTGATTCTTGGACTGTAAAACAGGAGGTGAGAGAAGGTAACTATGCATTAAGTCATCATTAGTAAATTTAGTTTAAATTCAGTCAAAGAATAATAGTGGGTTAATAAATTCCAACAGAAAATACATAGTATATTCAGCTGTAGAATCATAGAATCATTTAAGTTGGAAAAGACCCTTAAGATCATCAAGTCCAACCATAAACCTAACTCTGTCAGGTCCACCACTAAACTCCAAGTGCCACATCTACACCTCTTTTAAACACCTCCAAGGATGGTAGCACAACCACTTCCCTGGGCAGCTTGTTCCAACGCTTGATAACGCTTTCGGTGAAATTTTTCCTAATATCCAGTTTAAACCTCTCCTGGCACAACTTGAGACTTCTTCCTGTTGCCCTCTAACCCGTTACTTGGGAAAAGAGACTGACACCCACCGTGCTACAACCTCCTTTCAGGTAGTTGTAGAGGGTGATAAGGTCTCCCAGAGCCTCTTTTTCTCCAGGCTAAACAACCCCAGAGCTCAGGAACTTGAATGAGAACACTTGTAAATTGCTAACTGTATGAGGAAAATTTGTAGATATTTAGCTGGATGAAGCACATTGGAGAGAAATTATAAATTAAGAAATTAGAAATTTCTCCTTAGAAATTAGGGAGAAGAATTTTTTATGTGTGAAGATAAAGGATACTGTAGGTCTAGCACCTCAGAACTATCTGCATGCTTTCTCACTAAAAGTGATGAAATTGAGATAAGAGGGATGATGGAAGATAGGTGTGTAAATCGCAGTGCCTGTAAACAGTCTAGGAACTCAATGATGCACTCAAGTGGGGTTGATGAGGTAATTTCCATCTCAGAATTTTCAGAATTGAGAATTGTAGCTTCAGTTGCAAATATTTTAAACAAAGCAAAGAGATGTTCCAGAAGCCAAGAGAGGTAAAAATGAGGAAGGATTTGAGAAGCAGGCAAAAGTCATCATGAAGGCTGCAAGTTAATAAAATTGTCCACAATTGCCTTCAGGCCTACAGACAGAAATGCAACTTTAAAAAGATGTGGATTAAAAAGTCATGAAAATACTACAGGGGTTTTTTGAAAGGTAGATTGCACAAAAATTAATGTACTACTTTCTTTGATTTGGTACCAGATTTTCTAAAAAAAGTTATATATCAAATTTCATCTATTTGGATTTCATTACAGAATTTGATATAGTGACACATAATAAATGATGGCTTAAATTAGAGAAGGAAGTGGTGAACTTGAGAAGTGTTGCTAATGTAAAAAAAAAAAAAAAAAAAAAAAAGAAAAATTCCCAAAATATTTCCAGGAAAAATAGGGAAGGATGATTATCACTGTGGGGTTCCTGAAGAGGTCTTACCTGAAACACTATATGTAGTTATGGTCACTTGTATTCAATACAGAGGAAATGAAAATTGAAGAAATGCAAAAAATTCCTATTAGAATAAAGAGGAAAATGGAGGACATATAAGAAAAGAGTGAAAGAGCTTGACTTGTTTGGCTTAACAAAAGGAAGGCTGAATGGGAGATTTTATAGTTTTCTATGAATATATCAGATAACAAGCAGAAAAGAATTATATAAGGTAAAGTTATGATGAGAATAGATGGTGATAAGGTGGATAGTAATAAATGTAAGTGGAATTCAGAAGAAAAACTAGCTTCTTTTAGGATGGAGTTTGACAAGTTTCTAGGAGAATTCCTGGGTAGGACACCCCATGGTATCAAGGGAATGAACTTAATAACCCTGGGTAAGTCTTTACCCATTTGTGTTCACATATCTGGTTCTGATGGAATACTGACAGAGAAATATCTCATTTTTTTTCCAAATCAGTACTAGGAGACAAGTAGGCTGTTAGGCATTACAGTTTTGTTCTGTAATTTTCACAGTTTGATCAGCAATATAATTTTGATCTGGTAAGATCTACATGTATGATTTTAAATATTTTATAACATGACTTCTTCAGAAAGCAAAATAGCTATAGCACAAATTTAGTTGTCTCAGCTCTAGTAGTTATTGTTTAAAATGACATATCTCACTGTGTAATAAATTTTGAATAGACAGTGGTAAGATGAGAAGAGATTTTCTAGTTTTGTTTCTTGGTTATAGCCAAGTCATAAACACTTGGAATGGGGATTTGGAACAAATAAAACACCTTCTAAAATTTTTGATGCAGATGAGAAAAATGCTATATATCCAGAGATCACCTGTATCTGGTTACAGAAATTACTTAAACATTTGGATGAAATTTCAGATGTTCACTATTTTATCTCCTCAAAGTAAGCAGTAAATGTAACAAACATATTTGATGATGCAGCCATGTTTAGCATGTGTGTAGGTAAAGCTACATGGGAAATAATGTTTGTCAAATGATGTAAATCAAGGTAAATGCTGAATATGTTCCAAACAGAAGTATCTAGTGAATGAAATAATATGGTATGTGTAAGGAACATGCAGTAATTGCCATTTCTGGGGTTATTCTATGCTGCTAATAGGAAAAGAAGGATCCATGAGGGTGACGTGTCCCAAGAAACCTAGACTGTAAAACTACTTAAAGACCAGTGACAAAGTGACCTTGGGTGACTGCCAGATGCCCTCCCAGGTGATCCTTCATTCCACCTTCTCAACAGAACAGAGGATGAAAAAAAGATGGAAAACCTTGTGGATTGAGGTAAAGACAGGATCACATTACCATCACAGGCGAAACAGCTTGGAGAAAGACAAAACTAACACCACCTTCCCTTGCCCCCTCTCCTTGCCAGGCTGAACTTTACTCCATTCTCCTACCTCCTCCCAGCCCCAAGCTATGCAGGGTGATGGGGAATTGGAGGGTTACTGTCCCTCTGACACAATTTGTCCCTGCCATTCCTTCCTCCTCACACTTTCCCCTCCTGTGTGCTAAAGTCCTTTGGTCAGAGTGTGCTACGGCCTGGGACCCTCGTGGGCCGCAGTTCCTGCAGTAGCTTGCTCCAGTATGGGTTCTCCATGGGCTGCAGTTTTGTTCAGGGCACATCCACTCACTGCAGTGTGGTCCTTCGTGTGCTACAAGGGCTTTTTGCTTCACTGTGGTGCTCTTCATGGCCTGCAGGGAATTTCTGCCTTACCATGGTCTTCTGCACAGGCTATGGGGGAATTTCTGCTTCAGCACCTGGAGCACCTTTCCTTCCTTCTCCACTGTCTTCGTTGTCTGTGGGATTTTCTTCTCACTTCCCTGTCTGACAAGTACTTTCTTGTTCTTTCTTAAATAAATTATCACAGAGGCGCCCGCAGCTTGGCTGTCCTGGGGTGGGTTTGGAGCTGGCATTGGTTTCTCCTCATAGAAGCCACCTGTTGCCATGTAAAGCCAATACTGGACACCTCCTCAGGCCTCTGACATCTGCAATAAAACCAAAGCAACTTGAAATAATAACTGGAAAAAATTGTTAAAAGGCAATACACTGAATTACTGAAATTTATTAGAAAAATAAGGAAATTAAATACTTTCCCTGGTCTTTATTACAAACAATTTCTGATGTTAGTCAGTTTCCATTCTTTTCTTGCCTGGCAAAATTAATAGGCGATTTTTTATTTTCATACACATAAGTAGTTTTGATGACGTGTTTTATGTAACACTCTCAGAAATTACTTCACAATTTGCAGTCTCTTCAAGCCTGGACTATTCTCTCTCTCTCTGATGCTGTTAGTTTGTGGCACTTGAACATGTAGGAATAGTAATAAGATGAAGGATTTGAGTTTTCTTCATTTGAAAGCTATTACTTTGCAAATGAAGTTCCATTCTCCTCCCGATAACTTGTTTTGTAAATGGGAAACAGCTGAGACCACTGCAAGTATGGCCACAAACACAGTATGTAGTATCTGTTTTCCCAAACATACTGCATATTGAAAAAATGTATTTTCATCCTTTTGGTAATGTGTGTTTCGATGACAGTTGGTGTAAGAAGGCACTTAAAACTAATACAGGCAAACAGTGAGGATTTCACATTTGGATAAGCTCTGTTTGGGAAGGCAGTTATCATACTTATGTGTCCTAACAGTTTGAAACATGGCTTTGGTCTCTTATCTACTTAAAGTAAACTCTAGTTTAAAAATTGCTTTTCATGCAGCAGTACTAAGTATACAAATTCTGAGTTAAAAGGGAGTAGTTGGTATTCTCAGGAGGATTACCCCCAAAAGTTCTCCAAGCTCTCTGCTGTCTTATGACACATCTGTTTTTTTCAGTCATGGGAATAAACTGAAATGTTTGGGCAACAGTTTATTTTTCAGAATGATTTGTGAACCTGAACTGTAGAGTTCAAGTATCATTTTTATCTTTCAGGCTTTTCTTGTGCAAAAAAAAAAATCACTAGTTAACTTTTTTTTCTGACCTTCAGGTGAAAACACTGAAGACATACACAGGTATATTAAGAGGCTTTTAAAAGATGTTTTAAAACGTTATTTTGCAGAATTTTCACCCCTAACAAGTTCGTTTCTCCAAATTGAATAGCTGAGACAGAGGTATTTCCTTTGCTCTTTATCAAGATAGGTGGAGGTGATTAGAACAAAATCTGTCATAAGTTCCTAGTATACTTTTATCTTTAGTCCCTAATAGGATGGTTGTGTCAGCACACACTCTAGGTCAGTCCTTGATCTTTTCAGGAAGCTATAGGCCACCCAGGTGCTCAGAGAGATGAGGTGAGATAGAAAGGTTTTTTGAGACTGATACAGCATTTCTGGCTCCCAACATGTCTGGAATTTTTCCTAAATTTCCATCTTTAGGAGTCTTTGCAATCAGAGCTTTAATTTTAAGTGAAACTTATAGACTTCTAATCTCAGGAAGAAAACCTGATTACAAGTAAATTCCATGTGTTGATAATTACTGCTGACCATATCAGAGGACCACAGTCCTCCTTTGAGAGCTGCATCACACCTTTTCAAAGGTAGAGAATTTTTCATGTCTTCTGTTTAAACCTGTAGCTCTCTAGAGAAGAATGGGTTTCTGTGGCACTCAAGAGGATTCCTGGAAAGGGAAAAGGTGCTTTGGTCCCATGCAAGATCAACTAGAAATACATATATGCCTTAGAGCTATACATACTGGCACAAGATTATGCCTGAGCAGGAGTCCTGGCGTGGACCAGGTATTATTATCTGCATTTATTGCAAATTTTTTTCTTCAGTGGGCACTAAATCTTGAATATAAATTGAGGAAACCTCATTATGTTGCAATATTGCTGAAAGCAATTCAAGACAAGAAAAGTAAATGTTAGAAAAGAATGAAAAGAGAGCTTGTGCTAAAGACTTGGCTTTGAAATTGCATTTACAGTAGAATTTCTGCAGCTCAGTATTCTACAGCTGACTACTCCAACTTTACTTTTCTATTAACCTACAGGTAACTTCTGTCAGAAAATCAAATGGGGAAGAATGAGTGTTTAGAAAGAAATCAATTTTAAAGATTGAATGTTTGTACTCATCAGAAGTTAAGTAAATAGACCATCCATTTCCAAGTCAGTCTTTTGAGGACTTGCATTTAGGTAAACATTAGTTACAGGTTATTGATATTAGTAGTTGAAAACCAACACTGTACAAAGTGCTTTGGCAACAAGGACAAAAAGTTTCTTGAAATGCTTACAGTTTTGTTAGACAGTTTAGCTGAGAGGATGAAGGAGTTATATTGAGAATGAAATTGTAAATGAAATTGAGCAAATATTGCTTTAGAATTTTATTATTTACTTTAGATTTTTATGTCTTTTTTAGTGTTGAAGGCTTTCACTTGTCTGCTGGTTCCATCTTAACTTTCTTCTGTTCTAGAGTGTTGTAAGGTACAGAAAAAAGGGCAGGTGTTTATGTGAGCTTGTGAAACATAAATGATAAACATAATTTTGTTCATAACTTTCATCTAGTTGCAGCCCACTTTGTCAAATATACACGTATTTGCTGAACTTCAACATTCCTGGACCAATTTCAGCAAATCTGTGATAGGAGGCAACTTAATTTAAACAAATATAGACAAGCAAGCCACAGTAAACATGGTATAGATTCAGCTTCTCTTCCTGAGTTCTGATTTACAGCCAATACCAGCAGATACTTAGGTGATAAAGTGAGGAAAGTTCACTCTTTAATAAAAGTCATCCAGGATTGTGTATGTAAGGAGATTTCCTTTAAAGACTAAAAATTTCAGTTCAGAACTAATTCTTGCAAGAAATATGAGAAATTGTCTCTCGCTTTATTTCATAAAGGCTTTTTCTTTTGGCAGTGGATCATCCTTAGAACAACCTTCTTCTAGTGCTGTAGCTATCCTTGGGAGTACAGTTAAGGCTTCTAAAATAATAAAAAAGTGGATTTCCTAAATATTTGATTACTTAAACACTGGCATTTTATTTTTTGTACAGTCCCATAGCATATGTAACAGACCATCCCTGTCAGAGTTAAACGTTGCCAACATTTGCTTATGCTGGCAATCCCAGCTGTGTGCTTTCAAAATGGAGCACACTGTGGGCCGATCCTACTTGCTTTGTTTGATGATCAGCTCTGGGCCAACAGACAGAAGTTGATAAAAGGTTTTTCAGAGTTAAATGCATGAACTGCTGCATCTTGATCACCAAGCCATAATTTTGTTAGTTCAACTCATCTTTGGATATGATTGATGTGAATCAGGCACAAAAGGGCCTGGAAAATACACCCTCACCACTCATCTAGAAACAAGTATTTTAAATTGTTTGAGTAATACAAACAGGGTTTTGTCCATTGTTCACTTTTGTAGGATAATTTGAGTTAATTGATGTTAAAATCTCCCAAGGGTACCCAATTAAGGCATTTCAGGAAGCTGCACAGGCATTGCAACAGGCCACAGGAGGGCTGTGGATTCTGTGCTTCCACAGCTGAGTGTGTCTGAAAACAAACAAGAAAAGGGGCAATATTTTGTAAGTGTAGGAACACAAGACAAGCTGTTAATATTGTACCTTGAAATTCATGTAAGACAATTTTATTTTGTCATTAGGAGATCACCTCTATAGCACAGATCTTGGGGTACAACTGTATTATGAACAGATACCGTGTAGCTGCTGTTGCCCACTTTAAGTTTGCACACAAATTTATTCTGTGGTAATTAGAGAATGAACAGTACCTGTATAAAGAATAATGGTATGGATCACAGCCTAATAACAGCTAGCTCTGTGAAGACCTTCTCTTTATCCCAAGCCCTCCACACTTCCTTTTGCTATATCGAAGACATTCTACTACTTAAGCTTTGTGCAAAGTACATTGAGCTTCATCCCCTGTGATCAGAAAAAGGCTATTCAGCCTATCCAAGTCTTTCAAATATCACTTAAAAAGCAGTGCTTGAGAAACTGAGCTAAAGCAGTGATTGCTTCCAATTTATTAGTTTTCATAGCAGCCTGCTGCTGTTCCCTGTTATTTTTTTCTTAGGCATAATTTGCTATTTGACTCTGCAAGATGAATAGATCATGGGCAACCCTGCTGAGAAGGACTTGGGAGTGCTGGTGGATGAGAGGCTGAACATGAACCTGCAATGTGTGCCTGCAGTTCAGAAGGTGAACCATGTCCTAGGCTGCATCCAAAAAAGTGTGGCCAGGAGCTTGAGGGAGGTGATTCTGTACCTCTGCTCTGCTTGTGTGATACCCCACCTGGAGTATCGAGTCCAGCTGTGAAGTCCTCAGCAGAGGAAGGACATGGACCTGTTGGATTGAATCAAGAGGAGTGCCACAAAGATGATCAGAGGGATGAAGCACCTCTCCTATGAAGTCACTATGAAAGAGCTGGCGTTGTTCAGCATGGCTTTGGAATAATCTAATTGGAGCCTTTCCATGCTTGAAGGAGACTTATAAAAAAAGGAAGGGACAAACTTTTTAGCAGGGCCTCTTGCAGTAGGAAAAAGGGTAATAGTTTCAAACTGAAGAAGGGTTGATTTAGATTAGATATAAGAAAGAAAGCTTTTACAATGAGGATGATGAAACACTGGCACAGGTTGCCCAGAGAGGTGGTGGATGCCTTATCCCTGGTAGCATTCAAGGTCAGGTTGGACGTGGCTCTGAGCAACCTGATCTAGTGAAAGATTTCTCTACTCAGTCCGGGGGGGTTGGAGTAGATGACTTTTAAAAGTCCCTTCCAACCCAAACCCATTGTATGATTCTATGACTCAGGAAGCAGAAGGTAAGTTCTCTAATTTAGCTTGATGCACTGCATTTAGATGCACATTTACAGCAATGTGCATATGCCTGTAAGTGTGTGCATATATCCACAACCTGTAAATTTCTGCAGGGCATGATTTCATGCGAACTCTACCAATTTAAGATTACACATGAGAGGCATGGAGAGAGAGACAGTTTCCTGTATTTATTTATTTATTTTACTGGAGCATAAGGGTTCTTTGTCTATGGTAACTGTGCTTGACTTACAGAAGAAAAAGCTGCAGAGGGGGAAGCTGGAAAAGGGGAAAAAGCAGGATGACATCTTCTCCTTGAAATATGAATAGAATAGAATAGTTCAGTTGGAAGAGTCAACAATCATCTAATCCAACTGCCTGACCATGGGGATGAACAAAAGTTAAAGCATATTGTTAAGGGTGTTGTCCAACTAAAACTTAAATACTGACAGTTTTGGGGCATCAACTACCTCTCTAGGAAGCCTGTTCCAGTGTTTGACTATCCTTGGGAAAGAAATGTTTCCTAGCATATGAAGATTTTCCTTCCTGACATATGAAGATATGTTTCCTATATGAAGATAGAAATAATAACTGGATACCCAGTGCTTTCACTGAATGTTTTTATAGAGTTGAAAATTGTCAGGGAAGCTGCTTCTAATAGAGTCCTTAGAGAGCTGTGTATTCTGTGGACACATGAATAATTACTCTAGGTTCCATAAGCATAAGCTATTGTGTGGAAAGGAGGTGAGACAGTGAGTATAATGGTATTTTTCACACTGAAAACATGTCCAAATACTTTTGCAAGAAACAAGAAATATCAAGAACAATCTGCAGCACCAAAATCCTGCGTTTGTGTTCGCATGAACAACTTTGGTTTTATTTTTTTTCCTGTGAAACAAAAATTCTTAGTTTAAAAAACGATTGGAAAGGAGATCTGCTCTTATAATCCCCAAACATCTTTGCTGGAAGACTTCTGGGAGGAAAGTGTGTTGAGGTTAGAGTTGAAATAAGAGGGGATAGATGACCTAGTGCTCCAGTTTGAAAGAACAAGATGGAGAAAATTCTGAGTAATTGTGTGTGGGAGTATTACACATACTCTATATGCAGTGTGAGGGGAAACTTCTTAAATGTTGTCGTGGTTTTGTGACTTTGACCATAACTTAAAGCTTCATCGTTTGTGATGTTGAGAAAGTGGTTCAGTTCCAAAGGGGCCTTATATGTAGCTGTGTTGTTGAGAAACTGACTTACATAATTGTTTTTGAGATACTTTTTTTCTGTACAGTGATGATAGATAATGAAATCCATTTTAGTTTGCTTTATAGATGGCACATATTAGAAGGATAATGGGAATCTACTCAGTGAGAAATGCATGTTGAGTAGAGAAATCTGATGGTAAAAGTGCGGTAATGTAGTAGATAAAAATATAACACAGGATCTACTTTCAAACAGAGGGTAATGGGATATTCCAGAAGAAGAAATCGAAGAACTTCAATTACTGTAGTATTCCCAGTTTTCCAAGCACTTGGTTTGTTAGTTCCTCCCTGACTGACTTGTATTGTGTCCCGTGTTTTGTTACTCTTCTCACCTGTTTCCCCTGCTTTATGAGTGTATAATGATTGATTACGTATGAGAAGGTGAAAAACAGAGCACTAGCAGCATGTAGGGAAAAAATAAATCAGGTATGAATGACAAGGAATCTCAGCTTTTTATTGTTCACTTCCCCATTCTGAGTCTTCAGTCCGGTATTCCTGTTACACTCAGCAAATCAGTGTTCATTTTGCTTTATAGTCAGTTTTCTTATATGGTGAATATGCCAACAATCACACAACTTCACAAGCCCCTCTGATTTTTAGAAGTGGCAGGGGGATGCCATGAGGAGTCAAAGCAATCTGTCTTCTAGCTGCAGAGTTTAGTTTTATATGTCAGACACTTAAACAGTTCTCTTTACTGCTTTTTCTTCCTCAGACCAATTCAAACATCCAGATTTCTCATATATGGTACTTTAAACAAGTCCAAAGCTGTTATCTGACAACCCTTGTTGACAAAACCAATTATTCCCACAGTTATAATATCATCTTGTTCTCCTCTTCCTCTTCTCCCCCTGCCTCTGTGCCTTTTGAAGCTCTTTTCCTTAGCCCTTGCTTTTCCCATCTGTTTGTTTCAAACCAGAGGTAGGTCTGAGAGTAGAATGGGATGCTTTCATTTCTGTTGAAGATTAAGCCTTGGGTTTGCATGGGAGATGATAGAAATAGGCTTGGTGTAGTTTTTGGTAATAAGTTCAGTACTTGATGTGCAGACATGATCCTACACTCTGTGGTGGAAAGATGAGCCATAGCTATTTTTATAACAATGCTAATTTTTTGGGCACTGGGGATCCTAAGACTGAAATAGAGATAGTGAAGAAAGATTCAGATTTAGGCTAATCTTCCATTCTGTGAATTGATGTGCATGCTTATATGTACAAGATTCTTATCATTGTGCTTTTGGTGACTGTAGTTAATCTTACTTCCCTAGCAAGTAATTTAAGGTAGTTACCTGCAGCTGTAAGTGTCTGCTTGCTCTCTTCCCTGACGACTGTCAGAATAATATAAACCAGAAAAGAGTAGCTGCTTTTGGCATTAGATCTGTACTATAGGCAGCTCATCCAGTAGTACCAGGAAATGATTTAAGAAGGATGTCCAGGAGTTCAGTATCTAATTTCACTCTGAGTGCTCCCATATCAACACTATACCAGTGTAGATCCATAAGCAGAGGCAGACATGACAAACAGATGTTTGGTGAAGAACATAACTTCTCAACCAGATGGAATGAAATCACAGGAGCATGAAGTAGCTAGCCTAGTAGCCTAGTGTCACTGTGAAGCTACTGCACCCTCTTTTCCCCTTTGCGCTGGATCAGTCTGAGTTTGGTTCCAGATAACGTGTTGCTTAGCATGGTTGGGTGTTTTGGCTCTGTCCTAGATAGCGAGGCTATCAAAGCTCTGAGTGCCCACTCCTGCTGCTTCAGCAGTATTCTTTTGTAGTTTGCCCAGCATCTGTTGTCTGCGCTATGTCTGATTGCAGGTGCTCCTGCTTCTTCCTTCTGTCATGAATAAATACTGATGCCTGGTGTTGTAATGTGCTCAGTGAGACAGAAAAAAGCTTTTCTCATAGAGAGGTAAGTTGGGTCCACTAGCATTTCTTTGCTGTCTTACAATCTACTTGCAGTTGCAGTAAAATGTTATGTGTTATCTTGGAGTTCAGTCTCCAAATGCCTTGCAATCAATGCAGTCTTGAAGAGACAGAAATTTGAAATGAGAGAATACATGTCGGATGCAAATAACATTACAATATTAATTGAATCAGCAAATATGCACAGGATGCAGAAAATATTAATAAAATATACACAGAAAGTTGCAGGCTTAGTTTCTCTGGATTAGGTGTTATGGTGTCTGCACTCTAAACTGATCTCTGGGGTGGGTTTTGAAATGCTGTGTTTTTTCTTTGAGGCAGATGACAATGTTCTTTTCCATGGGAGAAGTTACTTCATTGTGCTTTTTTTTTTTCTGTTCTTCGGTGGTGATTGGCAAACACAAATCTGTACTTTTGGCCTTTTGGCTTCTACATAATGAAAGATAGATTCTATATATAGAGAACATAATATAACAAATGGTAGATTTGTTATATTTAAAAGCAATGTCTTTTAAATTTCCAAGGAAGTGAAATGGTAGAATGATGTAGAAACACTCAATTCCCTTCACCTACAAGAAGCTTTGTCCTCCTCAGGACGTTAGGAGGCGCTTTGAAATCCTGGGAAAGATTATCCTGCCAACAGCAGAAAGAGAATGGTATTAATCTCCTGCAGAGATGTAATTCTTTAGGTACTAATGAACTGCTTTTGTATTATAATGCAAGTAACAAACAGATGGTCTTTCCTTTTGTAAGAGCTATTTTAGGGTTTTCAACATTACACTGAGATAAGACCTATTAAAAACAATCTTATGTACAGATTGAAAAATAAACCTCTCTCTACAGCAACCATTAATAAATGCATACCGCATAGTCCTTTTTTCTGTATTTTGTGAAATTCTGAAACACGAGAGGCTGATGAAGTAGAGTGGAGGATATAGTGCCCATAGTGGAAACAACAAATGAAAGAACTTGTTTTTTGAGTAAGAGGCAATTGGAGAGTCTGTGTACATTCATTTTCGACTTGGCCTGACAAGCCATGCTGCAGCTGTGGAGTGATGTCTCAGTGAAAGACTACTTGCTAATTCACTGACCCGTAGCCTGTTCATCAGACATGATGCTTAAATGACTGTCTAGATGAAGATTGTTAATGAGCTCCTGGGAGCTTGGCGTTATTAACAAAAGGAGAATAAGTAGTGCTGGTTGTCTACACAGTTGTAGTTGTAATATCCAATTAATATTTAGAAAACACTGTGGTCTTGGATATTTGCCTCATGCCAAAAATTAGTTAGCCAGGAAAAGTACTGTTTATGTCTGGTATCAAGCACAAAAAAGCATAAAGGCCAGACTGATGCTGTCTGAATGTTCCCATAGTTTAATATGCAATTTAATGTTTGCAAAATTTCTTCTGTAAACAAAAATGCTAAGTAAAAGCCAACAAGAGCTAATAATATGTGGAAATGTGTATCAAAACGCTGTTAATATACATAATGCTCTCCAGGAAAATACGCACGGGGAGTTACTGATACAAGGACAGAGACATGATTCAAGGGTCTCAGTACATGCTTAGGTGAAAGGATATTCTGAGAATTAATGTGTATTCTGAAACTGAGCCCCTTTGAGTCCTACGGCAGAAGTAGTGGGTTTTCTATCCTAAAATTCTCCAGAATACGTGCCTTACTGAACAGATGCATCAAAGTGGAGTCAACACTTTACACAATGTCTTGAACAGGATTTTTAAAAGAGAAATCATAAGAATGGATACTTCCTTGATGCTTTTTTTGCCCCTTCTGCTTTTATCTCTTCTCTTCTCCCTCCCTGTATGGGTATCCCCTATACCTTTTTTCTTCACTCCTTTGCAATTTCATCTTTCTTTTTGGGTATGATTTTCAAGGGGAGGGTCTGCTTCTATCCTTTCCTCTGCCTTTTCCTATTCTTAATAATAATAATAATACAGAGGGTTTTAACAGATACAAGTTGGAACTGGCAGTGTATAATACAGTAAACTCACACCTTGCTCTTTTTACTCCCTTAGGTAAGTAGTATGTCTAGAGAGAATACAATGGCAGATAATTGGGATTTATTCTTAACTACTACTCACGTTTTACTATGCATGTATTTACAAATATTGGGTAGTAGAAACTGTGAGAGAAATCTTTCCTTCATTAGTTACCATTGACTCTTCTAAAAAGAATAGTTAAAATCTTCATGCTCAGATTGCTAGGAATTGGTGATCCATTCTTATCAATACTATTATTATTATTATGGTCTATTGTGTTGCTGTGAGGGTTGTCTCCAACACCACCAAGATGTGATAAGTAAAGAAATAAACTAATTTAGGAAATGTGAATTTGGATGCCTCAAAAGACTTTCTAATGCTCCATAAAACTTGTATGCACTATATTTGTAATGCAGTGTATTTGTACACAATATTGGGGTGCATAGTATCTGACAGATTTTTCCTGCTTCTTAGAAACATATTCAGATATTGCAGTGTCGATATATACTAGTATATAAAGTAGAGAAAAAAACGGCTTTAGTTAAATTTTAAAAGATATTGTAATTTTAAAAACAACAAAGATCTGTTGCAGTCACTCACTAGAAATAAATGGTCTTCATCACTGATACTGAAAGAATGAAGTGTTTGTGGTGATTGTTTCATTTTCTCCTGTGGTGGTTTGCAGTGGGTCTGTAAAAGTGCTTCTCTCTCCAAAAAGAGTGATTAAGATTGTACACTAACCTGCGAGGGAAGCTAAACCCTATACTTTTTCCATGGTTTCCATGTTGTGAATGCTTCTGGCCTCAACTTTAATGGACACTTCTCATTTTACATCTGGACCTGCACAGCTGTATAAATTAGTCTAACTAGATCTAATTGAGCTATGTATGCTAACAGGGCTTTCCACCAGCATCATATGTACCTCTCTACAGTATGTTATTGTCACAGGTGTGCTAAAGATGACAGGAACCTGATGGAGTCACATCAATCAAATCTGACGTTAGTATTCCCTATTTTTAGAAGTACATGAGAGTATGATCTTGCAAACTAGCATGCTCATTCCTCTGTTAACCTAGTACTGCCATAGGAATAGTCATGATTTAATACCAGTATATGTGACCCTGTGCTAAGCCAGAGGGACGTACATACACCCAATGCCCGCTGGTGGTTGCTGTGCTCTGTAATTTAACCCTGTAATTCAGTAAGGTTTAAAAAACAACTAAATAGTTACCACATGGTGCAAAATTAGCAATAGGGGACTCAAATTTTCGTGTGGTATTAAATCTGCACATGGAAAATGTTAAATATCATCCTCAATGCTATCCATGTGTTTAGTCACATTGAATGAAAAGCTTATAAAGCATGACATTATTTAATTTTTATAAGGTTTCCCACAACCAGTAAAATTTATTGCAGTTACTTTGAAAAGCTTTGTGCAGGTGCCTTTTGAGCTGAGCTCACTCAAGTCAGGACATCACACACACTATGTACAGTTAGTCACTGGATACATAGTATGGTATTTATGTAATCCCATAGTAAATTGATTTTTAGTAATCCAATAGTTTGGTGGGATTGTGTTTTTATAATTCACATGCAGAAATATTGAAATGTAATCCTCAAAAAAGTGTGACATGAGAATTTGCCATGGTGAAGAGTCTTTTGACATTGTGCAAGGGGGTCTGTGGTTCTCTGTAAGAGTGGTCGCATTTCTTTATTTCTTTTCTCATCTCATAGTCCAGGGAACTAACTGCAGGAATACCAACATCTGCACAGGAAAGGTACTAGACATTTGCTGACCTGGGTTCAGCCCTACACTGATAAGTGCCGCTACTGATACATCAGGGATATTAATTTTGAGAGTCAAGAGGGAGTCACTTTCTCTGTTGGTTTTGGGTATGTAGTTGAATTTTCCTTTTCCCTCACTTAAAACTGTTCAGTAAATTCACAGAATCACAGAATATGCTGAGTTTGAAGGGACCCACAAGGATCATTGAGTCCAACTCTCAGCCCTGCCCAGAACCATCCCCTCTTGTGTCTGAGAGTATCATCCAAATGCTTCTTGTACTCTGTTAGGCCCGGTGCTCTGACCACTTCCCTGTGGAGCCTGTTCCATCACCCAAGCACCCTCTGAGTGAAGAACCTTTTCCTAATATCCAACCTAAGCTGCCCCTGACATAACTTCAGGCCATTCTGTTGGGTCCTGTCACTGGTCACCATAAAGAAGAGATCGGTGCCTGCCCCTTCTCTTCCTCTCATGAGGAAGTTGTAACTGCAACGAGGTCTCCCCTCAGTCTCCTCCAGGCTGAACAGACCAAGTGACCTCAGCTGCTCCTCATATGGCTTCCCCTCAAGGCCCTTCACCATCTTAGTTACCCTCCTTTGGACACTCTCTAATAGCTTAATATCTTTTCTATATTGTGGTGCCCAAAACTGCACACAATATTCAAGGTAAGGCTGCCCCAGTGGAGAGGAGAGCAGGACAATCACCTCCCTTAACCAGCTGGTGATGCTTTGCCTGATACCCCCCCTGGACGCAGTTGGCCCTCCTGGCTGCCAGGGCACTGCTGACTCATATTCAACTTGCCAGGGACCAGGACCCCCAGGTCCCTTTCTGTGGCACTGCTTTCCAGCATCTTGTTCCATAGTCTGTACGTACATCTGGGGTTGCCCCAACCCAGGTGCAGAATCCAGCACTTCCCTTGTTGAACTTCATATGGTTGGTGATTGCCCAGTCCTCCAATTTGTCAAGGTCTCTCTGCAGGGCCCCTCTACCTTTGAGGGAGTCAACAGCTCCTCCCAGTTTTGTGTCCTCTGCAAACTTGCTTAGTATCCCAGTCCTGCATCGAAGTCATTTATGAAGATGTTGAAGAGCACAGGGCCTGAGATGGAGCTGTGTGGAACCCCACTAGTGACAGGTGTCTCAGTTTAAAGAGACTGGAGTGTTTTGCGAAGGAGGATGAGTTATGAGGTAGACCAAACTGTCTCTCTCAACAATTGTAAATATGAAATTAAGAGGCTCCAATCGAGGAAGTATGGAAAAAGGAAGAAATAACAACCCTCTATTAAAGGATGTATGTATACTGGGAAAAACAGTAACAGAACACAAAAACAACTAAGCAATAATCTTGTACCCAAAAGTCCCCTTCAAAAAAAACCAGTTTGATACTTCTCTGTCCTCTAGCATGCTTCTAATCACGGTTGGCAGCATCCACTCCCTGAACTCCGACCTCTCCCCACTCTCATCTTTGCCCATGAAAATTAGAGCTTGATCAATCTTTCCATGGACATCAGTGTGCTTTGGATCAAGACTTTATCCTTTTACCTCTGTTAATTTGAGCCCTTGTTTCTCTGCAAATTAAGTCTAGTGATTACTTGTCATCAAGTTTTGGGAGCTCTATATCTTTGTAGATATTCAGCTGATTGTGGTAACCAGTTTAATTTTTTTTCTAATGCTTTCTCTAGTACTTACTTGTAATAATAATTTTGCTTGTAAAAATAATTCTCTTACTGCATATCCAAATCTTGGAAGATATAAAAAAAAATTAAATCTAAGTTGGCTAAAAGTCATTAAAAACAGTAAGAACAGATTTTTACAGTTGTCTGTGTATTGAGGAAGAAAATCTGAAGTTGCAGAGGTACAGTTCAATGTACTACAGTATGATCTATCCTTCTTGCTACTCTTGTTGTGGTAATATCTTCTTCCTGGGAACTGCTTTTGGTTGAAAATGTTTAACCATATATCACCTTCAGGCAGGTGGCAGGTGATCAAAGCCTTGAAAAGCTGCTAAATGTAACTACCTAAGTGTCAGTGCTTTGGATATATTTTTTTTCCTAACCACAGCACTTTTTTCTTCTGAGTTTCTTTAATGTAAAAATAGAGCCAGAACAGGAATTGTCAGAAAGCTTCACAGTGCAGTCACTGCACTTTTGAAGCTGGTTCTAAGATTTTTGTAATGTTTCTTGAAAGTCAGGCAACCAGAGATGTCTTCACAAGCTAGACTACGACAGCTGTTCTTCACAAATAGTGATTCTGTAGTGTACTGACCTTTTCTCTCATGTAGGCACACAGAAAGTAGGTTATTTGCAGGGGAGTCTGAAAATATAAGTGGAGGTTTAGTAACAGTAATTTTTTAGATATAGAACACTCTTTCAATACTCATTTTTTGCTTATTGTGAAAAACCTCCCAACTTAGAATTTTCCATCTGAAAAAATATGAAGGTTAGACATAAAAACTGTATAAAAAAGAACACAGTAGGATATGCAAACTATCCAGCCCACCCACAAACTTTTACTGAAAAGAATAGAAATCACACATTATCTTTTTTCGTCTCCTTTTTTTTTTTTTTTTTTTTTTTAAATCAAGAGATCCTTTATGGTCTAGCAGAACAGGAAATAGCGAGCTCAGGAAATAGATGCACACAGTGCAGGTAGAGAGAGATAACATATGTTAACTACAGTTCCTTGTTGCTAAACAATAAGTTTACTTGTACTGTGTGTCCTCATTATGAAAATAATTGAATTTAAATAACTTTCCAAGTCTGTCTCGAGGGCCAAACCATTACAGAAAATTAAAGACCTATAAAGTACACAGTATTTGTTTTACAATAACAAGACAAACTTTTTTTTAAAGAGTAAGGACTTGCAAAAATTGAAGCATTTTGATTCCCCTAAAAATCTTGTGAAGGAAACATAGAGACAGAAATAATCCAATTTCTGTATGAGCATTCTGTTGAACTGGTTACTGCCATACTCACATCATTTGTCCTAACTGTTAAAGTTTGGATTTAAGGCCTGAAGCATATGAACTCCTTTGAAGAGACAGCCTTGTCATACTTGATTTTTTGATTGGAGTCCCACTAATGCAGCCTTTGATTGAAACAAGTGAAAATGAAAGCATTTGTGTGACAGACTGAACACTCCCATGCCTATCCAGGACATTGTGCTGGGAGGTTTCCTGTGAGAGCCCCAGGACCAGCATTGTTTTCAGTTGAACACTCCTTTCACACTGGAGTACTGGCTCAGAATAATTCCATTCGTAGCAAAAGGTAGAAGAGGCATTCCTATGGTCCACAGAGAGAGCATTGACTGCTGAGGAGGAGGCAGAACAAGTCTGCTGATAGTTTCCACACCATTGTGCTTATTAACATCTCTGAATTGCATATTCTGTGGAGGTTCACTGAGTATCTATTTCCTTTCTTCCCCTGCTCTCACACCCCTGTGGGTACTTGACTGAATAATGATTATGGTATTGGTGCACGAATTTGGCTGAAAAGCTCCATGGCAAGGGTTGAGCACATAAGTAAAAAATGACACTCCCACCCCCCACTACTCTTTTTATCTGAGGGGAAAAATACTGAGCTTATTTCAAGTGTTTTGTGATCATAATGCCCTATTTCTTTAAGCCATATCTGCTGGAGGGTTGTGTTTTTTAAGTATGACTCTTCACTGACATAAAATGCACCTAGATCAATTCGCAGGGAAAGAGTTAATCCTAAAAGTTTTTATTTTTTTCAGGGAGTTGCCAGTAACACTGAAAAAGCAACACAAGCTGTGCCAAAACTGTCTATAGAATTGTTCTATAGTGAAGTAGTTGTCTTGTCTCTATGGTTCATCTTCTCTCAGCACCTGCAGGAATATTTTACAGTGAGACACCTATTCTGTATAAAAGTAATATTTCATTGCACTTTTGCCCACTGAAATCTCCATCAAGTTCCAGAGGGATTCTACTCCTTTAAATGGCTGCTAGGAGCTATAAAGCTATATGCCTTTAGTGTTGCATGACTGGCTTCTTTGAAGGGAATCTGGTACTATAAAAAATTTAAGTGATCATTTAGACAAGACATAATTAAGTGAACAGAACTAATGAAACAGTGCAGGAGTGTAATCAAATATGAAATTCCAAATGCCCCCTATGGGCGCTTGCTTGATGAATGACTACCCAAAAGCACTGGCCCCATCTTTTGAGAGCATGTATTCATTTATTTTATACTTCTTTGAATAACGGAGCATCCATGATACCTTTACATATTTCATTAGCATACATTTCAAGCTCAGAGGTGTTCACTAAGGAATCAAAACCAGAGTCATTTTAGTAGAGACATGATTTGTTCAGTAACTGAAAATCTGCCCTAGTATTGCAGGCTATGGTAAAAGCTTTATTTCTGAGGATGTAGGCGAGCTCCTTTTGTTCATGTCATTCTACAGGACAAAATTATTGTCATGTGTTCTTAGTAGCTGACTAATCCTCATCTTCTGGAAAAGGATGACTTACTTGAAAGTATTCACCTCACCCACACTTCTTGTGGAGATTAATGCTTCCTGGTGCACTGTGGCTCTGAATCAGAGGAAACCTGGGAACAAGTAACATTCAGGTGACTTTAGGCTTTGCTGCACTTACACAAATGATTCCATGTCATAGTCAAGGTCTGTTAAGTTACAGTGGAATAACTATGGCTCAGCATTGGAGTGAAGCTCAGGAATGAATTTTTCAGTATTATTGTGATGGCTGAGTTTTCTAGGGAATTTGCTTAGAGTTTTTATTTTAATTTACACACAAAACTAAAAAATACCAACCCTCAGAAATGGAACAAATGCAAATCTTAAGCATGTTTCTGCTCAGACTTGCCCCTTCATAGGAATGAGATTATTGCACTCATCCATTCATTCATCTTTGGTAAAGCTGCTACCATTCTTATACTGCTTTCATTCTTCCAGTATAATTTCAAACAGGTAAAGACTTGTTTTAAAAATAAAATCAAGTATACCCCAAAAAACTTTTGGGAGCCCCTTTGATTTCATGCTCTGCCTGTCAATATGAATATACAAAAGCATGACAAAGAGTAGGACAAACTGCATATGTGAACTGACACTTGGCAATTTTACTCATTAAGGCAAATGCAAAGGGTAAAAATATAATGATGACCCAATTCATGTCACTCACCTGTATCTAAGAATACAGCTGTTCCAAGAGAGGGCACTAAAGTACCTAATGGCTGAGACCTCCTAGGACCTGAGTGATAGATCACAAGAGAAAGTAAAGGTCATAACAAAAGGCAGTTGTCAACTGTTCCCTGTATAATCCTGCAGTGTATTTTAAAATATTCATCTTATAGACTCCATGGAGATCTATATGAGGAAATAATGTTAAACAGGACAACAGGAGTTGCATGATTTTTTTCAGCACAGTAAAAAAGCCACCTCTCAGTGTTTTGTAGGGCAGGGGCATCAAAAATGATAAAAATAAAGTATGTTTTAGTAGGTGAACATTCTTTGGAGAAGACTGCAGATTTCAGATGCATCTCTCAAGTGCTTATTGATGGTCCTTTTTACTCTCTCGGTGCAGTTGGAACTACTCAGCATTCCTTATTCAAGCAGAACTGATATTATTCTGATGTAGAATTCTACTAGCCAGAGGGCACAGAATTCAGAAACAGGAGTTTAAAAATCTGATCAGAAATTAGCTGAGGAGTATCAAAAGCTGTATTTGTATTTAAAACTTGATTTTGAAGTAAGATCTCAGAGCAACATGTTTAAGAAGATTAGTGAGAAATTTGTGTTCTTAACTTGGTGTTAGTTGCAAAACCACAGCTACAAACTAAGAATGTAACACCTTTTGCATATTTACAAACACACTCTCGTATGTGAAGACTATATATAAATATAAAGCTTTTAGAAGTAACTACTGATAGACATGTGTCAATGTCTGCCTGCTCCTTTTTTTTTTTTTTATCAGAAGGCTTGACTTTAAAGAGTGTTGTTAGCCAGTCTGCTTTCTCTAGGAGATTTCAGGTTCGTTTTGTAAGCCCAGAAGTTTGTGGATGATACTTAGCACGAATTAAGAGCGTAATACAGGAAGGCCAAGCACAGGAACTTCTGGTATTCAGTTCTCCTGAGACATCAGGATTTACAAATCCTTCCAGATAGTAGGATTTTTCTCCTAAATATTAAGAGATCCATGAGTTTTAATTGCTTGTCCACCAGCCTGTGTTTGCTCTTGAAAATAGAGGGATTAAGTGCAATCAGTAGTATTTTAGTCTTCTGAAAGACTGAGGAGTTCTTTTTTCCTCTGCTTTGATGCAAATGAATTGTTAGTGACACAGTTGACTCAAGGGTCTTCTTTATTAGCACTTTGACTGCAATGATCAATCTGCATGTCTTTACTCACCTCGAATGTCCTTATAAGCATCACTGAATATGTCACAGAGATACCTGTAATATCTCTTAGAGTATAGAGTTATGCAAAATTGTGAAAAGGTGGTTAGTATTTCTAATGGCAACCTAGGAAACTGTAGAAAAATGTTGCATTTGATTCAAGCAGAGAATCTCGTTGTTCTTTGCTGAGCTTAACCCTTCTGATACATATAACATAATTATGAATATACCTAAATTTGAGCAAGCAGTGGAAGTTTCCTTTTTTAATGCTTCTCTTTTTTTTTTTAAGGAACAAAGGAGGGGCACAGGTGTGCTAAGGACCACTAGATCTTTCTTCCTTCCTCCCTGCTGGTGTTTAAGAAGTCAGATCCATAGCTGAAAACTATGTATGAAATTAGTTTTGCAGATACCAATGGAATTTTGCATGTAATAAATGTAAAAAAATGTATTAATATGAACAAAACCTCCTCAGCTTTTAAAAGATACTCAGTATTTCTCTCTGTATGTGTTTACATTGGAGTTCTTTTACTATATTGCGCACACATACACACATTTCAGTAGATCATCTTTTTACTGGGTTTCTAAGCATAAAATGTGTATAACTGAGAATAGCTCTGTTCCCTGCAAAGCAGAAAGCCAATGTGCACTATTGCAAACTCTATTAAGTGCATCTTCAGGCTAGTCAGGTTTCAAGTAATAGATAACTTTCCTTTTATTCTGAATGAAAGGTAATGGAAAGGCTAGATGGTGGCATTGTATATGAAGACTGATATGATGCTTCTAAAAGTCAGTTAGTGGTCCAGATGCTGGATTTTGCTTGTGCTAAAGGAAGGTGGCTCTTTTCCTGCTTAACACAAACCTTCTGGTCCTTTCATAGAAATAAAAATAATGTAGTGACAAAGTTACTTGACTGCTCTTTATCTAGTTCATTTTTACTGACATCAGTTGGCATAGAGAAATCCTTTAGGAAACTCAGAGACAGATCGCTCTTCCAAAGAAGCTTAGAGACAAAATTAGATAAGATGTGAAGTTGACTTAGGTAACACTAATGGTTTTCCTGTTATTTAAATCTAGAGATACCTGAATACCTAAATCTAATGTAGACAATAAAACAAAGATGAACCTGGGAGTATTGTGTATCTTAACAACTATCCACACATGCAGGAAACTGAGAGTGTATAGGAGCAAAAACAGAGCCTCAATAATTTTAGCACTCATATAGCTGAGGAAATTTTTCTTACCTTGTTTTCCCTTGAGTGGCGGCAGGAAGCACTTGGTGTTCTTTGGGGAAAAGGCAGATGGGTTTTGCTAGAGATTAATCTAGAACAGCACTTACCAGAAACGTCACTTACAGCAGCAGATGGGATCAGCAAGAGGGGATCTGACACTAGCAAAAGAGCAGACATTTCTTAGGATGTTGGGGTGTTGCAGAATGTCCTGTGCAATATCAAACTGACAGGCTGAATAATTGGAATAGCCAGATCAATTAAAATGTGAACAATTTAGACTGTATTCTTCATAATCTTTGCTGTTGAGTCTGAATATTTTCCTAGATGACATGTGATGTATCCCCTATTTTATGTTAGAATATATACTTGCATTTTCAAGAGACTCGAAGTATCTAAGTAAGAGGTAGCAAAAGCAGTAAGTTTTATTCTGTTTTCTGTCCTTTAGAGTCTCATGTGTTTAAACACATACCAGTTGAATGTCTCCCAGTATGATGACTTGGGAAACTTCTCTACTGAAAACAGTCTTTGACAAAAAAAAGATTATTTTTTCTCTTCTGCAAATGCAAATTAAACTGTCAAAAATGTGTGTCTGTCAAATGTTTATCAATATCAGCTCATTTGTCAGCCAGGAGCTAGCTGGATTTAGGGACTTCTGCAGGTCAGATCAAGAAACTGGAATGTGGACAGTGTGAGATTCCAGAGATAGCTTTGAGAGTTGCTGTGTATGAAAACAATAGTTTGTCTTGCTAGTGGAGCCATAAGGAAAGGTTGCAGAAAGAATTAGAGGGTTAAAGTGACCATCGGATCAAAGAAATACAATGTTCCTGAGAAGACAGTCCTTGGAAGGAACGATGACTGGTTGTTTCAAAGCAGTGGGCAATCAGTCACATTTGAGCTAAGGACTATTCTTTAAGTCATCAGAAAAGAGTGCAGTAAGGCATATCTGGTAAGCAGAGAAAGAAGTTCCCGCTGACATTTAGCTTAGTTGGAAAAAGGAGCAGTGGAAAGTGAAGAGGTGTGAAATGTTAAGAGAGATTTGTTAATGTCAAAGTATGGAAATTTTTTTTTTGTTCTCTCTGAAAGCTGCATTGAAGTAAGAGAAGTGCGAAAAGAAAGGCAGTACAGGAGAGTGGCCTAGGAATGTCAGCGGATTAGAGGAGGTGGTAATGTCTTGGTAATGTCTTCAATGTGTTTTCCCATCTTAAAAATGAGGTGTCTACAAGAGTCAAGTTTAATCTTTTGCGCAAAACAACTGTGACTTATAAAAATGGTAAGGAATATGTGTTACAATGATGATTCCATGGTGGTTTGTGATATTAACAAAGGGTGCTGTAGAAATTAAAAAGAATAGATATTAGCTGTTTTATTAGCCAAACCCAGCATTACTGAGTTTAAATGCTCTGCATAAGGCAAAGGTAAACAGTAATCTCTTTTTCTTTTTAAGAGATGTGTCCAGTACTGCAATGGTTGCAGTTGAGAAGCTCACCAACAATGTCACTGCCACCACAGTGGGGAAAATACTTTCTTCATCACATTTAGGAGACTGTATTTTATATTTTGGACTGTTCATGAGGTCTGAAAAGAATAAGTTACATAGCTTATAGTTGAATAATTGGACATTTTTGACACTAAAGGGTAATTTATGCTTGAAAAATATCTGTACATACATTTGTTTCTGTTGCATTTGTGATTTCAATTGTAAATATTGCCATAGAGTAACTCTAAGTTCCTAGAAATGACAGAGACACCAGCAGAGGAGGTGACAAGAACAAAGTGAAAACAACTACTTGTCTTCAAGATTTAGGATCAACTAAAGAATTTAGACTTTGAACACTGTCTTGCCAAGTCTGCTAATAAATGCATTTGAAGCTAGATCAGGTATCTTTATGTATCACTTTGTAGACATGGCCCTAAGAAACAGGGAAGTCTTAAAATTAAAAGCTTAGAGCATTTGACATGTTTATGTCTGTGTCAACAAGGAGTTGTGGGCCATCATCAAAGCATGTCTGTCTGCTTCTGAAAAAAATTTCTCTTCTTCATTAAATGTTCTAGTATCAGTCATTTAGTGAACCACTAATGTCAATAACCTTTATAGCGTTATTAAAGATAGATTAATGGCTTTAAATTCTGCATCAGACAAACAATAACAGGAAAGCCACATGTGCCACCACTGTTGCAATGTTGAGACCATGATGGTATATCATGATTTTTTAATATGGTGGTCATCAAAATAGTAACAAATTTTCACACAGTTTTGAACTGATACATAGCATTTTTTTTTTTGTAATCTCTCCACCTGTGTTATTTGCTTAAAAGATCCCCTAAACTGTTCTTTGCATGTGAGAGGTTTTCCTTCTTGGGAAGTTTTCCATTGTGCTTACTTAGTTTGTTTTATGAAGTGGAATTCTACTCCGCTCTCAATGCCAAACTTCCTGATTATCATAGCTCCAAGTGCCAGGAAGAAAATCTTTCTGGGGCCTCATGTGATTGAACAGAATCTCAAAAGTTGTGTGTTGATGTAGCTCTACAGTGGCCCTTTGGATTCAGTAAAGATGAGGGTGTTACAGCAAGGCTCTGCCTGAGCACATTGGCCATTAGAGTCCCCCACATTCTGGCAGTTGTCCTGCACCCCTGTGAATTGCAATTATAGTTTGGAGGTTGGTCTGAATGGAAATTCTGTTCTCAGGAAACATTTGCCTTACCATCCATGTGCCAAGCCTGAAGTTTGATGTGAAGAAAAGGATTTGCCTGTTAGTGTCCTACTTAGGCTTATAAGTAAACAAAATGCTGTCTCAAAAGAAGGTTTAGCAAAGCCTGATTTTTGATACTAAAGAAATACTTTGTGGCTGCTGCATAATTTCTTGCCCAATTCTCCCTGACCTATTCCTCTTCATTTTGGAAAAAAAATTCTAAGAAAAATACAAAGTTATGAAAACATATTTTGCAATATTTATATGCCAAAGCTAATGACTGTGTAGGCATGTGGTAAAAGGGATTAAAAGTGAATGACTTTTGGTTTGGTATTTGGTAACATTTTCACTTTATTTCTTCTTAAACCAAGACTGATTGTGTGAAACAAAACCAATGATAAATTGCACAGTATTTGTTAGACAGGAAGTGTAACCTTTAAAATCTTCAGGATCTCATAATCTCAAAGTCTTTCAGCACATGAGGTCTAGCACTGTTCTATAGTCAAAGTATATTAAAGTCTTCATAATTTTGTGTGTACACATTCACATTGCAATTAGTAACATTACAGAAACATTAAGTAAACATCAAGTAATATGGTGATTAGTGATCCGTTGCAGTACTCAGTGCCAGAGATGTTTACATATTGATCTCCACATGCTTAAATTATAAAATATAGTGTTTCTGGCTGAGCATGTAGATTCTCAACCAGAATAAATTACAGACTAATGCAAAATCACTCTCAGTCTGAGTATCTGTTAAATTAATCACTAGAAAGAAAAAAATCCCCATGAACAACAAATAAACTTCAAAGACATGGCAACTGTGGGATCTGGTGAAATTAGGAAATTGGGACAGCTTGATAGAAACAAAAGAGATGGAAGTTGCTTTAATGCATTTCAGGTCAACTGTTGGAAAACTTTGGAAAGAAATCAAACTCTCCATTCTAGCCTAATCAAATCAAACAAGGTCCTGTTTGTATCTGCTTGTCTGGCATGTTTTGAAAACTGAATTAAAACAGCAAAAGAGAAATGCAGGAACTATAAATATGTATAAGCACATGCACATGTAGTAATATCTATTGTGGATGATAAGTTTTTTCTCTAAGTAGCCACATGCTAGCTAGCAAATATAATAGAGCACTATTTTTTTTTCTTATTTAACTGATTCAGCCTTGTCTGCTAATTTTCTTCCTCAGTCACTCTGAGAATGTACCATCACACTTTCATGTACCATCATCACCAAAGTGATGGACACTCTTCAAGAACAAATATAAAAAGTATTTGTTTTGAGGAGCCTGACTGCCTGTAATTGTTTGCACAACCTGTCTTTGATGGAAATACAATTATATTTTAATCCATTTAAGACAGTCTGAGGGGTCATAGGGCTTGATTCAATATGGAACCAAAACATGTGCTTAATTTTAAGCATGTGATTAAACCTGCTTATATGCTTAAAGTTAAATGCTTTGCAGGTTAGGGTCTAAAATAACCGAATAGGCTAAAGGCTGAATAGACAGAAATATTGGAAAACACAAAGCAATGACAGTACTTGTTTGTTTTTATCCAAATACCTTTGATTTCTCTAAATCCCAACTTTCTATGACCTCTTAACCCTTTCCTCCTCTAAACAGTGACAAAAAAAAAATCCAGCTTTCATAAGAACGTACAATAATCAAAAAGCCAAGGTCATGTGTAACACAAGTCAAATCCTTGCCACACTTGTGGTCTCACTTCTTAGGAGCAAAAACACAACTATTCAGAGTTTATGCCAGAAGTGCAATTATATTTATGGTTATTAGAAGAGAATCTGTTATGTGCACTATTTTCATATTTTACATATATTAGAAAACATTATGATAATATACAATATCTTACATGTTCATTTCATACCTCATACTCAAAGAATTCAAGGGACTAAGGCCGTTTTATATTGGCCAAATCCTCCCCTTAGATTACTTAGACTTTAGAAGTAGCAGACTCAGACTCTCCATGTTGAGAGTAATCAAGATAACAAGGACAAAATTTTTTAAAACATAGTTAAGAGCAGTGAAAAGGACAATGACAGAATGGCAAGAAAGAACATGGAAAGGGGAAATGTTGGAAGAGAACTTTAGCTAAATTGAGGTGCAACAAAAGTAAATCTTGCAGGAAACTAAAGCTGTTAGCCCAAAATATTGGCAAAAAGCCAGACTAAATGTGGAGTGAGTTAAGGAAAGACAAACAGAAAAGATGGGTCCTGTTGTTGCTTAAAGTATGAACTTGGTGGCAGAACACTGTGATGAAGTTTGGAGTGTGAATTAGATCTCAGAAAGTGCAGCTATGTTTGTAGGGGCTGGATATTTAATGATGGACATCTTGAATTTAAAGGACAAATCTCAAGGATTTTGTTCTAGTTGTTATATACAAAATAGAAGCAAAGTCTTCATGCACAAGACATAGTGTGCTGCTACAGTTTTATATGGCTGATGCTGGGATTTTAAGTCCAAATTCTGAAATGCCACAAAAAAAGTACAGTTTTAATGGTTTTCAGGGAAATGGGTAAGAATAATCCTGGCATTTAGAATATTATAAATAATAAAATACCTATTTTTTGTGAAATTGGGTGAATTGATTGTTCAGAAATTAGTTCCAATTTAAAAGTAGCTTGCCATCTACATCAACATACTGGACCAGAGAATAAGCAATACTTTCAGAAATATGAGATGAGCCACATTTGGAAAAAGTTAAGAGTATTAACTGGAACTTAAAGAAATAGAGGGACTTAGGCTGTGAAAAAAATAGTATATGGAAATTTTTGTTTGTAAAAGAAAATTATGCTACATCCTTAAAATTAATATGAAACATAAACTTTGTATTAGGTGAAAAATGATACATTTACTAAATGCTTGATTCCAGCTTTCTGTCCTTTACAAACACTTTTAAATTGTGGAACAGCTGTTTGATATAAATACTACCAAGTTTCTGCTGTTCTGAAAAAGCTTAAGAGCTTGTTTCATTGTGAATTGCTCAATTGCTTGCAACTGTGACAGCTTCATATAGTGTATTTTCTGATGAAGCCACCAAAAAGTTTTTTGATTTTCCTACACCCGTAGACTCACTCTCCTTTATAAGCCTAAATCAAACATCTTCTTTTAGGCAAGATTCACAGATTAAACAAAGTATTTCATTACATCTCTAAGGACCTGCTTCATTGAAGAGCATGTTGCTTAACAAATCCAAAATTATTGCAGCCTGAAGAGGGCAGTAAAGATAAAGCTTTATTTTTCTTCCTTTTTCACTGTTTTAATTGTATGCTGTATTCTGAAAAAGCATTACTGAACAGCACGTATTTACAGGTGTTACACATTTCTGCAGCTATGCTGCATTTGTTTAGCCTGGAGAAGAGGAGGCTCAGGGGAGACCTTTTTGCTCTTTACAACTGCCTGAAACGAGGTTGTAGCCAGGTGGGGGTCAGCCTCTTCCAGGCAGATAGCAACAGGGCAAGAGGAAATGGCCTCAAGCTGTATGAGGGGAGGTTCAGATTGGACATTAGGAAGAATTTCTTCACTGAAAGGGTGGTTAAGCATTGGAAGGGCTGCCCAGGGAGGTGGTGGAGTCATCATCTCTGTAAGTGTTCAAGAAATGAATGGACATGGCACTTAGTGCTATGGTTTGGTTAGCATGGTGGTGTTCTGTCAAAGGTTGGACTTTATGATTTTGGAGGTATTTTCCAATCTTAATGATTCTATGATTCTACGATAAAAATTTAACAAGGTGAATGAAATCCTTTGTTGGGTTTTATCTGAGGATATAATTCCTTCACATGACACTGCAGAACTGGAAGACATGTCTATCACTTATGAAGGTAGCTTGCAGATGATGAATTGCATGAGCCACCCTTGCTTCAGCTGGAAAATTCCCTTAAAATAAAACAACATTGAGTTATGCAATTGGGTTAAAAGAATAATTTTGCAGGTTGCCAAAAAAATGAAATGTTGTTTTTATATTTTGTCTTAACCATTTTGAAGAGGCCAAGCTCCCTTCAGAAATGGAACAGCGGGATTTTATAAGAGGAAGAAGGTTTTATGCTTTTTCCATTAATCTGTCTTGGGAGCTTCCTGACAGCCAGGTTTATATTGAAACTTAGGTAATTTTACCTGTTTTAAGGGGCAGTGAATTTTATATGGTAAAAAAATTACGTGTGTGTTGGGAGGAAACTGCAATTGCAGAACAGCAGATACCTAAATTGTTCTGAATATTCAGTATGGTCCTTTCTGACTAGGGATTGTTATTCCTCAGGAGCCTGCTATTTACTTTAAGTTCAGGAAATAACATGCCTTTTTAAAGCTGACAGAAATGTATGTGTTTGCATGTTTTGTTTGTATGGATGCACGCGTGGACACCGTTATGAAACTTACTTTTAAAGATATTTTGTACATACAGATATGGTGGGCTTGTGTGTGTGTCTCTGTTTGTGTGTCTGTGTGTGTGTGTGTGTGTGTGTATTGCCATACAGATAGAGTATACCACCCATACCTATTAGGAAATGTCTTCTCTTTGAAGAAGACAACTGATGCTGATTTAGTCAATAACTCTTAATCAAGAAAGCAATGCTGAAATGAATGATATTTCAGTAAGAAAGCAACGTTGAGCCAATATTGGGGCTGACAGTGTAGGATTCTTAACATTTGCTGACAGTATCCCAAACAAGTCTTGCAACTCTCCAAAGAAGAAACAGCTCAGATTTTCTGCAGATCGCTTCTCCAGACAGCAATATAAGGACTGCCAGCTACTCTCCCCATTGCTGAGTAAAGCTGTGTCAGGGGTGCAGAGATTCTTTAGAGTCATGGTAAAGAAATAAGGTAGGAAAATACATGGTAAGGGGACAGTACTAAGAGCTGCGAAAGTAATAATTTTACATCAGAGAATTCAAAAATAGCAAGCTTAAAATGTAACATTGAATTCCTTTAGTTCGTGAGAAATGAAATATTTTCTGTTCATGACAATCTCTTAAAACTTGTAAATAACTGAATTATTTTCAGTTGAAAATTCAAACATTATTTTCTGAAATTACAAGAAAAGAACATTTCGTTTTGGGGAGAGACAGTATTTTCACTAGTATGGTCTTTTGACCAAAACTCTCTATCCTGTACAGCATTTCCCTATGAAATGTAGTTCAGTTGTGTTCAAAGACCTCAACAGATTTATTTTTCCTAGTTTTATTAAGTAAGAATCTTCCCAATCAGATGTTGAGGCAGGTACTGAGCTGATACAAACTGGAGTGGCTCCATTGAAATACAAGCATCGGCTGGCTGAGGAAAGAGGACAGTACAGTTAAGCATATTTAATTGTTTGGAACGGCTTCATTGTACTTGAGATTTAGCATTGGAAAAATCATAAGGCAGAAGCTGAAAATAGTCCTTTCTCAGACACAGTTCAGTGAAATGTTTAAACAAGTGCTTCAGTTCATCCCTACTTAATAATGTACTTAGATAATATATTTAACTTTAGTCACATGTTGAAGTACATTTCTTTCCAGGCCTTTTAAACAGAGCTTTCACTTTTGCCCATATTAAAATGACAGAGTTGTCCACTTGCCAATATGTAACTAAGTGATGTATCTATTTTTAAAATAAAGTACAAAGACATAGGAACCACTTACTTTCTTCTGAGGAAGCATAAAGTAGCACTGGGGTAATTTCTTCATAAGCCAAAGCTTCCACTTATGGCATTTATTTGCTATATATTTTGGGTGCCAATAAACAGAAACAAGTGCAGATTTGCTTATAGTATTTAAAACATACATGTGCATCCTCCTAACAACATTTGAATCATAGAATCTTTGAATTATAGAATGGTTTGGGTTGGAAGGGACTTTAAAGATCATCTCGTTCCATGCCCCCTGACATGGGCAGAGATACCTTCCACTGGACCAGGTTGCTCAAAGCTCCATCCAACTTGGCCTAGAACACTTCCAGGGAATCCACAGCTTCTCTGGGCAACTTGTTCCAGTGTCTGACCACTCTCACAGTAAAGAATTTCTTCCTAATATCTGATTTAAATCTACCAAAAATATTTCTTATAATGATAGGAGTGTTAAGATGTGTTTTGGCAAACAGTCATAAAAGATGGCACATGTTAACCCACTGGAAATGGGTTGGTACCTGTGAATAAGTTGATAGGCATACTTTTTCTGAGTAGTTTTGCCTGTATGTTGCACTTGACCTTCCTGGAGTTCTTTCTTCTTTTCTGAAATCACAGATAGCACTTTGCGGTGAAGAGATGCCCAGCAACAGTGAGGATGGCAACACAACTCGTATGTAACTGAGTGTACTAACCCTAGGCACATTGCCAAATTAACCAAGATCCAATTAATCAAGATAGCAGCTTTTTGTCATGCATGAGATGAGCTTGTCGACAATTTCTGTCTTTCAGTTATACTGTGCATAGCCTGTATCCTTCTGGATGGCATTTACTATATTCTGGATTATTGCCAGACTGAAAATAAAAGTGGTTACTTTTCTTTTTAGCTGAAGTAATCTGCTGTTGATTATGCTTGACCCTGGCAAACTTTCATTGTAGCACTCTTATGCTTACTGTGTGTCTGGTCACAAAACAAATCCCAATCCTCTCATTTAGACAGAAAATGCACACACTTGAAATATAGAAAAAAGTATACAGGCGGTCAGTGTCTGTATACTAGATACACTTAGAATTTACTCTGAGGCCATGCTTTTTGTAGTTTTGATTTGAAATAATGTCCATTCAAAATTGTTTTTTGCAGGTTTCATATACAATTTAGACTTTTATGTACTTTTTTTTTGAGCAAGTATCTGTTCTTAGCTTTCAAGAGATTAAAAACAGTATTTGGTTTATTCTTAGAAGTATATTCTATACTGCTATAGACCAAACTGGTCTGTGATGCAATCTTCTGTTCCCTTGTTGCATTGTTTCCTGTAAGACTGGACTTAGACAAGGTTCAACTGCTAAGTGTATAATATGTTAGAAAGTATGAACTTTAGCGGCCCAATAACATGTTTTAAAATGGGACAATAGGCATCCCTGCAATATGGCAAAACTCTACCAGACTTCAGAGAAGTTTTTTTTAGATTAAAAAATTATGAATTTTTTTAAGCTCTCCTATTAGGAGTGTGATATGGATTTATAGTACCCTCAGGTTCTGCACAATAAAAATGGTTAAACCTTTAGTCCTTTTAGTAGCTCACAGTTTTATTACAGAAGTTATTTTGTAGATTTTATGCTTGGAGCAAGGTCAGTCTATTGCACTGTATAAATTATTCTAAGTAATTGCTCCGTTATTTTATAGCTTAGTCACAGGATTTTTTTATTATTAAACATAGTCTTTTCTTTAAGGCCGGGAAGAGAAGGTCACTATAAATCACATGGCAACTTGCCATTTGGGGTTTCAGCTTTACCTGTGATAAGGATTTAATAACAATCTGGCCCAGACACCATTCCCTCTCAATTACCTTTCCACATGGGCATTAGTTCACACTGTTTATTAAAAACTCCCCTTGTAGTTGTTTTAATGGAGTGTTTCAGATTAATGGCCCCTGTGGAGTTTAACTTCATTGCACTTCATTAAAGCTAGATTGTACAAAAGGTTACTTCAATTAAATCCAGAATTCGACCTTAAATCTGTATGGATTTTTTCAGAAAATGTGGTAAAATTTCTATGCCAATCCTTTGAGATTAACAGAGCAACATCCTCTTTTTGTGACTGAAGTTCAAACTATCTGTTACGAATTTGCTTGCAGATTGATATTCGGATTTCAAGATGAAAGCAACTGAATGGTGTATGATCTATAAATGAATAGGTTAAGAAATTTTGTTAGAAATAGGACAGCCTAGGGAAACTTGAGGGCTTTTCTTACCTGTCAAAGCATTTGCTGGATATTTCACAAAACTTCTGTGAGGAAATAACCGTTTATCCACAGTGCAGGAGAAAGTGCTTCTATAAACAAACCCCTCACATTTTCTAAATACAAGCCCCACAGATGACTGCCAAATACACTACCACTTTTGCATGGGTAAGCCTTTCAGTGCAAAAAATTTTGGTGTTCTCTGTTTCCCATTTCCTTTCCAAATGTCTTTGCATTAGCAGGTGTTGGGAGAGGTATCCCTTAGTAAGGTGGAAAGAAAGTTTGATGCAGAACTTTGCTGGGAATGCGGTCAGTTGGTTTAGAAGGGAAAGAAGGAGCAGTAGAGTGATGATGAGGTTTTCTTAAAGAAACAGATAAACTTGCTAGTCTTTCTGAAAAAAGCAATGGTTTTGATCTCCTAGAAAACAGGGTAGAGGTACTGAATTTGTTGGGGTGGAGAAATACAGTAATCTAGGTTAGGACATTTTAAGAAATATTATCAAAGCAAGAGGGCTTTTTTTATTTTTTTTTTTTTTATTTTACTCAGTGTCTAGGTAAGATTTAAAATTAGGCTCTAAATGCAGTGTGAACAAAATTATATATGTATGTGTTCATATATTTAATTAATTTTATAATTTATAATATTATTACTATGGTGGACTCCTGATGCTTCAGTCTGGATCTGACCCTATTTTGTTACAGATTCTTCAGACTGTGAAATGATTTGAGATTGGCTTTAAATAGTTTATAGAGTAGCTGAAGACAGTGTCCAACACATGTAAGTGGCAGGGCAGTTGTGTGTACAGTATTTCTGAATTGTACTGTTGGGAAGAAGTGACCTAGCTCTAGAAAACAATTGGTTATGTTGGGCAATGGATATGGCCTTCTGGTAAATTCGGATAGAGGTAATCCCAAGATCTACTGGGAGGTAAATTAATTTATAAACTGTTCAACATTTCTTTTCCAAAAAAGTGACTTGGCTTAACCAGCTAGCTAGTGCATATTAAAGAAAAATTTCTGTCCTCTAATGAGATAAATCTGGAAGTCCAGTCTATAATATTCCTGTGTATAAAAAGAGATTTATTCTATATCATGTGATGTATCCATGATTAGTCTGTGTTTTCTTATCAAAGAATTCAATGCTACTTTTGTTACCAGTTTTCCCTCTGAAATTCTTGTCACTAAGTTCCCTCAGTTCTGGTCAGTAGATAAAATAATCCCTAGTTCAGCAGTATAGATGATTTTTGCACTAAGAAGCTTTGTAGCAAACTTTTGTGTCAATCTCTTATGGAGGGAAAAAGCAACAATTCAAACTTCTATCATGACCTAAATGAAAAATTTAAACTCTTGATATTTGTTTCTGTGTATATAGAAAAAAAGAACCAAGGCTTATGGCATTCCATAGATTCACAAATACATCCTGAAATTACTGAGATTAAGCAAAGATCTGAATATTTAGCATTAGACATTCTGAATTTATTTTTAGATCTGACTCATCATACCAACTATTAAATGTTATATTTAAAGTTATTGTTTTAGGAAATTTTTATACAAATTTATATAAAGTAAGAATATTTGTCATGATCTTTGAGAGCTAGAATCATATATTCTTTGCTAAGGGGAAGTGTATTTCAGATGCAAACGCTAATTAGACATGGATCTTGTAGGTATCACAGTTTCAAGACAGAATATGGCCAAGCCTGTATCTGAAGTGGGCACAAGAGATACAACCACATATTTCAGGTTTTCTATTTCAAGGTCATTAGTATTTAGGATGTTCTTTCCAAGTAGTCACATCAAACACCTTTTCTCCTAACAGTTTTTAGTAAATTTGTGGAAATAAACAGAAGAACTTTTGTCATTAAATCTTCCTAAAGTACTGGGAGATCTCTTGGTCAATGATGCACAGTCTTGGGTCACACCATCCTGCTTAGTATTGTGAATTTTCCCCTGTGATTTTAAAAGAAAGAAATCTAACAAATGAACCAACTATCTCCCACTCCCCTGCCCCACAAAGTCCTCTTTAAGCCGTCAAACATCCTTAAAATAACTGTTTGAATAACCACATGCTATTCTTAATTAGATATGTAAAGAGCTGTTCATAAAGCCCTGAGTATTGTCTATACTCTGAAGCACTTGCCTTCTAAATGAACTAGCTGGGCTGAAGGGTGAGTTGGTAGTATAATATTTTAATATAAATGAGATAGGAAAATCAATAAAGGAAAAAAAACTTCCCAGTTTCTCTCAATACGGGAAGTAGAGGACGGTCCATTGACAATAAAAAAGGGCAGACTTGGTACATATGAAATTAAGATTTTTTTTCACGTGACCCATACTTAGGTTTTACAATGCACCAAAATAGGACATAATGAAGAACAAATGCAGTTAAAAGAAGATTACATAAGTTCATGGAAAGAAATTTGAAGCAATATTTTGGTGAAACTTTCAGTTCATAAAATCTTGGAAATGTGATTACTGGAAGGTGGAATGGCAAATTGGAGGAAGCTTCTTCTGTAGTTACCCTATTTATGCTCTTCCCCATAGCTTTTGCTACTGGCACTAGTTACAGTTTTGGCTTTCAAACTTACTTTTAAGTCAATCCTTGTTTGTGGTTGTGCAATTTCAAGGATGGCATTCACAGAAAAGGGACCAGTTGCATCAGTGTGTTTCAGGATTTTTTAATTGTTTTGTTGGTTTTGTTTTTAATCCTTGGGTTTTCTGTGTGCTTATTACCTTTACTACAGTATTGCTTCTTTCCTTATGCTTTGTTGTGATTACCTAAAATGCTGAGGCTGGAGCTGTCATCACATGTAGGTGGTGAAATGACTGGTGTAGCAGCTGTCTTTTCGGCAGGACTACAGTTTTACATCTGACTTGCTTCTGCCAACTCTGTGGCTTCCTGCTTATTTCCATCTCTGCGTGGAAGACAGCTGCCTGGAGCTGAACACAAGCATGTCAAAGAGAGTGCTGGTAAAACAAGGTCCAGTACGTCCTCTGCAAAATGAATCTATTATTGTTTGTCAAACTGGGAAATTAATCTTTTAGTCTCAAACCACTACATGCAGAGCTCATGACAGAATGAGAAATAAATTTTTTTCACCTACAGCTGATCAGAAATCGTTTATCAAATAGGAAATCTATCCTCGCTCCCTCTGCCTCTTTGAATCTTCAAAAATGAGGGATACTGTGCCAATCCAGCAACGCTTTTAAGTGTATGGATTCCTCCAAGCACAACTTAGGCCATTGATACTAATACTACTGTTCATATACTTACATGAGAGAGTGAGTAAATTCTTTTTAACACTGACCTGCAGTGCTCTGGCATTATGCAAGCCCTTGTCTGTGAGAGTATATGTCTGATGAAGACTGAAACAGTTTTCAAGTATTTGAGAATGTAACATTCCGCTTCTTTCAAAGTGCCAGCCCATTAGGACACATCATATTGATACTCATCTCACGATTCTGACTCCTCACAGGATGCTACACTAAATTCAAGGTCATGGTGTTAATCTTCAAAGTCCTTCACAGAATTGGTACATGTTACCTCTGAGAAACTCTCTTTGTGACTACAACCTCTCTTGACAGCTGTGTTCCTCAGGAATTACGAAGCTGTCAACCTCAAGGGTGAAGCCTGAGAGGGCAGAAGACAAGGCCTGCTCAGAAACACAGCCAAAGCTTTGGAAATTATTATCCGGGTAGATAAGAATGACCACAAATCTCTCTGTCTTCTAGGCAAAGTATAAAAATCACTACAACTTAGCTCCCATGGGCACAACTAAAGACAATAAAGATAGAGGATAAAAAAAGTTAACAGTAGGAAAAAGAAGAGCAGGAGAGGAGAAGCAAGGAGCAGAAAAATTGTTCTTGCACTGCCTTCTCAAAATAAAAGCCATAGCTCTGATTTGGGAGAAGTAGTGATATTTCAGGTATTACAGAAAAGGCATTTAGATTTGTTCATTGGACATTATATTTTAATTTTTCGTATATAACCATCCATTTTTTGTGCTCCTAACCTGATTTCAGTTTCCTTTCAATATAATATTACTACATTAATATGAATGGAGTACATGCCAGAACACCCATGTAAGGCAAATAAAATCATAGGTAGTTCCTTTTACTTATTAAAAATATATTTTTTGGCAAATCATATAAGAATATGTCAGATTCTATGAGCTGTCTTTCAATTCATGAAGATCACAATGCATGAAGATCACAAACTCATTCATCAGGATGAGAATATTTTATGTACTTATAGACAAGAAAAATATCAAAGCCACTAGCATCTTGTGATCTGCAATCTTTATGACAAAGGACTGGTCCTTTATCTTTTTCTGTATTTCCCTGGGATTGTCTGCTTTTGACTTCAATCAATATGCATGGCTCTTGCAAGTGCGAATTAAATGCTCATAAATCTGTAGTGCAACTTTACATCACAGAAAGAGGAAAGAAAAGGAAGCTTTAGAGTGACAATTGTCTTTCTGATATAAGTACTATTTACTTTGCAATTAGACACCTACTGATTTAAATCCACAATCTCTATCCTCCCCATTGGAGAACTGATTTTTGAAACCAAATATTTAGCCATCCCAATAGAAATACTTCTAAGATGTGCTGTTGCTAGATCTTAGCTTTTATCAAACCTGTGCTGCTGGTGATTATTCCCTGTCCTTAAGCATTATTTTACTAAAATAAAAATATGTAGAATGTCTCCTGATGCTTTAGTTCAGCTTTTTCCAGACATCACTGCTGCTTTGAACCTGCAGGTCATACTTCTGGTTGGCAGCAGTGACAGTGCCATCTCTTGTGGTTCAAGGATATTTGTGCCCATTTGACATCCCCTCAAAGACTATGATGTAGTCTATTGAGTTGAATGAGAATTCTGTCTCTGATAGTATTTGGCTCTTGGATAATGCTGAATTTGATCCATTGCTAAGGAATAACAGTGATGCATTATAAATTGAAATACCTCTTTATGAGCACAGAGTAATGCAAGTTCCCTGTCTTTTATGCTAAAACATAACCGATTCTACAAAATTAATATATATTTTTCCTAAAATAGTTTTACTGTTGGTATTATAGCTTCTTGAGAAACTGTCTCCTTTCATCTGCAGGCAAAACACCTGCCACTTGTAAGTGATTGTTAGTTAAATCACTTAAAAGATTGGCACTTGTTTTAAATGGCAAATAAACTATTGCATTGTCACATTTGTTTCTACTGTACTAAAAGTTCAATAACCTAGTGTACCTTGATAGGTACCACATTTCATAGTTGCAAACTACAGGTCAAATGTAAAGATACTGTAATAACAGGTAATAAAATACAGAAATAGCCTGGCCTGTTAAAGCCTAGACATGGAAAACAGTGCAGGACTGCTGGACTTTTGGCTCTTGCATTTCTGGCAGTGCATCTCTACCATTAGTTGTAGGAATTAAAGGCAGAGATAGCTGAGTAAAGAAACACATTTGTAAGTTGTTCTCCATTTGGCAGAAAATAAAAACATTTCTGAGTAATTAGTATGATGACTATTTTTGTCTGCTTTCAAAGTTGATTAACAGATAAATAAATGGCTTAGCAAGATATAGGAAAAACTATTAATCTGTTCACAAATAGCCTTCAAACATTTGAAATTCAGATTGCTAAAACCACTCACACGGTGCTTTTTATCTTGGAAGAGAAAGTAGCCTTTATTAGGATGACAGCTCCATGTTTACGCTTTCATTTTCTATATCTTTTAAAAAGGAACACATCTTGTAAAAACGCAGGAGTGAAGCTTAGCTGAAACATATTGAACATCTCAAAGGCTTGTGGTATGAATTCCTTAATGTCAAGCACAGCGATTGGTACAGAAAGAGTTAAGCACTAAAGAGGAGAATATAGTTTACCGTGCTGCAGGCATCTAGCACAGCACTGCATGGAATAAAGTAAGTTCAGGAAACAGACATTGCTTCCATCAGAAAGCCAATCAATTTTGGATCTATATATAACACAGCATATCTATTGTTGCACTAAAAGCCATCTGTCTTCCAGTCAATGTTTCTTTTTAAAATATGTAATGGAAAGGTTTCTGTAAGAGGAGATAGTTTGTGAATTGCACTGTTACAACTGGTCAGGGGTCTAAAGTATTTGTAAAATGCAGTTAGTGTTTAAGATGTACTCATTTTGATCAAAGAGGTTTTTTTGAACTGACTCACCATGTGGACACACATCTGCTAAATGTCAGACATTAGGTAGTAGTACCAAATAACTCCCGAAAGAATCATTTTACATTCCCCACAAGTCACAACTCACATATTCAGCTTTCTGTTGCATAAGGATTTGTTCCTAGCAGGCTGTATATATGTGTGAGACAGCAGGGGCAGGAATGATTATGATGAGTGTTGCTGTCAAATCGTTATTGTGCTTACTACCATAAACAGGCACACAGCTCTAGCACCTGCCTGCTCCTTTCCTGTAAACAACTAGGATCAAGTGACAAATATATTCTGACAACAAGACCTAGATTAATAATTACTTTTGTTATAAATGCAGAGTTGTGCCTTACTTATCTTTTATGAATGTGGTGCACTAGTGCAAAACCCTATGTTGGCCAGCAGATTTCCTGTAAATGGAAAAAAAAAAACCCAACTGATGAAAATTGTACTCTTTTCTGAGATTGAAAAAACATTGAATGAATATTCTAGAAGCTGAGGCTTTCAAGGGGGAACAAACACTATCAGTTAATTGGCCATTATTTCTCTGTCACAAGGATTAAATTGAAAAAGAATAATTAGATATTTCATTCCAAATTACTGTCTGTGCATGAGTATCAGGTTTGGTGACTTTTTTTTGATGTGTTTGCAGGTGAAATACTCTGGATTTTTTTGTAAATGCTTTTCAGACTGCACTGAGAGTATTAGTCGTAAAGATATAGCCTTTCTCATAATATTGGATCTTTTAAGTAGCAATAAAACAGTGGCGAAAATCCTATAATCCTGTGGGTTTTTTTAAATTGAAGTTCTTTACACTTCATTGTGTGATCTCGGAACAAAGGCTTTTATAAATTTAACTCCAAAGAAGGAAAGAGAAAAAAGGGACAGGGGAAAAGGTGCAGTGATAGTCTGTAATCTTTTTTCTTCTACTCAGTTTAACAGAGGGAGTTTCTTGTCATGGTTCTGTTTATCAGTCTGTGTTTTCCTGCTCTGATCAATCTGCTTTTGCTTTCTCTTCAAATTTTGTAAGAGAATTTTATTTTTGTTTAAACACTATGATGAATTAGTAATACCCAATATCCTATTTTTCTGCATGAATCTATAGAGAGTAGAAAAACTTTGCTGCTGTTGAGATGCAAAATGATGCTCATGAACGGTAGTTGCTAGTAAATGTGCAGGCACTGCAGTGGAAAACAGCATGTTCACTATAGGGCAGCCTTTGTACACTGTGTTTAACTGGAACCTTTGATTTCCACAAATTATCCTTTAATTTAAATTTTAGATCTATCCTTTAACATAAATGTTGCTTGTGTAATTTTCTTTTTGAGAACTACTAAGTTTGTTACATGAAAGACATTTGTGATAGTCTTTCATGTATCTTTATTTTTTTCTGTTAATAAAATATTGGACCAAAAATCATGTTTACTGTTTTGTCTAGAGGAAATCACCTGAATGTACTTTGGCAAGAATTTCTGCAGGAAGTAAAGATTTTCTGGTACCCTTTGGGATTAGAACTCAGGATTTGTTCTTCCATGTGGTGAATGTTTTCCACGCCACCTGTGATGACTGATGTCAGACTCTATCAGAGTCGCAGTTTTACTGGGTTTTGTGTCCAGAGAACTCGTGGAGTCCATATGTTAGTCCAACCAAGAAGCACAGTGTTTTTATAGAGTCAAATAATTACCTCCTACGGTCCTGTTTTTACTGGTAGAAAGTAATTTTTAAACATTACCTGACCCCTCAGTTCTGGTAGGTTTTAGGTTTTCCATCAAAACCAGTCTGCTCCCAATCCCTTCTGCATGTAGTCAGTTCCTGAGTTCTAACGACCCACATCTGTCATGGCGAATGTGACAGTAATTCAGAAGTGTTATAAGGGGCAGCAGGCACATTACAACTCACTGAAGATAAAGGAACTATTTCTAAACTGAGATCAATTACTTAGGTATTTAACTGTAGCTATATGTGGGAAATCTTAATTTTTCGCCCTTGAAAATGAAAATTTATTCTCCTAATTTTGCAAGATCTCTTTTACTACTTGGAGCATAACTGACAGTATGTAAGGGATGCAGTGAAGAATAAGATACAAAGAAATCTTATTAAATGGAAAAAGTGCATGAGTGAGATATGATTAAGAAGAGGTGGTCATACTCCTTAAACTGGAGATTAAAGGGAGACAGACAGCAATTTTGTTTCTGGTCTATATATATATGCTGAGAGAGAATTTTTTTTAACGTTTAAAATTGCACGTATGAAAATTTTCATTTGGAATGGAAGGAATGTTTCCTCTGCCAGAAACAAAGAAGTATTGGTGATAGAAAAAAAACATGACAAAGACTCACTTGCTCACCAATCTTTCCCTTTTAAGTTGCATTAAGTTTAGATGGGGTACCTGCTGTCACTTTGTAGAACCCTATAAAGTACAGAAGTTAGGAAACCATTGAGCTATTGGATGGCAGAAACAGAGGCTTGAGCAACAAAGAAAATATGGATCGAATCTCTGCCTAAAGGTATATTAAACATTATAGTCCTTAATGAGAGATTTTCAGTCATTGATCCATATTGATTTGAATAATGAATACCACTTAGAACACCTATATGTCCTCTCTTGTCTCCCAAGATTTAGCCTTAGCATATCACTGTGGATTTTTGGCAACATGAGACACTGAAACCTGAAATGTCCAATTCTCCACTTGCACTGATGCTACTGTATTGTCCTGGTAGATACCACCTCTGATTGGAACCTGTTTAAGGTATAAGTGAGAAGCAAACAAGACTCAGTGACTGCAGGAAAAGTTCGTGGGCGAGAGTACTGTGGTATTCAGTTCAGCCTCAGGATTTCTGCACAGGTCAGTGAATACTATCATTGCTTATATTGCTTCAGGTGAGGGAAGTTAAAATGCAAATGTGGTAACGTTAATTGTCATTCAGTGGGAACTTATTAGATTGTACATATTGTTAACTTTCTCTGCCAGAGAGCACCATCACTCTTTTCTCTAATTCTAGGGAAAAAGGAGGACTGTGAGGGCAGAAGCCTAATTTCTTCTCAACAGGTAAAACATATCTTTGAAATATTTTAACATAAAGTGATTGTCAGGGGGTGAGATGGGGCTGATGGGAAAATTAAGTAGTGTGGAGTATATTCCTTCTTCATTATAAAACAGTTGTCTCAATGTTCTTTTAGGCAGAAGGTTTCTCTTCCACAGAAATGTACTCCAGCCTCTGCAAACCTTGCTTTTATATTTGGAGTGAAAGATAAAAACTCCAGTCTCTCACCATTTAGCAGACATTAGTTTTAGGACACCAGGTTTTTCTTTTTCTTTTTCATGCTATTTTCTGTTTTACCAAACTTGTCTTTTATTGCTAGACCCTGACCTGCTCTAACTGGATAATATTAATAGAGCTTCATTCAGTGACACATTTGCTGAAGGATTAAGTTCTTGTTGATTCTGACACTATTTTATCCATTCTTTCAATGAATGGATAAGGCTATAGAAAACAGGGATGATGTAGTGTCATTTTGAAAAACACGGCAGTTTTTCAGACTCGGGCTTATAATATCAAAGCTCACTGGACTTCTAAAAGAGCTTGGACTGTATTTTTACAGAAGATGTCAAACTCCCAAATCCCACCTCTTTGTGGTTCAGGGGCTAATTCAAAGTTGTATTACAAAGCCTCTGCTCATTCTCCTTACCTAATCATGGACAACAGTGCACTAAGTTCCTATGTTAAAATTTCCTGAGTCTGAATTTTTCTCATTCATCTGCTCAGTAACAGCCTGTACTGCTTTGGTCCCTGAAAGAAGTTTTCCTTCTCTATGGTACATGCTCTGAATGTGCTTTACTAGGTGGGATCACTAGAGCAGACAGTGAAGAAAGTTTTGCAACATCCTCTTTCTTCATACAGTAGCTCAGTGTTTAGATCTCTTATTGATTAGATATTGACTGGATCAATCCTTCCTATGCCTTGAAAGGTGTGAAGACAATTCAGATACGTCTCATGTCACAGAATATTCCTCAGCATCTGAGCTTAATCCTTTTTCAGATGGAAAGATCTTCTCTTTATGAGTCATCATAGAGAACAGTCTACTGCCATTTATTTTACAACCACCTTCTAAGTATTGAAAACTTGTAATTTTCCTTTTTCTTTTTTCTAGATGAAATGAAAGAAGGTAAATATCCTGCAAGCTTTAATCCCAAACAGCAGTTTTTCCGAAACCTGTTTATATTTTTGTTGGTCTTCTTTTGGACTTTTTCAAGTTGCTATATGTCCTTGTTAAAGTAATTATCCAAGACAAAGAACATTCTTTTTATCTGAGGGCTCAAAGCAATAAGTAAAGTGAAATAATTACTCCCATATTACAGAAGAAATTCCCGTTAGTATATTTGAAGATGAATTTCAATATTTCATAGTGCATTTTGCATTGATAACTCCTGAGTTTATGGCTAATTTGCTTCTTCTTCATAGTACCTAATTTAGGCAGATGTTTCGAATATCATAATTGGGCATTGGATTTCTTCACTCTGAGTACAGTGTTAACCCTGTATTAATGAATTTCAGCTTCTGATTTTGAATAATTTCTGCAAATGTTCATAATTAGCCTGAAAATACAGGTGAATTCAAAGTGTTTGCAACACTTTTAAGCTTTGTTATCTGCAAGTTTTTATTTTCTATTTTCCTGGTTCTTCACAGTCCATGTTGCCTATTGTTCACATCATCAATGAAAGTATTGACTAGAAAATAGGGGTTTTTTGGTTGTTGTAGTCTGTTTGAAATGCTCTCTCAATTTGACATGGAACTGCTGAAGTCTTTACTTGGGAGATTTTTTAAGGAGTTGTTCTGCCATGTTACAGGGAATTAATGCAGACCAGATTTTCTTAGCATACTTATGAGACTGCCGTAGAGAATATTTAAAAAAAAATAATGCTAAGGTTTATCACATCTATTGCTTTCCTGTTATCCATTAGCTTGCAACTCTGTCAAAAAAATAAATTATGCCAGTTTGATAAAAACTTTTCTTATGACAAATCCATGTCATATGTTTTTTATCATCTTATTATTCTTGAGGTGCTTATAAATTGCTGAATAATATGTTCCAGAATCTTTTCTGGCTGTCTACAATTCCCTAGCTCCTTCTTTCTCTCCTTCTTAAAGATGGTACCAAGATTATCCTTCTCCAGTCCCCTGACACTTTCCAGTTCCCTGTGAATTTTAGAAAAATCCATTAAAGTTTGAGAGACTGTTTCACTGTTTCACTGAGTTCTCAAGGCAGAATTTAATCAAGCCTTGCAAACCTGTGTACATGTAATTTATCTAAATATTCCTTAACCTATTTTTCCTGAACTCGGCCAATATTTCTGTTCCATTTTAAAATATCTGGTTACAATTCACCTCATTTGTAAAGAATAAAGCTATTTGATATATCAATCTTGATTGACCAACTTCCCTGTGAAAAAGTCAACTTGTATTTTCTTCTGTTTTTGTCTTTTAGTATATTTATAGGTCTTTTTCTGCTGCTTTGTTAGTTATGGTGTCTCAGCCTTTTTATTTCAACTCTGTGTGCTTGTACTTTATATTCATAGTACAATTTGTATAGTTTTTTTTGACTTTCAGAGTTCTTAATGAACCCTTGAAGTAATCATTAAGGTCTTAATATTTTTTCTTCTTATTGAATTAGTTGGAAAATGCGATTTTAATATAGCACCTTTCAGAGATTTCCGTTGCTTTTAATATAGTTGATGAAGTCCTCGTGAAGGATAAAACACAGCTTTTGCTTTAAATTTTGCTGTGGAGAAATGTTAATCAGCTGCATTTCAAAGCTTAAAGCCATGAGCTCTACTGTGAAGTGATAGATTCAAACTGTCTTTCACTTTCTCCCACCGAAAACCTCAAATTAGGTTTTGATTAGATATGGACCGTTTTTCCTCCCTTGCATTCTGTATTTAATTTCTATATAAAAAATCTTAGGTTTAAGTAATGAATTCTGTGGCTTTGTCAGCATTCAGGAACATAAAGATATATCTTTTCCTCAGTTTCTATAAAATAAATCAACTAATTTACTTGGCCTTTACATAGTGTCCAGGATTCACCTAATTTCCCAGTTTGTGCTGAATCAGCCAGTATTGCTGGGTTGCTTTTGTGTGTGTGTGCGTGGTTTGGGTTGTCTGTAATTAATTTTAGATTTATTGCAGAGCTCATTCAAGGCTTCTTAACAAGATAGAAAAATTGAAGTGTGCTGTCTCCAAAGATGAAGGTTTTTGTTGAGTAAGTTCCTACTTGGGAAGTGGAGAAAGTGAGAAATGGACGTGGAATCATAGGATGGCTTGGGTTGGAAGGGATCTTAAAGATCATCTAGTTCCAACCCCCCCTGCCTTTGGCAGATAAGATAGGATTCTCTTGAAAAGCTCTGCAAATGATGTCCTTGCTTTTCCAACTGCCAGGAAGTTCCTTTTTTATAGGGAATACAGAGGGTGGAGAGGATTCCTCATTGGTTACACACACGAAGAATTCCCAAAAATGTGTTCCTTGCAAGTGGTATCTAACTACCCTGTGTCCTGAGTCAGAAAGGGCTCTATAAGTAGGATGGTATAATTTTACTTCCTTTTGGCAATCGATTGTTTTTGGTGGTTTTCTGCTTGGCACATGCCTGGTGAGAGTTTAGCTTGGTGAGAAATATGTAAGTCATTTGCTTATTACTTTAGATGTGCTGTAATAGATTTCTCTGCAGAAATAACTATGGACCAGAGTCAGCCAAGCATATGAGCATGAGTGTGATAGTTGTCTACTATAAATAGATGTTTTTCTGAAACAGGAGACTAAATTTGTGTGCTTACGTTTGTGCAAACTGAGTCCATACCAATGACCACTCTAAACCGGGTGAATTGTGAATTTTCTTTAAGCTTGTTGCCATTTTCTAAATGGCATTGTCTAAATCCAATATTTCTTCTATTCTCATGTTTCATTGTTAGGTTATCATTGTACACTGCAGGTAATTTTTTGAAAAATCTTCTTTAGAAGTGTCCTGAGATTTCTTTCTTTGAAAAAGTGCTATACATCTTGAACTTATTGTTGGCAAAACTTTGCACCATAAAACTGATATGGGGGTCAACTGTTTCTAAAGATTTAATAAGAAAAGGGATTTTTTGGAGATGATATTAATACACAAGATTATGTTTGTTAAGATGTGCTAACTGTTAGAATGGCTAAATTTTTTTGGGCATGATGATAGATTTATTGTCACCTTTACAGAGAATTCTCTTGCCTGCATTAAACCTAAATTTAAAACATTCAGTTGGGCAACTGTCCTCAGCTCCCCTTCACTACTAGATGGAAAACTGCTGTGCTCATCCATTTTGTAACTAAAGTCAAAGAACTGTAGGGGAATTTTTAACTGTCTGATTAAGTAATTATGTCATGTGTATTAAAAGAAAAAGACATCTAAAATAGCATGAGAGTTGGTGCTGGTCAGATCCGTTTCTAAAATACTTTATTTGATATAGCATTAGATGAACTGCTATATGTAAATGGAGACAAAGGGAAAAGTCTGCCTGAGCAGATCAGGTTGAAAGGTTGAGGTCTGTAGTTCAGCACTTCATTGACATTTTGTTGTGTTGATTCAACTTTGCCAAGTCCACAAATAGTCTTCACCGACTGATAACCAACACAACAAGACAATTCTCTTTTCCTAGGATTCTTCTCATACTTTTATGAGTGGACACTGGATGATAAGACAAAACAATTAATCCAGTGTAAAAGTCCAGGAAGAAGAATCAGATTTTTCTACTTCATGCAGTTTTATTTGGGTCGTTACCTAGTAAGGGTGAAGATGTCAGGAATAGGAAATATACTTTGGAAAAACTATCCAGGAAGACAGATGGAGAACTGAGACCATGGTGAGCAGCAGGATCTCCCAGCAGTATCAACAGGTATTGTACTTGTGTCAGCAATGTTCAGCTTTGATGGCTTTTGCCCATGCTGTTCCTGCCATCAGTGGAGGTTGTCACTGTCGTCTTATGAGAGAAAAATGAGTTTCTTTGTACAGCTGTCAGCCTAACACGTCTTGACACATCTATGATTTGCTTGTAATGAAGTATTAGCAGCTTTGCATGTTGTATGTTGATATGCACTGTGTCACTGTGCCTAGCATCTGGCAATTAACTGTCAGTTTGCAGCATCTTCAGTTTTGCAAATGAAGGGAAGAGCAAAAGGAAAGACACAATAAAATATCTAGATGAATTAGATACAGAGAAAACAAAGAAGAAAAAGAGGCAAAAGACATTAAATATTTATAAACTCTTGCTTTATACTGCTTATTTTGATGTGAATAGGCCACATACCATCCAAAGAATTTCACTTACTCTGATATGTTTTGATTTTCATTTTTTAAAAATATTTTTTCTCAAGAACAAGTGGGCTTTGTCATTTTTATACATCTAGGAGACTGTGTAGTCCTTTCTTCTTTTTTTTTTTTAAGTACTAAACACAGTACTAAAAGCAGGTGCAGATGTAATGTGAAGAATATTTAAACAACATGTCTTATCCTGATTAATAAGAGTTCTATCTGTCTGTTTACCATACTTCAGATTTTGTTTGTTTGGTGCATAGCCTTTGAGACGTTTTTCTATTTGGCTTACCTGCTATGGGGGCTAAACTTGCATCTTCTTCAATGAGACCTTCAGGATAAGCTTTCAACTTCAAGTTGTCCTTTGCTTATCCTGGTAAAACCTTGAAGTCAATTTGTCTAACACAAAATGTGAAGAGCAGAGACACATATTGTGTAGGCTTTTATTCTCGTCAGTTCATTGTTGTAGATACAGTTTTTATCAGGTAAGTACTCTGCTTCATGGTACCTAATGAAATGTCTGTATCTGGTTGGGTAGAGATATAATCTGGAGCTCCATCAGGAGCTTATAACTGCAATAAATTGTTAATATACCAAAGGTAAGTTAACAGAATTTAACAGAAAGATTTTTTTTTAGCAAAAGAAAAATCTATATGTCTCTCACTTAGGATGCCACCTAACTTATCTGATAATTGGACAAGCCTCTTGACTTCCAGATGTTGAATTTCAGCTCAAGCCTTGCAGACTGGATGCTTCATTGCAGACACTGTGCTGGGTGGCTCACTGTCTAGTGTAACCCTATCATGACTGAGGCTGGCTTTGGCCATCCCTACTTGTAGTCATTCCAGGACCTGCAGCCTTTTAACCACCTCCTCTTAGTTTCTACAGTTTCCACTGTTTCCATTGCACTAAATTTTCAATCCCCCCCCAAAAAACTCAGTGCCATTTTGGTAGCTGTACCATGTATATGGTGTTGCAGTATGACATTGAAATTTAATATTTAGCTACTTCTCAGGGAATTTCTTTTTCAGAAGAATCCCTTTGTATACAAGCCTTGCTGGGGAGAAAGAGCCCAAGCTCTGTGGAAGCATTGCATCACCTAATCTGCTCAAAACTTCCCCGACCCTCAGTGCACAATGTGTCTAAAGAGGCAGCACTACGCTGTGAATGCTTAAAAATCTGAGCACTGCAGAATTACATGGAGGAGGGACAGAAGGGAAAGTTTAGGTACAGTTTGAATCAAGAAATCTGTAGTTACTAACTTCAGACTGCATCCTGTGAACCCTTTTTTTTGCTAGATTTTCACAACCTGTTTTTAAAGCAAATGTAACTTGTCTAGAGGCAGGCCTAATAGTACAAAAACTTAACTCATCTTCACTTTCATGTGAGGGTCTGGGAAGCAGTTGAGCCCACAGGTTCCCGTTGAATATGCATTTAGTTAGTTCTGAGTTAACACATCCCATTATGGCATTTGTAGTAGTGAGATGAATTAAATAACATTAACTCATTGCATCTTTCCAAACATTAGTTTGCCTTACTTTGAGAGGAAGATGTTGAATGTTTTACAAATAATCTGACTTCAGAATGAATATTTTAGGGAGCTGATTTAGTAAAGAGAACTGGAATTCCATTTTGAAAGAAAGAAGAGAATTCTGGCAATTATTTCATCAAGAGCTACATAAAAGATATGTAGGTGGATAGATAAGTATTATCCAGTAGTACGCTGGAAAAAATGGCATACATTTCTCCATCAAAACAGAAATCATTGCAGTAGAAAAAACTTAGAATATTTGTCTTTTTCCCCCCCTCTACTTTCTGGTAAACAGAACAAAAAAACCAAACTAAAGGAAATACCAAACATGAAACACAAAAAAAAATTCTCATTAAAAAATTTCAATAAAAATACCTTCACTCACAAGCTAGGTATGATTTCTACCTTTTATCTAGCTCTAGTTTCATGTTTTGAGATCCAAACTTCTGCTTAACATTTACTGTCACTCTTTTCAGTCTCATTCATCCATGTGCTTCCATACAGTAATTGTTTCTCTTCCTCAGATGCCTGAATCTCTTTCAGATTATCACTTCCAGGGTTACAGGTCTGTTAACAATATACCTTTACAACATACATTTACTACTTTTCCAAGTGAAATAGGCTGTCCCTAAGTGGAAACATAATGCAGTTTGTCAGCTTTCAGTAGGTGTCTTGGGAAACCTTTTTTTTACTCTCTAGATAATGTATGTCTGTTTAAGCCACAGCCTCCACCAGTGAAGCCTGTCTTACACCTGATAGTCCACTTCGATGGGAATTGGATGTTTTGAGTAGATTGCAGTAACATATATCAGGCTTATAAGTCTGCTACCACACAAGTAATAAAAACAGCAAGATGAAATTACAGCAGGATAAATTCTATAATTTTCAGAATTTTCAGTGTCTTTTGGATTGATCTAACACTGACAAAATTGTTCTAGGGAAGAACAATCTGCTGGGAAATCAAAAAAGAGAGTTTTCCTGAATGTTGCAATGCCTTGTGAAAATGAGCCCTGTGGAATGAAGTCAGTGTCAGAACTTCTGTTTATAACGTAGAGAGAGCCCACTCTTGCCTCAGTTTAACAAGTGGGATCTTAGATGGCCAACAGCTGGCATACATGTTCTGAGGGGTAAAGAAAAATGTTTCATAAGGGGAAGGAACAATGTATTTTTTAGACCTCTGTAGGAACAGAAATTTAAAAGTCCTCCTTAGAGCAACTAACAGTACCATCTTCTTTTCGTGAAACATTTTAGAGTTGCCTGCAAGGGATGAAACTGTGGCAGAGACTCCCAGAGTCCCCGGGCTGTGGCACAGCCTGGGTGCCTATCCGTGTTATCTCAGCTATGGTCATGTGGCTTGTTGTGGTCTCAGCAGAGGGATGAATGAGGCATCAGGAAACCATATAGGTTTGTGAGTTTGAACAAACGACATAATTCTCTAAAGAAATTTTCAACTGGAAAATTTTTCCTGTCTTTACGTATGTGGGAATAGTGCTGTCCCTCCACTCTAAAATAGGTGGACCAGATGTTACCAGATGTACTCAGCTGGCAAAAGTGGCTGTCACTCTGACTAATTTCAGAGTAAATTCTTCACATGAATTCAAAATAATATGCAAAATAATATAGTTTGTCTCTTAGTTATTTTTTTCCTGAAAGTTGTAGTCCCAGCTTTACCACCTGCTCTCCTTACTCAGCTGTAATTACACAATATGCTGAGCAAATGCAAAAGAAGACAGTGTGACCTACTTTACTGAATGGAAAGATTAAGTTCTAATTTTACATTGCTTTCTACAACCCTTTTTCCGGGACAAAATCCTTCCACTTTTGGATTATGGGTACCCGTTTCATACCTCACTTTCAGTAGTTTTGCATCTGTATTAACATGGAGTGATGGTGGGATGAGTTTGAGTGTCCTTATAGTATTATGAGTTATAATTAATTTACTAATCTGTCAAATTAATCTCTTTTTCATGCTGGTGGATAGCTTTCGTTCAATACTCTTTATGTTTTGAAGTTTGCTCTGTCTTCTTTGTAATGGATGTAAATACTGACAAATGCTCAAGCTGAGACAGATGAAGGAAATTTTAATTACTTAGAGGGAGTGAAGATTGCTTTTTCAAACATAATAGACTATGTCTTAAACTGGATTATTAGCCTTTCCACTTTATTTTTCAGAAGGATCAACTGTGTTTTTAAAGGATATTCAGTTCTATATTAGACCGTTATTATTCAGATTTACATTCTGCAGTTTGAATTTTTTCTTTAAATTTTGGCAGCTGTTCTAGATTTTTTAAAATAATTTTTTTTATTGCTTTATATTGCCGAGCTTGATATTTTTAACAGCTTTTGTCAAATACAGAAGGTAATATCTTTCAGCTTTTTATTACTAACAACTTTTCTTTTTTTCCCACATCTGTGTTGTTTTCTTCTACCTCCTTTTTTCTTTTTGTAGGTAGGTGTGTGGAAGAAAAAAAAATAAACAATTTTCTTGACAGTACTATTGTATATGACAACAGGAAAGACAAAGATAAAATAATACACACATACCAGTTATTTGAACAATATAAGGAGAGAAACAATGAGTTTCTTTTAGCCACCAGGGAGCAATGACTTTGTGTGATTTGACTGCAAGTAATATTTCTGATATAGTCTTGGTTTGAAAAAACATTTTCAAGCATCGTGTATATACTCAGAGTTTGAGATTTTGTGTCTTTCCCACTCAAATCAGTGTAACCTTTTCTTGGATCAAACAGTGCTAACCATAGACAGTTACAAACATGTTTGGAATAAATTAGCTCATAAACATTTTATTCTCAGCCCTTAATGGGGAATGCTTCACAATGCACTGTCAAATATGATGAGATTTCTCATTTTATGGCTCACTTTATCAACAGTCTAGTAATTGCACTTTTAATGGCACAGTGTTTCTGTGGAGCAATGGTGACATTCTGTGCTCAGTTAGACTACAATGTGATTAATCCTCTGTATACATTGCTTAAAGGTCTTATAATTCATATTCTCTTGCTTTACAATGGCAGGTGTGAGAGAATCTGAATATGCAATGTTAATCTACATCAAATATCAAGTTGCTTGAAATACTGAATATATTTGCCAAGCACCTGACCACATAAGAATGATCTGTAAATATTTTTCTAGCTAACAGTGCTCAGAACTGCACCTGGGGATATGGGACCTGGTTTTGGAAAAAATCTGGATATGAGCTGCATTATGTGATATGCAAACTCTTTATAAGCTTTTCTAGGTGAAAGGTGAAGTGTAAAAAGCTTTATTGGTGAGCATTTGAGAGCCATCTAGTCTATCAGGAGTCATACACGAGTGGGTTATATGTGAAACACTATTATATAGGAATTTTAAGTAAAACTACATTTAGCTGGGGAATCCAGTTCTGTTTGAGTGAAACAGAGAAAATAGTTCTACTCATACCTCTTGAATTAGCCTGCATGGTTTCTTGGAATTAGGAAGGAAAGATGTCCCTTGCTTAGGCCCTCTTTGTGGATCTTACATGCAGTAGTCTTCTAGTGCTTAAGTCCCTCAATGTTGCAGGTAAATCTAACATACTTTGAAATGATCATACACTTACAAAACACAAAACACAGCTATGGGTGTTGTCTTTCTGAAATGGGTGAGGTTTCCTATAATATTGTCTTGGTTAGGATATTTGTGGGAGACCAAAGCTCAGTTTTTTCTGTTGTGATGAGACTGAGGCCAATTTTTCTGTCATGTTAAATTTGGCAGAAAGTAAATCCCCTTGCATTCCAGCTGGTCCTCAGATATCAGAGGGGCTGGGGGTTTCTGGGCTTAGATTCCGAGTGTAAGCCAATTCAACATCAAGCAACAGAAATGCAGAGCCAATGTGGCACTTGAAGTCTGGTCATGCTCAGTAAGAATTAACATGACAGTGGATTCACAAATAGTGCAATACACTCTAACTCTGGTCATGCCCAAGGAACTCTCACAGCTGGACTAGAAGTCTGGTTATATTCACTAACTCTTATGGGCAGGTGCAAAATAATGTAGTTTATTGAGCAACAGACAGACACACAGGTTCTTATTGGATTGTCAGTGATAAATGCACTGCAGAACCGTGCGTGCATACCTAAAATATGAATAATACAGCCCGTGTCAAATACATTAAATCAGGAGATAACTATATAGCACTAAAAGTATGATCACAAGTGCAAGCTTGCTTTCTGGATTTCCTGAAGAAGCACTTGGTATAGCTGAGTCTTACCCGATAGGCACCCCTGTGAGGAGAGGAGATAGGTACAGCCTGTTGATTGACTCAGGATACAGCGTGGAGTCTCCACTTACCTTCCCCTTAAGCTATATTTATGTTGTTTTCTTTGAGGGAGGGGTAAAGTTGCAGTTGATACCTTTTCATATTTAGATGGAGTTTCAGTGATTTTAGTCAGTAACATTCTGGTGACATGAAAAGTAGTATGTATTTTGAGTTAATGAAGCAAAGTTCATCTTTCAGCTATCTTTTGTGCCACTCCTTTGGCTGAGTTCCCATTAAGTGTGGTTTTTTTGACAGATCACAGCCACAACAGTGCTTTGTTGCTCTGTTCTTTGTTTCATATCTGCACTGATTTCAACAGAGCATGAACACAGCACCTCCGTGCCTCTCCACCCTTTGTTTCACGTCTCCCTTAGAGCGGTCACCAAGTTCCCTCAGTGTTCCTGCTAAGAAGGTGTGCAGACAGGTTGTGCTGGTGAACTATAGCCAACACTTGCACTTCTTCTTGCTGAACTTTGTTTTCAGTGTTTTCCCCACAGTTACTTCATAGATCCGAAGATACTCAAATCCCGATTTCTTACTTACCAATGTAGAATCTTTTTGTCAAACTTTGTAACGGTTGGAGAAGAGAAAGCACTTCTTACTGTACCAGTGTGTAAAATATCTAATGGGCAGGAAAAAACCCTAACAACACAGCTAAAGCCAAGTTTAGAGCACTGACCTATGCTTTATTTCAGCTTGAGAACAAGAAAGGGCTTTGAGGACACAGTTTGCCAATTTATTATGACAAGATTAGAAAGAATTTTATTTCTAACCCTGAGATATATATTTTAAATGCTGTTTTACATTCCTCCTGTGTTACCCTCCCTTCAGTAAAACACTTTGCGTCCTTCAATCTTTGCTGATTGAACATGTTCAAGATTTCATACTCAGCAGGGCAGCAGCAAAGCCAGAATATCTATAACTCATTAAGACTCTTCTATCAGGCTTCCCCATGGCCCCCCCGACACCCACACCTTGGGATGTATTGTACTTTCATCACACTCCTTTTCAGCTCTACTGGCTAGGTTGCTTTGTTTCTTCTTTCTTTACTAACTGGGGGCTTTGCCTTAAAGTCATGGTCTGGTGTGTACGTTCGAATGCAAACATCAATAGCCAATTAATCCCAGGTGCTAATCAATTGAAATCAGTAGAGGTGGATTGGTTGGGATGGCTTATTCTTTCTTTTACATTTAAGTAGCCCTACTGATCTCTCTTAGGCACCTGAGGGCAGAATTTATTTCCTGAAGTCTGTTGCAGAGATGCAGCCACGTGAGCTACCAACATCAGATTGCAAGTAGTGGACTGAACTTTCTTGTGGTGCAATAGCTGTAAGAAGATGGGTCAACTTTAATATTATGTGTCCGCGAGTTTAGTCTGATCACAGAGGACTCTGACTCTTGCTGCTTAGTTCAGTTCTTGCAGTTGCAAAAGGCTTGTGCCAGTCACCATCACTTCAACTGCCAGTTTGCAATCACCTGAGTTACCCATGTCTCCCCGTTCAACCCCTTCCCTCCTATGTAGTCTAATTTCCAGTACACTCCCTGGCTTTGTTTCCCCAGGCAAATGCACTGACGTCTTACTGCCGACTCCATAGCCTGTTGCCTAAATGCTTGTCCACCCATTGTAGCAGGATGCTCTGCCTGGAATAAGGTAAAACAACTTAACAATGCCCTGTATTGCAAAGCTATCAGTGGTGGACTGGAGGGTGTGTCATGCTGCTTTTAGTGTTCAATTATGTTAAAACCAGTCTGTCATTAACCCTAAAGTTAAACATCCTGATAAGTGAGGTAAAGGTGTGGCTGATATGGTAAAGAATCCTTGTCTAAAAATGCTAAGCTGACCTAGAGACTTATGACTGACAGTCAATCATTTTATACTATGAAAGTCCAGTCCCACTTTCAAACAGCAGGTTCTTTGAAGATACCCCTTCTCGAAGTGTGTGGGGAGATTCCTCCCTTGGGTGGGGACGTCCCTCAAGGTTACTCCTCGAGGCTGAATAAAAGGGGTTTGCCCATGGTCATTGGTGTGGGTGAGTGACATCAATCTCTACTTAATAATTCTTTTTTTGCTAGTTTTAATATAATTGCTCTAGTATAATTGTTTTAATATAATTGTTTTGATATAGTGCACTACACTACCGTATACTATATTAGTAGTTTTAGCTTCTGTACTATGTAGTAAATAATTCTGGTTAAATCTTTTTGTGTAATCATTTATCATAATGAATCCTTCAGTTTATTGTAAATATATCTTATTTGCCATCCTTAATACGGTGGGACAAAGTTGTACAAAGGTTCAGTCACACATCTGTAATTCCTTGGACTTAAACAGCTGACAAAATCCAGGGCTAAGATTGGATTCAGAGGCACCCATGGTCCTCTCCAAGAAGTTTAGAAAGCAATGGGGTCCTTACTGGACCTTGTGACTCAACAGGAGGGCTTCTCTACTAGTCTTTGTCTGAAGCTCCCACTCCACCCGTGACACCTATATACCCTGTTTCTGGGTTCACGTGCAGCCTGCAGTGTTGGTTTCATGGGCTGAATATTATACTTGACATAGGTGGAGAGTCTAAGTAGCAGGTGCTTTTCTAAATTTTCTTTGAACTGATGTTTTACGTTGAATATTTGATTAATATCAGATTAGTTTGCTTTAATGGCCTGTGTCAGGATGTATTGCTAACATGTGTCTGTTATTTTATTTGCTTTACTCTTTCAGTAGAAGTATTCATCTATTTCCATGAATGGAAACTTATTGAAGCTTGTAGAAGACTATCAACTTCCTTGTAATTTATCACATGTCAGTGAGAAAGGTTAATTTTGATGGCAACTAATTTATGGCAGACATAAATAAACTATACAGTATTTGTATATTAGTGCTAACTACCATGCTTCAAAGGTAGCAATTAGTTTAACTCACAATTAATAGAAATAAATTGAAACAGTGAAGAAAATTCATTCAACATCTTCAGTTTATTTAATGTAAGAAAAATATAATGACTTCATTGATCTTTTGCTGTTGTAAGTAAAAACTAATAGCATGAAATGAAGTTCAGATATGGACTTCAGGAAATGACATTTTCTCATGTAATAAAATACAGTGAGATGCACATAAGTGAATACTTTATGTTTACCATTAAAGGAATGATATACTTTTTGCTGTAGCAGGATAAATACCTATAAACAATCAATATAGGGTAGTCTCCCTGTTTATAAAAGCATACTCTCTGTCTGAAAATACAATGGGGACATATGTTACTAAATTAAATAGTTATGGAAAGAACATGATAGATGAGACTTGGTATCTTCTCCGTTAACTCATCCTTCAGGACACACTCAGAATGTCTTTGATATCACCAAATCAAAGCTCTATTATCTCCATGTAGTCTGGGATTTGTTGATAAGCTGTATGTCATTATTGACAACCTGACCTTTAAAAGCCTTAACGGACTACTATTAATGTGACTTTTTTTTTAAGTTTTGTTATGTTAGCTGCTCCATGAAGACCATTTTAAATAACTTCTGACAAATTTTGTTTATGTTCTGTTTTCTGTTATTTTTGATGGGAAAAAGTTATAATTAGGCAAACATCAGAAATTCAGGCTCTGACAAACCAGCCTGGGCTGTGTTTCATCACACAGCTACCAAGGGAGGTCGTTAGTTGCCATTAATTTCATATGAGTGTCATGAGATGTATTGACATTTTCAGAAGAGTAAAGGAAGAACAAATTAATTTATTGAAAATTATGTGACATCTAGATAAATTCAGTAATTTTATTTACAATCACAATTTAAGCAAAAGCTGCTGTCAGAAAGAAAATGAGGGGGAAAAAATCATCTCTGTTCTTTCTGTGACTTGTAACAAACAAGCTAAAATTAAAACCAAACATATAGCTGAAGTCGAGTCACTTTGATTTTCATTAAACTAGCAAAAAATGTAAGTATTTTAAGTATTAATCAGATTTGCAATTAAAATTATATCCATGAACCAGCAATCATGTTAGACTGAATCATCGGGTGAGCAATTTTAACCACTCATTATTGTGGCTAGCCATGATATGTGGTAATGACGAGAAATCCTTTTCTAAACTGAAAGTTAATTCCATCATACCAAATTGTTAAAGTTTCTGTTTGGCCTTGAAAAACTAATATGAATTGATTTTCTTTTAACTGAGATTGATATAGCAAAATTTTTTTGATAATGGTTACCCTTCCAGTTTCTTCAAGTCTTATCTGTCCATCGTAACACTTGCCTCTTTTATACTGGAAGTAGTACCAGCTTAGTTGACAGCCTGGTTTCCTACTATACCTCTGCATATGTGAATATTCCTTTCTTAGGACAGCAGTCCTGCTATACCTCCTGTTATTTTGTTATTTGCCAAAGATTAGTCAATAATTTTAGGAATAGTGAGATCTTTCTGTGGCTAGAAAGTCTTTCAGGTAATATGCTTTACTGACTGATGTATATCTTAAAACAAATCTTCTATTGCAAAAATGTTTGGAGCATTAACACGAGATACTTGTAATCTGTTTTTTTTTTTCACCCAAGGACTGAAAAACAGAATTAGGAACAGCCTTGGTTGTGTTTCTTGGGTTTGGTTTCTTTTGTGCATGCATATATATTTATATGCCAGGATGCTCCTGCATGAAATATATTTGGGTGAGAGTAACTGGAAAGTTAGGTTCAACCTTTTCTTTAAGCTGCTAATGTGGCATTTAGTCTTACTGAGATGAAGATGTAAGTTAACAGGTTGTTGTCATTGTAAATCAGGAAGCATTGTGTGAATTTCAGTGAAACCATTAAATTTGGGAGTTACAGCCTTTTCAAAGCTAGAAGCTTTAGTTTTTCCAGATGATGATGATGAGAATTCTTCTGTGTTCTACTTAGTTTTATTGCTTCATAGCCAATGTCTCTCTTCTAGGATTGGCTTTGATCCTATTCCAGGAAGAGCTACGCATAGAAAAGTGTCAATCATAACTAGGATAGGCTAAAACTGAGGGCTCTGTCATGGGGGGAACTAGTTGCTGGTTTGAAGCTCTCTGGTGTTGCTCAGTCCATGTAAGAGACTGGAGAGTTTCAGTCCAGGTTATTTTCCTTCCTGTTCTTCAGAAGATTGTGGATCAACTTTGCTATTACAGAAAATCTGTGAATGGTCATCTGATGGAAGATGAACTTAGTTACTTTTGGCATTTATTTTTTTCCTCAGCATTTGCTAGTTTCTCTCCAAGTACATCAGCCATACTATTGTCTGCATTCATCATCCAGCTTCAGCCAAGGGTTATCCTGCCTCTTCAAGAAATCCGTTAAAAAACTGTAGCTAAAACTGCTGCAGTGCTTTATTTAAAGTTCCTACATGTTCTTCAAAGGGTTAACATAAGCAGAGGATGTCGTGCATACAGAGATAATTTACCTCCTCCGAAAATTCTCCAGAAAACCTGTCTGTACCTTGCTAAAAGAAAGAGTGTGGAATTATGTATTTGAATAGGCTTCCTCCTTAATTTGGGATCTTTCATTTTTAGATTCTTTCTGAAGAGCCGTATGGGTTGTGTGCATATTTGATACAGACTGCAAGGCAAAATATACGTGGTCAGAGGTAAATTAAACAGCTTAGAGTGGATAAAGTCACCTTAGATTCAGTGTAACATCAGTTTCTAACAGCTCAAGCAAATGTCCAGGAAACAGGCTCTTGGTTTTTTATTGTAGGTAGATTCTTTCAAACTGTCTGGTTGAAACTACTCCACTATATATGAATTATATATTTGTTGGAGTTACCAGTCTTGTTTCTCATGTCGTTATAAACAATCTCCTACATTCTGGTCCAAAGAGCATTGAATTAAATTGTACAAAGTGGAATAGCTCTAGCAGGAAATGTGCAGAGTGACTGCAGAGGCTGGCAGGAAAACACAGAGTTTAATGACAACACAGAGGGTAGAGATTTTAGTAGAGAGAGTAGGAAGAATACTCCTGTACAGGATTACTCCTGTAGAAAAATGCAAGCATTGGTCAAGTATTCTCAGTTTTCCATGCAATACCACGGGAACAGAATGTCATCACCTAAGCTTATTGAAACAAAGGCAAATGATGTAACTTCCAATAATAGCTTAAAAAAAAAAATCTCCTGTTTATAGTAATTCTTTGAATTTTTCAGAGAATGTCTATTAGTCTTTATTTCTGTGACATTGACTCCAAGACCCTTGGAGGCCAGTGCTTTGTAAATTGGGAATTGCAGATACATGGTACTGTGCAACAGTTCAATAGTTCCCTTTTCAGGTAGCACCAAGCTTTACCCTAGCTGTTATGTGTACCCCTGATAATGTAAGCAGGGCAGTTCTGGTAAATTAGAAGTAGTGCATGTGGTTTCCTTTGTGCTATCTTGCAATTTCCCTGACAACACCTCTGCTAATAGTTTCATTGACCTGTGTCTCATGCAGTGATTGCATAAAATTGTATGTTAGTTGACATAGTATGTGCTCTCTTCCCCAGCAAAGATTTTTTTTCCCCACCTTTACACTCACAGGGGTGTTTAACTGCTCAAATCAGATTTCATTTGAAACCTGAACTCATTTTGAGCAAATCTCTATCACTGTATGTTGACGTTTTATAATCATGTCAGGAATCAATGGAGACTTTTTTTTTTTAATTGACAAGAACAAGGTGAAATATCAAGTTAGAATCAACTTACTTGAAACATTCTTTCTCTGTCAGATTAAGTCTTGGCTCTTGTAGCTCTTGTGCTGCTATTAATAGCTGAAAATGAAATTTGATTTTTGTCAGTTCTGTTAATAAGACCTTAAATACTCTCTAGGTTCAGCAAGCTTTGATCAGTGTTTTCCCTACAAATAAGCTGGAGGCTTACTCCTGGGCAAACTTCCCTGTTTTCTTTATTTCTGTTTCAGCACACCCCTTTTGAAAGCAAATTTCCATTTGATAAACCAAGCCGCTCAGAGCTTATCCACTTCTTTCTTAGGAAGTTGCCAATTTGCTTCTTATTTGAAAGCCCTTCTTTAAAATTCGTTCTGCTTCTCTGCAAAAAGATAGCAGATTTTCCACAGGAGTTTGTTTTTTAATCTCTTCTCTGTTTTCCAGCAAGGATATTTCAGCAGCTTTAATTTGTCAGTAACCCACTTATGACTCAGCTCTGCTTTATTTGCTCAAGTTTTCTTTTCTCTAGCATGAAGACATAGAAACTGTCTCCCTTTAATTATAATAATGTAGATAATTCACATTCTGCTAATTCCTTTTTTTGCTTTTCACTATCAAAAGAGTTTCTGAAATGGCGTTGATTTAAATATAGCTTTTTGTTGCAATTTAATTGTGACTTTTCATATGATGATTATTAAAAAAGTTCATAATCTTCTGTTACATTCCTCCTTCTGCCATGTAAGGACCCTCTTGAGGGTGTTTTCACCACTGTACCTCCATGGAAACAGCAGGTGGGAGTGAGTTTATTGTGCTCATCTGCTGTAAGTCAGCTCAGTCTGAGAGCCAGGAATTTAATTGATTTATTTTAACATGGCACTAGGCCTTGTTGTGTGTAGGATATGTTAGTTTAGGCCAAATACCTCATTAACATCAATAAGTAGCTTCTGAACTGCATCATGTCAGTGCCTGGATGAAGAGAACCTCAATCCAAGTGGAATGAGAGCAACAGTTTGCAGCCATCTTTGGAAACTCTCACTAATTCTTTCATTTGTACTTGTAGACCATATAACAATTCTAATTATTCTATTAGAGTGCAAATATTTGAAATTGAGACAGATCTGGCTGCCTTAACAAACAAAATTTGTTCAGATCAAGATAATGTTCAAATTAGAATTTCATTAAGCTTTGTATCAAAGCTCAAACACAAGGCTTAGTGCTTTGGATTCCTCTTCAGGGTATGAGAAATACTGTGAATATAACATACCCTACTGTCACACTGTCTCCTTTGAACCTCCTTTTAAGGCTTCTTTACAGAAGCAAGATCAAGCTCAATATGAGCTCAAGTGCTCTGGGTTTTAAATTCTAGAAGTATATTGAGCCAGCCCATAACAGTCTCTTACACTTGATAAGAGCATTGGGGAAATTGCTGGCTTTGAATTAAAAGCTGTAGTTTGTGGTCTCTTTTGCTCAAGAGTCTCAAAAATGTTTTACATTTTAGCAGCACAACCACTATTTTATGAGTAGTTCAGTGCATATTTCCCAGACCTTGGAAGTCTGGCCCTTACTGGCTGTAGCCAAACTCCTGACTCGTTGGATATTCCCATTAATTTAATCAGTCCCAATAGATTAAAGAATCAACAAGTAACAAATTGGGAGAATGAGGCAAAACTTTTTACCACATTCTTGTAAGAATATATTACATATTAACACTTGAAAAAGTAAGTCAGTAATAATAGAGTTATTTATTTTGAGAGATAAGAATATGATAACTGAATATCATAGCTGACATATGAGAATGCTATTGGAATCAGTCTTATGATTTGAAATTTGTTAAGAACCTCAGGGCAAAGCCAACTAGGCTGCCAAAGCACTCCTTCAATCTATTTTCTGCAACACCTGGAAGGAGAGACAATGAAAATTTTTTAACCTTGATATAACAGAATCTTAGCTCAAGTTCCTGTCAACCTTGACCAAAAAGTGTGACTGCAGGTTCATGGTACTAGGCTGGAATAAATTCTCTAGGTCATGTTTAGGTGATAAAAATATGTTCTGATCATTCTGTACCCCTGTTATGATAGTTACAGTTATCAATAAATATGGGATACCATTATAGCAAGCCTGTGCTATATATGTATATTATGGTTTGCATTTTAAAACCACATTATGAATTCAAATATTGAGGAATCAATGTTTTTGTAATATCCAGAGCTTAAATGGAACCTTCCCTGTATACAGAACTTGCAGCAGAGTTTATTCTGTGGTTTGCTTAGCACTCACTTGTATCCTTGAAGGAGGGTGGGAGGCTGTCTTGCAGTGAAGGAGAGCATTCCCAGAGGTATTAGAAATCTTTTGTTTTGTGTGCTACCTCCACACCTATGTCACATATGTTTGCATTTTCTTGCACACCCCTGAGTGGGCATGATTTAAGTGCCTAAAAGAAGAAACCATGTTTTTTTAACTGTGTTAGTGACGGGAGGCTGGAAGATTTGGGTATTAATGCTAAGGTATTTCATAATACCTTCATAATTCCTTCCAGCTGATTTTTCTGATTGTCCAGTTTTCCTCATATAAGTCAGAAATATATTTGCAGTTTATTCCAGGATAAATGAATTCATGTCTATAAATTGCTTTGGCATCTTGTGATAGGAGGCCTCCTAGAGCTACAATGTCCTTTTCTTGATAATTTAATTTTTATGTTAATGTTTAGAAGCAAGATAAAACATTACTTTTACAACATTTTTCTCTACAGTGCTAACAAGAGTAGCTAAGGAGAAAGACTTACATATTTGATCACTGCTTCAGGATTGCTGTGTTTGAAAAAGGAGCTTAGCTGAAATTCATCAGTCTACAAGTGTCTTAGAGCAGTTCAGGTTCTGTGAGTGATATTTCTCTAAGACAGGCTTTTCAGCATGAGTCTGCAGATTTCATGAAGTCTTTTGTTGTTCTAGTGTTGAGGTCATGTAGCCTTCCTAACTGATATGAGAAGAAATTCTGACACATACAAAATCAACATAATAGTTGTCTTTGATGCCTTTAGACAGTAGTAGCAGTAGGGTATAATTTTACATAGTTGATGATAGTTCAATTGTGAAGTCTGTGAAGAAAGACTTTCTTCAGCATTTCATCCCCCTTCTTACCATTATTGTTTTAATTTTGTATTATTGTAGATCTGCCTTCTTTTTTACTCCATATAATTATTCCGTTGCCTATTGATACTGATATTGAGAAGCAATCTGTATTAGTAGTACTTTGTCTTCTGTGCTCAGGGAGAGTGAATAGTTTTGGACTGTCACTGTATGTTTATGATTACATTTTTTATTTGAACCATAACCAGTTAGGAAAAAAAAATGCCTTCTTAGTTGCTGCCAGTGTTAATCCATTCATTAGCTGGCAAAGCTGATGAATGAGTGTCTCTCCAGAGGATGAGCATGCTGCTTCCCCAGTGTAGACAGGTTGACCTGGTTATAACCTGTGTGATTTGAGTGACAGTTCAGCTTGCTGCTCTCGTTCTAGAGTTGGATCAATGCTAATAAGGGGTGGAATGAAGAAGGGTTATAGATCCAATAATGGTCTCACTGAAACCTTTCAGGGGGTAAAGAAAAGCAAAGTTTTGCTTTTATCACTTCTCACATATTAAACTGATAGTTGAGTCACTTTTTCTTTAAACTGAGAATAGGCAGGCTCTGTAAGTGCATGATGTACCTTGTCAAATTTACAGTCTTAGCCTTAGTTGCCTAAAGACCAACTCTTAAAAACCCGACTAATCCAGCAGTAATCCTCTGCAGTGTTAGCTTTGTTACGTCCCAACACATCTTTTGTACAGTTTATAACTTAGAGTCAAGTCTGAGTTTTGCCAGATAAGAGCACTTGTGAAAAGCACATGTGGCTTGCTATTTGGAATGTTCAGAGGATGATACATTTGTGCCCTGAAATGTAGGTAAATTTGTAATAGTTATTGCCATATTCAGCAGTCCATACATGTACACTGATTTGAATGCAATTGTTCATACAACACATACAACAGAAAAAAATAAGGGCTGCTGTTACAGATCTTGCTGTGATTAACAGACTAGATTTAGTCAGGAGTTTTAGAACTTTTCTGTGCTATTCAAATTTTATAACAGCACTTTCAAGGCTGTTATTTTTCCTTATTGTCAAAATGTTTCTATTAACATGGTTGGAGTTAGTTGCTGAGACAATACTTTTAGGAGAAAGAGTATGGTAGTACTATAGTTGGTCTTAATTGTCTGCATTAGGTAATTTCCAGTTTGAAACAAGAAAAACATCAATTGGCACAGACCATAGTAAAAACAGATACATGCTGTTTCAGTAATTGTTCCACTTTGTAGAGGTTTATAAAGATACATTTGTTTTGTGACATTCACATATATTTCACGTTTGGAGCTTAAAAATAAATAGAATCCAAATCAATATCCTATTATAAGCACCCTAATGGATTTAAATAAAAGGGCAAAAATAGTTTCCAGCATAGTTAAATTGAGTGCTGTGGTATAATACTGGAAATACTCTGTAGAATTTGAAGCATGCAGAAGGAAATATGCCAAAAGCACAGTAGTTATACAATAAATCTCTTAAAATCATCTATATTATTGGTGCTGAGGGAGGGGAAAAAAAATCAAACCCCTCTGGCACTGTGAGGCCTGGAAATAATGGCAGGTGAATGTTTCCTTTAAAGCCACTTGAGCAAGAACTGAGCATTAATGCTCTGGTTTATTGTAGTATCAGTGTCATCAATGCTTTTTCCCCACTTTTTTTCTTCATTAGAGATAGGAGATTAGCAGCTTCTTTGTGTGAATGACAATACATAGAACACTGTTTTATATATTCAAGATAAATGTAAAACACATGAGATTGTATTTTTAAAGGGAGTAGGATTGCATATATAAAGAACATACTGAAAAAATCTCTAATTGAGATAAAGGTGCAAAGAAAATAGTTTGTGTTCTTGTAATTAAGGACCATTTATAACAAAAGACTGAATGACTTGAGACTGAATTTAGATTGCCCTGGCAAGCTTTATCCTCTCATGTCAGCTTCTGAGAGTTTTGTTTTGTACTTGTAATCAAAAAACAAGCTATGGGAACCCCCTGAAACTGTAGTGTGTGGAACCAAATAACACATCAGCATGAGAGAACTGGATCCAGCAGCTCCATGGACTAGCAGTGTAATTATTTTTTGGGGGTCAAGCTCTCTCAAGTAAGAATAATAGACACACTCTCTCCCTGGTATTTCACAAGTATTTGCTCTGAGAGCAAGGAAAACTTGTGATGAAACTTGCTTTATGTTTCAGGTCTCAGGACAGTTGTACTGTGTTAATTAACTTTTTCCATTTCTTTATAACTGATCCTGTTTGCCTGTGTCCTCTCCATGCTGTCATGCAGATTCCCCTTCTGCTTCTCTCTACTTCTGTTTGCGTTTCTGCCTCGTCTACTCTCCCTCTGTTTTTAGGTACTGCCGGTGAGAACACCGACAATACAGACCTCAGGCCGAGCAAACCAGTACTGTGGATGGTGGACTTCATGCTTCTCAGGCATACTAAGTACAAGGTCTTGTTCAGTCTTTCAAGGTCGAGCATGAGCATGTCTGGTAGTGCAGGAGGTCTCACAGAAGCAGAGAATGTAGATTTGTTGATATGATAATTTGAGTGGTATGCAGTTATCAGCAAACTATTTTCCTTTTACTTCTAGAATACAGACCCAGTATAACAAAGGCTTCCAGCAGTGTACCTTTGCTCTGCTTTCTCTAACACTGAATTCATTACAGGTTTAAAAGGAATGAAAATAGCATTAATTAATTAGCATACAAGACCTAAACTGAAACTTTAAATCTCTTTTAATGTGTTAAGGTTTTCTCTGTTTCATAGTGTGATAGAATTTGGAAGCATTGGTTAAAACAATACAGAAGATGTAAAAATTAGCTATAAAAAGAATTATTTAGCTTAGTTGATTTCACCTTTGTATTTAGAAAAGCAGTAAATTGCCACCTATAATTCCTGAAGTCTAATTTTGTTTAGTAGTTAGATAATTTTTAGCTCATACTACCTGTCAGAAAGAAGAAAAATGAAAGAAGGTAAGCAGCATTTTAAAAATAAAATTTTATTTGAATGTCTATTTAAACAACATTGTGAATATTTAAATGCCTTTGGGATATATAAGGGACTTTATGAAACATTGCAGCTTTTAGTATTAGTATTGGATTTATAGGTCATAGAAGAAATACAACAGTGGTTCATTGTTAAGAATGAAAAATACTGTTGTACCAGATTTCCCACATTTTTGTGTACCCTTTCCTCCACCATCTCTTACCTTAAAAATTTAAAAACAGGCCTTGTTCACAAAAACTATGCTAGAACAGATAAAACAGATTCAGAAATGTAGTGCTCTAATGTCAAAATCCTAAATCAGCTAACCTTGATTTCTTGAATTTTCAAACCTGATGCAGTGCAATGTAGTTATCATCAAGGTCTGGGCTTTCCATCTGTACAGTCATACGACCTGAAAACTTAAATTAGGATATCCTCTACCAGGAGAAAAAATTAAAAAAAATGAAAATCTTGGAAGTCTGAACTTTTTCACTCATCTCCTGCTCAAATCTGAATTTAATTGCAATTCAAAGAATTGATGGTAAACACTAACAGGTGTTTATTACTAAACAACAAGCAGTTAAGTGTTGGACAGGATCACTTTTTGGTCCCAAAATAGGAAATTTTTGCCAAGATTGAAATAGTGAAGTTAACATGCTTCAGCAGAGCAAGAGGAAGTTCTTTTGAATGCCCTGTCTCCAACTGTTTATCTCACACAAATAGAATATTGGGTACACTTTAACTTTTGAAAGTATCATTACTATTCATTGGCCATAATGCAGTTAGTCATCAAGCAATATAACCCAAACATACTTCTCATGAGGTTGTGAAATTCTGAAGGAGAGAATTTATTGTGCTATTTAGAATGTTCTGCCTTCCTGACACTTCAGACCTATTCATTTCAAAAGCAATGAAAATGATAACTCTTCTTTTCCCCCATCTGTTCCACCCAAAAGATTTTTGAGTGTTGAATACCATGAAGCCTAGGTAATTACCTGAAAGTCCTCAGAAACCAATTAGTTGTTACTATTTGTATTTCCTATTGTGTTTTAAGCAGTCCTGTTTTCTGATGGGTGTGATGCCATGCTCACTGAGATATTTGGGCATGTCTTAGGTACTGTTTAGTAATAAATTAATCTGATGGTGTTACACAAGTCTTGCGTATGTAACCAGTAAGAACGGAATTCAATTTGTAAATGTTTATGTTCATTCTAATGCAGATTTTTCATGAATGCTTTTCTCACTTATTGGAGAAAGGAAAGAACGAGTATTTTGGGTAAGAGGATTGCATTTTGTTTTGATTTTGATTTAAAATATAAATTTTACTGAATCAAGAGCCTGGGAATTTGTACCATGCGACAAGTCTCAAATGAGGCAAAATTGAAAACTGTTGAATTTGCTCTGTTTTTGTGGTAAAGTTTTGAAAAGTCTGAAGTAAAGATCCATTTAAATTAGAACACATCGTACTGCTAACCATCTGAAGCCTAGAGGAGACTGAGCAGAGACAGTTCCCATCTGCATCCAATGAGGATCATGGTTGCATATATTTGTACATAGTACAAATGTAGTCTTATCCTAGAGATTCACTTTAACGCAGTCTAAATAGCAAAACATTAAAACTTATCCTGAGCTCTTCATTATCACCTGACCCAGCATTTAACTAACAGGTTTTCTCTACCACACCTCCTCTTCTGTCTCAACTGTGTCATTATTCTCTAGCTGCTGTTGATAAGCTAAAATGCTAACATGAGGGAAGGGTAGCTAATGTGAATGGCTGTCTTACCAGAGAAGCTGTACCATTCCTCATGAAGCCCTATGAATTCAGTGTCTCCTGATGTCCTGATACAGGTTTTGAAAAGCATGTATGCATCTAAAAATTATATGTTACACTAGAGTTCCTTCTAGTATGGCTTATGAGCTCCCTGTACTGTGCTTGTGTCCTGTGTTTGTTAGATTTCCTAGAGTGTCAAGAAGAAGCAAAGATTTTTAAAGGGTAGAGGCTTAAGGAATTTACATGCTTTGTCGTATACATGCTCCTATTCAAATATTTTGAACAAATCTTTTATGTTCTTTGTTAGTTTTACAAATAATAAAAAACCTGTTACTTTCATGGAAATGAAAGTTTCATTGCAATGCTCACTCAAACTGGAGGCATGCCAGCTCTTCATGCCTGAATTCTTGCTGAAATACATACTCTTCTGTTTTTTGCCATCTCCAAATAAATTACACTGACTATAGTGTTTTTTGTTAATCAGTTTAAAATTGTGGTGGCACTGAGCCTTGTAAAACCTTGGCTGCAGATTCCTGCACTGATATACTGGCAACAAGAAAATGTTCTCTGATCACTTGTTCCTATGGCTCTTTCTATACATAAACAAAGGGACAGATTTGAGTCTCAGCTACACCATTTTAAATCAGTGGGTGTCAAAGGAATTCTTTTGAACTCAGAAGTGTAAATCTACACATTCTGGTCATACAGTTCATTTTAATGTAAGGGGAGCAGTCAGAAAAATTGCTTTTTGTAAAATAATAGTGCAATGAGTTTATATTTTTTTCAGACTTAAATGAGTATTTTATCAGATATATCATGGTTGGAACTAGGATTGAATATCTGATGCAGATTTTAAAGTTTAATGACAATTCCAATATTGATTAAGGGAAAAAAAGGTTTATCAGAAAACTATGTACCCATTTGTACATTCATTCACACTTTTATCTTTGGATTAACATATAATATCCAATTGACTGACATATGATAATGACAGTATGATAGGATGCAAGTAATTTTAAAAAGTGGCTTTATTATTCTTCAGTATGTTAGTGCTTATTTCATTTTCAGTGAATGGCAGAAATGCATCTTAAAAGGCAAACTCAGAACAGGCCGAGTTCATTAAATGAGGCAATGACAGTGAAATGAACTGCTTTTTTCTTCAGATGGATTTAATCCATACTTACAGGAGAGTTCTTATTTTTTATTTACATTACAGAACACTGCAACAAAGATGTCTATGGATACTCTTTATTTGCTCTGCTTAAAGAATTTGTGTATGATATCAAACCCCAGATCTCATAATATATGTAATACATTTCAGAAAAAAGCACTTTTGAGAATGGAACCCTCAAAGCAGATTTTGGGGTACATAATTTGTTTTAGAGCCCTATCTAAGTGCCTAAATTAATGCTTGAATTTTCAGAGTTTCTGAGCAGACCTAATTTGCTTTAAAGTCATGTGAAACTGCTGAATGGTCTTGGCAGAAAATGATAAAGCTGAGCACAAAACTAACTTAATTTCCTGATTTAGTTCAATTCTTCAGCCACAGGTCTATGCTTTTGTTTGTACTATCATACAATCAGAGCCAAATATATTAGGTGGAACTGTTGTACTTAAATTAAAAATTAAATGTGTTTTGCAATTCTATTATTTTTTACATTGTCTGCTCTATGTTTTTGTACTTTGCTGTAATTTGTTTGCTTATAAGGCCATCTGTGACAGCCTTCCTCATGTGACTATCACCTTTTTTCTGCAGGAAGTCCCATGGATTTGTAAAGAAATTATGGACAGTGTGATCTTTGCCAGTTTAAAATAAGCAGTGTCATAGAATACAGAAGTTAGATGAGAGAGAGGTAAGAGATTTACAGCTAATTCATCAGTCTACTTGATGTGGTACAGAATACTTTCAGTGCTTTATCAAGAGTAGCTGTACTTGGCTTTTTTTAAATGAAAAATGTAACTTTCTGTGGAAGATATTTCACTTACTGGTAATCTTATAGGTAGAACTAGATTGCAGTCTGTTGAAATAAGAAAATGAGCAAGAGGCATCAAAGCGCTTTTTTAAAATGGAGACTTTGAGAGAGTGAAAGCACATTGATGATAACCAAATGGTGTTATCAAATCTGTCCTCAATGGAATAGTAGCACAAGAGTGGCATTACCCAATGTTACTGTTCAAGAGCGTCCTCATGAATTGAGACAATAAAGCACTGCTCTTTTGTTACCTTTGTGGAGTCCTTCTATGGTACTTGATAATTTAGGGTTAGATAAATTTTGCACTTTTAATCAGAGATTCAATCTCATGCCAACTATAGACCAGAAATTGACATTGAATCAAATAGCAAAGATATATAAACTTTTTCTCCACACGGGTGACAAAACAACTGCATTTAAGGAATTGTATTAATACAGTGAAGTCGACATCTGAAAAGGTACAAAATACCAAAGTGAAGACTGGCAGGTGCCAGAGATCATCATATGTGGATGATCTCTTCCTTAGATCATGCTGCTTACTTACTAGCCAGAATGTGTATTGTGCATAAACATACAGCACTAGATACAATTCTCCTAAATTCTCAACATATATTGAGGTTTAGGCACTTGAATACTGCTAAAGCCTACACAGCAATTAGGCACTCTGCGCTAACGCTGCTTAATCTGAAGTGTGTCACATTTGGCCTCAAAATTCTTTATTGCTTAAGCAGCTAAAATGCTCAAAACCAACCTTGTTGGGAAAGAAATGTGCCAATTCTCTGCTGAAGTTCCATTGCCATCTTGGTTTACAGGGAGAGTTGCCTAAACTCGGGTAATGGAGTGGCTTTTAAAGTTGCAGGTTAAGCATGGAAAAAGGGTTCTGGGTGTTTGAAGCTTGAGGAAGTTGGGACCTACACACGTCACGGAAATGTGGTAATTCTAGAAGGTAACTTTGCAATGAAAAAAGCAGAAGAAATATTCTGGTACAATATAATATGAAAAGGCTGGGAAATCACCATTTTTGGGTGATGACCAGATGAATGATATATGACTACAACTAAAATTTAAACAGTTCCCAAAACACAGTCTATCATGCATATCTATTTTGAAATTGGAGTTTTAAAATCTATGCTTATTACATTGATTACATTACATATGTTTCAGGTAAAGTATTTTTTCTGAGCCTAAAACAAGTAAACCGGCATGAAGCTGTGTGACTGAAACTAACTGCATCTTTGCTTACTAAATGTTTTTCAATAACAGTTCATGTTATTTAGACTAAAACAGACTGCAAAATAATATCCAGTGGAGTTTCAAGCATTAAAAACATTTCAAACATTAAAAAATATATTGCAGACTTGTACATCATAGGTATCACAGTGTACTTCTCCATGATGTCTCAAACTGGAGTAGAGTTTGAGTTCTACTTAATTGAAATCTTGATTATTCTTTTTCTTCCCTTTAATTTAATTTTATTCATATTAAAAAATTTTTCATTTTATTAACAATTCTAAAATAAGCATTGCGACAATACAAGCTTGGGATTTGCCTCAGGTTGCTTCATATGTATCTGTTCTTACTGGTGAACAATTATTATACTGTCAGTTGTTTTCATACTCTCCAAAGTTTATGCCTTACTGATGTTATTTTCTGTTCATTTTCTGCCCTGATTCTCATATCCTGGAAAAGTATGTTGCATCTCTTTTTCCTTTAGTTATCCTAACATTTCATTTCACATCTCTGATAGATTTTAATTGCCTTTGGTGGTGTTTGAGTTCATTCTGTGAAGCTCCTTACAAGGGATATTAATTGCAATAAAAAAATCCCAGTGTACCATTTTGACATAATAATCTATAATGCTTGAATGGATTTATAAAGAATACTGAAAATATGAATGCCAGCACGACCTACATGTGAGACAAAAGCTATTCCCTTAGGGAATGGAGATAATTTACTTTAGTCTCATGCATAATGCATCTCCTCTTTTACACCCCATTTCCATGAAAAATATTTTTTGTTATGTATCAGAGAGTTGTTAAAGTTGTGAGTGAAGTATTAGGCTCAACTGTTTGGGATGTTAACATTCTGCTAGGATTTTGGCAGTCTTGTTCTTTGTTTTCTGTTTCCTTTTACTCTTTGAAGAGCGAATGAATGATACCAATTCATTTTTGCTGGGGATGATACACGGAAATGAAAAACTTTATAAACAAAAAATAAACTAAAAATGTTTCATTGATGCAGTCATGCCAGGGATTAATTGGCCACTTTACATTAAATATGCAACCAATCTCTCCAAAACAAATGGATTCCTTGACAGAGAGAGAACAGGGTTGCCCCCTTATAAAGTATTGTGTTGTCTCTTCAGACACTGCAGGATTTATGAGCAGAACTTGTAGGTAAGGGAATAGTTCAAGGTACAATGGATATTCGACCCTATAAGCAAAAAGTCATCTCTACCACAACAGATAAGGAAATTGTCCCTTTATGACAACTGAGTTTTTTGGGATGGCTTTTCTGGCTACTTTATACTGAAAAGATATAGATTAACACTGTGCTAATTTGTTAGTGTCTTCTCTAATTTGTTGCATGTTGCTTTCATTTTTCAGGTTGTAAAAGAAAAGAAATTGGACAGGGTCTTTGAAGGTCGTAAATCTCTAATTTTGCATCCTCTGGTCTTTTAACTAGATGTGTTATTATGTGGGTTAAATAATAGAGAACTAGACAGTTTTCTTGATAGGAACCAGATGGAAGCATAATATAGGAGGTTTATTCTGAAGGTACCTATTTATTTAATCAAGACTTTTGCTGAGGCACCTCCAAATTTTTTTAATTTAAAACCTCACCTATATCTCACCATCTAGCATGTTGTTGTAAAAAATAATGCATGAAAAATAAAATATTATGTAACAGTTTAATAAGCTCTGCAGATAAATGATGTTCAGGTGAGCCAACTCCTCCTGAATATGTATCTAGTTTACTAATTGCTGTATTACACTTTTCTTGGACAGCAATCTTATTTTAGAAAGTTATGTTTATAGTGTATTTGGTCTTGGATTATTTATCATTCATCATTTTGCAGAGAGGACATGAGTATAACTGGTGTTTATATAGCTGTCAACTGAAAAATAGGGAGGATTTAATTTTCATTCTAGTATTATTTGACAAAATTCATATGGATCTCTTATTTGCAAATTTATGTTTCTATATTAATAGGCAAGTTTTTTTTTCAGCTATCAGGAAAAAGCGACATTCATGTCACTTTATCTTGTACAACAATGTTTATAGCATTTACCACAGAGGTATTGGGTTTCATTAATATTCAAATCACAGTATGACATCTTTTATAGCGAAGGATCCAAATGAGTTGTTATTACAGTACCATTGGCTAATATGGATGCTTTAAACTATATTACTTGTGTATTGACTTTAACATGAGAGAAAGCACTGGATCATTGGCTTGCTCTGTGAATATAAGAAGCAGCAACATGACAGTGTGAGGAAAGACTGAAATCAGCAGAGAGTGGTCTGAAAGGATGTCAGACTCTGAATAATATCTGAACAAGTGTGAAGTGGGAATATTGTTAGATGATGTATGTGATGTACGGGAGCCTTGGAAATACTGCTCTTCTATCAGATGAGTTACTGTGTGTGTGTCTAAACCCTCAATATCTTTCATCTGCACCACACTATGTTAACTGTAATGTACTGTATTTCCTGCCTCAGAAATTTGCTGAATGTTTTATAGGGTTTTCCTGGTAGCTGAATTTCAGTTTGGTTTTTTTTTTTTTCCCCTTCCTTTTTTTTCTTTCAATCTTTTAGGCATTGCCTGTTCTGGGTAACTTTATGGTTGGGATTATGTGAGAAAAGCTAATGGGGGAATAGCAGCTACTTTTCCTCTTGTGAGAATAACTTCAGTTCTTACAGTGGCTAAACACATTATATTAGAGAAATTCTTTTCTTTAAGGGCTAATCCTGATTGGCAGTGCTAGTCATTAACAAGGTGTTAAATGCTACAGATTCCTGTTAACTTCAGTGGGAATAGTATTTAAGGCTTCAAATTGCACTGTATGCAGAAAATCTGTGGTGTTTATGATCAGGAAGGCGTATCTCTGCTTTGTCCTTTTTACTGTTGAAGATGGGAATTTCTTATTGAAGGATGTATTCTGCTCCCAAAGGTGTAATTCCAGTGTTGTGGTTTTTTAACTTGTTCAAGATTCTATTAGTCATTTTAAATGTGTGTTCCTGATGTATATGTCTCTTTAGCTGTTGTATATATCTGTTTCCCTGTGCTTTTTCACTCTTCTCCATATTCTTAAACATCCTCTTTCCTTTTATGCGTAGCTTGCTCTCATTCTTATTATAACTTGTTGTCTTTGTCAACATTATTACAAGTAATATATGATCTAGCCCTCTCTTCTTGCTCTTGGCAATTAAAACATAAAGGAAAAGGAGACCCCATTAAAAAGAACAAAGAGACATTATATGATATATTCACTTGACAAGCAATCATTTTTAAAGAAAAATACTCCTTCTCTTGCTATCTCTTGTCCTTTCTTATTTTCCATCATGCCTGTTGTGATTATTTATGGTTATTATGATTTTCAAATCCTCCAGTTCCTGTGTACATGAAAATAGAGATTTTTTTTTTCAAGGGCACAAATGGTGGATATGTGCACAGTTTTTATAGAAAAGATTGATTTCTACTCCTTGTGGATAAAAATAGCATGAGTATGTGCTCATTGTCAGGACTGATTTTGCTGGTTTGAGACTCTAAACTTCATGGAGATTCTGACAGGAGAGGATGGCCCCCCATGCCTATCATCAATATCCTTTGCTAAAGGCAGTTTAGCAAAGGCAGTTACTATAGTTTTCCTACGAATATATTCTGTTTTAGTTATGTAGATGGTATGGTTTAATCCCAGCCAGCAACTAAACATCATACAGCCACTCTCTCCCTCTCAGTGAGTTGAGGGAGAGAACTGGAAAGATAAAAGTGGTAAGTATAATAAGTAAAGCAAAAGCCACATGCATAAGCAAAGCAAAACAAGGAATTTGTTCACTACTTCCCTTAGACAGGTGTTCAGCCATGTCCAGGAAAGCAGGGCTCCATCATGTGTAATAGTTACCTGGGAAGACAAACACATCACTCTAAACATCTCCCCTTTCTTGTTCTTCCCCCAGTTTTGTATGCTAAGCGTGATGCCATGTAGTATGGAATATCCCTTTGGTCAGTGAGGATCAGCTGTCCCGGCTGTGTTTCCTCACAGCTACTTGTGCACTCCCAGCCTCCTTGCTGGTGTGGTGGGGTGAGGAGCAGAAAAGGCCTTTGCTCTGTGTAAGCAATGCTCAGCAATAACAAAAACAATCCTGTGTTATCAACACTGTTTTCAGCACAAGTCCAAAGCCTAACCATGTACAAGGTACTATGAAGAAAATTAACTTAGTCACAGCCCAAAACAGCACAGTAGACCCTACTGACAACTGTGATGTGAGGGTAGGAATGTCTAGTCCCATTGACTACGTTAACATTACACCTTTGAAGGCTGGCTCACTAGCAGGACTAAGACAGTCACAAAACTGTGAAGTTTGAAAAGGCTTGAACGTGCCCATTGTAAAACACTAATTTTAGCTGATGCTTGTATCCCCTTAAGCAATATTACCTGCTGTGTGTAGACTTCATTCGACCCTCCCAGATTTAACCTTTGGAGTCTGCCTCTTTGACTAAAATAATGTTGTTATGATTGTATGTGGGAAGAACCTAAGGATATTGGAACAAGCCATCTAATGTCCATTTTAAAGAACCCCCCTTACTTGGACTGTATTCAATATTAAGAAGTCCTTCCTGCCTGCCATGTGACATATGTCATGAACTGATGATATGCCACTTTCAGTCAGCTAATTAGGTGTGTTTCCTCCTACTCCTTAGGAAACTGGAGGTAGCCATAAGCCAGCTCCTAGTAATTGGTGAAGATGGTACCAACAGCATAAAATATTTAGAAAAGGAGTGGTGTTCACATAAGTAGCAAAGCTTAAAAAGTTGAGATTTGCAACGGTGTTAAACTATTTCAATTTAGACAGAGAGCTCTGCATTCATTCAAAGTAATTTTTCCATGCTAATTGGATACTCTTCAAAGGCTTAATTACAATTCTGAAATTACTTTTGTATCCTGGATAGATGCTGAAATGCTAATATCTTCACAACCATATACACTGTAGCTGAGGTAGTGTTTTCTATTATTGAAAATTTAAATACGGAGCAGTACTTCTTACAGATGCAAAAAAGGTTGTGTTTTGACCCTGTCCTGGTGCCAGGGGCCTATTAAAACCACTCCACTACCCTCCCTTCTCCCCTCTGCAGCTGGACAGAGGAGAGAGAGAAAAAGAAAAACAAAACAGCAAAGGAATTTCATGAGTAGAGATAAGGATTGAAAGAAGGCAGTGTTAACAGGCAAAACAAAGTCAGAGTGAGGACAAAACTTAAATTTATTACTAACAGAATAAGAGCTAAAGAGTGAGAAATAAAATAGTGTTAAAACACCTCCCCTTCCCCCCACCCCTCCTTCCTTTCAGGTCTTCCCTCCTTCCCCCAGCGGTGCAGGGGGACAGGGAAAGGGGGGTTTGTTGTTGTTTGAGTCCATCCCTTGGGCAGCAGCTTTTTGCAGTCGGCACTTTGCGGTCCGAAGGTCCTCCATAGTTTACAGGGAGACACCTGCGTTGCCATGGTCTTCACCATGGGCTACAGGGGGGGGTCTCTGCAAATCCGAGTCCTTCCCCTGCTTCCAAGGGGTCCCTCCCATGGGAGACAGTCCTTGATGAACCTCTCCAGTTTGAGTCCATCCACCCCTTGGGCAACAGTTCTTTTCAATCTGTTGCCTCATGAACGACTTCCCCAAGGGGGTGCAGTCCTTCATGGGTTGAGCTGTACCAACGTGGGTCTCCCACCGGGGCCACAAGTCCTATCTGGGAAAAACTTGCTTCAGTGTGGGCTTCCCTCTTCACGGGCCACAGGTCTCCAGCAGGACTTCGCTCCATTTTGGGCCTTCCACAGGGGGTCACAGCTTCCTTCATGTATCTACTTGCTCCAGCATGGACTCCTCCATAGGAGGATTTCTGCACCCCAGTGGTTCTTCATGGGCTGCAGGGGCTTCAGCTCTAAGTCTTTGCCCTGCTTCTGGGGGAGGGGAGGGGAAGGCCTTTCCCCTCCCCGGCTGCATCGACTTTGGGGACTGCTCGTTCTCCCGAACTGGAATTTCGTCTGCGCAAAAACCTTCTCTTCCCCTGTTCTTAAATATGTTATCACAGAAGCGCATCTCATTGACTCAACTTTGACCAGCGGTAGGAAATCCCTCCTGCAGCTGGATATCATTGGCTTTTCATAGGACAGTGCAAGCTTCTAGTAGCTTCTAACAGAAACCACCCTATAGCCCCCCCCCGCTACTAAAACCCAGCCACAGGTTAAACCCATGACAGAAGGAAAAACAGTTCAGCGTGATCTTATTGCTGTCATTTCTGGTAATCTCTGTTGTGTTAGGATCTTGCTATAGTTTGGCAGCACTATTGTCACACACCTCTTTAATGTTTAGAGAGGACATGAGAAAGAGAGAAAAATTTTAATGAGGGGATGTAACTGCTCTTTCACAGTTTCAATCACTGAACAATGAATTGAAGCAAATATAATAAAAAATAAAATAAAATAACAGCAATAGTAATAGCTCCTTTGCATATGTGTGTGTTTTTGGTGAGAGGAGGAACAGCATCATAATCCAAATGTGAATCCAAAATATTCAAGGATCATTTTGCCTATGTGCTAAGCATCTGCAGCAAGACTGATCATCTTTGTGTTTTAAGCAATTACATTCTACCACCTGAGCTGAAAGTTCTGTTTCTTAGTCATGATTCTAGCACCTCAGGGCTGCATGTAGCTGTGGTATAGCTGGACAAGAGGGCTGTGCAGCTGTGGTATTGTGCTAAGAGAGGAAAGTGGAGGAAATTATAACCATTTTAGGTCCTCTGTCCTTTCCTGATAAATATGGCTACAGGCTCGTCCATAACCGATACATAGTTTTGTGCCTAACAGAAGAGAGGGCACACCAGTGAATAGTTACAGGTAGTATAGATAAGTATTTGTGCGTGACTTTATGTGTTTCTCTACTTTTGGATCTTATCACACAGAAAATGTATATTTTAGTTGGCACTGTATCTGAAATGGTCTGCAGTTGACCAGACCTGTAGCCAGTGAGAAAAGCATAGTTTACAGATTATTTGGTGACTGCACAGAATACTGATCTCTTTCGTTTAAGATGACATTAGAATGGCACAAATTTTGAGCTGACTCCATTATTTGGCTCTTGGAAATAGTCTGATTTTCTTGCTAATATATCTTGATTAAGCTTTAAACTTAACAGATCCACTTTATGAAATAGCAGATTGCAACTGCGGTTGTGTGGCAGCTACACTGTAGTTAGTGATTTTTGAATCCTGCAGCGGTTCATCCATTTAATTGACAGGTTTACCATAAGATAATGTGAACTGGATGTGTTTGTAGAAATGACTAAGTACCATAGCAAAATAAGCTATGGTACTTTGGCAAAATATGCCAAAGCTTTAGCTGGTGGCATTCTCAGAGTTTCTTTCTGGTAACTGTAAGTCCTCCCTGGTTAATATAGAGATATTTGCAGTTTTGATGAGCTATGCTTGTTGGTAACAATTCTATTTTAAGGTATCTGGGATCTTTTCAAAAAGGAACAGACAGTAGGTTTTCTTAAGGAGAAGAGGTAATCCAGCAGATCCAAGCTGTTCCTTTTAGGGCTTTGTCGGAGCCAGTTAGGTCTAAATTGCTTTATTTGTATAATTTAGCAATTTACTTAACAGGTCCACTATCCTGATATTATTTGAAAATTCTCTGAAAAAGTTCCAAGTCAAAGGAAATATCATGAGAAAACATGACTGAATAAGCAAGCTCTTGAGATTAGTGAAAGTGATGAAATCTGGCAGAAAATGTATTTAAGTTCTAGGAAATTCAGCTGTTTCATTAACTATTTTTACTGGTTCTTGACCTGCCCTAATTAAAAAATACATATTTATTAAACATACTTTGCAATCTGGGAAATGGATATTATTTGGCTGTCTAAATATGAATGTATCCAGTCCCCTACAATGTCAAACAAAAGTTATAGAACAGGAAGACCTGCAGGAATTGACATTGCTACAAACTGTTAAAAAGAATGTCTTCTCCCTAGAAATAAATTCTGCTGAATAAAGCGTGTTTTAATGAAGTTCCCGTTGCTTTAACAGGGAGTGCAATGACAATCATCATACTGTGCCTACTGCTTGGTATACTTGTGTGCAAGAGCTGGACCTTTTGTGGTTTTCATGGGGACTCTTCTGCTCAGAGCTGTCAGGTAAGCAGAAGGCTGGGGATAGAACAGGGAATATTGGCTTGTGATACCTGAGTAGGCAGGGAGAAGAGGAAGGAGGAGGGTGCCATGCAACATGCAGCCACAGATGTAGCCCATCACAAGAGATTTTGCTGCAAGGTGGCAGAAACTTATGCAAATAATGGAACTACTGAGAAGAAAAAAAAAAACCCACTCACTTTGAAGCTCTCTTGATAGACTTTGCAATATGCACAGTTCTTCCATAAATTATTGCATACTTCCTGAAGTACATAAAATGACAGAGGGTTTTTTGGCTGCCTTTTTTCTTCTGCTTCCAAAGATTTCCTTGGAGAGTCTATGTAGACTTTCTATCGAGTTCACATCAGCATTTTTTGTTAATTGTTCCTGATGCTTCTCCATATTGTGAACTTTTTAACAGAAAAGTAGCAGCAGATTGCTGTCCCTAGAGATGACCAAAAAAGTCTGTTGATGTGATCTAAAAAGAGGAAGTGGAGAAAATAGTACTTAAAATAAATGTTTCCATTTCAGTGCTTATGGAATGAGTGGTTAAATGACATCAAACTACTTTATAATTGAACGAAAAGTCACATTTCTTTCACCGTTTCTCCTCTTAACTTGCCTGGACTTTTTCTAAAACTGATTACTGCTATGAAATTGTTTGCTAGAGAATCTACTTTTGCAGTAATGCTGACAAATGAACTCTGTTTTGCACTGGGCAGTGGCAAGCTGTGACTTATAAAACTCAGGTTGGTCACTTTCTCCTCTCAGTCTGTGCTCACCTGTTTTATCCGTGACAACAGTCGTTGGCAGGTTCTCCTCCTTGTCACATCTCAGTTGTTTATCATGCATAATAGAGTTGCACCATTAATCTACAGAAGGTAACGGTCATATATTGAGATGGGAAAAGAAACAGGGGCTAGAATTGTTTGAAGGTCTGTAAGAGGCACATTGAGTAGTTTCTACAGAACTGCTAAAAGTTTATACCTGCTAACTGTTCTGGTATTGATTCATAAAGCTGACATTTTGTATATTAGGAGAATGTCAGGTTATGCACACTTTTGGAAGTCAACCAAACAACTATAACTAAGTAGGTGACTTTGTCCCTTCTGCTGAAAGCTGATCATAGGGTCGAAGTGAACCTTCCACATCTGGGATCAAAAAGAGCAAAACCAAAGGACAAGTGGAATCCTAGTGGCACTTTTTGCTAAAATACGTCTAGACATCAAACCTCTGTATATAAAATTTGTGAAGATCACTAAGTTTCAGATAAATATGGGATTTCTGACTCCCACACCTCTGTCTCATTTCTTAGTGTTTTGAGCTGTATCAAGATGTGACAGTACTAGGTGGAGTTTTTTCATATTCCACAATGCCTATTTATCAAGAAGCTCCTGATTTGGGGTTTTGGTACCATTTCTGTGGGCAACCAAGTGTATTATTGAATCTAATCCTCCAGTACACACTCTAGCTGTGGCATGTGCCACAGCTTCAGGAAATGGAGATTGTATGATATGTGCTATTATGTGCAGATAAACTCCCCAGCTGGATACAAAACGAATTGCCTAGACCCGGGGCAGGAGATGTAGAGCACTATCAAGCTTTGACTTTTCTTTCACTGTGCAGTTACTTTGAAGTGATTTTCCATCTCAGTCTGCTGGACAGAACAGCTTGTGCAGCTTTCCCTCTGAACTTATTTTGTGGATAAATAATTTTTCACTACAGTTTTGTGAAACCTTTCATGACCCCAAACTATGCACCCAGTTAAAACTGATACAGGCTGCAGTCTTATACATATGTTTGGAGTCTCCTGGATAGCAATGCTTGCACGCATTTTTCATTTCTCCAGGAATCTCCCTGTGACAGGGTGAGTTGTTCTGTCTTCCTCTGCTGTGCCAATTTGCCAATTGTGATGTCACAAGCACAATGTTTTGTCATCATGCTGTCAACTTGCATTTTTGTGCTAATGATACAGTTATAAGTGTCTCTGAAGTGTGACCTCTCTGGATCTTCTTTTTTGTCTGTCAGGCATTAAATCACTAATGTTTCAAAATCAGGTGTCTCTGAACATTGTCAAAGTGAAGCTGAAACAGTTGACTGTTTTCTTAAATTTTTGGGAAGTATCAATTCTATTTTTCTAATCTCCATTTCTAATTCAAACAGGTATCTAGTGGTTACTTTTTTCTTGTATATATAAGGAATTGCCTTTTGTAATTGACAACTCGCTATATTGTAGGTATTTCTATTATGAAGGCACTTTTCACTCTTGATATACATTGTAGTTTAGCTTATTAGAATTCTTTGTTTGTAGTCTTTCCAGAATCTTGAATATTCTGGCTGAAAATGTTCCTTAATCTTCTTTCTTGTTCTTTGAATCATGCCATATATCAGTGCAGTAGTTTACCATAATTAGTAATGATTGCCTAGCTAAGTCTGGATTGATTTTTATTTTTTTAAGCCATTTTTCACTTGCAGGGCCTTTGAAAAACTTATCCAAATTATATTTACGGTTGTACTTGCTACTGATAAATATGGTTTTGCTTTTAAAGATATAAGTATAAAATTGACTGCTGTATTCCATGATGATATTCACAGATTTTACTAAAATTTTACTTTCTAGATTTACAAAATTAGTTTAGTTAGGCTGATTATTTGCAGAAGACAGGCAGGAAGTGGAAAGGTGCTCTCTATCTTTGAATAATCAAAGAGCACTTGCTAGGAATATGTATCAGTAGGAATATTACCACAATCAGACATTCATCCTGTGATCTCCAATGAGAAACTCTCACCGTTTTGATTAAAATGGAATACAACATTTCTACCTCTTTTCATACTAGTTCTTATCCATTTTTTCCCTTCCTGTTCCCTGAAAAACCTCAAATTTCCTTGTACCCCAGTAACTACTTTCTCTTATATGTCTTCATTCTTACCAACCAATCTCTTTTCCTCACTTGACTCCCAGTGTTTATTATCTGTTTGATTATACCTTCTTAGTTTCTTTTCACTCTGTACGACACTTCCCCCTCCACCACTCTGATTAGTCCACTTACTCTTGGCATTTGCTCCCTAGGGCATAGTTTTGATCTTTGGGCAAGTATACACAGAACTTTTCCCATACAGCTTATTTTGAGACAACTTTGCCTCAGTAGCAAGCAACATGGAAGTAAACCAAAAGGCAATAATGCCAAAGTTCAAAATTTGGTTTTGGCAAATGCTAGAAAATATGAGCTCATGGCTTCCATTCATGTGAAAACCTCTGTCTGGCTTCCCTTTTCTAGCAGAAGCTTCCCTTTTCCTTCTGTGACATGTTACAGCTAACTTTAGAGCAGTTTTCAAGGAAGGCCTGACAGTCTTTCATTCCAGCCAACTCATGCAAGGCAGTAGTCTTTAGATGGTAAACAAAAGATACAGGATCCTGATGGTGTTGAAATGAATGACAGAAACTTCTACTGACTTTGTCAGAAGACTGTATAGGGATTGTTGTTCCTTCTGACTTTAGGGAATGCAAAAGTGGATTCTGGAATAAAGAGAAAACACTTGTATACATTGTATGCCTTTCAGACCTTCGAAAAGCCAGAGCTTACTGATGTTCTTTTAATTACTGGACAATGTTGTACAGGAGTGTGAATCTGAGGTATACGTAGCCCTGCTGGGAAAGATGCTCAGCCAGCTGAAACTGATTTGTATTGCATTTTGAAAAGGCAGCATCAGAGCCAGCCTGGCTGTTGTTAAATTGCTTTCTGAAGCTACTATTGTAAGTAACTGAGTGTTCAGCTACTGAAGAATCAGTCTGTAACCAGGGATTCGCTTTTATTTTCCTGAAATGGGTTCAGACAAACCTTTATGATTTCCCCAGAGAAATCATTTATGTTCGTATTGTTCACTCCAGGTGCATGGCTACAGCAGTACACCTTACTTCCTCAAAAAAAGTTACTGTACATGTCAGCATTGGCTTCGTTGCTGTGACTGAGATAATTTGTTCTTTATCATGAAAGGAAAGTTGAAAATCAAGGATGATGGAGAGAATCTCATATTACACTCCAACTGAAACCCATAGGGAGAGGTTAATATTATACAAGGTTGTCTAATTCTGATTTAAAAATAATCTATATCAATTGTAATCTTTCCCCCACAGCAGCATCTGTGAGCTGTCTCACAGAAACAGTGTGATTCTCACATGGAAGAAGAGGAAGGGATGGATTACTTCTTTCTGTTACTAGCTTTTGTGATTCTCACTAGCTCCTGGAATATGATGGTGATGGTGACAAACCACTTAGCTTTGAGAAGAAGCAGGTATGCTTCTGCATGCAACATGGTGACAACGTTGAAGTAAAATATTTTCCTCATGTTCAGATGGTACATTATCAACAATCTTGTCACTTCTCTTGCCTGGTTGTTAGTGGGATTTTGACCCTTTGTTTTTCTCATAAGTGGGGAAATATCTAAACATAACTAAGGATATCTACTTGAGTGCAGAAACTTGCACAGGTAAAAGGGAATTCAGCTTTTGCAGAAGTGGGATTTTGACTGTTTCTTGTTCAAATTTATTTTAGCGTGATAATAGCAATGCTAGTAAATGTTGTTGAGAATCGGTATTTCTGCCTTCCAAATAATTTTTTTCTCAATATTTTTGTTATGTCCAAATTTGACTGAGGGATATGCATATATATACACATCTATATATAAAGCCAAAATTTCCTCAGAATAATAAACAAGGACTAAACTTGTGCTAGATGATGCAACTCCCAAGTGCTGCATTATTCAATCACTTTTCAGATTTTGCAGCAAACATCCAGAAAGGTGGCTCTGGGCATGGGTAACCATGGACACTAGGAATCCATCTTTGTTGACCCTATGGCAGTTCATCTGGGCTATCACCCATGGCCCAAAGCACCAAAATTTAGTCCATCTTGTAATCTCTGGTGGTCTGTGGAGGTTTCATCATAAGTCCTGTGGAAAATGGCTCAGAATGATGCTGATCCTGAAACATTTCAACAGAATGGTTTGGGCTCACAAAAGGAACATTTTCTGATCAGGTTTTAAGCTAATCCAGGTCTTAGCACTTAAGTGCTACATTTCCTGAAGACTGACTTTTGTGAAAATGATTGTCTTCAATTAACCTGTGACGTGTCCATTGAAAGTTTCTGTTCACTAAGTGCAGTGCAAAACTGAGAATAAAACTTTAAATAGTTGTGGGCCCTCTAGCGGCGTTCCCGGAGTTGGAGGTTCAGAAAATTACGAGACTGAAATGTAGCACCTAGTTTATGTATTTCAAAGTTTGCTGGTCGTACCCAGCAACATGTAGCTGTTCGTACTCCGTTGTGTCCTCTGATTATTTATACTACAGAGCAAAAAAAATCTACTCCAAAGGTCTTGCAGTCTAGATATGAGACAAATATTGGTCAGTTATTTTAGTCCATCAGTAGTCAGCTGATGGACTGGTACCACTGCTGAAAGAAGTCTCACTTTCCCATTTTCCATGATCAGTGTTTTTATTTTTCTGCCATCATCTCTCTAATACAGGTATGGTGGGCTGGACAATGAACTGACACAGAAAAAAAGGAAAAAGACATTATCTTACTATAGCCTTCTCTAGTACACATATCTGCATAAAGTACATCAACTGATTAATAAATGAATGTTGAAAAACTACTCAAAAAGTATGATGAGTGCTAATTGGACCTGAGCCACAGTTAACTTCCATTTATAGTACTTTCTTATGAGATGTTTGCTTGCAACCATCCTTTTATGTAGAGATAACAGACTGCTCTTCTGGCAAAAAATGATTGTATGATTAAACCTCCAGCAGGACTTTTCCATTTGATCACCTACATAAAGAATACCTTTCTTCTTCCAATCCCCTTCCTTTTTTTTTTTTTTTTTCTGTTTACTTTCTCTCCTCAAAGAGTTGCTGCCAGAGGAGAGAGCAAGAATGCCAGCTGTAGTAGAAAATTTGATTATGCAAATGTAGTTCAGGGTTTGTTCATAGTTACAGAAGATTAACGGTGTGTGATGGGAAAAATGAATGCAGCTTCTTTTTCAGGATGAATAACTGCAAGTTAATGTCAATATGTGGATGAAACATTCAGATGAAATCAGCAACTGTAGCGTTCTTCTACCTTCCTCCTGCCAGTTTACTTGCTTGTTTTTAACAAATAATCTACAAAACTCCCATTTTCCAAGATTCTGGAGAAGACTATAGAAGTGTAGAAAATCACAAGTGACATAGATATTTGATCAGGGAGCAGGGTTCATTGTCTTTTTTACAGGACCTGGAGGGGATGAAACAGTAACTGCAAGTGACAGGTTCACAGCGAGCAAAAAGTGATACTTCATGTAGTACAATGTGAAGCTGTAAAAGCTTATTGTCCCAGGATTTTGGGGGTACTAAAGGGTTCAAAAATTGATTATGTATGTTTATGAAAAGAAGATCTATGAAGACTGTTTCCCGTGGCTTAGAAAACCTGGAAGCCACAATTCATATGAATCAGAGAAAAATAGTCTAGCAACTACTTTTGTATGCTGCTTCTGTTCTTACATTCCCATCTACATCTGCTATCGACCACTGTCAAGAGACAGGATGTTGGGATAGATGGACTTGCCTTGGTGTTCTTTCATCCTCAGAGAAAACCAGGTTTTGTCTGTTATATTTCAGTTTTGTATTTCTTTCAGATTCCTGCTTCCAGATGAGACTCAAACCACAAGCACTAGGTTATCCACCAAGGATTTCTTAATATAATTTCCATCATAGCTGAAGCCAGAAGGAAGCATAAATTTCGAGGAAAAGTCTTGCTGAATTCTTTCATACCAAATTAAAACAACCAGCTTCCTCCCCAGCTCCCTTGCCTTCTGAAAATAACAAACCACTGAACAAAGACAAACACGTTCTCATTAGTCCTTAAAGATTTAAGCTTTTCCCTGAGTAAAGGTAATGGATCTTCCTTAGACAGGATATCTTTAGGTTTGGATATTCTGGCAGGCTGCAGGCTCTCTTTGGGTATGTGCAGATTGAACTGTCTGTATACTTGCTTTCATTAAAATGTTTTGTGCCAAGCACAGTTCTCCACTTCAGTGTCTTTGAGAAACATTATCTTTATACTTTTGTAAAGAATCAGTCTTGCTTTAGGTATCATAGTCCTGTTATTTTGTGACAGTCTTTGTTCTTCAGAGCTCATGGGCTTTTACCTTCTCCCTCTCCCTTTATAAAAGACATGCTTTGGTTTTGTTATCTGATTTTATAAGAAAATTGGGAGTATTAAGTCCTGTTATGGCAGGAATGCTATTCATTTGAAAGCTCTTGAATCTTCATAAAACAGGGTTATGGTCCTTTATGATAACATTTTTCTCAAAACTTGCCAATCAGGTGATAAATATGAGTTGTAATAAAAACAAACACATGATTTTCAAGCAGTCTGACTAAATCCCCTTACTTTGATAGCTGTAGAGGTTTCATTTTTTGATGTTTGAGACACACAAACTTCTGTATTTGTATGAAGAAGAGATAATTCAAAACTGTAATTATTTTCTTTAGAGTATAAAGTTGTCATGGTTTAACCCCAGCTATTGACCAAGCCCCACACAGCCTCCTGTTCACTCCCCTACAGTGGGATCAGGGAAAGAATTGGAAGGGTAAAAGCTGGAGAACTCGTGGGTTGAGATAAAGACAGTCTAATAGGGAAAACAAAAGCCACATACATAAACAAAGCATAGGAATTACTGCTTCCCATGGGCAGGCAGGTGTTCAGTCATCCCCAGGACAGCAGGGCCCCATCACACATAATGGTTACATGGGAAGACAAACATCATCCCTCCAAATGTCCCCCCATTCCTCCTTCTTCCTCCCACTCAATATACTGAGCATGATGTCGTACGGTATGGAATATCCTTTTGATCAGTTTGGGTCACCTGTCCTGGCTGTTTCTCCTCCCAAACTTCCATTCACCCTCAACTTCCTCACCAGTGTGACAGTATGAAAACCAGAAAAGGCTCTGTGTAAGCCCTGCCCAGCAATAACAAAAACACCTCTGTATTATCAACAATGTGTTCAGCACAAATCCAAAACACAGCCCCACACCAGCCACTGTGAAGAAAATTAACTCTACCCCAGCCAAACCCAGCACAAAAGTGGTTGGCTTAATTTCCTGCATAAAGGAGTTGCAGATTGAAGTAAGACAGTGTAGTATGATGAGCACGTGAACTGTTGAAAGGAACCTTTGTGATTTCTGGTTGTTCACAGCTTTATGGCACAGTCTTGAGGAAATGCTTTAATCTCTCAGTGTCTCAGTTGCCATCTGGATAGTAAAAGTTTTGATGATAATCTCCTTAATGATTGGAGATGCCATGCAAGCTGTGTATTCCAGCACAGAAACCCAATGTTTGTTTTTACTGCTGGCTGCAAGTTGCAATTTTTAGTACCTGAATTTCTCTCCCTGTTAGTTCTATAAGCACATTTTTCAACAGGAGGAACACCTGGCAGCAAAATGAATACCTGATGGCAAGTGGATCTCTTTGTAAGAAATCATTATTCTTGAATGTACTTGTGTTCAATTTTGAAAATTTCCTGTAGGTCAAGTGGTAATTTTTTCTGAAGGATCTCTCAACTAACACTACTCTGCTCTCACAATATCCCACTGGAGTACTGCATCCAGCTCTGTGACCCCCAACATAAGATGCCCATGGATCTGTTGGAGTGAATCCAAAAGATCAGGGGGCTGGAGCAGCTCTCCTATCTTGACAGGCTGAGAGACTTGGGTTGTTCATCCAGCAAAAGAGAAGGCTCCGGGGAGACCTCATTGCAGTGTTCCAGTACGTAAAGGGGGCCTTCAAGAGGGTGGGGAAGGAACTTTTCACAAGAGCATGTAGTGGTGGGACAAAGGCAAATGGCTTCAAACTGAAGGAGAGTATGTTTAGATTAGACGTTACGAAGAAATTCTCTACTGTGAGAGTGGTGAGACACCAGAACAAGTTGTCCAGAGAAGTTGTGGTTCCCCTGTCCCTGGAAGTGTTCAAGGTCAGGTTGGATGAGGCTCTGAGCAGCTGGGTCTAGTCAAAACAACTCTGTGCAGCTAATTTCTCACCATGCATGCCATTTTCATTCTCTGGGAAGCTTAGGCTGTGTCTTTGTTGCTCCCAATTTAGAAATAGTATGAAAAGAAGAATTGTGATCAGGAGTCTTGTTGATTTTTTTTTCTTAAAATATTTCAAAAGCACTAATGAAAGTAAAATCTTTGTATTAATTTAGCACAGAGAGATGGGTGAAAAGCCAGCAACATCAGAAGCTAAGAAACAGCTGAATGAGAATGGAAAACACTTGAAAAACTAAGGATTAGACAACTAGTTTTTTATTGCCTGTGAAAATATTTCATTTGGTATTTATATGAACAGTTCGGTCCCTCCACCATATGGAGGGTTTATATGCATAAGGGCAAAGAAAGAGGAGAAAAGGAAGTAGCAAAATTTTTAGAAAAAATTAGTCAGTAAAGTATATGTTCCTCCTACTGAGATAAAAAGTTGTTAGATTAAGGGCTGTTAGTGAAATTGTGAGGACACCTTCTTTACTTCATATGACCATGAGTACTATTTTATTGTTACTGTTCCCAACTGCTTACACAAACCATTAATAAAGGATTGAACAATTTACAGGGCTGTATTTCTACCTAATGACTGCCTTGATGATAGGAAAAGCTTTGGTCTGCCTTGTCTTAAGTAGTAAGAGATCTGATTCTTGCTTTCGTGAACTTAACCCCTTTGCCTTCTATGACAGCTAAATGAGACATTCCTGCTCCACTAGGGAGATGGGATCATGGTAAAATCAGGTTCTAAGTCTTCTTATGGCAAGGCATCTAGTTACTATGAAAAGAATTTCCTCATAAGTGCAAGTTAGGGATCTCAGCTCCCCATATTTGAATATGTGGCAAAACCTGTTTTTGCCTTTTTAGTAGTTTCTAAGGAGTCCTCAAATGGACACGTATCCCAAACAATAGAAGGTTAATTAGGAATGAAAGCTGATGATTTGAAAGCTAAAATGTTTTACACTCTGATATATTTCTAAATCCTTACAGAATTCAGAAAGTGTTGCCTGCTTTATCCAACTTTTCCTGTATTTTTTTTAAACTATTATTCAAATTAAAAAAACCATTTTGTTTCTCCTTGTGGATTTTGAGCGGTGAGAGCATTTGCAAGACTACAATATTCTCAGTAGAATTTTTAAATAATTAGTGTATTAATTGATCACTGTATCAATGGGTTGATCAACGAATTGATGAATTCACATGTAACTATGTGGTTGTAAAGTCTGAATTACTATTGTTCTGTTTTTATCCTTTGGTTCAAGTATGCTGATGATCTTATGCCATACTACTGATTCTCCAAAAGGAAAATTGGTATGAGATGCCTGAGCTCTCAAAAGAAAAACTAGAGGACAAAAAGTAATTCTCAACCTTTTTATCTCTCTTTTAGGAATAGGTATAACCACAGATATCAACCACCCCAAATTTATGGATTAATATATAAGATAAAGGTTATGTGTATTTGGCTATAAAATCCCAACATGATAGGGTTATCTCATTAAATGACATTGACATTGAGAAGCAGAGATCTAAATAATATGTAGATAGAAACTGCTGATTCACTTCACTTGAGCCACTGAAAGATGAACCTTTCTTTTGACCTACTCAGTTGGTTTTATGCATAGAAATAGATTAAACTGTGTCCCAATCTCCTATCTGAACTTGCATTGTAACCAATGTTGTACTGCTAACTAGTTTTATAATAACTAAAAAGACAATTTTTCACTACTTTTTGTCATGAAGACTCTCATAGAGTCATGCAGAATTTCACAGGAAGTGTGATGGCCAAAAGGAACATCAAAAGCCAGAGGGTCTGCAAAAACTCACAAAGTTTTATTACTAAATTACACACTTGGCATGGAAATTGGTACGTTAGTCACTGACCTAATATAAGCCCACAGCAGCGGGTTTTGGATAAAGGGGGGGGGGGGAGAGAGAGTAAGGAAGAAAGAAAGGAAGAGAGGAAGGGAGGGAGGAAGGATTGGTCCTGGGGGTGTGACAAGGGACCTGGGGGTCCTGGTCAATGGCAAGTTGAATATGAGTCAGCAGTGCCCTGGCAACCAGGAGGGCCAACCATGTCCTGGGGGGCATTAGGCAAAGCATCACCAGCCAACTGAGGGAGGGGATTGTCCTGCTCTGCTCTGCACTGGTGCAGCTTCACCTTGAATATTGTGTGCAGTTTTGGGCACTACAATGTAAGAAGGATATAAAACCATTAAAAATTGGAAAAAGGGCTATGAATATGATGAAGGGTCTGGTGAGGAAGCTGTACAAGGAGCAACTGAGATCACTTGGTTTGTTTAGCCTGAAGAAGAGGAGACTGAGAGGAGGCCCCATAGCAGTCTACGACTTCCTTACTTGGGGAAGCAGAAAAGCAGGCACTGATCTCTTCACTGGCTGTTGTTGCAAAATTGCTATAACAAACTTTTGTACTGAAGTTTTTTGCTCCTTTTCTTTTGGTGCTAAAACTGTTCGTGGGACCCCACAGAAAGTCCTGTAAAGTTGGCCACCATACACATACAGCAGAGTCAATATTCACTTGTACTATAATACATCAGACTTACTGCATACATGCTAGTATGCACATTGATCTTAGACTCACTATGCCCATGCAGATACAATCACCACTGGTCTTTTAATGAGAATAATGAGGAAAGATTCAGTATTTGCTTGCTGTTACCAAACATGCCATTGTCGTAATAGTGTTTTATTCAAACAGTCTTGGCAGCAATTAGTATCGACTTTGAGATTTTCCCAGTGATTGATTGATTCATTCTTCATATATATCAATGCTACATTGTCTGTGGAAGTTGCTACTTACACTGAGATGAGAAAACTGTTTTATATTAACAATTTAATTTCAAACTGTATTAATGTTTACCTGGTGGTCAATTTTATCTCATCTTACTCGACCAAATGAAACTAGATATTTCTAGATAATGGATGACCATGTTGTATGTAAAATTGGACTGCAGTGTGTAGGAAACCCAAAATAAACTATGAATAGTCTGATTACTTGAATTTTTCTCTTTAGCCTCATGGGTTCATTCTGGAAGCGATGACATTTTAATAGATTTAGTGTTTTCATAAATCATTGAATTTGATATAATATAATTCAACATTATCAGTTGAATGTGGAAGTTCTGGTATTAATTTTCTCATAGTTAACTTCAGATAATGACATGTAGCTCAGAGAGAATTCACTTGACGTGAAAGTTACTTTAATATGTTGTGAGGACATATAACATATGTAAGTGTGGCTCTTTCCTGAAAGAAGATGCAGTTGAACTGGAAATTAAAACTGGCAGAATGACAGTGAAGATAAAACATCTGTTATCATTCATATTCTGAAAATATAGAACATGCATTTTTGTAGTTGTAAATTTCATGGAGATGATGACTATTTAATTACAGGAATTCTATACTAATGAAATAGAAATCTGATCTTATAAGGATAAAAAATCAGTTACATTTTAGAGACAATACATGTATAAAGCTCTCCAGCAGCTAATCTGAAGAAAAATTTATTGACAAATTCATATATCTGTTGGATACACAAAGCATAGAAGTATCTTTTTAAAAGAAAGCCATAGCTTACCATATTGGGACTTAGTTTCATTCTTATTTTCACATAAAACATTGGATTAATTTGGTGAATGTATAATGTCTTTTTGACCAAGTCATTCTTCATATTGAATGTGTTGTTAGTAACCTTTCTGAAGATATCCTGGTTAGTAATTGGCATCTTATTATATACTTTCACCGAAGCCTTCATTGCTGTAATGATGCCTGAAAAACAGGTTAGGTATTTCTTCTAATATAGGTTTTGGACAGGCATGACAAAGACATTTCCCTTGGTTAAGTTAGGTGAACTTTCTTTGTTGTTGCAGTGAATTTTTTTTGTGATAAACAAGAATTTGCTTTGCCTGGGTTTCTTTTTATTTTCTGCTCGTGCCTAGATGTATCTAAACATTAATTTCCTTATAATGTGATGATACCTAATAATTCTATACAATTCTTTTTAGGTTTGTAAATGCTAAAAATACCAATTGTCAACAGTCCTTATTCAGGATGGATGTAGTTAAGAATACTTTTGTGTACTTCGTCTCCCCAGAAGCTTTGTTAAGTTAACCTTTGCTTGGCATCTAGGTTCTGGTTAATGATAAGAGCTTACTACTTTAATGAATACTTAAGTACCATGACTCAGATGAGCATCTGTGAGGTTCCTAGCATCTGAACATGATCTGGATGTGGTGGGTTGATCTTGGCTGGCTGCCAGATGTCTACCGTACTGCTTTATAATTCCCCCTCCTCAACCATACAGGGGGAGAAAATAAGACAGAAAAACTTGTGGGCTGAGATAAAAACAGGATGATCACTTACCAGTTACCATCACAGGCAAACCAGCTCAACTTGGGGGAAGTTAATTTATCGCCAACTAAAAGTAGAGTAGAATGGTGAGAAACAAACTCAAAACTAAAAACATCTTCCACCCATACCTCCTTCCCAGGTTTAACTTCCCTCCTTTGTCCCTGATTCATCTACTTCCTACAAGCTTTCCCTCAGCAGCACAGGAGGATGGGGAATGGAGGTTGGGTATTAGTTTTTCTGCTTCTTAGGGTGGTATTAGTTTTTCTACTTCTTCTTCCTCCTCATGCCTTTCCCCTGTCCCAGCATGGGTCCTCTTGATGGGAGTCCTTTACAAAAAAATAGCTCCAGCATGGGCTATCCATGGGTTGCAGCTTCATTCAGGGAATATCCACTTGCTCTGGAATATGGTCCTCCAGGGACTGTAGTGTGGATACTTGCTCTGATGTGGTGCTCTCCACATTCTTCAGATACAGCCTACCTCACCATTGTCCTTCCCATGGGCTACTGGGAATCTCAACTCCAGTGCCAGGAGCACCTCCTCACCCTCCTTCTTCACTGGCCTTGGTGTCTGCAGTTGTTGGTGTCACATTTTTTTTCTCACTCCTGTCTGTCACAGCCTTTTTTGCCCTGTTTTTTTAAATATATTATCACAAAGGCATTACCAGGTTCACTGATCAACTGAGCTTTAGCCAGCAGTGGGTCCATTTTGGAGCTGCCTGGAACTGCCTCTGTTCGACATGGGGACAATCCTTGGTCTTTCCTCACAGAGGCCACACCTGCAACAACCCTGCTGCCAACACCTTGCGACAGAAACTCAATACACTGGAATAATAAAATTACACCATCAGTGTACACTAGTAAACAAAATTCATCTTAATGTCTGGTAAAGAGGATTCTAAGGAATAGGCCTAAGATAAAGGAAAAACTGTTCTACCTGCTTTATTGGAGGTGGAATGTAGAGTAAAGCTGGAGTAGCAGTCAGGGAGTTCGAAAAGTTGAAAAGAGATAGCCAGTAGCAACATCAGGAGCAACAACAGGAAGACTTTGAAGGGAGAATGAGATGGACACTGTAGTTGAAAGAAGCTGTAAGGCTCATGATTTACTGAAGAGGCCTGGAGCTGGAAAGTGTTCAGGAAGAAGACTTCACTAAACTCTAAAAAAAAAAGGCAAATAACATAAAAATGTTTTACTGTTTTGTCCATACAATTGTAGTATTTGTGGTGCCTGAAGAATGATATGTCTGAGACTTTGCAGAGCAGATGTACTTCAGGGATACTTCTCTGAAAATGTGAAATATGAATGTTTCTGTCCACTACCCTACTACTCTGGAAAAATATGTGCTTTAGGAACAGTACAATGTAAATTTTATGAATTTCTGGACTTGAAGTTGGAAAGACCAATTGAAATCCATTAGAAAGTGTTATTGACTTTTGTTAGCTTGTGACATAGTTAAAGTTTAAAATAATTTTTTCTTTTTCTTTTCCTCACTAGAAATATGAAAAAGGTGTCAAATAACACTCTGGCACATGGATTGAACTGTACTTTTAGAGTCTGATTGTACTTGCTCTCTCTCATATTTTTGGTCCTCAGTCACTCAAATGTAACATCTGCCATTTTTGTGGATCAAAAGCTTTCTGTACTCTGAACTTTTTCTCTGTTGATTTTAATTGTTTTATGCTGCATTTTACATTTTGTGCCTTAGAACACAGATGGTAGGTATTTGCCATATATATAAAATTATCATTATGCTTCTCACATCACATGCCAGACACCACTGATGTACTAAAGAAGGAATGCCTTGATCTACATAAATTTGTTGCATACATTTTCAGTCTCTCTTAATATATTTTTTCTCATTGTTTTTTCTTCTCTAGTTTTGTATCATATTTTATAATAACTCATCCTGGATATTCCCTTGTCCATCTGTATATTAGCCCTTCATTAAATATGTACTGCTTTGACTAGATGCTTCTGTTGCCAAAGGTACCCTGTTTCAAGCAAACTGGGATATCTCAGTTCTACATTCCAGCATGTTTGGACCAGACATATGCTGACAGATGTCATCTTGCAAGTATGAGTACTTTCAAAAAGTAAGAATTAAGGCTTTATATAGCTTCAGAAAAAGCTGCTGTGGTTTATGCAATAACCCAATGGCTCATAGGCCCCATGTACAAATTTAGACATTCTAGAAGCTATTTGTATAGAAGCTTATGTTCAATATCTGTGTTTTACATTTCCAGGTATGTGATGTACTGCTACCAGGTCTGTTCCTACCTTTCTATTCTAGGATGCATTGTATTGCTCCAGTACCTTTCAGTTATGGTCCATAATACACCTCCAACCTTGAGTGCATGTTAACCATCATCTTCTCTCATAGTAGTAAGTTTTCAGGATATGCACATATGTCCAACCAGATATGGAGAGAGACCAAACTACTGTAAATGCAGCCAGCCAATACCTCATTGTAGCAGTAACTAAATGACTATTAAGATGAGAAAGGAAAACTAACAAAATGCAGTTCAGCCTGTGTATCCTTGTTCATAGAGCTCATTTAATCTGAAGAAAGTATTTCCAAACAATTCTGGCTGTAGCTGTCTGCTGTTCCACTTCTCCAAATGTTCTGTATCTTATTAGTGCTGTAACATGATAGTATCACTGGAGTTATTAAAGTTCTGCTCACCACCATAATATAAGCCTTTGAAAAGCCCCTGGGCACATAAAGTGTGCACTTTTGCAGTTACTTTATTTGTAGGATTTCTGTTTCAATGTGCAGCTTTACAGATATTAAAAAGTATATTTAATCTGTTCAGTTGACTGTCTCTTGCATTGCTGTTCCTGTTTAGTGTTGCTACTTGGTTGAGTTTTAAAGCATTCTTCATTCATGAAGCAGGACCAAAGCGTTATGGAGCTAATATGATGTTATGTGCAATAGAGACTCTTAATATGTGTTCACATTTTGGAAATATTGTAATTTGAATAGATTCTTGTGGCCTAATTTTAAACTGTTTTATGTCACATGCTGTTCCATTGACTTGGCAGAATTCAGTTCCCTAAATGCAATTATACATGTGTAACTGAAATAGATTTTTTTGCCTTTTGTCCTGTTTCTGTTCTCAGTTACTTGTGCATTCCTCACACAGCCACAAAAATGCAAAAGTAACAAGCCTATTATGTTTTAAGGGTGCCTACAAAATGTTAGAAACACAACTTAGTACCTACGTATATAAATACTTAAGATTTTATTTTATATGTTTCAGCATTGGTTTCCTGGACATGGAATTTTGCCTGCTAGTTCCATTGCTGTGCTACTACCTTAGCACTTTTCCACTACATTGTTCTTTATGCTCTCGTGTCCAGTCTTATAATGTTATACTGCAGTTTAATGACTGGGTAAATTATAACCAGGGTGACTAACATCTGTCTTTCAGGTAAGACTCACATACATACATATATATGCATATGGTAGTAAACATTTAATGGAAACCTACTTTCCTGCAAGAAAATGCTAATTTTATTTGCTTTTAAATTTTGTTTGTGAAAAAAAAAATGGACCAAGATAAAATGAGTTTTTCTACAGTTCAGTACAGTTGTGCTTTATTAACGTTTTGGCATTCAAATCTGAGCACTTAGTTTTTGTTTTGTCAAAATAATTCAGCAACAAATATGGGAAACATCCCAATTACTCCCTTCTGTATTTTCCCTTCACTTAATTTTCATTACATGTAACTATAGCTGAAGCAGCTGATCTGGGAAGATGACAGTAAAAATTGTCTGTTGCAGGCATCCTACTGTTTAAAAAGTGCCTGTACAGAAACCTAACATGTTGGGAACCTACAACCATGATAGCTATTTAAATACTTAAGAGTGGGTTGAAAATTTTTGCTTTCTCACGTACTGACAGTGACTCCTATGTTCTCAGTAATGTGGATGTGTCTACAAGTAACACAATGCTTGAAATCATTAACACGTCTGAGGTAAATGGATTAGCCTGGATGGTAATAGTTTTAGTATAGGTATGGCCTCAGTAGTCCTTGAAATATAAAATAAAACCAACCAAGAGAACAGGTTCTATTTGGCCATGATAACTGCTGACTCCTTTTAACAGTCCTGCCCAAGCTCCCTCCTTTGGGTCTGTTGTAGGTCTGTGCCATTTCGGATCTGCCAGAGTAAGCTTAGCTGAATACCTTCAGTGTAGTTACCTGTGCAAGATAATCAGAGTTTATCCTGATCTGCCCTTTATGCTTTTCTGATTTTAAAGGCTACCACTCTGCCAAATTACATTATGAGATAATACATGATACTTATAAAAGATTCAGTAAGGATTTTTTTCATATGAATAGTGTTGATGGGCAGTCCTTTTCAGAAATGGAATCGCTTCTCTTATTTGAGTAAAAATCTATGTTGATGTACCTTATGTTATCTAAAGAAAGCCCTTATGGAGTATGTGCTGTTCAGACAACAAAATCTTATTTAAGTGTTTAAGTATTCAGCAGAGCTATTTAGGTAACAGTATTGCATAGACAAACAGATTCTGAATGATTATGAACTTTCTCTAATGCTGATAGAAAGTAACAATTTTATAATGTAAGTGGTAGATAGTAAAAAAATGTCTAAAATAAACATGGAACAGAAAATGGTGCTAATGAAAATTAGCACGAAATTAGCACAAAGACAATGCTCTTATTTAATAATCTGCAGATTATTTAATGTTTCTTCAATTATCACTATTTTAACAACTCTACTACACATTTACAAAACTAAGAGGATGTACTTGATGAATTTTATTTAAAAAAATCTAACATGTTGCCTATACAGTGTTACATGCCAATGCACATATCCCTTGAAATGCAGGGAAATTAAATTGATTTGTGGAATGTTCACTTATGGCTACTCTTACAGTCTATTTTAATTTAATTCATAATAGAAAACCCAATTTCATACTTATCTATCTATCTAAAGTGATGCCTTTTAATAATAATTTATTTAAACATTATTATTAGAAAATAAATTTTGTATCTTAAAATAGGTTAGAAAATTTTGGAAAAAATTGAAGTAAAATAGCATTTTCAGAGAGAAATGGCTCATGTATCAGCATGGCAACAGGAGTTTATTTATGTATGATAATATATGCATGTAATGCCTTTCAAGCCTTTAGAAATTTTCCATATATGATTTATGAAGCATTCATTGCCAGATTTTGCAAGTTGCAACAGTAGTTATGCTCATTGTAGGTTATTTTTTCCAGAGTAGAGTGCTTTCTGGAGACTATCTTACATTTAAATTGCAATATTTGAACTATTAAGCAAATTTTATTTAAGGAATCTCCTTTTCTTTCACTTTACCACCTCATCTTCCTTTCCCGCTTTAGAGCAATATTATCAACAATTACTATTGTATTATCAACAGCTTCCATAGCCTGATGTTACTTTTATAAATAAATATTTGTCATGGTATGGCATTTTTTCTGTGAAAGAGATCAAGCAAATTGAGAAGTACATTTAGATTCTTTCTTGCTTAGATATGATTTGCTATATAATGACCTGGTGATTGAAATAAATCCAGCGAATATAATATCTGTAACCAATGCTCATAAGATAGTCCATGTGTCAAGCCATTTATGTATGCTATTTTAAATGAATTCGTCCCTAAGAGACTACAGTGACTGTTAGTAGTTTCTTATTTGATTTGTTGCATTGCTTAATTGTATTGTATCTAGACTATTATTTGCACTCATTCTCTCATTAGTACCTTCCAATAATTTGCTGTGATGCATATTTTCTTAATCTGTTATCTTTTTCTCTGCATTCTGCTGAACCATCCTATTTTGATAAGGCTTTTAATTTTGATTTTTTTTTTCACAATGCCTAGTATCATGTCAAAGAAATACAGCTGGCATTTGTTGCAGAATCCTTATGGAATACCCCTGCCAGCTAGATAAAGTCTGTTGAGTGCAATAGTCCTGTTTGCAGTAACTATGAAATTCATGACAGCTGTGAACACCTTAGACCCTGAAAAATGAGGCCTAAAATGTATAACAGGGAATGGTTAAAAAGATAGTGACCAATTTCTGCAGGAGGGCATTGGTTTCAGTATCCTGAAAACAAGAGAAGGAACACATGAAGTTCTACAGCAAATGTGTGACAAAGAGACTGGCAGCTTTAAGTATTACCTCTAACATTTCAGCTGCTGTATTAAAAATGCATATTTTTTCATTGTACAATTTACTTAAAGATCTTTTGCAGAAATGTCTGCAAAAGGTTTCTGCAAATGCAAACTCAACAAATTACGTGAGAAAAAAGGACACAGCTTTCCCTATCTTTGGGAAATCTTTTCTTTCTGGGATTTACATTATGTGGTGAAAGAAGCTAGGTATCCCTTTCTACATGGCCAAACCTGTAAATAGCTTTCTTTCACTTATCTGTTAAAATAGACTACCAACAATAGAAACTGATGTGTACTCTAAAATATCTTTTGTAGTGATGATACAACGGTTAGTTTAGAACTTTACTGAGGACAAACATTTGCCTGAATCACACTCCAAATAATGTCAAAACCATTAATGGTCAAATGATAAAGATGTGTACTATACATCTGGAATTAGTGCCTGAAGACCTTTCTTCTTTAAGAAATAGTTAATCAGGTATGTCATCCTACTTGCTTCTTCATAACAATTTATTTGTTTGGCACAAGAGTATCAGGTGTGTTGATGGACACTAATTTGAATGGTAAACAAATTAACTTTGCAATTGGAAGAATCACACTTTTTTATTGCAGCTTGTCATCTACTTGCCATTTAAAATGGCTGCTTCTTTTTTTCTGAGGACATGCAAATAATTTTAGTAGGATTAAAATGGAGAAAATCAGAGTCAAGTACTCATGAAACTATTCAAATTCTGATTGGAAAAAGCATTTTTCATATGCGCTTCATATTATAGTGGTAAAATTGAAAATAAAAATATTTTTCTGAGCTGCGGAGATCAGAAAAAGGAACGCAGATTTTGAATTTGGAAGGTGAATGAAAAACCATGCATGTCATATTTCTTTTTCACTTTGCCCAAAGATATAAAAAAAGTAAAGTAGTGTTCCCACAAAATAGTTTAATGAAGGAAAGGGTTTGAATGCCTATCTGATAAACATTTACAGATGGATGTACAAAGGCAATATTTCAAAATGTAAAAGATAATCAATGTGAATAAAAATTGGGCTTTGAATACTTTACTGCGATGTTATTACTTCCTCTGTGCGGTGTGTTTCCAATTTGGAAAAATAAAAACCCAACTGTGAGCAGGAAAAAAAATATATATCCTTCAATAGTGACTCCATTTGTTGAGAAGATCTAATGGTTTTATTTTCATGCTTAATGCCTGTGAAGTTCCACAGACCATAATTTCTAAATCCATCAGGAATACCACTGTTGCCTTCAAAACTATCTGTAATGGATTGCTTGCTTTTGATTTGTAGAGTGACATGGCAACCAGGATTAACTTTCATCCCCCCATCCGCCTTCAAACATGTATATGTTTTAGACCTCATTAAAAAAATTAAAAGAGGAAGTCATAACTGATAGATTAGATCATGGTTTTGAATTCTGGACTCTAAGATCCCTGCACCCAGGCTGTTAAAACTAGAAGATTGATACATAATGATGTTTCTTCCCCTTTGTTCCCTCATCTAAGCTATAGAGCAGATTTGGCAAGCTCTTTTAAAAAGCGCTTGAAGAAAAGGAGAAGACAAATGAGAGAAATGACTGATAAAAAAGGTTCTTAAGAGAGGCTTTGGCACCTGAAGAGTTGAGGAATAACTTCTGAATTTGGAAAATCCACAAAAATATCTTATAATACAAAGATTTGATACAGGATAGGTATTCTTCTTTCGATTAAAAAATGAGAACTTGATGCAGACTAGGTTTCATATCTAATTGTACACACATTAGGTTTCATACCTAATTGTACATAGATTTACTTCTACAAAAACACATTTTCTTTAGGTGAAATATTTGAAAATAGTTATTACAGAATATAAGACATCATTTTAGGCATGAGAAATCCTTAATGAAATGAGGAGCTTGTCAGAAATAATTATTTTTAAAATTATAAAAGGAGCAGTTCTGAGTAAGATTTGAAGGATTACATTGATGTTTGATGCAACATTTGTTAGCTTAATATATTACAATATGATGTTTAAACTTTATATTTAAAAAAAATGGTTGTACCCCAAGAAAGAGTTAAGACATGGATTAAAGAAGTAGAAACAGTTTTTTTGTTGTCTGGGATATAAAGAAATCACAAATACAATGTTTTCTGATTTTCACATAAGATATGATATAGTGGAGGACTCTTTGGTTTAGCAATTGAAATTATAGAAATACATATGGCTAGAATTTGAAACACGAAAAATTGAGAATAGACTATATACACATTTTTCATTAGAATTACCCCTTAGCCATGAGTTACTGTACATTCTCTGCCAATGAAAATTCCAAAACCAATCGACTTCTTTAGTAATTGTGAATTTTTCTGATATTGAATTCAAACATGATTGCTGGACTTGAAATGAATAGAAATTTAGGGTAGCTTGTGTCTTGCTTTATGCAGGTTAATATGAATGACTGCAGAAATTTCTTCTTGCCTTAGAATGTGTGATTTGGAGTAGATTCTTAAACCTATCTTATGTTTTTATGCTGGCATATCTTCACCAGAGCAGGTATTTCCCAGGAAGGAAGAAAATAAAAGGCAAAGAGGAGATTAGAAACACAGATGAATAATCTATTGAAATTTCCTTTTGAGTGTGGCCAGGTGGAAGAATAGACTAAGTGAACATTTTTCAGATGAGAAAACTGAGCTATCAGCAATCTTTCTTCCTATGCTGAAAAGCCCATTACCTAAAAATGCTTAAATGCATTAAGAGATTTTTTTCCTGCCTTTCTGTGTGTGAAACAGCACAGACTCAAGTCTACTCTCAACAGCACTTTCTTCATTCAGAGAACTTTGGATTTACCCAGTTGTTTCCATGGTCTTCGTCTGAAAATCGCAGACTTTGTTCATCTCCACCTTGTTTAGTTTCTTCTTTTTCTCTGGTCAGGTCAGAACGTAGTTCTAAATTGCTTAGTTACATTTTGTATTAATTCTAGACTCCTTATCTTTTCACTTGTCCCATAGCTATTTAATATAGTATTTCTAGGCAATATTCCAAATCTTCAAAATGTCATCAAATTATAGTTTTTGTCTGGGTTACCTGTCAGGCATGAAAATATAACTTGATTATCATCCAGTACAAAAGGTAATCCAACTGAAATAATCGAAGTAATGGACTAATAGTGCAACATAATTGTTTTGCTTATATGCTTTTGTTTAAATGAAAAGTGAATGTGTATTTGGTCTAGATGAATTTAAGTCCCATGGACTGCAGGCTTGAAAAAGTGAGGTAACCTTTTCTATAGCATTAGTGAATCATTTTAATACATCAGGTAATTAAAAGCTGCTTTATAGTTTTCAAGGGAATTAAGTAATGGTCTTCTAAAAGGAGAAAAAAACCTCCATCTTTTTTTATAGCTGTCAATGGTGTGTAAAACCTGGGCTACTTGAGTGACATTTCAGTTTAGCAAAGAACAGTAAAACTGAAAACAATGTAGGTAAGGAAATGGAAGGAATTTTCCATGTTTCTGGTTGTCTGGTCACTAGTTCCCCTTCTGGCTGAAGGATACTTAATATATTAATGCAATAACCATAAGAATGAAAGAGATACTAATAGTATCCCTACAGAGAAAAAAACTGCCGTGTGAGCTCAGTCCTTATTAAATGTCAGAAACTTCACATGTAAGTGATGTATGAAGAGCTCAACTATTGGAAAAATTACCACCAGAGTGCCTTCCTTAGCAGGCACCGAATTTACTCCTTGGTTGAGTGTTCTCCTACTTGCAGTTTTTCTGATTGAAGTCAGAGGGAAGTTCCCTTTCAGTTATGGCAGTTCTTAACAGTACTTTTGATGTGACTTTCTGATGTCTAGAGGATGATGAGTTCATTCTGCATACTTTGGATAAATCAGTTAAAACAACATAGAACAATTGAGCATAAATCTACTTGAGATGTAACATCATTACTTCTGCTGTTTCTGTAACAAATATACCTAATTCAGGAACCACAAACAACAGCATTTCTTCAGTACCCAAAATCTGTTCTGTAAACCTGACAACTTTCTAATGATGCTCAGTCAACACAGAACCTCCTTTAATGATGGTTCTGTGAATTAGCCAGCAGGGCCTTTTTTTTTTATGTTTGTCTGCTGATGTACAATTGGATAACGAGAAATTAGAATAAACAGAGAAAGAAGTCTATGAAAGGGAAACTATAAAGAAGCCATGCACCCCATACACTGATTTGCTCCTGGAAAAATTCTCAGTCCCAGTTCGCAGATGGCTTTTACTGAAAGGGTTAAAGGGTTAGCCAAAGCTGGATTTTTAAACTTCTGTGTGAAAGAATTGCAGAATTATGTTGAGGGTTGAAGACTAGCAAGTGAATCATACCTTTCATTTACAGACAAAACAAATGCAAAAAGCTCACAAGATCTGCTTATTTTATATTCACAAATATTATTGGTTTTTCTCTCTTTTGTCATACATGGCCTCAATTTGAGAAGCTCCTCTGATATGTTTTAAGAATTCAAGAGATCATCTCTGCTTGTTTCAAATTTCTTTTTGTGCTTCTACCAGGCTTTTTATTGGGGAAAAAAAAAGGAAGTTTTTTTCTTCTCTGTTCCCTAATGTAGTAGACAAAGCCCTTTTATTAAATTTTTTAAATTTAAACCAGCTGCAGTATTAATGTTCTAAATGACAACTGCTGCAGCAGTGGCTCTATCATGCAGGTTGTTAAAATACAGTTAAATGATATTATGTGTGTTAAGATCCAAAGGAACAACAATGGCATGTTGGGTCACAGAATGCTTCTAACCCCCCTCCCAAACCCCACAAAAAACCAAACACCACTCCCCACCCTAGACTCCCAACTCCATACAGATTTATGGGATTGTACCAGAGGTCCTGAATTAATAATTTTTGCATGTGTAAAAGAATGATAGATGGAAGAGGAATGGCTTATGTCTCTGTTAAATACCATGTTTTAAAAGTTGTACCAATACATGTTTGTGAGACAGATCCTAGTTCTCTTGCTTTCCTGAAGGTTGCTAGTCTCTTGGACAGATAAAGAAAGTTGTAGCTTCTGAGACTTAAGATTTAAGTAGTGTATCTCATACTTTGAAGGGAAGTACTAAAGCACCATTAAATTTTAAAATACAGTTCTGAAGCATTAAGTTTTCTTACACCCTGCAGTTCTCAATACAAATGACTGAATTTTTGATTAAGGAAAACAAAAAAAAACCAAAGAAAAAAGTGCAAATCACTGAGGAGTTGGAGATAGAGATCACAGTGAGTCAGTCTGTATTTTTCTGTAGTTGAAAAGTGACAGCTGCCTTGTCCCAAAAGCTCTTTTGCATTTAAAAGTGAAGATTATATAGACAACAGAGGAACAGTCTCCTTTCCACTTCATATTCAGCTCATAGAAAGAGTCCTGCAAATGGAGGGAAAAAAATTTTGGAAGGACTTCAAGTTTTTTACATTTCTCTTCCTTGCAGGTAAGATAAATAAAGGCAAAATTTTGAATAGTGATATGAGTACAAACAAATAATTTCATCTTGATAATCTCAATTTCAGCTCTTCAAAACAGTAATTGTATATGTTCTACAAACTCACTTCAAATGGAAATGGACTACAAAATGGGGAAATTGTAAGAGAATAATGGAATCATAAAAGGATAAGGGCTGGAAGGGACCAAAAAGATCATCCAGTTCCAACCCCCTGATCCACAAGCAGAGATGCCATTCACTAAATCAGTGTGCTCAAAGCTCCATCTAACCTGGCCTTGAACAATTCCAGGGATGGGGCAACCACAGCTTCTCTAGACAACCTGTTCCAGTGCTTCATCACTCTCTGAGTAAAGAATTTCTTCCTCACATCTAATCTAAACTTGTCCTCTTTCAGTTTTAAACCATTGCCCCTTGTCCTGTCACTATCTGCCTGTATAAAAAGTCAGTCTCCCTCTTTTTTATAAGTCCCCTTAAGTTACTGAAGGTAACTTAATGAGGTTTCCCTGGAGCCTTTTCTCTAGGCTGAACAACCTCAGCTGTCTGCACAGGAGAGGTGCTCCATCCCTCTGATTGTCTTTGTGGCTCTCCTCTGGACTCACCTAATAGGTCCATGTCTTTCTTGTGTTGAGGACCCAGACGTGGACACAGTACTACAGGTGGGGTCTCACAAGGGCAGAGTAGAGGGGGAGAATCACCTCACTTGACCTGCTGGTCACTCCTCTTTTGATATAGGCCAGGATGAAGTTGACCTTCTGGGCTACAAGCACACTCTGTTTGTTCATGTCCAACTTGTCATCTGTGAGAATCCCCAAGTCCTTCTCCACAGGGCTGCTTTCATTGACTTCTTCTCCCAGTCTGGACTCATGTCAGTGATCACCCCAACCCCGGTGCAGCACATTGCACTTGGACTTGTTAAACTTCACGAGGTTCTTGTGGGCCTACCTGTCAAGTTTGTCTGGGTTCCTCTGGATGGTATCCCTTTCTTCTGCTGTGTTTTTTGCATCGCTCAGCTTCAAGTCATCTGCAAACTTGCTGAGACTGCACTCAATTTTACTGTGTCATTAACAAAGATATTGAAGAGCCCGGGTCCTAAGACAGAGCCCTGAGGGACACCACTCATCACCAGCCTCCACCTGGACATGGAGCCATTGACCACAACTCTCTGGCTGTGTTTATCCAGCCAATTCCTTATCCACTGAATAGTCCATGTCTCCACGTCTCTCCAATTTGGAGATAAGAATGTCACGTGGGACAGTATTACAGACCTTACAGAAGTCTAGATAGATGATATCAGTCTTCCCTTATCAACTATTGCCATCACTCCATCATAGAAGGCCAGCAGATTGGTTAGGCAAGATTTGCTGCTCTTAGTAAAGCCATGCAGGTTATCTTGGATCACCTCTGTAATGTTTTCTCTTCAAATGGGATGTTTTAGCATTGTTACAATAGCCTTTATTTAATATTAAATGCCACTTACACCTCAGTCTGCAGTAAGTGGAATAAACACAGATCACTTGCAGAATTAGGCAATCTGAAAAGTATCTTTACCAGGAAAATATGAAAGACTAAACTATCCAACTACTCACTGTTGAAAGTCACTCCTAAACCAGTCATCAGTCTCTGACTTAATTTGAATAGGGATTCTGAAGGCTCTGTTTCATCAGAACCTTCAGGTATATCAGAAGTGGTTCACCAGGATGGACTTGTGTTTGAACAGAAGTTGCATTATTAATCAACTCCTGGAAACAGTAGGTTTTCATAGCCTATTTTGGAGAAGTTGAGCTATTCTAAAATGAGGACCTCAGGCTCTCAGTTAAGCTATCATATAGCTTAACTGCACTGAAAAGTGCACTGAAAGTGCAGTGATCTGAAGGCTTTTTGCACTGTAGAATGGGATGTGAAGGCTTAAAATCCCCTCATCTTAAAGAGGCTGTAGACCCCCATTCTAAAACCTGTCCAGCACATTAGAGTGAGTCTTTCTGGAGTCGAACAGTACAGGGGGCTGCATCACAGTAGCCATTTGCTGCATTTCCTTGCAGAAAGATCATAGAACTAAAAGAATAATATTTCTTTCATGGAAAATATGAAGGAATGCAACAAAATATTATGTGTTTTGAGAAAAAAGCAATATCTTTTGTGTATGTAGAAGTGAAAATTCAATTTTTTCCTTCTGATATTAGAACAGATTTTTTTTTTTTTTTTTTTTTAATCAGAGTGACAGAGCTTTCTACTGTGGCAGCTTGATCAGTTCTGTCATTTGGTATCAGTCCACTAATGAATGTCTTGATTCTGTGTTTGAGACCAACCTTGAAGAAAAGATGTTTTTGATGGCATAGGTAACAAGCTGAGATGTACAGAAGCTAGACATGTAGAGCAGAGAGATATCTGTAACAGCAGTTTGCCATTTATACATAAGTAATATAGACACTAGTTCCTCCCAGTGTGTATTGAATGACACTTTGTGCTGAGCAAGAACTGCTGGAAATTGGCTAGTAGATTTTTCTTGTTCAGTATGGCCAAATCTATTTTTGCTGAAGATCAATATGGGAAAGCAATGACAGCAGGCATTAAAGTCTAATAGAAAGCAAGAGTGAATCACCCTTCAGGCTTGCAGACAATAAAATAATGCATACTTATACAAACCACTTAGTTCTCCTGAGCTCATTCATCCACAACTGAGACTGTGTAAGTTTTACAACAGGTTGTAAGTGTCTTTCTAATTACATTTTTATAGTCTCACACTCTATATTAGTTTAACTTGAAATTCAGTATTCCCTTTGTTTTCCCTTTTCTATCCTGTAAACTGTTATCCCCCACACTACTGAAGTACCGGGCTTCCTAGGAGAACTCAATTACTGGTAAAGGCAGATGTGCTAAATGGCAATGTAAGGATGATTTGTTGAAGCAGATTTGAAAGCTCAGAAATCTGATACTACCTGCAACACTATCAAGAGAGAAACATTGTCAACAAGCTTTTAAAAATTGCTTCTAATGGCTGAACAAAGTAGATGAAACATCAAGAAAATCTCTTTGTTCTTACTGATTGCCTAATTTAATTGGCATAGTTTTATTGCATTTTTTAACAGAACAAAATGAGATTTTAATGTGATCTTACTGAGGTTGGTTCCAATTAAATATATTAATTTATTATGACTTTCTTGATTAGAAGAACTCAAAGTCATTAAATTTTTTGGATGAAAATATTTTAGACAAGGTCCTAAAACCTTCCAGCTACATGTAAACTCTTGGTTATGTTGGTGTATACTTAGTTGAGAATCTACAGAAGACTGTAGAAATACCAAATAACTTATTTTACTTAAGCTGAAATTCCAATTTTAAAATCAAGTAAAAGCATTGAAAACTTCTGATATTTTGGAGATAACCACTCTGTAAGCTTTTCAGCCATTGATGCATCTGTGATACCAACCTCTGTGAGTGTTGCAATAAGAGTGAGACAGGGTTAAATACAGATTTTGTTGATTAAATAGCTTTTTAAAGGCCTAATCTGTTTCCAGTTTCATGTTGATTCTTGATGACTTAAAAACCCAGATGGCAAAAGAAGATGGTAGTTTAATTTTGCTGAATTAGATGTTGAGGGACTTGCAATAACAGTGCATTTTTGCTTTCAAGCAAGCCACTTAAAATATGGTTTTATACACTTCATTACTACAAGACATTTTGGATCAGGAGTAATCTTGAAATTCTCTTGTGTCATTGAAATTTGGCCATTTCCTTCCAAGTTTTATGCATTGACCACATGTTAGCTTTATGGGACCATGAGGAGTGGGGTGGAAAGTTTATATATATTCAAAGAGCTGTTCTATGCAGAGTTTAGAGAAGACTTTGCTGCCTTTTCTTTGGTGTCAATTGTGGTATGGTATATTCTGGTGAGGAAATGCAAAGCTTTGTTAACATTGGACATTTTCAGATTTCCAGTTTAAAGTTAGAAATATCTCAGTGGTTTGTTATATACTCATTCACCCTTAAAGTTTTAGAGTGACTAGACACCTCCAATTACAGTTCCTAGACAGCTCTTCATTTTAGTGTTTTCTGTTGAACAGTAATTTTTAAAAAAATATTGCAAAGTTGTACGAATACCATTTTATATTTTGTAGGTTATTTTGCTGCTTGTCACAGTAAAATTCCAAAAGTATCTCTTCTGACTGGGATTCACATTGATATGACGCCAAGGTACTTGAGAAGGCCTAAAAAAGTTTTCCCTTCCCTTTGTCTATGAAAATACAGCCATAAACATTAGCTCCCAGGTTTCTTTGGTTGTAGCATGATATGAAATATCCACAATAGACCATCTCAAGACAATGGAGAAGGATTTTAATCAGCATTTTGACCCTCAGTTTTCAAAGTTAATTAGTACAAAAGTTTAAACCACAAATTATTGTATTTTGAAGTTTACTCTCAAACATCACTGTAAATAAAACTCCACTGTAAACCATATTTTCTCAACAATAACCTTCATCTTACCTGGAAAGTATGGGACATACCATACTCAGAGTAATTCAAGTGTTACTTGCATTAACTCAGATAATTCAAGTGATTAAATCACCCACACCGCCCTCTGATAATGCAACAAAGGAGCTGTTGAAAGAGAAGAGATGAGGAATTAACTTCTTTTTCATCTTCATTGGATAGAATGACACTATCTGAGTGTTAGTGGTATTTATTTGTTTTGTAGGAAAGTTGTGTGGTTTGTACAGCTTTGTCCATTTAGCAACACACATGATGTGGCATTTTTACTGCCTTTTAGTCCTTTTTGAACAAAGGCAAATGGCCTAAACAGAATTTCAAGTTCAGGTATGTAATTGTTCAGAAATGATGTCTTTGTCTACAAAAGTTTAATGTAACAGAGGCATAGGCAAGGACTCAGATGTCTCTCCTAAATACCTGCTATGTAGTGCAATTTCTGGAAATGGGAAATGGACTGAGAAATGAGCATTCTCTGACTCTATGAGAGACAATTAACATAGAGTGATCACTAGTTCTCCATGTTCTCTTTTGGAATGGCCGATTGATTAATGCACTGATAGAGAAATTACTGTTGAACAATGGATGTCAGAGAGGAGGATGGCAAGTTGGGGACGTCACTAATTTGCAGAAATGTGTTAGATCTTTTCGTTGACTGATATGGACCTGGTGTATAGGCCTCAAAGATGGTTCAGAATTGCCATTTCCAAGCAATGTGTTAACTTTCAAATCAGTAAGCACCTGAATGCTGACGTTCAGACTGCTGTATCAACAAAATCAGGGACATCTGTCTATGCTCTGACAGGCCATGTATAGGTAGCAAGGGAGAGGAGTTGACTCCAACTTTGAATCATTTTTGTACATCTGCAATTAGTATTAGGTGTTGTGTAACACTGCGATAGTTAAAAGAGGTTGTCTAGGTTTGGACCTTAGCTGCTCTTGGATCAATTCCTGAAATGTAAAATACCAGTAATAATAGGGAGCTAATTCCGAGTTTTGTAGAGATGTGGATAACCTTCAGGATAATATGTTTAATAAGTCTGAGGGTATGTTAAACATTAGTGTCCTAATAAAATGTTGCTAAGATTGCAGCAGTGATCTGTTACATAATTTTCTTTCTTTAAATCTTGTTTTATTTCTCAGGCTCACATTGATAAGAAAACTATGCCTTTATGATCTTAATGTCCCAATTCAGATTTCATACATTTTTGCTAGCAGAACATATCCTTGGGCATGTAAGACACAAAGAAAAATGCTAAGACTTAGGATTTTAGAAGAGAAGATTGTCTACTAACTTTTCAGCTTTTTGTAGGCCTCTGAACAAAATTCAGAAAACAAAAAAATGCAGCGAAATGTGAAGACTCTAGTTGGCAACAGTAGTTCTAAGTGATCATTGTTAACACACCAGGAGTGTGTCTAGATTTCTGGTTTGGTGATGTTTTACTATACTGCACAAACTCCAGCTGGTGCTTGCTTTTCTTCCTGCTCATTGCTCTTTTCTTTAGTTGGACATTGGTCTTACAGGGCATTGTTCTTGCTCATTCTATCTTGCAATGTTTGAAACATTTAGTCTTTATTCCCCTGGCTTGTATTCTACTAGTGAAGTAAGCCATATAGGAAGATGGCCTGAGAGAGAGTTTGATAGGTAGAATTAGGAAAAATTTCCAAAATCTTATGGTTAGCTTGAGCTCTTCTTACATGACAGAGAGATACCTTTCTGTTAAATCAGACTTGACTGAACACTTGCAACAGGCTGGGAATGCCCTGATGTTTGACAGCTCGTGTTTAAGGTTTCCTTCATGAGAGCATGGTTCACTATCAACTGATCCACCCCTGAAATTGAATCTTAAAGCTTTCTGCAAGTACTATGCTACACTCTCATCATGCAGGAGGAAAATAGTCTGTTGCTCATTCTGACTGTGAAATGAGCCAGTGCTATGTGATTACCCTTCAGTTTGACTCTGAGAAGTAACTTGAACCTCATCAGATTGTAAGTTGTTTGGTTTCCCTATGTCAGTACGCACTCTTTTCACAGGTTTTCTGAAGTGTTGCTGTAATTGCTGATTTGTGTTGATTTTTCTTTTCACATAACACCATATGCTGCAGTTGAGAGATGTGTTCATAACTTGTTTTCACACGGAGTAACTCCTGAATCACACACATATTGTCTTGCTGCAATTTCCTTTGACGGTCAAGAAAGCCTGCTACAGTTATGGACACATTAAAAGGCAGACTTGTGAAAACCAGTAAACAGAACCTATATAACCTAACAAAGGTAGAATAATATAACAAATGTGTAAATGAACTTGTGATTTTTGTTAGTTCACACAATAAAGGTTCACCCCAAAAAGGAATTAAAAAATGCTTTAGATTAAATGCTTTAATTTTCTTGGGAAAAGAAGTGATATAGTAGTGGCACTGGGAGAAAATTTTCATTTCCATGAAAAAAACCTTCTATACAAAAATCGTTCTCATAAATTTACAGGGGAATGAGTATTTATGGATAAGAATACCAAAAGTGATGGGTAAATCTTAGAAAAAGTGTTTGTTTGAAGTTTTAAGTCAATTTCAATCAGTAGGGTGAGATTTCTGTGTTTGACAGCTCACTGAGTATCTGTCTCTGATGGAGTTTTAGAGAAAAATAAAGGACATATCCAAGGCTAGGAACTGCCAGAGATGGGACCTGAGGCTAGACTTATATCCATTCTGACAATACCCACGTTGCTATAGTCCCCCTACCTTCTACCATTCTCTCCATCACTGTGTAGACACAAGCTATTTTCTTTAAGTCAAGTCAATACCTTGCCCATTATCAAAACAACTTGATGAGCCAGAAAGTCATTTTACACTGCCTTTTCAAACTTAGAGAAATAAATTCAATAAAAAAACCTCAAATCTTCTGGGAGAAGTGACAACCTAATCATTAAGCAACATGTTCATTATGAAACCCTATAACGTCTCCCTGGGGGCAGGAGGAGATATATTTAGCTTGCTTTTCTTCACGAATTTAGTCAATATCCGTATAGGCAGAATGAAAGTGTTCATTATTTTGAGACTTACTTTGTGAGCAGGGTGTGCATGGTAAGGATAAGAGTGTACTTATCAGTGGAAGTGATGTAGAAATTATTGCCATATATGCAGTAGCCATGTATGGCATTTTAGCTTCCTTAAATTCACTGAAAGTTCAATTAATTCTTCTTGAAGTATGAATAATAACATCTTTAAGCACAACTGGGTAAGTTTCTTTCAGTTATCTAGTATAATTACAGTGGTTTTTCCTTTCGAGTATGTCATACTGATGCAGCTAGACAAGAAATTCTATTCCGCTTGCTTACAACACTTCTGGCCATTGGGAATGTTGTATGGATGTATAAAAGTGCTGAAAAAAATCAGTGCCATGGCAGGCTGCTGCAGAGAGGCAGTTCTGGCACTATTCGGTGACTGCTTTCTCCATTACCTTCAGCCAGCTCCTCAGCTCCCTGACACTTGAGGACCTGCATCTCCATACCAATCAGCCTTGTGATCTATTCCAAGCCACTGACAGTAGTCTCAGTTCTAACAGAGAATTTCAGAAACTGGAGTGATAACTCTGTATCAGAATGAAAAAGGTTTTGAAGTCGAAAAATTCTCCACCAAACAGAATGCCCTTTCTCTCCCTCATTGCACTTCAGATGCAAGAAAAGGCTCTCTTCAGAGAAGGAGCAAGAAGGGATCAGTCCTATGCTCTACAGATTCACTCAGTAGAGGAGGCTCAGACTGGCACTGATTTTTTCATCTGTTCCAGAGGTGAAGACACTAGAGTGAGATGGAAGTTCAGTAATTAAAAGACCGTGAATTCCTATAAGATGAATCAGACCATCAGATAACAAGAATTTGGGGAAGTGGAGTCCAAGTTTTAAACTGCCTTAAAAGTTCCTTTTCAGTGGAAAATATAATGGCTTAATAACCCTAACAAGTAACCAGTAAAAGCACTGTGTTCACTTTTATACAACCATATAACATTCCCAATGGCCAGAAATGTAAGCAAGTGGAATAGAATTTCTTGTCTAGCTGCATCAGTATGATATACTCAAAAGGAAAAACCATTGTAATTATACTAAATAACTGAAAGAAACTTACCCAGTTGTACTTAAAGATGTTATTATTCATACTTCAAGAAGAATTAATTGAACTTTCAGTGAATTTAAGGAAACTAAAATACCACTTCTACATACACAATCAGCTAGGGCTGATTCTTAGCTGAGTTTGGCTTTCTTTGTGGATATATTCTTCTTCCCTGAGCCTTTTTTACTTCTCCCTGGACCTGAAATAATTGGACAGTAGTCTAAACTCAAGTTCCTGTCACAGTCCAAATTCCAGTCAGGAGGCATATTTGGGGTTGGGAGGGGGGAGGGGGCGGGGGGTGGAGGTGTGTGGTGGGATGTGCTTGGGTGGTTGCAGATGGGCAGTTGTTTCTTTGCAGTTTAACAAAAAGTCTTTCTATGATTTTGACAATGTTTAAGACATAAACAACATTTCAGTCTACCGCAGTGTTAGGAGAGGAGTCCAGAGGCCTGGGATGAGCTACAGCATGTACTGGCCCCAGAATATTGTGGTAGCATCAGATTAAAAGCTGTCGTGGTGCATATAGGTTATGTTCTACATGGGTGCACGTTTACTTCCTCGGAATGTTTATAATGAAATATCTGTAGCTTACATACCAGTTTGCCTATATCTGTTATAATATCTGATAAATTCAAGGACATCTGACACAAAATCATACTCAGTCTGAAAACTTATTTAAGATTTTTTTTTTAAGAAAAAAACATGATCTTACCACAAGATTTAAACAACTGATTTTTAGCTCCTGGAGAACAATTTTGTTGTGCTTTTGAGAATCTTTTAGAGTGAAAAGCAGAACTTAATTGCATACTAATGTCACATTAAGAGATTTTGATTAAAAATCTAGACTGGTACTGAATTATTATGTATTTTTCTCAAGTACTACGAGGGTAAAAGAGACAAGGTTTCTGTCATGGATTGACTACTGCCAAATCATACTTCATGACTCCTCTGACTGTTTTTTTCTTTTTTTTTCTGGAGATTTTGTGTTCTCTCTCTGAGCTCATATATTTTTTAACATTTAAGTAAATCCTTTAGAGGAAAGACACCGTATTTTTTTCTTGACCTCTGGTAATCACTTAACTCTTCTGTTCCTCTTTGTTTAATTACATATAGAGGGTGGAGATAGTTACTGCCATTAAGAAATATTTTAAGAATTATCACTTTACAAATAAAAAAGTTTTAAAGGTTACTGGGGTGAGTCAGAAGGAGTCCAGCCTGCTAATTAATGAAAAAATCAAAAACTGACCCTGCTGGATTGCCAGCTGTGCAACTTCACTTGTGGTTTACTGAGCTTCCCATTTGAGCAGAAGGTCAAGAAAAGATGAAGCTCTGAATGGATTTTGAATTGTGTCTCAAATATTCTCAGCTTCTGCTGAGACTGAATATGAAGGCTCTAGTCCGTAGTTCCATCTATAGTATTTTCTATGATTGTTACAAACAGGGAATATTTCTGCTGTTTATTCACTTTACAGGAACCAATCAGGAATCATAGTAAAACAGTCTGAACTTATTGTTTCCCCTTTTATTAAGTCAAAGAGTGATCCAGTTGGATTAATTTAGCTTATGTTTAATTAGGATTTGAGATCATATTTGAGACTCTAAGGCTTGTGTTGATTTTACTGCCTGAGTTACTAGCTGTATAAAAGTAGAAAGAAGTTGAAAGCAATGATGAGTCTGTAATTTGCTATGCAGTAGCCTTTTGCCATTTAGGTACCTGAATAAAAACAAGACACAATTTATAGCTCTAACGTATTCCTGAGAAAGCAGAGAGCTGTTGACTCTGCAGAAATAAGAGGCTTTTTTTAGCATTTAGTTGGTACAGCTGTTAACAGATTGGCAAAATGTAAAAGTAAATGACTCTTTTAATCCTGCTAAACATTTTCTTTGGCTGATCTCATGTATTTCATGCTAAAATTGAGTTTAAACATGAATATAAGCAGTCAGCTCCATGCCGATCACTGCAACCTGTCTCTTCTTCAGGCAAAGGACTGTAAAACGAGGACAGAAGAAACTGGTCTAGGTATTGATTTTTGACTCTGTCTTCTTTCCTAATAATCAATCAAAAAGACGTGTGAAAAATTCTACTTCCAAATTGTTACTATGAAGTATTTCATAGGACAGCACAAGAAGTAAATACTGGAAAGAGTTATCTATTATTTACTTATTTATTTATTTATTTTTACAAATAGTGCTTCAAATAGCAACCCAACCTCATTGATTGTTCCCAAGAATAAAATGTGTGGGGTAAGGGGAATATTTTGGGTGACATTTCCAAAATGCGCATCTACTTTCTGAAACTTGAGATTCAAGGAGTGGCTATAGCATTCAAAATTTCTGAAAACACTGTATGACTAATACACTTAAAGGGTCCAGCCATTTGATCTTAAATTGCCTCTCTTGCCCTTGCAGAGTAGGTACTGCCAGTATTTGGTTAAATGTTCTTCCATTCTTCCAAGAATGATATTTTTCTAAGTGAATCAATGATGCCTCAAAGCCATTAGAGAAGAGATAGCTTTGATGTGGTCCTAGGACTTTATTTGAGAGGACTTCTGCAGGAGGTCCTAGTGACTATGCTTAATAGTTCAGTTGTACCTCTGCAAAAGTGATTTGGAAGTGGAGATCCCTGTGGCTAGTGATCTGAGAGGTGAGGATAGACTTCAAACTCTCTCTATGTTTCCTGACATGCAATGAACCTTGTTCAGGAGAAGTTTAGCTAGCACATTCGACAGCTAATTGAATACTCATGGTGCATAGGATTCAGTAGTCTTCTGGAGTTTCTTGCAAAAATGTGAATAGTAAGAGAAAAGCCTGTCTAAAAAAATGTTGTTCAGTGAGGTGAAGGTGATCTACTGGTGTTTTCTGCTTTACAGAAAATTGAGAGTGGCTTGTGGTTTGAAATGTGTACAGAAGAGAACAGCTTCTCCTTGTGCTCCTTGCACTCATTTTGGGAGTTTCAAGGAGAATTTGCAGAAAGGTCTGTGCTATATCTCAGTTCTCTAAGGTTTTGTATCTGGCTATGTTGAGAATTTCCACTGTACTACACTGTAGAGAAATAAGGAGGAAGTGTACCTCACAGTGAAGGACTCTGGCCTTGAGGATAACTGCATGTGATGACTGGGCTGAGCAAAGAGAGCTTCCTTCCATGATGGCTTTACCACTGCACATTGACTAAAAGGGGATATTGGGTGCATTGTATGGGCAGGAAGACTGACCTGCTGACTGGTCATTCTGATGGGTACCATAATGCAGTAACCACTTAGTTTTATCTGGGTCAGGCTCTGCACCCTATGTCTGTTCAAATACCTTTAGAGTTGTATCAGTTAATATTAACGTAGCATAACCTTTCTGTCAGTTACTAGTTGTGCTTTTGAAAGAATTCCCTCATAACCACTTCTCTGTGGTATATTAATCCTGAGCAGCAGTTATGAGACCTTGCCTCTTACTATGACACAGCCTGTTTTCACACACAAATTAACCAGGTAACACAAAGTGATAAATGGCATGTTTTAATGCAAAACTCTTACTATATTGTCAGACAGACAACAGCACAAAATGGTAACTTACAAACTTAAAAATGATTCTCCCAAGCTAAGTTATAGTAAGTGTAGCTTTCCACACAATTTTTGTCGAAATGTTGATAATTCACATGTTGTGGGTAGATTTGAACTTGCGATAAGATGCATTGCTCCATACTAGTACTGAAATTTTCTCATGGTTGTTGTTTATATATAAATGAAAAAATCTGTTTGTTGTGTGTTAGGATGTTGATTTTCTATTTAACATATCAGAATATTTGAATATCTGATGTTCATTCCTTTACATTTTATTAATACTACTATGATATATTTTCTGAAACATATTTATTTTCACTTATTTTTAACCTGCACAAGCATTTATAGGATTTTGGATATACATTTTAGGAAAACAGCCTGAACTTCAGCAGCAACACTGAAACATAAAGTGGATAATTGATAAATTTAAATTACTTTACTAGTGTGCATTTTATAATGTATCTGCACTGATTTTGTTTGAAGTTAATTTCATGTGAATTTAGACCTCTAAGCCCCTCGCAGCTATTGTATTGCCATGATTCTTTTGTTCTTTATTAATATTTGAATATTTTTACATTCTAAGTTCATTAAAATGTGAGTTTTAATTGCCTTTTGGTCACTGTGGTTGCCTCACAAATAAACAACTACGTCTCTTCCCCATCCCCTCCCTCCCTTCTGCCCACCAAGTCCAACTCTGGGGGATGCCAAGTATCTGATGTTTTGTTCTACTTTCCTGCTTAATATAGAGGTTATTTTTCATACCTATGTTGACTGAAGTGTTATGTGTATGATTGGTAGACTACTGCAGCTTCGTCTGCCTATTTGAGTGACACTTTGGTATCTTGGGTGGAAGAGAGTGTAGGAATTTAAATGCTTTTAATTTTGTGTCTAGAATTACAAAATAATGAATTGCTTTCCTTTCTTTAGTAATCTGATGATTTAGGGAGTAGAAAATCAAAGGAGTGTCTTGGGTGCTGGTCTGTGGCACCTTTGATTTGGGAAGTCTCTTTCAGGGCTAAAATGATAGTTGAGAAAAGTTTCTTTAAATGTTTGTTGATTTATTTTGATTCACATACCAGGTCCTCAGATCTCTAACTTTCCTTCTGAGTGTTGGATTTTGTCTCTAGGAGATGAAAAGGCTGATATATTTAAAGCATTGCAATCATAGTACTTGTAAGTGGAAGCTTTCCCATTGCTGCAGCCATTCTTGGCTTTTAATGCTCATGTAATGAGCAATTTAATGCTGACAGAGTCAGATTTGATGTGAGGCACTGGCTCTGCTCTGGTTTAGGGAGTACATGTGTGCCTTGCATGCCTTCTTTCTTGGATAGGGTGACATGGCCTTGAAAACTGAAGCACACCAAGAAATTTCAGGGCAGCCATGCCATTCAGGTATCCCTCTGGAGACAGCCACACTTGGGCTGTGTTAGAATTATTACAAAGGCTTAGCTGGGAAGTCTGTGGCTTTTAATGCCATTTCACGGTAGTAAAACTTGTTGTCCCACCAGCTAAAAGAGTTGGTGTTTTAATAGAATAAGCATTTGATTAATGAAACAATGTGTACCGTACAGAAGAAATGATCATAAAAAGCTGCTTTTTAACTGCCTAGAGTACCTTTTGCAGCTTGGAACCTTTTATCACCTTGTAAATCGCCCCTTGAGATGAATAGTTGAAGTTAGACAAGGCACACTTCCATTACCAGCATATCCTCCTTTGGATATTATTATAGAGTTTGGGCTGCAGCTGCTTCAAAGCTGCCCGTCTCACCAACACATTTTTACATCTTGCTTTCATTATGCCAAGGCGCATTCTGTGTTATTGCAGTGGCTTTGCTTTTAATAATCTTCTTGATGCAAACATTCAGATCTGAGGGAGGTCCACTATTTCTCCTTATCCTTCTCTTACAAGGTGGTGGCTATTTTTTGCTACTTTTGTTCTATTTTATAGATAATGTTCAAACGTGCTAGTTAACAACACAAACATGCTCAGGAGGAGAGGAAGAGGCATAATAAAGCCTACTGTAATCTGAATATAGGAGAGAAAATAAAGTTATGTCATTTTCATTATAGAGGATTGAAAACTTCTCATTGCTTTCAGTGGGAGTATAAATAGGAAAATAAAAGACATGACCCTAACAGCAAACAGATGGTGTTCCCTTTTCTGTGATTTTGTACACTTTTGAAGTTATAGAGGAACCGCATAAGCAGTCATGCTTTCAATTATTTTCCTCGCTAACAGCGGCAGACACAAAATTTATTTGTTCTTTCTGACTGATTAGTCTTCCATTCCAGTCAGTGTGTCTGAGCTCTAAATTCTCTTCTATGAAAGAAAGAGAAATAAACTTCAGAAACTTCTTGGCCTCAAAACCAAAGGAAATATTTGACAAAGTTTAAATTTTCATTTTTCTGACCTCCCTCTTATTTTGCCCTTTTGAAGAATTACAATGGAGGCTGCAATGATGTGGCTTCAATTTAGCAGAGGTGAGAGCCCAGAAACTCTGCTCTTCCATAAGAGGCAATGAAAAGAGAATGAATGGAAAAAAGCCTTGGAATTTCTTGGGGTTTTTTTCACCTTTCTCCATCCTTGTTTGAGATATAAAATGAACAGCCAATAATTGTAAGAAATCTTTTATGTTACTACTAACCTGAAAGCATAACCTTATTAACAGAGAATATGGTAAATCCCATAAAGACTCTAAAATGGAAACACAATACAATGTCAAAGCAGTCAAAATTAAAATAATACAATCCCAGTATGGTTTCAAAATAACTGTTTTGCTTCAGAGTAATGATAAGCTTGGAAACAAGAGTATTTTATGTTTCCCTATACTTTCCCACAAGGGTCTCAAAGCACTTTACAGCTGTAAATTAGGCAGTGTTATAGATGGTGGAGGAAGGAAGTCACTGTCTTGCAGATTGTGAAACAAAAATAAGGAAGGGACAATACAATGTAATCCATAGTTAGAGGCAGATGTAGGAAGACAAGTGCATTTTTTTTTTGATTGATAAATCTAGATTCTATGAACTTAACAGTCATCCCTTACTAAACATATTTTCATGTAGTTTCAGAAACTATCCTGCAACTACCTATGCTGCTATAAATCAATGGTCATTGATAAGGAAATGAGATATTTCTCTTGAGATAGATTTCTGACTCTGCTATTGATTTTCTATGTACCTATGTCTTAATGTAGCTCTGTAGTTCACTTGTCCTTTGTAAACTCATGCAGATATCCTTGGAAGAACTAGATAAGTGCAAACAGGTTTCTTTCTGTACTGAAGGTGGTAGCTGGTATCTGTCACATCTCTTTGTGCAGGTTCTTCTCCTTCATCATGCTCCAGAGCTGATGGTTAAGAACTGCATCCTGTAATTTGAGAAACCAATACAGTTTTTCAGCAACTTTTATTGGCTTTTTTTTCCAGACCCTCAGGGTACAATGCGATAAGAAACAGCTAAGGGTATCCTGTACAGAACTCTTTGTAAAAAAGTTACAGGTAGCTCCTTTGCAGCATTAAGAGTGATTTGATTTCTTTTTTTCTGAACACCAGGATTGGTGTCAATCTGCATATATTGAGGAACACTTTTACATTTTGGCTAGTTATTATAGGCCTTGGCATGACACACATCTCATCACTGAATGTCTTGCTTAGGTCTAAGGAATTGTGCCTTTTCACGTTATAGGAAGACTTAAAAGGCTGACTGTCTGAGAGGTAGCCTTCTACTCTGTATGCCTCCAAAGTTAGGTTACTCCAGCCAGCTTTACTGGATGGCATAGCTTACTTTTGAAAAACTGTTTTATCTATAGGTCTTGGATAGAGTAGTTAGAATCCCTTTTGTGTCCTTAGCTGAAGTCCAATGACAAAATCTTAAATAAAACATGTTAACAGTATATATCAAGCATTGTTTCCCACAGAATGCAAAGAAAATTGGTTAAATCTGAACTGAATGACTATATTCCCCATGTGTTATAATATTTATAATACTGCACTTTCACCAAACAATGGTTTAATAACCCAAGTCGGCCTTTTTTTTTTTTTAAAGTCAGCCTTTTGTGTGAAGAGCCACTGAAACTTCCCCTTTCTTCCCTCTTTTCCTGTTCTATTAATTTCCAGGGTATTGCATCCTTGATTATAGAAATATTTCCCCCCCCCAAAAGAGTATAATTCCCTGTAGTGAATCTTCAGTGAAACCTTTATGTCCTAATCAACCACGGTTCCTAATTAGAAATAAAGCAATCTGTTTCACTTTCATTAATTTTTCAGTGTAGCATTCTTGCTCTGCTCTTTATACATACCACAGTCTCTGAAGTTTCATGTTTTTTTAAGACAAATAGTATTTCAGTGAAATGCTGCAATTTTTTTCTGAAATGTAGCCTTATTCTTCAAGCTTCAAAAATAACTCCCAACATGCTTTTAGACATTCTAGTAATCAGTTTGCAGTGCTAATGATGTTGGATTTAAAAATGGTCCAAAGAGACAAATACCATGTATGACTGTAATGAGACAGGAATTTTGAAAGAGAATTTTAATTATTTTATTAACTTATAATAAAACTGAGGGATAACATCTGTGTTTAAAAGGTTTTGCTAAAAAAAAAGCAGAATCAGAGGTGAGGATGACTAATGCTGTTTGAAAATTCAGCATGTTCCATTTTTTTACACTCTCCCTGTGTCACGGAGATTTAAGATCTAAGCGATGGGTTTCCTTTATGGTGTTACAAACAATGTCTTAGTTATAGCATTTCTTTTCAAAGAAATGAGAATAACTTGGCTATATCAAGAGGTAAGACACCTTAATAAACTTTTCTTTGTGCCCTTTCATGAAGTATTGGTCATGCTAAAGATATTTGAATTTCTCTATATGAGCAACAGGAATAATGAAAAGAGGTAAAACAATGGTATATTTATGATAGTACTATGCAGGTTTTCCTAGTTGCAACTAGTAAAGTCAATATGAAAACACATGATGGCTGCAATCTAAAAAATCAATTATCTGTCTAGACTTGACAAAATTAATCTGCACATTTGAAGTAGCAAGCCACTTTAGACCTCAAATGAAAGTCTCCCTATTGACTTAAGCGGTCAATGATCAGGCATTTTGTACATTTTCCCCAATTTCTTTAAATGTACATCTTGAATAATCTTTACTGCTTGGAACTGATGAGGAATATATCGATCTTATAACTTTAGGAATAATAAGAACGGAGAGAAACTTTCACAGTCACTGAGAGATTGATGCTGGGTTCACTGTCTCCTATTTGGGGCTAGCTTACTGCTTACTCCTTTTGAAGCAGATCCCCATTTCCAATCATTCTTATATAGTTCATTCTTTTTTATCTTTCCGTCTCTTTCTTGTCAGTCCTTGTCTTTTTGCATGACCTTCCCCAGCATTGTTAGCTGAGACTTTTAAAGCAGTTTGGTGTTAAATTCAGAGGGGTTTGAATGCCAAATTGCTGTGAACCTCTTGATTTGTGATGTGTATTCAGCAGACAATTTATGTATATTAAAGATGCATAAAAATCATTGAATTCAAGTTTCTCTTTTTCTTACCTCATGAAATTTGAAGGATTTTTAATATAAATGTTTGCTGATAGTTGTGTAAAAGCAAAAATAATCCATATTTTGACTTTTTGCTAGTATATTTAAAAGCGAATTGCTTTTAAATTGCAGTAAACAACTAGCTGGTTAATTAAATGTTATGATTTCTTTGGTTTCTCTGAGAACATGTATTTTCATAGTAACTGTCAAATGTTCATTTCATGCCCTTCTATAGATCTTCCTATAAAGAAAAATGGTGAAACAAATTTGGATTAAAATTTTTTTTGAGGAAAAATGTATATTGCATTTGAGTCGACAACTTGTAGAATAAGTTTCAAACCTATGAGATTCCAAATACTTGGGTTTTTAGACCTGTATAATAGGGAATTTGTAGTGGAAACAACCATAGCACCAAAAATACTGCAGTGATGTTGCTGGTAGGACTGTAACTAACTGAGAGATGTAAGATAATGCACTGATATATTATCCTCAAAGTACAGTGAACTCGTGACTAACTTGTGTTTGAAATTCTGTTGTTGAAATCAGACCCTATTCAAGAAAATAATGGAATGTATGTCAAGATATTTTTTCCTCTTGATCTCCCAGTATTTTGGGATGTGCTTTTGAGCTAGAAATGATTGCCCTAGCTCCCTGAATGTCTACAGAAAGCCAGACAAATGAGTATCCAGTAGCTTTGGACTTGCAGTTTTCTCATAAAAAAACCTGTCGTCTCTGATAGATACAGCCCTACCAAGGCTGACTGCAGCAGTTTTAATTTGATTCCTCAAGCATGGATTAAAAATATTGTTCTTGTTCCAGTTAGAACATTACCACTTAAGTTTCAATATATAAGGGCCTTTTTCATCATCCTGAAGCATGCACTCTCAAACGTTTTAACTGACAGTTGTTTAGTATTTGCATTATCTTTTCCTGCTTGTGCATTTTTCACCAGAGACAAATGATAAAGTTTATATGAGAAAATATCTGCAGTAGCATCAAGAAAAGGCTTCATATTCTGTGTTACTGGGGACTGCAGAAGAAATTGGATAGAAATTGCATTAAAAAATTATTGCATTTTCCATAAGTGAGCATTTTTGCATATTTAGCTGATGCTGCTGTTTTGCAAGGAGGCAGACAACATCAATCTTGTTTTAACATTAGTGCCAAAGTTGTAGAGAGTTGTAAAAGATTCTTCCGGTTTTCATGGACCTAGGAAGATGATTTTTGCAAGGATTAAACGTGGAATTAAAACTTCATCCTATCTGTAAATAGAAGTAAGTACACAGATGTAAGATCAATTACTTGACAGAAAAAAAGGTGTCTAAGGCCAAACCCTAAATTTATTTGCACCTTAGATAGATTAACTAGCCTCCACTTTCATATATTTTACATTGTGTTTTTATTTGATTAAAGTGGAACAGCCTTCCCAGGTAAGTGCTTGAGTCATCATCCCTGAAGGTATTTAGAAAACATGATTTATTGGTGAATTTGGCAGCTTTAGGTTTGTAGTGGGACTTGGTGATCTCAAGGGTCTTTTCCAACCTAAATGATTCTGTGATTCTGTGATGTAGAACTCTAACAACAGTTTCCAAAGGACACAGCAACATTCTGCAGTGAGCATGGTGTGGTGCTTGGTCTCACATAACAATCCTTGCTTTGACAGGGGGTTCATACTGTACTGGCTACCTGAGGGGGCCACTGTGTTCTGTTGTCATACATGGTGTAATTTGGACTGGTGGAACTGCATAGATGTTCTGAGTGTTGGTCGTTGTGTTGTAAAACGTGAAGTGTCTTCAGTTATCTTCATTGGTTTGTATTCCACTCTCATTTCTTTGTGATCAACCGGACGGATGGGAAATGTGTGGAAGTAGCCAGCCAGACATAAATGCATTGACTGTCTAAGGCTTGCATGTTGCAGAGAATTGCTATCTTTCACATAATTTGCTAGGGATTAAAATTCCAGTATCTCATACCTGTGGAAAAGATTGTACTGAAAGCTAAAACAGCACTGTATGAGGACCGCTTTGAGAAAATGAAACGTTAATAATTCAGCCATGTCTAATTGTAATAGATCCCTTTATCTGCAGGTTTAATGTCTAGTTTCACTACTAAAAGATGGTTTATGGTAGAAGCATCAAATCTGACAAAGAAATCACTGGCATGATTATATGGTTAAATTTTCAGACCTGCAGAGAACTTTGTATGCACAAGTGGATTCACATGAGCTTTTAGCTTTTAAAACCTTGATCCAAAATCATTTTATTCAATGAAAGAACCCTTACAGCCTTCTGTGAGAGGTTGAAGGGAATGCTCAGTGTGTTTCTCTTTTGATCTAGGACTCTATAAGATGCAGGAACAACCAGCCAAACGTAACAAAATGATCATCTGTTGTTTTGTTAAACATGAAAATTTAATTTACATTAAGGTTTTTGTGTTCATCTTTTACTATGAAAAACTAAAACTAGGAAGCTGAAGTTGAGGCTTTATATTATCAAGTACCAGCAGGTTATCTGTTCTCATTGATTTAAATGAAAGCAAGATTGTTGCATTTTATTGTTCTGTAATTTCTAATCTATTTGTTTCTGTGATTCACTGGAGCAAATATACAAGAGAAAGACAACATAGTTCCTGAAGCCACACTACCAGTAATCAGGAACTGCAGTGATGCTGTAACTTAAATTTGCAATTGCTGAGAGATGCTTGGTGATGCAATTCAAGCTTGCTATTTCTTTTATCTCCCCATAGTAGCAATGTTCCTTTGAAAAGAGATGTTTAATGTTGTCAGTGGTCACTTGACAAACTCTGCTCTGCATGAATCTCAGACTCGGTTTTAGGAACGTCAGCTTAAATGTTCACATTTGCACAGGTAAATGGATAGTGCCAGCTTTCCAGAATTCCCTCAGTCTGAAGATGTTTGCATCTTACTTCAACTCAAGGAACTCCAACCTCCAGAAGTTTTTTTACGTTGATTTAATTGTGAAATGTCTTATTTAGGAATCCTTATTTATTTTCCCTGACAATAGTTGGCTGCTTTCCCTTACTCATGAAAATACATATTCACTGAAAAATTGTGGTACAGAAATAATCACAAGAATGACTGCTGGCTGGAATGACATGGCGTTTACAGCTCATTTTATTAAATGCTCTGAAGTGTCAATTTCACAAACTGAAAAGAACATCTCCTGTAATAATTTATGTTCTTACAAGATAGTTTAAAAGTGTCTGCCCAGCTGGGGAAAATTTGTTACAATGCAAGGCTGCCTTCCCAAACACGTACCTGTGTATTTACTACAGGAGCAGATGAAGGGGAATTATCTCATTTTGCTTTTAGGCATAGACTGTCAAGATCTCAACTTTTCCACTTATTTATTAGAAGTTAGCATCTGTAAGGAACTAATTTTTATTTTAAGTGTTATGATTTTATAATTTCTGAACTACCAGATGGCTAGCATTACACTTTGCTTATTTTGCTTTATTCCACTGAAATATGGTTCCTCATTTGGATACTCATCTGAAAATTATGCCCAGGTCTGAGTAGATCTATAAATATGAGAAATTTATAACACTGCCCAATACTTGGAATTGGTATTAGTTTAGACTGGTTTGGGCTGTGTGTCATAAACCTCTCAATGATAGTAAGCATCTAGTGGTCCTGATTTGGATGTATGTGGTTTTGTACCAGCTCCTTCATTTGAGTAGAAGAACTGACTTATACCATTATGATAACAGAGTTATGGCTTCTATGGATTATCTTAATTTAGTTAAATTAAAATGAAATTAATTAAAACCAATTTTGAAATGTTTTATCAGAATACTACATGCTACAGTATTTTTTTTTATTATAGACAGATATTTTGTGGACATTAGAAATTCCTTCTGATACAGTGTGTGTGCATACAGGGATATGCAGCTCAGCTGACTTAGTCTTCTGTTAGTTATAGTGAACAAAATTTATCCTGTTGTTACCAGTTTTCAAGGTTTTATGTATTCAAGTAATTCTTCAGAAGCTAGTGGTGCCATTTTTTATTAAGGGTATATTCTTGTGAAGTATCCCATTATAATTTCAGTAGTTGCAGGCAAGAATCATCATCTTAACTTTAGAGGAGAAAACTGATACAGATATTACAGTTTTCTGAAAAGCAGAGAAGTCTTTTCTATATTAGAAGTCCCTTCTTGATTAAGTAATACGAGATGTTGCTAAATGTTCTCATCCATGGGGTCAGCATGTTTAAAAGCTAAATATTCTTTAAGGATTGGCCATTGTTTGCAAATATCAATCTCATCCATACTTAGAAAAAAACCTAAGGACTGGGTTGTATGGTGTGCCATAAAGATGATGACTCCAAAACTCTGCCTTGGTTGGTAGGATGATGCACTGAACTTGAAGGAATGGTCTGTCCCTAGCAAACAACAGGAATTTATAGTTTATCCATAGGATATCACAAAAAAAGGATAAACTAGGCATGGCGACTCATTTTTGCTCTCCAGTGACAGTCATGGAGTAGAGTGCTGAATGTTGTACTCAGGAGCATCTAAAATCCAATTGGTATGTTCCATAAAATCTTCACTGAAACAGATGAGTTATTCTTTAGTTGAAGAGGGAGAAACATGGAAAAATACTAGATTGAGAATAACTAAAACTTTATAGAGTTTATAAACTTCTGTTTATCTTTAATCTACAGGACACTTCCTAGCTGAGAAATATAAAGTATTTTCTTCTTCTAGTTGTAAAAATTCTGGTAGTGCCGATGTAAATATAATTATGCTCACTTCATGTTTTATTCCAGTTAATGGATTGGAATATATTGGCAGTGATGGGCCTGTGGTCAAGACGCATGTCTAGAGAATGGATATTTCCAGACCTGATGTTGATTCAGTGCCTCAGATCTCTCTGTGCCTTATTTCTCCTTACATCTATGAAATGAGGATAATAGAATATTTTTTTTAGAGTTCAGAGAGTGCTAAAAAATGTTACATAGTATATGCAGTAATTACTACAGTCTTTTGTCAGGTGCTGCTGCTCTTACACCTATTGAATATTCTCCAAGGTTTGGAACAATCATATTCAGATTTTGAACAATGTAACGAGACATTTTTTTTTTTTGCTGTAAAACATGTTTTAAACTAACAAAGTCCCAGAGTGCTCAACATTTACCCAATTATTTTGTTTAGTTTAAATCAAGGGTTTAAACCGGCAAGACTATTTTGACTGTGAGTTTTATTTAATTTAAATATGTTTTTCAAAGTCCACAGAGGTTATTCATTTTGTATGCATGAATAAAAACTTCCAGTCAGCAAAGTAGGAGTGACTAAAATCCAAATGCTACACTCTAAAATATTTAGTGAAACAATGAGGGAGAATGATAGAAATAAGATTTAAAACAGTTAAAACTTGATAGACAGACATCTATGATCTCTAATCTCTTCATATGAGTTCAGATACAAGTTTATTTTTATACCTGCAAGTGTAAATGATAGATAAGCATGTTTTTATCAGTGAATTTTGCTTAATTGCTTTCTGATGGTATCAAACACTACTGCTTAAACAAAACTGTTCCTATTAAAAGATAGTTTGTAATTACATCTCTACTTCCAACATCAAAAAAAAAAAAATTAGAGATTTTTTTCATTTTAGTCTGTTAAACTTGCGTTGTAGTAAATAAAATCCACAGTCATGCAGCAGTTATATTTTGAGGACAAATTTTTTGAATTTAAGGTGGAAGAGAGCTATAATCCCTTCTGCTATGTATTTATTTAAGAATTTCAATTTTTATTTTAAAAAATATTTACCTGTGCTAATTATCATAGTCATAAACACAGGGAACACAGATTGTGTTACCTTAAGTTTCAATATGAGTTGGGAGAACTGGGAAAATATTCTAAGTGTACTATTGAATTACGTCAGATACCATTGCACATGTAATAGAATATTAAATCAATTAAATCAGGTCTGGAATAATTTCAACATTCTGATGGTAGTACAAAAATAACAGTTTTCCTTTATTTTTTTATTTTTATAGTATCTACCTGCAGTTTTGTTACTTAAAGAAAATCTGATTCTAACCAGATATTTAAGTTGGTAGTGGTTTCCATTTAAGATGGGAGAGCTGGTCAAAGATAAAGCTGATGCTGGTACAAATGGAAGAGTCTTACCATACATAAGATAACCTGAGAATATAAAATTACTACCAAATGGGCAGGATGATTTCAGAGAACATGACAAAACCAAGTTTGAGGTCTCACCTTATCTAAGCTAAAGCAGTGATGAACCCTGTTCTCTGCATTTTGGGTGAATGTCCTGACTGTTATGTTTGCATCTATGATGTGGTCACTGATGTTCTCTGGTGAAAATGCATATGGTCTAAATTTCGTGCAAAAAGAGAATGGGAAAATCTTTGAGATCTCAGAAAGCTACCAGAAGGCTTCCAGGCCTACTGAGTACACAAGGAAGTTCATATGGTTCAGTAATGAGAGATCAGCCCATGGAGCCCACTCCTTCCATCTTTGTTGCAGTTGTGAAAACTCAGAATTGAAAGGACCAAGAGAGTAAGAAAGCTTATGACACTGCACAATGCTGAAATTTGAAGGGATGGTGAAATATTTGTTTTTCTCCTACTCTTCTATCTTCTAAAGCAAAAAGACAGAAAACCCTCTCTATCTTTGTGAAAGCACTTTATCCTAGTCATTTAATAAATAACCAGTGAGGACTTCTGTATTTTCAGGGTTGAAACATGTCCTGTATATCTAGCAGAAACTGTTGGGTTTTAATTAAAGGATTCCGGAATTTTATGGGCAAAGTTAGACCCATTTCTTCATACTGCTATGAGTCAGTTAGAAAAGCTAGGACTGGAAATGATGAGCAAGTAGTTAAAATTTCCACTAACTGCCCACTGAAAAGAAAGATCTGTATCATTTTTATGTTAGTGAATCTTAGGTTATAATAAAGAAAAAAATAGTTGCATTAAAATATCAGTTATTACATTTAGGAAATGATCTTGCAACAAAAGAGAAGGAAACAGTAAAGATTCTGTGAAGTAGGTCCAGTTTACTATACAGTTCCTGGAAAACAGATTAGGGATTTCTTAAATTTATATTGAGGCACTTTTCTTCAACCCCAACATATAATGTATCAAGCTTATAGTGCTAGCTAACATCCTGGGCATTATAAAATTTGGAATCTGCTTGCCACTGCATAACTTCACACAGCAAAGGGAAATCAGGAGGGATTAATTCAGTCCGTTAAACTGGTTATCAAGGTCCCCTGTCAACCAGCCGTATTTTTTACCTGTGAGAGATAGTTGCAAGCAAAAACACCTGCCTACCTTCCTTTCACAAGCCTGTAGACTTTTTGACATGGCACCAACGTGTCCACATAAAATGGCATGTGGTAAGCAAACAAAGTCTAATGTATCAGGAGCTTCTATCGTTTGTTTTAGACAACTCGTGAGAAACCAGGGTAAAAAAACCCCAGCTAACCAAGCCTCCCATTCTTTGAAAATTTGCTGGTAGCAGGGCTTGGCTTCTGGGGTTTCTAATCTCAACCAGCAATCTGACTGTTATTTCATCTACTTAAAGCCAGATTTTTTTAAAAGAAAACTCATCTAAAATTATATAGCTGTAAGTATTCATAGTATCTGTAATCCTTTAGACTTTCATGTCATCATGTAAAATGGGCAATTGAGAACTCCAGGGCTAGGCGTAGACAGAGGAGTTTTTCCTACTTGTATATTGTCAGAAATATCAGTTCTATTTCATAAAGAGCCAAGTGGAGAAGTGAAGATAATTTCTTCCTTCAGGAGAATAGCCCACAGACTAATATGAGCTTTGGGTAGATAAAAAGTGTTCAGATTGGTAGAAACCTATTTACTCCCTGGTTAATTTACTTCTCAGGCAGAATCCTAAATCACAGGGTGACCTGAAAACACTTTTCACTGAAACAGCACATGTTTTGCCAAAACAAAAGGTCTATAGGCCAAGGTAGCATTACTTTTACTGCTTAGCTGTGAGATCTACACAAGTACTCATAACAATCTGGAGTTTTGTTTTGTTTTTGGAAATAAGCAGTTCTTTAGCCTCCTGTCCTGTCAGATAGCCACTAACATCTATAAGAGTAGGAAAATGAACTCATTTTATATGCCTATAATATTAAGTGGGTCTAGTTTTACCAAATAGCTTTGTGTAAAACCTCTTTTTTTTCCCAATATCCATGAGATAGTAAAACATAGAAAGCTGTTCTTCATGAATTTTACAGTAAACTCATTACCATACTATTGACTATGCACTCAGCTAGGTAATCAGTGTATTGGAAAATTAATTCAGACAAAGCACCAATTCAACAGACCTTTCTTTTTACATATGCATTTGGTCTGATTACTGAATTTGCAGAAACAACTGAGTTACTGTTTTCATGTGGATAGCAGAAGTTCATAGAACATGAATATTGAGATATATATATATATATGCATATATATATCAATTGCTATATATTGTGTAGTATTGTAATTCTACTTGAAAAATGATGGCGTGGTATCAGACAACTTATACTGTTATGCAGAAAATTGAATTAATAAAGGAGACTGTTCTGCCTTACAGCTGCTGTGTTATTTCAGTTATCCTCTGTGAGAGCCTTTTTAGTTTGGAAACTTCACACATCTTTTGCACATGATTTTTATATTACTAAAATACAATGACCTGTCAAGCTAAGATCTGGCCTGGCTGCCTGGCTGTCAACATACTAATATATATTTTCCTCTACAGAGAACAAGAAGCAGGTAAGTATTATCCTCATTTTACTAAAGAGAGACTGAGATGTAGGATTGTCTGATAATCGTTCATGGTTTCACTGGAAATCTGTTACACAGCTAAAAAGGGAATCTGTATTTTCTCAGTCATTGCCCTGTATTGACACACAATGCTTCCCCCCCCCCGCCCAGATCATTCTGGAGTGATGCTCTTCCTGCTTCTGCAGTTCCCTTGTCAGTGTTTCTGAAAATCTCTAGCCCTGGTTTTACAGCACTGGGCCAGATTGACTGTTTTAGGATAGCAGACTAGGAAGCAGAAGAAAGATGTTCTCTCTAAAGATGAAGATGCATATCTTGGGCCATAAAGGAACACAGGTGAATGATTCTCCATTGGTTACTGGTTCTTGTTTTTTATGAATAGGACTGAAGCATTGTCTTTCTGTTTCCTTGCTTGTTTTTCCACTGAACTTACCAGAAGCCACCCATACTTCTTTGGTCTTCAGCTTTCAAATAAGGACTTATTCTTTCCAGTGGTAGTAACAAAAAGCCAGCAGTTTCTCCAACAATCCAGAAATAGTACGTAATCATTTCCACTGAAAGTACTATTTTGTATTTCAGTTCAGACATTTTATTGCAACTATGTTGTGTGAACATCATATGTTCTCCAGCATTTCTATTTCTGTTCTTCTTTGCCGGGATGATGGGACCCCAAAAACTGTCAGTAGCAGTAGCAGTCCATCTTTGAGGACAATCTCAGGCAAATAAGTTAATTGTAAGAGTATATGAAGAACTATAACCTGGGTAAAGGATTATACATTTATTGATAACATGATCATTGATCATTTTTATGCAGTTGCCCTTAGCTTGAACTGATACAGAGCTTGACTAAAAGTAGTGCAGTACCGAAAAGAGGTCAAAATTACTCCTCCAGGACAATAGTTTATGTTTTTACTCACACGTACTTTTAACTGCTAATAGTGTAAATTCATTTGTTTTACTTTATGCAGTTGCCAGTTAAACAACTTTTAAGGCTCCAGACTTCAATTTGCTGCAGATGAGCAAATGGCCTAGAGACCATCTTCAGTGTGATGAAAAATGCATTTTGATTCCTAAAGCAGTTGCGTAGAAATAATTGTAAAATATCTTTTTAGCAGGTGGTGGATACAGGCTTATTGTAAATATATTTTTAAAGAGTAGTGGAGTTGCATTTTCTTTTCTGTTCATTAATTTCCTGGTGTGGACTACAGAGAAAGTAGTTCTTTTGCATGATTTCAAATAAACCATATTCCATAAAGTAGCTTTGTTTTGACTGTACATTGTGGCAGTTCTTTTATGTTGTTTCTTATTATGCCTTCAAGCATTGTCACTTGATTCTTATAATGTTAATTATCTCTACAAGTTGTCTCTAGCCCTTCTTAAGAATATAAGTAATTTTAAATGCATCAAAATAACTTCCATCTTGTGTGCATTTATTAAGAATAAATACACTTGACCCAGGAATTAAACAACAAAGAAGTATGTAACATTGAATTTAAAAAGCCTTTTTTTTTATTCAAGTTACATTGTGCAAGTTTTGCTCACAGTGAAACATTTTTACAGCATTTTTTTACAGTGCCATACATATGGGATTAATGATGTTATCTCTTGAGGGAAATGTAGTAGTTTAGACTGAAGGAGTTTTTTTTCCTCCTGAATGTAGTGCTTTGCTTTATGCAGGAATTCAGGTCATCCCTGTGATTGTATAGTACAGGAGTGCAGAGCTGGCTATCACAGAGATCCTGTCTGACTTCCTAAGCTGCATGTCTGTGTAACTGATGGATTTGATGTATAAAGAATGTTATTATGAACTTACTGAAATCAGTGAGTCTACATGTGAAGTCAGTAATTCTCAGTAAGTTACCAAATGGTCCATGGACATTAGAGCCTGTTTTCTGGACATAAATATTGGGAAGGCCCTTCAGTCTTTTCTAAACTTCAAGTCTTTCAAGCACCCTAAACCATTTCTTCGTATGTAATATAGAAGAAACCCCTTTATGTACATGACTGAACTCCCATCTGGCTCCCGTGGATGCTTCTGTAAACATCTTTCTTTAACAATATGAGTTCCTGAGAAAAACCCTTTGTCCTTTCTTTCTGCAGGATCTTCCCTGATTGGTGCTCCTCACTTGGCTGGTGGCTCGGTGTCCTCCCTGGCCTTTCCCCCTGTCTCTGCCCTCATGCCTTGGAGTCATGTGTGATTTCCTTGCCACCTTGACAGTATCTGATCTGCACTCTCTCTTCTTTCCTTGGGGAAATCTTGTCCTCAGGAGAGATTTAAGGATATAAAATAATAATCTATTGCATAATCATTTAGCTTGTAGTTGTTAATATTGCTTTTATCAAGACTTCTCCCAGAGCAGAAATTCTTTCCTGCTCAGGACTCAACACGCTACATATAGCATGGACACAGTATCCACAAATATAAAGTTTGGTTTGCCGTGCTTAGTTTCAGTATTTGATTACTGTTTGACAAGACAAATATATGTAAATTAAACTTCTGACTTTTAGTATCCCTGACAGCAGACTTTCATGAGACCACCCAGTGGGACTGAAGTAGACATACTCCTACTGTAAAAGCCAGGCCTGCAGAATTGAATAGTTCTGGCAAAGATTTTAAGGAGGCAGGATTTCTCTCCGTATATACAAGGGGGCAGTAAGAAAGAAACTTTCCTTAATCTTGGGAGCAGGAGAAGGGCAAGGTGGAGGAAGCCTAAACCTATTCTTCCAGTAGTTTTTTACTTAATGTTTATATCATGGAAGCATTTTGAGTTCTACCAAGCCAGGTTTCTGTTATGGAAAAATTCTTGTGTTATTTAGACAAAGAAAGCTGGTACCCATATACCTGCAATCTAGAGTGTCTTGGTACCTTCACTCTGACTTGTGGGAATGCATCTGTAGTAACTTTGTATAAAGAAATTTAGGTCAGGTATTGCTGCTGTATTTTTCTACATGGTCATGTGAGAAGATGATTAGCATATTGTTCTTCTTGCTTAATGAATTTAGAAGTTTAAATAATACTCCATTAATTGGTTTACTTGTGGGGTGTACTAGGTCCTTGTGAAATTTTCCTATGTAATATGCCACTGAGAAAGGTGGCAAGAGGATTGCACACTCATCTTGTTTCCAGGTTCTGATATTAGTAGTGCTTGTTTGAATATGTTGTGGCATGGAAATGTTATGCTTGATAGGGAATTACAGGAAGCAAAAATTAGAACATTTCCTGAAGTTGCTATAAGTTGCACTGAGGACAGAGTAGATGGCATATAGAGAGCATATAGCTATTTGAAGTTAAATTTCCCTTGCACTGAACTCCATCCCCTATGTGCCTCCAATAACGGATTGAAGTGAGAGAGATGTGCATAAATTATGGTTTCCAAAAGACATGAGAAATTTGGACCAACTTTGGGTCAATTTTGCCCCTTTTCATGTGTTTCCTTTTAAGCATACAACAGTCTCAGACATCCTTGCCATGGAAGATTGCATGTGGAGTAACTGAAAATCATCCCATTTGTTTCCATTTTCAGGTCTCAGCAACAACATTTCCGTTGATTCTTTCCTGCCCACAAGATACCTTTTTCTGTAATAATAATTTTGCAACTTCCACCAGCAGACACATATGCTATTGCTTCCAATCTCTCATCTAAAATCACTGACTGACAAGTCTGACAGAAACAAATAGTAGGTGGGTTGATAGATATTGTGTTTGGATTTGCTTTAATGTACTTTATCCCCCCTTCTCATCCTTTCTTTTTTTTCTGGTTCAGCACTTATTTCTATGTAATCATTAGGATCACAACTTCCACTTTGCTTGGTATGTAATCATGGGTCACTATACTAATATTATCACAGCTGTGGATATAATTTCCTGTTACTTCCTTTGGAATATCATGTGCTCTTGCTTTTTTTATTTTTTTTTTAATATACCTCTGTATCATATTCCTTTAATTTTTTTGCAAAGGAATGTTTTTCAGTTTTGTTTCCTTTAGAGTATTGCAGTATCGACCAACAGCATGCCAAATGCCTTCTAGATCTCTTGCTATTTAATTCTCTTCTCAATAGGAGCACTTTTGTAGATGCCAATAGATTTCATCTGTACCCTTTTTGAAATATTATGAATGATGCAGATTAAAACTACATGTTAGCAGAAATACCTCAGGAAACTTGGGCAGATCTCCTTTTATAGTCTGCTGGGTTCTTGTTTCACTCCAAGCTAAGCAGACCACAAAGATCTTTAGCTTCAGAGTTTGCCTCCTCTGTGCACTGGCTCAGAGTTCAGACTTGGGGAATGAGATCACAGTTGTTCATATTTGTCCATTTTTACAACTTCTTTGCTTGTGGTCACAGAAAAGCTTGCTAGAAACTTGATAGTCTTATCTCTAAAGTGAACTTTTTTTCCTATGTATTTACTGATATCCTTTATTAATAAAGGAAGTATAATTGTATCAGAGGTACTTTATGTTGAATTCAGACTCTAATGGTAGTAGGTATGTGAGGCATAAACTAGTTACTCTCAGGCTGAACTAGGTCAAGGAAATAGACTTCTTTTTTTTTGTACACAGTTGCCAAAATCCATTAAAAATTATAAAAATATACATAATATAAAAAAATTAGTAAGATCCAGTAGTAACATCAGCTAATTACATAGCAATTTTATTGCAACAGGTGGTGAAAGACCTTACCTGGAATCAAGGATTAGTATCTCCATTTTGTAGAAGGGGAAACTGAGGCAGAGAGCGTTTAACTGGTTTCTTCAAGATGACAGAATAAATCAATGATAAGAATTGAATGCAGGTGCCATCTAATACAGAGATCTGGCTCTATGTTACTGGGCTTGCTAACAGGGGAAATCTGCTGCAGCATGTAAATGAAATCTTGTAATTTTGTGATGCTTGGAGGTAATCATGGGTTTGGCACCTCTGTGAGAGAAAGAAGAAAGGAAATGGAACATGCACCTTGAACCAGTTCAAGAAGATTCTCTTTACTTTTACTATGTATTCATGGAAAAATTACAGTTTTCTGATATGAGTGTCCATTTGTGAATCTGTCTGAATGTTATATCATATCTTGTTTCTCTGTGTCACTCCTTCAGCAAAAGCCAGGAGGTGCATGAGGCTCATGCTTGTGAATTGCTTCACTTCAAATTACCAGCAGTGAGGAAGTTACACTCATGTATTTTTCGTTGCTATTACACTGATGGATTACCTTCCGCTCCACATATGTGAAAAGGTTATTTCAGAAAGAGGTTAGGGTTTTTCTATATGTTTAACAGTACCAGGCACATCATATGTAAGAAAATAAGTATTACTTTTCACCATCATCATCAGGATGGATCTGTGGATTCTAGATTTGTGAAAGAAATAGGATTGAATTGTGTTTTGAAATAGAGCAATCCTTTCCTGTGGTAGAGAGGAGACTGCAGAGGAAGCTCTTGGAGAGTCTTGGTGGTCTGTATTTTTTTTCCTTCCTGCTTTTTTTGTGTTCTCAGGCCTGATATGTCTTTGATTTTTCAATTTTAAGGATCATTTACTGCTCAAAGTGTTAGGAGTTCAGTTTTAAAATCTAGAGGTAAAAGGGTAGGCAGATGTAGCATTGGGTTTATGCCATTCTGTCAAAATCAGATATAGGGGAGATGAAATGGAAGAATAAGCCACCAAAACAACTTCTTGAGGATGGAAAGCCTGCTGAAGTGGGAAAGTCCTTCTACCCCATAGCAGCTTCATTTTTAGCCTTTTCTCTTTAGGGTGGCATATCCAGGAGGGAATTAGACAGGTCAGCATGTGGACAGGTGTCATGGTTTGAGAGCCCTAAAATCCAATTCCCTAGTCCAAGCCCCCTCCCACATCTCAACCCAGTGTGAGATGGGTTTTCCAGACACCACACGAGACTCAGAATGGGGGAAAGGGAATATATTACAATGACTGTACAAAATAAATACTACAATACATTGTATACAATCTTAAATATCTCTACCATGACATAAAAGTACTTACAATGAATCAAATCTCTTCTTCCCTCCAAATAAAAGTCCAGGAGGGAAGAAGGAAAAGATCTTTTCCACTCTCAGAGCAGCAGCGTCTCTAGGGCAGCAGGTCTATCCTTTTCTCACGCAGCAGCTGTAACTGGATCTCTGCCAGTACACATGAGGGGGTATCCAAGCCCTCTCGGCCACTCATCTCCAAGCGAGGGTCTTATCTTCCGTGGGCTGCGTTCACCCGGACAAGGTCGCCTCACCACAGTCATATCAACGAAGTGCAGGGGTCTTCATGACGGTCTGTATCTTCAGGGGATTCAAATTCCCTTTGCAGAGCTCTGTGCTCTGTCTCAAGCAGCAGGGGGGCCAAGGTCACCCCCTCCGCATTCCTTCTGAGCTTTTCAGCTCCTTTCTGCAGTAGCACTCCAAGACTCTTTCAAGTAAGAGTCCATCATCCTCCTCTCTCTCGGAGGTCTCAGAGGGGTTTGGTGGTTTTTGGTTTCAGTCCTTACCCCAAACTCTGTCTCTTTAGAGCTTAGTCCAGCTCTCTCTGCTGCTGGCTCTCTTTCTCTTTCTCTCTCTCCTTCCAGGAGTTCTCTCTGTGTTGCTGCATGTCTGTTGTTGCTGCTTGGTCTTATCTCTTCTGGCTTTCTGCCACCGTTTCTTCGGTCAGTGCAGTTCTACCGCTGCTCCTGCTGCTTCTTACAGTAGAGAAACTCCTTCAGCTCTCAGCCACAGGTACTTAGCCCAGCCTTACGCTGTTCCAAGTCCCTGTAGCCCCCAGGCGGGGCTGAGGGGGCCAGAGCCCCCCAGGGGACTCCTTCTCCTTCTCCTCATGGCTCTACAACATGGCTACTTCTCCAACAACAACTACAACTACTCTTTCTTTTCCGGTCTGCTTGTGATATGTTTATATTTTGCAAAAGCACTCATTGGTTCAAAACCTCAAGGGTCACCACCCCCTGGGGATTTACCATTTTATAACTTCAGGGGGAAAACTGTTTCCCCCCACCACAAAAGGTAACAGAAATTTGTAACTATGAGGAAAGGAAGACTGGAAGTTCGTTGATGTGGTAAGGACAAAAGAAGTCCCAAGTCTAGATAAAGATCAAAATTAATATTCTTTTCCAATTCTCTGGATTTGCTGAGAGTTCGCTAGCAGTTTATCTGTCAGCATCTGCCTTAGTCTTCTTCTAGGACCTTTCACTGATATGGATAGAAGTTATGTTAACAAAGATGGCAATGCTAAACTTTATGAGTATTCATAAAAAAGCAAATTCACTTTGGGAAGAAGCCTGTGGGAAAGTGTTTGGGGTAATTGGCTCTGCTGGAGACTCAGAGGGAAGAGAATGTTGCACTTCCCTCAGTTGCCTTGAGACTTGCAAGAGGAACTGCTACATTATTAGTAACCTATTCACAAAAATCTGACATTAGAAGGATTTTTTAAATTTAAATAGCAGTGCCATTTAAAAATAGCTCTGTATAATAGCATCCTGGTGCACGCATGTTTGTGAGTTTATCTGAGAATATCCTCAGCTAACAATTACTAGACCTTTAAAAAAATATTGACTATCAGAGACTCCCATTTTAGTGTCCTCTTTTGTCACTGAGAATAAACACTGATGCTGATGGGTTCAGAGGATAGGAAGGACTAGATCATAAACAATTGGATTCAATGCTGAAATAAAACTTCAAACCAGAAACAGCAACATAAAATAGTTAATTATTTTTAAGGTACTTTAGACTCCCATAAAACTGCATAGAAGTTGCCCAGAATGATATATAAATTTTTCTTCCTTTGTTAACGAAGATAAACATTTATATTTAGTTGCTTTGGCATTTTTGCAGGGCAGTTTGAGGCCATCTTATTAACTAAGTTTGCAGTCAATTATCTGCTTTATTGAGTATTTGCTTTCTTTGGAGTGATCTTTGTCCTCTTTGCCAGTTAATTTTTCTGTGGTGAGGAAACTAATTAGAGCTCTTACTCTACCTGCTTGCTAGTGTCTTACTCATCTTAAATGAAAAATCCAGCTAATGTGATCTGAATTTGATTGGAGCTGTAAACAAGTGCAGCTATCTGCTTCATTAAAATATGGAAAATCATGTGCCTGTTTCCTTATAATTACTTTTTTTTTGCTACTTGATGCAAATAGGAACTGGCCTTTATTCTGACATAGAAGATACAGCATCAAATCAACAACTGTATTTTATCACATGAAACCAATGGTGAAGATCAGAGATTTTCAAGAAAAGACAATGTAATTTCAGTGCTAAATTACCCTTGCTGAAGGGCCTATCCTCCAGGAGTTGACAGGGAGTATGATTTTATGGTATGTTTCTTGTTCTTGTCTAGGCTTAGCTCAGTAGAGGGTAGGAAAGATTGAATCTTTGCTTCATATTGTTGTTTAAAGAGTCAAAATTAGGCCACAGTGTAATGGGTAGTTTCAGAGTTGATTTTAGTGGATCTTCATTCATTTGGTGGTTGGTGCAATTTATTACTATGTATAAAGTGAAGAAATAAACTGATGAGAAGGAAAACTTGAGAGCTGTTGAAACCAGTGACAAAGCTTTCCCTGATATGCTGAAGATGATTCAGGCATCTTCCATGGTGTAGTGTGACAAATATTCTGGGTCTTCAAACGTATTTCTTATTTTAGGAGATAAACAATAGCTGTTTCTTCTCAGGGACAAACAGGAAAGACATATGTGTACACCCAAGCTTTAACAATTCCAGAATGTCTTTCATTGTGTGAAGTACCTAGAATCCTGAATTCAGAGTAAATGGAGTTTGTATTAAAGCACTTATATTTTGAATGGATAAGAAGGACACACTCTAATGCAGCCTGAGTATAGGCAGATTCCTTTTTTCCTTAAGTCACCTGAAAAAGTTAAAAAAGGGTAGGTGTTAGACATAAACATCCTGGGAAACTGAGAATTGCAAACTGTACAGAAGTTGATAGTAGAAGCGTATTCTAGAGCCTCTCAAATTACTGTGGTATTACTCTGCTCTCCATTGCTGGCAAAATCTTGGCAAGAATACTCTTGAACAGACTATACCCACTATAGCAGAGGGAATTCTACCTGAAAGCCAATGTGGTTTCAGAGCCAACAGGAGCACCACAGGCCTGGTATTTGTTCTCAGACAGCTGCAAGAGAAGTGTAGGGAACAGAACAAAGGTCTCTATGTAACCTCTGTTGACCTCACCAAGGCTTTTGATACTGTGAGCAGAAAAAGTCTATGGCAGATTTTGGAATGCTTAGGATGTCCCCCCAAGTTCCTTAAAATGATCATCTCACTCCATGAGGATCAACATGGCCAAGTCAGATATGGCGATGCCCTTTCTGAGCCCTTTCTGATAACCAATGGTGTGAAACAAGGCTGTGTTCTTGCACCAACCCTATTCACAGTCTTTTTCAGCATGATGCTCCAAAGGGCCACGGCAAACCTCGATGATCAGGACAGTATCTACATTTGATATCATACTGATGGAAGCCTTTTCAACCTAAGGCGACTGAAGGCCCACACTAAGACCTTAAACCATCTTGTCCAGGAGCTGCTTTACGCTGATGACGCCGCCCTTGTGGCCCACACAGAAGCAGCTCTGCAGCGTTTAACATCCTGCTTTGCAGACACTGCTGAGCTCTTTGGGCTGGAAGTCAGCTTAAAGAAGACAGAAGTTCTCTATCAACCTGCACCTCAGGAAGTCTTCCATCATCCCCATATCACCATTGGTGAATCAGAGCTCAAATCAGTTCAGCAGTTTAATTACCTTGGTAGCCTCATCTCCTTGGATGTAAAATTGACGGAGAGATAGGCAACAATTTAGCAAAGGCATATAGTGCTTTTGGAAAGCTTCACAAAAGAGTTTGGCGAAATACACACTTGAAGAAAAGTACAAAGATCAGTGTTTACAGAGCCATAGTGCTGTCTACTCTCTTATATGGATCTGAATCTTGGGTCATCTACCGCCACCACCTGCGACTCCTAGAACGCTTCCATCAGCTGCATCCGTACAATCCTAAACATCCACTCGTCAGATTATGTGACTAATACGTCTGTTCTAGAACAAGCAACAATAGTAAGTATTGAGGCCATGTTGCTGAGAACACAGCTGCGTTGGGCAGGGCACATCTCAAGGATGAAGGACCACCGCCTCCCTAAGATCTTGCTTTATGGTGAACTTACCACCGGCTGCCGCATGAGAGGAGCCCCGAAGAGAAGATACAAGGACTCCCTGAAACAACATCTCAACCTTGGCTATATTGACCAACATAACTGCTCTACTCTGGCCTCCAATCGGGAGGTCTGGAGACACACCATCTTTAACGCTGCTGATGCTTTTGAGAAAGCACGCAGGATTACTCTCGAGGAGAAAAGACAATGCAGAAAGACTTGTGTCTTGCAGAATATACCACCTAAGGAGTCTTTCTGCTGTGCCTTTTGCAACCGGACGTGCCTGTCTCATATTGGCCTTTTTAGCCACCAGCGTGCTGGTAACATACGTGAGTGGAGTCCTTCCCAAATCTTCGTTCGTGAAGCCTAGCCATGATGATGATGATTCTGGAGCCCCACAGAAAACCATACTGGCCCTGGGAGAAAAATACAGTTGCTTTTAAAGAGTAACCTAAATATTGCAAGTCTTCAACCGCTGCAGAAGGTACACATGCGAATACCATAAACCATAAACTAAACACTATTAGATTTTTGCTCAGACAAGGGACCACTGTGTGCTATAGAAGAGTCTGTTCAGAGTTAGGTGGACACATCATCACAAGATGTTTTCTCTTAGGGTGCCAACCGGTCAGCCATATTTGTCAATAACTGATGAGAAATAGGTAAAAACTATCAAGAAACTTGGAGATACCACTGCATCCAGTGAAGCCAACCTGTATGCACCTGGATTGAATACTGTTTGCAACAGAGTGTGGTTGCAAATAATTATCCTGAGGAGAGACCAGGTTAATTTAAAAACTCCTCTGATGGATTAATACTTGTGGTTTGTGATACATCCTGTCTAATTGAAGTAGATAGCCATTTTCAGTAAGGCAAAAGCAATATTGAGTCACATAAATATAAAAATAAGAAGGTACCAGAGAACTTGCCAGTGGTTATTTGTGTGCTGGTGGCTCAATTTTTGATGCTGTTCCAGCTGAACTCTTTAATCAGAAACCTGCTGGGGCTCCTACCATTTCTCCTGCCCAACATCCTCAGCAAGCTGCCTGTCACCACTTCAGAGCAGAGCATTCCAGGTTTCCAGGTCAGTGGTTCTCAGTGGTTTAACCATCACTTTTATATTGAGAGGTTGTAATAAATTACCACAAATTTATAGACTGGCTTAATCAGGATTTTCTGCTTTATGCATCATTTTTTGAAACAAAGTCAAAGTTACATTTTTTGTTGTATCTAATTATAGTTAAGATTGGCTTCTAGAAGCCTCCTGGGAATCTTTCTATATTTGCTTAAATGCAACACCTTAAGGTGAATTTATTTTTCTAGTTTAGAGAGTGTGTCCAAGACTTTCCAAACTTAGCTTGAATGTATCCAGCTTAACTTTAGTCATAATTGAGGCACCTAATTTAGGAGCATCTACCTATCTCATTAAGTTCCCTTTCTGGTAATCCAAATAACATCTGAATTGCCTTCTGTACCTGCATCGCTTTCCTTATAGCAGAGGAGAAGCCTGGAATGAGATTGTCAGAAGTTAGGAAGCACAGGTCTGTGCCAAAAATAATGTTCTTCTGTTTGAATTAAGATATCTGTTTTTTTAGCTTGATTTTCCACTCTGCTGAGCACTCAGTGGTTTGTAGAGGTCTTATTTTTCTGTTCTGTAAATTGGACAAATATTTTCATCTAGTTGCTTTAATATTTCTGAAGTAGAGCTGTGAAGAATGGATGGCAGAATCACTACTTTTGAAAGTCAGGCCACTGATCTCTTTTTAAAAGGTTTCAGAACCTTAGCTTTAGTCATTTAGCTTGGAAAATTTCTTATTAAGTTGCAGTTATGTGTAAAGAGGATCAGACTTCATACAGCTGTGTATATGGTCACATCTAGTTGAGCAATAGTTTTTTAACCATTTCTTTCAGTGGTAAGATTTCTTTAATGAAGTCTGAAGTTCTTCTTAAAAATCATTTCCACCTTTTGCTTGACTTGACACAAGTGAAATAAAAAGCTGTTTTGTAGATATTTCTAATACATGAGCGTTTTCTCTAGTCTTTGTTCGCCTGCAAAGGTGACAGGGTTGCCAGTTACCTTACAAGTAGCTGGGCCAGTTTCTATCTGTTAATTTGGAAATGGAACAAAATCAACAACAGGACTGCTGTTGGGACTGCAGACTGTATATATGACGCTGTATAATGCAATGCCCTTAAATAATATGTGAAGTACATGTGCAGTTATTATTCCACTCCCATTTTTCAAGGGCAGTCTTCAGTTAATTTCAGTGGGACTGCTTATGGAATGGGATGTTTAAATTGTAGAAGGATGGCAGCAGTTCTCTGCAAGCTGCTACTAGATAGCATGGTTGCATAACTTCAACAGGGTTATTTGAAGGATACTGAAGCTTTACAGAAACTAAAGGAAAGTTTAATGGTAATTTCAGTGGGTCAGGAGTTCCTACTCCATTCTTTAACTTCTATAACAGCTATTCAGTTTATTGATGAGTTTGATGAAACTAATTACAGACCAGAATTCTAACAACTGTGCAAGCTATTTACATTAATATTGCTGTTTTCTTTCTTCCTTATGAAGGAAAATGATTAAGGCAATAATTTTTAAATTAATGTATCTATGGAGTCTCCATAGAGAACTCCAAGGCTGCATTCTTTAAAATTTAAAATCACTTGTAATACAAAAAAAAAAAATAAAATTGCTACACCAGTCTCTTAAGAGAGGCTAATGCATTAAACTGTAACCAAGTCCAAATACAAGTACTTTTATGGGATAATTTCAACAATAGGTACCATCTGCTTAATGTAATCATAAAACCAGATATTAATTTCCTGGTAAATCTGTTTTAAACCAAAAAATATTGTTATTATTGCAATAACTTTTGCATAAGATAAATGTCTTTGTGGCTCAGAAGGTTAAAGTTTAGAATAAGAGCTGACATTTACTTTTCAATTTGACTAAAATTAAATTGCTTGATCATGAATCCAAGTCATATTTTATCTTCCATTAAAATAGAAAAGACCTGGAGACAATCTGTAGACCACCAGGATGTCTGAAAGTTATTTTCCAGTTATAAAAATAAACTAACCTTGAATTTATTCACCATCTGTCAGTCCTCTCTTCCTACCAGTGAGGTGAATTTTCAGGCTGGTTACTTGCAGTGGTAAGGAACAGCTGTAGGAAGCCAGGATTGCTCTAATTATAGTAGGACACAGAACAGCTTTTGGAAATTTGCAAGAGTTCAGTTACAGTGTCCAGGGAGAGATTTAACATTTTCAGAATTCTCAAGAGGCACCCATTTCCTACTGCGTCTGAACCTCAAAGGGTTCATTCAAATGGAATGGAAATTAGCAGAGTGACCTTCCCTTGCTTAATTGTCCTCCTCATCAGAATCTGTGTACAGGGGTGGGGTGAGTATAGGTGAAGCTTGAGACAGTGTTATTAAAGTAATTTTATTAAAGTAATGCTCGGTGTCAGGAAGAATGTTACCTTGCCATCATAACCTTTGTGGACTTACTGGCTTTGACTGTCTTCTTAGTGATGTGCTATTCTGTTTGAGAAAGAGAAGTAGAAGGTGATTTTTAGTCCCTGAATAAAGGGATGATGATTGTAGTTGGGTGAGCTGTGTCACATGCATATGAGTATGCTCAGATATACCAGCAAGATCTCTTTGACTCCCTTCAGGACACATGTGTAACAAGATTAAGGTCACCTCTACTGCAGAGAGGGATGTAATCAACCTGTTTGTATTCTGAGGGTTTTGTTTTCTCTTATAATCATTGTAAATATATGTCAGCATTCAATAAACATGGGGGTAACTGCATTTGAAAGAACCCAAATCTTATTTGGCTGATTGGGATTCTAACTGATGCAAAGAGATGGTTTAGAAGTGGTTTCTCCTCTCAAGAACAAAGCAAGCAAAGATAAAGCTGAAAGTCACAACAGAAGTGTCTCTATCTGTATATCATAATGGATTTGGCTTCAACATAATAACAAATTAATGTGTCAAAAGACTTTGAGACCAAAATTATATATCTTGAACTGTGAGAACTGCAGGTCAGATCTCCTTGGAAACCGTTAGAAGCATAAATGAAAAGCCTATTCCTGTAGCACACACTTATGTAACAAACTGAGGAAAATTGCTTTACAGGATGAATGAAGCGCAAGAGTAGTTAAGGAATTATTTGAGCAGTATTTTCAGCTTGAAGATAAATGATTTCTGACTTTCATCTTAGTTCTTTTATTGGAACAAAAGCAGCTTAAAATTACCATGATATATTCAGGAAACTACTGACAGACTTCAGGTCTCGCTACACCAGAATATGGAAAGAAAAAAGGAGGCATGAAGTATGAAACCATGCTGTCTGTCAGACTTATGGAAAGACGGCCATGCACCAGATTTATGAAGCAATGCAAATAACTTCCTTAGAATAAAGTGGAAGGATATGTCATATTTTTCTGAAACTTTGTAAAACTGCTCTTTTCCAAAGCCTTGCAGCACAAGGCTGTCAGTTCCACAGCTTCAAGTACTGTGCAGTTGAAAATATGTGTGAGGAAAGGCTAGATGGCTGGTAAATAATATATTCTCTTAGAGTTCATTTATGCTACTGTTACTCATGGTTCTGCTACACAAGTTGTTCTCTTCACAGCAGAGGACTCCTGTGAACATTGGGGCAGAAAGGCTGAAGAACTGAATCCCTGGCATTTTATAAAAATCTAAGGAGACAAGTCATTATTAGTACATTAGAACTACATCTCTGTTCTTCAGTCCCCTTGGTATCAGTGCTTGGCATGGAAATTCTGATCCTATTAACACTGGCTGAGTCTGAGATTTGTTTCTGGAAGCTTTTAAAAAACATCTGGGGAGTACCTTTCACTTTTAGTCATATACTATGGCTTCTTTTTCTTGTTTTAAAGTTGAAAAAAATCCCAGGGCTCTCCTTTGGCCTTATGTGACTTCCATATGAAAACACCCATGTTCCTAACCTATCAACTATTTGTGGTAGATAAAAATGGCCAAGTGGTACCTCTATTTGATAACTTTCAAAAAGCTTCATTCATATCCCATATCCTTTTAAAGTTACCTTTTTCAATTGGCAATTTTGCAGGCTTTGCTGGAAAATAAAAAATGTATCCTTAGACTTCATGCTGTGTGCAGTACTTCATCACAAATATGACGCCATGCCTAGATGGTTGCTGAGTCTTCAGGTGTTTTTATGGTGAAAGGCTTTGGGGCAAGGCTACCTGAATTTCTGAGTATTCAACTGCAGAAATTCATCTTGAAATGCAGATGTTCTGTGCGAATCCAACAGATCTTTGTTGCTTCCACTTAGGACTTCTTTCAGGAAAGAAATAAATGGGCTATGTTAAAACAGGACTTCTCTTCCTGGAACCTTATAATTCAGGTTCATCCTTTTAGCTGCTCTCAAACCTCATGCATACTTATCTCACCTGTATCTTGTTTCTAATATTTTATGCTTATAGAAAAAAACAAGTTAGATCTGTTTATATCTTTTGGTTGGCATGACTATCAGGTTTCTTTATCTTCTCAGTTGCCATTCTAGTTCTCTTCTTCTGCAGGGCTGCTTCTAAACTGTTAGAATACTGAACATACAAGTCTTTCTTGAAGTATTAAAAAATACATTTTTCTCTTTTTAGTAGAAGTGCAAAAATGCAGGAAAGACTAGTATCAAAATATTGTCAGTTGACTTTTCCTAATCCTAGCCTTTTGAATAACCCTTCACTTTATCATTTGATTGTATGAAGCTTACCCATAAATAAAATTCATAAATTTTCTTGGATATACTTCTAGGAACATCACTAAATGGGAACTTGCTAAAAAGAAATAAATAGAACACTTTGATCTCAAAGTAGTAAAATGTTCCTGGAGCCAGCTTGCTAGGAAGCAGATGAGCAGTAGGCAAAATTAATTTGTTCCTTAGATCTTAGTACTCTGAATTTCCCTACCACTCAACATTGCTTTTGTGGTATTTATCTTTTTCTAAGCTATAGCAACTTCAGGTGACATTTTCAGAGGTGATAAAAGAAATAAACTACTCAAACCCCAGTAATTTGTAATAAAAGTTATGAGACTTCAAGTAAAGTTTTTCAGGAAAAAACTTCTAATAAGGAATTAAAACTTTACAGATTGACTCTTGAAAAAAATAATAGGGAAAATATATGTGTTTCAGTTCAGTTTTGTCAAAATGAAGCATATCTAATTTGTTTTCAGAATTCAGCTTAATTTGAAACCTTATATGTTTAATTTTTTTGTAGAACAATGGATAATATAATCCAATATCTTCTTTTTAATTTTTAAAACTGTTTCAAAGTGGTTTCACGGAATCAAGCAGAAAGCCCCCCCAAATAGTTAATCGCAGAGCTCAAGGAGTTGTGCCCAAGTTATTTAGACTCGCTGCAAACGTTCGTGGCCAGCAGTAGTTTGTGTAAGAAAACTGAAGATTCTGTATAAGGAATGTCGTTGATTTACTTTAATTTGGTTTTTGTCCTCATTTTACAGAAGGAAATGAAGAGGAAAAAGTCACTACATGTACAGAAATCTCTATGACGTTTCTGGCAAGATCAAAAGACCAGTGACTCGAAGCCTTTCCTTAGACAATGAACACATGATGACAGGGAAAAATGTTGTATCAATGCTACCTGCATTACAATGTGTAACAGAAGTTTTGGCAGAGAAGTAGTAGAATTTATGGAATGGAAAGTAAGTGAATCAAGATCAGGCAATTATTTGCATTTGAACCAGTAGCTTAAGACTTGGTTTCCTACAATTAGATAAGTCTAGATTTTGAACTTTGGTCACTCTCAAATACGTAACTTTCTGGAATGCAGAAGACTTGTAAATGTCATTTAAACCATGCTTTGTAAACTTAGGTTAATACCGTAATTGCAATAGTTTATTGTTACTAATGGCTTACTTTGATATATCATTTGTATATGCTCCATGTACACGTTTGAAAGCAACTGTAATGTGCATAATTACTGAAAAATAGTAGAGAGGAGAATTTTGGTAGAACTGCTAAGATGCTGACCACCTTAATATAAACTCTCGTGGCAGGATATCTATAATGAAAATCCATAGGAGACTGAATTTTAGTAGGAAGAGTCCAGACTGAAATGGTAAATTTATGATATATCAATCTAGAAATTATAAAAATTGTTAAGAATTAAAAAAAAAGGAAAGACATTGTGAACAGCATTTTAAAAAATTATCTTGAGTATCCTTTATTTTTGTTTGTGTGATCCTTATCCCCTTAAAGTGACTCAAATCATTACTAGTTAGATTTGGTAGCCACACAATTAAATTGGATAAGAAATCACAGAATAAAGAAAGATTTGAAAAAAACTGACATCTTAAATTTCAAGAACACAAGTCTGTACCATTCTACAACAGTATTTGCACATTTCATCATTTTAGATTTGTCTGAAATAGAACTATGCCACTGTTACACAAACATTTTTAGAACTCATATGGTTTATTCATTATTTTACAGGTTTCATGCCCCTTTTTAATCTAATCATGGTTAGTAGTAGTAGATGTAGAAATGGTTACTAACTTCTGCTTTGTTCCTCAGAATTTGAATCATTCTAGAGAAATCATTTTTACCTGTCCTCTGGAGAGTCTAGAGGAGTTGAAGTGATGGCTACCTCTTGGTTACTTGTAGATCCCAAGAAGTGAATTGGTGAATAGGCTATGTTTCAGCAATTTTTCACACTTGGTCAAAGGTAGGACTTGATGATCTTGGAAGTATTTTCCAACTTTGGTGATTCTATATGTTTGGTATATATTCTGGCCAGTACAGAACCTAGGTTTTCAGAATCTTTCAAAAGAAAACCTGACTGCCAGAAAAACAGAAAGAAATAAAAGAACAGGGAGAGTAGTATCCACATGAACATTTTGACTATTTTAATCCTAACATTAAACCCATGGAAGAAGGATAAAGTTCCCAAATGCATGCAAGAGATACTCGAATCCTTTGATCAATCAACTGTGGTCAACTGACACACACATATGGTATAAATTCTAGGGTGCTCCTTCTGTTTTTCAGTTCAGATACCAAGCTCCTAGCCAAATGGCAACGAAGAATTGTTGAATAAGGCTTACCTATAAAACTGGTCCTCAGTCAGATGAAAGCAATGCAGATTTCCTTCATGTTCAGAATAGGTAACTTTTTAGATCAGGTTAGCCAGACTTAATTTATGACAACTTTTGATCTGGCAGAGGTTATTGCAGATTCTTTTCCCTACCAGCTCCTTAAAAAAAAAAAGTTTATTGTCTGCATCTTTCTTCCACTTGGGTTTCACAGGCCTCCAGTCAACCTCCAGGTGAAGTAAGATTGAATGATATTATCAATCTACAGTTGAATTTCACCCCAGAAGCCTTTCTGATTCGACAGTGATACTCCTAAATCTCAGAAGTAATAATTTTGATGGAAAATACCATAAAATGGAAGACAGAAAAAAAGGCTAGAGATTAATTCAGCTTGGTTCCAGATTTATTCTGAGCTGAGCCAGATAGGGTATTATGACCAGTCTGTGCCAAGTATAATTTTATATACTTTATCAAAAAGTACTTTCATCAGCAAGTGGTAGTAAACTCCATATAATGATGCATTTTGGAAGATTCAGCTTCATGGCTAGCCTATAATAATATTTATTTTTTTTTGTGGAGAATTCTGATTTAATGGTTCACACTGAACTGTGGGTAAAATTCTTTCTGTAGAATGCTTTATTAGTCACTCAATGCTGAGGTCTTTGAGTGTATTGAGAAGCCTAATCAGGATGGCAAAACTCTTGAAAGACTGTCATGCTGCTGCAGATGAAAAATTTGCTCAATCAGAAAAGGTTGACCAGCTAAGCCTTTAAAATGATTGCACTCCTATAGCTACCTGGGAGAGGTCTGTTGTTGCTTCATGGTTTTTAGTGTTGTAGGACAGTGGTCTAAATCAAGAACATCATAAACTGTTTACTAAGCTTGTTTTAACAGGAATTTAGAAGTGAAGTATTTATTTTACTGCTCTAGTTACACTTTATTGGATCCTATCCTACTACAAGTAGCAAATTGACAGATGCTTTTTCGGAGGAAGAAATAGCTAATTTTCTTGTTTGTTTCTTCTCACCATTGTTTTTTCTTTGGCATCCCTGCTCAGTCATTTGGCCTAAGATCAAGAAATTTATGTGAAAAGACATTGTTCAAACTGGGCCTTTCTTAAGAACGGCTTAAGGAGGAAATATGGTCTTGGCTTACAACTTCTACTGAATATAATATTTACAATACAAAGGAGAGATTTGCTGATGCCACTAGTTGATTGCAATCCCTGTAAAACTTTCTTCTCTGAGACACTTTCAAATGTGTGAAAATCAGTAATCCTTGTTCATCTTTCTCTTGGCATTCACTGTTAAACTTCTACAAGGAACTGATATGTCTGGAGTTGTTACTTTTCTGGTCTTTCTTTCCTTTTTAATTTTCTTTTTAATATATTTAATATTGCTGAGGTGGGGGAGAAAGAGTTACATGCTTTGGAAATTGTGATTCGGTTGTGCAATTTGAAAAGAGAAACTAACCAACTGATTTGGACAGGAAGACAATGGGAAATTATTGAGATGCTGCAGGTAATTTAATTAAAAATAGGATTTTTATGAGCAGTGTTAATGTGTGCTACCTCAGCTAACCTGACCATAAAGACTCTGGAAGCTACAGTGACATCTGGCACAGGATCTCATGTAGGAATTATGCAGAGGCAATAAAAAGTACTTAATTAGCATTGCAAATAGTATTCCAACATTTAGGAGATGTCTGCAAATTTGCATACAGATACGTAATTACATAATTTGCAGCTGTTTTGTTTGTTCCATAAGACCATGCCACTTTACTAGTAGAATATGTAAATCAGGAATTAATCCTTTTTATCATCTACTTTCTCAGTAGTCCATAAATATGTGGCAAATCATGGGAACTTGTGGACTTTCTCATCTTGGCTCAGAATTGTGTGGAAATGGAACTGTGTTCCCCAGGTTAGTTAACTCTAAAGGTCTTTTAAGAGGTTCGTAAAGTGCAGCTTATTTAATATCAGTTTTTGATCCCCATTCACGTCTGATACCTTAGTTTTCAGTGTCATGCTGCAAATCTCATTTGATATATTCTCTTCCAGTTTTAAAGAGAATCCAGTTAATATTTATTCTCATTAGTACCTTTCTGATATGGGTAATTACTTTATGTTACACGTAAACAGAGAAGACTGGGAGGGAAGGATATCTGACCAAACAAGAGTGCTATATAGGCAACTCTTTAAATTCAAGGTGAACCCGGGCAACTCAGGTCCAAAACTGGACCAAATGATTAGCTAATAATTTCTCAATACGTGATTTCTTAACATAAGTTCTTTAAGTCCCTAGTATATGAGATTTCTTTTCCTGGATAAGCTTGGACAATTTTCGCTTATGTACAAACAGACAAAGACATGAAAATTGTTTATCAAAACCAGCTTTCTTAAAATATATTTTAATATTAACTTTTATTTTGTTGCTAATATTTTTGTAGCTATTTGCTTAAATTTGGCTCAGGGGAGGTTTGCAGAGATACAGTCGATTAACAAAAGATAGTTCTGGCTACAGAAGTTTGAACATGCTGAAGTAATGCATAGAGAAGTTGTTCTTAGTGGTTTTTTTTGAAACATGTTTTCCTTTGTGGTGAAAGAGCTTTCACTATAATCATGCCACTGTCCCTCCCATATGATGGAAACTTCCCCTTTTGTGTGAGTCCTGTAAAAAAAATAGTTCAAAGCAACAAGGGAGTTCAAAGCAGGATGGGTGATAAAGCATCTTAGAAAACAGTGATTCTGCTCTCCCTTAGGAGAAATTTGTTGACTCTAGGTTTAATTTGTGCTAGGAAATTGACTGGATTGTGGACTGCTAGTTCCTTTAACATTCTTTCATTAGATGAAATTGGTTATGTTACATTACAGTAATGTAGCCTAAAGTATATTTTTCTTTATTGACTATGTAATAGTTTCTCATTTTTTTGTAATCTAAGTGACATGTGTGAAATGAAAATGTGTTTATAGAATAATTATAATTAAAAATTAATATATCTTGAAGAGTTTTGTTGTTTTGTCTGAGTATGAAAATAAGAATTGAAAATGAAATCTTTCAACCAGAATGACTGCTCTGCCTTATAGGTATTGCCAGCAATAGTTTTCATGGAGAGAAGGAAGTTGTAGTAACTGAAAGAATAAAATAATGAACCTGCATAAATGCACTAGACAAAGACATGAGCAGCAGATGTTCCTTTTTCTTTAAACTGAGTGGATGAGCACAAGGATGAATGTTGTTCTCTGGGAACTGCTCCAGCAGAATGTTGCTGCTCATAGTGACTCTTGAAAACAGAAAAAATGGAAAAAAGGTCTTCATATTGCTGTAGCTAGACCTTCTTTCCTGCAGTTGATCTTTACTTTTTGGTGAGGAGTTCATCAAACAGAGAATGAGCTGGGGCCAGCAGTGCGGATGGTTCCGAGCTCTCTCTGCACCTTTCACTGAAGAACGGGAAGTTGTGGGGGACTCAAGCTCAGAGAAAAACATCCCCATGACTCAAGTCTGGTGCAGCCTAAATACTGTAGGCTGGCTTCCAAGACAGATCCATATGGAGGTGGTGTCTTAGCTCAGTATCTTTTTTAGCTTCTGAACACAGGCTTCTGAGGCACTGGGCCCCAGAATTACTTGTTATATGTTCAATGACTTGCATGTCTCCAGATGAAGCTGAAACTCAGGCGTTGTCAGCTCTTCTGTCCTGCTCCATCTGCTGTCCCTCCTTACCTGTCTGGAGGTCTACTGCCCTGTGTGTGGATTCCACTTGCTGGGTCTTGAATCATCTGTCAAAGAACTTTTTCCACAAGAGAAGTAGGGGACGGTGCTCTGTCATGGAAAATGAGTGGTTGTACAGAAGTGACAGTTTGGGAATACTGCAGACTACCCAGATGGAGGCTGACTTTGTGTTTGCCTCCTGTGCAGGTCTAGGGACACGGTCATGGACCAGGGCTCCCAACTGCTGCCAGACACAAAGAAAAGGCCAATACCTCTCCTTGGTGAATTTGTGTGACTGAGAGCCTTTCCCCTTTCTCATGTAAGGTACGAATCTTCCAGCACCAGATAGATGATGATTAAGGCTAATAGTGCTTCTGCTTTTGTTTTCTGGTTCTTTAAGCCACAGTTACTAATAGGTACACTCATAGAGGACGTTTCCTTGAACTAAAGGTCCATGGCATTTTTTCTCCTAATTAAACTGTGCATTTTTGAGATGCTCAGCAGAGTTCTTTCTTTTTAAAAGGTAGAGGAGTTCCTAGTGGTTTGAGCTGTTTTATGAACTTTTTACATCATGAAAAAGATTTTTCTGCAGATTACAACTGATTTTTTTTTGTCAGTGACATGCCACATACCAGATCTAGGCCAAACCAACTAGAAACACCTATCTTTTGTTAGTCTGATGCAGTAGAGTGGAAGCCTGGAAACTCAGACTTTTGCAGACGGTAGGTTGTCTGAAGTAATTGGTGATAGAATGTCCTCTGCAATGTTAACAACAGGAAGGAGTTTGCTCACAACTTGTGACCATGTGCCTACAATTCTTAGGGCTTATTTGGAAATTTCAGCTTGACAGAGGCCTATCCTGGTCTAGGACTGTGGCTTTTTATCTCCCTGGATGTACTTTGATATTAATAGTACAGGAAATAGTATATACAAAGTCATTTTTTATTGAGCTGTGGAAAAGGAACTGTAGTTACATGTTTCTGCAGCAGCTGGCACAGTCTGTGTGTGAAGGAGCAAGAATCAGGATGGGAGCGGTTTCAGGAGTGGAAAAAATCACACAGCAATTGAAAGGACTTTATTATACGGACTTTGCAGTTTTTATGTGTTTACAAATATATACGTTGTATGTTTCCCTGAGATTTGTATTTCCCGGGCTTACCCAGGCATGCCTGCTCCCTTCTTCCCTGCTTTCCTCTCTGATAGGCTGAAGAAGCTGCAGAGAGGAGACAGCTACCATTCGCCCTTTCCTTCCCCGGTCCCTACCCCTATTCGTTTCCCTGGTTGTCTGTCTCATGCTCCATCCCATTTTCTGGTGCATTCCATACCAGAGCTCCTAAAAACCCTTGTGCACTCCCATTAAACTCGGCATTGCCTCACAACCTCAAACTTTGTAGGACCCTTCTGTGCAGTGCTGCGGCCCTTCTCCCCTCCCCCCTCGGACCGTAGCATCTGTGGTCTCTGTACTCTTGTTATGCGAAACACTGAACTCATGTTATGTGAACCAAAGAAATAATTTCCTTCCTCTCAGCCAGGAATAGATGGTGGAGAAACTCCACTATCAATTTAATTTATCAGCTTCATTGGCTGTATTTTAAATTTAATAGTTTTCAAATATATTTCTAATTTGCTACTAAGAAAATTAAAATAAAATTCACAAATGCCTTGCCAAAGGCAGCATTCAATACAGACTAATCTGCATCTCAGAAAGGCATTCAATTTTTTTTTTTGTCCATAACTGCACATAATTAGTGTGTCTGCAATAAGCATGTAATTTTTATTATCTGTGAAGAGTTTGGCAGGGAGAATGCATCATTACCTGTACATCTAATAATATACAGTGCTACAATTCATTTTCTGAGATGCCAGGCAGACTGAAGAAAAACATTGACTTTAACTCTCTTTTTGTTTTTTATAAACATAGCAGAAGCTGAGCAGTCTGAAGCAGACAAAAAATAAGGATGGAAAATATGTTGGAAAGACATTTACATAAACAGCGAATAGTAGTGAACAGCAAAATCCTGTCCCAAAATCCAGTGAATAACAACATATTTCAAAGACTCTGGGAATGTCAAGCAACAAAAAAAAGTACATTCTAGTCACTATCCAGTCATCTTGAATATGGATCTGCAAGTGGTTTTTATGTAAATGCTTTAAAATAGCATAAAAAGTGGCAGGAGACTTGGACATGAATAAATATACCATTGCTTTTTTACTGTTGGCTTTTGGGCCAGCAATGCCAACTCTCTTAAACATACAACTTTAATATGAAATGGGGTTAATTATCTTACTAAATTATGGACATAACTGTGAACAGAATCATTCAGAAGCAGCAAGCTACAGACATAAACCAGTACTGAGTACTGTTCGGATTTGTGTATTTGTTTGGAAAAAAGAGCTTTGGATAAGGAGGAATAGTATGCTGGAAAAGGGTGTGTGAAGAGGATAAGGATGAAAAGGACAAAAACTCCTTGAGGAGATGTTTTCTGAGAGTAACTGTGAGGAGTACTAGCCTTGTAATTAGAGAGTCCCTTTCTGTGTGGGCATGATTCTTCAAAACACTTTGTTTTGAGTGAACAGCAAGCAAGACCTACCTGGCCTTTCAGAGGCAATTCTTGGGACCAGACTCATTTTTCTTGCAGTGAAGCCTCAGGTCTGATTCTTAAAGCCCATCTAGACCATGAGGAGCCCCCGCAAACAGACTGCTTGTCAGCTGTGAGAAAGCATCTGGAAGAGCTGAAAGGTGGATGTGCTGGGAAGCATGCTGTGAATATGGCTATTCTTGCATTACCTTCAATATAACATAGATCCACATTGATTTTGAGCTATAGATGGAATTTAAGGAGAAAAATGTAATTTAAATTGTTACATTATTTCTATCTGAAAGGACAGCAGGCATTTCTGGTACTGTTCTTAGCTGATTTTGAAAATTTCTTTCTAACATTTGCCCTGAATATGAAAAAGAGGAAAGAAAATGCTCTGAAAATAAAACATACCAACAGGACACTTCCACAAAAAGGAACCTCTGTAATTAAATATTTGAGATTAAAACCTAAAAACTCTTCAGCTTTTAAATATCCTGTATTAAACTTCGGAGCTCTAAGTCCCATCCGCAGGTGAGGAAGTTCTGTGGGTCCAACTCGAGCTTTGTGAGACCAGTGGTGGAAGCTGATCTTCCTTGCTAAGGGAAATATGGATTTCTCCCATACAGTATGACTGTTCTGCAGAATCTAAGGTAATTTTTTTTTTTGAGAAATGTATGTTTTATTCATTTGGGTCACTAAGACTCTTTTTAGACTATAAATCAAATTCTGCAGTTATTTTACTATGAATGAAAACAAAAAGTGGGATTTTCCCTTTTCTGTCTTAATGGATGCTGAAATAATATTTCAGACCCTATTGGTGTACCAGAAGAAAAATCCACTAAGTTCATGTAGTCTAGTTACATGAATTGGCCATTTTCTTCCATTTTCTCCCTACAGTGGGAATAGCTTGTGAGTTTTCAGATGTGTAAATGGTCTGATCTTCTCTCAGCGCTTCAGACAGAGAATACAGCTATTCCTCTGTATGTGATACATGTGATAATGACTATTAATATATGTTGAATGTGTATAGTGAAACTTTTGTTTTGGATTGTTTTTGTAAAATCTGGTCACATATCAAAAAAAGAGCATATACAATAATATAGCAAGATAAATATCCTCTTTAGCAGTTTATGCCGCAAGCTTTAAAATAAAAGCATGATGAAAAATTTGAGATAGAAGAACCATTTTTCAGGGAAATATTTTTTGTGTTCAGAAGAAAATATTACCTGTCAAAAATCCTCTGTTTATTTCTGCTGCATGTGTACATTTCTCTTTCTCTTTTAGAGCATTCATTCTCTGCTTATATTCAATTTTATTTTGGCAATTATTTGAGACTAATAATACAAAGTAACTTTTTTCCTTCAGGTTTTGGTAATATCACTTATGATACCTGAGCCACCTGATTTTTACAGACTTAACGTTTTGCACTGGGAGTTAAAAAACTTGCAGTACTCATTATGAATTGCTATGTAAAATCATTGCCTTAATTCCAATTTCTCTTTTCTCTTTCACATATTGCTTTTCCTTTTCATTGACTACAAATGTTTCTCAAGTTTTGTCAGGAAATGAAATTGTGCTTAGGAAGTAAAGATATAAAGAACATTAGAGCTATATTTATTAAAACAAACAAACAAAAATCCCAGAGAGCTCTGCCATTTCACTCTCTTTTTTTTTTTTTAACTTGCTCAGATAATGAAGTAACACAGAGGACTAGAAAATTAAACATTTTTAACTAAAGAAAACCACTACATATTGTAGTTTTACTAAGGGAAGTTCCATAACATTACAAGTTAAAAGCTTATTTAGAACTGTTCCCCCCCAAATTAATGGTTATTAATGGCTAATTATATATCATTAGACACTAGATACATTTCAAGGACCCTGGAAGACACATTTTAAACTGAGCTCTTGGTTTTATTACTTGAAAGAGGAGCTGTTACTTTGAGGGTTTAGACCAAGCACAATGCTTGAAATGAATTGTCTTTTTGCAGAAACAGTAACTACTGATAAAAACTCCCAATCAAAACTGAAATTCATGGAAGTATTTAGTGGCATAAATACCAATAAATTACAAAATTACAGCCCATTCCTCTGAGACTCTATGCACCAACAGCTAGTCTTAAGTGATTCAATCATGAATAATTACATATTACCAGTCCTGATCTTTAACACTTCAATCAAACTTTAATTTTGCTGTTTATACATAATTTGTCTCTGTTTACGGTTTGATGTGATAACTGTGCCAATCTGCATTTCATTGAAATTGACATGGAGATGGTGGAGGCTTGCCCACATAATTATTTTTTAAAATACATTGATATAGAAATTAACTGTAGACTTGAATGTGGAGAAGTGTTTAGAGCTTGACTTCAGGGCCGTCCAGGTAGTCTGTTTGAAGGACTTCTGTAGCCAGTGCAAAGGCCTCCAGTGCTCTCATGCTGATGCTAAAACCCCTATTTTCTTTAATGACAAAGCCTGTTTAAGATAATCCTCTCTCTTTTTTTACTCCACCTCCTTGTTTTTGCTTTGCAGCTTCTTCGGCTGACTGCCTTTTAGTTCACTGGATTTTTTTGAGTTGCTGTAAAGAAGAAAGGGGAAACCAAACATCTCTGCATTTCAAATATGGCCAGTTGTGTTGGGGGCAACTTGAAGTAGTGTGAAGTGCTGGTCTACACGACATAGATGTCCCCAACAGTAGGGCAACTGGGCACTATACAGCTATGTCAGCCTTATGCTGCATATGAGCTTGTCATATACACTGAAAGGCAGGGTTTGTTAGCTTGGATGATATTCACTCAGTGTTATTGCGACTGCCCTTTCCAGGAAAAGATTCCAGTGTGCTTCCCTGCCCTCTGAGGCGTGCCAGGCTCTTTGGAGGTCGCTCTGGTATTAGTGGATCATCTTTACTGTGTGGAACAGGTACGCCCTTTGGCCACCAAATCCATAACTGTGAATTAAACACATGGAGTCCTCACAGGAAGAGCTGGATACCACACAGTGATGCCAACAGAAGGGAGGATTTGCAAAAACCAGTAACCCAAACTGTGTCATTCAGCTGATCCTCTGACTAATTAAGCAAAGTTGGGCACCTTCTTGCAGGTGGAAACCCTGAGACAGAGCTGCCCTCTTGGAGTTTACCTTCTAAAACGTCTGCTTTTTTCAGTAGTCTATGGCCTAGAGACCAAAAATTTCTGTTTTTTCCTTGTGGGCAGTATCCCTATGAGTTCACCATTCATTTCTCTAGCTTCTGGCTGTGGTTTGTGCAGGTGATTATTTTGCTTCCTTAACAGTATCAAAACTTCACACTTCTTTTGGGGGGGCTGATAGATACCATGTCCTAAATGTGTTTGGAGCATACTGACAAGTTCAGAATTTTTTTTTTATGAGGTAGCTCTTTCTAATCCAATTAAACTTTGTAAAGGGGCCTCTGGTCTGTTTGTTTCACACAATCAGATACACAAAATATTCTGAGTTGGAAGGGACCCACAAGGATCATCAAATCCAGCTCTTAAGTGAATGGGTTTGTTCTCCATTTCGTGATGTAGATGTGCTGTCGGGATTGTCTGTTTGTGTAAATCCAGTCCAAGATGTCTCTTTAAAATATCGAGTCCATATGAAGAGCCAAACCTTTTGTTTTAGACCCCTTTTAGCATCAGTAGCATCAGCTGTGAATGTATCAACTGCAAGGTGAATCCTGAAGTAATGTGTTGCAAGTTTCAGGCAGAATTCATGTTTAATTGCGGGAAAAAAACCCCAAGAATTGTTTTCAGTTTTCTGACTGAAAAGGTAGCCTCCCATTAGGGGTCAAAGCCAAGCTCCTTTATTACGTACTTGACTCATTGGTCTTGATTTTCAAGTATCTTCTAAACATCGGCTCTAATGGAAGTGTTTGGGTAGTGAGAATTTCCAGATACGCTCTGCAATATGGATTTCTGATGATAGGTCAGATATCCATGAAGAAAAAAATAGCCTATTTTTTGCCTTTTTTGACTGTGAAATTACAAATTTGTATTTGAACAGCATAAGTGCAGGCATAAAATATGATTATTGATTTAAACATTTCTGTTAATATTTGAGGCAGGATCACAAAATGCCTTCTACTTGGGAGTAACTCATAGTTTCCGAGGTTGTTCTAAAACCAGTTTGTTTTGACCTCATGGGCTGATTAAGCCCAGTGACTCTCATTTTTGAGTTAGCAATAGATAGGAAATTATTTCCTTGTATAAAAAAAAGATACTGGATCCGGCAAGGGATGCATTTTAAGCTGTTAAAATAACTTCAGAAAAGCAGTATTTTGTGCTTGTGCAGGTCTCTATCTCTCAACTACTACTTTTGTGTGAAGACAGCTTTGTTAGTTTGCTTTTCTTTCAGTATGCTTGGCCAAAGCTCTGTGCTGCAGAAATGCAGAAGCATATTGTGGTGCTCAATTTCCCAAGAAACTTCTGGAGCTTTCTACTGACCTTTCAAATCATAGAACTGCAGCAGGGATGCCATAATCCATCATTTTATGTTTGTTAATACTAGATTATACATACATAGTTTTAGAAATAGTATGCACTTGGCTGCTGAAGTAGCTTGTTATTTTTAGAAATACCAGAGATGAGCACTAAATGCCACATTATACCAGCTCTTAATTTTTTTTATGGTGCATAACTTATTGGGGAAAGAAATAGTTCATAATCTTTGGACCTTAAATTACATTTTTTCCTTTAAGAAAGAGATATTGATGCATTTTGCGCGTATGTGAAAAGGGATAGAACACATTGTAAACAGGCTACATTAAACTTCATCACAGTTATTCTGTATCAGTTGTCTTGGGTGTAAAGTGATAGAAAAATGAACTTTGAACAGATTTTAGTTCACTTAAGAAATTCCTCCTGGGGCAAGCAAGTGCCTCGAAACTTATGTTTGCAGAGCAAGTGGGAATCTGTTAGAAATTACCTCTAGATAAGGTGTATGAGCTGTGTAATGAAATGCTTTCGATACCAGAGAACATTTGTTTTTAATAGAAAAGTAGTTGGACATGAGGATTGTCTCCCTAAAGTAGTTCTTGGACAGGTGATTTTCTGCCAGCAAAAATGTTTTCTAAATTTTTATTGAATTAGTTTCCAATTCCTGCAAAGTAGTTATTTCAAAGTATGAAAATCAATTCTGACATTTCCATTTTTAACACTTACCTTAGCATCTATCTTGTAAAAAGAAAAGTAGCAACTTGTGCATGCACATCTCTAAAAACTCTAAAAGCCTCCAATCTTGTCCCTGCATGTGGTGAGTAGTGGACGCTTCGGGAAAAATATGAGGAGCAAGACAAATGTGGATTTGCTTTTCCTCTGGCCTAGAAACTTTTGGCAAGCAAGGAGAGATGGCAGCCACACTGTTTTTTTGAATAATTGCCCACAGACACACTATTTATGAAATTGTCCTGCCTTTTTTTATAACATATGTCAATATTCATTTTCCACAAAGTTCTATGGCAATGAGTTTCACTATGAAGTGTGGGTGCTGCATGATAAAAACACATTTCCATTTATTTGCTTGTCCTTAAGTGCTCTGTATCTTGTCTTCTGCTGGTGAAAGGTTGTTTTCTGTTCACTTTCTCTGCACTATTCATGGACTTATAGTCTTCCTTCATATTCACTCTTCATTCATTTTCTGTCTAATAAATATAGGAACACTAATTCAAATGGGAAAATAAAATGGGAGGACTCGGAGCATGCACTCGGGTGTTGTGTATTTGGAAAAAAAAATCGAGTTTTGTGGAGAGCAGTATAACAAAAAAAACCCACAACTGATCGTAAAATCTGTTTACTGAAGTACAAGTCTCTTCTAACATGAAATTTAGCTGCAATTAGTCAGCTCCTCAGATCATCACTTCAGTCCAGGTTTTCCAGATTATGGACAAGCAAGGGGAAATGGAGAGGTGAAAAGACTTGTGAAAACTGAAGAGACACAGAACTGAATTCACCTGTTTTTTGAATTATTTAGGAATTCTCTTTTTTTTAAATAGATATTTAATGGGCATTTATAGAGCTATTGTTGTGTTCTTACAGAGTAGAGTCCATTCAAATAGAAATCTTCATATATTTTGTTCATCAAGGTTATAAGTCAGTTTGTTTTTCTCTTCTATACTTTGGTTTTAAGACATACCTGCCCAAGTAGCTGTGAAGCGTGCCAGTCCTGAAGGCCTTAAAGATGTAGGACACTTCCTCACTAACCTTTCAACATGAATGGCATTCCTTAGTTTTGGCCTTTCCTTTTCCATCTGGCCTACTTTTGACTTCTGCACCATTATTAGCCTCACATAAAATAATTGGTTTCAGCTGTACTGATCCCTCCTCATATATTAAAAAGCTTCCTGGCTATTTTAAATCTTCATCACCAAGGCTAATTCCCATACAAATATGGAGCTTCTGTTTGGATTAAAGCACTGTGCAATAATTAAACCCACTTACATTTATTTGTTCTTTTGACTTCTATGTTCCAATCTAGGAGATAGCTTTGGGAGGCTGTGACTATTCTGATAGCCTGTCATTATGTTATTTTGATCCCACATGTACTTCAATCTGATTATTATTTATAGCCAAACCAGTAAATGAACAGCTTTGTATTCATGCTTTTAGCCTTTACAGTCTGATAGCTCACTCAGTATTCATGATTTCATTCTCCAGAACATTTATTCAGGTGTTTATTGAAGGGAAATTCATGGTGACTTAGTCAGGAAAATAAATGTAATGATAATGGTATAATTTCTACTGAGATAAGAATTCTGAATATGTAGGTTTAATACGTTAAGGTCCTGGATCCCAAGACTCTATAACTAAGGAGGTTTAAGACTAAGCTCTCCAGAGTCCAACACCTTGCAGAAGTGAGCGTTTTTTGGCTGTGTTAGGCAATTTATTCTCTAATTTTTCATGTGCTTCACAGTCTTCTTGTAGGGATTACCCTACATTGCACTTTCATTTATCTTTTTTTTTTTCTAGATAAGAGTCTGTGCATCATGCAGAATATGCCTCCAGTGAATACATCTACTGATATAACCATGTCAGCTAAGACTCTGAAATTATGTATTCTCTGAGGCACTCTGGAACTGTTAGTATAAATGTTGTTACCAGAATAAAAAGGAGTTAGTTTCACAGGTATTTGGGACTTGAGTTGTGATACAAAGCAGAGCTTTCATGGCAAAGTTACAGTCTTGCTGGATGTGTATTGTTATAATTCCTCGTCTATAAAATGAAGTGCAGTCATCGCTCTGATGGTTCTGCCCAAATCAAATAGACTGTCTGCATAGTCTCTCAGTAATTACTCTTTCAGTCAAAACAAAACGTCCAGAGAATCACACAGGCCTGACCCTATGAAATACACCATTCTTTTGAAGTGTGAAGGCTTAGCAAAAAGTTTACTCCATTCCCTAGGAGGAATGCTAAGTAGAACACATAAAGCTGTTGATCTCGGAGTAAGAGACTACAGTGACTTCCAGCATAGGCTATGTCCAGCACATTTTTAGTACTATGAGATATGGGCACATATTATCTGAGCTTCACTTGCCCTTCTTCATTGCTGAATCCCTGAAGTCTATGTGGATAAAAATGTGAATGATGCTATTGGAGACATCTGATGAATGAATAGAATGGGGCCATGGCACCATCTTAAGTACTGATCTAAGACCCTGCTTAGCTGTTAACACAATTCCTGGCATGTGTTTTGGCCATGCCATTTAGCATTCTCCTAGATAATGTGTGAATAGAGTATAGGACAGTTCAGATTTTTGAGTAGAACATTTGGATACAGCTACTCTGTCTTGTAAGAGAAGCATGTGTGTGTGAGTCAGACCACAATGCTTAGTCTCAGAGACAGTGTTCTTAGCTGATTTTAGTTATTTGTAAAGATGTAGCCCCTACTTCCAAATCAAAGTCAGACAGAGATCTGTTTATTTTGCAGTGACTCTTTCTTTTATTCTTTATTGCTCTAATCTGTAGATGAAGGTCTTGTATTTTAACATTAGTGATAGGAGAAGACAGAGGAAACAAGGTTTACAAAAAAGAGGCAAGTGTCATACACTTTTCCTCTCTCTTGTCTTTGTGAAAAGTTCCAGGAAGAAGACATGAAATAGCATAAGGTTCATAAAGAATTATAGGGTCATAGAACACTCCAGATTGGAAGAAACTTCAGGTTTCATCTGAACAGGACCACATGTGAGATCAGACCAGGTTGCTTAGCGCTTTATACATTCAGGTGTTGAAAATCTCCAAGGATCTGTTGGAGTGAGTCCAAAGGAGGGCCACCAAATTGATTAGGGAGATGAAGAGCCTCTCCTGTGAGGAAAGGCTAAGAGAACTGGGTTTGTTCAGCCTGGAAAAGTTTAGGGGTGACCTAATTGTGGCCTTGCCCTGTTGGGAACCTACAAGAAAGATGGAGAGGGACTTTTTAAAAGAGTGTGTAGTGACAGGACAAGGAGGAATGGCTGAGAGTAGGTTTAGATTAGATATTAGGAAGAAATTCTTTACTGTGAGAGTTGTGAGGCACTGGAACAGGTTGCCCAGATAAATTGTGGATGCCCCATCCCCGGAGGTGTTCAAGGCCAGGTTGGATGGAGCTCTGAGCAACCTGGTCTAGTGGGGGGTGTTCCTGCTCATGGCAGAGGGGTGGAACTAGATGACCCTTAAGGTTCCTTCCAACCCAAACCACTCTATGATTCTATGTAGACTGCATAGCCTGTCTGGGCAACCTGTTCCACTGCTTGACTGTCCTCGTGGTGAAAATTATTCTTCTTACATTCAGTTTAAACTTCTATTGTTTCATTCTGTAATCACTGTCTCTCATCTTCCACCATGCACGACTGTGAGCAACCTGGTTCCATCTTCTTGACAACCTCCTTTAACAACCAGATAATATAGAAGTGCCAAAAATAATGTTTTGCCACTGTTTCTGCCTGTCAAAACTTCCTACCAAAAATTCTCTGTCACCTTTCTGCCAGAAGCTCTCACCAGAGCTTTCTGTTGGAGTTTTCCTGCCAAAATACCCGTTTATGGTAATCATATCTCTTCGAACATCTGCATAGGGCTACGTGCCAAGAAACTGCGCACAACTTCCTTTGAACACTGTAAAAGTTGAGGAAAAATTTTGGAAAATCAGGGAGAGGAAAGGGAGAGACAACTGGTTACAGTGGCTGAACATCTCTACCCTTCTTCCCCTCACCTTTTCTCTGCTATCACATGCTGCCTGCCACCAGAGACTGAAACTCTGCAGACCTGGAGAGAACTGAGATCCACCATGCCACATGCATGAGTTATATCTTATCCTTCTACCCTTACCATAACTCTGAGGGCCGAAAGGTGCTGCTGAATCTGGACCCTGCACGGCCTGGGACATGGCTCAATGTGAGTGGCAAGGCACATATCCTGACTGCATTACAGAGAACTAAACTGCTAAGACCCCCTAGAGCTAAAGAAGATATCATTGAAAAGTGGCAGAGACAGAGAAAAAATAAAAGGCAGAAACTGCTTCTCCCCACCCCCCACCCCCCACCAGTTCAGTGGAAAGGTAGTTTTGGTCATATCTTTCCTATGCTTCATGAAGTAATCTTAGCTTTTTCCAACCTTTTCTTATTTTTTTCCTCTTTCTCTTTGTCTCTCTTATCAATTAATAAAATAAAAATAATGGTTTTTGGTGTCAACAGATAACTTGTGTGAGTTTTAATTTTGCTCAGGGGAATATTCGAATCTGAAGTTCTTTCTGCAACATTTAAGCAGACTGTAACACCTCCCTGTGAGTAGTGGTGTGCTTCAAGTAGATGTCCACAAAAGCCATCTCTTCTTCAAGGCTGGAAAAGATCCAGTTTTGCATCTCCTTCTCCCAGGGTGAGTGCTCCAACCCCTGACTAGCTGAGTGGCCCTGTGCTAAACCTCCCCTGGTTTATCAATGTCTTTCTTGCACAGGAGAATCCAAGACAAGACAGAGTACATAATGCTATCTAATGAGTGCCAAGTAGACTGAAATAAATATTACCCTTGATTACTGACTGTGTTCTGCTAATACAGCCCAGGATGCTGTTGCCCTATTTGGCTGCTAGGGAACACCACGGACTCATGTTAAACTCATTGTGGGCCAGAACCCCGAGGGCCATTTCTGAAGCACTGCTCTCCATTCAGGACCCTTGAAGAGAACTGTTTCTTCCTTGGTGGAGGTTTTTGCATCTGTCCTTGTGGAAGAGACCTTGAAGCTCATTCTTCCAGTCTGTGTGTGTCTCACTGAATGGCAGCCCTGATTTTCACAGAATCACAGAATGGGTAAGGTTGGAAGGGACCACAGTGGGTCATCTGGGCCAACCTCCCTGCTCAAGGATCATCCTAGAGCTCATTGCACAGAGTTGCGCCCAAGTGCATTAGCTGTCCCTCAATTCAGTGTCATCTGTAAACTTGATGTCATTATACTCCATCATCTCCTTCAGCTCATTGATAAAGCCACTAAACATGACACATCCCAGAACAGATCCCTGTGGTCCTCTACTTGTCACTGTCCTACAGTTAGAGTATGACCCATTAGTCACTGCCCTATGAGTCCCATCATTCCAAATGTACTCCAAAATCCATGTGCAGAAAGAACTAACTTTTTGTGTTATTGCAGGGTTTCTGGGTGACCTTTTCTGGTTCAGTTCCAAAAGTTTAGGTGAATAGGTAAACGTTAATCCATCCTGTGTTCCCCAAGGCAGACAGGAAATGACCAGAATCACACAATTACATAGACCTATCATGAAGCTGTTCCGCTGAAATGAGACTTGATTCTGAGTAGTTACTGGTCGTCTTGAGTAGTCTGTAGTAAAAGTCATCTCTTCATAGTGTCTTTAATTTGTGCTACTTATCTTAAGGTGGAATGTAGAAAACTACATTACACTCTGCTTTGAAAATAGTGTATGTTTGTAGGTGAACGATGTTTCAGATAAATGGTTCCACTCTGTAGTCACTGGCATACATTATGCTGTTCTCTTCAACTTTTGTTTGCCTTTAGGACTTCTGCTTGAGAATTCATATACTTCATAAGTCTTTATTCCAATCTTTATTCCAATACATTTTGTGAAGAAAACAAGAACACTTTCAATTTCAGCAAGTATGTTTTTAATTTATTGCAGTAATGGATCCATTCTCCGTTCTAATGATTATTGAAGAGTCTACTAACAAACATCCATCTGTTCTTTCTTGAGATGACTGAGTTCATAACAGCAATTCTATTTGAAATCAAGGCTTGTGTACCATATTTACCATTTTAATATTTAGTTCCACTTGTTGATGTAAGTTATGTAACTGAGGCAGGCAATCTATATATTCTTTGCATAATTATTTATGAACCCACTATGATGATCACATATTGCATGAACAAAGCCTGAATTTTGATTAAACTGTAGCAATTTGAGACATGATGCTCAACTGACTCCCATTTTTCAGCTATCCATAATACCAAAACCATAAAAGTCTTTTTGAAAATACATACATTGACTACTAATTTTCTACTTTCCAAATATTGTCAAGAGTTTTTAATTTTGATCTATGATTGATAATCCATTCAGTTTCTTGTTGGGAGTTGAAGGAAGCTCATTAGCTGTTCCGAAAGCAGTGCTCAGTATTATAGGGGATGACAACGTAGTGTTGGTGTAACTTTCTAATCCTTTAGCTATCTCTTGACTATCTTTATGTATGTACATAAATGCTACTTTCAGGAAGGAGAACAGAAGGGACTTATCTGTGTTCAAGTAAGATGGATTAATTCTGGGACATTAACATTGAGTAAGGAACACCTACATTAAGCATGATGAGAAAAAGACTACTAGGACAAAATGGAGAGCACACCTTAAGTAAGGAGACATCAGCCTAAAATGAAGGGAGATTAGAAATTATTTGTCTATCCATATGCACGCATAGAATATATAGGCTTTCAACAGCAGAAAACTTGAAGAAAAATTTAAGATAAATGACAGTGTTGACACTTGAACAACTACATTATTCCTGGGTAGTAATGCACATTATTTCTGGAAGTTTCAGGTGTTCCAATCAGAGTGGTAGATCAAACTCACGTTCAATAAGACAGAACTTCAAAACACAGCTTCCAATATTCATATGACATGGTTGTGTGTAAAGTTATAGCGTTGGACTGTTTGCTCTTTTGCATCCTTATGCTTGAAAGTTATAAAGTCAGGAATGTGAAAGGTAGAAAAGGAACGTTTATGATACCACTGAAAACATAATTCAGCTCCCTGAAGAGGGGAAAAGGAAGAAGGTTCTTTTATTTTCAAAAATAGTGTAATTGTGTATACAGATGAGATGTCCAAGTTAGGTTTTCTCAGGCAATAGTAAATCATCTGGCAGATAAGTTTTAAATTGCTATTAAAAAGGAAATACCTTTCTTTAAAGAACAATAGCTACTTGTTCCATGTTCTTGAACTTCTTCTCCAACCATGAGATAATGAAAGAAGAAAACCAATCAGCATATAAGAGGGGAGATGGGGACCAGCCTCTAAGTCTGAGAGTTGTTTGGGGAGGTTGGCATAGCTCAAATTTCTCTACTTCCACTTGCATCTTGCCTTCAGATGAAGTGGTTCTTGGAGGCAAAACTGGGCAAGTAATGAGGGCACCAAGCACCTTGTTAAAACAGTCGTGTTGTAGACTGTCAAGATTTTTTTCTGGTTTTGCATGTGAGGGAAAGGAAAATGATCACAGATATAGGTATCAGGAATATAATTGGAGAAAAGCATAGGCATTTTCTAAAACCTAGGAAGTTTCTTTCTCTCAGACAGTGAATGCAAATGGACTTTGAAAAAGTGTGCAAGTAGAAGGATAGCAGGCAACATATGTTTTGGAAAGTACTAACAGTTCCATTTCTAGAAAAAAATAATTAAAAGCTATTAATTGTATGCCACTGAATAACAAATTTTAGATAACTTTGCATTTGAGAATGATAATGGAATATGTCTTATATTTGATGGCAAAGATTTTCAAAGCTTCAAAAGGAACCTACATAATTTTCACTTCCTGGCAAGAAAGTTTGCTACTCAAATCCCCTGAAGGGAGTTCATTTTGATCTGACCTAAACTGGTTCATTTTGGACACTTTGTTAGTACATCTCCTTTTGCAAACTGCTTAATTTTATGCTTTAATGTTGTCAATGTATTGTTGTCCTATTTACTTCCTCCTTTTCTGGCTCTTTCTCTCCTTTTGATTTTATACCCCATACTACTCAGGGTAAGCTAGTTTTCTGGGCTGCGTTTACTCGGGGAGACTATCCACTGTGGGCCTTTTTTAAAATATGCATTACATTCTTGTTGACATGTGAGCTGATAAGTGTTGCTTAAGATCAAAGGTGTTTAATTTAGAAAAAAGTCTTGTAAGAGACACAATGCCCTTGGCTGTAGGTTAATGGTACTATCTAATCCTTGTCAGTGAAGGCAGTCCTAAGGGTTTGTAAGAGATGCAGCTGGCCAAGAATGAAGGCCACAACAAAAACGTGTGTGGAAATGCTTGAATGAGAAATAGTGATTTTGTCATGGGAAAAGAAACAAGATGTTTAGGATCAAATTGAATAAATCTTCCTTAGCATCCTGAGAGAGCTTCTAAGATGTTTTATTTAGAAAAATACAACAGGTCTGTTTTTTGGTTTTCAAGTGTAGAGAAAATTAATAACAGGAAATGCACTTCATTATTTAAGAATCTGGGTATAGGGTACATACGGTATATGAACTAAAATAATGGAGATGTATTTAGCTGTTTTATTGCCTTAATTGTTTAGATTATCTAGGGTTCAGAGTGGGTACTATGAATCCTGCGGCATAACATTTCTCATTGTTCCCCATGCAGAGTAATTGGACACGTAGTCCATTGCTGCAAACTATGGCTGTGGGTCACCTAAAAACGTGGGCCAACTCTGTCCCTGGAGTAATTCTGCTGAAACTAATACAATTAGCTGTCTGGTGAGCTTTTTCATTGTGTGTAGTCCATACAATTACTTCACTGGGTGATAAGGACTTAATTAACTGTCTTTGACTTTTCAGCTCAGTTTCTCTTTCACTTCCAATAGCTTTTCTGCTGATTGGTAGCATGTAAACATTGACCATGTATTGCTAAACTCTTTCTTGCATGGCATTCCTTTAAATAGCTAAAGCAGAAAAACGTATATCATTGCAACTAACACGACCTCTTTGTCCTTTTATTCCCTTTCTCACACAACCATTTTGGTACATTCTGTTCTCCAACAGAAAAGCGTGAGGCATGGGCATCTTCTTTAGCCTCGAGAGGAGAACAAGTAATACCCATTAACATCGAAGGGATTTCAACATATGGCTTGAGGTTTCCCCAGAGATACTATATGAATTTAATTGAGGTCATCATTAATTATGATCCTTTCCTTCGCCTGAAACCTTGAGTTAAAACAACAGGGCCTTTGAATGTCTGGTTTCTGCAAATGTATATATTTCAATTGTCTTTGAATTAATTAATTTTCATTTTCTCCCTGATGAAAAAGGTATGCTTTTGAGGGAATGGGACCTTTTAACCAGTAAAAATAAATACATATCATACTTCTGAGCTTGTATGAGGCCTGTGTGGCACCCTGGGTGGTTAGCAGTTAGACCGGTAACTGCAGTGATTTGAAACTTTACTGTTTCCAGTTGTCTGCTCTGACCTTCTGCCAGATACCACTATCCTGGCAGAAGAGGGAGAATGGGAGAATTGCCTGTGTTTCAACCATTCCAGGCTAAAGTTCAGCACTCCACGTTGCTCACGGGCACTGTTGGGCTGGGATGTGTCCTGGCGATGCTAAGGTGCAGTCACATCTTCTTTTGCCTCTGTCAGAGAGAGTTCAGAGTAGTGCAGCAGGGAAAAAGAACAGTAAAGAGCTCTGACAGAGTCCTTTGATGTACCTTTCCGATAGTAAAGAAAAAGGAGTGTTCTTGATTTGAGTCAGCCAATCTGAGCTAGCTAACTTGAGCGAGAACAGCAGAATAGATAAGAAAGATAAAAGTAGAAATGTTAATGGGAAAAAAAAAGTAGGTTGCCAGCTGAAATTAAAGACAAGCTGACCTTGTTTTCATTGCTCTTTTAGCAATTGCTAGTTTACTTGGGTTAATCAGAGATTGAGAACTACTTGGATTAAGACTGAGAAAGTTTTGTTTTAGTGTACACAATAATTTGAAGAGTTGAATTTGCTTAGGTAATGGTGCTAAATATGTTTTGTCTTTTGTATAAGAAAATCTGACTAAATTATGTAAGTGTCTCTTCAGGTAGAAAATGTATAATAGGAAAAAGGTCTTTAAAACAGTAGATAACGAAAAGATTATAGTAGAAAGTTGAAGCAAAACAATTCAAATTAAAGGAATAATCTTAAAGGAAGGGTATAACTAACTACTGGAACAAAGTGATGCAAGAGCTGGTAGATTTTCAGTTCTCATGTCTTCAGTCAAAGTTGGATGTTATACTTGGGTTTAGCTCAACAGAAGCTAGATGTTTTATTCAAATGAGAGTTAAAGACAAGATTTTTCATTAAAATACGTTAATTGGGTAAAATTTAAAAGCCTAATACATAGAGAAATTCACAGTAGATCATCTAATGGGTTATTCTGACATCAGCATCTATATGTGTATGAAACTACTCAGAAAATGGAGGAAAGCAATGATATAGAATTTACATATATAGTACTTACACTTTTATGAATAAACACCTCTGTTTGTGTTATGATAAGCCTCTCTGACATATGCAGCTGGTCTCTCTCTAATCTCATTTACACCCATTAAATGAACCTGATTTACCCTCTAGTGAAACCAGCGGAAAACCTGTTATTCCCTGCTGATTTTAACAAGCATCTCCCACACTATTGATGTTGTTGATATAATATTGCACATCAGATAGGCAGGGGGCATTTGGTATTAGTAGTTTTCGAGTAACACTTCCAGGAAGGTAATTTCAGTAAAAAGTTGAGAGTTTGTATGCCATGAAGAGAGACCAATCAATACTTACACTTGATGGCTGATACTTTCCTCTCACTGTTCAATATTTCCGAATTTTCAAAAGTCTCTGGCTTATCTGGGATTACACTTATCAGTAATGCCACCACCCCAGACAGTGTTTCATTTTCAGCTTTCCGGGTTGTTGGAGTGGAGGTTTTCTATTTCATTTTTACAAAAGGCATATTTCATCTGATTTCATCCACTGTACTGTATAGAGTGCTGTTACTGAACAGCAAGGTAAACCGTTGGCTCCTAGATGTGCTCTCTCATCTCCTACAGTGACATTCTTGCCATGAAGAAAACATCCCTCACTTCCCAGATTCTTCTAGTTTCAGTTCCAGAGTGTCACTGGTCGATACATCTCAGCTCTGCCTTGGATCCCAGCTGGTGAAAAGGCCGGATACTGAAGCCCTCACTTGACAGTAATCCTTGATGTACACTGTACGGCTGTAGGTACTGTACAGAACAGACTCAAACATGTAGTATGCTATTTTTTATTTACAAATAATAACAAGGCTTGGACATTGATTATTTCTAATGGAATATTTTGCTTCTTTCTCCTTGCTTCATTTTTAATTGGGTTAAGTGTGGCAATAAATCTGACACTTGTAATGACTTCTAACTGGTTTGTATCATGTTTTCTGGGCTAAAGTTCATGTAAACTTTAAGAAAGTTTGAGGCAAAATCTATTCTGACTCTACAAAAATTTCTCAAAATGCATCTCCTATTTTCTGAGACTCTCTTTTGAAAATCTGGTGTTCTAGTTTTTATAGTATGTTGCTTTGTCAACTTATTCTAAAGTTTATGAATTAGGGAATGAAAGACCACAATTATATCCAATTTCTCAGACAGCTATCAAGAGAAGCAGAAGTAAAATACCTATAAGCTAAAAAAAGCATGAGCCATGCATCCGGCCAAGATAGGACAGCAGTACAGATAAACCTTGCTGTGATCACAGACGTTGGGTTCCCTGGCAGGTGAACTCTGGTCAATGAATCTGTGGAATAAAGCATGCCGTGGGGTTTGTACCTGTTTCTGTTTCTGTTCAAGCTACAAATAAAATCTTGTCTGACTGGAGTCTACCTTTCTAACTTGGTCCAAAACTTTTTTCCTTCACTTAGCTTTGTGTTTGAAAGAAAAAAGGAGAAGGGTATTCCTAATGGCACATTTTTAAAAGAAGTTAATTAAATTAGGAAGGAATTGTACTCTCATTGAACAAAGACATTCTATTTCTGAATCAACAACTAAGTGGAGAGACATCAGGTAAATATTTCAACCTTCTTTTCTTCAATATACCTGTAATGTAAAGCATGATAATTCTTTAGAACGACAGTTATTTTTAAGGACCTTTTTCGAAAGCACTTTTATATGATTATGTTTTCTTGTCCTTAGTGGGCATATTGCAGATAAAAATAGTTGAGTGTGAGTTACCTAATCTAAAAGAGATGGATCTAAATGGGGCCAGTGGATGATGGTAGCTTTCGGTTTTTGTCATTAGTGAATATTCAGAAAGCTCGTACAGCAAATGAAAACTGTAGTTTTGCTACTAGTTGCCCAATAGGAAGTGTATGAAAATACTGCGTCCTTTTGTATGGCCACAGCACAGGTTTCAAGAGCAAATCCTTTTTTTCCTCCTTGGATAGAGTCAAGCAGGAACTGACTTGTGTATTCACATGTTCATATTACCATATATCACGGTACACATCACCATGTAATTTAGTAATTAACACCTTTTTTTTAGACAAAAATAGCGATGTTTCCTGACCAAAGCTGTTTCTTTTGAGCAACTTCAAGGACAGTCTTGTACTGGTTTAGCAGGATTTCCCTATGTCTATTTTGTAAAACTAATAAAGCCTTTTCACAAATGATAGTAGTCTGCAACTCTGATAAGTGAACCCTCCAAAAGAATAAATTGCATCTTTTTAAAGAAGTAAATGCAGGGATGTTATGTCATTTGAGTGCCTGCTTTCCAATATTTTGCTGTTTCTGCACTCAGTTTTAAAACTAAGGATTATTTTTTTCTCAAAGAAACAACAGCCTTTGAAGTGACTGGTTTTGTAACAGAACAACACAAAGCGTCTTTTAGATAGTGCTAATTTTTCTGATTTACTGGTGTTGTTGAGATCTGCTGCTAATAATTAGTTACTGACTTAACTGATTTGTAGCTGATGTGCTCAGTCTTCACGAATTTCACTCAAAATGAGAACTATAATACCGGAAAAAATAAGTTTCAGGTTATTTTAACAATTGGTTATGGTGAGCAAAATGGTTTAAACTGTCTGTTCTTGGTTCCTCATGCACTGCAGTCTCAGAGTAGTACCTAATGAATAGATGTGAAAACACACTGTACTTGTTATATGAGTGAGTCTGGACAGGCTGCCAAAAAATTTTGGCAGAAAAAGCTCTTAGTCTTTCATATAGGTCAAAAGTCAATTCTATTGAACAGTGTAACACATTGCAAAAAGCTGCTGTCCTTTAAAATTTCTCTTGAATGGTCTTGTTGCCTTAGACATTTTAATGGTCTGAATAAGTGAGTAATGGCATAATAATTAATTACCTCTTATGTAAGGTATTTCAGCCAGAGATTTCAAAGTCATGGTTATGTCAGAACCCAAGTACATTAAACCCCAGTGTGGATTCTTTCTTTGAAACATAAAGTAGCCTGAAATTACCAAGGCTTAAACTAAGAAGGATTGAACTGTAGAGAATCAAGGCCACTTTATTTCTCTATGAGAGCTCTGGGAGAAGGATGTAATGCATTTTAGCTTGTGCTCTTTTACTGCATACCTGCAGTGAACATATTTTAGCACTTCTGAATGCCTTGTGGGACAAAGAAGCAGAATAGTATCTCAAAGTAGGGAGCTTCTTTTTTATCTGCAGATAATTCTGTTACAAATTGTTGAACATAAGGAGTTCACATTCACTTTTAGTAGATTTTCTTTTTTACACTCTGATAAAGAGGTTCTATGATTTAAAAGCCACCAATTTCAATTTTCTAACAGCAGTAGGCTCACATGGCTTGATCATGACAGATTAATTTAAACAGTTATTAATATTTTTGTAGAATCATTAGCAATGTAATATTAATAAGCAAATATCAAAATATCATATTAGTGAGGGAGTGAAACAGAGTGGGATACACAGTATATGAAATCAGAAGTTTCTGGTAAAGTCAAAAAGGTGGGGGTTTTTGTCACTTCAGTAGTGTTTCATTTTGTTCAGATTAATAAACTAAAAGGAGCTAAGATTCCTAATTAAAATAAATAAATAAAGTACTGGAGAAAGACCATCTAACCACTAATGGTAAGTGTAAACATCAAAACAACGCTTTAAGCACCGTAATTAGAGGATGCATAAATCCATCAAAACTAGGCAAAAATTCATATATCATCTGCATATCTTATTTCTACTTCCATTTTTCCTCCTGAGAGAAAAAATTAGTCAAGATGAGTCAAGAAACTGAACAGTGGCACATTCTTCAGTCTTCTCAGAAGACTGAGTTTACCATCAAGAAATTGCTATAACAGTCTAAAAGGTTTATCATCTCCAGAACAGAAGAATCTCTGAATGCTTGTGGTGGGTTGACCCTGGCTTGATGTGAGGTGTCCACCAAAGCTGCTCTGTCATTTCCCTCCTCAGCACGACAGAGGAAAGAAAATACAGTAAAAGGCATGTGGGTTGGACAAGGAGAGATCACTCACCAATTACTGTCACAGGCAAAACATATCTGACTCAAGGAAATTAGTTTAATTTATTACCAATTAAATCAGAGTAGGATAATGAGAAATAATCCCAAATCTTGAAAATGTCTTCCTCCCACCCCTCTCTTCTTCCTGGGCTTATTTTTTCTCATGAGTTCTCTGCCTGTTCACCCATCCAGCAGCGCAGGGGGTCAGGGAATTGGGATGCTGGTCAGTTCATCACACATTGTCTTTGCTGCTCCTTCCTCCTCAGCAGGAAGATTCTTCACGTTCTTACCCTGCTCAAGTAGGGAGTCCCTCCCATGGGAAACAGTCCGCCACGAATTTCTCCCATAGGCTGCAGTTCTTAATTAATTGCTCCAGTGTGGATTCCTTCCATGGGTTCACAAATCCTGTCACTAAACCTGTTCCAGAATGGGCTCTTCTTTCCACGAGTCCACAAGTCCTGCTGGGAGCCTGCTTTCCATGGGGTCATAGCCTCCTTTGGGCATCTACCTGTTCTGGCACTGGGTTCCTCCATGGATGGCAGGTGGATCTCTGCTCCACCATGGACCTTCATGGGCTGCTGGGGCACAGCCTGCCACACCATAGGCTGCAGGGGAATCTCTGCTCCAGTGCCTGGAACAACTCTTTCCCCTCTGTGAGGCAGTGGATTATTATGTTAGTTATTGGCTTGGGCCAACTCAAGTGTGTGTGTGAGGGGGGAAGGGACAGGTTGAATCTCACAAAGGTGGAGTGGTGCTCTGCTCCATACCCCAGCCCATTGGACCCTACTTGGGTAGCCCCAGAGCAGCTGTCAGTCACTAGACACTGGGAGCACTGTCCCCCACCACACCCCCTGGAGCCCTAACCCAGCCTCAGAATGGCCGGCTGGGAGCCAGCCTGCCTCAGAACCCCAACCTACCCCCAGAGTGGCCAGTGGGCCAGAAGTCCTGCTGGGGGGGAGGGAGGAGGGAGGCCACAGGGGGCCAGAGTAGATAAAACCAAAGGCATGGTCTCCACCTTGTTGCAGCCCTGCCATTTCCTGGAATCCCTGTGCTTGATCTATGCTGGATCTGGGGTGGAAGCTGTAATTCTCTTTTTCTCCCTCTTTCTTTACTTCCTCTCCTAATCTCCTTTCTTGCTATTTGAGTAACTTAAAGCCAGATGGATTGGATTTTGCTAAGTTGAATGGGTTAGCAGGTGCTAAGTCAATGCTTTGTGAAGTGTTTTATTTTGGTTGAAAGTTTTGCCAAGTTCCCTTATTTTCTAAAGTTTGCTGGTAAAAGTGTGTTGTTTGACCTCCTGAGAAATGTGTGTACAGTCTTCTCTCATGCTCTCTTTCAAGGTATATAAAGAACTGAAGGCCCTTTTGATAAATTTGGTGGGTGAATATTTGGAGCTTCGTATACTTTTAATGTAAAACCCCTTCAACGAGCTTGTAGGGTGATCTTGGGGTCTCACATCTTCCTTCTGCATTGACCTTCGTATCTGCAGAGTTTCGCTCACATATTTTAACTCCTCTCTCTGGCCTCTGTTGTGCAAGTTTTTTTCCTACCCCCTTGTCAACTATGTTATCCCAGAGGTGCTACCTTTGTTGCTGATGGGCTTGGCCTTGGCCAGCAGTGGGTCTTGGAGACATCTGGCAGTGACTCCATCAGACATAGGGGAAGCTTCTGACGGCTTCTCTCAGAAATCAGCCCTGTAGCATCCTCTCTACCAAAACCTTACCATGCAAATCCAACAGAATGCCAAACATGCCTTCTCTAAGGGAAGAATATTTTTGAAGAAAAGACATGTTGTTTATGTGAATATGTGGTTATCCAAGCTTTCCCCACCTACTGCTGAAGGACACAGCTTATTTCAGCTTTCTCTGTGACAATTGTCCCCAGTTACTGCCAGTTTTCTTGTCAGCATTTATGATACTGTGATGATTTTAAAAGACTCACACTATATGTAGTATTATGTTTCTCTCTGTTTTACTTAGAGAGACACAATTGTCATATTTGCAGGGAGGCTTTTAAACTTACATGTGAAATGTCTGGCTTCCTAAAGCAGATTATTTATCTTTCTTTCTTGCTAAACCAGCAGAATAACATTAAATCTTGAAGTTTTCATGAAAGCAAAGCCTAGACATAACTTAAGCATTTCCAAGTACGCAGATGACTAAAACATGATAGTCCCATTTAAGGTTGCTGGGCTATATCTTATTTTAAAGAATAAGAAGTCTATCTCTTCTGATTTTTTTTCCACACTAAAATGACTTAATTTCACATGCTAAATATCTAGAGATCCCATTAACCTTAACTATAGATATTGTTTGGAACACCATTTTTGCCAAAGTCTCCTCAAGAAATGGAAATCCTGCATTTGAAGACAGTTAAGCATGCTTTTTCCTAGCTTCCAATGTGCACAGAGTGCAGAGCTATGAGAATTTGTGGCAAGTGAATTTGGAAGTGCTTCTAAAAGAATTACCAAAAAAGGTTTCAGATAGGATAGCCTTTCACTGCCCTATGTGAAGTCTGCAGTACTGAAAAGATGCTGAAAGGATGGGAAAGAAAATCGTATTAATTTGTGTAGTCCCAAATGAAAACCTTTCACCTGAAGACTTTATAGACAACAGTATGAACAATTTAAAACTACTTATTTTTCCAGTGTTTGCATGACTGAATATTTGCTGTTTAAGAGCAAAAATCAGTATTATTTGTGAGATGTGTTCACATTCGCTTTAATTTCCTAGTTAAGAAAACGCCAGCAGCCTCCTGTGAATACTGTATGTGTATGAATACTTGACTTCATCTCTCTCTTTCCTCTTTCTAAGTGCTAGTAAGGTCATGGTTGTTCCAGGACTCATCTTTCCTGACTTATACACCAAGAGATAGGAGTGGACAGAGGAGATAGGGAGGCAGTTGTGGTAACATCCTTTTTTACTCTAATTATATTCAGAATTATGCTATAAAACTTATTGCAAGAACAAAATTCATACTCAAAATAGCCTTTCTTCTGTAGCTACTGCTAAATTATATTTGTGTGAAGTAGAGCACAAAGACAATGCTTTATCAAAAGGACATATAATTAAACATCAGTGTTATTTTGTCTCTGTCAATCTGTGAGTCATGAACAAAACTTTTCCACCACGCAGTACAAAGCTGTTTTCAGCCTTTTTGAGAAACCCAAGATTGATGGTTTTGTTCCTGTCTTAGAACATGAAAACACCAGGATAGATTATTGTTTAGGTTACAAAGAAGAAAAAAAACACAAGCTACTCTTAGATTTAGACTTGTTTTTTCTTTAATTCTTCCTTTTACAAATGTGATGCAGCAATTAAATAATAAGTATCTGCTTCGGGAAGTTCTGCTTAATTACTGAAGAAGCACAACAGGATCATCATCAGCCATTTTCCCACAATATTCTGATAATCTCAGAAGGCTTTGGCAAATAATCTTTGATATATTATATTGAGTAAAAATTTTGGTGTTTACAAAACAATTAGGTATCTAAAATCTTTTCTATGGTTGATATTGACTGCTAGTACCATGTTTTATTACTCTTGTGGAAGAACATCAAGTTCCTTTTGATCCTTATGTTCAAAGCTCTCTAAGCTTTACCTTTATGCTCCAAGATCTTCAGGCTTGAAGACCACATATAACAGGTAAGATTATCAATAAAATAAAGCCTAAAATAATTTTGACAAATTCAGGATAGAGGGCCTTCTTACAAGTTGTTTCTTGTTCAGTCTACTTCCAGTGGATCAACAAGTACACTCCTCATTGCCTTTACAGTGAAAAAGAATACTTTTTTTCTCACCTTGGCTTTCCAAAAGCAGCATTGTCAAAGCACAGTAACGAAGAGTAAATAAAAAGCTGTTTAGAGAATGACATGAGAAATGCGCAGGCTTCTTTTTGCGTTCACTTTAATTGAAGTGTTGCAACCTTGAATACTGCAATGGTGAACATGCTATGAAACACAGATATTAGGTTTCCAGCAAATCGGGCATCATTCTAAGCACTGAATTTTTAGCCTTCCTTCTGGACTGAGCAACAAAAGCATCTGTTAGTGTGAACAATAATAATTTTTGTTTTACCAAGACTAAAGATAGGGGCCTGCTTAGGCTAAATCAGTACCCGAACCAAGTTGTCATGTGCTTGCAACACATCAGTCAAAAGCTTTTTGTGGTTTGTGAAAGAAGTGTTTTTTGTTATTCTTATGAACCAAGTCATTGTTATTCCTCTTCTGTAATTCTTCATTTGTATGGATTTCAGAAATCCCAAAATGATATATGTAAGGCTGGTCTTGCGATTTTGGTTAGCTCTGGTAGGAAGCAGTAAAAAACTGATGTAGAGAAAGGATTCCATTACTTTGAGTCCAAATTAAAGAACTCTGGTGAAATATTAACACATCTACTCATGCAGGGTACTTACTAGACACTTCAGTCCGTCCTGGTCATTGCAGGCTATCACCTTTAAAAGGACATAGACATGTGTCTGATCATGAAATTATTTGACTAAGAATAAAATAGGAAAATAAAAACGGAAGAGCTATTGATTAAGTGAGCAGGGTTTGAGAAAAGTTTTACACTACTTAGACACCTCTTCACAGAGGAATTTGAAGGAAAATTAGTCACTGGGTCTTCTCTGGAGGAGGAAAAATAAAAATCCATGAAGGAGATCATCTGAGTGGAGGCATGTGAGGAGTTCTGCAGGCAAGGACAACAAAGAAATTTTTAAAACTCTCAGACACAGGGCAGTATAGTTTACCCAGTAAAACCTTTTGAAAACTTGAGGAGAAAATATTAAGTGAAGTTATTAAGTTTGTAGACTTGTAGGAGAGGAGTACTAATTTGAGAGTTGAAAGAGATGATTTCTAATTCCCATCAACCTGTGATCAAAATAGGAACAGTTCTCTTGTAAGATGTGTTTGTGGCTGTCAAACAAACCCAACTGGAGGTGATGATAACGTGTAGTAACATCTATTTGGAGTATTGTTGTCCTCTTACACTGTTTATTCAGACCAAACTGTTTCTGCAGCTGTTTGTACTTAATAGTTAACCTTAGTTGCTGTCCTTTTGTGTAGAATGGATCTAAGGTAGCTGGCATACTAAATTCATCAAAGAATGGCACAATGCTTTATTTTCTTGAATTCCTCTGAAACGTCTTTATTTTCTTGAAAAACTTTCTTGAAAAAACTTTCTTGAACAATAAAACAATAAGTAGTATCTTGCTTAATCAGAAAAAACTCACATAAAAACCAGTAGAGTGTAGGGGAGCTATTGCTATCTGGTACTCAAAGAAGTAATAGGTAAGTTTAGAAATGGTCACACCCAAAATGAGCAAATTCTGATTGCTGTAAAACAATTTTTGTTGGAAAGGTAGTGTTTGAAGTTGAAAATTATGAACAGCTCAAACTAGACTACTGTACCAGCTGAAATGAAGGCTAAGATACTTCAAAGGTGTCTTGCATTTAAACTTCACCAAAAATAAAAATACCCAGAAGAAAGCAGTTAGGCTGTATGACCTGTACATCAGGCATACCTTGTGAACTTAAGGGTTTTTTCTACAAGACCTGCACATAATTTTCTTTTCCTTTGACTTAACTTGTCCATCTCTGTCAAAGATGTCTACCCATTTGACATAACCTTGCCTCTGATGTATCGGAGGAGCCAACAATGCAACAGATGATGAGAGTTTCAGCACATTCCATTACTGCATATCACATTAAAACTCAAGAAGCTCTTGAGAAACTGCTGAAACACATTCTTGTCCATGCTGGATTAGAGAGCATATGCAGTTTCCTGGCATTGCTCACTCATTCAAAAGAGCAACATCATTTTCCACTGGCAACAGACTAGGTACCTTTTGCTAATATATTATTATTAGTTTGTTCATGCAAATCAAATGCTTCAAAATAACTGTTATTTTTAGAAAAACTCCTGAGCATTTTATGAAATAGAACCAAATAGACAAATAAAAAAATGATAGTGATTTATGTGAATTTATTTGGACAAAAGAAGTAGTAACATGAATTAATATCTTTTTTTTTAAAAGTATTTGAAAAAAATTCAACTAGTCTCCCATTTATCATATCCCATTATTTCTCAGTTTTGTGAAGTTTGTACTCTATGTCTTTAGTAAAGAGAATTGATGTTACAAATTTTGATGTTACATTGATGTTACAAAATTTCTAGAGCACTTCTATGTCAGATCAAAAAGGGGGAAGAATAAGAAATAATTCTTGTGAAATTTCCAGCTCAATTTTCAAGCCTCACTGTTTTCATATATTTAGATGAACACTTGGAATTTCAAGTGCCTAGATGGACTATAGTTCTGAACCTTTCCGCATCTCATTTTCACCAGTATTTGCCCCATAAACCATGTTTAAAACATGTTTCAATCTTGTAAAAAATATGGAAAACTATTAATTTTTTTCCAGCCTTAAAAAGATAGCTTCAACCCCAATAAATAGGTATGAGATTGAAAAGATCTAATATTTCAGGTGGGAGTTATATAAGGAAGAAGAAATATCTTGCAGAGGTGCATTGCATAAAGAATAAATACATGCTTAAGCAAACAAATAAAGCTAACTTTAATGTTTATGAAGAGCATCCAAATAATAATGGAAAAAATGATATTTTTATAGATGCAAGTTTGCCATTTTATTCACACAACATAACAATTCCATGTCATCAGCTCTTCATATCTATGAATACCACATTTACACTTTATAGATAAAACACTTATGCACCATTCACTAGGGAATTAGTCCTTATTTACAGAAAAGCTCTTTATAAAACAACAAGAATTATGCATAGAATTTCTTTACTACCCAGTCTAATTTTAGCAAGGCCTATTGCTAGTTCCTGGCATTCCTGCACATTCTGGCAGGGTCTATTATAGTATCCTAAGTTTTGAAATTTTCTACCAGACACATATTTCCCATTTAAGTAGAGATGGTGCAAAAATCATATTCTGTCATTCTTTGCTTCATGACCTTATGCATCTTTCTTACCTTCTGGTTTTTTTTGGCTTAACCCAGGCAGGATTTATTTGCTTACTTTTTATTACCACCAGGGTGCCCTAAATGTCTCAAAATATTTTGGAGATCAGGTCCTCATTGCCTTCACACTACCACTATGGATTTTGATGAAGGAGCTCTGGAGTCTCAGAGAAGATGACTTCAGTGAATGGAAGGAGGTCCTTACATCACTGCAGTACAAATAATAATCGTAGCTCAAAAAATGAAATGGAAGTTGTCTGCAGCTGAAATAGCAGTTGTGCCTCTCTCTTATTTACAAGGAATACTTTCATCCCGTGTACTTCACGAAATAAGATTTTAGTAATCCACATGTTCTATATGGAACATTACCATGTAATCCACATTTGTGATCTGCTCTATATTTCATATGTCATAGATAGCTTTACCGTTCCCTATAAATCAGTGAAACTGCAAATAGGGTGGAAGAAAAATGGCTAGCTTGTCTAATTACAGAACACTAGGAAGATCAGAATGGAGTAACTCTTTAAATGAAAGGACATAATGTTTAAACCCTGATTGTAACAAGGTAGCATTTGCCCTTTCCTCATGGCAATCATTGTAAGAGGGATGAGAAATTGCAAAAGCATTATCCATCATCATTAAAATGTGCAAATTTCTATATACTTCCTGTGAGTGCAGTATTCATGTATACTTACAATTCATTACAACAGCCATTTTCCAACGTTTGAATACCAAGTCGAGTAAAGATGTAACATTTTAATATGCCAAGAAGATGAACATTAAAGAACAACTTTAAGGACATACATTTTCTTATTTTCCTATTCAAAATCTGATTTTCCCAAGAACTATATGAGAATGCTCTGTTGTTTTGTAGAAGATTTGCTGTTACAGAACTGTATGTGAAACTATAATACTGTAATGTATAATGCTTAGATTGTGATAAAACAAAGAGAAGCAGTTTGAAATAGGCTATTGTAACGTGGCGATCTTTATATGATAAAGAATCACGTACACTCTTCTGAGGTGGTAATCAAAGAGGCTTTATTTGAATTCTGTGCTTCCTTATATACCCGGATACCGTGTGACCTTCTTAACCAATGGGGCTGCCTGTCCCTGCGCATGTCCCCTGATTTCTCTGCCCCTGGGACACACCTCCTACAGACTATTAACCATGCTTAGGAATTGCTTGTAGATAGAAGTGGCGACTTGAAAAAATGGGAGACTGTTCTTGGCAAAACCTCCAGGGTAACCCCCAGGTTAGAGCTTCTGACGCTACCTTCCCTCTGGTGCAGGAGAGTTTGTTTTTTCATTGCAGAAAATCAAATGATCACTTGAATTCCATGGGAAGTCTCAACAAAGATTCCACTTTTTTGTAGTCTCAGGATAGCACTTCCTCAGAATGCTTTTTGGTCTATTCACAAACCTCTGCTCTGTATTTATGAAAAGAAAAAAAAAAGTCAGGTGTGGCTGCTCTGGCTGGCTTCTTCTGTGTATGCAACTGTCTAAGAGCAAGGGTTCAGGTGGAAATGGTACTGTTTAAGTGGGAGGGTGCTTAAGAAATCCTACAATGTGCATGTTAAAAAATATTTCTGGAGGCCTATGGTCTAAGCACATGACAAATATTAATAAAGATGGGAGAAATAAAGAGTGGCAGAGGGAACATATAAGATGAATCTGTAGTGTCATTTTCCTATCTTACAGGTTAATGGCAATCTTAGCTTCTTATTTCTGGTAAAGGTCTAGTTTATTAGCTCATAACTGCAACAGAACAAACAGCTTAAACTCTCCCTCTGTGGTTCCAGTTTGTCCCATCTGTTCAATTGGCTATTGCTTTTTCTAAATGGATTCTCTGCAGTATTATAGTTCATAGTTATTTGAAGCAAATGAAAGACATTATGAAAATGGCAAAACAATGAACATCTCTCTTGGCTAAAACAGAGTTTTAGTCTTTCCTACATGATATGAAGAAAACTTGCTTTACTTTATTCTTCTTTGATGCATTAAGCTTTGGTGTGGTAGTAGGAATTAAAATTTGAAAATAAAGAATAGAAAAAAAAGGATCTGTTCTGCAGTCTGAGTTACGGATGATTTGGTGAAAAATTTAAAATTTATAAAGTGTTCTTATGACATTGTTTGGATATTTATTTCTGAAAATGCCTCCCTCAGAGTACTCTTTCTTCATGTTGTCAGATGATGTTAAAATATTGGGGGCTTATAAGTAGTTCCACAGAAATAGTGGGTTTTTTTCTGTGTGAAATAAAATTTCATCGTGATAATTCTATAATTTTGTAATTGTGTAAAACGTATCTCATTAAGATACATTTTATTGAAGAGTGAAGTGTAGAGAGTCGTGTTTCTATGTGATTTTTTCATTATAGTAAAATTTAGCTTATGGTTGTGACACTGTGTGTGGGATTGTCAACAGGAAGTACCTAGTATTTGATCTGTGCTACATGTCCAGAGTTAATCCATTGGTCAGACACTTCCTTTCATATAGGCTAAACAAAGTTGAATTATTTCATATTTGCCATAAGCTAGAATAAGGCAGCTGAGTTGTGACGGTTCCTTAAGTTTGTTTGGTCCTGTGAGACTTCAGGACATGCTAACGTGATCACTAAGATGTATGGTAGTGATTTGTTATGTCAATGATGTCAGACCCTGTGTGAGTTCCCAGGTCTCCAAGACAAAATGATGTGGAAGAAAGAGCAGAAAACAGTGCAAAGAAAACTTCTGTGAGATAAGAAGGCAGAACAATAAATCTTGAGATTTATAGTTGGGATAATGTCACCTGCACAGTCTACAAAGTCTACCTGTTTGCATTTAATGCCTTGCAAGTACTGAGCAATTGTGATGATTATAACTACTTAGCAGTTTTTCACCACAAGCTATAACTAGCTGTCCAGACAAAGGTGAAAAAAAGTTCATACAAATATATTTTGATATGATATGATGACATATAATTTCATTAAAAACCTCTTTTTTTTTTTTTTTTGTTAGGAATCTTTTATGGAAAAAAAAACAACAGTGCAAAAAACCACGTACCTACCATGGTACTCAGCGAAGTGAAGTAGAATAAGTATCGAGTTGTAATTGACTGGTAGGTGAAAATATTAACTGAAATGGCAGAAAATCAGCAGTCTGCCATAGCAGTATACTCTAGCAAATGAGTTACACACTTTAATTTGCTCTATGGCAATGTATTATTAATTGGTAATTTATAATAAATGCATGCTATCAAATTTATATCAGCTATATAAATGTAATTATGTTTTCATAGTATGCACTGTTATGAGTTTAAGTTTTGTGGTTTTCTCTCTGTACTTGTCTCTATCGGATAAGCTCTTTGATGTACAGTACCTGGTTTGATATGTACTCCTCTGATAATAAATTAGTGATTACTTATTTATGGTTTGATCACTAAGCATAGAGAATGTCTAAGCTAAAAGTCTTCATGCAGATTCAAATAAGAATCTATACAGAGAATTCCAGGAAATAAATTAACTGAGTTCAGGTTCTCTCTTGCTTTCACTCCTGTTGTAATGATCAAGGGTTTTCTTGAGAGCGTTGAAGAAATATGTCTTAAGAAAAAAAATGAATGGGAAAGGGGTTGACCCTACTGTTGTCTTCCTCTTTTTTTTTTTTTTAAGATTTGGACAGATGAAAGCTTGGTAGAATTTCTTGGGCTTGATAGAACAGCTAAGAAATTTAAATTTAGAAGTTTAAATTTCACATGGTAGAAGACATCTTCAGTGTTTGCGTTTGTGGTGGTTTAACACCAACTGGAAATTAAACTCCAAATAAATCACTCTCCTTCCTCCAACCCTTCCAGTAAGAGAGGAACAAAAGCAGAAACTATAGGCTGAGATCACAATTTACTGAAAGCAAAAAGCAATGGAATAAGAAACGCACAGTAATAACAACAATATTAATAACAAAAGTGTACAAAAAGAGAAGGTGTTTTATCCACCTCAACTTAGTTCCATGTGGCTGCTGGGACAAAGACCAAATGGCAGCTGTTGCTGCAGGCTGCATCACATGGCTGCCAAGACTTTAAAGACAAGATTGTGGGGGGCTCCCACAGACTAGTGTTTTCCACCGTCTCAAGCCTTGGACAACGAAAACCAATGACAGACAAGCCCCCTGAAAGCTAGGTTGTCTGAGTTGCACCATGCTGATGCTCTGCTCTGCTCCGCTGGGCTCAGTTCTGCACAGGTGCCTCTGTTGCTGCTTCTACCCCTCCACTGCAGGTTGATCCCATGCGGTGCTGCTGCTTTTCTCTCTCTGCTGTGCTCTGCTTGATGGGCGCAGCTGGGCTTGGCTGGACTCCCTTCATCTTGGCTGGACTGGGAGTTGCCCCTGCTGCTCCATCCCCGTGGCACCCTCCCTGTCAGTGCTGTCATTCAGCACTATGTCGATTCCACATTTCAACGCTTTTCTTTCAGCCCTGTGTCCTGTAGCCATGTCTCAGAGAAACGAGAGGGGATGGATGGCAGCAGCAAAGGAGGGAGTCCACAGGGCTGATGCTGACAGCTTTCCCACTGGAGAGAGCGAGGCAAAAAAGGGTGCACTTCTGTGGTGTGCTTACCTTTTCTTCCTGAATCCATGTCCCCACTGATGACATGGGTGGTATAGAATAACAAACTGGCTTGGCTCATGTGGAGCTAAGCTCTGCCCCTTCAGAGTAAACAGGACATTATCCACCCCTTATTCTATACCATCTACATCATGCCTCGATCTTTCACCTTACAAATACATACGTATACTTATTTATATAAATATAACTATACACAAGCATAGATGTTATTTCGGTAGTCAATGGCTTTTCCCCCCCAAGATGTCTGTTGAGTTCATTTAGTCCATGTGATTTTCTTATGAAAAAAAGTAAGTTCTGTCTGTGCAGTTTGGGCACCACAATATAGGAAGGGTATAAAGTTATTAGAGACCATCCAAAGGAGCACAATGGAGATGGTGAAGGTTCTAGAGGGGAGGTCGTATGAGGAGTGGCTGAGGTCACTTGTTCTGTTCAGCCTGGAGAAGAGGAGACTGAGGGGAGACCTCATCACAGTCTACAGCTTCCTCATGAGGGCAAGTGGAGAGGCAGGCACCAGTTTTTACTCTCTGGTGATCAGTGATAGGACCGAAGGCCTGAAGCTGTGTCAGGGGACATTTAGGTTGGATATTAGGAAAAGCTTCTTAACCCAAAGGGTGGATGGGCACAGGAACAGGCTCCCTAGGGAAATGGTCACAGCACCAATCCTGACAGAGTACAAGAATACAATTCAAGAATTGGCTGGACAATACTCTCAGGCACATGATGGGATTCTTGGGGGTGTTCTGTGCAGGGCCAGGAGGTGGACTCGATGATCCTGTAGGTCCCTTCCAACTCAGTATATGATACTAAAACATTCATTTATGTCTTTGTGTGTACACATGCATGCATTTGTACAGACACTATTAATCACCATTCTGTACCTACTCTTACTGCAGATTATGCTTTAATCTGGCCTACAATCATCTGTTTGAAATAGGTGTATCACATCTTTAAATGAAATTCATTTTGCCTATATTCTTTTTATGTAAAGAAATTGTATAGAATTGTTAATTCTCTTGCCCTTCGTTTCTTCAAATCTGAAAATGAAATGAGAATGGCAAACCATTCCTATGAATTACAGATCTAGTGCATGTAACATAGGAGTGTCCCAGATATTAATTATTTCTTAACTTCTAAAATTATGTATTGCAAGCATTGCTGCTTCTATTTAGATTTACAGTTTTCAATACACTGATATACCCATGACAGCTCTGAGATCTATATGACCTTTAAATTTTCAGTAGAGATATTAAATCAGATTTTCAAAAATGATGCCAAACAATGTTCTCCTTCCCTTTCCTTGCCCATTTTCTTGAACTTATCAGCTGTGCTTTGTATCTTTAAGGAGTCATGGAAACCAAGACCAGAGGAAAAAGAGTGGTCTTTAAGAAGCTGTAGACAACAAAAAGATAGAATATGAGGACCTTGGGAATATTAGAGAGATTTTGCCAGTCAAGAAGTTCGACGGAGATGCTTATAGCCCTATCCCAAGCTAAGATGTTCAGTTCTGATGCACTTAGCAATTTTTTTCCACTGCTGCCATTTTTGTATCCTTGCATACTCAGACTGTGGTACTGTGGGAGCTTGGGATGCCTTTGGAGTAGAAATATCTGATATTTCCAACCAAATCCCTGATATGCAGGGAACTAACTTTCTGCTGGTCTTCTGTCAAACAAACTGAAGACATCAAGATAATTGAGTGCAAGGAAACATTAAAAAAAAAAAAAAGAAAAAAAAAGGGAAGGAAAGGTAAGAGCATGGGAGAACCCCATGCCTATCACCCAAACAAGGGAACCAAGAACATTGAAAGGGGAATAAAGTTAAGAAAATATTGTCTAAGAACTACAAACCATGTTTGTGCAGTTCTTAGATGTCTAATATAATGAATTTCTTTTTTTGGTTTTTTTTTTTTGTTGTTCTGTTTGTTTTATGTGTGTGGTATTTCCCATTTTTATGGAAACTATATCATAAATCCACAAAGAAGGTTAGGGAAGTTGCTCATTCCCTTGTACACAGACACAGAATTTATAAGGAAGCACACAGGACCAGATTTTTTGCTAAGGAGCTGATTGCTGACTGACAGGAGCATGTAAGAGAAGTAGGATTGTGCTGCGTTTACTTCATGCTCCTCGCCTGCATGTGTGCTGTTGGCCGTTGATAAGCAGAAGACTGGGTTAGTTGGGTCCTTCATGTGAGACAGTGTGGCTCTTCCTATGTTATTGAGCAATATATTCCCTGTGCTTTCACAAAAACTGGCATTTTTTCCCAGAATAATAAAATGTGATTTTTAAAGATTGTGAAGAGTAATCTGTAAAAGAAAGTATTATAAAAATGCAAAAATATAATCTGAATTTATATGATCCTTATTCTAGTTCAAAATGTACCATTTTGGTCTGTGTGGAGAAGGATTAAGCAACTGTGATGTACCTATTGATGATACAAAAAAGAAAAATTATTGAGAGAGATTTCACATGGCATAGCAGCAGTGTCTGTTTTCATTGGGCTCAGTGAAGGTTTTGCTGGGATCCACTGATGTGCTGAAGTGGAAAACAAAAGGACACGGCTCTGTCTGCAAACCATGGAAGACACTTCATGAGCTACGGCAAAAAGCTGCATGGATTGATGAGGTTCTGGTTTGATGAGCATTTCTTTAAATTATAATTTTAAAACTTAATGATCAGGACTTCATTGGGCCTGGTATACAAAGTGCAAGGCCAAAATACTGCAAACCTACACATCTGCTGTACAGGCTTAAGTCTCTAAAAATATCAAGGTGTATTTTTTGTAGTCCTTTCTCTGTTGCAGAAGTGGAAGGACAATCATTGATATGAGGAGAAAACTTCTTCCTGCTTTCTCTGTGGCACAGGCAAGATAAAATACTGTGACTCTGAGCTTCTAACCTGCCTTTGGTCAAGGAAAGTCCTGCTGACTTAATTTTGCCTGAATAAAGGCTAGAGCATTATCTTTGGTTATTATACAACCTCATTCTCTCATTTAAAAACATTTGAGCCTGAAATGGGCATTCAAAATAAAGGACTCAGAAGAACAGAATAAATTACAGGAGAAAAAGAGTTTGGCTGAAAAGAAGCCTATGCCTTTCCCACTAAAAGGGAAGGCAGCTATCAGCATGTTCTTTATTAAGACTTGAGCATTTTCTGCTGAGGGAAGATAAGATATGGGGGAAGAAGGAGTAGAAGTTTAAATTAGAATTGATATCAGATGCAACAATTAAGTATTGACAATTTTTCAGACTTTGGAATGGTTCCCATTTGCAGCTGCAAGGCACTGCAGCAGATTTCATATTTACAAGCACTTGGTGAGTACTCTGACAGGTTTATTATTTGTTGGCTTTCTCCAGCGTTGCACAGTAAAAATTGTTTTCAAGGACTGTTCAAAAGTGTAGCTGGCTGCCACTGTATCAAACCCAATCAATCCACCAATGTATTTCACATTCTTGATTGATAACTGGCTCAGCAGTTTGGCATTTCAGGGAAGAAGCCGAAGGAAAGCAGGTCTCGACAGTCATTAATCCTTTTTCCCTGAGCCTCCCTTGGGCAAATGCTTGTGCCATTATCCACATTTCTTACTGCTGATTTCCACAATTCCATGGCTGCTTGAACCACCACAAATTCACTGCTGTCCCTTTCACTTACTGTAGACCTTTCATCACACTGGACTCAGCAGCCCTCCTGGGCTGATAGTGATCAGGGGAACATCTCTCTCTTTTCTTTTTTAAACCTGGACCATTAATTTGGTTTCTTACCTCAGTGTCCTTTCCTCCCTCTAAATTTATGTTGTTCCTTATTGAACAAGAACATGAGGGTATGAATGTACTTCCTTTAAAATACATTTGTGTGGGTTGGGATGAGAGATATCTTACGGTAAATAGAGATTCTGCTCTTCCACTGCTGATTGAACTGGTTATTCATGATGTTTTGCCCATTATGGTCTGTGTTACTATGAAGCTGAATAAACTTATGTTAGCTACTGGGGAGATAGGCTATTTATTTATTTATTTGTTTGTTCATTTATTTATTTAAATGCTGCAAAATTGTGAGCAAGCCCACAGTGTGCTGACTGAAATGTCAGAAGTAATTAAGCCAAACTGTTTCCAACGGGGAGAAAAAAAAAAGTCGTCTGTCATTATGAGGAGTAGATATCTATAATTAATTAGGAGCAAGAACTTTTAGAGAGAAAGGAAAGAGAGACAAAGATGAAAAAACCCCCACATTCCCACATTTTTCACATTTTTCCTGTGTTGACTTCGCTGCACCAAGGGTACTCAATACTCCAGATGGGTTTAAAAAATACAGATTTGAGTTCCCCACTGAGGATTCAGGATAAAGTCTGTCTGTCATTTGCCAGCAATCTGGTGTAATGTGTCGCTGTGCTGCTGGGAGAACTGTCTTGTGTATATTTACTATTATATTAAAGCACAAACGTCTCCTCCACCTGTCCTCTAAAGAGTAATTTGTCCTAGACAAATCTGTTCCATATAATATATGTTTAACTACTCTTATCTTTGAAGGCAGAATCCATATTAGGAAAGAGTGAAATATCCAAATGAAGGGAATTAATTGTGCAAGGAAAGGGAATTCACATGATGAAGGTAGTGTAAAGAATTTAAAGGAGAGGAAACAGAGACAAGGAGACAAAGAACCTCACTGGGAAATTTTGTAATACAATCAAATATTATGAAAGAATTGAGCATGCATAGGAATTCTCCAGTGTCTCTATAAATTGCAAATAAAAACCTGCCCCTGAAAATCTGTCCCCTGAAACCTTTTACCCATGTCAAAAGCTCCACTGAGCCCACTACAATGACCATTCCTTAGTCAAATTTGTGTTAACAGTTTACAGGAGCCAACTACCTCAGGAGATTTTTGTCTGACAAAAATACTGTGTTTTATGAGGGGAAATTAATAAAGTGCAAATAGATGAACTGTTAATGCATATGGACAAGAAAAGTTTTCAGGTGGATTCTGGGCACTGCATCAGCTTGGGCAAAAAATTAAAAAAAGATTATCAGTATTATAGGGGAGTATTGTTTCTAGTGAATAACCTTGATTCTTTGGTAAGATAGAGCTTGATTGCCTGTGTTAGCAAAACACCAGACTACCTGGGGAAGTGGGCAGGATGTGAACTTACTCTGGAACTGGAATGCCACCCCAAAAATAGGTTTGTGTTGAGGCAGTGCTTGTGTGAGAAGGGTCTGTGCTTTCTTGAGCAGCCTCTGTAGGCAGTATTGCTGCAGAGATTCGGAGCAGCTTCAAAGAAGCACAGTAAGCTTAGCAATTTGCAAACCCTCCTCTCCATTTCTTTGTAAGTAATGGCAAGTTTGAAGCTTGACTTCCTATGGGTTTATATCCCAAGATGAACTGTTGTGTGTATCCTTTTTTATCCAAAAGGGATGAACTAGTTTTGTAGCCTGTCTCCAGTAGAGACACATCAGAGTTCCCATTTCTCTAATATGCTATTGCATTTTACCAAATTTACAGGGATTTAAATACATTTGAGATCCTCATGTCAACTTAATTTGAATTGGTGAAAGGGCACAGAAACTGTTGGGGAACAAAGGGTGAGTAAGCTTACAAAACTGGAATAAATTAATGTTTTCATAACAATATGCAAAAGGATCTTCTAGGGAAGTTTTCTGTCCTATTGACTGATTTCCCTCTGGTCTTTATCTGGTGTGAGCCAGTATTGCAGAATGTGACCTTATTTCCTTTTCCCCTTAGGAAGAAATAACACAAAAAAGGAACTTGATTTTTCGTATCATCCTGCCAAAAAACCTTTCAGAATTCTGGCCAAGCTACTCTAATACTCAGATTCCCTTGTTAAGAGATTCCTTATCCTCCAGAATAACCCTTCTATATGAATTCTGCCTTTCTATTAAATAGGCCGTGGAGGGGAATGATACTGAAGATCTCGACTGTTGCCTGGACTGCTTTGGAAAAAAAAGGAAAGCACCATAGCCATTTGAATACATTGCAAGATTCTAAAAATGCTGGTTTTAAATTAATCTATGTCCTTCAATAATGAGTTATATGAAAATACAGGCTTCTACATAAACATTATTTCCCAACTATCATTGTTTCAGAATTGGGCTATTTTTTGGGCTGCACACTAGCAAAGATAGTGAGGAAATTAAACATTTAACTTGGTTGCAAGTACCCAATGGAAGATCCCATAGTTACTGTACATTTATTGCTAAAGCTTGAGCCTTTAGTGAAATGTTGTATCTGGATGTGTCAGAATATTCACAGTTTATAAGTGCTAATAATACTGACAGGTTCATCAAACTCATCTTCTTAGAGCTAGGACAATTTATTACAACTTTTTAACTCAAAGGAGTTTGTATAATTGATGGATTTGGATTATATTACAGATAGAAAATAACCTTGAGAGAACTGGTGCTCACTGCTGGAGCTGAATTTGATAGAGCTGAAGTGCCATTCACCCGGGGCTTCAACAAAACTGATAGCTCCAAGCTCTATGTGACCAATTTAAATTGTTTGACTAAAATTACATTTTCTGTCTTAAATATAGGACATGCTGATTAGGTCTGAGGGAGAGGGAGTAGAGAATATGTAACTTAAATAAAACCTCCTAAACCACTAGAGATTCTTCCCTGAGGAATTTTTTCTTTTTTACTTTTATTTTGAATATTAAGTGATAATGTTTCTAACATTCAAGTAGGAGCATCAGAAACCAAACTCAACATTTCCACAGTAGAGAGCTCTTTATTCTCCATGATGACTGGAGTCTATGCTGTCATCCATTTACATAAGCCTTTAAGAGACGTTTGTGTTAAAATAAAGACTGAAAACTATCTTGCATGTGAAACAGCTTTTGTTTTAGGGTAAAATAATGCTTTCCAAAGGACAGCTGAGGAACTGAGAGATTGAGTGACTTGACTGAGGTCATGCAGTCAGTCAGTGGCAAGGCTGTGCCTAGGCCGTAGACTGCTGGGAATCTGGCATATGGAGTTGGTGCTGTTTACAAAACCCATTTCCTCCTTTGCAGCTCTGATTGGTTCTTCAGTGCTGACTATGCCTTATTATACTGCAGTATGTGGTAGAAACTAAATCCAGGAAGAAAATAAAAAAGAAAAAAGGAAATTTGAAAGCAAAGTGTAAAAGCATGGAAAGATAAAGTTGTATTTTTTGGTTTACTATTTCAGTGGAGTAAAGTAATTATGGTGATGTTCCTGGCATAAAAGTAGGTTTCAAAACAATCTGTATTTTTTTTTATTTTTATTTTTATTTTAAATTAATGCGTGATTTAAAGTTCAGTAAGGGACTGGAGGTGAAGAGTGGGACAAGAGTTAGACTGAGGAGGTGGGAAGGTGATTTTGAATGTCCTCTGGTTCTGAGGGAAGTTTAAGCAGACAAAGGATTCCAGCAGAATAGAGATTGCAAAGTAAATGAAAATTGAGGCAGACACAATCTTGTATGGAAGGGAGTTCTCTGCTCAACAATGTTAAAGATTGGTGGGAGAGAGATGCTATTGAATGACTCTTTGTTTCACTAAATTATCCTCAAGCAAATATTTTCACATCTACTTGTTACTCTCCATTTAGAAAAAACACCCCCACTAATGAGACTGCTAGACCATGGTACAGAAGCTATCCACAATGAGTAGCCTTTTCCTTAGTTGTGAACTCAGGTTCTAGGTTTCTTGAAATCTTTTATTGAAATGTTTTTTCCTTTTCCCCAAACTTATAGTCTAAGACATATTGAACACATTTTATAAATGGCTTGAAAAATGAAAAATGAACTGAATGTTCCAAGTTCCTCTAGTCATTCCATAAAATATAGATAAAAGTTTGAGAAGTGGAGCTCTTTGCAACACTGTAAAAGGGATCCAGATGGCCAATAACAACTCTCTGAAAAAAGTGCATCTTGCTCCATTACAGGGAATGACAAGAATTCTTGGCTATTCTTTTTTTTTTTTTTTTGGATATTATTTCCCAGTCAGTTTTTTAGGAGACTTTATGTATAAAATTTAAAAATAGTACTAATAATATTAATAATAATACTATTTTCACTATGGCATTAACTCAGACTTATATACACAAACATGGGCAGATGTTATGGGAAAAATCTCAGCATTACCTTTGAAATGGTCTTGAGTGTGGTTATTTGGAGATAGCATTAGATAACTCTCATCCAGTAGGTTGGAAGAATGGGCTCCTCCTCTGAAACATCCTCTCTGTGGAGCCAGTGTGAATATGAACCTGAAAGTATGAAAGGTTATAAGTTCTGTTGAGTGATGTTACCTATAGGGATTTACTCTCTACATGTTGGAAATGGAGAGGTAACAAGTATAATATATCAACTTTTTATTTTATGAATTGCATATTCGTGTCACCCAGCTGGTATATACATATGAAAACTTTTTATTTTGGAATATATACAGTTTGGTGTTCTGTTCTATAAAATTTTGCCTAGAATAGTTGCTAGATGAGAGACTTGTATTCAAATAAGTCATCAGTCTTGCTCTGATATTTGTTAATGTTACTTTAGCTTTATTGCAAGACTGCAACACTTATTTGTCTATCTGAATATTCTAAGTACAGGTCTATTTAACATAAGACATGTTATCATAAAGCTGTATTTTCTGGTGGAGTATAGCACTCATCTACATGAACATAGCTGTAAATACATGTATATTTATATATAGAGATATGTTAATATTCAATGTGAATGATCATTTGTTTTCAAAACTCCCTGATTTTCTATAATTGTTATATTATTATACCTTTGTGGCTATGCCTCTAGTATCTGGTGATCTTCGTCACATATGTCATATTTTTTGCTCTGCTACCTCTTCTCTATGTTATGCATAAGTAAATATTTCATACCACATCTTTCACATCTATTATAGGGAGTCTGCTACATTAGCGGCAAGAAACCGCAGATGAGGATGCTTTTCTTGCATTTTCTCTTTGAGATAGAAGCAGTCCATAAGGGTGCTTTGCATCCTGTGTTACTGCCTTAGAACAGTTACCTGTACTGCTGCTCCTGCCACTGCTTGCTGCTCTCACTTTGATAGAATTAAAAAGCACTTTCCTTCTTCTATGTTCATTACTCCCCTGGGCACAATCTGGTCTACTGTGTGGCTTTTCTTCCAAAGTCACAGAATCACAGAATATGCTGAGTTGGAAGGGACCCACAAGGATCATCGAGTCCAACTCTCAGCCCTGCACAGGACCATCCCAAGAATCACACTATGTGCCTGAGAGTATCATCCGAATGCTTCTTGAACTCTTTGTCAGTATTGGTGCTGTCAGGATTGGATCTTGTCAGGATTGGTACTGTGACCTCTTCCCTGTTGGGAGCCTGTTCCAGTGCCCAACTATGCTCTGGGTGAAGAACCTTTTTCTAATATCCAACCTAAGCTGCCCCTGACACAACTGCAGGCCATTCCCTTGGGTCCTGTCACCACAGAGAAGAGATCAGTGCCTGACCCTCTTCTTCCCCTCATGAGGAAGTTGTAGACTTGTAGACAGGTCTCCCCTCAGTCTCCTCCAGACTCAACAGACCAAGCAACCTCAGCTGCTTCTCATATGGCTTCCCCTCAAGGCCCTTCACCATCTTCACTGATGTGCTTTGGACGCTCTCTAACAGCTTAATATCTTTCTTATATTGCGGTGCCCAAAACTGCACACAATATTCAGGGTAAGGTCACACCAGTGCAGAGCAGAGCATAAAAATCACTTCCCTCAACCATCTTGTGACAGTTTTCCTGATGCCTCCCAGGACACGGTTGGCCCTCCTGGCTGCCAAGACACTGTTGACTCATATTCAACTTGGTGTTGAACAGGATCCCCCATCTCCCTTTCCGTGGCACTGCTTTCCAGCATCTCATTCCCCTATCTGTATGTACATGCAGGGTCACCCCATCCCAGGTGCAGAATCTGGCATTTCCCTTGTTGCAATTCACATGGTTGGTAATTGCCCAGTCCTGTAATTTGTCGAGGTCTCCCTGCACGGTCTCCCTGCCTTCCGAGGAGTCAACAACTCTTCCCAGTTTTGTGCCATCTGCAAATATCTGCTTAATATCCCTTCCAGTCTTGTGTTCAAGTCCTTTATGAAGATGTTGAAGAGCACAGAGCCAGCCTAAAATGGAGCCCTGTGAAACCCCACTAGTGACAGGTCACCAGTTTGATGTTACCCCATTCACTGTTACCCTCTGTGCTCCACCCATGAGCCAATTGCTCACTCGCTGCATGACGTGTTTATCCAGCTGTGTGCTGGACATTTTGTCCAGAAAGATACTGTAAGAGGCAGTATTGAAAGATTTACTGAAATCCCAAAAGATTACATCAACAGTCTTTCCTTGATCAACTGGGTGGTTACTCTGTCATAAAAGGCAATCAGATTTGACAAGCAGGACTTTTCTTTCATGAAACTGTACTGGCTGTGATCAACGACTGCTTTGCCTTTGACGTGTTTTTCAACACCTCCCAGAATAATCTTCTCTGTAACTTTACCAGGCACTGAAAGGAGACTGAGAGGCCTGTAGTTCCCGAGTCCTTATTTCTACAAATTGAGACAGCGTTCACCATCTTCCAGACAGCTGGAACCTCTCCGGATTCCCAAGACCACTCAAAAATTGTCAAGAGAGTTTTTGTGATGACATCAGCCAGCTCTTTGAGGATTCTTGGATGAATCCCATCAGGCCCTATAGATTTGTGGGGATCCAGCTGTAACAGCAGATCCTGCACAATTTCAAGGTCGACTGGGAGTTGATCATTCTCACAGTCATGGTCCTCCAGCTCAGGGCGTTAAGACCCCCTTGGTCCATCATCCATGTTGAAGACAGAGGCAAAGAAAGTGTTAAACACCTCTGCCTTGTCTCTGTCCCTGTTTGTGAGGTGACCATCCTCATCCTGATATTATTTATCAGGCCTATATATTTCTATACTCCCTATTGCCATTAATGTACTTGAAAAAACTCTTTTTATAGTCCTCCACGTTTCTGGACACAGGTAATGTAAAGAGAACCATTTTTCATTCAAAAGAGAATTTTGTGAATCTGTAATTCAGTACAGATTCTGTGAGATGGAGGTTATCTGACTGATATACATATTCCAAAAGTTGGAGATTTTGTTTCTGTTTTCACCACCCTTTTTTTTCGCTATTACCTTTCACAGCTGTGTTAGGCTTGTTTACGGATTTTTTTAATCTGCACTAATTATGTAATGGGAAATAGCCTTCAGATTTTTGTGACAAAACTTGTAATTGAACTTAAGGTTATGGAAATTGCTATGGCTTATAGTGTTATATTTTGTTACCATTATCTTTATTTAGAAAAAAATCTAGGAATCTTCCAAAGTCAAAAGGCATAGATACTGTGTATTGTAAAATTCTGGTAAGGCTGTAATTGCCATACAAATAAACAACGGACTGCAGCATACTTTTAGCTTTTAACTGCACCAAACAAGTTTCTCAAGTGATGGAATGATGCCTGTCAGTGCTCTCCTGTGGTTTCAATTCAATATGCTATTTTCTAACAGTTCTGAGCTAGTTCAATGGCTTTTGACCTTTTCATGCCAATTGGTTTTTTTTTTATTGAATTAACTGTTCCTGAATCATGCTGCTTTTAACGGTATTGTTGCCCAATATTCTCGAGTGATGCAGCTCTGAAGTAAGAATTATTTCTTTCTTAGCTCCCTCTTATTTCTGTATGTAGATGTACAAATACAAAGAGATGGATAGTATGATTTCAGTCTACTTTATGACAAGGTAATATGTTTATTAAAGATAAGGTGTTCCATACAGATTAGATGAACCACACTAGATTGGCAGATTTTTTTTTTACATTTTTTGACAGTACATAATATATAAAGATCCTGTGCTGCTTCATGGTTCACAGGGCAGGGTAAATAGCACTTCTTCTTGTATAACACACAAATACACACCCTTTCATACACTCTGCACTGTCTCTATCATGCCTTGCTGTTGTGGAAGGCATTTAGATATCCAGAAAATATCTTCCTTAACCTAGGACAAAAGTCATAAAGCACTATAACTGAAGAAAAAATTCTTACTGACTTAAGTGAGCCTCAGACTGAGCCTGTAAATGCAAACCTTAATCATATCTCTATACACTTGGAAAATACTACAAATGGATGCTGTATCCAGAGCTACAAAAAAATAACATAGCTATTCTTTTATACATTTTTATGGTTGGTTTTGTTGATATTTCTTTGTCCTCTGTTATTTCCATTTGTAGATGAACTTTGAGAACAATGCAAATTATTCGATTAGCATCTTGTGACTTACCATCCATTTTGTGGGTAGCATTTTTATTTCCTGGCCTCAAAATGCTATTATTTCTGGTTCCATCTATTGCAACCATAGCCATGTGATCCTAGGAGAGGTCAAACCCACATTTCAGCATTTTTCCTCCTTCAGCTCTTTTATTCAAGTTTATGGTACTGATATGTTCATTGTCTTCAGATAATGTACAGTCCTGTTGACAGAACAATGCACAGTGAATATGTTGTTTAATGTATCATTGAGCTTTTTAGTTCTCTGGCTACAGAATTAAATGCCAGGCTTTTAAAAAGTAACTTTTATTCCAAAATCAGTAATTTAGGTAGCTACTAGTGCTCTGAAATATTGAGTGCTATAATGTGGAGGAATTTTGTTTAGCTATTAGATAACAATACTACCCTAATTATTACAGTATAATTCTGTCCGTTGCCAAGCCCATATACCTGAGTTTCTGATACAGTATGTTGATTTTTCTATCTGGATACTTCTGTGACTTTAGTAATAGTTTTGGTGGTAAAAGACAAAAAACCCACTTGAATGACTTATGTATATAAGGTTAAAATTGCTGTTGTGACACAATGTAGATGATGTTGCAGGTATTATAACAGTTTTATTGTACCTATGGAAGCAAAGACAGTGAACTTTCTAAGCTACTGAATGTTTACATTGATGTTTACATGTATGTAGTATAGTTGATGCTGTACCCTCATCTGATTAGTGAAAAAAAAAGTGGGCGCAAGTTGCCATTGCAGCTAGAATTGTTGCAGACCAATGAGCTGGAACCAAACTATCAATTTCTCCCTGTCTTTTCTGAATTATTCACCGTTTTCTAATAAATGGAGTATAATGAGGGAATTTCAGTTCATTATGAAAATTTTAAATGTCAAATTATTCTTAAGTATGGTAAAACAAAGAAATGACGTTTGTCAGGGTTAAACAGTTATTTTTACTCTTTTTTGAGATACCATATAATTTATTTGTAAATCACCAGTATGTATCTATAGTGAAGATCTGTGCTCTGATCTATGATATGACTTTAATTTTTACACGCACACCATGTTTTTATTCTAGTTGTGCATTTGTCTCTCAGTTCCCTCTCCTTCATGAACAATGTAAGACATTTGTATCAGAAGATACCAGGATATGGCAAAATGGAGAACACAGGAAAGGTGCTGATCATCTTAGACTCAAAGGGGTATGTTTCCTCTATGTTCTGCAATTGGCCCAGTTCATCCATAGTGTACATTGTGAAAAACAAATGTTTGTGCTGGTTTCTGGTTTGAGAAAGCCATTGACTGAATGGACTTGAAAAGGGACAAGGAAAGCTCAAGTAACAATATGAAAAACATTTTTGCTTGTTTTAAGCACTGGAGAAGCAGCAGTCTAAATAATAGTGCTACATCTCAAAACGTCTGCTAAAATGTCAGGAGAAAAAAAATGGGCTGAATGACGAATATGATGTTGAGCATTAGATAGAGATGTGCAGAAGAGACAAAGCAAGTATGACAATGATCTCTCTAAAAAACTGATTTACAGTAGGACTCCTCTATTCCTGAATTACAGGAAGACACCATTGTTGAGCAGTGTGCATCATCTCCTGTACTTTAAATCCAATAAATTCCCCCCACTACAACCTTTTGAGAGAGAGTTTGAGTAATGAGCAGTAAATGAGAGTTGACCTCTGGTTACTTAATGCAGAGAGAGACGAAAAAAATAATTTATAACAACTTTGGAGAATGAAGAGGAATATTCAGCAGCTTTCAAGAGAAACATCCATGGAAGCAGCTTCAAATTTGGGAGTGCAGGCAACCTTGGTGTTCTTACAGAACACTGTAGCTCCTGCTAATGAACTTGGCAGTCTGTCTCCAGGGTAATATTGGACAGTTCAGCCTGACAGCTAGAGTAGTGCAGTAGAAAATAATACAGGAGCCTGAGTCATATGTAAAAAAAAAAAGTAAGACATTCAAGGCATTGATATCTAGTTATTGCAGTCCATAAACAATGACTCTCTGCAACTAACATATTTCAGATAGCTTCTTACTTTGGTCTTCCTGACAGTCTGCTCTTTAACATCTGAATTCATGTTACAATTTATATCTGGCAGACCACGTGTTATTGGTGAGCTATGAAATGGGGATCACTGGGTTAGGACACTTTAAAGAGAGGACATCAGGGGCTTCAGGTCGACATCAGGTAGTAGTTCTAGCACAGCAGTAGTAGGGCAGTCAAGAAATCTGGGATAGAGCTTGATCAATCCTTGAAAATGGTTATGGTCAGAATGTTAATGTGTAAAGCTTGGTGTTGATACGTAAAGAATATTTTGCATATTGTTTTCTAGTCTTATTAACTGACTTAGAGGGTCTTGTTTGACAATGAAGGTGACTGACATGAATATTAGTATGGCCTCATCTGAGGACATGAATGCATTCTCACGTGATGTGATTTAAAGTGGTCATGCTGCTGAACAAAAGGAAATATAATGACTAAGAGCTTTAAGCTATTCCACATTTGTTTCCAGTGCAGTAACAGGTATACGAACTACTGCTATTGGAGACCCAGTAAAAAGTTCAAAGAAAGGAAATTCTGAGGATATATGTCCAAGGGGTCGGTTTTCTGGTTTCTTAAAAGGGAAGAAAGAAATGATCATTTGCAGTATGCTGATTCTAATGGTTTTCTTAGGATTATACTCCTAAAATAATACTGTAATAGACTAAAGAGAGGCAATTATATGCTTTTGGATTCATTTCAGGTTCCTGCCAAATGTTGACCCAAAGGCAAAACTATCACTTGCATAATCTTTTGTAAATACTTATAAAACCTTGGTCTTGCTAGCACTACTTCCAACTATGGGTTAACACAAGCCAGCCATTCAAAAGAGTTGCTTGATGGGATTGAACATAATCTGGCATGGCTCCCATATTTTGACTTTCAGAAAGCATTTTTAGTGAATTCTCTGGTGGATTCATTGGTAATGTCCTATTTGTAGAAAAGAAAGTAGGAAAAAAGTCATGCATTAAGATCCATTTATATTCATACTGTAAGCACATGCACAAACTTTGAATAGTACAATGTGCTTTATGAGTGGTGTCTAAGTGTCTGAAGGAGTAATGAAATGATCTGTTATTCTAGTTTTAAAAAAGACTAATATTCTGTTCATGCGCCTGACACAGTGTAGGCGTAAATAAAGTAGGTTTTCAACATTGTTCTCTCAAATTAAGGAGGTGGCAGAGATAAATTAATCTCTGTGTTCTGTCAGGAAGCTCATGCTTACTCTTTTCATGCCTGCTGAGTGTGAGGACTATGACACAGGCTGACAAGGGTACACATCTTTGCAGCTATAAAAATGGTATCATTCGACTATATTCTATGAGAAAGTAGAGAAAATATCTTCCAGAGTTAAGCAGTCAGACTAACCATTTTAAAACTGAACAAAGTTCAAGTTTTGGGTTTCGCATATGCCAATCATTCTACTAATAGCCTGGTGGGACTTTCACAGGCTGTCTCCAGTTCTACACCAATATTAATCTGATGGGAAGCCAAGCCATGATATCAAAACATACAACAAAGGACAAATAATACCAGTTTCAGGCCAGCATTGTAACTGTAGCTATTCTGGCTCATGTACATGTGCTCCCCTGAGCATCCACTGCTCATTTGTCTGGACTGAGACATTTCCAGTCAAGAACAGGACCTCTTTCACTTTTGTGCATGGGGACTGGGAATGAGAGCAGTCGCTCTCTCAGGGAGCAATTACAGATGCCAGATTATTGTACTAGGTGGATTGCAACCCACTGAAGTAAAAAGTCTATTTTGTAAGGGGGACCAATGCAGTCTTTTGAATGAGCTGCCCCAAAAGACACCTTTCAGAGCTGTGGTAAAAGTAAACCTTTATAACTTTGACATCTCTATGGAAACTGTAAGAACACTAAACAGAATATTACAAATGTAGGATGCTGTAGGTCACTTTATTAAGCCAAGACTGACAGGTCTTAGCAGAATGGAGAATAAGAAAGAAAATTAGTACAGCAAAACAGTATTTATGCATTATCTTTTATTTGGAAGGGTAGGACTCCAGGGTTGGATTGAATATGTGTCAATAGTTTAGAAAGTCCTGTTAGAGAATTGGAAACACAAGATATGAAAAAGCCTCTGGGTGCTGACAAGGCCAATAACAACCTCATCAACAAATGGTAAATTATTTGGGTTATTGAGATGAACTGATGCAAATGTTTGGCTCATGAAATGATGGATGAATCATAATCAGTAGGGAAAACATTAGAGGGAAATTCACAGCATTCACTGTATCTTCTTAAATTTTGTTTCACTGCACACTACAATGATGCCTAAATCTTGCCAGATGATGTCTAACAAAATAAAAGTCTGACTGATAAATAAGGTTTCAAAGCTACTAAAGAGATATACTTAGCCTCTGCATGGAGGTAATCTGTAGCAACTAAAGTGTAAGAAATATTTTGTCCTGGTAACAAAGACCGAATTTTAAATACTTGATCAAAGATGTGTGGGGAGAGCTTAGCTACCCTTTTCATTTTCAGAGAAAGTGAAATATAGATGAAATAATTATATCCTATGTCCTCTTAGGCAAATGTTTTTTGTTAACTGTCCCGGAATGCTAGTTGATAACAATATTTGTATTAGCTCTCTATTGTCTCTAAATTTAGCGTTAACTATTCCAATTATACTTCTGTCTAAAAAAGTAATTCAGAAGTATTTTTCAGCAATTGATGAATCAGAATGTAGTTTAGGATGCTTTGGGATTTTTCTAGTGAAATTAAGTATGCACATTAAATAGATACTAATAAAAAATATCAAGAAGTTTCTACTTAAAATAAACCTGCTCATACTACTGGTATACATCTCTTTAGGCATGATCTATCAGCAACTTTGAATCCTTACAAGTTATCTTTGGTTGATCTAGTGGAGAATGGAAATTTGAGGTATCTAGACTACAGCTTCTGCAAGGTAATGAGTCAATCCAGGTAAAGAAAGTGCCAGTTAATTTTTAATAAATTTTTAATTAATTTCTCCTAAGAGGAAAAAACAAATATTTGGTTTGTATTTGCTTAATAATTCATGTGAAAGATAAAACATATGAACTTGAATATCTCTTTTACAAGGGAAACCTTCAAGGAGATCTAGCTGTATGTTATTAAAAATGAGCTTCTCTGTGGAGCTGCAGAGATTTTTAATGACATTCAGTTAAAAAGCATCAAGATAAGGATCTTTTCTGATTCTTGCATAACTGAAGTCAGCAGCATGAAAAAAGAAAGCTAATTACAACACTGTTATTTTTACTTTGTGAAAACAACAGGTCCACTTAATTAAAATACAGTTTTTAATGACAAATATTATGAGGATGCCATATACAAATCAACTTGTTTTCTCTGCGATATTGTTAGACTACTTGTCAAATATGCTGCATATTATTAATAATTACATTACTAAAGCAATACAGTACAAACCAGTCAATAATAAAGTACTAACAGAATTGTCGTGTCAGGTGCCTCTTTGTGGTCAAGATTCTGAAGGGAGATTGTTACAGGTGTTACACAAATAGTAGATAACTGGAAATCTTTAGTGACACTCGCATTTAGTGTTTTAAAGGTTGTCAGATTTACCAGTACAATGGTTACCAATTTCACAGAAAATCAATCTTTTTCAATGCAATGAATTAGTGCCTGTCAGCAGCTGAATTCCTGTTTTGCGTCCTCTAACTTTCCCTATCTCTGTTTTTCAACTCATCTCCATTTCTACCTTTATGCTATCACTTGTCCTTGAAAGAATTTCCCATTTACCTTTTTTCCTTTTTCTTTGTTTTTTTTTTTTTTTCAGTTCTTTTATTCTTGTTTTTAAAAGCCTGCTTGTCTGTATCCTGTCATTTATAGCAGATCAGTCACAACAAATGATTGGCACCAGAGCTGAGTTTGGCACGGACAGAGATTTTTAAGCTAGCGTCATGACTCTCAGCTGCAATGCTGTTTAAAATAAATTTGGTAACAGACAGCAGATGGGTTTGCTGTCAGGGAGCTAGATCTAGCTGATAGGTTTTTTGAGTTTTTTGGTACAACGAGCTCATTGGAGGACATGACAATTTTCTAAGGCATGCTTGTAACTTGTAGTCCTGTGGGGCTGTGGGGTAATTGCACCTTAGGCTTGATGAATTACTAAGTAAGGGTAAAAGAAAGGGAGAATATCTGAACATCAGAGGAAGTTGCAGTTGATGCAGGTCAGGATTAGTTAATTATTTCCAGGATGTGTAACAGACTTCAGCATTAGAGGCACAGGAAAACCAGTGTCATAAATATCTTGCTGCTGTGCTGAATAGAAATTTTTTAAGCATTTTTAATCTCTTGTGGGATGATTTTTCCCCACAATGGCCAACATTCTTCATAGCTTAAAGTCTCAGGGCTAACAACACTCCACAAGCAATGAATAGTAGATGTCATCATACTCTGTGCTCGAACAACGTGATTTTGTTATCAGTCTTACCAACTTCTAATAGGAGGGAATACTATCACAGAGTTGTGTACATGACTGAATCCAGGCCAAACATGGCTTCTAACAAAGAAGTTGTCCAGATCAAATTTGAATATTTAGACATATTTAGATGCTATCATTTGTTTTAAGCAAACCACCTAGGGAATTTGGCTCCAAACTGGTCTGACATTTCTTTGGTCAGAGGATGCTTCCTAGGAACAATGCCAAGGCTCTGCTGGCTGTTTCACATTTGATCTTTTTCTCTTAATTCATTGAACAAAGATGCTCAACTGTATCATTGCTGTAAGTCAGCCTTAATATTAAATTAAATAAAAAGCCTCTGGTAATGTTCCCTGCCTTCTAATTTCCACTATTAACAAGTTTCCACTTTTTTGTGTTATGGGACAGATCCCATTCTCGTCACAAGGCTTTACAGTGGGTATCACCAGGATGCTGTGAGTGCTGCTAGCTCTGTGGGAGCTGGTGCCCTTCCTGCTGTCCTCAGTGCAAGAGCAGGGCATCTGGGGAGTAGAGGGGGATATGCATGGCAGCCTCAGCCACTGTGGCAAGACAAGGCCATGGTGAAGAGGCCAGACACAGGCCAGGCCACACCTTCCAGTGACACAGTGGGGAGTTTAGGTGCTTAAAGTGGGAAAAAAATCCATCCCCTGATTTATATATACGTGTTCAGAAATATATTTTGCATTTGCTGGTTTGCATATAGCATGACCTCAAGTTTGCAGTCGTATAATACAGATTTTTTTATAAGTGATTATTTCTACATGTTGTATAAATATTACTTAATTGTATTTTCATGTTGGTAGTCACATGGATTATAAAGTGCTGCCAATAGAAGAAATTTTGTTATTCCTCTATGTATTTCCATTTTCTTTTAAAAGAAGGGAGTGAATATTTTCACAAGTCTTTAGTAAGAAAATAGTATTTCTTACACTAATAAAAGAGAAGTTAGTGCTTGGGGATCTTTATCTGGCATAATGCATAGCCATGGTGCATATGTACTGTACCTCTTATGGGGTACTCAGTTCACTCCCTGAAGCAGATCCACTGCAGCACCTCTCAGGAATTGTAGCTGTCAGGCCTGGTTTCATTTTTTTCATCACTCAGAGATACCAGTAGGTTGCTCAGCCCCAGGAAAATCTGTGCATCATGGGAAAGTGAACTAAAGTGAGTCGAGAAAGAATCATAGGGAGAATCACTGTTTCCTTAGGAGAACACTGGGTATATTCCAAAGTGAAATATTTAGATTTAAGATCGATTGATATATGTGGCTGATATGACAGATTTTGTTTCAATTTTTCATAATTTTCTTTACTTCATTTAAAATATAAATGTCACCTTAGTTTTAATTGAAAAATATTTGCTTTTATGTTTTTTATTCCTAACAAAATTATTACTTTTAAAGAACTAAATTTCCCATATGCTAATATGATTATAAAAAAATAATAATTTCCAAAAAACCTACTAAATAGTTTTAATAAAATATTGTGAAAAAGCAGAAATACTGCAAAAAACAAACCTGACATAAAGGCTATTCTTTGGTGCTGTTTTAACAAAAACCCTAAGTGTGGAAACCTCTGCATTTATTTTGAAAAGAACAATGCTTATCAATTTTTCACAGCCACAGTCACAGACATTTTTGAAGAAAGAGAGCCAGTGTAGGTGAAAGCAAACAAACTTACCCCTCTAGAAGTATGATGTGATGGCCTGCAGGAGTTCTTAGTTTAACATTTAACTGAGGTACTACTGCAGCGGATTAGACACCATGTATACAGAGATCAAAACTATTTGTGGTGGCTATATGTAGACATAGGTTAGATGGAGTTCTTCACCTCAGCATTTTGTGGAAAATATTATGTACTGGAAAAATTCTGTAAACCAGTATTAATCCTGTTCTTTAATACGGGCAAGACTTGAGCTTTTTAGGTTCTGATTTGTTTTCTTGGAGTTTCCCTTTAAGAACAATATCACCATTTGAAGTGGGCTGACATCCATCACAACAACTATTGTCAATGTCATACCAATTTTTATTTCAGATGGCTGAAATCCTGGTCCCCTAATAAAATAGTTATCACATAAATGAGCAGATGCTGACACGGGGAGCATCTGACACTTTATAAATGAATGCCATCCAAGCAAAACATCAGCAGGATTGGATATGTTTAGGTAGTTAAACATCTGCAGAGGTGACTTGTTTGCAAATCATTAAGAATAAAAGCTTAATAGTTGTCAGAGAACCTTGGCATACACATGACAACTCTGGGTCTAGACCTCCTTTGGATTGTGTGTTAGCATCAGAGATGTATTCCTGAACACTTTTGGCAAGATGAACTTCCTGAAGTTTAGGCTAACACAGTGGATCTAGGCAGAACTCCAGTATCAAAACACATGTGGAAATCTCAGCCTAAACACCTCTAATTGCCTGGAGGTAGTTTGAATAGGTTCAGGTCTCCATGATTATACCACCTTGTTCTTGTTAAAATGAAGGGAAACTGGAAGTACCCACTGCAATAAGCCTTCCTGACAAATAGGAAATATTTGTTATAAAACAAATTTTATGTTATAGAAGTAAACATTTGGAATGTTTGTATGTAGGTTATGCTTCCTAATTACATTATTCTGTCTCTCCCCAGCCCAACACAATTATTTCTAAGCTGTTATAGACATCTGGAGACCCCTCACACCTCTTCCTGAGTGAGCTGTGACAGACCTCACATAATATATTCTTGTCCAGGGTAGGGAAAATAATAGTTATGGGCAGAAACCAGATCTGAGGTTTTCAGAATAGGACCGTGGCACTGAGGTTAACCAGAAGGCACTTCAGATTTCTGTTTCTAATAACTACTGAGTAAAAGTTGAAAGTTGAAGACAAACCAAACTTGAACTGGAATAATTTACCCGGGAAATTCTCAGTGGGAAGATGGTACACTGACTAATGTGTGAGCAAACCTTATATGAAAGTTTTAAAACTGCCTGAGGTTGACTATAAAGAGTGAGACATTGCTTTTTTCCAAAGGCTTCCAATTTGCTGAGGGTTGCTTCATGGGGTTGAAGGGGTGCTTCTTTTAGTTTACACATCACAAATTAGAGTTGCCGTTTGAGAAATAGAAGGTGTATTGATAGTAAACAGGTGGCTTCTGTTCCAAGGAGATTTGTTTAGTACCATTTTATGATTGAGCTGATGCTGTGACACATTAAGTGGAGCTTGTCACTCTCCCATCTGGTCCACACAACTGCTGGAGGCGGAACCCGTTTAGGAAGTTGTACATTTCTTGCAGCTGTTCCTCGATGTTTCATAAATAACTAACAGAAAGCACTGATTCATTTGGCTTTATTAAACCTATCTTAGGGGAATCATGTCATTGTTCATGGAGAAAACTGTACACATTGCATGGCATTTAAGGGACTTGTTATCGAATTACAGTGCTTTACAGCCTTACTTAGTGCTAATGGGAAAATAGCGAAGTACAGATCAGGACTTCTTTTGGCCTGATTATAATTTACATGACTTATATATGACTGCATTTGATAAAGAGTCCTTCATGCTAAGTAAAATGCTTTTTTCCTGTAGAACCCAATGGTGTCTTGTTTTCATCCCTCTGTGGATGCAGTTTATCCTTGGGTCTTATCTGGAAGAAGCAGTTGTTCCAGAATGCTGTGTTCATACATCATTTAAACTGGTTTTGTTATTGATGAATTGCTTTTTTAATTCAGAGATGAAAGTGAACATTATAAACAAGGCATTCCCGTATTAGCTTTTCAGTGCTTTGCCCAATGGGCAATTTAATGCGACATCAAACGTGATAATAGCTGAATGACAAAAAGAACCTTTCCCATGCTTGTTGGCTTCTAATAGCTTGATTTCATTTTTAATAGGCTGTTAATCTTCAGCTAGTGTTTTGCTCTGTATCAAGCATTTCACTGCAGTAAGCTTGGTTGTTTGTCTACTCTAGGTTTGTGTTGTGCTCTGTTAACACTCCCTTTGGAAGGCATTTGCTGCACATAAGATTCCTGAGATTGACTTTGTGGTAAGAAATTTTGACTCCCCTTGACAAAACTTTCCTATCTGTCATGAGGTGGCAGGCTAATAAAACTATTCATGTGCTAAGCTATAATGATATCTAATATGTTGATAATAAAAGACTACCACATACTGAATTCAAAGTAAGCAGTGCACTGCATAGAAAAAGAAAGACACTGTTAGGTATAAAGGAGGTCTTAAAATGTGTTGCTTTCTAGAATGGAGAAAAAATTAAATACACTGAGCTGTCTGACCTGAAGGAGACAGACTTATTTCAGGTACTGTTACTGTCCAAGTAGCCTGTTACATCCACAGTGAATAAAGAAAGGCTGTAAAAACTGCTGAGAGCTTTGTGAAGTTTATGCAGATTTTTTTTTTCTTTGCAGATGAAGGAGCATTGTCACTGACAGGTTTGTGTTATGTTCAAAGATTTTATTTTTTACTGATCTGGAGTCTGATTTATTTTGGATACTCACTTGATATCTTTAGGGAGTAAAATCAGTGTCCTCTCAGAACTAGCCAGAGATATCTACGAGTTTGAATAAGCTTACATTCTGTGATGTTAGTACTTTCTTGACCGACAAATGACTGACAAAGAGATAGGGAAAGTTCTCCAGTGTCTACCATGCTGCTCAGTGAGACACATCCAAGTGTCTGGAAATCTTGTCTGGTGGAAATTGGCTGAGTGCCAGTAGGTAACGCTCTGTTACTTCTTCATCATCAGGTGCTGCTCTTAATACTTCCAAGGATTATGTCAAAGTTTTGAAATGTTCCTACATACTACAGAGAGAGACTTTCTGATTTACTGGATCTAGTCCCACTCAACTGCATAACTGACAATCATAAACTGATGAATTCCCTTATGAAAAGTACATAGTTGGGCAAAAGAAAATCAGCTACTGTCAGAAAACTGCTCAAGAGCATATCCTGACCCCACCTTCCCTGATGGTTGATTTTAAGTCCACAGTTAATAACTTACACCTGTTTGTGTCCTTGGATGAAATACTTCTTCCTCCTGCCTGGTGCTTATCTAGTTGGAGTTAAGGAGATAATTCATTTGCCTCCTCTCAGGCTTTCATTGTGAAATGTGTGAAGTGGTCCTCAGCCTGGTGGTCAGCTGAAATGGGAAGGTTAGATTTGTTTTACAGTTCAGATTTATGATCAGTGTCATATGAATTCATTATATTGCTTTGGACCCAAGCTGAAAGCATGAACTAAATGTATAGGTGTTTCTCCAGTATATATCTGTATGGCTGATGTCTTCCATACCCATACAGTTCCTAGCAGTATATCTTTAATATTGTTGCAACAATATCTGCTGCTGGATGACTGTAGGATTCCTTTAGCTCTGCTGTGATGGACTGTATCTCATTATTCCTCTTAAAGTTATTTTAAAACAAATCAATTCAACTTGATGCATGCTAGCTCTATTTCTTTCCAATTGAAACACTCCATTCAGTGTTTTCTGTACCTATACTTCCTAAATAATATACTTCCATTCCAGTCCTCTTGTGTTTTTGCTCTCTTCATAGTTAGCTTTCTGTTGGTCATCAGTAACATTTCCATTTTGTTATTATCCTTGCGTTATATAGAAAGACTTTTGAAAACCATGACATATTCATGAACCAGATTAGTTACAATACTTGTTTCAGCTCACTTGCCTAATATTAATGTATTTTTTATCCCCCATTTTTTACCTCTAACATTTCTTTATTCAGTGTTGAACATCTGTTTACCCTGGGTTCTTCTTCTACTATATTTAAAACAGGACTTAAGATTATCTGAGTTATTTCCACCTTTTCTCTTATTTTCTTAACATAAGAAACTCTTATTATATTCCTATCTTTCAGCATGTCTTAACATGGAAGAAAATTTTCAATATCTTCCTCAGGGTCTCATTAATTAGTGTTCTCTCTAAAAATATTTATACAGATGAGATTTCCTTGTCTTTCTGTTGTCTGGTGGGAGTATTGATAAGAGAAACCTACTTTTCTGGATATGAAGATCATTTTTACACTTCCACTTTGCAAAAAGGCTACATAAAAGAAGCTACTAATTTTCCTGATGAAGTCTTAAGGGACCTTCAACCTTGTCTTCTTACACAGTTAATCTAATGAAAATAATAAATCTTACATAAAAAATGGAGCACATCCAACACCTCAATTTCTGTACAAGCAATCAGTTTGAATAGGTTATCATCAGTGTCAGAAATAGCATGTTTTTTCCTACTTCTTAGTTCAAAAACTGGTATAATTTGATAGGTCTCAAAGTTTTGTGATGAATGGACTAAGTGAAATGATGAAAATGTAGGTATTTATTCTTCCTTTGGCACTGTATTAATTCCAGAATCCACATGTCAAACTGCAAGATTTTATTTTACTTGAGGCCATTTTAGACTTCACTTTAAATCATGTATGGCATTTCAATGGGTCATAAAGAGTAATAGTTTTCCTTGTCAAAGCATCTTTCAAACAAATCTGGAAAAGATAGGAGTCTTTGAAATGGAAAAATGCAGAGCTGATTTATAGATGCTTGAAAAAACTCTTATCATAGGCCAAACGAAATCTGCAGTGCAGAGAATTATATGTTCTCCAGAATATATTAATCACTGATAATTTCTGCTTTATCATTTCAGGATATTTTATTGCAAAAGTGCAACTCAATCAATTTCTGTTTCTGTTTCAGACCTTGGCTAAGTATGGTTTTTACATGTGCCCTGCCCAAACGTGTCAAGAATGACTATGATTAGTTTTGCCTATAGTTCCCAAAATGTTGCCTGTGCAAGGTACCAGAGCTTAGCAAACAGCTTTCCATAACATCTTCTAAAAAGAAATTGAACTTGAGCATGTTTCCTTACAATTCTTCTTTCGTTAGATAGTCTGTGGATAATTTACAAAATTATTGTGTTATTTATTTGCACTTCACATGGGGTTGTCTGTTTTGATTTCATTGATTTCTGCTAGAATTTGTCTTCATCCTGTTGTTTAACTGTTGTCCTAGTGAATGTTCTCCTTCTCCTTTCTCACTCATTTTCTGGTTCTGTTTCTGATTATTTTGATGGGCAATAAATGAAAAGTCAGATTTTAATTCAATTACTGAGTTTGTATACAAAAGAGATAGATAATCACATTACATCTGTAAATACAGATTTATTCTAATTCCCATTTGATTGATTGGCAATTTTATGTCACTTATGTTTTGCTTAAGCAATTTTAGGTTTGTCCTCAGTTTCAGTATTTTACAATATGCCAGAATACACAATATGATGAAAAATTTACTATGTGCAAACAAAAATGGAAAAAAGAAACATGTTCTTTCATGTGCTCTCCAATAAAACGCATCCTACTTAAATATTATCTAAAATGCTACGTAAAAAGTGCTTTTTTTTCTGGTTGAAAACAATGCCATTATGTATGATTTCACTTCCTTCAAAACATTATATACAAAAGCATTAATTTCTTTGAGGTAAGCAATTTCTTTTTGCAGTGCAAGCCTTACAGCAGATTTCAAGAACTATGATTCTTTCAATTAAAAGACTTTTGCTTTGCATTGGTTACTTGAAAAAAATTTGGATTCACTAGTAGAAGAGTGGCATCCCAAGTAATACTTGGCTCAAAATCGTTCAATACTGTCAAAAAGGTTAAAACTTCTATGGCTTGCTTCTCAGAGTAGAAGACTCTCAAAGAGATGTTTTAAAATATTTTTCTGCAAACATAACAAGCTGAAACTTTTAATTAATAAGACAATTACTACATTATCGCTTTATCCCCATGCCAAGATTCCAGAAATGATTGCACAAGACTTTTCAAGAAAATTGCTAAAATTTGTTATATGTTCAACAAACCTTGGCTGTGCAAATTTTATTTAATTTTGGTATGGAAAAAAATCATAACTAATAGTTTTTTTCAAAAAAGCAAGCTAATTATCTATGAAATCACAGAGAATTATTGCAGCCAAATTTTCATTTGGACACACATTATTCCTGATTATTCATTTTCATTCTTTGTTACCTCTCTGATGGATGAAAATATTGCTAAAAAGAAGTCCAGGTGTCCAAAATAAATATAACTCAGATGAGGAAGTGATGTTGGTTTGTTGTTCCATTTACTCCCATATTTTGATTGCTGCCTTGGACTATTCCTGTCTTTGTCAATAACTCTCTGGGGCTGTTGTACGTCTACTTTTACAGGACCACTTGCTAGGTAAATATAACTGACAATAAAAATATAATTGAGTAACATTTGATCCCAGCTATATAAATGGCCTAAAGTTGTAAAAGTATAATTTTAGCACAGTTGTCACATTTCTTACTGCTGAGGCTCATGTGTAAGTTGTAAATACCATTGTGTCGAAATGGATGGGATCACCTGAGCTTTCAGGTACTGTGCAGAAAAAGACACACGGGATTCCAGGGTGTGTCCATGCTCTTACAGACTTGTCTAACATTTCACCAAGATCTGTACATCCAAAACCTGTTGAACTGCTGTAAATTTGTCACAAAAACTGACATACTGACATACAAGAAGGAAATATTTTGTACTCAAGAGTTCAGAAAAGAAATATAGATAGTAGTTGCACACTAGCTTTCTCTTAGACTTGGTGCCTAGCTGTCACTGCTGGCTTAAGTGTCAAGGTAGAAAGCACAATTTCATTTTTGTGATGAAGCCTGTAATATCAGGGAAAAATATCAAATCGGGTTACTTGCTGTGTAATTCTAAAGGGAAAGCTTTCTTAGGTTGTAACACAGCTTCAGTTAAAGCAGTATTTCTTATCAGTGGCTCAGCTATTGGCAAAATGCTCAATCTTGCATTAAAGACATTTCAGAAACAGAATAAAGTTAGTTCAGCTGTTTTCCCTCAAGCTATGTGGATGAATACTGTGAGCTAGACTCTGATCTTTCTTGTACTGATGTAGCTCTGTGTAACCTGTCAGTTTTTCAAGAGAGCTATCTTGACTTGACTGCAATCTCATGCTGATGCCCTGAGATAAATCCTTGGCTGCTCAATTTTGGGAGATCCCTTCTTCAAGTGTATTGCACAAGTATATGCTGATGATTTTCTCTTGGTCCTAATTTAGTTCCTTGATATCTTTCTAAAAATCTCATATCCTTTCTGATTACACTTTGCAGACAACACAAATTGAGTGGGAGTGTTGATCTGCTGGAGGGTAGGAAGGCTCTGCAGAGGGATCTGGACAGGCTGGATTCATGGACTGAGATCAATGGTGTGAGGTTCAATAAGGTGAAGTGTCAAGTCCTGCACTTGGTTCACAACAACCCCAGGCAGTGCTACAGGCTTGGGGAACAGTGGTTGAAAAGCTGGCCAGTGGAAAAGGACTTGGGGGTGCTGGTCAACAGCCAGCTGAACATGAGCCAGCAGTGCACACAGGTGGCCAAGAAGACCAATGGCATCCTGGCTTGTATCAAAAATAGTGTGGCCATTAGGACCAATGTTGCCCTGTACTTGGCCCTGGTGAGGCTGTGCCTCACGTACTTTGTCCAGTTCTGGGCCCCTCACTTCAAGAAAGACATTGAGGTGCTCTAGTGTGTCTAGAGAAGGGCAATAGAACTGGTGAAGGGTCTAGAGAGTAAGTCATATGAGGAGCAGCTGAGGGATCTAGAGCTGTTTAGTCTGGGGAAAAGGAGGCTCAGGGGAGATGTCATTGCTCTCTACAACTGCCTGAAAGGAGGTTGTAGCAAGGTGGGGGTCAGTCCATCTTGCTACAACCTTCCCAGGCAACCACCAAAGGGACAAGAGGAAATAGCCTAAAGTTGTGCCAGAGGAGGTTCAGGTTGGACACCAAGAATTTCCTCACTGAAAGGTCGATTCCACAAGCGTTGGAATGGTCTGCCCAGGGAAGTGGTGCAGTCACCATCCCTGGAATTGTTCAAGAAAAAACTGTGGGTGGCATTTAGTGCTATGGATTACTTGACAAGGTGGTGTTTGGTCAAAGGTTGAACTTTATATCTTGGAGGTCTTTTCCAACCTAAATGATTCTATGATACTTTCTGTATGAAACTACCTGTTTGTTTAACATGTTTCAGGTTAACAGTGCTGGATTTTGGTTATTAATCAATATGGTCTACATCTCAGAAAAGCCTTGCATGTGCCCAAGGGTTGAGTAGTTGTGCTGTGATGCTTTTAGAAGAGAAAGAAATGTTTTTTATTCTTCTACTGTTTACCATTCCTTTTTTTTAAGATGAAGTTGATTCTGGAACTTACACAGCCTTTTTGGCTCTTGAATCCAAGAAATATGAACGTTAATCTGTCTGCATAGTATCTTCTTGTGGTGGGTTGACTCTTCCTGGCTGCCAGGTAGCCACCAAAGCTGCTCTATCACTCCTACCCTCAACTGGACAGAGGACAGAAAATATAACAAAAGGCTTATAAGGGTGGGGAAAGATCACCTAGGGATTACTGTCATGGGTTAAACAGACTCGACATGGGAAAATTAACTGAATTTATTACCAATCAAAATCAGAGCAGGACAATGAGAAGTAAAAAAAATCTTAAAAACACCTTCCCCTCACTCCTCCCTCCTTCCTGGGCTCTACCTCCTCCCCTTCAGTGGTGCAGGGAGATAGGGAATGAGGGTTATGGTCAGTTCATCACAGGGTGTTTCTGCCACTGCTTCCTTCTCAGCGAGCAGAGTCCTTCCCCTGCTCCAGCATAGGGTCCCTCCCATGGGAGACAGTCCTCCATGAACTTCTCCAATATGAGTCCTTCCCATGGGCTGCAGTTCTTCATGAACTTCTCCAGTGTGGGGCCTTTTCCACAGGGTGCAGTCCTTTGAGAACAGACTGCTCCAACGTGTGTCTTCCATGATGTCACAAGTCCTACCAGGAGTCTTCTCCAGCATGGTCTTCCCCTGAAATTACTACTATCTCTGATTGACTTGGACTTGGCCAGTGTCCCGTCCGTTTTGCAACCAGCTGGCATTGGCTTGGTCAGACATGAGGGAGCTTCTGGCATCTTCTTGAAGAAGCCACCCCTGTAGCTCCCCCTCTCCTACCAAAACCTGGCCATGCAAGCCCAATACACTTGTCTTTTCATGTGAGGAGTTGTTTTGGAGGTGTGATCTTTGGTACCTAAATCCTGGCATTTTTAATTTTCACAATAGATTTATAGTTGTAGGAGTGGTGATATTGTGATCTGCAAGTAGATGTTGATATGAAATCTTGTCTTTTTGCCACTGTCCATCAGTTTAGATCATTAAACCCTGGAGTTTTCAATTTGTAATTTAAAAATTTTCAATTTTTAAAGGCTCCTAGATTACAGAGTCAGAAACAAACTGTTGTCATTGTACTTGAATATATCATTAGACTACTAATGGTTATTGAAATCATTTGAACAATTAAAGTCCACAGACAGTGTTGTCAGTCATTATGGATTACTGGAGGAATAATAGGGTACATCAATCTTTGGCCTACAGTGTCTGCTAATGTCTCTTTTCGGGACCTTTATAGCTGTCATATTTCCAAGGAATGTTTTATGACACTTTTTTAAGATCTCATATATATGATTTAAGCAGTGCTAATTGTGGTGTTCTTGGTTTCCTTACAGTCACAACCAATACTGTTTCTTCCCAGGTACTATATCCCATATGGCTTCTATCTTCTCGATTATGCACCTTAATGTCTTCTGCCATGTTCTTCAAATGTCATTAATCACATCAAGCAGTCAGATTACCTTCATGCAAATGAATTAATTTCTAATAACCTGCAGTCTGGCCACAGATGATTCAAACCATGAAGTGAAGTTTTTACAATTCTAACTATTGGCTGTTCCTTCTGGCACCTGTCTCTTGCAAGAGCTACTGTGTAAGCCAGCATCTGGGGAATATTGGCTTTGTTAATACTTTGACCCTTATTTGAGGGTATAACTACTCATTGTTGTATGAGAATATGTTCTTAGTCTCGGCTCTTGAAGGGACAAAACTTGATCAGCCTTTCTGCACAGTTTGACCTGACGCTGTATTTATTGTGCATATTTAAGTACAGAAAGTAGTAAACTTGATGCTTCATATTCATGATCTGACAACATTTGGTGGAGTCCAACTATTCAATAATCAGGGTCCAAAGCTATTAGTCTGCCTTATGCTTTGGATTTCATCTTCATCTTCTAATTGATTATCCTGTGTTTGTAATTCATTTTCACTTAATTACTTTGTCCATAGTTTAAGCATGTTCTCAGATTCTTGTCATTAGCAACACCATATGTTCAGTTCCTGCTATACAACTTTAGGCTGTGTTTGATCATTTTTGGTTTTTCATTGTACAATACCACAGCTGTAATCTGTAGGCATTTTTTAGTCTTTCAATGGATTACAGACACCTCATTAACCTTGTACCTACCTGCTGACCGGTCATGCTACTGAGTCAGTTCAGCTGGACAGCTGCAGCATTTAATTTAATCCTGTGAGCTTCTTATGCCCTAAGGAGTGTAATATTGTAAAAAAGAGGACTAGGTTTTACAGAGCAAGGTCCACTTTATAAGTACCAAAAAAAAAAAAAAAAGCTTGTATATGACAAAAGAATGTTATAAGACAGAAAGAAACAGTGCTTATAAAATCAAACAGAAATTCTGAAGAGGGAAAGAGATTCTCCAGATCTTCCCAGAAGTGCTTTGGGAATACATTTGTCAGTGATTAAAGACTTCGGATTAATAACAGAATGCAATTCATGTGTCACTTCATGAATGCAAACAGCTTTACATTCTACGATGTCTCAAACTTCACTTCTCCTTCATGCATCTGTCTCAGCTTTGTGATTTTCTGTTTATTCTACAGCGCTTGATGAGCTGTCCCTCAGACCAGCAGCAGGTGAGTATTTGCTTGAACAAGGTTTAAGACCATTAATGACCATGCAGCAGATGAAGAAAGCACTAAACCTTTCCACCCATCTTCGGTTACATTAGTTAGATACTTTATGCACTTTAGAGGTTGCTAGAATGTGTGCAGTGGACTGCAGTGCAGTGTGGAGAGAAATGCAAGAGCAACTGTGTATGAGGGTATTCCAATGTGCTGAAGGAGTATGTTCAGTGTTTTCTGACAGAGAGCTGTCCTGGTTTAAACTGGGATAGAATTAGTTTTCTTCTTAGTAGCTGGTGCAGTACTGTGTTTTGAATTTAGAATGAGAATAATGTTGATAAGCACTGATATTTTAGATGTTGCTAAGTAGTGCTTGCCCTCAGTCAAGGACTTTTCAGTGTCCTATGCTCTGCCAGTAAGGAAGTGCACAAGAAGACAGGAGAGAGAATAACTGGAACAGCTGATCCAAACTGGCTGAAGGGATGTTCCATGCCTCTATGTCATGCTCAGTCAGCATGAGGGGGATTGACGGGGAACCAGTAATCGTTGCCTGGGGACAGGCTGGTCAGTGGTCAGCAGGTGGTGATCAATTGTGTTTTGTGTCCTGTGTTCCTCTCAGGTTGTACTCCAATCCCAGTCTCTCTCTCTCTCCCCCTCCCCTCATAGTTTAACCCCAGTCAGCAACCAAGCTCCATGCAGCCGCTCACTCAATCCCCCATCTGCAGGATAGGGGAGAGAACTGAAAGCTTAAAAGTGAGAAAACTTGTTGATTGAGAGACAGTCAGTTTCATAGGACAAACAAAAGTCACACACGCAAGCAAAGCAAAACAAGGAATGAATTCACCACTTCCCATGGGCAGGCAGGTATTCAGCCATCTCCAGGAAAGCAGAGCTCCGTCATGTGTAATGGTGACTTGGAAAGACTAACCCCATCATTCCAAATGTCCCCCCATTCCTCTTATTTTCCCTTGCTTTATATGCTGAGCGCGATGCCCTGATGTATGGAATATACCTTCGGTGAGTTGAGGTCAGCTCTCCCAGCTGTGTCCCTTCCCAACTTCTTATGCATCCCCAGCCTCCTTGATGGTGGGACAGGGTGAGGAGCTGAATAGTCCTTGACACTGCGTAAGCACTGCTCAGTAATAACAAAAAACATCTCTATATTATCAATTCTGTTTTCTGTACAAATCCAAAATATAGCCCCACAACAGCTACTGTGAAGAAAATTAACTCTACCCCAGCCCAAATCAGCACGGTCCTTCCCATTGCAATTTTTTTTTAATTATCATCATTAGTATTATTAGTACGTGAATTTGTTTCAATTGTTCAAGTGTTGTTAACTCAACTCATGAGTTTTATTTTTTTTCTGATTCTCCTCCCCATCCCACCAACAGGGGTGGGTGAGACAGCAAGCAGCTGTGCGGTACTTAGGTGCTGGCTGGAGTGAACCATGACAAGTCCTTAATTAAGAACCTTAACTCAGAGTGAGAAGGGTCACCAGGTCCCATTTTGTCGTAAATGTGTTACAGTTATACTGCACCTTTGAGCTGCCCGTAAGTTGTAAGAGTGAATTCTTACCTAAATATCTCATTTATTTCTCCTATAAACTCTCGTTAGATCCTTGAAGAATAAAGTTTGTCCTTAGGAATTTGCTGTTGAAAAATGTTTTTCTTAGAAGATCCTATGCAATAATGAGACAATAGTTGTACCTCTTCATCAGCTTTAACTATACTGCATTTCATGCTCTGAATTCCTACAACAACAGGAACAACACTGGAGTTTTGGGACTCTTTTGCATGCTTTTGTGATATGTAGGGAGCCATGACACATTTTCAGGTTATTTTCATGGGACTTGAGACTGGCTGGTATGAATTGGACACAAAACAAATATCTGTATCAAGGTTTCATGACCACTGAGTGAAAACTTGCTGTTATGGGCCAGCTTATTTACTGAGTAAGAGGTTCTGATGTACAAACACTAAAATACTCATCTGAAAGTTTTTCTTGGTCTGCTCCCAAGGAGTATTAAAAAGAAAATAGATCCATGCAACAGAGCAATCTGCTTTGTTCTTTTCTAATTATGGAACCTAATCAGTCAAAGCAGTGATTGTCTCAACCTAAACAAAGTTATTTTATCCCCATGTACAGTTTATGCAAATATGGTGTTTCTTAAATTTGCTAGCAGCATATTCATTTGGAGAACATCAGTTTTATGCCAGGAACTAAACTGAAGGGAATTACATGATAAAATATGTGACAGAAGGCTTCTCACAGCTGAATTTCATACGATTATGTGGTTCTGTGGTTGCATAATCATGTTTCTAGTGTATGATAAACATATATATTTCCCATACATATAAAAGTCTTAGCTGGGGAATTGATTGCAATTTAAATTACATTTCCTACTGTGCTTCAGAAGGCCACAGGTTTAAGTACATTATTCTGCCATGGGCTTTATTTAAGCTAGTGCAATACCTTTTTCAATTTTCATTATGCTCTTTGCCATAAAAAAAAGATTTGTCAAGAGAACAGGTTCATGCCATGTCAGTTTGTGTCCCTACTACAAACTGTCATAGGAACGAATAACCAGATTTTAACTACCCAATATGTTATGTGTTATGTATTGTGTGCCAAATTGGTATGCTATTTTAGCTTCTATCACGGCTTTTCATTGGATAGACATTTTACTGTCACATACCTATCAATTATAGCTTGAATGAGGATCAATGGAGCAGTTATCAAATCAGAAGGAAGCACACTGGAAAGGTTGTGCCATAGAACACAAAATTTTAATTTGGAGAATAGGACTGTATTATCTTTTAACAGAGAAGAGATGACGTGATCAAACCATTTCTCAAAATTAAGCATTTGAAAATGGTACTGAATGACAATTCATAAAAGGGATGACTAGGTGATAGCAGACTCCCTCCAAAACTCTTAGCTACTCCTATCTAAATACCTGTGAATGACTGGGATATGCAAATTGCTATGCCATTAATATTCAGCATTAATATGGTATAATCAAGAAGGTAGTCAGAGGGAGAGTGGCTAAGTAGTATTCGGAGGTAACAAGTAAGATGAGACAAATCAGATACGTGAATAACCAAATGTATAGGCAAAGGTGGACATTGGACACTGTATTTGAGATCTGGAGCAGAAGAAGGAGGGCAACTGGAGGCCATTTGCTGGCTGGGGACAAAAATGGGATTTCAAATCTGTTTTTCTGGACTATGTGTACATGTTATGTTAGTATTTAATATCTGTCCAGATAAGTATTTAACCTTAGACTGGAGTCTTCTGTTCACTTAACAAATGCCTGAAGTGTTGGTGGTTGCAAAATGGTTCAGCTTTAACTGAAATTATGAAACATATTTTCCTTCAGGCTATGTCATGACATAGATATGATACTCTGGATTATGTATTATGTAGCTTCATGGGTCTAGGTATGAAGAGACCCTTCAGTAGAAGAGTCCTGTGATGTTGTATGGCAGATTTAGACTGAAACTCTCGTGAACTGATTGCTCCAACTTTCACTAAACTGCTTAAGGGACTTTAAACTCTGAAAAGGAAATTCGTTTCCAGGGCAGTGGTCTAATAGCTTGAGCAATCAGAGAAGGTCATATTTAAGGAGTCTGTATTGGCTTTAAAGTTTTAAATTTAAATAAAGTTTTAAATAAAAAAATGAAAAAAAAGGGAAATAACAGCTTTGCTAGGCCAGGTGCTGGTGAGGAGGTGAATGAGGTGTCCTCCATCTTACTGACTCATGTCAGTCACTTGTCTTCATCTTAAGCATTTTTTTCTCTGTTACTATGCCATTGAGCTAAATACCTTTAGGGAAGATTGAAATAGCAAGTTGTTCTGACAAATAATTCTTATTCTTATATAGCATAAATGAAATGAATTACTAGTATGCGTGTAATTTAAGATCTTCACTGACATGAATACACTGGTAAAGGTAGTTTGGCTTTGTTTTTCCACATTTCTAGTAGTTATGGTGACAAAACTTTTAGGTATAGAGCCAGTGTAAATCAGCAAAGAGCTAATCCTCAAATAATTTATTTGCTGAAGTGGTAGTTTAACCTGCTTTTTAGCTGCATGGTATGTAAGTGTAGGAAAAAGTGAATGAATATAGGGTATAATAAATATATATATATATATAAATAGATGTATACATACCCCCTTAACTTCTTCCTGTCTATGGGATTATTATATGGAATTTTTCAGGAACCTGCCTACAGAATTGAAGTAGGAATGAACAGCTATGCTGGAGTTTCAATAGCCTAGTTTTTAAAAGATATATATAAACATTTGTCTGACTTCTTCGCGTACCTACTTACTTTTCCCCAAAGGATTAAACTCCTGCAAAGTTTTTTTTCTGTCTATTTCCCAGTTGAAACTGGGAAGATGTACTACCAGTCTCCATGATTCTGTATTACCTGAGATCTGTAGACCGGATTTGACAACTGAGATTTGACAGATGAGCTCTTTAGACTCGTATAGATTAATGATGTATAGTATAGGTTATAATTACTGCCACCTTACATATTTCTTCTGAAATTGATCCTTCCTGTCTAGCACAGTTCTTACTCCAAAAGCTTCACCCAAAAAACCATCTGTGATAAGGTACCACTAAATGGATAACTAGGAGCTCACTTGCAGCCCTAACCACAAAACCATCTGCTTCTCGGGAAGCAGGCAACATCCTTTAGGATTTTTTAGGTGTATATGTTCAACTATTGCCAAGTCAGATAGAGAAAAAATCATGAAGCAGAGTTTTGGCAGTTTTTTGGTTTTAGACTTAGTATGAAAGCCTGATGTTTGAGTTCAAATGAAAGGATATGGCCACATTAATACCTAATGAGTAGTAATTGCAGGAGAGTAGTTATTATAATCCAAATGGAAATATTTCACACAGACATTAGTAATTAACACATTTGAAACAAAATAGAAGATGTGCAACTATTTGACCTGCAAATGTATTTTTGGATTATCTTTGTTATCCAATGTCATTAAGAGATTATGAAAATGTGTAAGTAAGCCAGAGAATCTTGATATAGTAAACATAGGCAGACATGTAATGGAAAATTGAACTGTTACATAATTCTCTGAAAAATGTAAATGTATGTAGTTAAAAAATTGTATTAATTTCACAATTTTTAAGCTGTACTGTAGAAGTCATGCAAAATATTGCTGAAAAATTCACAGGGAAGATTTGATAATTAGGTAAAATATGAAATATATATTCCTAACTGAATCGGTGTATATCTTGTAAAGTCAGAAGGCCCTACCAGAAGTAACACGATATAGATATTAATTGCATTTAAAATTTTTAGATGTTTCCTTTTAATGAAAGGTTTGTTAGAGTTGCTAATATCTACGTCCGCATGAGGCAAGCCTTTATATTACCTGAAAGTGGAACAGTCTGAAATGCAGTCAAAAATATTACCTGGGATGTGGAACCAGTAACAGCAGCATATCCTGGAAAGGAAGCAGTGGGAATTTTAAACCCAAGTTCGATGTTTGTCTTGTAATTTACATCTGCAAGATGTATGTGAAACATTCCTTTCAATTTCTACCTATCACCCTTCAATTTATACATAATGGAGGAGAAAAACACCTACTTTAACTGCTTTTATACGTACATAGAATCTTTTAAACCTGATCATCAAAACAAAGTATACCCAGATAATCTTCCTGTTGATGGTTGAATGTATGTCTTAGGTCAGAACCTTACCCTCTGAGCTAAATAAATCCCTTCATTAAAGACATAGAATTCCATAGGGGTGAATTTTGTTCTGTGCTTTTTGCTCTGTGCACACTGTTCAGGTCTATTTTAGAGGAAGTGTGGATTCTGTGATCTAACGTGAATATGAATACAATCTTAAAACTTCTCATAAGATGACATATGAGACAGAAAGCAGATGCAGATGGTTAGATAATGTTCAAAAGTAATTCAGCTGGCAGCGCCTTCACTGCACCTGGGCTGGACTGAAGTCACCCATGGTCTTGTCAGCTGGCCTCATGCTGGACTCAGATACTGTGCCTTCTCCTCCACTCCTTCAAACTTCAGACTTCTAATGAACATGATGTAGACCTTTAATGACTTCTCTCACATGTCCTAATGAATCATTTAAGCTGAATGTATAAACATTCCTGCAGTTGCAGGATTTACCCTCTTTCCACCCAGTTAATATGCAGTTCATCATAATAACTGCTTGTTAATATCCCTGATATTAAAAAAAAACAAAACACATATTGATCTAAACACAGTTATAGATCCAGATCTGCTCACTATATAAGAATATTTATCATGGGAAACTGGCATTCTTTTTGATTTTTGAATAGTAGATCAAGGTCAACTTTTTAAGATAATCCCATAGGAGGCTACCTTCTGTCTCCTTTGATAACAATCTACTTTCAGATCCTGGGAGAGAACCACTGTGAACTGAAGTCTTCAGTGTGTCAAAGCTGAGGATGACATAACTCAACATACTGTAGACCTTACCCACTAGTTTCGTACCTGGGGAAGGAAGAGGAGAGAAATACCTCAGAATTTTTAAGGAAGTTGCTTGCCAATTCTTGGGCTATTTTGATTTATTCCTTAGTATTCTCATTTAATTGGCTTAATCTTGTTTTGAATATGTGCTTTTATGTTTATTTTTTTACTCACTGTATAGCCTTTCAATTAATTTTAATAGAAGTCAAGTATGCAGTCAAGAGAAAATTGTAATACCAATCTGGAAGCACCTAAAGACAAGAAAGCTGTTAGCAGCATTTTCAGCACCAAATACATCACATTGATAAATTGGCTATAAGATGAGATCCCATTTCAAGTGAGTTACACTGTCAAACAATTAAATCACCGCACAGCATATTAAAGCTGATTCACAATATGGTAAAATTGCTATCAGTTCGCCTAGCAGCTTTAGTAGTACAAAAGGAGCAAGTAAAGGAATATGTCAATCTGTCTCATTTCCTGTTGGTGATCAAGTCCAGAGTGTTCAAACAGAAGACCTGATATACCTTTGCAGTAGTAAAGTTGAATGATGGGAGGTTTTTTACTTTTAAAAAAAGAGCAAATATGACTATTTCAAGATTAAAGAGAAAAATCTCTCAAGATGTACTCAATCCAAAGGAAATGACACTGACTTACAGTGACACTTATACTTTGAAAGAATAATGGCCATGTAATGTGATTTTCAGTGTGCAAAGTTCAAAGAAAGATGAAGGTGAAACATCCCAGAAAACTTGGAAATGAAAATGAAATAATTTTTGCTTTTGAAGCAATTCTTGCTGGTAGAAATTTTTTATTAGTCATAATGAGTTTCAATTAAGTACTTGTACTCTGGAATGTCTACAAAATTTACACATATTTTGTACAGATTTTGTAGAAAGATTTTGAAAATCATATTGCACACAGCATGTGCAGAGATTTATCTGTATCTTATCCCTTCTGTATCTACTTGAGGAAGGACAAATATGTCTGGATCCATCAGGAAGGGCGATGGAAATTATGGCTTTCTGATTTTGTTTCTTGATCCCTAAAACCCTGTTGCAATTTAGAGTACCTAGAAATACCAGGCAGTATGGAACCTAAGAAACTGATGCTGCAACATATCACACCTTTTCCCCTCCTCTTGGTGAGCTTTTAATTCCAGCAACTCATTCTTCTGTGGAGAGAGAATGATTTTCGAAATAGAAGCTGGGCAAAATATTTTGCTGAGAGCTCTGTTCTGCTGCATGTGGAGAGAGAAGGGATTGGCTAATTTAAAGAAAGTAACATTGTCTCATGCATCATATTTATATAGTATGACTTTTTAATGGTAAAAAAATCATAAGATAGTACAGCTATACTAAAAACCTCTTCGCTTCCAAAATTAGGGTATTCTTCATCATTTGCTAACTGTGATGATCTTAAAACATTGATATATAATTATATCCATGTTTGAGTGCTGAAAATGTAGACCCTAATGGTACATTGTCCCAGTAAATTCTCAGGAGATGCCAATTCTCTGTGCTAACACAGGGGAGTATACCCTTTTCAAAAAGGGTTACATATATTGCATTATGCATGAAATGCTTTGTGAAACACAACTAAACCTGGGTTAAGCTGTTGGCTCAAGATATAGCAAAAAATACATAAAAATGTCAAAGTCCTGGGAAACTTGATTTATGTTTTGCACCTCAGGCAAATAAATACCAACTAGACATATAGTTTTCGAATTTCTGTCTTTTTCTGCAGGGAATATTATTTTAGTTTCCAAGGAACTACTAGCTGAGAATATATGGCACCAATAAAGACTTAGCTATTTCTTATTAGCTCATAAAAGCAATCATGTTATTTTGATCATTGTCCTGCAGTGGGAATCTTGAAAACTAGTTAATTTTATTTAAGCAATTACACTGACATTTCTATGAAATCTACACATATTTTTGCAAGCAGAAGGTAGAAATCAGAAATAGTGATCACAACTTCTTATGTTTACAGAAGCCTTGAAATGGGTGAAAGTTTACATTTACAGAAAAGTGTTATAAAAAAGGAGGTTGATTTTTAATGCTCTACTCAGTAAAATTCTTGCTCCAATAAATAAAGTGTATTTGTTGCATTTTCTCTGTCTGAAAACCTCTGCACCTTGAGACAGGGCTATGAGAGACTCCCCCGGGGCTTCCCTGTGCCCCAGGGACTCCATGCTGAGGGGCCATGGCCAGTGGCCTTCCTCTGCTCACCCCTGCTGGTGTGTACAGCCCTGCACCCAGGCTCACCTGTCACCTCTTTTCTGGGGAGAGAAACTGGGAGATGAATGTGCGGCGGGTAGTAGAAATGTATGAACCCGTGAATGCTCTAGGCAGGTCAATTTAAAATTACTTTTTCTATAATACATCAACTGGGGCACAAATATGGTTAGATGGAAAAAAAAATGTTTTACTTACACTATGTATATAAATCCTGAGACTCACTGTCCTAGCACAATGGCTTGAAATATAATCCAGAAAACGTCATTAAACAAAAAGGCAGATATATAGTTCTTGACACTGCACGTTTCTGAGTAGTTTTCTGGAGGCTGACGGAATGATATTAACAGAAATATGATTTCTACTTGCTTTATCATTTTCCTAAGCAGCTGCAGTTGGCCACTTGTCACACAAATGCTATGGTCTGGCCAGTATGTTACTCTTTATGTTCCTCCTGTGAGATGATACTGAAAAACTAAATATTTAAATGTTTTCCCATAATTTTCTACCAAAAAAATCAACTATAGTCAAATGGCTTGTGACATTAGTAAAAAGTGAGGACAGGGAAAATGTCATTCCCTTGAATGGAGAAGGGAAAAAGTACTTAGATAATTTGCATAATAGCTCTATTAGGACAGACCCCAAATGACAAATAAATAAACTGACACATAAATAGAAGATAACTGGATTTCAGAGAACAGGATTCAGGTTAGATATTGGAACAGAGCTCTCAACATTTAGAATAAACCAATGGATTAGAATCCTTGGTGACAATAAGAGCATTGTGCCTGGAGGACTTTGGGAAAAGCTTAGATAAACATGACCCTGAGATAGCTCAGTTGGTCAGAGCTTGGTGCTGATAACACCAAGGTCATGGGTTTGATCTCCATATGGGTCATTCATTTAAGAGTTGGACTTGAGGATCCTTGTGGGTCCCTTCCAGCTCAGAATATTCTGTGATTCTGTGCTCTACCTGTGCTGACACTGGTACAGTTGTTTGTACCTTAGGGAAAGAAGCTCTGTTGATCAATATCCTGTAGTCTTCAAAATATGAGAAACTGGTAGGTGAAATGCTTGTAATAAAACAGCAAAACCCATACAAATCCATCCAATTGAACATGAGTAAATTTTGAAAAAAATCACAATACCTATAGCAGGTAAAATTTTACTAACTTTCCCCCCTGTAAATGAAAAAATACAAGATGTTCCATAGATTTATTTTCTTCTCCAAAATTTTTTAACTAAAAGTGTAATTAGGTAAGCTGAATAATCTCTGAAGTCCTTTACCAGTATGTGGTTGTGTAACCTATGCCTCCAGTGTCTGTATAGTTAGTGGAGACATATGGTCAAAGCCAGCAGGGGATACAGCCTATCCCTAACCCTTCTGTACGTGGCTGTCATTCTACTTTAACTATAAAATGAGAGAGAAGTAATGATATTCTGAACTTTGGCATGCAGGTACATCTAAGGTTTGCACACAGAAGACCTGTGAGGAATGCTATGAGTTGATCTACAGTTTTTTGATGGATAGTCAGAGAGGGGATCTGTGATTTGAGTACATTAGATAGCTTGAGCAGAATAATTATTTTCCAAAGGGAAGAAAATCTATGGACATCCTATTTATGTTGTATTATGAACATTTTATTATTATTTTAAAGTACACATATGTTGTGTGAACATCTGATGAAATGGAAGGAAAAACTCGGTCAAGGCAGTGAAGTAAGCGCACCCACTGAAAAGCTATATTCTCAGTAGAACAGCAATTGCAGAGAGTTTGCCTGCCAAGCAAAAAGAAAAACTTAACTGGCAGAATTGAGAGTAGGTAGATTTTGCTGCAAAATAAAAATTAAAAATGTGAATTCTCAGTTGAGTTGAAATTATTTAATTAATTCCCATTTTAATGCTAAGAAAAACAAATAAGCATGATGCATGGCTAAGGTAAATATTAATTGCCTGGAAGATGACATATAAAAGCGTAATACTCTAATAACAAAACAAGCTCTAAAATAACAGACTACTGTTCACCAGTGCTTATAGCAGTGTCTATACACTCTGCATGGGAGAAAACTGCAGATCTTGTAAATAAGGTCTTATTAATTGGGGAAAAAAAAATTTTCTATTTCACAATTCTAAAACGTATTACAGAACCGAAAATGCCTTTGTAATCTACTCTGTGTGTGTGTGTGTCTGTGCATGTGTGTAGTGAAAGAAAACAGTTTCTTAGCATCTGTATCAAACCACAAACTTATGGTCAGTTTTTCTGATAAAGAGATAAAATGACCCTCAAAAAAAAAGATATGTTTCTAGAGAAAATAATAAGTATTAAACAATTTCTTGTTCCTTTCTATAAGACGAATCTTTCTGTGACATAATCTTGTGAGGACACATCTGTGCATTTGTCCTCTTCTTGCAGTGTCATTAATCTTTCTTTTTATTCCAAGGGCAAAAATCAATACTTTTGGGATGTTACTGGAAGACAAAAACATTAGAAAGTTATCTTCGAAGTTTCACTGTTTATCTTCATTTAACACAAGTTGATATTAACTATTGGAAAATCACAGCATTTCTTTGGACTTGGACTGGTGCAGTGGCCCGCTTGAATGCCTAATGGAACAGGACACTGGGCTAAATGCAAACCACATGCTCTTTCTGTAAGAGATAGGGAAAGGTTTTTTCTTCTATTGTTCTATACACTTATTTAAATATTCCTACTCTGCTTCTCAACTGATGTAAGTCGAAGTTCTGTTGAAATCTACTGAATTAGTGAAGCTCTGCCAACTCATGCCCATGATTACATTCCTAAAATATTTACCAGTGTGCTAGGAAAGCCATACATCAAATGTAATATAGAGACTTACTTTCAGAGCAGTTGTACTGATTTCTGAGGGTCTACTTGACAAGTGAGATATTAGTCCAATGAATAAGTCCTAATTCAACTCTTAAACCACTAAGAAAAACAAAAGTGCATGTCTACTACAAAAAAGCGTATAAATTCTTGGCAAGTGGGAATCCTTTACTGGTTGATTGCTGCATACTTCTAGTGGATTTGCATGTACAAATGAAAATATCAGGTTGGTGATTAAACAGACTTTGTTATGGTGGAACTAAATAAAACAAACCATGCTTCTGCAATGGCATTCCTCAGAGGGTGATTCTGATCCTATTGCAAGTATTAGCTGTTCCTTTGATATACCAATTTCTTCTGCAAACATGCCCAAGTTGTTGCATGATGAATACTCTGCATAGTATAGTTTTAATCACTTGCCTGCCCACTGAATATGAACTATAAAATTGATATATATATATCAATATATAAAATGATCATAAAAACACTTATTGATGACATTTATTTCTCTATTTATAGTTAAAATATATTTCTATTTATCAATCAACCTTACAAAAAATCCACACTATTTATAAAATGTGATAAAAAGGAAAAAATCCACTTGACTGTTTTAGAATAGAAAGTAGATTCTAGCAATCAACCAGTTTCAGAGAGGTCTTTCCTAACAATCCAATCTAATATATACACATTATCAGCCTCATTTTTTTTAGATATTCTCTGTTTCCTTGCTTTTACGACCATTCTATCGCTGAGGTTTTTTTTGGGATCCAGATAGAAGTTGCTTAGGCTTTTTGATGATCTAGGGATGAGTGCAGTACAGCTTTGCTGCTTTTGAGTTCTCTGCCAGAAAACACTCTTTTTTTTTTTTTTCCTGGATGCTTCATTAGACTGTGACTTTTGCAGATTTACAGGGGTGTATCTGTGACTTTCATCAGCAGAGCACACACACACAAAGTCTGTAACATTTATGAGACTGCAGTGATAAGTAAGTAGAGGGAGGAGAAGTACAGCTGGATGGCTCCCACATTAGATATCTGAATGACAACAAATACATGGTGACAGCAGTAGGAATAGACAGTGGAGTGTGGGTGAAAAAAGTCTGGAGGTAAAGAATTAAGTTTAAATGCACCAGTCTGTCAGATCATGTGTATTCTGCAATATTTTTTTCTCTTCTTTTGTTAACCATGTGACATAGATATAGAAACAGAAAGTTACATTCATCTAATATTGAAATTTATTAAGATAAAGGTATAAGTACTATCTCTACATGCCCCTCCATTTACCCCCCTTCCCTTTATTTTAAAGCTTGATTCATTGTATAACTATTACTTGGCACCTTTTCCAACTAAACCTGGCTTCTGAAGGCAGATGAAAACCAGCAACACACACATGCTGGCAAGTTTAGAGGGTTTGCCAAAAAGTTTGTTGAAAATAACTAAACTTTGAAGTCAAAGGCACTAGCACTGGTGGGATTTTGCAGCTCAGGCTCATAGCTAGCCTTCGCTCTTCGTACCTTTGAAAGCTGCTAATGAGACAGAAAAGGTTTCTGTGAAAAGTAAACAGTGCAAATATACTGTCTAGTTGACCTATGGTCAAAGACTGTTTTGAAAATCAATGTGTGGTTTTCTTTCTTCCTTTCAATTTCTTACTTTTCTAATACCAGCAAAAGAAAGGTTTACAAATGTGTAAATGTTTTAGTGTGGTATATTCTTGAATTGATCAAAAAACCCTGTTCTGATACACACGAAAGATACTTAATAATGAAATAATAATAATAAAAACATTTACCCTGTGGTCTGTTTCAAATCTTAAATGAGAACATACTGCTCTGAATAAATAAGAAGCAAGGGATTAAGTTGGAGTTCTTGGGACTAAGGGATCCTGGAAAATGATAACCTTGATTACTTCGGTTTTCACATTGATTAGAAAGTGTAACTTTGCTTGCTTGAAGCATTTTTAATCTCCAGAATTTGTGAGAGAGCCAAATGGTTAGAACCTTTTTTGAGCATCACCCTCACTCCCAAGGAGACCCTGGGAATGTGTGTTGTGTACCCCGGCACAGTGCCCCTCTCCTGCAGCTGGGGTGACAGCAGTATCCTGCCTCTCTTCACTAGTTTGGGAATCTGACCATGGAGAAAAAAATCTGAGCCAAGACTGACAATGCATTTAACATAAAATCATTATTTTTATTATTTAAGTCAGCTGAAGTCACATTTTTGGGTACCATGGCATTCACCAAAAATGCTGTATCTGGCTGTATCGTGCAGCTGTCACAACTATCGGTAACATTTCCCTGTAGAGGGAAAGGATCATTCACGTGCTTGTTGCTGTGATGCCCACTTATAATGACCACAGAAACCAGCCAAGGACAAACCAAGTGTTTAGGTACCACCAGCATGTTCCTCTGGAGGCTTCAGTGGGACAGAGAAAGACAACAATATTCCACAATATCGTGGACAAAGAGTCGTCTTCACTGACTTGTGTTGGGTTTATTCCAGCCCCTGCACTGGTGACCAGCTTACGGAAAGAGGGGAAACAAACTCAATGGCAGCCACATCTGCTATCCAGGCTGGTCAAATAGGGGTGGAGTAATTTTCATTCTCTCCTTCCCCCCAGTGTTGCACCTGCAAAAGAGCTAATCATAATCTTAAGGCATGTTATTGAGCCAGGAGGGGAACAAATTAGAATGTTGACTTTAGGATCCTAAATAACGCAGCTCTAATTGGGTGTGAATGTCCTAACTGGCATGTGAGATGCAGAATACTGCCAATTTTTAATTTCCAGTAGAATCAGCTACAGCTATGATTCCTACAGTTAAAATTTGTGTGTTACTCAATATGTGTTTTTAATAAACCCAGTAGTCATCCAATCAACAAAAATTCATAAGCTTAATTCTGTTGTTTGAGGTCTGTGAAGAACTGAATTTGGCATTCTACTTGCTGTAATAAAGGGAACAATGGAGAATTTGGAAACATTTGTCTGTTTGCCATATCACAGTTTGGTGGCTTCTGCCTTTGTAGACAGATGATGTGGCAAAAGCCCAAATTCTGGTATACCAATGTTGCCGAAAATCAAAGAAAAATTCTCTGGACAATTTTAGTATAGTAAGATAGAGAACAGGTCTTTAACTATAGCACTTTAAGGTGCATTAAATACATTTAGCACACACATACAGGATAGCGTTTACAATTTTATAATACTAGCTAATTATCATATCTAGTGGGATACACCCATCCTCAAAATTGTCTGTACCCAGGACCTCCCTCAGGCATGCCCTTAGGCCCAACTCCCCGAATTGGGTGGGTGTTCTCCCACAACCACTCTTTCCTCCCATTCTTTGTCTTCCTCAGGTCTTCTGTCCTGCTTCAAACAAATTCAAGGATTCTGTGCCTTCTGAATCGCTTTGACTAAAACTATATATCTTGGATATATCTTGTGGTACACTCTCTACAGACTAGATGTCTTTTAGCTTGCTAAAAAATCTGTCCATTGAAATCCTTGACAAGAAACATAAAACAATCTTTTGGAATTTGGTACAAAAGTATTTAGTTAAAAGCTCTATCCTAAAATAACTGAAGTGCTAAAAGCTGTATTAAAATCTATACACTTATGAACCTTAAGGCATCACCAGACTAACCTACCTGATTGTGCTTTGTCAGGCAGACCTAGAAGTGCTCAGTGTACCTCTGACTAATGTGCTCAGCACAGCACAAAGTTACTGACAAATATCTCTTTGACTTGTTTTCAGACTTCTAGTAGTATATTTTGATATGAAGCAGTTCTTAAAAGGTCTTTAAACAAAATTGTGGGTAAACATAGTGCCACATACAAATTAGTTTTGGAAATCCCAATAACTGTCTGTATCCTTATTTGTGTATCTGATTCTGCATATATCACCCAAAATTAAGGAAGAACAATCATACATAAATACTGGGAAATAAATTTTTCTTAGCAGAAGTCCCTTGAAATAAATCCTGTTCTTAGTAGACTGCACGGATTTGCATCCCTCTTAGGAAAGTCTACCATGTATGGTTGTTGTCAACTAACTCAAAAGTGGTCATTCATCCTGTTTCTCTGAGGCACACACACCAGTACTGTTGAGGCTGGAATGCCCAAGGCATGTATAATATCTTTTGATTAGCTGAGGAGAAATGAGTTCTGGGACTGGTGCACAGGCAGGGAAGGATAATGTCACTTCAGAGTGACATTTTGATACGTTGGTGTATGTGAACTCAGCCTCTGTGCAGAACTGTCTTGCTTCTTGCCATGTGTAACAGCCTTGGACTGCTTACCCATGGACCATTACATCTCCTTTGCTGCTTGCTTGATGTAGTTTTTTCACAGGGAATGCACCTGAACTGCCTTGCTGTGGCTCCATTACTTTGAGGTTCAATTTGCTATCAAGACTATATGCTCCAGGAACCCAAAGAATGTGTTGAAATTTCCATTCATCTTTCTGCTTCTGTTTTTCCTGCCCTTTTCACTTGTATTAGTATAATTTTTCCTTCTAACTGAAAAGGGAATTTTTAGATTTTTTTTTCCTCTTTGGAGGTTAATTAGATTTAGAGAGAGAAATGTTACAATGAGAACATGAGCTATCTAGTAATGTGTTTTCTTTGCTGAGTTAGTTACAGAATTTTTTATGAACTGTATAAACTGATTTGTCACAATGGAACAAAGTAGGATGATTAATGAGTGACATTCTTCCTGACTGAAGATAAGGATCCAAAGAAGACCAAAGAATCTGCAGCTGTGTCAGGTGTTGGAAGACTATTCCCTAAAATACCACTTAGGTAGCACTTAAAGCCAGAATGAAGTCACGAATTTTTTAACTCTCAGCTTGCTCTGAAACTTGGAATTTTCCATCTTATTCCTAAACTTTCTTCAGTAGATCTTCAAATTAGTGAAGAACTTGCCTGTGTCATAGGATATTATGCTGTTTTCCAGGCCCATTCAGTGCTTCTTGTAGCACAAATCATTACCGTTGAGGTAAACATTGATCCTCTCTCATTCTTTGCATCCTTTATGGATTTTCATACTTCATAACTGTATTTAAATTCCTGAGTTTTAAAGGCACTGCACATTGTAAACTTAGCTACAATCAGGCAGGAGAGGAAGTACAAATGTAAAGTAAGAAGACAGTGAAGAAAATGAGATTGAAAAAAAATTAAGTAATATAAACTGCATATATATACATATATATATATTCACGCATATTATGTATAGATATGTATTAGAAGGCAAAAGCCCAGACTACAGCAGGAGAATGGAACAGCAGCACAAGTGATGTAGACATAGGAATAAAATGTCAGTGCCCCATAAAAAAGAAATATCTCCTGGAAACTAGAAAGGAAATCATGAAGCTTCAGAGTAAAGGAAATTGTACCAGATTTCCTGAAACATGGTATTTTGTCTCTACTGCAGGAAGACGTGAAGTACTTTTTGACCTTAAAGTCTGCTTCTGAAGCGGCTATAAAACAATGTCATTGTAAAGGGCCCTCTTCATTCACTGCTAATGACTTTCTTATCAAAACTGGGCAGTTTACAAGCCAGAGTATGATTTTTTTTTGGTTGTTTGCACTCTAATAGCTCTTGGGATCTAGGAATTGAGCTGCTTTTTGTGCCTTTTACATTACCACTGGTAATAAAAAACCTGCAATTCAACACAGCAGAATTCATTCTACTCTGGGAGCTCTTTGCAGTGCTAACTGAGGCAAAAATCTTGGTTTTATCAGCAAGTTGATAGGACTCTAAGGCTTAGAGGGTACTGGTGTGCAAGAATGTGGTACTTAAGAACTTGCTTGTTTTAAAATATTTACATTACCTTTATTTTCTTTCTGTTTATCATTTCTCAATGGCTTATTTAAGATAACTGCCTTCCTTGGAAAGGAAAATCTTGATATCATCCTAACCAATAATCCTGCAACCTCTGGATGCAGGAGGCTTTATAGTAGAAGACTTCACTGTGTGTTGTCTATTTTGTACCAGCTGTTTCCTTACACTTAACCACTGTTAACCACTGTAACCACTTCCTCGATTCAGAGTACGTACTTGTGTTTCAGTTTCTGCAAAAGAACTTGGGAGGCAGTTGTCATTTAAAAGAAAGATTAGACATCAAATGGATTTATTCAAATATACATGTAGGGACTGCCTTTGGTAGTAAAATCACTTAGCTTCATACGGAGTCTACTTTCAACATAAGACTTCTGATGTTCCCTTGTTTGAGTACATATTCTAAGGACTTTAAAATTATGTAGGAGAATTTATGGTTGGGAATACACATCACAGCTTGGCTCCAGGGAGTAAGGAGACACCTAGCCTGGCCTATATATTTCAGTATCCACCTATATCTTGGGAGCATTTGTTCTGACAGAATGGAAGGACAAACAATTCCCACTGCAAGAGTGTAGCAGAGTTACCACATGAAATATTGACTGCAGCATTGTTGGGCAGTAAGATATTTTTTTGTTTTGTTTAGCGATCTTCACAGGCTTTAGATGAGATCCCCCATCAGCCCATAATTCCATGCATCATCTTTATGGTTCACATGCTCTGTCAATGTGACCACCTCCTGGAGACACTGTAGTCTTTCAGCAACGGTAAGCTTTGCTCTCTCCTTGCATTCCCACTATGTGATACCTGTAATAAAATGCCATCAGGATGTCTGCAGAGAGACCTGCCTTAAAAAATGGATAAAACATATTTTGCAAACAAGGCTAATGATTTCAACAGTTGAGGACTAAATCGCTCCTAGCTTTCATGTATCCAGTTATCTGATAAACAAAAGTAGACAAAATGCTTTTTAAATTACCCAAGGCATCCAAAGGAATACATTATCTAATAACATCCTCATATGCCACATGCTTATATTGGAAGAGTTTTCTCTGATTGCTTCGATAATCTTTTCATTTGCTGATATAGAAATTGATATTAAGACATAAATGTTTGTGTTGTTTGTATAGTTATTTCCTTCCCTATAAATTTCAGCTAGATAAAAATTCTTATATGTTATAATTGAAATTTAATTCTCTTTTGCATATCATGAACTTTCTGTGAAGCCTGAATGTAATGGAAGACAATTATTGTTGTTGTTCACTGACTTTGCTTACAACACAAAATGTTTTTTGCTTTACAATACATCAGGAAGATACAGGCTATATAGTTTTCATTAAATGTTTTATATATAGTCATTGTAAAGTGTGTCCAGTAGTAGCTTGTAAAATTTGTTATCTACTGCTCAGTACCTATTTTGAATGTCAAAATAACCAGTAAATACTTCATTTTCTTACCTGAGGGAAGCTAATATTTGGCATGTGTATGATGAAAAATAATCTGAACTTCAGATAAAATTTCTATTCCGTCTTCCAGTATTAATGTTTTTCTCTGTCACTGAAAGAAAATTCACTCCTTTTTTTTCTTTAAAAAGGATTTAAGTGTGAGATAGACCATTATTTCTAGTTAAACTGAGTACCTCAGAAATATAATTCAGTTTTGAAAGATAGTAAGAATTTTTTCTAAAGTGGCAGGATTTCTCCTATCATAGGTTTATATTATCTATAAAAAGTTTGTAAGCTGGTAAAGTTTGTGTTTACTTTTACATATTGGGAGGTGATAGCCTGAAATGATGTCTTGGTGTGATGGGTTCCCTGCATTAGGGTCAAACATCAGAGGCAGTTTTAAGTGTCTGAATCATGAATACCTTATTCCTCTGAATACTTGAGTTGGAAAACATAATGTGATGCATATAAATAATGCCTGTCACTTTGAGGAATGTGAAAGTGTTTTATAAACTGTAGTACAGGTTTGGAGTTTTCTTTACTCACTATTAAATGCAGTTTTCTCAGGGTAAGGATGTGGAGGGAAAAAAAATTGTTTAACAATGCACAGCATTGGTACACAGTATTTTAGGAAATAATTAAGGTGCACACAATTATACATGAGTGCTGTGATATCTCAAATTAATATGAACAAGACCATTTTTCAACCAACTTTTTTTCTGGCTGGTTGTGCTTTTTATTGCTTGATTTTTTTTTTGCAAACACTGCAAATGAAGGGAGGATTAACCAAACAGCTAATTTCTGAAATGAGATATAAGGGACCTACTCAATATTTTGAGCCTATTCGAACACTATAACTCTTTGAAATACCCTGAGACTTATTGCCACAGTTTCAAATCTAAGTAAGGTTCAAGGAAGGTGGCTGCATCCCCTGTACCATACACATATGCGTTTTGATGATGCTGCAGAGGCTTCAGTCTCCTCATCTGTGCTGCTCATCTTCCTGCCATCAGTGCACAAAAACTTACGTGCTTTTGTACCACTGGTTGTTATGATTTGTTGGAGCTGAGCTAAGCTAAGCCATTCACCCAGACTGTAACCTTGAGTATATAAGGCTTTCTAACCCCTCTTAGACACTGCTGTTTACTTGTCCTGTTTATGATAACCAGGTAGAAAATTGCTCCATTGTACTGCTGAAGAGCGGATTGGTTTCAAATTACTCTGAAAGGCAGCCAACAGAACAGCTAACACCATGGGACCAAATTTTCAGCTGGCCTTCAGTCTGGTTTTCAAGTCTGTGTTCCCAGGTTTGCACTCTCAATCAATTGTAGAAAAAAGTAATTTCAGGCCCAATTAGCTGTGAACTTCCATCTACCAGGTTTAGAGAAAACCGAATAAATTTATGACTGAAAGGACAGTGGAAAAATGAGACAGCGCTTGAACTTCCTCTAGTGCAATCGGTTTTACTGTTCTTTCCTTTTACTCAGATCGTGTGGTCTTCTTTCTAAGTTACAATAGCATTACATAATGCCAGTGGTAGCACTCATTACTGCCTCTTTAAGGATGGGAAACATCAATATAGTATGTAGTAATAAAGCAAACTCTGTCAGAGATTGAGTGTCAAGGAAACTTCCCTGTCTGACCTTGCAAGAACCACTCTGGAAGTCACTCACACCATCTGAGCTGGGACCAGAGCTCCTTCGCAGCTACACACCCCCAACACACAGTCAGACCAGGTTTCCTCACCAGCTCGACCCCAGCTTTTCCATAGTAGTCTCAGTCGTCTCGATCCTTGAAATAATTTAATCATGGTCCAACAAGAAGATAGCCACTTGAGCTGGGTGCCTCCAAGAAGGGACTCCAAACAAAGGAATCCCTGGGCTTTTATGCCTGCATAGCTTAAGCATGGGAAAGTATTGGGGTCCTTGGTTCCTGCTCTGTCTCTGAGTGTCCGGTCTCCTGGCTGGGCTACAGGTCCCTATGCCCTTTCTTATTCAAAATGTCAATTCCAACACACAGCCTCTTGCCTGGGGTTCCCCCCACCCAGAGCTCAATCTGCAGCTTGCACTGCAGCTGCACACTGAGCTGCTTGCACCGAATGTATTCCTTATGAGCATGTTTCTCCTGTTATCTGAGTCTGTGGAAATATCCTGGATTGAAAACTAGGTGTCAATGTCTTCAGGTAGTCTACCATTTACTTGAGCCAAGATTTCAACTCCATACAGTGTAGGTGGGGGAAAATGTTGGGTGTGTCACAAAAAATTCAATATCAATTGTCATGACAACTGTTAGAATCCTGTTTTGTTCTGCAAGATGCTTCAGGAGTAGGACAAGAGAACAACAACATGCCAGCGAGATAGACAATTCAGTCCAGAGTGTGAAAAGTTTAGTTTCCAGGATTTTGTGATGTTCTGAGAAAAGCAAAATTAATTTTCTTGCCCTTTTCTGTGCATTTCAGGATCTTGTAGCCTCTTCCACTAGAAGAAGAGGAAAAGACTGAGCACAGAAGGAATTGAGAACAGCATGATTTTCAATACAGTCTGTGACCTAAAATAATTTTCCTCCTGGGGATCAATACAGTCCTAATTAAGGTCATTGTGAGGACTGATATTTTTCACAAATTTCCTTTTACAAGACAACTTTCTTAAATGAACTTTTTCATGGGTCTGTTTTGTCATGATTACCAGAACTGAATTTCTCACTTTTAACTACGGAAGCTCATAATTTCTGATGGACTAAGTTTACCGATAAAACTAGCATACTATACAAGTCATCAAGCTGAACCTCTCGTACGGCAAAAAGTTGGTGGGAAGTGCTGTTTGTATCTTTGTTCTTTTCTTACCTTGACAGACTATTGCTTATAGTGAATAAATACCTTGTGTGAGGAAACAGTATTTGCTCAACATCAGGAAAAGGAAGTTGCAGTCTGATACTTTGCTGCTCCCCAGAAAATCATGTGAAAGTCATCCAGAAAACCTTTCACTGCATTGCACCAGATCTAAATTCTCTTTGGAACAGGTTGGCTTCAAGACTGTGTAGTCTTGGTATTTACTGTGAAAAGGACGTCTGACATCTTGAAAGTAGTAATCACGTGCTTGGCATTGTATTTCTGCCCCTCATCTGTGGAAAGGCATGAATATACTTTCCATAAAGTAGATATTTGATCTCAGTACTGTTGGCTGCCTTGTTAAACTGCAACATTTCAAAATGAGTTGACCCTAGTGGAGGATGCTGCTGTACCCTGTCTTTCTCAGAAAACTGAAGACAGAGGCTGCCCTCAGGGAAGCTGTCTGCTATTTCCTTAAAATATACCTGAATCTGTAATTATACATAAGACATTTTAATTCATGAGAAATGTTCTTTGATTTGTGGTGGTTTTTTTTCCTTAACTGTCAGTTTCTTAGATTTTATAACAAATCAACAAGCAAGCAACAGCATCCCCTTTGTCAGAGAAACTTTTTTTCCATTGCAGGAAATATATCACCAACATACTGTGGAACAGGAAAAAAGGATATAGAGAGCAAAGTTTACCACTGACACCTGAGTCTTTATGCTGGTCATTCATAAGGGTGTGATCTACACTTAATGCATCCTTAAAATATATAATGAGAGGTGTTTCTGTCTCCTAATGTTCTACAAGGAAGGTCTTTCAGTCTCTCACAGTCGTGATCCCAAAACATACCAATCAAATGATCTTCTGTGATGGAGGTGTAAGGCTTTTGCACAAGACAATGATTGCCCTCACATTCCCAGAGCAAAGTCTTAATTACAGCATCAGGGAACACTAGCAAGTAGCTATAAACATTTCTATATCCTGAGTTTGGCAGGAACTTCTTTGTGAGAGGCTGCCAGTGGCCTTACATTGGTCACTTCAGTCCTGAACTGCTATCTGACAGATGTGCTGGAAAGAACAGCATTAGGCTGTTAGTGCTCCTGGTCTCTGTGGTAGGCTTTCAGCCACCAGATGTCTGATGGAACTCACAATCTCTTTAAATCAGAAGAGCCTAATAAATAAAGATGAAGTTCTGATTAGTTTACTGTATAGGGGGAAGAAGAAAGCAAGCATTTTTGTAGTGGTATTTAAGGTATGAAAGAGCAGTTCAAAGCAGGCTAACATAAACATTAAGTAGATAAAAAGTTTAAGCTCCTTGGAATTCTCAAGAAAAGGCAAAGAAATGCCCTTCCTTTTGAATACAGCAATTTTAGGTTGCTTTTGGTTAGTCCTGCACTGCAGCTGTAATGGATTCCAGATTCCCAGTTCCAAGGTGCAATTACAGCACAGCATAAGAGCCACAGAGCACGCAGGACTGATCCATGTCCCCATATCTGGGACACATTACGGGAATACGGTTAACTTTTGTTCCCTAGACAAGTTAGAAACAATCCTGTAACTGCATCTGGGGACAGGCAGGTTGGACTGGAGTCCCTTGACCCAATTATAGTTGTAACTCTGACAAAGCTGAGCTCTCAAAGCGGGTCAAAAAGCTAAAGGGACAGACTCATGTTACATGCTGAGCATGAAAGTCTCTTTGAAGCAGATCCACAGTGCTCTAACCTAAAGTTCAATAGGCACTGTGCCAGTCCCTCTGCTATATCCCACGTGAACTTTACATTGCTTTGCCTATTATTGGCATTCAGAATGCCTGATGATTTTTCATCATTCTGACAGTCTTGTGGTAGAATGTAAGTCACATAATCCCTTTCTTTAGTGGAGGGGCTGCTTTTTCCATCTTTAAAAAACTGTCTGAAAAATACTTTACCAGTGGAGACTAAACTTTCTTTTGTAACAATTAAGTTCTGTTTTTCCTGTTTACTTATATGTCTATTGCTCATTGCATTAAAATGAGGAATTAACTTGCTTGACTCAAAGCCAAATCTTTTTAAGCTATGCCTTGTTGAATGAGAGTATCTAAGACTAAAATGTGGAATAGATCTGCAAGTAAAAGACAGTTACCACTATCATAAGAAAACAGTTGGCATATGCTTCAGGGACATTTCTCTAAGTAGGTACCTGTGCACTTAATATTTTTCAGTTGTAGGGAGCAGGTGTTGCATTTTCAACTTACTGGGCTCCAATGATTCCTTAAAAGCCTTATATTTCCTTTTTCTTCATCATGTTAAAAGTCTAACTAGCCCTAGAATGATATCCAAAGATATCCTAAGAAAATGCTTAATTCCAGATACTTTCTTTGATCCCACACATTGCTAGTGTAACATGAGGCTAAAAGGGCCAAAACAAAGAGACCAGCATGATAAGAGCACCTTAAGACATGTTTGGAATGAAAACTTGTGACATATGCTTATAGCTGATCTAACTTATGGACTGTAATCAAACTGATATAGCTAGCTCATGTATCAATTACAATGAAAATATGGGCTTTACAGGCCTGCTAAAACTTCTTTATAGATGGCCACTCATTTGGGGTTTGGGCTAAAGCCCTGTAATTGATACCTGAACTAAGCAGGTTAAAGAAAGATAGTATCTACATAATAGATTGCATTGTTGTGTATAGATAACTAAACCATCATAAAATAAGTTAACATGAGTACTGAAAATAGCCCTGATTATGTAGAGCACAGAGTGGCCTAATTTAAAGGACTAGGGAAAAGAATACATGTCATTTGAGAAAAAAAAAAAGGGCTAAAATCCCAAAAACTTAGCACATGGCTTAACTCTTGCAGAAATCAGGGTGTGCTAATGTAAAGGACTAGGAAAAAATACATGTTGGTTGAGAAAGTAGAAAGCAGTGGGGAAACAAAGGGTTTAAGCAGCACATGACTGAAATATTAGAAAAAGGAATGAGGAAAAAGGAAAAAAAGAACAAAAGAAGAAAACATTGAAAAGAAGAATTGTATCTATGAGAAACAAAAACTGGAAACTAAAAAACTCTGAAGTTGTCAGAAAGGTGCTATAGGACTACCATTAAAATGAAGGAAAGGGAATAGATAGCAGAAAGTGAGAAATATGGAAAATCCACACAGAAAAAAGAAAGTAAACAAGGAGAATTCCAGAACTTTGTGAGTAGCATTTTCTTGTGAATGTGCTTTTCTGCAGGACCTCAATTTTGTAATGTATTTTCTGATTCTGTTGCTGGAGGAGCCAAAACTTAAGGGCAGGAAAACAGAAAAGCATTCCATTGAAATCAAATCTAAATCCAGAAATGAGCCTGGTTTTACAGCCTAAATCTAAATCCCTTTAAAGTTTTCTTGTCACTTAATTGCACTACAAAACCTTGGCAACTTCCTCACATCACAATTCTAAGCTGTCAAAGTAACTAAAAGTAGATATAAAACCCCTCTAAAGTCTGTCAACTTTTAGAAATCGTTTTCTTGCTGCAATTATGTAACAAGCAGTAAGTTCATTGTGTCAGGTTATGAGGCCCAACCTACACATTAAGGCACATCAAAATTATTCAGGTCTTGCTTTATTAGGTGGCCTTTCTGGGATAATAAAATCCACTTCTATCATATTCAGAACTAGAGTCTTTGATCTCAAGTTTCACATAATGCATGTTTGTTTGAACTGACATACAAAGAAAAAGATAATTAAAACGACTAAAAATGCTCCAGTTCACTCTTAAGTGGTAGAAATGCTCCTAATTACATGCATATGCAGCAGAAAATGTTTCAGCTGGGGTATTTCCTAGGGATGTCAGGTGCGTATAGCAACATGTAGTACTATGGTAGTCTCACATCATCTTCCTGACAAGCTACTGTAACCAATGAGTTTCATGAAGAAATAATAAGGTCTCAGATATCTCCTATGACAGTTCATGGAATATTGTGGCCTATGTTATCTTGTGGATGTTGTGCATCAGTCTGTAACAATTACACAATAGCTCAAAGCTATTTTACCATCGCATTGAAATTCTGTAGCTTAGATGCAATGCTTAGATACTTTACTGTTGACTAAATGAGGGAGGAAGTACAAGAACAGGGGATTAAATCAAGTAAAGTTTTCTGTAGTCTTGTTAAAAGTGGAATTGAGATTCAGGTTGGTAATTGCCACATATCAAAATATTTCAAAGCAAAGTATTTCATCTGCCATCACTGTAATTAGGGAACAACAGAGTGGACTGTTTCAGCTTTCACATACTGGCATTGTACCAATAGAAGTCAACTGATTTTATTGACATTATCTGTGCTTTGGAGTGCTGCTTATGGGACTCTCACTATTTACTACTGTTAGGTATGTACAGGCATATTTACAAATGTTAGGTATATTTACAAACACCTAACATTTAGTACACTTGCACCACAAAACATTCTGCAGTCTTAAAATCAGTTTGCTAAGAAGGGACATGCTGAGCATGTCTGCTCAAAAAGAGCACAGGCCTGATCTTTATAGTAAGAGGAGAGCATGGTTCAGCTGGATTTTGTTTTTCAAGCTGAGTTATTTTTAAAGGGTAGTTGGTTTAACCTGGAGAAATGCAGTGCTGAAAATAAGAATATATATATACATATATATATATATATATATATATATATATATATATATATATTATAAATCTTACTGTTTTCATAGAAATAGTGGTTTTCTTCCCTATGTGCTTTTTGAAAGAAATATTTACAGGTACTTATATGGGTTATGTGTTGCTATGGAAATGTCAGGGAGGGATAGGCAAAGAAGAAGGACAATTCTGTTTATAAAGAAAACAAAAAACAGGTGAAAGGAAGAAAATATTATTCTCCCCATTTTACAGCTGAGAAATTCAACACAACTCTTTTGGAAATATATCAATTCTTTTAGGTTTACCTGTCATTTAGGCATCCTTCTGCCTGCAGGGTATTCACAAAACGCCTGCAGGGTATTCACAAAACACCTACAAATCACTACCCTTCCCTCACCCTCCACCTTTCACCTGCTTCTGCATTCAGATCCACCCTTCATCATAGCTGTCAAAACTGTCTTTTGTAAAGGTCAACCCACCACTGTCACTTCTAAAGAAATATTGCAAGGCCCAGGGATCAACAGGATTGCTCAGAACAGAAATAAAAGAACTGGCATTACCAGCAATGAGATGTTGCTTTCTGTCCCACTGCATGTCACAGTGTGGGCGTGAGTCACACTAACTATGCAGTCTGATCTTTTTTGTTGTTTCAGAACTGACATTAGAGGAAATGGGTAGGTCATCCCCTACTGTGTTCATAAGTTCTGCACTCTCTGACTGTGAATGGTGAGGGTCAGAAATATGTCCAAGCCACGAAGAGGTTAGAACTGAAAATGAGTTCAAATTTAAATACAAAAACAATCTTAGTGAGTGACTACAGCTTTCCCATTCCTGACTTCTGTCAGGCATTCCTGATCCTTGCATTCTGCAACTGATCAGTGCCTGAGCCTGGATTCAAGCTGATGTTCATGGTCAGCAGAAGCTGGTTCAGAGACATCAATTAAGAAATGCACTAGGGGAGGAGAGTGGAGGAAATAAAGCAGAAGGTGACCAGTCCCATTAAATGTGCAAGAAATCAAGTACTCAGATGGTTTGGTACCGCAGTTCTTTGGTAGAGCCAGGAGCCTGAAAAATAAAATCTCACAAAAAGCCGTCTCTGTGTTAGAATCCAGTCCCAGTAGGTAAACAAGCAAATTTTTCCTCAAGAACAGAGTAGAAGGAACAGAAACTGTTCCTCAAGAACAGAGTAGAAGATCACCTTCTGCACCCGCTTTTTGTAGTTGCTTTGCCAGACAGCCTGTATTGAGCCATAGACAGAGAACATGCCAGAGAACTCATACTCTGATTCAGGACTTCGTGACTATAAGTGTGGTCACAAAAGCTGGAATCAAGCTGTACCATAACTGTGCCTGTACATCCTCTGAGTTTTTAGTGTATTGGTGTGAAAAAGTTGCTAGAAAAAACCCACCAACTTCCACCACACTGCCACACCGCGACAAGATAGTCAATCAGCATACCGATATTCTTGGATCTCAACCATGCACTCCATCATGCTCTACGTGTTGTATATTTCTTTTGTAATAAATCCTTTTTTTTCTAGAACTTCATTCTGTCTTCATATATCTTTCTGACTAGGGTTGTGTTCATCTTTTCTCTTAGGTGAAAAAGAGTGGAATAGCCATCTAGCCAGAGTGATTGGGCAGGAGATGAAGCCATATATCATCTAAATAACCCAGACCAAGTCACAGACTCATCCTGGACTGAGACCAAAAAAATACTTTGAACCTTTTTCACCTAAAACTTGAAGCATATGAGGCTCTTTACATATCCAGCAAGGAGTGTATCACAGAAAAAGTGTCAGAGTGTTCATAGGTGAAGTCTAGGACGCTGGAGCTGGTAGAAGGTTTTTGTATTTTGCCCAGAACTTGTAAGGGGACATATTTCAGTAGTATATTGGCTTGCCTCATAGGCGTCTGTCTCATCTTCTATTACACTTGTGGATAGAAATCCATAGTACTGTCATATTCCATATTCCGGACCTACCCCACTGAAATCTGAAATCACTATTGCTTCTTTTCCCAAAACTATCTATAACCTTGTTGTCAGTCATAATCACTTACATCTTTTGCCAGCCATCCTTATCCATAAAGCCACTCCATGCTAATCTTGTCTGGAAAAATCCTGCACTTGTTAAATCATGTCTCTTACTCTTTACCAATCTATCAACCGAGACCTGAAGGAAACAGTGGTTTCATCTGGTGTTCAAGACTCCTCTCTGCTTCAGGAATGGCAGCTCTAATCTGGTAGGCTACCTTAATTATAATTTGCTTATAACAAAAAATGAGGACTTTAAGGATAGCAGTGGAGGAATGTAAATATCCTGAAAGTAGGATAATGACCACAGTAAGGTTTAAATACAAATCTGAGTTGTGAAGGTTGTCAGAGTTTTGTGAGCTGAACACGTATGCAGGGTCACCTAAGAGGTGTAAGGAATTTTCGACTTCTAAATGTAGATGTCAACACAAAATAAATGCCAAATGACTGACAGGAGTAGACTGACATGCTGGGAAGGAGGAAAGAAGAGGAAAACAAAACTTAGATGCCAGCCCAACCTGAGATGTGTAACAGAGCTGAATCTCACTTGACTTGAAAAACCTCTAATTTGAGGGCTGAATCTTGATTGACTTGAAAAACCTGTAATGCAGCCAAGAATTGAGTCTATCACCTTCATTCCAATTCTTCATCTACTACAGCTGCAGCCCAAGCCTACTTCAAAGTCATCGTTAGACTACAAGGCCTCTTAAACAAGCTGATAACTTCTAACAAAAGTTAGTCCAAAGCTTTTTACTTGAAGAACTGCTTATGTGATATATTTTTCTAGTGTTGTCCTTGAAAAAAATAAAATTACTTCAACAATGAACATGTCTATACAACAAGGTGTAGCCTGTTTAATTCTCTGATTCAAATAAGAAAAACTTCTTCGAAATAGTGTAGCCTTGTTGTCTTGGCTCTCACTGAACCTGTCTGTGCTGCAGTAGGGAGGCAAGAGGAAGCAGCTCAGGTTTGCACCAGTGTGGTTTCTGAGCTCATTTGGATGATGTGCAGGCAGCAGGTGTGCATGTCTGCCTACACCTGAATAAATACTCTAGCATCACTGAAAGAAAGACAGTAAGACTTAAAAGAATAAATCCTAAAGGTGAGTTTGGCTCCTAATTTGAATCCTAATCTAATTTTCTCAGTGTGCAAAATTCAGATTCTTAGCCCCAAATACCCCATAATACCAAAGTCGATTGTGTGGGGGGGTGCAGTTTACAACACTTGCTCTAAGAATACAGTGATTTAAAATCCAATAGGAAAATTTCAGGATGTTTATAGTCTTTTTCTAAACTCCTGTGTGTATTATGCCTTCTGGTTATTACAAGATAGAGAAGAAAATAATGAAAAAATAAAAAGCATGTATAATACCTTGAAAATACTTTAACAGTATTCTAGAATGTAAAAAACCCCAAACCAAACCCAAACAATATTTTATTATATTTTAGGGGCAATACATACAGTTCAGTATTTCAACTGCATACTGATTTTTCTAGGTTCTGGCAATCACAGAATTTAAGAAGAAATACTGTCTTGTGATACCTTTTCCTTTTGAGATTGACGATAATATATACGGACTGGTCCAACGTCACCAGTTCAGTAACATCACTGGGAACTGTAATATGGATCAACTGCTTGAACAACTAATGCTGCAATCACTGGAGCAGGTGACAGAAAATGGACTAATCTTGGAAGTGTATCTATGTGCATGCATGTGCTTGCACACCTAGACAGGGCAGTCAGAACACAACTCAATTGGCCAGAGAAGGGGAAATGGCTCATCTCAGAGAAGTGTGATTTGTCACAGGAAGAAGCTGTTCTGACTATGATGTTTACTTCACTTTTAAGCAAAACAAAGGGGATGTTGATAGTCAAGAATCTTTGATGTGGAGTTGGAGCATGTGTAAAATCTCAGTAAATCTCTAAGAGCCATAAGAATTATAGCAGTTTGGAAACTGCTGCATGAATTTAAATGTCTTGTTTGTAGAAATAGTATACATCGGTTTGCACTATGACTAAAAAAACCATGATTTCTTTGGAAAAGCTTACCCAGGCTTAGTTCTGCTCTTGGTGTGGTTGAGTTGATTCATACTTTGTGAGACAACAGAAAGACTAAACCTATGGCTCCACATTAAATCTTTCCAGTATACAAAACCATAAGTGTTTAGTTTATTCTTTGATGTAAAATGGTTAACTTCTATATAAGATGATTAAAATAGTCCTGTTTTTACCTTTGTTTGTTACGTAATATATTCTAAGAGAGAGATGAGGGGGAACCTAGATAGAGAGGAATCTTTCTGCTAACTCTTGCTACCAAGGTCTGCTAAGGAAGATCCAGGTATGTCAGGAGGAATTTTGGGGTTCTTAGCATAAGAAAACATGAGGATCAGATCTACTGTGCTCATAGTCAAAGGAAAAGAAGTCAGGGATAGGAGTGTACCTCGACTTTAGAACTGAGGATAGAGGATCAAAGACAGAAACTGTAGTAAAATAAAAAAATTATATAGTTGCGGTTGCTTAAAGGTAAAAAGATCTTGATCTGCTCACCTCTCTTTCTCATCATTCATCTGCAAAGACTACCAGTTAAAGGAAGCATCTCTGTAAAAGCAGGGGAAGTAGAAATATGAGTATTTTCTTTTCTACAGGAAAGGAGTATTGAACCCATTTCTAGTGTTAAAATAGATTTCTAGGAAATAAATATTTTACTTAGCTATTTACTGAGAGGAGAGAAAAGACTCCATTTTGGCATTAGCCCAGTTAAGAGAACTTGAAAGGTTAAATAAACATAAATTCCTGAGAGGTAACAGTGTGATACAGGTCTAGAGAGAGGATAGCAATATGAAGTTAGAATGTTTTTAGCAGTGCTACTATAGAGCATTTGCTGTGCTAACATTACCTTACACTATAAATTGATGTATCTTTTCCTGTATTTTGCTAAGCATTATAATTTATATTTGGGTTGCATACTTCCATTCCCCTGTTTTCCTATTGTATACTATATTAAGTGTATTATTATATTATTAATGTATATTATAAAACAAGATGTAATAAATCTCGACTGATTGGTGCTGCCTGTATCTTTTAGGCTGTCATTTGAAATCAGCTTGAATTTTCAAGTTGACAGTAGATGAATATTGATTTAAAAACTATTCGTTGTAACACAAAGCTTTTTACTGTATGTTCTAGTAGTGTTTTCTTTACCTGTTTGGCTGGGTTTGAGAGGTCTCTTAGCCCAACAAACTGGGAGAATAGAGTAACCATTTTTACTTCTGAAAGTTTCAGGAATGCAATCTGATTGATTAAAAATAGAAAAAAACACATGAAAAAGTATTCTTTGGAAGTTAGATTGTTTGCTGTTTCTTCTTTATGTTATTTTAGCATGATATCTAATGTTACATGCAGATTCTACCCGACTAGAGAAAGTAGAAAGTTTCTTGAAAATAAATGCTTCATTCTCTTTTGCCATCTCTGAGAGAGAGGAGTTATAATTGTATTATAACAAAACAAGGATACCCTAAGGTAGGGAAAGATAAGAATTTTGTCTTTCCTTGAAAAGAGGTGCGGTTTTCCACTTTCAACCTCCTCTTTCTCAGAGAATCTAGACAATGCCAACTTCCCTAAACCTATATAGGCATCATAGTTCTTTATGAGGAGATGGTAAGATGCCTAAGAAGGTTTACTCCTAAGGACAGGTGAAAGGAAAACCCTACTGAAACATCTTACCATTAGGAAAGGTAGTAGCGTTTCCTGGGTACATTAGGAATATCACGAAAAAATAAACAATATTGATAGGAACAGTAATCTTAGAAAAAGATGTTACAAGTTCCCATCTTGAGTTACAGAACATTGTGTCTGTGGTGCTTGTCTTACATGATAAATAGCTCCCTGACACCCCCACAGGCTTTCTCAATTCTCCTTAAAAAAACCCATTGATATTTACCCATAAATTTCTTTGTTGGGAATGATGTGTATCAAGAGTACCATATTTACATTTTAAATAAATCTCTGGAGCCCTTGATTATTTAAAAAGGCATTCAGAGCTTTTTCCTTCCTGAAAGACTGAGTTTTGAAATGTATCTGCGTTGGGAGGGGCATAGGTCTTTTCCTGTTATTAGCAGCTGCCTCCCTCAGAAACTCCTCTGCTTCCCTTCCTTTCTTGACCATCAGTTGAGTGCTGAATGAGTAAAATGACTGAATTAAATAATACTCCACAATGTACCAGATTTCAAATAGTAAGGAAAAAGTAGACCTACGATTCAGATAGCACATTAATACTCTTTAAAATCATACTGGTTAAAAATCATTGCTAGCATGGTTGTGCCCTCAGAGTGAGCAGTAACGGACCTATGAATAAAAAGATTAGCTATTCCAGAAGAGCATTCACTTACTGGTTCAGCTGATATAGATAGAGCTAGCAAAGTTGTAACAATTCTTCTTCATCAGAATCATGGTACTGAGCAATATCTATGAATTTTATTCAATACATTTCTTCCTCCTAAATTAGAAACTAAATAAGAAGTTTCGGGAAAATATTGCAATATTTGGAAACAAAAAAAGGTAGCATAAGATGCTTTCAAGAAGAATGAGGATCCACAGAGCACTACATCCACTTTTGGAGATCTTTTGAGTGCTTCTATGTTGCATATCTTGCCCATGTCTCAATTTCTTATCAGGGAGAGCCCCACCTAGGCTCCAGTCTCACAGCTTTTTCATGGACATCAGACTTTGATGGGACACATGCCTTTGATGCCTTTACAGACTGTACTTTCCCATCGGATCCTCAATCTATATTACTGGACCAACAAAACATGATATGTTCTCCAGCTGCATATTTAAGCCGTTAAAGAGATAAAGATAATTTTATCATGTTTTACCTTTCTGAACAGTTAAGATTTTGTTCAAGGACCAAGAATAGCAAGAAAGGCTCAATAACTTTACCCAGATGTTTGCTTAGAAATGAGAGAAAGAAGACAGAGCTTATATTTGATGAAATCATAGTCCAGGGGTCTGATAACTGAAGAAAACATAGTTTGTTTCTGGCACCTGAAATGGAAGGACAAGGAGATTGAATGCTGATGATGGTGGCCTTAATATGTCAGAAGGTGACAGATCTTGCTTTTCTTGGTTAGCCTCTTTCGTGGCTGATAGCAAGAAGAGACTCCTAAAGTAAGTATTAAAATGAATACTCATACTTTGATTCTTATAAACTAATTGCAAGTGATGTTAAAAGATGGTAATACTGGATAATCTGAAGTATCGTGCTTGTATGATTAAAAAACCCCCAAAACAGAACAAGAAGGTTGTAAATTTCTCTTAAGCATGATATATGATATCAAATGCACACTCACCTAGTAAAATATTTTTATTAGAGGAAAAACAATCATTGGTAACTTCATAAATTTTAATGAGACAATTACACATTGATCAGTAATGCTGCATGTAATGATTTCTCTTTCACCAACACTTTAGTGTTGTCAGTTTACCTTTAATGGAGATTCAGTGATACAAAACAAATCTTCCATAGAGTCTAAAATAATGAGACTGGGCCTTCTAAAAACTCAAATGATACCTTGAAGTTCAGCTAATGAGAAATGATCCTGAATTATCTAACATCATGAAAATATCAGAAGAAATTTTTTTTTGCCTACAAAACCCTAAATGATGTCTCTGATTGGCAGTTTCAAATCAGTACTGTCCTTATTAATTATCCTCAAGTTTTCTTGCTCCAAAATGGAGCCAAGAAAACATTTGAAGTTTCAGCAGTGCCCCATTGTGATGGAAGGAATAATAGACCTGAAAATTAGATGCTATGAAGATAGAGATTTCATTTTTCACAATGAAGGGAATAAGCTAAAGTGAAGGCTGATAAATGTAGGGGTGAGGATTTGGACTGCATTTTAATGTTGCTTATCTCATCTTCCTGTTGACTTAATATTGCCAAGCTAAGTTCTTGATCAAATGATATGTGGTTTATGTCATATTATAGGGAACATTAAGCTGCAAAATTAATTACTTCAGTACAGGATATCCCCTTCATGCAAGGTGGGCCCTATATGCCTATACAGTGGAGTGACCTACAGATCGCTCCCCAATTCATGTTAACAGAGTGAAACTGCATTTCTGCAACTCATTTTCTGCAACTGATCTCAAACATAGCTTGCTTTGCATATAATGATACACTACAGAGTGGTCTGGAACTGGCTGAATGCTAGGGTTGTTCGGTACCATGTTGTCTCCTTCCTCTTGACTTTATGATTTGCTTTATAAGGTACAAAGGAGGCTAGAAATGCACAACACTGTCTCCCATTGGCAGGCAGCGGGTCCTGCTATGAAAACTCGAGATGTCTGCGAAAATTGTTAGCAGATTCGTAGAGATCTTCAGAAACCATCTCCAGAATATATGACAGTTTTCCAATATTCCAACTGAGTGAATGACAGATACATGTCAGACTGCAGTGTTCTAATCAGACTCTGGGCCACGGATCACAACCCTCTGAGTCTCGTCATTCAGACAGTTCTCAATCCACCTTCTCCAGCCCGCACTTTTTGAGCTTGTCTGTGAAGATATGAGAAACAGTTTCAAAAACTGTACTAAGTCCATGTAGACAATATGCACTGCTCTCCCCTCATCTATCTATCCAGTTGACCCATCAGTGAAGGCAATCAGGTTGGTCAAGCATAATTTACTTTTGGTGAATCTATGTTGACTACTCTCGTTCCTTATAAACAGGTATTCATGAATTAGCAAAGAGCTTAATGAGATTTGAAAGACTTTTTTAAAAAACACATGAAATAGCAAAAATTGTTTAACATTTTGTTAACGTTTGGTTAACACTTTCTATACTACATACCTGAAAGCACTTCAGCAAAGTACCTTTCAAAGTTGAAGCAGATATACCTAAGAATTTGTTTGACTGTGAATGAAATATTCATATGTTTTATCATTTTTTAATGTGAATAACACATCTCGCTGCATAGGTACCTTCCTTGGTCAACTAGAGAGTTAGGACATGGATTTCATGCAACCGAAGAGATAAAATACAGAGTACTTCTACTTCATTCTCTCTTGTGTTTCCATGCAAGAGACAGATGCAATCTCTGCAGTCATTCCCTTTTCAGATCATGTCTCATCATACATGAGGAAATTTCTGGAAATGTTGTTGAGGACTATCAATTCAAATGTACATAAATATATGCATGAACCGATGTTACAAAACAAGTGGTGTCCAAGAACATACAGATAGGTCTGCGAAAGCAGTGTGCAAGACAGAATATAAATGAAGCTAAAATACCATAGTGAGTCTACAGGAAAGGTAATCCCATCAGCTGCAGGCATTTTTTTCTTCTGGAAAATACAGAGGGCTTTTACAGCATTCCCAGAATGCAGCAGATCTACAGTACATCTTAATAGTAATAATAACAATTTAGGTCTTACAATCAGGCTTTCATAATGCCCTGCCTATTTCAGAGCAATATTAACATGCATCATAAGAAAAGTAGATATGATCCTATTAACTTAAATAAGTACAGGACAGTTGAATTCAAATCTAAGTCAAAACATCTGTGGACATTGTTAGTATTAAATATTGTTCCTTTTGACAGAATTAAAAAGATAAAATTATTTCTTTTTAAAATGTGCAAGGAGTTAGACATTCGAACCAAGTGTTTTTACAATAAAATGGTTACTAGCTATGCTTCTGCATATATTTTACTTAGCAACCAAATGTGAGGGTGCTACATGAGCTGTTGAATGAATTCATACACTATATAATGAGAAAAATTTATGCAAATTAACTTTCAGTTTTCTTCCTTAAAGGAAAAAAATAAAAGAAACATATTTTCTTAACTTTGGGATAAATGATACTCCACAACTTGATATCCCATTATTGTAATCCTTTTATGCATAATGTTTTGTTAACACTGCTTTTGCTACAGCACACACATCAAAAGAAAATACTTATGCTCAGTATTGTTGAGAGAGTACCAATATTACTCATCAGTTTTTTTAATGCATGGTGAGTAAATTATGTCCTCTTCTAACGCTACTCAAGTCCCTAATCAGAACTCTCAGTTTCTCTCCACTTCAGGAGTATTTAATTTCATATTGAAAAAAAAGGAACAAAACTCCTCTAATTGCATCCTGGCTGATAACAGATGGAATACTGGTGATTTCCCTTATTTTAAAAAATGTCTTCATCCAGATGCTAGGCATGGGGAAGTTCAGTGTCAAAAGAACCAGGAATATCCCTATGAGTTTCTAAGCAGCAGTCGATAGAGCCTGAATTGGTATATAAATTAGCAAATTTCAATGACATCAGTCAAGTTAGGCCAACGTGCATCAACTGAGCATCCAGAATGGACAAAACGTTGTGTGCTTTGTACTGTGGTTGTCTGATGTGAATTCTTTGTTACACTCTGACTTTTGTGTCAAGATACCTGTTGATATCTTTTGCAACAATGAGGTTTTCGAAGGTTTGTAGGTGGACTCTATTAAATCATGCAGGCTGGTTTCCCCCCATAGTGAATTTGCATATGGTGAAAGGACATTGAAAGCTCAGAATATTCTGGAGTCTGAAAGAGTGGAATAAAGAGAAAGAATGTATAGAACTGAAGTTTTTTGTACAAGCGGGTGTTATTACATCAGCTGACAGCTGTAAACAAATATTAGGCACTTTTTTTCTAGAAATATTTTAACATTTCCAGTCACAGGACCGTGGTATTACACAGCATAGCACAACTGTGAATTTACATTGACTTTTGCCACATTTAAAGAATCACTTGACTTGAGGGGAAGCCATATGAGGAGCAGCTGAGATTGCTTGGTCTGTTCAGCCTGGAGAAGAGGAGACTGAGGGGAGACTCATTACACTCTACAACTTCCTCATGATGGGATGAGGAGAGGCAAGCACTGATCTCTTCTCTGTGGTGACCAGTGAGAGGACCTGAGGGAATGGCCTGAAGTTGTGTCAGAGGAGGTTTAGGTTGGGTATTAGAAAGAGGTTCTTCATCCAGAGGGTGGTTGGGCACTGGAACAAGCTCCTCAGGGAAGTGGCTACAGCACCAAGTCTGACAGAGTTCAAGAAATTCCTCTCAGGTACGTGATGTGACTCTTGGGGATGGTCCTGTGCAGGGTAAGGAGTTGAACTTGATGATCCTTGTGGGTTCCTTCCAACTCAGCATATTCTGTGTTTCTGTGATTCTGTGAACTGGGATAGAGAGCTAGCAGCTATTGTACTTTTGTATACTTATTATACTTTTGACTTAACAAAGAGACATTGATATCATACACCCTAGTATTCTGTAGAGAGTTAAAGTGGTTTTGCTCAGAAACCACAGGATTTTATAATAGTAAGTCTCTACTTGGTTCTGAAGGAAGAATTTTCTTTTTACTGGGTCACGTTTAATGACTCAGACCGTGTTAGAGTTGTGCTGCAAGAAAGAGATCAAATTGCTCAACGTAATTTCTTTCAAGATCCTACTTTGAAGTCACATGTCCTTACTTTCCTGTTGACTTAGGAAAGAAACTGATACTGTGCAAACCTTTACTCGATCTGTCTCTGTGTGCCAAAAAATTGGCTTACTTGAATTTATTCCTTCCTGGGGTTTCTAATGCTAACTTCCATCCTGCTATCATAGCCAGCTTTGCTCTTTGGAGACATATTACTCAATTATATGAGAAATTCCTCAAAGCTGTGAAACTAATCCCTGCCAGAGGACAGTAAGCTGTAATTGTCATTGTCCTTCAGGAAGTATTACTGCCAGTATTTCAGTTTGCTTATTGTTTATTATTAAAATAATACTCATCCATTTAGACAGACTGGCTACAAATTCTGTGGTCTGGCCTGCCTTCCAAAGTGATTTCTGACTTTGACATGTCACTGAATACCCGGGGCAAAGGATTATGTCTCTAAAATGTTATCCTATTGTATTTTGACTGTACTGAAGTAAAGGATTTGTAAAGTATATGAATGTTGCTGATGGAAACGGCCTCTTTCTAGTTTGTTATTTATTTAGCCACAGTTTAAGTAATTTCACTTTGGGCCTTTGGTTATGTGTTTCCTGGGTGCTTTGGTTAACAAAGCTACAATTTATTCTTTTTAAGTATAATTGAACTCCTTCAGAATTAATGTTATTTCCATTTAATATGATGGAAAAGAAAACCAAATCAATTCTCTGAGATCAAACTACTTGCCTACCCCCACCCCACTGCACCTTGCAAACCCCATAGAGAAAGTAATTCTGCTATTTCGGGAGTCCCACCATGGAGCATCCTACACAGCCCTGGAACAAATGTGCTAAGTAGAAGAATCAACCTTATTGATTCTCAGTCTTTCCAACTTCTTCCACTCCTACTCTGCAGGATAGAGAGGCTTGTTTGATTACAATGGCTATAGCAAGTTTAGTTAAGAGATCAGCTGATCTTTCTCACTGAAAAACCTGTCTTGGATTGGCTCTGAAAAGCTGTCACGGCCCTTAGAAATGTATACTGGGAAGCTACGAAGGCAAGTTATAATTTGGATGCATGTCAGAGTCTGCTGAGGTCTAAATTTTGAAATGCAGGTGTCATAGGGGAAAGGAGACATCTGCAGCTTTTGCATCTGACTGTTAATTTTGCATCTGACTGTTAATCTGACTCCTCAAATCTGGATGTTGAAGATTTCTGTCTATCAGATAGGCAGCTCCTGCCAGATACCCCTCAGTAAATTACTTCATTCCTCTTGTCAAGTTATTTCCTTTCTGTGTAATCCACAAGAGTAATTAAGCAGTTAAAAATGAATAATAAAAAGTACTGCTACCACGTAGAAGGTGTGTGCCTAGCTTTTAGATACTGAGTTATTTACAGTAGAAGAAAGAACCTGCAGTTCCCTGACCATGCTAGCAATAATTTTCTTTGATGGATTTGCTATTCTTTTACAGAAGGTAGAAAAGCCTCAGGGAGAACAATCATCAGGAAACCATTTGCTTGTTAGATGACAATGCTGAATGACTGGTACAAGGCATCTTCTTTTTTTAATAAGGTAAATAGTTAACGCAGGGTGAAGACTCATAGCTGTATGAAGGATTTTGAGTTTTTTTCCCCTTCTAGGTCAACGTCAAATATGCAACTATCTCTGCAGACCTACAACATCTAGTTTTCTGAGGGATTACAGGGAAAGTGAGTATACTTAAAACATGTCTGGAAACCACAGGATTTCTCTGAAATTATCTTCAAGTCATGTTTCTCTGAAAATAGTGCAGGAGTTAGTCTTTTTATGTAAGTGACAGCAGACTCCCACTAGCTACAGCACTCAGCTGTAGGTATTTGCCTCAGGGTCCCAAAGGAAGGTCCAATCAACTGCCTGGTGTCAGTTCTTAGCTTCTTTGATGATGTGCTAGGTTTCAATATTTACTAGGAGTGAGACAGAGAAGACACTTTACTATATCCCGGTCAATGCAATCCATCATGTGGAATCCAAAACTTTATGCTTCAATTCCTGTTCCAGGGGCTGTTTATACATTTTATATTCTATAGTTACTAGATAAACATCCAGCACATAACTAGTCCTTGACATAGGACCAGAACTCAGGTATTTGTCCAGATTTCTAAAGTATTGGACTAAATGTATGTTTCTGGCCTGCCTTAATGAAATTTTGAGTCTCTTATGTAAAAAAGCCCTACTCTAACAGGAAGAAAAAGTTGTTCCCTATGTCTCTCTTGGTTCCCAAATGTCTACAGCTCACAGTGGCTAGACAACAGATATCTTGGTTAGAGAGAGATGGGATTAAATCTCACTAGAGGTCTCACTAGAGATTCAGTTCAAGAGAACAGCATATGTGGAGGTTTTTAAATTTTGGATGAGTGCTATAAACAGCACTTCCCCTCTCTACCATAAGTTTTGGATGACTATTCTATTTGTCATATACTCCTTTCGTATGCTGCTCCTTAATTTGAGGACTGTGATTCATTCTAACTTTAAATTTATTCAATATTTCACATATTTCAATGTTGGATTTTCGTTACGTATATCAGAACTTAAGAAACACTTAAGGAATTAAAGAAGGTCATAGACTGTAATAAGATCAGTTTACAAGGAAGGAACATGAAGTGTTTTTTTGAGAATTAGTTTATTTTGTGAGTTATTTGTACATCCTTGATTTTGATTTGCCTCAAGTAATACATTATGCATTTTATGCCTTTGAGTGTGGGATGCTGGGAACAGCTGTGTGTATGTGTATGAACACATCTTCAAATGAGAATCACACTCTATAGTAACCAAGGTGGCAAAAGTTTATAAAACGTCCTATCTAATTCAGAATGGATGATAACAGCTCTTTGACAGTGCGCAGCAGAAGTTCACAAGTATTAAAGGCAGAAAGATACTTGTATTTCATAGAATACATTTTGGTTTGTTATATGTAATTCACATTGCCTCATTCAGTTTTAGATCTCAAAATATATATTTAAGTTTTCAAGCTACAAAGTAGCAAAAAACATTTGTTACACTTCTCTAAAAGAAATTGTTTGGAAATAACCAGTAACAAAAATAAGGTCCAAGTGTTTCTTATTGTAAAAGGTAGGGTTAAAATATTATTCTTTACTTTGGGGATGCTTTGGTCTCATGGTAATTTCACTGGTCAGACAATGTCTCCCACTGATATTAACAATTGTTATGGTAATAATACTTATCAGTGTTGTCAAAGCTCTGGCTGTGTAAGCATTTCCTAGGATATGACATGAGGGAGGCTTTTGTTCCGGCTTTGGTCTGTAGAACTCATAAAACTCATAAATCAGAAGCACAGTGTTCTTTCATACTATTGTTGAAGCAACAGTGACCCAGTGATATTCAAGAACTGCTCCAAGGGGAACAGTTTCCCTTTTAATCTCCTATACTCATTAGTTCATGGTTGGAAAAAAGCTCACAGTAATAATTTTAGACTGAAAGACAGCAAGAAAACTATTTATTGTCAGTTAGTGAGTGCAAAATCCAAACACAATTCATTTTTGGGGTAAGTACCAGCTTGTGCAAAATTACAAAGGGTATGGACAGCCCTTGGGCTGTCATTAAGCTGCTTCCTTGGTCACACTAACGAACTACAGTGATACATCATTCAATAGTACATATTTTAAAACAAGCCAGGATTGAATTCCCTGGTATCCTCCTGATATATTTTTATCCATTCCTGCATGAATATTTTTTTCAGAATTAGATTATTACGCATAATCAAAATGAAATCTAAATGCAACTTTTCCACGCAATTTCCAATACCACCCCCCCCCCCAGTACTGAATGTACTTCTCTTTGGATTTGGAAAATAAACAACCATGTTTCATATTAATTACTTGTTAGTTATCAAAATAGGATCATCATGCTATTTATTTCAGATGTAGTATGGCCATGTAATATAAGCAGTTAACGTTAGTCCCACTAGAAAAAATACAATACCTATACAGGTTTTCACCCTGAAAGTTGTGCTACTGGTTCGCAGTTTTTATTCTACAAAGCTGCCCAATTCTAAAAGTTGGTTTTGAGCCATTTTATCACTTTTCAGAAGCTATGAATCGTAAAATCATAGAGTGTTTTGGCTTGGAAGGGACCTTAAAGATCATCTAGTCATAGGCCTTAAAGAGCATCACCTGATGTCATAGACCTTAAAGATCATCACCTGCTGTCATAGGCAGGGACACCTTCCACTAGATCAGGTTGCTTCAAGACCCATCCAACCTGGCCTTCAAAACTTCCAGGGATAGGACATCTAGGCAACTTGTTTTGTCTGACCACTCTCACAGTAAAGAGTTTCTTCCTAACACCTAATCTAATCTGACCTTTGTGCCAAGGAGAGTGACAAAACACTGTGCAGTTGCTCACCACAATGTAGAGAAGTACAGGCAGAATACAACAGCCTGAGTATTTTGTCTGTAGTGCTACTGATAGACAAAACATAGTCATTATTTATAAATACTGTGTCTCTCCATGTCTCCTGTTTTATTTTGGATTAGCAGTAAACTTCTAAGTGGATAAAGAGAGAAAGACAAAGGAAGGATTAAGGAAGAGGAGTAAAAGGCAAAGACTATTTGTGCACTTTAATTGTCATAACATCTAAATTATATGTTTAGGTCTAATTACAAATCAAGTGGAATAGGTTATATGATTTATTACCTACAAATGCATGCTGTTGTAGTGGCATCTTATTTAGATATTAAAAACATGTTTCTAGAAATAATTTTTTTCCTGAAAAAAGGTTGTTCTGGTTTAGGAAAATAACCCAAGGATAGAGTTCATGCTTGAAAAGCATGAATGGATTTAATATCTTTATTACATCTGGGTGATGAAATAATTTTTTTTTGAATCTTCACTTCCCAGTGGTGGTTTAAAATTCAGCTTGCTGAATACTTCAAATATTACTGCTGGTTGCCTAATTTTCTAGGTGTTTAAAAATTAAACATGGCAGAACTAGTGTCTCTGTAACAGATACATCCTTACATGTTGCTAAGAAGTGGTGCTGCTTCACATTAACTAAAATCCAGTTATAAATATTTTTGAAAGAAATGTTTGACTTCTACCTGTACTTCTATTTTTTCCCTTGACAGCACATAAGTTTAAGAATGCTGGTTAGAATTTGTCTCTCCATGTATTTTTAATATCAACTTCAAATTTTTCACTGAAGCCACAGTTTAAGTGCATATTTCAAGATTATACATTAGGCAAGCAATCTACATATATAAATGACTCGCTTTGCAATTTGAATGACTTCTCAGTTTCTGAACAATTCCTGTCTCTAACCCATATCTATGAATGTTTTTTAACAGATCTGGCTTAGGACTTTTTGTTTATGCTTTTACATTTTTGTTGTGGGTATGCGGAACAAATTACATTGGTGCTTTTTCCTGGAAATGTGCTATCTCCAGAGATTAAGGGACTGTAATTTATTTGCACTTTCAGCCATTTCTTTTCTTGTCTGCTAGACATTTTCATAACTGATAAAAAGACTTGCTGACTAATCTAATGCAATATAAACACATAGAGAAATTCAAGGATTTCTAAGACTTTCTCTGCCCAACTAGGAGACTGGGAGTGGGAGGACTGACTGAAAAAAAGAAAAAACACTAAATCCATAAATACAAAAAACCCCACAGAACATACTTTTGAGTTGCTTGCAATGAGAAAAGAATCTGGGCCATGAAATTACAAATGTTCAGACTTTTCTATTTATTTGATTATGCTCACCTCTGAGTGTTTGTTTTCTGGGTAGTGCCCCCTTCCTACAACTGAGAGACTGGCTTTCTGTGTCTGAAGTCACATGCCATCATAAGGTTTCCTTGTGTAGAGATGTCTTGGTTTATTTCTTTTTATTAATTTACTGCATGGACTTTGCTTATAGGTTGTCTTCAAACAAAGGTTTCTTCAGCGACAGCATATTTTGTTTGGCACAGCTAGACTGTATCGCAGCATTATCGTGGGATCTCACAATTACATTGTTATTTTACTCTGAACAGAGCTCAGTTTGGAAAAGTTACAAATGCATTTCATTACTAATACTCCTTTAAGTTTTTGGAATTCAGAAGACTTTTGGGGCAAAGAGTATTAGGCTCTTTGTGCAATAGCAAGCAATTATCAGGAAATCTTAAACAGTGTAGTTCTTGTGGTGGTCTTAAATAAAGGATAAAACACACATATAACAGTGGTGGTCAATTTCTTGATTTGAATTATGTCCCATAAAAAGAACTCAGGAAAAAAGTGAGTAGCTATCTTACTTTGGCTTTTATTTTCTTTAATAAAGATAAAATTCTGCAAACAGTCTTCTGAAGGATTGTTCACACTATTGTAAGTTGGTTTAGTGAAAGAAAGGCAGTGGAAGAATGCATTTCTGCACACAACATGTTTGATTCTGCTAAGACCTGGCCAAAAAAAGGACTACTGTTCTTTATGATAATATGTACAAAATTTTGAATAAGACTGCTTGAACTGATATATCTGCATGGCTACTCATGACCTTTTGTCTAATTAATCAGACAATTAGTGATTCACAGTCCTCTAAAAGTAAACTTTAATGGATTTTTTTATGATACTGTTAAATTTTTTCTTTCTAATTCATGGTGTAGTGTCTATATTTTTGTATGACCTCCCAATGTATTTCTTTCTTCACCTACTCTAAAACCCATACCATTTCTATAACATGATAAGAAACTGGGCTTATTGTTGTCTTGCTATTACTCTTCACTGTAAAGATTGTAGCACAGCAGGAAAAAAAGCAACAGTATAGATAGATACCCTAAAATCTATACTATGATCATTCACTTTCTTGGAGGGAGGCACAGAACCTATTAGTCCATATTACTAAACTGATGAGAAAACCAAGACGAAAGAAAAGTTTTACAATGCATTAAAAATACACAGTCTCCTGAATCAGAAAGAAACAGGAAGTCACTGAAGTAGAAAATAGAACTTCTAAAAATGATAGGAAAAAACGTATTGATGCCACAGGGAGATGTAACTAAATGTTAAATTAATTTTAGGAAAGATGCAGTATAACACACAACTTCATGAGAAGAGTAAGTAGTCCTGTAGAACATAATGATTCCCAGGAACAAGTGACCAGTAAATTAAGAAAAACCATAAGGCTGTTAAGTCTAGGAACGCATGGGAGATAGCCAGGAAACCTAATCATTCATATCTAAATTGCACAGAATCTAGGGGTGGAGGAAACAAACAATGGACAAACTGCGTTAGTACTGTAAGGATTCCTGAGCACTTAGGGAAGATTCAAAGTGCTGGAATGAATTGTGTTTTGCCAGGAAAAGTGCTAATTAAATGAGAAACTATTTTTGTTATAACTCTCTTTCTATGAACATCTCTTCTAGATTTTTAACAATGATCTCTGGATACTGCATCAATATGGTTGCTAATTCTGGGAAACAGAAGATTTGAGTTAATTCAGTGGTTGTGCTGTTGTCTAGCCTAGCACCACAAACATTTTTTGATGTATAAGGCTTTCTATTTTGGGGTAATGACAAAGCTTCAACTACTAAGCTCTCAGTGCAATGGTAAAAACAGACCAACTTGTAAAACCTGTAATTTATCTTGTGTAATCTCAATTATTTTAATAACATACACAGCTTTGAATCCTCTCTGCCTTCCTTCGGTTTAGTCCACTGCAATTAAAATGAACCTACTCTAAAAGAATAGATTGAAGATACCAGAAGCTTCAGAGTGTATGACTTGGGTATTTGTTCATGAGCTTCTCCCCATTATGCTAATTATAAGACATTTTCTACTGATAGAAAGGTGGAACTCTGTTTAAAAAATACTCCTTGCTGAAGCTCTGCTCCCTCATACTATAATAGAAGGGAAGAAAGTAGAAACTTTCTAGCATTTTACAAAGTAGGGTATTACTGTCCAATAACTTTTCAGTGTCTATTTGCTTTTCTATATCAGATTTGATTGGATCTGCCATTTAGCTCTTCATATAGTGACTTAATGTTTGGTCCTGTGGATTGAAATAAATGGTGTAGGAATTCCTTGGACCAACATAACATTTAGCAATTTATGTTTAATTAAGCAGGTATAGATCAATAAAACAAAGAATCACAGATATAAATAGAATAGAAAAGTATCATTTAGGCTGGAAAAGATCGTTGAGCTGAATCATTAACCTACTGCCAAGTCCACCACTGAACCATGTCCTTAAGTGCCCCATTTACACATCTTTTATGTACCTCCAGGGATGGTGACTCAGCCACTTCCCTGGACAGCCTGTTCCTGTGCTTGACCACCCTTTCCGTGAAGAAATTTTTCCTAATATCCAATCTAAAGCTCCCCTGGCAAAACTTGAGGCCATTTCCTCTTGTGTTGTTGCTTGTTACCTGGAAGAAGAGACCAGCACACACATCACTACAACCTTCTTTCAGGCAGATGCGGAGTGATAAAGTCCACCATGAGCCTTCTTTTCTTCTGGTTAAACAACTCCAGCTTCCTCAGCAGCTCCTCATAAGACTTGTGCTCCAGCCCTCTCTCTACCCTTCATAACCTTTGTTCCCTTTCTTTGGACACACTCCAGTGTCTCAATGTTTTTCTTGGAGTGAGGGGCCCAATGCCTTTAATTTTTCTTAATATGGGCCTTAAAAAAAATAAAATCCTTGTCTCTTACATTAGTGATATAACCTGCCAGCACTTTTAGGTCAGAAATTTTCACATCTCGATCTGATGTGACTTAATAATAGTATTTCTGCTGATTATAAGCCATATCAATTTGATGAACAGATTTTTAGTTATCTGAAATTAGTCTGAATTAAACATATTCTAAAATTTGCATCACAGTGGCAGAGAGAGAATTTTAGAGATGAAATAAAAAATTAATAAAGGCAGAACTACTTAAGGCAATTAAAAGTCCATTTCATATGAGTAATGAGCCAACAGTCTTCAGTGTTTTTGCTGTAGTTCTGTACCATCCTACAGTAAAGTGGATTCTACAGTAAACCAAATAATTTTAGGATTTATTAAAAGTATTTGAGAATATTATGATGTTTAGAGGAGAGTAGGGCATTTCAACTATATTGATTTGTGGTCAAATTATTGTCACGATGTCACAACTGATTTATGTGTAATGATATTTTCATTTCAAAATCTTCATTTTTTTAAAAAGTGTCTAGACCTTTCTGTCTGCAAATAATTCATAATTACTTCCACACATGTCCTGCATATAAAAGAACAATGAGTAGATATTCCTCTGGATGCCATTACTTAATTTGACTTATGTCACCACAGCACTCTGTTCATAGTCTCTAAAAATTGTTCGCAAAAATTCTGGAATGTTTTAGCTAATGTCATGATTTATATAATTGTATTTTAAAGAAAATGAGAGTTTAAAAGTTCAAGTAATCTGTTTTTTGAGTCTTGAAAAACAAACACTTTAGTATGTATGTATGTATATTCTAAGAAGTCCTCTGAAAACAGGCTAGTCATCAGTTAGGAGCAATAGATCTTCCTTATGACTTTTGTGCTGTAATAATCATTTAAAATTCTACTACACCTTTCTCTTGCTTTCTCACTAACTTTTAAGGAGTGCAAATAAAGTTACTACTAGGTTCCTGGCAGATTTACCAGGCTACTATTGTCTGATTTTGAATAAAATCTGTTCATGGAAGAATGTATAAAAAAAATAATAAAGTGTTTCTTTATGGTAACAGTTAAATCCCAAAACTTACAGAATAGTGAAATATCAATAAAAGAATGTATGAAAAGAGAAGGACCCAGAAAAACACTTACCAAAAAATAGTATGTTACAGGTACAAACAGAGCTCTTGGGGATGATGCTCTGGCCCAAGAATTGGACTCGATGATCCTTGTGGGTCCCTTCCAACTCAGCATTCTCTGTGATTCTGTGAAAATTCCATGTGTAAATATTTGATGCCTTCACATATTTTAACTTTTATAATTTCATAGCTTTTCCATTCAGACAGAGATTGTGTGAAACATTAGTTGTCTTCAGTGGAAACTGTAAGCATGAGTGTTAGAGCAAACATTTTCCTTTGTCATAGCGAGAACTGAGTGCATATTATATACTGCGTATATACTATAAATATAATGTTTTTACTGAGATAAAGAATATAAATCTATTAAGTTCCACATAATTTATTATCTGCAAATATATTTTAAAGATTCCTTTTTGAATATTCATTCTAATTCACATTCTGTTTTCATAGTTTATTCGTAAAGTAAATGGCATTAGGTCCACTGCTGTGACCCAACTTTTAAAACTTATCAAGCAAAATAAATCTTCCTTAATTATTGCCAAAATAGCTAAAAAAGTCTCTTTGAAAGAAATGATAGAAATATCTTTTTCTTTCCATGCTCTCAGTTTTAATAGAAGTTTCCCAAAATGAGGGCTCTTAATTGTAATTGGTTGATTAGTAGTTAGACTAAGATTTCTGTCTCTTTCATTATATTAAAAAATAAAAATGTTATTCTATTCACTTGAAGGATTTTTTCTAGCATAACCTTCCGCATTCAGTGGTGGCCATGAAAGAAAGAGTAAGAAAAGTATTTGTGTCTTCCACTGTCTGCCTCTCTCCTCTTCCCACATGGTCTGTGCTTCCAAAAGTTTTCATCCTGCACTTCTTGAAAACATTAAAGCTTGCCTACTGCTTCACATTGTTTGCCTGGCTTTCCATAGAATCCATGCAATCCGTTTTCTTCTCTCTAATATGTTACAAGATCATCTACAGCAATGTAAATTCCATTGTAGGAATGTGTTATGTGAACACAAACTGTAGAGACAGATAAGGGTGTCCTTTTAATATTTGCTATAATGAGATGTTCTGTGACCCCACGGTTAAAATTTCATCAGTTTTATTCTGCACTTTAAAAGTAAAATAAATCTGTCTATTAATACTCTCATGAATTGCTGGAAGTTTGTATGTAAAGTGAGCTCCATTGAGATGCTCTTTCCTTCTCTGTGGTTGGTTGCAAAGTCTTATTTCTGCAAATATCTTAATGATTTTTGAAAAAAAGTGAAGAATATTTGGCATTTGTACTAATTTTCAACTACACTTCAGAGCACAGTATTAAACTGATTTGTTTCCAAATTCTCTTCAATATGGGTTTTAGAATGACTGGATACCCACTGTTTTCTGAGGGTGGAAATCTCTTAGGAGTCCTGATGTCTTAGAGCCATTTAAAAAATGCAGATGGAGGCAAAGTACGGGTACTTTTTGTTTTTATTTAAGGTAACTCATATGACATGTAGTTCAGATAAGACAATTTTGCAATTACAACTGGCTCATATTTGTACAATGCTTGTTCAAGACATAATAATAGGAAACTATATTTCTGGTAGAATTACTTGACTGATTAAAGGAAATATAACATACTGGCATTAAGAATAGTCTGATATTTGTAACAGAAAAACAAATAGAAGGTCATTTACTCTTTCTCTGAATTATTGTATAGGAATTTTCATTATATTTCTCGATAGAAGATAAAATGGTTATGTCTATGCTATATTAAAAAAAGGACAAACTTCTTTACTATTTATTCTGCTGTCCTATAGAGTGCTCATTGTCTGCTTTGTGAGGAATCAACATCTATTATGTATCAGTCCAGGGATACAAGCCATTTTCTAGGCTTGTACTATTCAATTCTGAAAGCAGTTTTGAGGAATTCAGCAAAAAAAATATTTTGTAATCAAATAATTGAATTTTCAAACAACTTTTCAATGCCCTAAACACAGATGGTACACCTCTAGGAGATTGTTGATCACATTACCCAACAGATATACAGCATGTTATGCTCTTATGATCTGTTGTAATTTTGCTTGGCATTGCAAGTTCTTCAGAAAAATGTTTGCCAAAGGGAAAGGACTCTTTATTTCATAAAAAATTCAGAACCTACCTGTCATATTTTCAAAATGCTTTTTCATTAACTTTTTTTGAATAAAGTTTTCTGCCTACATTTACATGTGGATGCAGATAATATCAAGTGATTAGTCCAATACATGCCCTCATCTGCATAGAGAATTAAAATGTTGCAGAGAGACAGGGCAGCCTAACATACTGTCAAAGAATCAGAAGTCACCTCAATTGTTATTTTATCCACCTTCTTGTCCTAGGTCAAGATCTACCGTGCCTACATCCTTCCTGTCAAATGCATGTGAAGATTAAACTTAACTTCTACTTGCTATTCCATTTTCTGATTCCTCAGTTGTGAAGATGATTGTTTTTGAAGAATTTTAGGGATATATTACTTTTTTAAGAGTTTGTGTGTCTTTTTAATTAGAGAATATCACTAACATCTTATTTTACAGATGAAGACATTTATGCATTGAACAGTCTGACCCATTATGCATTGAAATGGTCTGTCTTGAAATAAATTTTTGCCTAATATTGACATGATAAAACATCTTGGCAAGCTGGATTTCAATCTGCATGGCTAAACTTATTCACACTGGGAAACAGTACAGGGAACCAGTGGTAAGCTCCTGCTCCCTGAAAATGGTCTGTGGGTCTTGGGGCTACTGCTGGCCATGGCGAGATGCTCCTGAGCACCCCGTGCCATGGCCCATTCTGGCCCTCAAGAGTCTTTTTTCAGATAAGAATCTTGCCCAGCTCCTGCTGGCACTGCACTCTCTGCCAAGTCACAGCTGGTCTGGGGTCCCCACAATGCCTGTGGCTCCCACCAACAAGCACCCGGTGGTACCTGGTCTGATGTAACCCTGACCAGGTAGCCTTCCCAGTCAGCAGTTTGTAGGCAGTCATTTTGTTTTGGAGAGTTAGAACATTCAGTTGTATGTGCCAGGCAGTTTCCTGCCTGCTGGTGTCATTGAAGAACGGCCTCGGGCACATCTTGCTTCTAAACCTAGATGTAACCTGAGGCATCTTGTCCTAACAGGCACCTGCCAGGGTGTGACTCCAGCCATGGCAGTGATTCTTACCAACCTTACCATGTCCAGTCAACATCCCTGCAGAAATTGTTGCACTTGAAAAAGAGGAAATTTGTTTCAGGACTGAGTTTCTATGTTGCCTTCCTCTTTTTGTATTAATGGTAATTGTTTTAGTTAAACTTTTGTAACAAAATGTACAAAACTTAATGAGAGATTAAAACTCAAAAGGAATTTATTTGCAGAATCTGGGAGGGAATGCAGGAGTGGATTACAGTGCAGACTGAATTTCTGGCATACAGAATCTACTGTGACAAGAGGTATCGAAATATCTATAAATAATGAACATATCGATTAAAAAAAATTGAAAATTTGACTTAAACTCCTGCTTCTAAACCTTGACATAATTAAAACTTGCATAAAAAGAGTTTCTAACTGCAGATGGAATTATAAATGAGGGTATCAGACTGAAAGTAAATGTGATGCAGAAGATGAAAAAAGAGATGGCTAACAAACTTTGTAATGGGTAAAATAAGCAGTCATGTCTTCATGTAACACTAACTGCTGAATAAGGTTCTGGTATTAGCAACGTTTCTGACCTATAACATTTGAACAAAACTTATTATTTAATTTAGATTTAGTTCAATTCTGAAGCATGCCATTTCCCCCCTCACCCCCCTCATTCCCATGACAAATGTTGTTCAAAAAATGCAAAAGTACTCAGGATTACTAAATATTATATGCACAATTCTGTGGTGACACTTGGCCTGAATAACAATCCTTACAATTTCTAATGTTTTTAGTCAATATACCTAAATAATGACTTCTCTTTAAATACTATCATGTCTCTTTGATCTAAACAATACTTTTTCTACTATACAGAGGAAAAAATGAGACAGTGAGATAATTGTTTGATACAAACCTTGTAATGTGTTGGCAGGGAAAGTTAGAATGTAGAACTTTGTTGTAGCTGGAACCCATTCCTCCCTGCTGAGGAACAGTTAGTTATAATATGACTGCTTACATAATTAAAATATTGTTTAAGAACCTGGGATTTGTTTTGGAATTCTTTCCTAATACTGTATCATTCAAATGTAGAAAAATTAGAGTGCATATTTCAAAAGCAGACACTTGATAATAAATGAGGAACTTTCCAATACTGTAAGATAGATGAACAGGTTGTGAGTTTCATTCATCTGGAATGATTGATTTACATCAGTTCTGCAGAGCTTCAGGAAATTGCTATTTCAAATCAATTTGATCCAGTTATAAAGTACAAGACAGTTTAGCTTATTTAACTGTGCTATGTGAGATGGATATGACGATATTTAATAATCTTTGGATTTTAAATTCACTAAATTGTGAAAGTATACAACATCTATCTTAATTATAAAATGCAACCTACTGATATGCTCATTGAATTTAAGGCAGCCGAACTATATTTTACGTATTTTGCAACTGCAACTGATGTGAATCAACAGAATGCCAAAAGTCACTTAAGGAATTAAAAAAATTCTCTAAGATTATGGGAGCTATTATCAGTTAAGTACCTCTCTAAAAAATTAGCAGATTTGCAAAATAAAATTACTAGAAATTTTAGCTTTTATTATACATAAAATATAATGCAATTTTTAAGAAATTTTGTTCTGTCAATTATTTATTTTTTTATTCGAAGAGAAGATTAAAAATAAAAGGGAAGTGCATAAAACATGGTTTCTGCAGCAGAATCTCATCACTTTTTCAACAGTCTGCTGTGCTACACTGCAGATCTTTGAGCCTGTTTTTCTTCATTCTTTTTGTGTTCAGACTGTTTCTGGGTATAATGAATGATGGCAATAAATAATTTGGGAGAAATTCTTGGCAACTCATAAAACAACATTTGTCCTATTATATGAAACTGAAGGTCAAAGTTTGAAGTAAGATTTAAAAGGAGAGGTCAGTAATGACTTCCTACTCTCCTCGTTTAAAATCCCCAAAGCTGCTGAGTTTGCCTGCAATATGCCAATACAGAACTAATAGTTAATAACTACTTCTCCAAATGAATTCTCCCTATGAGAGTCTTGGGGCTTTAGCTAGTTTAACCTAATCTCATATCTGTCAGGTAAGTAAGTACTACTAACCCTCTTTAACATATAGCAAAACTTAGTCTCTAAGAGACTAGCAACAAGGTTATGCAGGAAATGTACAGAAGAAGAAGAAACAAAAGGCTTGATTTCTTTATTCTCATGAGTTTAGTTACTAGATGTTTCTTCTATCCAACACCAGCAATTAGTCACATGTTGGCTTTCAAAGGCTGCAGTCATCGTTTGTTTCTCCACACATATGGCAGCGGCTCCTCTCCGAACCGAGGCCTTCGCGCTACGATAACCACGGGTCTCTTGGTGAGATGTATGAATTCCGTGCTGTACCAGTGGTGCTAGATTAGCCTCTATTACACACACACATACACAAAATTGTTTATATGTAACTGTTTAATGCCTTTCCACCACAGTAACTCTAGTTTGCACATGTATGTGTTCATGTGTTTATATGCTTAGGGGGCAGGAAGGGTAGGCAAACTGGTTTGGGTTTCAAGAGAATTAGACTAGAACAAGACTGAGTTGTCTCTGCTCCTCCCTTTCTTTCTCCAGAGAGAAGAGAAACCATGCCACTGACAATACTTAACTAACTTGATTAATGAGCTCTGCTCTGCCAGACTTCCTCTTATCTCTTCTGAAGTTTTAGGTTTAGTTTAATGTAGTTTAGTCTGGGGTGAGAAGTTGGGCTGGTTTTAATTTTATCTGGATCATTAAACCAGAATCTAATTGGCAGTCATATTTGAGGGGGAAGACTTCTTCCCCTTTGAACTGACTGAGATAGCAACGAACCAAAATTAACTAGATGCACAGAAAAGAAGCTGACAGCAGTGTATTCTGCTTTATTCAGATGTGCATTTGGAAGTGTGATACAGTCAAATGCAACATCCAGAATTCATCTTTTGTAGTGACTTGTTGAGGAAATGCCTGTGATCAGTAAGTGTAAGCAGATAGAGAGATCTGAATATTTCTGTGAATCTTGATGCCAGCTCTTTCTCTTTACTGAGGGATTGTTTTAAACAGAAAGTCCAGGATTTAACATTTTAGATGTTTACTTATTTTCCTTCGTTTTGAGTTGGGCTCCACTCTAATCCCTGTCTGTAGGTGGCACTGATCCTTCACTGTAACAGTGGCAGGGAAATAATGAATGCGGTGAATTGCAAAAAGAAATCTGATTTTTTTAAAAACAAAACTAAGATATGTCTGTGTGGTTGTGAATCTAGTAGTTACATGAAGCATGTATGAGCCTACAGAGTAAGAGTGAAGGAGACATGTTCCTGTCTTTAACCTATAGACAGTATCATTATGTAATGTTATTCTGTATGTTTTGGCATGTTTTCCTTTCAATTTTCTTTTCTCAAGAGCATTAGAACTTGAAGCAAATAAGAACTGAAAAACCTGACCAGAACCTCATGCATGCTCGATTTACTTGGAATCAAAAACTGATTTTATTTTTTTTTCTGGTTGAATAATTCCTAGAGTGATGTAATTCTGCTAGGATTGGTGCAGGATTCCAATAGCATAAAACAAGCTGTCTGAATATCTGGTATAAACCTATTTTTGCCTTTTTTTTTTGATTAATTAGACAAATCTCTGATTACTAATACCCATTCTAACCAAAACAGGTAGGGTCAGATTTAGAAAATAATTTAGATACTTTAACACTGAAAATACTACAGCCCTGGAGTGGTCATCCTTATGTGCAATAAGATGATCTTGTCTGGAGACAGTTAGTTGCCCAAGAGAAAATCAACAGAAATTTGAAAGCTGAATAACATAAACGAAACAGGAAGAAATACTGAAAAGAATAATAGGACCTATGGTCATTTACTCAAAGACAGATAAGAACTTAGTTCCGTCAGAGAAACTGAACTGAGAAATCTGCTCTCATGTAGTATTGTCTTTACATCACATCTTCATGCCATGGCACCCTAAGGCAGCAAGAAATAGTTTATTCTGGTTCCTTGACACAGTAAACCTGGAGGAATGTCCTAACTAATAGGCAAGGTATTCTGCAGCAAACACCCATTGTTTTCCAAGTTGTTCCAATTGTACAGATTAATAAATATTTATTGAAGCAGGTATTTGAACTGAACACTCTCACAGGAGTATCCTAACAAATTCCGTAAGCCTGTGTGTCAGTATGTCACTTTTCCCTTCTCCCTCTAGCCCATAAATATTTATTTATTCGAACACTACAGGACATTATTCTTTGTTAGAAATGTTCTTTCTAAAAGAATCATTAAGATTCTGGTTGTTAGGTTCTTCAGCTTAACATGGAGGTGTGCTGGATTGAAGTTCAACATGCAGAGTTTTCTAGGGAAGAAATTCAAAACTAATCACTGGGCTGTTGAATGTATTTGGAAATATCTAACTCATCAATAGCCTATCAAAAAGGGATATTTATAAGTTATCTGTGAGAGTGCAACTGGCAAATGAGATGTAAAGGGGACCACCTAGCCTAGAATGAATTTTTCCTCATTGGCAATACTAGCTTTTAGGTGATAATACTAAATATTCTCAGTTGAAAAATCAGTCTTCTAGATTTTGCTGCTAGAAACTTTAGGATTTTACATGTGCATTGCTTAAATCTAGAGATCTACTCTGAAGAGTTCCTGAAGATTTTGGGTGCCTCAGTTCTAGTTCTGAGGCATGATGAAATGTGTTGGTCTGATATAATTTCCAAACTATCTGTTTCCAATCAGGAGGTAAACTTTGCTTCCAAGGCAGAGCAGCAAGGTTCATCACAGTGAATCAAAAGATTACTTGAAGTCTGAGTGGTGTGCCTTAAGAAGAAGATTTCCCCCGATTTAACTATAGTAAAATTTAGTCCAACATGCACACGTTTCCTTAAATGAGGATTTGGCACTGAGGAAGCTAACATTTGGGTTGAATACATTTTTTATTGTCCGTTTCTTATGCCAAGACTATTACCTTTCTTTGGAAAGGAAAGCAACAGCAAACTGTAACAAAGTGGGAATGGAAAACTGGGACTTGAATTGGGTTATTTCTTTCCCCAGTTTCTTGATCCAGAAATGTTTGAGGGAGTTTTTCATCCTTTATGTTGCATTCAGATCAACTTTCCAGAAGAAAAAAAAATCTATTTCTGCTCAGGCGAAAGTGAATTAGTAGATGCTGTGCTCAGAAATGTTGTCTTTGGGAGCAGAGACAAAGGGTTCCAGCATGTAATAGCTCTGTTAAAAGTAGTAAAGGGAGAATCTGAAGCCCACAGGGCATTCTTACAGTTCTCCTTATATGGTCTTTACAACTTAAATGGAGGAGAATGTTTCCTCATACTGATCAGATATTTACTCCAATTCCTACCCTTAACTGGTCTCATATTTAGTTTGCTTCAGGTGTACTGCTTCTTTCCTTTTTTTTAAGTCCTTTCCCAACTCTAACTTCTCTCATTAACTTGTTTAGTTTTTTGCCAGAATCTGCCAATGACATTTCACATCTTGTGCATAAGGTGGTTTTCAAGTATGGATGAGATGATGATTGCTATGTAAGATTTACTAGGGAGAAGAGACAGGTTGATGCAGTGAGATGGACTCCGAGGTGCCAATACCAATTAGTGCGATAATGATAATCTCATTTTCAGAGCTGCATAGGTCCCACAGACAAAATAGACTTCAAATGAGAATTTTAAGGACAATGAAAAAGGTTTTATTCTATCTTGCTTAGACAGTTTTCTAAGTGGAAAAGGCTGTAATGAATGTTTGAGATACCCCTAAGCAGGTAAGAGAACCTGACAGGGAGGAGGCAGGAATTGACAGCTTGCTAAGACATAAGAGATGTAGCATACAGTATGTCTTAGCAAATGAGAAAGGGAATAATAATATATAATAATAATTTGTATATTTCACATATATAATTGAAGGGCAATGTGAATTTTAGTAATGCTGTGCCACATTGCTGAGATTTTCAGAGTGTGCATGAGGCCAGGAAGTAATTAGAACACATCTGGATTTTTCCTCAATACAGTCATGAAGATATTTATTTATTTAATTTTTATTTGCACAGTTTGCATGTCTTACACTGTGTGACTGACAGCAGGATTAAGGGACACAGTCAGTGGAATAAGGATAAAGAACTAGAAAGGGTGGTCTCACCTCATGTTTTAGTATAAACACATATGCAATGAGAATATGGCAGGATTAATAAGGGAGGCTTTTAAAAAAAACATTCTGATGAAGGAATCTGACCTACCATTTTGGAACAGCAAATGTGGAGTCTTACAGAAGAGAAGATATTCTCTCTGCAAGAGCCAGATATGGAGAAGTTTTAAAGAGCAGATCAAGAATAACAAACTTTTAATTAGCCTAAACATCCTCTCATTGCTCCAGTTCTCTGCCTTCAGAAGCCAATGATGCTACAGAGGTCATTCTCACACCCACTGCTGTGGTCACTTGCTGAAAGGTAGTCTGTAGCCCTGTATAGTCTGTATCCAACATGAAAAACACTCTCAAAGGACTTTTTTTTCCCCAAAAAAAGATTGCCTTTTACCAGTTGGTTATAGCTGTTTATTAACAGCTATATAATTTGCAACTAATTTATTTTTCCCTGCAGCAATGGTAGCAAAGTCCCTTCACAGCTGAGGAGTGTGCAGCTGAATTGCGCCTTATGTTTGAACATCAGGCAAAGTCATATGGAGAAAAACTGAAGCATATTTTTATTCACGGTCAAGAATGACTGTGGCAGCATAGCCTTTCGGAGACAGCCATTTTAGACACAAATATATAATGATAGAAGACTGGTTATCAACATAAAATGCATATTTGTCTGGATAAACCCTGAATGCAAATGGACTTGTCTTGTTCCTGCCTTATTTTTATTTTATTCTGAACACATTATTGTTTTATATCACTATTAGGCTTAGTAAGTGTTTGAAATATTAAATTTAAGTGAAATAATAAAACCCTGTTGTTATTTTTCAAATCAGCATTAATTTCTTCTAGTGTAAATGTTTTTGCAATCTGTTACTATCCTACCAAGCTAAACATCAAATTAAGTATTTGAAAGTTTCAGTAATTTTAACAGATAGCTATATGCATTCTGTATTTTGTGAATTAGATTCCTGAAAATATTCCCACAATGCACTGGCTTGCAGAACAAAGCATTAGTAAATTGTATCTATAACCTAGGCCTTAACTTTCAGTTATGCCTCAAGTCTACACATGGCATAGTTAGTAGCATGCCACCTAACTTCTGTTTAGCTAGCTAACTGTTCCTGATTTTGTCATACTCTTGCTCTTTTTCTGATGTCAGTGAATTGAATTTAGTAATTTATTTGACTGTGACCTTCTCAGACAGAGATTTTATTGAAAAGAGCTGATCTACGTTTGTGGTGACATGATCTAAAAGCCTGCATTTCATTCGTTGTAGATCGCAAGAATCTAATAGTGAACAATCTGTATTTCTAAACTACTAATTCTGCTAAATGTACCATGGAGAATCACCTTATTATTAACTTGATATGTAATAAATATCTGGTAAAGCTCAGTAGCATACCATATGTGTGATAGTACAGTGTCTAAGAGAAAGCAAAACACTAAATACACAGCTTGTTGAACCCTTGCTCTCCCATTCATTTTAAAAGTATTCTGTTAGCTGATGGAGAACAGTCAGAAAATACAACTGAACTAGTTAGCTCCCATCTGGAACTATTTTGAGTAAATTGATTGAATAATTATCCCCAAGTACATCTATCATCTGGCACCTTCCTCGCTTCAAGTTGGAAGATGAAAGGGAAGAAGAACCTGGTGAGGTGATACTTGACTTCCCATTACAGGTATACAGAAAATGAAGATTTGTACTTGCTTTTATCTCTCTGAATCACTGGATACAACATGTTTGATGTGAGCAAATATGATGAGATAAAGTTTTGTCTTCAGAACTGCTAAGGTTTTAAGACGTATCAATAAAATAGTGGTGGTGCCAACCATTATGTCAGCTGCTATCAGAACCATAGATGGAAACATGTAAAATACTAGCCCACAGGGTTATATTTGATTTTCTTATTTTTAAGGTTAATAGTGGTATTAGTTAGAGCTGTCTCTGAATACTTTATCCCCAGAAAAAGAAGTTCTATTCTTCACCACTTAAATAAGACTCAGAGAAGAACAGAAGCAGAAGAGAGGAGAAACTCCAGAACTTTTCCTGGAACATAGGAAAGGTATGGATTATGCTTTGATTTATACTGGAGTTATTAATGGTGCAAAATCAGGAGGTATCTAACATCAGGGAATTCTATGACCAGAATGTGAACCAGCACCATGTGAAGAGCATATACCACATTACGCAGAAGGAATGACAAATGCATCAGAAACCTGTGTGTGCATATCTGTGTTTTCCCTCAGTGATTCCTTCCATCTAGAGGTTAGACTACGAAGGCACAATTAGAACTCTAGAAAACTTGGCTTAAAAATTCCTGGAGTGCTAAACAAAGAAAAGAGATCTCATAGCAATAGGAGAGATTTCTCTAAGAGAAATGATATTTATCCTTATGCAAGAGTCCAGTGTCAGATTTAAGCAAGACTTAAATGATACTTGTTAGGCAGTGATTAAATACCTAAAGTTCTGTTGAGGAAACTATGCTGAAAGCAGCAAAGTATTATTTTGAAAGATAAGTGAATTCTTCTATAGTATGTTATAAATTTTCTTTAATAAAAAAGTTGCTGTCATTGATTGCAAGTCTTTGCCCAGAAGGTGCTAATTTATTCTGGAATAAACTATCGAAAAAGTTCTGACATGGTGGTAAGTGATCAGGCTGTGTTACCTGGACACGTGTTCCTTCCTAATGTCTTTTTACCTCCTCCATAAACTCATAAATTTATTCTTTAGTACAAGTATGATTATGTCGGCAAAGACTGATTTGAAGGAATGAATGGATTTTGGAATATATTTGTGATAATTTGGAGCCATATTATCTCTTTGAAAGTGTTGCTCCCTCCTCAGGCCACATTATGAGATAAAACCACATTGTGGCTTGAGTACCTCTGCAGGTGTCCTCTTTGCTAATCAATGATGCTTAGAATTTGGCTTTTTTATTTTGCTTTTGTCCTTTTGTTTCACCATGGTAATGGACTAAATCTTGACTCTCCATTATTTGATGATGAAAACAATTTCTAGGAAAATTCTGTGTTTCTGCCTGAATGTTTTGCTTCATTTTTGATCAAGACAAATAAGTCATGGCTGTGGTATCATATATAATGCATAGATATATCAGTTGACAGAGTGGTCTTGTTTTTAATGTAATAAAAATAATGAATCCTTAATTTTCATTAAAAAAATTCATATGCCTGTATGAGCAAATAGATACTTGTCTGTTCAAAATATAAGTAGCAGTCTCTTATTGCAAAAATAACTATATATTTTTTATTTTAATATATGTTAACTACTTACATTGTGAACACCTATTTTTCAAAAACTTGGTTCCCATGTGGTTTTTTCTCTGATTATGCTGAATTTTAAAGCTTAATTAGAAGAATATCTTTAGAGATCAATGAAAATGTGTCATTAACTGTTTTCTCTAATGGTGGACTCTCTCATCTGGAGCATAAAACTTGAAATTCATTAATAGTTTTGTATTTAATTGCATGATGACTAGGCAGTTTTTACCAGTTTGCTTTACTACGTTTGTTAGAACTGGTTGACTTATTCATCATTAATATCGTTAACAATTTTTAATGGCATTTCTCACTTAGAAATAATTCCTGATTTAATCCTCATTTCTATCTTTGAGTTAACAGGCTGGATGCAGTCTCAGGAAAGTGGAATATGATGGCTATTTCTAACAGTACTTCTGTTTAAAAGATTGGCTGAAGTAACCTAGAGCTCAGGCATGAATGACTTGACTGATTTTTGTGGAAGTTAGGTACTGAAAAGAGATAAACATAAATCTTGCAAAACAAAATCCATATGCGTTGTATTTTAGAAGCTTAAATTAGGCATATGAAGTAGGAATCTCTTAGTTTGGTAGGCTTCCTCTGCAGATAGGGAAGAAATACATGTTCTGTGGAGAGTATATCAGATCACTCAAAAATTAATCTACTTGTACAGTGTAGCCTCTCTCTCTGCACTTACTATAAGTGGAATACTGAGTCACTTCATTGGACATTTATACGTACCATAAAGTTTTGAAGATGAAGCTGTATCTAAGTATAAAATACTGTAAGTGATCAGTAGGAAATTTTGAAGGATGTGTTTCAGTCTTGTCTCCTCTGAGGCACGGTTTATAATTCACAGAAATACCCCTGCCCATTTCTGGCTCACAGCTGTAAAATTGTCTTGGAGTTAGTTATCAGTCATCCTTTTCTCACAAAATGCTATTGAACTTGGAAGATTGCCTTTTCTCAGGAAGATTACCACTAAAGATATTTTCTGAGGTGAAAGAAAGAGATTGTTCTCTGTGTGAGGAGATTTGAACCTATTTTTAATACCAAGATGGATGGTGTGGGCAGAAAGAACAGAAATTTGCTATATCCTCATGAAGCAGATGCTTTGTTAAGAAAGTAGTTGGAGCCCACTTCTTCAGCCCTGGGTAAAGTTCGTAGCTACCAGCTGATTGAAATGGCAACACCACATTTTCTTCTTGCCCTTTCTGTTCTCTTTTTGGAATTCTTTTTCAAGACATCTGATTTGGTAGGTATGGTTTTAGAAAATATGGCAAACAGAATTCAACAGTTGAATGAAGTCAGAATGAACTGTGTTTTTAATTCCTTATCTATAAAACAATTTTTAACCGCTTCCCATATTTTATCTTTAGCTGGGGTACACTTTTCTATGTTCTATTTAAAAAATCATCGCTACTACTATATAAGTAGGAAACATATAGTTTGGTAGACCCCAGAGTCACACAATAGAGGTTCTTGTCTCTCATTGCATAATCACTATTATTAATATTAATAATAATTTTCTCACTAGAGAGTGAGAAATAGTAAATAGATAATACATTATTGTGGAATGCATTTCTATCACATGAAAACTTGGATTAAAAGTGATTCTTTTGAAAATTATCTCCTCTTCAATTAAAAAAAAAAAGGTGAAAGTTGTTTTTTGGCGTTTTGGTGCCTGAAAAACATCTACGTGTATTTTAGCTGGTAAGAACATGTGCATGTCCCTACTTCCTGTGAGACATAAGGAACAAAGTGTATCTGAAATATAGGGGTCCCTGAATTCCTTGTAGCCTGGAGGCTCTGAAGTGCATAGGGAAGACTGTGTGGTTGGCATCCCTTGTTCTCTGTCATCCTGGTCCAGAGGACTTCTTGTGAGCTTTGATGGCCCTTGGAGAGTCATATGTGACAGGCGCAGGGATCTTGAATCTGGTTTTTTCAGATGCAGTTGCAACTCAGGATGAGAATAGGTATCCCTGCTTTTCAGCTTCATTTATTTCCATAATATCCTGAGTATTTTACACTTACAAATAATATAATGCTGATTAGATCCAAAGTAGTCTTATACTATGTTTAAGAACCAAGAAAAGATAAAGGTTTAGGGAGGTGTTCCTGACCATATTACAGGTTTGCTTGTTGGCTATATAGCTCTAATCAGTACTATGTGGTTCCTATCTCCTAGCATTTTATCCTTCTGAAAGAAAATGTCTATTGTAGAAAAGAAATTTAGGATTACTCTTTAGAGGAAGAGGAAAGTTAAACACTGTTTCCATGTGTTCAGTCTTATGCTAAATTAGGATTTCAAGTCCTGTGACACGTCCTTTGCAGGTGACAGTTTCTTTCAGGGTACCAGGAGGGGGTTTAGGTGACAACCTTAGTTTAGATGCACTCCTCTTATATGATGATGCATAGCTGAAAAAAAGGGCTGAACATAAAATAATTGGTCAACCATTCCACTGTGAATTATACTTCTGTGTATATGTATATACATACCTGCACACACACATGCCTATATTTGTGTGATATCTTTACCATTCAGGAACATTCACATACTACTCAAAACCAGCAAGTTATTAAAAATGGAAAGATTCAGTCATTTACCTTTTAATTCAGCTTGCGTGTACAAAACTATTATCTCAGCATTTGAGTGAGCCCTGCTTGACAGTAGAGTAAGTAATTAAAGGGTTCAGTGGTTAAATATAGCTACAAGTAGTTAGAAAATAGTTATTTTTAAAGAAAGATTGGGAGACAAGCACAGATGAATAATAAATATGTGGTTACATGCATAGATTTGTAGCTGGAAAAATAGCTGCTGACAGCTTGCTACTTTTCATCACTTTTCTTCATTAAAAAAGGCAAATGGTGAAATTATGGTTGAGGGTGGGAAATACAAAGGAATGAAGCATTAAAAATAGTTTCCATTTTGAAATTCAGCAATGATCCTCATAGCAAAAGAAAATCGATGCAAACATTACACTTGCAGACCCAAACTAATCATGTCTGTTCCATTTGTCAAGTGTTAAATCACAAAGCTGAAATATTTCAATGAGCTATTTTAGTCAAGCTGGTCTTTCTGAGATTGTCCACCTATACAAAATATTAGACTTAAAACCATGTACCTTGAGATAGCAAATGATTTTGTTTGCAACTATGCTAACCTTACCTCTCCTTGTTCCTCACTTTTTTAACTTTTAAATTTTTTTTATAATTAGTCTTGTTAGTGAACTATGATTGAAACTAATGGACACCTGCTTACTGAGGGATTAGTCACAGCCCCAGTCTGTAGCTAACATGCTAACACAATGAACAATAATACACATCACGATATTAAAATATTCCTCACTCTACATATTTACATTATCAAATGTCAGCAGCTGTCCTTGCTGTGGATGATTTTGAAGTCTTTCAGGGAAATTACTATCACACATTGCAGTCGACAGTGGCATACATGGAAAAATGACAATTTAATGACCAAAGCATTCGTTCTGCATCTCGCTTTTCTTGTCTTCTCTTCTGATGAATTCCCAACTTGAAATACGAAGATTAATGGGAACTGAGCGACCTTTAAAAAGTTATTTAAAAGGTCACAGACCCTAATAATAGTTAAAGACCCTTATAATTCTCTGCAACATAATCTAAAAGTACATATGTGTATCTGTAGTGACCCCTCCTTCCAATGTCATTTGGAAAAGTATCCAAACCATCTAAGAATGTGTTTTCTATGATAAGTGTTCAGCATTAGTATGTAAGACATGTAATAAGCAATTTCTGTAGTTACTGTATGGAACACAACATATTTAATTATCTTTACTAAAGAAAAAATAATGTGGCTGTTATGGCATCTAGAAGAACATCACAGGCTCAGGCCAGTTCATATGAAGCCTACTATTTTATCAATTCTTATATATGTAGGTATTTTCAATAACTTTCTCTATCTCATAAATACTAAGACTCAACAACTATACTTTAGAATATTTTACATATCATTGTCTTATAGTATAGTTATTTGTCTTTGAAAGATATATTACTATTCCACTACTGTCTATAATGGCTGCATGTAATGTTTAGTAAAGAATGAATGGATATTAAGTCTTGCTAAAATATGATTCTTTTCTCCTACTGTTGACCTTGAAATATATTTGTAATTCTGTAGCCATTGCTACATCTCAAGGTTTCAAATAAATATTGTCTAAGGGGCACTACCAAGTTCAAATGCAGATTTTCTAATTCAAAATGTAGATCTCTATATTGTGATAATTTCAAATGTTAGACATGCTAGCTTTCAATACTGCTTGTCACCCCCATTTTTTTTTCATGGAAACAAGTTCCACTGCCACGCAGAGGGGAAAAAGTGACAGTGCAGGAAAAATGGAAATTCTGGAAATTTGATTTCTGATGTGGCCAACCATTTTTAAAGAAATCAGAAAATACACTTAAAAAACAAACAAACAAAAATCCACTTTGTATTTTAAATATTATCTCCCTCAATTAACTTCTTAAAACACTTGACTTCCACTTAAAACAAAGCTGATGATGTTCAGAGGAGTATAATACTTTTATGTCACTGAAACCTGCTTATACTAGAGTGGCTTCTGGACACAGAAAAGCAAAGAAAACATGTGAGTATGTATTGGGTCTTGCTAAGATGGACTTAATTTTCCCTATAGCAGCCCTCATGCTGCCGTGCTTTGTCTTGATAGCTAGAAAGGTGCTGATAAAACACCTGGCTACTGCTGGACAGAGCTCACACATCATCTGAGCTGTTTCTCCAACATCCTCACCCTCATCATTAGCTTGGGTGTGGACAAGATCTTGGGAGTGGACACAGCCAGGACAGCTGACCCAAACTGACCAAATGGATATTCCATACCATATGGTGTCTGCTCAGCAATAAAAGCTAAGAGAAAGTAGGAGGAAGTGTGTGTGTGGGAATTTGTTACTTATCACTTTTGTCTTCTGGAGCAACTACTACCTGCACTGAAGCTCTCTTTCTGGAGAAGCAGTTGGGCATTGCCTGCTGATGGGAAGTGAAGAGTAAATCTTTTGTTTTACTTTGCTTTCAAACATGACCTTCACTTTTGCTGTATTAAACTGCCTCTATCTTGACCTATCTTTTTTCTGTCCTCTTCCCAGCTTTTTTTTACCGTTTCTCCAAAGGGTAAATTATCACATTCACTTTGTTTTTTGCATTTGACCGGGATCTGAGTAAATGTACCAAAGCAGTTGGAGTTGTTAGAGCACAATGAGTGGAAAAGGAAAATTTATAGTGTTTTCATATTTAAAACCTTTCTATTCTAGATCTGTCTAGCTTTTACACCTCTTTACAAGAAATTCAGTTTCTTTTTTTTCCTCAGCAGAGGAAAGTAGAAGTGTTGGTAGTAATTTTTTTGCAATACTATTTCTCTTGCTCAAAACAATGGCTGGGAATTTGACCCTGCTTGAGCAGAGGGCTTGTACAAGATGACCTCCAGAGCTTCCATCTAACCCAAACCATTCTGTGGTTCTGTGAATTGATTTTGTTGCATCTCAAAGGAGTGCTTTTTCTAAGAGAGCTATTAGAAACAAGATGCTAACAGAGGTGCCAATGACCTCTACTCCCTAGGCATTCCCTGGCAGTCAAAGGGAATACAAAAGGGAATATTTCTTCGTTTTGAAACCGTGAAAATATTCCCTTGTGACCATATCCTGCTTGCTGCCTACCTTCTCCCACAAATGGTAGGTTTTCTATACCAATTATTATACCCTTTCTATGTGAGAGGACAACTAAATTATATAATCATGTTCAGCCAAAATCATGCTTTAGTTTTCTTACTAAAGTACACCGTAAATTTTCTTAGGTTTAATCTTGCCTTAGCTACATAAAATGCCATATTGTGTAAATGTAAAAATTTTTCTGTGTCAGATAATACATGTTAAGACCATCTTACTGGGTAAAATAAACCCAAACTTATTTATCTGAAATATTAGTCTTTAGTACTAGTTTCACTATTTTTAAAACTGTGTCCACATTAGAGGAAGACTGAAGGAATTGTTTTTAGCCCTGATGAAACTAAGTGGTAAAAATTAGTCCTGCTTTGGTTTAGTGGAAATCCAATTCATTTTGCTTAATCAAAAAGTCCACAACTTATATTTTCCAGTTTAGCTATTAATCAGAAAACAGGTTGCAGCTTGAATTTGAACTTCGATGCATTCAAGAGGCAGATTTACAATCTTAGGACATATAAGCCCTCAGGGCAATGGAATAACCTGTCCCTATTCCTTATACATTCACCTGAGACTTACAATGTGAGTACCAGTTAATTGCAAGCACAGACACCTGCTAGGAAAAGACCTACTTATTTACAGTTACTGTTCAATAGCTGTCACTCTAGCTATGGTTTCTGCATATTATTAATCTAGACTGGATTCAAAAGAAACCTTGAGAGGGCACCATCTTGCTCTCTCCTCCAAGGTTTCATATTGGAGTAAGAATGTAAGTATATAAGCATAAACTTACTGATTCATCCACTTACAGTCACCAGTAGTTAAATTTCAGTGTTATGAGAGAGCAATTGAAACATTTTAATTATTAAATACAAAAAAGTGAAGAGAATTTTTGGAATGTTTAAGTCTAGCAGTAACTCTGCATGTGACTGCTCACTGTAAGTGTAAATCCGTGTAAACTGCTGCTCAAGCTGTGATTGCAGCTGTAGTATGCTGGAATGCTGACTTAATAACCTAGAAAATGTCCCAGATGAACTTTTATTGGTGAGTTCTGAGAGAACGACACTGTGTTTTCATACTGAAGAGACAAAATGTGATCTTAAAACTGTGGTCCAAATCAGATTAGAAAAAAAAATACAAAAATCTCAGTGTACTAAAATAGTTTGATGTTTTCCCCAATTGCAACTTATTTTTTTTAATACTTTCTTTTAAAGGATGTCAATCCAAACAAAAAAATAAGTTCTAGTGTCAACATAAATCATAATTTATAATTTATAATGCTGTAGGCTGGGTCCTTGGATAGAAGATCAGTATGTACAGTGCCTGCAATCTTTGTAAGCATTGGTGCTGGGTTAGCAGATTATACTGAGTCTGGCTGGGGTAGAGTTAAATGTCTTTATAGCAGCCAGTGTGCTGCTGTGTTTTGGATTTGTGGCTAAACAAGTGTTGATAACAAACATCTCTGGAATACCACTGAGCAGCAGTTTGCACAGTGTTAGGCCACTCTTTTTTACTCTCTCTGCTCTGCCTAATAGAGTACACTGGGAGTGGGCAGAAGATTGGGACGGTACAACTGACCTGACTTGGCCAAAGGGATAATCTGTACCATATAATGTCACTCTTGGCAATAAAAGCTGGGGCTTAGGAAGAAGGGTGGGGATTTGTTTCCTAAGGTGTCTGTTTGTATGGCCACCTGTGGGAGGTGGTGAGTGATTTCCTGTCCATCATTTCTTTTTCTCCCTTTGTTTTTCCTCATTGATTAAACTGTCTTTATTTTGACCCGTGAGTTTTCTTGGTTTTGTTCTTCCTATTCCTTCTCCCAGCCTGCTGGGTAGGATGAGGGAACGAGAGGGCAGCTATGTGGGTCGTTGGCTGCTGGCTGGGGTCACCCGCCACACTGGTAAACTAATTTTAAAATCAATACTACATCATTGATGCAGCCTAAAGTTAGTACAACTCATGTTATATCCAAAATACATCAGTACCCTGGGTATGAGAAATGGTTAGCATTGACAATTAGTGTAGTAAGTAAGTAAGTACCTACTTAAAAGGTGACCAAAATCTTCCTCAAAACCAGCTGTATATACAAAACAACTGAAGGAAATAAATTAAAATAACAAAAAAGCCTAGCAAAGCCACGTGTCTCCACAGGAAGCAACATATTAAAGTAGTCATGTTATTTCTTCCATGAGATAGCACAACTCTAAACCTTAGTAATGGAGTCAGTGGAGTGCCTTTTAGGAGTTCTTATGTTTGAGAATTTCTTGAATTTTCTTTGACTGAAAATCTGATTTTCTATGTTGTATTTGAGTAATATCAAATGTACTGTCACATTCATAAAAACTACAAACCCCAGAGAGACAAATGGTAAAATTGGGATTTTTATTATGACTACATTACTCTTCTAGCCACAAGGATGCTTCAGTATGTTGTGACATGCACCCATATATAATGATTTTGATGTTTCGCCAGTATAATAACCTATTAAAGATACAAATTGGCATTCTGTCTGTGTAACACATCTCTGAGGTCCTTCAGGAATTACTACTGAATTTCATTTTTCATTTAACCACTATGCTGTACATTTATTAACAAAATAAAACCTCGGTAGATCTGCAGTGAACTCTGTTCACCCTTCAGGCAAACAAGCCCCTCAAAGCTCAGGAGTTTTAGCTTACCAGCTGTCTGATTGTCTTGCAAGTTTGCTTCTTTCTGCAAATCTGAAAGCACTCAACAGGCTGACATGGAAGGGATTGCCTAGAGGAAATGTGAATATTTCAACAGTGAACCGCTGGGAAGCTTCCTCAGCTGAAAAGAAAGGCATTGAAAAATCCTTTCACATGTCTTGGAAGGAAATCACTAATCATGATATTTAAACTACTTTTAGAAGAAGAAGTATAAATGCAGATGAGGTACAGATTAGTGGATGGGACAAAAACATTGTTAATGAGAACTGAGAGAAGTGCAGAATACAAAGGGCAGGGACTGAAAACACCGGTCTAATTCTCCAGAGAGACTGAGTTGGAGGAAAAACTGCAATTAAGAAAAAACATCCAAGCTGCCTTAGCCACCAAATTCTTGAGCAGAACTTTGTAAACAATGCTCAGAATCTGTTTTTCATAGGTGCTGGAAGAAAAGAGTAGAGAGTTAGCACTTAGTGACTACAGTGTCAAAACAAGATGGGCTGGAATTTTCAATTACAGAAAGGTTCTCATTCTGGGAGTTGAAAGTTCTGATGCACAGCTCATTTGGACATTAAAATCATACCTTTAAATAATATTAAATAAATGTTATATGGCCTGGTGTCCTAGTTTTGGCCAAGGATGTGAGGGGCAGAGCCTGGAGCCATGTGGGCCTGTCTAGGTTGTGATTTTATACAACCCATGTCATCGCTGGGGGCAAATGTAAGGGATTCTCACTTCCATGAAGAAGGGGACGTGGCACTGTATGGACGAAAAAAGTGACCTGCAGAGCATCCACCAGCATTTTGTCCTTTTCCAGGGGATCAAGTGGTGGAGTAATGCTCGTCCTATTGTTGGCCATTGCTTTTCATTCCTGGGGCAAGGGGGAAGTTACTCTCCCTCTCTCACAGTTCTGAGGAGACAGGTGTCCCTTTCTGCTTGGGAAAAAACATGGTAGAAGGAGTGGTGGGGTGGTGCCACCTGTGGTCACATAGGAGTCGTTGAGCGTTTTGTATGTAATCATCCACTTTTGTACACAATTGTACTGCTGCTGCTACTGTTCATTTACTTATATCATTGCTATTTCCAGTAAATTGTTATCTCAACCCTTTTTGACTTTACCTTTTGTCTCTCTTCACCAGAGGGGCTGGAGGGAGAGGAGCAACTGGGCAGGGCTTAACTTCCAGCTCAGTTTAAACCCCAACACCTGCCCAGGGCTGACTGCATTTAAATGTTAGTCTTTTTATGTATTAGTAAATCCTCATCTGCTGGCTGTGATCATCATAAAATTATTAGGAAGTTATGGAAAGATTTAGGTATTTGATTCCGGGTGGACTAGAACTTTTTTGTCATAAAAACTATTACCTCAGGATTCCCTATTTCTGACTTGAAGAGCTCACAAGTATACTACAAAAGCAGCATCAGCTGATGTCGGAGGACACATAGTATATATTAGTAGGTAGCAGTTTAAGAGGAGGAGAAGACTTCATTGCAACTACAGAAAGAAGACCTAGGGAAGACATAGTGGCTGAAATCAGCAGGAGGGGAAGACTGTGATCAGCTTGAAATACACTTAGGTATTCAGAATGAGATGAAGATGATGGGAAGAGGGGTAGAGGGAGTAAAGTTTTTAATTTATTCACAGAAATGAAGGTGTGAAGATTTCTGGTAAGACTGAAATAGCGATCTTATCTCCCTTTGCCTACTTAGAACTCAATCAGTAAAAATTGTAGGTTAGCAAACCTTTATCTTGTCCAGTTTTGAAGAACCCTCCCAAACAAACAACTCCAAAATTAAACCATCCAATCACAAGTTCTTACAACCTAGAGACACGCTTTGTGATTTTTGCTCATCATGGTGATTTTTTTTTCTGCCTCACTAAGTCTCTCTCCTCAAGTTCCCCCTTGCAAGAGTTGACCTGGCCTCACCAAGCTGCAGATCATTGAGCTGTAGAAGCAATTCAGGACTTCCTTTAAAGCCCTTCTGGCTTGCTCAGGAATGTAGAACAATGAATCTTTAACCTAAAAGTGTTTTCAACTTTAAAAGAAAAGAAAGAAGAGATTCCAGAGCAATATTTTTAAATGCCTCTCCGTGATTTCTTGGGGATCAAAAAGACTTTCTTAAAAAAGACTTTCTTAAAAAGACTTCTCCTCAAAAGCTAAGGAGAGTATGAAAGATTGATTCTTGTTGGAACACACTGAGGAGTATGATTAAGAGATTTTTTTATTGTTTTCTTTGTTCCTCTTTGTTGCTGTTGTTGTGACATCCCATACAAGTCACGGAGAAAAAAATGCACTTAAATCTCCATGAGTACATTAAAATTTAATGTTCACCATAGTGACTTAAAAACCTGTTATTATTGTATTCCCAGGTGAAAATCATGAAAAGATCAGAGGTGCAGGTTTCCTGAAACTGGCAGATTTAGATCAAAGACACTTGAATCTGTGTGTCTCATTGTCTTTTGGTGATTTGATGTTAACATCTCTTGCCAAACTTTCTATTACACAGAAAACAGCAGTATAGACAATGCAGTTGATTTTTCTCCCTCAAATTCTATGCTGACCTGTTATCCATTCTGGAATATAGTAGATGCCATATTATACAGATTTTGCAAGTAAATCGTAGCAGTGACAAACTGCAGCAGGTATACCATGCTTTCTCGCAAATCATCAACTTGGCAGAATCACTATGTCAGCCAAAAGCCATTTTTTTTAAACTGATGTGGTTTGTATCCTGCTGTGTAAGCAATCTCCTTCCTTAAAGTTATAATAACTTCCTTCATAAAAGCCATTGTCTTCGAAGTATTTGTTTCATCTAGATGGTAATTTTCTTGATATTTTCTTACAACAATTAGCTATAGTGAAATTTAAGTCATTTAAATGTTCAGCTACAATCAGCTGTCTAGGTCTCTTGTTCAAATCCCAGTGATCGCGTTCCCCAGTTTCTTTTATACATGCAGAGGTAACCTGATCTTCCAATGACTCCATTCAATTTAAGAAGATCTAGATCTACTTTGCAGCATTTGTTTCATGTTTGATCTGACAAATGCTATACTTGTAACATTTCCATGTTTTCTGTGTATTTTGCATTTATGATTACATTTTCAGTAGTCTAACTAAAAAAAACCCTGTTATTTAAATATAGATTTAATCTCAGGAACTACTTAAAAATTAACTGTATCATTATACTTCACATTTAAGTTATTAAGCGGTTAAATCTGGTCAGTGCATTTAAGAACTCAGTTAAATGAGCTGTGCTTTTGGGCAGACTTTAACCTGTGACATTCAGTCATGTAGTATATCTTAGCTGAATGGACAATAATTTACTAAATTGAGCAACCAGATAATATCAGTTTTGTGGAGAACCAGGCACAAGCATGCTTTGTCTCAAACATTCTTGCTCTTCTGAGAGGAAAGTGGTGATTGGAAGAAAGGATCCCATGGAGATGGGACAGCACTGCTCTGAGCTGACTTTTACACCTTGAGACTCATGCTCAGTGCACCCATGTCAACTTCCCCACCCCCTGCCAATTACTTTCCAGGGACTCAAAACGGATGACTGTGCATGTGCTAATAGAATGGCATGACAAATCTATTTTACATAAGAGATGTGCACCAGGTAATCTATAAAGGAAGTGTATAAATCTCCATTGCTCTCTCTTTTTTTTCCTCACTTTGTCTTGCTGTCTTTGTTGACCCTAGATCCAGACTATCCATGCGGCAGGAGCAACACAGGATCTAAGGTCTGGTGATCTTCATTCTTCTCTTTCTCCCTTTCTGCCTTTATTTCTCTCTGCTCTTGCTTTGTCCTGGAAGAATGAGATTATCATAGTATATCCAATACTTCATACTGAAGTTTGTTGAGGGACCTGTGAGCTTGAAAAGTGTGTTGTAAATTTAAGAGCTTGTTAGCCAACACTTTTGACACTAAGTAGTGGGCTGGTCACAGGAGTTAAGGTGATTATACAATAAAGCATAAGAGCTGCCTGACACATGGACTTGTGTCTTTGTTCAGCCTACGAGAATTTATGATGAACATCACACCTCCCTATGGAGTGTGCCATGACAGGTGCCTTATCATATCACTGTTTTCTACTCAGAGATCAAATGCCACCTACCTTCTCAATGCTGCTTTGTTTTTCTGTGGCTTCTACATTACAAACTCAGTTTCTCCAGAAGTATTACAGCATTTTGAAAGTGTCTTTGCAATAATTCTTAGACCTCAAGGGGTAATTGGAAAAAGACAGGGAGCAGAAGTATCAGTATATTCCAGAAACTTGTTATGGTGGTAATAGGAGAAAGAATTTGAATCACTGCGTTGTATTCTGTAAGAGCTGATTTGTGCTGCCACAAATGTTAACACCCCAGAGAAGGAGCAAGAGCCACTGCTATACAGTACAATACTTAGAGTTCTGACTTGAAGTGTCTAGAGGTATAAAAATTATCAGAAAAAACCAGTGAATCCAAATTCTTTATAGCATTGAAATATTTTCTAGTACTTTTTGTGTCAGTCAAATGAATAAGACATGGCTTTCTTATTTTATAAATAGCTAAATAAACAGGGGAATTGGTATCTTTTAGTGCAACATCTTCCATCATAGAAGACTACAAGTCTGACAGTAAAGGAAAATAGTGAGTTTTCTGTGTTGGTGATTCATCATATAATTTTAGATCTGCAGCTAGAACATAAACCCTCACATCCTCAAGTGTGACTCTTTCACCCCTGCCATCTAATTGAAACCTTCTGCATCTATAAATAAATCATAAAAATCTCCGTTCCATGAGATCCTGAAGGGTTCCAAAACTAATTGGCTTTCTGCTGGGAAACATATAAAAATAAGAATGCTAAGTTTTTCCAGCAATGATTTGGTAAGCCTGTAAGTTGGCTTTGAGGGGTGGTGTAATCTCCTATTATGCATTACTCATGAGATTTGGAAGTGGAAACTGGATGACTTAGAAAGGGATATTATTTGACTGGAGAAAATCATGTGAGAGTATTGTCAAAGTAGAAATTCAATTATAAAAAGAAGGGAGTGAAATAAAAAAGAGAAAGAAAGATAAAATGCAACTGGAATATAACATTTTACTTGAGAAAAAAATAAAAAAAACCCCAAACCATTAAATTTTAGTTTAAACTTTCTGGGACTACACCCAGATTTATTATTTTTTCCAAGAATAATCTCCAGCTTTTCCAAAGTAAAAGTAATTCCAGTCATTAGAAGCAAAGCTGCTAGTCTTACTCCAAATAACAGGAAATTGTAAATGTTACAATTTGTTATGTTGGTAGTATAGATGTTTACAGTGAGTATGTTGCTATTACTTCAATAGAAATTAAGGGAAGGATCATCACTTAAAAATCCAAATGTAAGTCTCCCTGGAAACTTGTTCCAAATTTGCTTACCCTTAGGGTCATATAGCATCAGGTAATACCACAGTATTGCTTAAAGAAGGACAGATTATTCAAATTGTTTGCTTTCACATGTTTCTTTCTGTGTTAAACACAAACTTCAAGATATTTACCAAGTATTAGATTTTGATACTATTGAGAAGAGATTTAAAAAGGTAAGTGCTCAAGGAGGTGCAGTCTTCAAATAGTCTCAATACTTGTACAGTGAAAACATACAAGATGGTGTAGGTAACTCCTCTATCTGTCCTACTTCAGAAGCAGGGAGAAAGGAATAAAGGACGTGCCTTGTTTATCTTTCTACTCTTTTAAGACTGACTTCATATTTTACAGATTTATATTGTGCACAGCACAGAACTAGTAGACATTCATAGGCATTCTTGCTTGATAATTTATTTTAGTCAGAATGAACACTCTAACTAACTCTTCAGAGCTAAATACTGAATAGTAACAATTTGGAAAATCCTCAGCTCTGCAGGTCCTGATTCTCATGGGGGACTTCGGAAAGCACCACAGTGACGCACAAGCAATTTGTGAGATTTTTTTCAGTGTGTTGCGAGTCCAAATGTGACTACTGTGTATGTTGACTAGGAGTAGTGCCTTATTGAACTGATTACTTACAAGTAAGGAAGAAGCTTTGAGCGTTAGGAGATATTCCCATTGTTCAACTCTTGATATACAAAACTGCTACAATCCTCCAAGCAAGAAGAAGAACAGGCATAGCAAGAAACTGCTGCAGAAATGAGGCTGGCAAATTAACAAAAAATGACAGAGAAAAAGACGGAATACTCAACATCGCCCTTTTAGTAATCTTCATAGGTAAGGTCAGCCTAGATCTATACCAAGAAGAAATTATGAAGCATAGGGTAAACCACTAATAGAAGAGGGCCTGTTAAGGACCATTTGTACCAGTGACAGCAATGTCTATAGACATATGTTGCTGGGAACTTATGGGATGCATTCAAGGCTCCTAATGGGGTTGAATTTTGTCAATGCAAAGACACTCCATCATTTTTTGAAGCTTATGGAGGTCAAGGAAAGTTCCAGATGAGAGGAAGAGTGACTGGAAAGTCACTCTTTTACATAAAAGGCAAAGAGAAAGATTCAGGGAACTACAGACTAGTTGACTAGGTAACCAGTTAATAACTGAGAGTCTGATTTCTTTTAATGTTTCCTTGCTTTCTCTCTGATGAGTGGAAAGAGAAATGACAGTTCTCTTTTATTGGATAGTGTAGGATATTTATGAACAACATTTTTGTGCATAAAGAGCTGTGATGTAGCCAGACCAAGTCATTGACTCTGTTAGTTGAATACCTAATGGAACTAAAGAAAAGGCTGCAACAAAGTAGAAATTTTCTACGCAAATTCATCTGAGCAATTAGAAACACTTAAGAAACATGAGTGGCTCTTTTCAAATCTATCAACATAGCATCTTTGTAGATAATAAAATCACTTTTTATTTTCAGACTTTACATGTCAGCAGCCCTCAGGAAGGGTTAAGCTGATCAGTAATTGGTCAGATACCAAACCAGACTATAATATAGAATATATTCTCCATTTGTGTTTTTCACTGAAGAAGAAGAATTCCCTGTCAGTAAATCACATCATACTGACAAATCAATTTTCCACTTTATTGGTCTTATATTTAATGGATAGCCTGTGACAACATATTTATACAGGTACATCAATTGAACAGTTTCATAGTTTTAAGATTTTTAAGATTTTTTTAAGATTTAAAAGGCAGCTCATAAGTTATGGAGTGCTCAAATGCAATCTTTTGTACTGACCATTTTCAGTACTTTAACAGTTTTAAAGGAAGTCTGACTAAGTATGTGAAGGTCTCCAACTCAAACCATTTTACAATTCTGTGACATGGAAGAGTGCAGAAGAATGAAAGATCCCTTGTTAGCAATTCCTACTTGCCAAACATGAACCTACTTTAGTCCTGTAGTGGCAATAATGTCATGTTCTTCCTAGTCTGGTCTTTGCTGGTAGGATATCTCACAGCAGTGGAAAAGCATGCACATATTTTCTTCTTTCTCTCTCTCTGTGGGCATTCTCAAATTTAAGCTGACTATTTGTGGTTGATCCTGGATGCAATAATCTAGAAATGGTCTAGTGAGTGCAAAACAGCTGCTGACTATCTTTTTCCTTTTTTGCTCCATTTCTTGCACTTGACTAGTTCAACAGTCCCTCTCATCAGCTTACTACTTTAAATCATATTCCTGGTACCCTAGCCCTTCCAAGGCCTGGTAAAGTAAGCTTAGGTATGTGATAAGGAGAACTTAATTTACAATACTTCTAGGACTATGCTACTCTGATGTGGAGAAATTAAGACCGTGATTGAGCAAAACACTTTAGTAAGTGGTTTACTTTTTGCTTTACTGAATAATTTTTAAGATGGTTGGTACTTTGGAGATGTCTCTGACATTATGCTGCCACACAGGCTTACAGGACAGAAAGAAGTGCATAATCCAGAATCTCTGGAGGATGAAGCTGAACGTTAATCACATGACTCTTTATTTTATTTGAACAGGGCTCTCTTACAGTATGTGTGATTGTTGCTTAAAGGTGACCTATTTATTTCAGCTGATGACTGCATACTGATTTTGCAACTAAACCAGAATTTAGTAATGGGAGTGCCATTACACCTGGTGATTACAACTTAAAAAAAAATTGCTACTATTTCATGTTTTGGGTGTTTAAGTGTTTATACAGTAAGAGAGGGAATATCAGAGCATCCTTTGCATGTTCTTGTGATTCCAAACCACTGAAGTAGTTCCATGATTACAACCAATATTTAATGATACACAGCAGTACAGTACATTAAGGAGCCTTTATTGACTTCAATTATAGATAAACTCATCAGCAGATAATGACAGAAGGGAAAGTGAATGTAGTTAAATACTGAACTTGAAACACACATATTGCAAATCAGTAGTGTTTCAAATTAAACACAGACAGAACATTCAATGATCAATAAAAAGCACACAATGTACAATTAATTCCCTGAAAAATGCACAAAATGTATTAATACCAACAAGTTGTTATGTTCTTTACAGTTCCTCATTGATAACTGTACTGTTGGCATACAAAGATCTTTATAGTGTGTGCAAAATGTAATTTAATTAAAGTACAATTGAAGTACGTAGCACCTCTGCCCTCCTCCTCCAGAGGTTGCCAGGCAAAAAAGGAAATATCATTATTATTTGCCTTTGTTGCAGTTAAAAAATGCACAGTGATACAGTATTATTTCTAAATTATGAATAGGTAACTCTTTATCAACACATGAATGTTGAGTCTGAAACACCTCAAGAGACTAAATTTTTTTAATTTTTTTTTCTTCCTTGCTGCACTTTAAGATTTCCTTTTCACTTCAGTATCATTATAAATGTTTATATAGCATACAAGTAACTTCTTTCAAGTCTGGAGCTTAGAGGCACCAGAAAAAGCACCTTAGGTATGTTGTACTGTTTAGATATATCCAAAAATATCCAGGGCATAGCGACATCTTGGCTGGTCTTCAGGAGCTGCTAAGTGTCTTCATTTTGTGATCTCCTTTCTGTGATTTGTCTTAAGATCCTCAGAGCCTGCCTCCTTTAAGTGAGCTCAAGTAATTTTTTGAAATTGCAATTTTCTTTCTTTATGCTCTCTACCATTAGGATAAAACAGTGGCCCAGAAGAAATCATGTGTTTTCAGTACCTTAGATCATACAGGAATTACACAGTTCCTATATGTTCAACCTATCCTTCAGAACTGTTAATCCCAGTCAATCAGTCAATCTCTCAGTTTCAGATTAAAAGATTCTAAATTTCCTTGATTTCATTTGCATTTACTATTATTTCCCGACATTTCCCTTTCCTTGGTCTTTGGCCGCATTTTCAAGTGTATCTCAACAACTCTGAAAGTTGGAAACCTGTGCTGCAAACTGACTGTTAAATAATCCTTTCACTGTACCATTCAGGGTGTCTCCATAATGCATGTATTTTGAAACTCATGATAATACCACGAAGAGACAGGGACACTTGAACTTGCAACTTCCATTTGTCAGAATATGTCTAAACATTTTTTTAGTTGTTTTGCTCTATTTGGTTTACATGAAAAAAAAGGGGAGGCAGGTCAGGTAAAATTATACAGGGAAATACTACTTAATTGTGCCTGGTAAAACCTGATTTTAAAGAAAGACCTTACAAATGCAGTAAAAGGAGAAACACAAGGCAGAGGAATACTGGCATTCAGGTCCCTCCCTCCCTCTCTCTCTTTCTTTCTGTCTTCCCCTCTCCCTTTCGCTTTTTACCAGGTCACCATCTTTCAAAATAGTAGAGGATGAAGCAGGTATTTCCAAGAATTATATACTTCAATCTACTTAAATAATTTAATGACAGCAGGAACTCAGAGTGGACAAGAAGAGTAGTAGTTTCTCATAGAATATGCTCTGATAGTCTCGTATAGTTACAGAGAACTGTGGTTATTACTGTGAAACTTCAAGAGAAGATTTGTTTTAAAGGAAAAAAGTAACCATCTGTACCTGAGCACACTCCCCACTTCTAAAATGTATCAACTTATTCTGTTGGATGTTTGAAAATCTGGTATATTGTATACAATTAATTTCTCAGTGTGTTCCTCTCAGTACATTTGGAAAGCAATATAAATTTTTATGGCACTTGATTAATTTCATATTACAAGACATGGGGATCAAAGGCCGATATTTCTTACTATCATGAAAAATCCTACTCATTTAGAGGGTCCTTGAGCAAAAAAATCCTAGCATCACAAAATAGTAGAAAGATTTGAATCTTAGAATGAAATGGGCTTTCAACTTTGCTGTTAGACTCTAATTTCACAGAGCCAGAATAGTTGCAGTTTTGCCACAAGAGATTTACATTCACAGAGGCTTGTGCTATACTTTATGCAGGCTGTGCCACGTGCTGCTGGTGCTCCAAAGGTTTCTTACATCCTGCTTCTGCTTACAAAGCACAGCACAGAGGGACTCAAATGCTGAGGTATTTAATGTAGCTGCACATTGTCACCCACCTGTATTTCCTTTGACAATCCTGTGGCAGTACATACCACATTAACACACAGTTCCTTTCTTTTTCATGCCTGAGTAGGTGCAGTGGCTCGCTCACTGAATAATGTCATCAGATCACATTCTCTCAATTGTCAATGCCTGACTCTGTGCTGTTTCTTTCTGGTGCAGAAAAAAACAACTTTGTGAAAACTCCGGTATTACTTAGTAGAATAATATACGATAAAAAGCACAAAATTCGTGTTTTACCATTGACAGGGCAATTGGAATAAGAAGACATTGATCTCTAAAATTTGAACTGTATATTTAATTTGGTAGAGAAGCATTTTGCTGCTGCAGGACACATTTAATTTCAAGACGCATTTCCATATCACTAGAAAATTGTGACTGCGTTGTTTTGGCAAACTGAACCAATCCAAATTTATATTATATAATTTATATTAAATTATATGGCAAGTGGAAGAAAAGAAAATAATTCCTTTACCAATAGTGAGAGAATAGAGTATAAAACCCACAAAAGAATATGTAGGATAAGTCAAGAAATAGAGCTAGATTCCCTGTTGGTGGAAATAAAACTACTTCACAGAGTTGGATAATGTCTGTGTGATTATTTCAGCAGTGGAACCTGCTCTTGAATGGAGACTGTTGTTTAATTTCCTGTCATCGTACAGAATAATTGCCTAGGGAATCTCAAAATATCTCTGTCAAAACAATGGAAATTTGCAAAAAGGAAAAAGTTTGCATATTTTGTGTTGTCTCTATTTCAATATAGATATTACCCTCATGGTATAACTTCTAAATCTTTGTCCAGCTGTACTGGACATTGTACTTTATTCTATGCGTCATTTGCTTCTGAAACTTGAAAATTAAGCCAGATAAAAAATTATAGATTATTGCCGGTAGGATTCCTTCCTAGTACAAAGTACATATATATATATATAGAACCATTTACATCACTTAGTATTTTTTTCTCTGTCTTCATGCTTTTTCTGAAATACTGACAAGTAGTTTTCTTCTCATTTTACTCTCTTCAGATAAAGTCAGTTTTAGATTATTTGAACAATGGAAAATCTGAGCAGAACAGTAAGAGAAACATTTCCAACTTTCCAGAAGCTTTCAGCCTTTTCTGAAGCAAAGGTTACTTGCCTTATTCCTAAACCAACCATGTACAGAAAATGGTGCCCCCCCTCCCCATCCTGTTGCTGTCACCTCCTCATACAGTTCCTCCAGTAGCTTGTACATCCTTGCACACAGTCACTGTTGCGGGATCTTTTTCCTCTCAGGCACAAAGATTTAACTCAGTATTTGCTTCTTAATCTTTAATCCCAGGTTAACAGCAAGCTATAATCAACTGCTCATTGATCATTCTTGACAAGTATTCAGCTAATTAGAAAAGCGAAGCTGGTAGAGAGAGTCTTTTATTATTATAGGTAGGCTTTGGGTAGGTTATAGCTTTAACTTGTTACCTTTATACATGTGTCTAGTTTATTAAAATTTCTATATTAATACTTTTCCTTGGATAGTATGTTGTAATTTTCTCCTAGAGACATGGATGGGCACAACCCAATGGACACGCATATCTGAATACCATGATCAGCTATGCCAAACTTTAAACATGCATGTGAATTTATATGTGTCCACTGGCACTGTCTTTGCTTCATTTTCCTTTTGAAATAAAATTCCTCTTTTTTGTCTGTGTTTTTTCATTCCTTACTATTCCTTTGTTCAGTGTTCTACTTGTGTTGAATAAGCTCTTGTAAGACAGTATCGATTCCCCTTTGAAGATGGCCATTTGGAAATTTTGTGGGTTGCGAGTCATGTGAAGGAGTTGAAAAGCCACAGAGATCTGTGAGAGCAGTTGCAATCTCCCAAAGGACATAGTGCAGTCTGCTCTCCCTCATGCCTGTCAGTATGGCTCAGTGACTGTGAACAGAATTATCATGTGTACTCTACCATGCCTTTTGGAGTACTTCCAGCAGGTTGATTGCACTGCTTGAATAGCTTGGCTCAGAGTTACAGGGGTTCCTTGTTTGTGTCCAGATGGAAGTGTGACTACAACATACTCTGATCCTGGCTATGCCCGTCCTTTGCACAGCACTGATGCACTTTTGTTGGAACAAGAGAATGACTGCTTTGCTTGCATTGATACATTCCTTAGGGCTTAGTATGTTTGTGTGTTTCCAAAACAGTTTGTATCATGTGGTAATATAACCAAAGTGCTCTCAATGCTCTTCATATCTTTGTGTCATGAAGCAAGAAAATACCTAGAAACTTCCTCTGGGACATCTTGCTTACTTATCTCTGAGTTTATACACATTGCTGCTTATCAGCATATTTTGTTTGCATTCCACTTGGAGTCTTACTTCACATGGCAGTGCTTGCTGAACTGATGTTAAGATCTTTCTCAGAGACATTTTTGTGAACCTATTTAAGATCTTGACACAATTTGGCTACTCTTTCCCCTCACCCATTACATTTTTGTTTTTAACATCAAAAAGCAGTTCTGTTTCTCTGTCATGATTATTTGTTTTTGAAATTTTACTTCCTCAGTTTTAAGATGTTTGCCTATTTTTAACTCACAGTGCTGGCCACACTTTTTAATAAGGATACAAAGAAAACCAGACTATTTAAGGTTATATAAGACTGTAGCACATCAACTCCAAGTTGTTGCTTCCCTTTCCTCCTCTTCCTAGGAAGAGGTAAACTCCAACTATCTTTAAAATATATTGGCAGGAGTTTAGTAAGTTTGTTAATTGGTGTCCTTATACTTCAAATACTAGGAGCTAGTACCCATGAGTTGCAGATAGCTTTTGTTTCCTTTCCTGTTATACTTGTAGTACCCACTTCTTAACCTGTTAACAATTCTTTTTACACTTTTGTTGATTTAAGATATTATTTTTTCTGTGATCTCTGGTTTTGGCAACTTCCCTATAATATTACTAAAACCAGCAATGCTTCCCTATCTTATTTGTTTCATTGTTCATTTCCCTCTTTCTAAACCTCTGGTCTTTTCTCTTCCTTTCAAATATCTAATTTCTAAATTATTTATGATTTTGATATTGGTATAGTAGATACCCATATCTAGCAGGAAAGCACTCTCAGAGTACCTTCACAGAACCTTCTGGTTTGTAGAAGATGGTTTAAACACCAAAGAGCAAAAGCACCTGAATAATCAGACATTAAAGATACAAAATAACTGCTGGTTGTGGTCTGAACAAACTGAATTCACCTCAGTCCAGAATAATATCTCATAGCTGAGCTACATCACTGATCTGTAGTGAGCCTCACCAAGACTTAGTGAAACTAAATCTTACTTCAACCTTCTTACCTATGTTCCTTTAAAGACAGTGCTACAAATGTCTACCATGTCTTTCTTTTAATCTTACCAGCGAGCAGTAAGCTGGTTTCAGTAACCTTAAGTGATCCTACTTTGCTGTCTCCCATTATGCACTGATGCTCATATATGCAATGATTCTCTTCATGCCTTTAGTTTCTGGTTCATGGTACTTTCAACATAACAAGGTGATGTTTAGCACATGCTTTGGCTCCTGTGTGTTCTCCTGGCTTGCCTCATGCAGTTTCATGAAACAATAGTTTCACCCATTCATAGAAAGTTATTATTTCAATATCCATAGTATCTGGAAAAATACAAATGATGTGTGACTTACGTGACAATGTTGAGTACCGATCTATATGTTAGTAACTGAAATCAAGACAGTCTCATTATCAGAGGAAAAAAGTAATGAGACGTGTTTCTCTGTCTGTGATTTCTCTCTTGATTTGTTATTTTCATCACATGCTGCCTAGTTACAAGCACCTATAATACAAATAAGTACATAGGAGAAGAATCAAAACTATAGTAAAAAATATATTAAAAATGTTTCTTTCAAAGGCAGGAAATCATTTAACAAAGCTGTTACTTACCTTTAAAGTCATTGGCCTAAAAATATAGTTCCTTGAGAGAGCTCAATAAAATCATTAGCAAATTTACTCCTAAAATTTTGAAGAGAGTATTTCATTACTGAAGATTTCAGTTCTTGTTTTATGTAGAATGGAATATGGAATATATCTCTACAGCTATTGTTTGTAGGGTTATTTATTCCATACAAGTCAATACTCAATCTCAACTGGCAGTGAAGACGTAGAAAAATAATTTTCAACACAATGACATTAAAGTTATGCTGCATAATGCTATATTTATTATCTTCATAATTACTTCAACATACTAAAATGGCCTGATGCTTTTCAGGGAGTAAAATCCAAGACAGGCATCTGATCTCTGAAAGACAGAGGAAAATATTGCTATAATGACTAGTTACATACATTATCTGAAATGGAGGTTCTCATGGCTGCTTCACTGATTGGATTTTGAGGGGGCAGGGCATTGTAGGGAGAGCATAGATATTTTTCAGTAAATACATGAGTTCTGGAGGTCTTCACTAAGGCTTACATTTTCATACTTTGCAGCCTCTACTTGAGCCCCTGAGGAAGCATGGTTGTCCTCTGCCTTATAGAGATACATTTATTCATTTTATGCAAGCTGTTTATGGGAGTCATTACTGTAAGCAGGAAAAAAAATGTTGATTTCCTGATTATATACAAAGTTGGAATCAGGCTCTTTGCCTTCATCTGAATAAAGGATTACACTGGAGACATTCAGTATTAATGGTATATTGCAATAAATACCTGCTGATGATATATTTATTTACTATTAATACATATATATTTTCTCAACCATTTTAGTTAAACCAGAATATATGTAACTCAGTGTTGCCTCTTAGTAAACAAGTCACAACAAGCCAATAAATCCAAGGGTACATTAATTTGCTTTATTTCATTTACCTAAATCAGATAATGATAAACCTATGTTTAGAATTGGAATTGCAAGGAAGAAGATAAGGCTATTAAAAAAAACCAAAACCCAGCAGTTTTAGAATGACTGAAGCCTTGGTTAAAAGCCTAAAAACATCCTATGTCTTCTATTTAACAGGGAAAGTTTGAAGTATCATCTCAAAGGCTGTTTACGCAGTATATGTATCACTGATAAAGTAAATAATAAGTGAATCTTCCAGCCTAGACAGTTGATTAGGGAAATCAAAGGATTTAGATAGAAGAAAGGAGACAAATTATTTTTTTTTCTTTAATCCTCATAGGTTTTTTAGGATTATTATTATAAGATCCTGGCGAAAAATAAAACTATAGCAGTGGGTTCTGATGATCTGATTTATATTCTTTAGAAGGGTTTCCCTAACTTCAACTATAAAACAAATTTAGGCATTGTGTCTGCTCTTCTAGAATCTAAGCCTTCCAGCTCAAAAACTGTTGTGAACGTTAATGAAGACCAGCAGACACAGAGCAATGATGTACCCTGATTGCAATCAGAATCATGAATTAGAAATTGATGTACTACAGAATATAAAAGTAAGTATTCAGTAGTAAATCAGATGAGAGGAAGGTTATGATGACTGTAATGATTAGCTTGATTTTTTTCCTGACTCTTACACTATAAATCACTGCATTTTACCAGCCTGATATATTTTCAAATATGTACCTCATATTTGGCTAAATTTAGAACAGTAAGGAAGCTTGCTTTGCTTTTAGCTTTCTTGGTTTGTTTATGTGTTTGAAATCTTCTTACTTTTGGATAAAGATCAATCAAATGAAAGAGAAATCTGAGGTTACTTGTGAAAAGAAAGATGAAAAGCTTCTGAGTAATTTTGATATTTATTTCTATAAAGCATTACAATTATACTTTGATATTTCCAAATTGGAAAGTGTTAGAATGGGAGATATACTTAGCAAGAGCTCCTGAAAATCCATATTTATTCAGAAATCTAAACATAGATGGTAAAATCTCTTTGTGATCATGGTCATACTTAAATAGCCATTTTTTTAAAACAAAGTCTGCCTACTAGGAGAAAGGAAAATGGCTGCAGAAGGGAAAACCACTGCTGCCTGGTCATGCCTTAAAGTTTACATGGTGTTAGTATCATCAGCTTCCATCTTTCTGCAGCAAGGAGTGACAGAGCTCTTGTAGTAGTGACAGTGTGACAGCTCTTGTAGTAGTGCAGTAATAACAATGGCTCTTGTAGCAGCAGGAGTGCCAGAGTGCTGCCTCTGCAGACAGTTTAGCATATGCTGACAGGGCACTACCTCTGTGGCCAGTTTAGCATATGCACTGAGACAGCTCTCAAATATTTTTTGTTCAAGTTAATGTGCCAGGTGAACTACAATGGCTAAGGAGCAGGCAGAAAAATATTTCTTATTTCATAAAATTTCAACATCATATCACCTGGAACTGGGTTAATAAATTCCTGAATTGCAATAGCATAATTAGTTTGGACTTAACAAGGATACACTTTCAGTAACAAAGAATTTGCCCTCCATGTCTCATGAGTACATTTAGTCAGGGTAACAGTACTCAAGGAATCCACAAACTTCAAAGGATGGGGGTGTATGATATACACATATTTGATTGAAATCAACTCTATCTACCCCACAAACACCTCTGGTTCTATCCTCCATTGTTCCTTTATTCCTGTCTATATAGAAAAATTAAAAATTACTTTTCTTCCTTACTATTTTGTGGTGGAATTATATTGTAAGATGTTTTCACCTTTTAAAATACTTGTAAAGATTAACAGAGCATAAGGGACCAGTAGACTACAGAGCAGGACTATGTCTGCAAGTAGCTTTAATATTTGACAGCATCCATTTTTGCTACAAATTTCAGGTGAGTATATGGTTTTATAATTTCAGTGTTACGTACAGTACTTTTAGTACTACTCTGAAAAGTGGGTACTGAGTGCACATGCACACAACTGTTGAACTCTTCTCTTTCTGGAATTGTCTAAACAAGATAATAATTTTCTTTGTTCATCTCCACCATGGAATGATTACACTGATGTAAAAGTTCAGCACGAATTCTTTCAGTCTCTCTTGCATCAGTATTCAAATACTAAAACTTTGCTACTAGCTGAGATTAATTAGTGCACAGACAGTGTTTGTCGTGTGGTCTCATTTTCATAAATAATTATCCAGATATGAAATATAAATAGCAGCTGTTCAGTAAGCTCAAAATAGCCCATAGACCCAATTTCTCCCTTGTAGCAGAAATTTTAAGTAGTATGTATATTTCAAGTCTATTTTTGTGATCTTGTAATTATATTTGCATTTTGCTCAAATGTACTTATTATGGCTTCTGATGCGAGAGATGTATCACTACAAGGATAAAACAGATTGTCTAATAATTTAAAAATAAACCACAAATTGTATATTAAATGAATTTTGATTTGTTGACTTGTAAGACAAAGTCAACTAGAACCGGAACTCAGTTTCTTACCAGCATAATATAACACGTTAAATGAAAAAGCACAGTCTGTAGATGTGACAGCTTAACACTGATCTGTGGCATACTAAATATAGCAGAGTTAAATTATAACTCCCCTCCAAAAAAATCTCAACTGACTTTAACTTAGAGACTGTACATTTGTTGTAATATACAGCTGAATCCCTTTGCACTATAAAAATGTGTTAAAACTACAGAAGAATTTTTTAAAAAAATTGACTAAAGAAAATAAATTCACAGCAACTAAACAACTACATTTTTATGGAAATAATATTTAAAATATGGGAAGAATAATCAAGTAGAAAAAGTATTTGTTTTCTACTTCTAAGTGTATGAATGATATCAGAACCAGAATTGAAAGGGTACATCAGCCAAATAGCAAATTTCTTTATCTGTCATGTTATCAGAGGATATCCTTGTTATGCAAAGTGAAGAGTTCAGTAGCCTTTGGAACCCCACTAGCAAGAGAGCTGGGAATGCTCAAGGAATGGGGACACAACCAGGACAGCTGCCCCCCGCTAATGAAAGGGATATTCCATAATACAATGAATGCTCATACATGCTCAGCAGTAAAAACCGTGGAAGAAGAAGAAAGCAGGGAGTGTTCAGAGTGATGGCATTTTTTCTTCCTAAGTTGCTAAATGTGATTGGGTCCTGCCCTCCTGGAGATGACTGAACACCTGGGAAATGGTGAATGAATTCCTTGTTTTGTTTTCCTTGTGTGCACAACTTTTCTTTTACCTACTAAACTGTGTTTATCTCAAACCACAAATTCTCTCACTTTTCCCCATCTGATTCTCTCCCCCAGTCCCACCAGGGACGGGGAGGGAGCCAACGGCTGCGTGGGGCTGAGTTACCAGCTGGGATTAAACTATGACAACCCCCTTGGGTCCAAAAGATGTTTTTTTAAAACCTATCTTTGTTAGGTCTGGTTTTTTTCATGCTACTTCAGGAACTTCTAGGGTATTTTTGTAAGGCAGCAAACACTGTTTATTCTAGCTCCAGAGAAATCAATTTTAGTATCACTTTTTTTAAATAGAAGTAAATTAATATATGCATTTTCACAGAATCACAGTTAACTACAGAATCACAGAATATTCTGTGTTAGAAGGGTCCCACAAGGATCAACCCTTAGACCTGAACAGGACATTCCAAAGAGTCACACCATATGCCTGAGAACATTGTTCAAATTCTTCTTGAACTCTGTCAGGTTTGGTGCTATGACCATTTCCTGGGGAGCTTGTTCTAGTGCCCAACCACCTTCTGGGTGAAGAATCTTTTTCTAATATCCAACCTAAACCTCCCCTGAAACAACTTTAGACCATTCCCTCAGGTCCAGTCACTGGTCACCAGAGAGACCCTCCAATTCCTCTGATGAGGTCTCCCCTCAGTCTTTTCTCCTCCAAGCTGAACAGACCAAGTGACCTCAACCGTTCCTCACACGACTTCCCCTCAAGGCCCTTCACCATCTTTGTTGTCCTCCTTTGGACACTCTCTAAGAGCTTAATATTGTTCTTATATTGTGGTGCCCAAAACTGCACACAGTATTCAAGATGAGGCCTCATCAGTGCAGAGCAGAGGATAACACTCACCTCCCTCAACTGGCTGGTGATGCTTTACCTGTTACCCCCCATGATTGGCATGATTGGCCCTCCTGGCTGCCAGGGCACTGCTGACTCATGTTCAACTTGCCATTGACCAGGATCCTCAGGTTCCTTTCTGCAGCACTGCTTTCCAGCATCTCATTCCCCAGTCTGTACATACATCCAGGCTTGCCCCATCCCAGATGCAGAATCTGGCATTTCCCTTGTTGAATTTCATGTGGTTGGTGATTGCCCAGTCCTCTAATTTGTCAAAATCTCTCTGCAGGGCCTCCCTGCCTTTGAGGAAGTGAACAGTTCCTCCCAGTTTTGTGTCATCTGCAAACCTGCTTAGTATCCCTTCCAGTCCTGCATTCAAGTCATTTATGAAGATGTCACCCCACTAGTGACAAGTTATCAGTCTGATGTTACCCCATTCACTGTTACCCCTGTATTCGACCTGTGAGCCAATTGCTCACCCGCTGCATGATGTGTTTATCCAACTGTGTGCTGGACATTTTGTCCAGAAGGATCCTGTGAGAAACAGTATTGAAACCTTTACTGAAATCCAAAAAGATTACATCAACTGGCTTCCCTTGATCAACTGGGTGGGTTACTCTGTTATGAAAGGAAATTTGATTTAATAAAATAATAGCATAAAAATACAACAGACTTCATGAGAGAGTTTTATTAAGAGGAGGAACAGACACATCTCTGTTTAAAGACAGGCTTAAATAGACTGAAATATGGAGAGCATCTAACATGTTGAGTATAAATAGTACAAATATTCTGTGGATAGTATTTTGAATATCATCTACCTTACCTTATCAGTATTATATACTTCAGAAGTTTCATCTATTTCAGTGATACACAGAAGTTGTAGCTTATAGCATAAAAAAATAAACAGGGGCTTTAATTAGAAGTTGTTTTTGCAGGCTATTGTTGAAGCTTCTGTTAGAGCTGTTATAGCCAAGGATATGTCAACATTTCCATTTCTAGTGGTTTATAACCACATTGTAAAAATGGACTTTAGACTGGAAAGATATCTTGCCACATAAAGTCTCAGCTCAGAACCAAACTGTTTTAAAAGAACACATTTCCATAACTGTATTCTCTCTTCTGTATTAAAATTGAAAGGTTTGGTTTAGCTGCTCTAATGAGCTCCACATTTTATATTTTGTTAACTACAGCTCTGAGCTGCTAGAGAGAGGCCTGTCCTCAAGTTATCAGTGGGAACACATCGTAATAGGAGGGCAGAAATTTTTTCAGTTTCCTAAGAAGCACAATAGACATGCACATACTTTTTTCCTGATCCTGAATCTGTAGAGGCTGAAGAGCCCTTGGTTTAGTCCAAAACACACTGTACAATGTCAGAATATCCATACTGGAAACTCAGACAACTGCGCTGGATCTTAGTCACATGAATTACTGCCTCAGTTGATGCATTTTGAACCGAATACATGCTGTTTCTCAATTTAAGTTATTGTTGTAATTGTTTTGGTGTTTGGTTTTTTTGTTTGGTTGGTTGGTTTTTTGTTTGTTTGTTTTTGTTTTGTTTATTTGGTTTTGGGGTTTTTTTTGGGGGGGGGCTTTTTTTTTCAATTGCACCAATCTGGCTTTAGCCATCCCAGGCTAAGTGCAAAATATATGCTATTCAATTAAATCTGTGGCCACATTCTACACAAATTTTCCCCAAAGCAACAGCCACTTTTTCATTTGTATTTTCATCTCATGAAAGAGTGCCTGGTAGAGACCCGGTGGTCTGCAGGTAAACGCTTAATAGGTTACCATGGTAGGGTTCACTTTTCAATAGCTTCTGGATATTTCCTATATCTTATTGAGGACACAGTGATTCCTTATTGTGAAAGGACGGAATTAAATAGATAATATATAAATAATCTTCTATTTGTGAATATCTCCATATATGTCCGTGCCTTGAGAGAGAGAAAACAGACCAAAGTCACTGTACAGCACATATTTTTATATTAGCATGGAAACCATGCTGTCGTTAGCACTGTTATAGTCTGCACAAAATGGAAGAATAGCTTAATATGTCAAGGTGAAAGAACTATAAAATAAATCTTATGGTAGAAACGAAGGCTATTATATTCTATCTCATAAATAGGATATTTTTTATAAAATTTTCTAGATATGTAAAGTAATGGATTGACTGTGCCATTGTGTTGAATTGGAAAAACTAAGTGTGATAGTGAAGAGAGGGATGTTTCTTTCAGTTCTTTTAGGCAAACGGAAGCAACAAAAGCTTTTTGGAATTGCTTTACACATTTATATCCTTCATATGTTCATTTATCAAGGATGTCATACGGTTTGCCAATCTAGCCATTAACAGGGTTAATTTAACATTGCATCCAAAGCTGTGTGAGAGAAAATTATGATGAGATACCTGAAAATCTTGGCATAAGGATACGTGTCTAATAGTTTTTCATATTGTTTATTCGATAGTATGTTATAAAGTCATTCAGACAGTGGCCTCTAAGGCAGTACTCTAACAAATCTTATAATCCCATCTAATAGTACAGCTCTTTTCCTGCAAGTGGTTGTTTACCATTCTCCATATGACCCTGAAGTGCCCAGTGCACGATCTTTTACTGCATGTCACTGTCCTCTCTCTATGATGTTGAAAACAAGGATCAAATACCGTAGATTTCAATGATCATGACATAAATTGGTTTCTGGAAGTACAGAGGAGAATAGAGCATCGTGATGCATTGCTCAATGGCAAGGATAAAACATTTTATGTATACAAAAAATACATATATATATATATGTATATACACACATATATATATTCCTGTGAGAGGTTTTTCTGTGCTAGCACGTTATCATATGTTGGGCTCCAATAGAAGCTACTTTTGGAAATTATCTCTGTATTGTAGATGTGTACACATTGCAGGTATGTAAGGCTGGTTTTGATCAACGTGTATTGCATTGTCTGAGGCAGAAGCTGTTCCAAATGGTTCACAATAAAGGGTGATAACCAAAGCTGCCATACAAGAGTTGTGGTTTCCTGGGATGATCATATCCTTTTTTGACAATACCATAATGCTTCCAATGCTTTCAAATGGAATCGTAACCATGTATCCTTCCCAATCAACTTTTAACCAAAGCAGACCTAACGGTCTTGTAGATGCAGATTCAACAACATGTTCTTTGCTTTACACAGTCATTTCTGGATGCTAAAAAAGTCCCAGTACAGACAGGGTGAACAGGTTGTGGAGTTTTGTGTGCATTTTATACTTTTCCATTATGTTGTTGCTTTTCTGGGTTGAAAGCTCACAAAGAACTCAGAGTTCACTCTCTGACTTTTGGTGCGTGACGTTTTTGAAGACTTTCTACATGTAACTCTGAAAAGTAATAAAACACGTGTCAAAGTAAGTAATAGTTTCTGAAATGCTCACAAGATCTTGCAAGAGTTCTGGGACAGAGATTAGAGCAACCAATAAAAATCAATATTTCAAGCATCAGAGAGTTAATATAAAATGTTAATAGTATAATAGTATAATTCTATAATAGTATAATTCTATGTCATAGAATGCTTGCATTGCATAATGACTCTCTTATTGATATTAATGTTGTGAAGATTAACTTCTTGGGAAAGCACACAGATATTAGAAAACTGAAATATCACTAATGTGTATGGCCAGTCTTCACGAGCAAAGATTTGGGAAAGGTCATTAATGCTTCCAGCCTGTGCAGTGGATTTTTTAGGTGAGACACAGTGTGCGCTGAACTGAGCCCACCCTTTAATCCTGAGGTTCATCTGCTGGGGCCAAGCAAGCTTGGACAGTGGCAGTGAGGTCCTCAGGATGTAGGTTTGTTTAGAGTGACCTTCTCTTAGATGGATGGCCTTACAGGTCTGATGAGCTCCATCTGTCTGGGGGGGGTTTTTTTCCTGACTGGGAATTGAACCCGGGTCACAGTGGTGAGGGTGCTGCAACCTAACCACTAGACCACCAGGGGCCCCCCGGTGCTAAAAAAGAAATATCACTAAATATTTCTATTTAATGAAGAAACATAATTCCTATAAATAACTATTTTGTTTCTTTAAGTACCTAACTTCTGAGTTTATATTTCTTAAAATATTATACAATATAGTAAAAATGTAGAAAGAATGTAGTAAAAAGTGTGTGAGATAACAGCTAACAGCTTTGTGATGGTGAATTTGCTGGATGTATCACAGCTCTGAGAACAATGAAGATGTGAGATGTGAGGCTATGCAAAATACATACACACATGAAGCACAAAAGTTAATAATGTCCTTCCTTATAAATAACCATAACTTTCTTTTAAAAATTGGTAATGTTATAGGAGGATCTATGTATATTACAACAACATCAAAATCTGTCATAATATGGATATGATTTTGTAAGTCATTCACACATCTGAAAAGCAATTGAACTGGATGTCTTGGATCATGAAATGGTAGGTTTCTGGATGGTACTGTAGTTTTATACTTCACTGCCTATGCTCTATGAATAGTACAATATGGTTCTTTCTTTGAAGTTATGAGTAATGGAAGAGATGATGTTCAGTTTGTCATTTTATAAAGTCTTCATACTCACAATCAAGTATAACTCCTTTATTCTCATTTCCTTTGAAAGTTCAGTTCTTTGTCATAAGAATAGCTTAACTCAAATATGCAAGTCAAAAAGCCAGTGACAGAGACTTTTAATATAGCATCAATGAAGATCACATGGCTGTCAGAGAACAGATGTCCTCTGTTTAGTGTCAGTTCCATAGCTGAAGAACATCAAAAGAGACAGACTTTATCCGTGTTAGAAATGCAGTTTAGGTGTTCACCCAAGTAGTGTGTGTACAGGTTAGGCTATTAGACATCTGCTTTTATATTTCTGAAACACTGAAATTTATGGTTTGGCTAAGGTCTAGTCTTTGCCTGTGTTTTGCTGATTATCTTTCCTGCAAGGAAGCAGAGTTATTTCTGCATTTAGGGGATTTTACAATCCTGTCTTCTTGGAAAAAAGTTATAAAGGGCTTCATGATTGTCATGTGAAATGGGGGTTTTATTTAGATCTTTGTGTTTGATTGGTTTGTCAATGCCCCAGGAAGCCAAGACCCTTGCACCCTACCAGTCTGTCATCATTCTTTTATGAGCACTTCAATATGCTATATCAGAGGGCAGTAGTCCAAAGGAGGTGAAGAGCAGTTGAGGTCGCTTGGTCTGTTCAGCCTGGAGAAGACGAGATTGAGGGGAGACCTCATTGCAGTTACAATTTCCTTGTTAGGGGAAGAGAAGGGCCAGATGCTGATCTCTTCTCTGTGGTGACCATTGACTGGATCTGAGGGAATGGCCTGAAGTTGTGTCAGGAGAGATTTAGGTTGGATATTAGAGAAAGGTTCTTCACCCAGAGTGTGGTTGGGCACTGGAACAGGCTCCCCAGGAAATGGTCATAGCACCAAGACTGACAGAGTTCAAGAAGAATTTGGACAATACTCTCAGGTACATGGCGTGCTTCTTGGAGTTGGTCCTGTGCAGGGCCAAGAGCTGGATTCCATGATCTTGTGGGTCCTTGTTACAGAAAATCCAGCGATGTGTCATCAGGGAGAGGGACCAGATAAAATAAAAAGGCATCCCTAATTATATTTTCTAACTTACCTGGCTTTAAAAAAGCCTTATCTTGTCAAACAGAGACTTCATAAGTACATCGTTACATTAGGCCACAAATTTTATTTTCATATTCCATGAGTTTATACTAAAAACTCTGAAACTCCTGCAGCAGATGTAATTAGACAGCTAATGATATTGCAGCTCATATAAATATGAATTTACATGTTTCTGGTGAATTCCATTTGACAAATATTTTGCACAAAAAACAAGCTTAGCAGGATACCTTTGAAATTTCTGAGTTCAATGAAAATGGAATGCGTAATTTCAAATTAATATAAAGCACTAACAGAGAAGACCAAAACTGGCCATTTAGTCCAATGCATTGTCAACAACAGTGGTAAATACTGAATGTGAATCTTTATTGAAAGTAAGGAGTGATTTGAGGCACTAAGAAGTCAAAGCTTTTAAAAATACTCTCCCTGAGTCTCCAATCATGTTTCAGAAGCTCACCAAGGGAGAGGCAGTGTGTTTGTATTTAGTAGTACTTCACAGGCTGGTTAATGAAAGAAAAATCTGACATTTAGTATCTACAAATATGTTGCGATGAGGAATTCCAGAGCTTATGTACATGAGATATAAAAAAACCCCATCTATTTTTGGGTTTTGTTGCTCATGGATTGCTGATTTTGCCGTAAGAAACAGTGAGCAAACTTTACCTATTCACCACACGAGGGTTATTCACATCTCTCCCCTTGGCTGTCTCCAGCACTGAAAAGTCCTATATTTCAGTTTTTCTTTGCATGGAGTTTTTTCTCTACTTTGAATCAGCCTTGCTTTTCTCCAATTTTTTTTTTCCTGTTTTCTTCAGCAGCACAAGATGTGAATGCACAATGGCAGACTGCAGTTTATTTTCTATTGCTTTCCTAATAATACTTGGCATCCTATTTCCGTTATCAGCTGCTTCTGAGCTGTTGCTTAATGTTTTTATAGAATCCCCTATTATAACCCAAATTTCTAATTTCCCATCAGGTCATATCATAACACTGTATATTTAAAGCTGGGATTGTTTAACCTATGTGCATTACTTTTTGTTTATCTATATTGTGTTTTTTCTGACATTTTGTTATCCAGTCAGTCAGTGTTGTAAGGACTTTCTGCAGTAATCTACAATTGGCTTTTGGAAATTCTCCCCTGAATCACTTGGTACCACCATGCACCACTCTCTTGTGTGTACAGAGTACACCACACAGCCCAGGACCTCTCTCACAAATCATATCCAGTGGCAACCTACCCCCAAAATGAAAGTGGAAAATATTTCCCACTATATGTTTTCTACTTTCTACTGATATTTTAGTAGTTGAAGAAACTGCTATGTAAAAATATTTGAATTTTAATTATCCTGACCAAAATTAGTTAGTTCATTTGAGTCTGGAACAATGTTATGTGTTAGAGTGTAATAGAATTCTTTCTAAATGAACATTTATTTCAGGTATTTCAATATTTTATACTAGGTTTAAATTTCTGCCTCTCAACAACTTTTTAGTGTCACAAAATCTATATTGGTTTGCATGTAAATTTTTGTTTTCCAACATTCATTAGGAGTACTGCATGAGGGCACAGTTCACTGTTATATAAATGTAAAATATGCATTGTTTTTTGACCAACTGTCCTAGTTCAAACTGCAAATCAAGTTTGCTACTTCAGGCAAAACTCCCTCAGACAGACAGACGAAACTCGGAGACAAAGAGAAGTAGAATTAATATTCAGGTACCCACATATGTTTGTTTCATTCTTTTTTTTCCCATCATATGCTGTTACTCCAACGCAGACTCTGCTTTCTACTTTTAATAAACTTCTATGGTACTTCTTAGAATAATATAGATCTCTTTTCCAAATTTTTTAAACTTTTTAAAATTTTACCAAGCAGTTACTTGTCTCTTATGAGTCATATGAGGAGCATCTGAGAGAACTGGGGTTGTTTAGCCTGGAGAAAAGGAGGCTCAGAGGTGACCTTATCCCTTTTTACAACTACCTGAAATGAGGTTGCAGTGAGGTGGAGGTTGGTCTTTTCTTCCAGGTAACAAGTGACAGGACAAGAGGAAATGGCCTTAAGTTGTGGCAGAGGAGATTTAGATTGGTACTTGGGAAGAATTTCTTCACTGAAAGCATGGTCAAGTATTGGAACAGGCCACCCAGGGAAGTGGTGAAACCACCATCCCTGGAAGAGTCCAAAAACCATGCAGCTATGGCACCTGGGGACATGGTTTAGCGGTGAGAAGGGCAGTGCTGGGCTAATGGTTGGATTTGATGATGTTTGAGGTCTTTTCCAACCTAAATGATTCTATGATTTTAAAATAAAGGAAGATGAAGTCTCAAAGCTAAAAGGACACTGTGCACAAGAAGAAAGAAAATGCCTAAACAGAACGACTGATTGCTTACATATATGAATATGTATGACTGTATACACACCCTTATTCTTACCTTTGATAAATTAGTTGTATGAAAGATAGAAGTTACAAGTATCTTAAGAATACACAGAAAGATATTTTCTAGATAGAATGCACATCTAAAATTCTGTAATTCATATGCACACATCACATATTTCTCACCTCTGCTATGAGGAAAGGATGAGACAGCTGGGACTGTTCAACCTGGAGAAGAGGAGGCTTTGGGGAGACTTTATAGCAGACTTCAGTGCCTAAAGGGAGATTACTGGAAACTGGAGAAAGGACTGGAGAAGGACTTTTCACGAGGTCATGTAGTGATAGGACAAGGGGAAATGGCCTCAAGCTGAGAAAGGGTAGGTTTAGATTAGATATTATGAAGAAACTCTTCACTAGAAGGGTAGAGAGGCACTGGAACAGGTTGCCCACAGAGGCTGTGGACTTATCCCTGGAGGTGTTCAAGACAAGGTTGTGTGGTGTTTTGAGTGACCTGATGTAGTGGAAGGTGACCCTGCCCATGGATGGAGGGTTAAGCTAGATGATCTTAAGGTCCCTTCCAACCCATTCTATGATTCTATGAATTCAACACTAAAAGGAATAAGGTAAAAGTATTTACATATTGAATACTGAAATTTTGTTTAAAACTTGGAAAACACATTAAAAGTTTTTCTGAAGGGACTGTGAGTCAAATATATCTAGAATACAAAAGGTTCATTTTTTCCCCCACAATATAAAAAGAAAAACCACTAAAAAAGACAAACTTGCAATCTTTTCTCAAAAGGCTGGCAGTTCAGTCAGCTGCTACAGAAACCTCTGTAATGCTTTGTCTTCCTTTAAAATTGTATGTGTCTGAATGAATAAAACCTGTAGATATGGTTTCCCAATTGTTTTGGTAATGCCCAGTATGTTCTAGTCACTCCCCTGAGGAAAACAAAACTTTGACATTACGAACAGGCTTTTATCTAAGATCTGTATGAAACACAGATAAACAATTACCATGGCATATTTTTATTTTCACAAAATAATTTTCTGTTGAGATTTTTAGTTTATTATCTTCACTGGACTTCTGTTCTGCTTAACACTCCCGACAAAGCATGTATTTATGTGATGTACATATCTGTTCATCAGCTAAATGTTTTATTTCCTACAATCCACAGAATAACCAATAGAAATCATCTTGTCTCCTCTGTTAAGAGAAAATAAAGACCTATACTCCAAGAAGTCTTTAGTTTGAGTGTATAATAGCATATATATAATCAAGGAGAAAAATAATGTATACAAACATTCTCCTGAGTGTTTTAGACAGATGAAAAATGTAGTTGTATTGTTTCTCTTACCAACTCACAGGTAACCTGTAATGATAGCAGGGAATCTGCCAAAACAAAACAAATCAAGGCAAAAAATCAAGCCCAAAAAAGCAAATCCCAAATGTCCAAACCCATTTTTTTCATGAGTAAGACACATTTCTTTGTCAAAAATGTCTTTTGCCACACATTGCTAGTTTAATCTTAGATTAAAAATCTTTGACCAGGCTATGCAAACATAGGAAACTAGCATTTTCAGAGGAAATCTTTTTAGAGGAATTGATTTCCTCTCTTTGGAGGAAATCTTTTCAGAGGAATCCTTAAGGAAAAATCTTTTAAATTTGGGGCCCAGCACTTATTTTTAGGAAGTGAATCTTTTGTTTGTATGTGGTGATAGTAGTGATTCAGCAGTGGTACCACTAAAGTAATTGAAAATTAAAGAGTTCCAGGACCTGATTACCTTCTATGAAAATTAATAGGAATTGTATAGATGGCTTCTGAAATCTAGTTTCAAATAGGATAATTGCCTTACAAAATCAATAATTTATACCTAATGGCTTGAACACTACTATCAACACCCGGGGAGACACTGAACTATTTGTGTTTTAAAAGAAACATACATTTCATTTATATCTTGGGTTTCTTCCATAGAAGCTTTCTTTAGGATTTTCCCATTTCCAAGCTTTATTCAGGAGCTTTATTTCTAATATAAGTGAATCTGAAAACCATAAAACCCACTTTTTTTTAGTGACAACAACATTTTAATATTAAATCAAGGCAGTCTTGGAGTTTGGTAATTTAAACCTGGGATTGCATGCTAGATATAATAAGGTTTCTAACTGGCATTCAAATTTGGTTGGTATATATGAACATGCAATTAAGATGAAAGACTGTTGGGCAATGCATATGTTTTTATGTTTTAATGAATTAGAGATATCCTCTTGTGAAATCTTATTTTTACTTGTGATTCAACCTTACATTTGCTATTGATTTTTTTTCCTTTTTTCCTCTGAGATCCTTAGAAGAAAATAATTTTCATATCCATCTTAAGAATGTCTGATAGGAAAGTCCAGTTACACATGTCATGAATTTAAGGCACAATTTGAATCTCCCACTGGTAGAACGGAAAGGTCCATTCTGACTTTTAAAAGTGAAATTTAAAGTTTAGCATTATCAAGAGAATACTTTTTCCTTAGAGAATGGGGAATGGTTGTGATGTTGCAGATTCTCCTCTTTATTTCACACATATGCAAACTGCACATAGGAGGAAAGTAATTGCTTTCTGGATGATGGTCACACCTTGAATAGCAGTAAGAAGAAACTGTTTCCCTGGGTTTGGGTTGTAGTTTGTTTCACCTCTAGTTTATGTAGTCTAATTTAGAACAATATCATGTCTCGAGTAAAAATTTTCTATTAATAGTTCCATTATTTTCTCCATGACAGAATTTAACAACATCTTCATTTAAATGCTATTTTTTATTCCAGTTAACTGCAGAAATAACATGCTTGAAGACAAATTTAACATTTCAAGCCCCACTATGAAAAATAATGGCAAAATTCATGCAAGTCTTCCAAATCAGTCAGTAATGTTCCAAGACAGCATCAGGAGAAAGATATTAAAAGTGAGTAGAAGGTGAAAAACACCACTGCTGATTTACTGCAGATAAAGATAAATGAAACTGGTTTTTGTTCATGTTTTGTGGTTTGTTTGTTTGTGGTTTTTTTTTAATTGGTTTGGTGTTTTGGTTTGGTTTGGTTTTGGTTTTGTTGTGATTTTTTTGTCTTTTAACTCTAGTGGATCGAGTAGCAGAGTACAAACACATCAGCCTGGTGTCTTCACAACAGACCTATGTTTTGTTTCCTCAAATTCAGATGCAAATGGTTTTGATCAGTTATTATCTCACATTTATTCACACAGTCTATAGTTAATGGACCGTAATCTTTCTCTTCTTTATCTGCGGTTATATTTACATGAGATTTAGAAAGAGATGCTTATTCAACAGTGTCATCAAAGCAGCTGCTTTCTGTGGTTGGGCATGTCTCCCAGTTGTAATGAAACCAGGTGGATTCTGTGTTAAAGCCAAACATGTACGAAGTGAGATTTTGATGGCTTGAAACTAGTCTAAACCTAAATCTCTGTACTAGATTCTAGATATTTAAAGGAACCATACAGGCTTTCTTACCGCTGAAATGCAAAGTCTTATCTGGCTTCTGGGTCCATCCAGGTCCTCATAAATATTTGTTTAAACATCTAGAGGCTAGAAAATAACTGACAAAAAAACCAAACTAAAACAAAAAACTCCCCCAAAACCAGAAACATACATTGAAGGAAGAAATATAAACCTGTAGCATAAAGAACTGGCCACAGATGGCTGGAGAACATATCAAGTGAAACAGAGAAGGCCTAGCTTGCAATCAGAAAGAAACAGGCACTGAAACTGACCAAAGAACAGAAATGGTTTATTGTGAAAGAGGTTCCTAATGAATGGAAGGTGTAGAAGGAAGCAAAAGCTTGCATATGTGATCCCTGAGAGAACGAGAGACATGGAAGTCTCTGGACTACAAATAGAGTAATAAAAAAGGGAGTAATAAAAAGTCCTAATTAGTGTTGATTTGATTATACTCTATAGGTCAGGAGATGTTTCCTGATTGTCACTGAACAGATGCTAAGAAGAACCTGAGTTCATCTCCCAGCTCTTCCACTGCCACATTAGCTAACCAATGGCAAGTCATTTAATCCATCAGTGTTTCTATGGAACTATTTTTCTTATTCTCCATGTCTATGTGCACTTCCATTGTTAGGTGGGCAGAATAGTGATTGCTTTTTTTTGAGCTACACTTTCATCTACAAACTATGTTTGATGTAGTCCTATCATATCTGGGGCAAGTTAAGATCATCATTCTCTCTCTGGATTTTATGCTTTGAGCCGATTTTTTTTTTAAACAAATGAATTTATAGGGACAGAAGAAAAATGGAGAATATTAGGAAATTGGAAACTAATTTTTTCTTGAACTAAGATGAGGAAGACATGCTATGAAATTGCATATTGAAACAGGCATACTATATTTAAATCCTCATTCATTAAGAAACACATCAATAATATTATAGGAGTAATATTTTTCACAGAAAATATCAGAGATATATTGTGCCATCAATGTGGTTCATTACTGTACCAGGGCCTTAATCTTTCATTACTCATATTTAAAACTAAATTAAGATTTGTTCTAGGTACCCAGTAGATTTGTTCAAGATGGCAGCTGGGGGTATTGCTCTATACTAGACAGTACTGATACCATTATAAGTTTGAATGAGGCTTTTGAAATATATAATACACAGTTTGTCAAATTTTATATGGTCTTATAAGAGAAAACACCATCTGAAAAACGGTACGAGTCACTATGGGCTTGCCAAAGTAAAACCAGTGAAGTCTGTGAAGCTGTTGTCACATTTTTTCCCCTTACTATATATATTAGTACTTGAACAGGCTATATTATTACAAAGTAAAGGGAAGTTCTGCCCAACAGAAAAAGGATCTGGAACTGCCAAAATGTCTCAATGCTTTTCAAAGACTCATCCCTTTTTCTCTTATAGTCGATTCTGTGTGGGAAGATTTTGGAGCTGCTTGATGCGAGGTACTGGTGAGACACGTTCTTTTCACTTACTTTAACTCCCATAAATGTAAAAAAATGAAATGAAATAAAATTAAATTAAATTAAATAGGAGAGAGAGAAATTTCACATGAAAGGATGAAGGCATGTTAAAATCCAAGAAATAAAATTTAAAAAAGAGACTACCAAGAGGAACTTAGGAAATTTTAAACCAGTCACTGTATCTATTTAATTCTCATGACAAAATACTGCTTCTCCCATTTTAACATGAAGTAACTATTTCTAACATGAACATGGGCAGTGTGAAATCAGCACAATACTAAATGTAACTCTTGTTCAGCAAACTCCCAAAATATTTTGGGATAAAATCAGGATAGCTGGATTATTTCTCTTACTGGGAACACTGTTCACAGTATACTTACTTTGTGTAAATCCATGCAGGCTGGCAAGTGCACTTGGTTATTTCAGTTAGTTAGAAACAGTCCCTTGATGCAGAATGAAGATGAATCCAATACCTGATATGCGGAGATTCAGAAGAATGTAAGTATTTGCTATTTTGGCATGTTTCCACAAAAAAATACACATATATTTCTATGAATATGTAGTTGCTACATTGTGCTTATCATCTACTGCTTTTAAGGAGCTGAGCTCTGATTTACATGTTATGTCTATACTAGTTATACAGACAGATTATATCTAGTAAAAGGCATAGTCATTGTTCCTCAGTTTAGGACAAAAGGTACATACCATTTTATAATTTATAACTCCCAATTTTTGGTAGGGAAATATCCTTGAAATCTATGTCTGGTGGGTAGGATCAGACTCCTTTTCAAAATTCATATTCCCTAATGAAGATAAAGTATAAAACTCAAATAAAAATTTGATTAGAATGCAAACATCTCAGTCTTAAACACTGTAGACTAGTTTTTAACCCTTGTATTAGGTAATAAAAAGGTCTGTTTTTTTTTCCCCGTTGTCTCAAAATCTAGGGAACAGAAATTGAAGAGCCATTCAAACTTATTCACAATGAGAAACAGATGTAAGTTATTATGCAGTGTTACAATGTTATTCATAGGATTTTAGTATCTGTATTATTTCAGATACACATTTCCCAGGTATTCTCAGAGCACAGAAAGCTTTGGAGTTCTGCAAGTATTGTAATAAACCTCTGATTACTTTTCATGGGAATGTCATGGCTAGGATTGCAGGCCAGTAGAGTAGGAAGGAGACAGAAACAACTCTAGGAAGTTGTTGAGCTTCAGTGGGAGAGAAAGGGAAGTACTTCCACTGAATAAAATCACAGAGGGCTGAGAAATAAGTGAATAGTCATGTTCTGATATTGCATTATGTTTGTCTTATGGTGCAACTTCAATGCCTGCGTGCACTCCTGTCTGAGTATTGTGACAAAGTTGTGTGACAGCACTACAATGCAGAGTCAGGGCATCAATTTGCAATTATGTTCTTGCTGTTCAGCTCCATTAGATAAAGTGCTTTTCATGTCTCTCTTACAGAGGGTCACTGACTTACAATATGCACGTTCCAGCAGAAGTTTTTAATGGGGGGAGATGGGAAATCAAGTATCAGAATTGTAAGCAACAAATCATCTCTGATTTAAAAATGAAATTTAGAACACAATTTGAATCCGAGCATCAGATAAGGACCTTCAAATGCAATTGACCATTTAGTAAAGAATGGTTCTCTTGTATAGCAGAATAATTTCATATGTGATCAAATTAATACAAATCTGATGACAGAAAAACTGCAGCTATGAGTTCTGAATTATCAACAACATGGATATGTGGTGATACTGAGCACTAGTAGATACTTTATATATCTACATAATTAACTGGAAGCTATTTTAGATGTATACTTTTTCATGTATAATGAATAGCAGCCTCTAATTGTGAATTTCCATGTAAGTAAAAGATAAATTGGAAGAATAATTAATGAAATATTGCTGCAATATTAAATAGCTAATTTACCAAGCAAATTGTTTTTGAACTCTTGTGTGAAGCCACCTCTGGCTATTTTAAAATTACACTGTATAAATTATGTACTTAAATGTGTTTTGACTGCCAGAATACTTTAGTGTATACCACAACCCTACAAATCTATATATGCTGCTGATAACACAACAGCAGAAAAACCAGCACATTTCTTATCCAGAATACTTATTCTCTTTCATGTAAAATGAAATTTTACAGATATAAAAATTGAAGATATTGCTTGTAAAATTTTTTGGTGTTACACATCACATTTTTGTTTCATTTAATTAGAGTGCCATGTGAAAACAGGAGCTCCTAACTATGAAGCTGGTCAAAGAAATGGGAAAAATATAATAAACAGTTTAAATATCAAGGTTCAAGTGTAGATTTTGAAACTCCCAGAAGGAATGGAACAGAAATTTAATGCTTGGCTCAGACTAAGGAATATTTTAGAAACTTGTTTATAGAAAAGGTTCATTGCAATTCTTGCATAATATGCAGTATCTCTGAACAGTGATAAAACAATGATCAATGAAATATGAGTGGTATTCTGCATCGGAATATATAATTCCTGTTATATGCAATTTATTATCAATGTGTATAGACATAGTAGTAAAACAAAATTACATCATTAGATAGCACATGATAGAACTCTTTAAACTAGCTTACAAATATTTTGTTGTTATACTTAGAGGCTTGCTAAGGTAAGAGTTTCTTTTGCATGTATAATATCTTGGGGGAAATCTTCATCAATTAGGAAGTCTAAATGATCTGCTTGTATTGGAGGTAGAAGTAAGGCCAAGACAATTGCTCTTTCAACAGTGCTGTAGGTGTTTCCAGAGCTCCACAGTTCAGAGGTGCTAAGTATAGCAATCAGATTTCACCGAGACTTCTCCATGATTTAATGGTTGTATACTTAAGTAAACCATAAAGTTTAATGGTGGTGTTTGTGCTTAAGGCCAGAAACATGCTTATATACTTTTCTGGACCCAGACCATCAATAGCATCACTGAAAAATATGAACAGCACAGTGAGGCGATAAATAGAAGAGCATCTTATTGAGGTGGGTTGCTATTTGTATTACCATTCCATTGATCCAAGGACAAGGGAGGAGGAGATTGAAGACACTTTCACAAAGAGGCATGATACACTGCTCCATAAGTAGTTCCAGCTGAATCATAGGGGATCATGTTCTTGCTCACTATGATTAAACAAAGTATCAGTTTGGCTTGAAACAGCTTTCAGAAAAAACACATAGGAAGTTTGTGTCAGATCCTAAACCCTCATTATCTGACTCTTAACTAATGCTTTAAATACAAGACCATCTGAATTGCCTTATTTTCCAGTCTCCTGTTCCAGAATGTTACTTTTTCCTTCCCTCATGGGGTGTGAGTAATTACAACAAGAAGCTGTAATTACAGCTTACAAGAAGCTGTAAGAATATATTCAAGGGAGGGTGTGGGGGGAAAGAAAAAACCAAAAAGATGAATTAGTTTCAATATAATAAAGGCTCCGTCTTTTAAGATTGAAAATTCTTTAGCCTAGTCACAATCTTCTGAACTATTGCCTTACTTTGTATTCATAAAATAGAAATTTTTAAGCTAGTAGTTGTAAAATGGGCAGGTGAAATCAGATGTCATAGCAAACTGCATAGATTTTGAAGAGTCAAAAAGTACAATTTAACTCTCTGAGATTATTAGTGCCGTCATGAAATATGTCATGATTATTAGTGCCATCATGTCTACTTTCCATAAAAAATATGAGTTTTATTAGGCTGTAACTACCTTTTCTGGTGGGGCATTGACAGATCAATTAAGAATCCTTTATTTATAGTTGTTGCCCATCACTTAATATCTGGAAATTCTTACTTCTGTTGTAAGCAGAAATGTACAAGAGAAAGATTTGTGACTTCATGAGTGGTCCTAATGCCAGGGTCACATTGGAGCATCTGAATTGCAACAAGTTACTTCACCACAGTGAATTTGCTGGCTGGAAGGAAAGCAGTTTGCTGCTCATCTATGTGGTGACTTACTGAATAAAGCCAGTTAAAACCACCACCCGCCACAATGATATATTGCAGCTTGAGAACTTGATTAAATCCATTTACCAATGAAGCAGTAGAGCAGAATTGAAAATTTTTCATCTCGAGGTTTGAGTCATAATTATCCATATAATTAGAACTAAGCAAAGACCTAGTTATGCTACTGACTCAGATGCTCTAATATTCCAAAGTTTATACATTTTCACCACGAAAGGTCTTAAAATTTATTTAACATACATGAAGACATCAGTTCAATAATCAGTAAAATATAGTCTTTCAATGTGTATTTCAATCAGCCAGGAAATTAGGACTGGGGGTAAGGAATTCCATTTTGATTTTACAGGATAATTGGCAGGCAGATAATAACTATTGGAATAATAATTTCCTTGTGGTAGGCACTTATCTACAACTCATGAAAGGTCCTTGACAAACTCTCTAAAGTACATTATGGAAAGTGCAGAGGTCTGCTTGTGTTTTCTTATTTCCAGATTATCTGTCCCTGCGCTTATGGGGGCAGCTCAGTACGGCTCTAGCCTTGAATGAAAAGTGGTGTAATGGAGTAGCACCCTGCCAGCTGACAGATCAAGCTTTCCCATGCCTTTCCTTCCACAATGACACTTGTCTGAGTTAAGCTGAAATGACTGTAATGAGCATGACCCACATTGCTTCCTCCAGCAATGAGAAACTCACCTTGCCAAGAGGAACTCTCCTCACTGTATATCTCTTCAAATTTGGACAGATTTGTGTCTAGTAGTACATCAGCTACAAAAGAAGCTGAGTATATCACAGGTTGAAGACCCACTTTCTATGTGAGAGTAACAAGAGTTTTAGCCACTTTTTATTTTATGACTAATCTTAAAAATATTATTCAAAGCTATATTCCAAAAGAAATTGAATAGTAAAGAAGAACTGAGAAGCAGAAGTAGACCTGCCTTCTTTTAGGTTTCTGAAATAGTTTGTTTGGATAAAACATGTGCTTATGTGTCTGCTTGTTATAACATTATGCTCAAATTTTTTTCTGAACATTATCCATTATGAGAAAGAATTATAAACTTCGTAGCAAACTATGAGTGTTCTCACTTGTGCCAAATGTACTATACTACCAAAGCCAGTCATAACAAGACATTATTTCTAATGGAAAAGATGGTTTATGCCTGCAGCAAAACAATATTGTTTTTTATCTGGTCACAACGACACATCTGTTGTATGTCTTGATTGTAACAGCAGAAGTATTATTTTTTATTGAATTTCCAATTTTGCTATTTTGTCTTGTTTCTCTTCTGTATTATTCATGTGATAAACCTCCTTTTGTCGGAGGAAAACCTCTTTTTTCATTTAGTCAGGAGGGTGTGCTAGCAAGCTATCTTTCAACTGGCAGAATCAAATATTAGTATGTGCCATAAAATGATAATCAAGTATCATCTGAGAAGACAGGAGCATGTTTATTTCTTCTCCTATCCAGAGAATAAAGGAGATTACTGTTATCTTGTTTATAAGAAAAAAGATTTTCTTTTATTAACAAAGAAAGTTTTGTATGGTTTCTCAAGGGACCTTCTTAGATTTTTCAAGACATAAGTAATACCATGCTGTAATCTTAAACGTCAAATTGCAGTTGCAATATCATAATTATCACCTAGTCAGACACATGATATCATCTCCTATCTTTACAACTGATGTCCTTAAGCCTTCAAAATAAAGACTATTCCATGTTAGTAGGAGTTTTTTTTTGTTTAAATGTTTCAAGGTCATAGAGAAAAATGTTCACTGTGGGCTTCATTAAGGAAGTTGGAAAATTAGGAATGTGCTGTATTTTCTTGATCTTCCTCCTCCCACATACATTTTCTCTTGAAATCTTTCTGATGCCTCATTTTAGATTTTGTTCCATTTAACGGCATATCAGCAAGTCATTTTATTTTTTCAGATTCCACATATAAGAATAGAAACAATTAAGGTTTGGGCCAATATAAGTTAACTATGGACATCAGGCCAGATACTAAGTGATTTTTTGTAGGAAGAAAAATCTAAGAGGCTGAAAAGTGTGTTAAGTTGTATTCAGGAACATACCATAGTAAGTGCTTTTATCAGGTAAGCATTCTCTGGCTGCACATCAAAGAGTATAAATAGCCTATAAATTATCAGTTCTGTGCTTTGTTTAAACCAGGTAGTCATGTTTTGAACTACAGTACAAAAGAACAGGTTGCAGACTGTTTTGTTTTTAATCTCAGACTATTTGTTACTTTTACAGATTAAATTCAAGTCTACAACCATATGTAAAATAGCTAAATTATATATACAACCACAGTATTTGTAAAGCCCTGTGAGGATCTAAATTCCTCTTTCAGAAATCCAAAATATTGATTGACGTCATCATTTTTTTCTCTTTTCTTGTCACCACCCTGTATTTATGCATAGAATTCAAGCAAATGAGAAAAAAGAGCAAGAAGTGGAAGTTACCACATAGTCCCATATTTCCTCTTCAGTCAAGCCCGCACATATTTTTTGTTTCTGCTCTCTAGTAGCAGATCGAATTCACTAGTGTGGGGGCAACCTATTCTCAATTCCAGATGTGAAAACAGGAAAAGGAAATGAAGAAATAAAACAGTATAATGAGGGATAGTACTTAGCTACCAGGAAGTGTGATTTCCATGTGTTACTCATGATAGCAAGGCTGTATGCAAATGTAATAAGAATATATATCGGGGAAAATCTCTAGCTGTTCCACAGTTTTGAAATCAGGTCACCTAAATACATCTGTTGCTGCCTTTAAAAGGTTTGTCTACTGTATAATCATATGAGGTATTAAGAAATAATTTTTACCCATTTCTACAGCATTCAGTTTGGTCATTGATTCCCTCGCGATTAACCACAAGTAACTGTGTGTCTGTTGTAGTTTAAAAATTAATTCAGTACTTTACCTTTTTAAAGTGATGCATGACAAAAGGTCTTAGAGTTCAAGCATGGAAAATCCTGTCATTTTAAACATACCCTTTATTTTCCTTTGTTGGGTGATTTCCTAAGGCAGATTAAAATCTACTTGTCAATCTTTTAAATGCTGTTATATATTGTTCTAGGGGAAACGTTCTGAAGCTGACACTCCTTCAAAGTCTGAAACACTTCTTTCCAGAACAAGGCAGAGACAAATAGACATAAAAGGTAAGAGAAACTCCCAGGGAATGCAGCAGCCTGTTGCTTATCCATACGCAGAAGCTTGCCACTGGAGGTGGTACAGAGTCTCGTTAGCTGCTCTGAGACTTGTTATATGTGTATGAGCATCAGGCTGCTTACGGCATTGCTTTTGGCTGCCTCCTGGCTTTCAGGCTCATGAGAATGGTGTAAGGCATGTAGTACTTGGTTAAGCTGAGTCCTAAGCAGCTCGACCAGAAAATGATAAAATTATGGTAGGAAGGCTTAAGATACATAAAATTAAGAGATGGAACAATAGATTCATCTGCCAAATGTTTTTCAGATTACACATGAAGCTAAGGGGAAAGGAATGTTTCTTTCTCTCTCCTGCTCAGCCCAAAATTTGATTCCTGATCAGAAGATATAATGACTGAGGATCTTAAGAAATAGTAGTATCGTGACTGACACAGGTGGATTTATATCAGTCCTGATGTGACTGCAAGGCTAATTGGTGACAGCTATTTGTAGGTGACATATCTTTTTTTATTGTGCAGTAAATTCATGCCTAGCTGTAAGTATTAGCAGCCATTTAAATCAGAAATTACACTGGTAAAAATATCACCATCAAAATAAAATAAGTTTTAACTTATTTTCATATTAGTTGGTGATTTTAGCAGAATATTAAAAAACTCACCTGTCACCTTTAAAGTGAAGAAGCCATTTTCAGCTGTGCTCCTAAGTGATTTTCATGCAGTAAATAGACCCAGCCTTATTTATTTACCTTCTACTGAACAGAAACTCAAAATTACTATAAAGAACACTAAGTCACATACAATGTAGTGAGAGATATGTGACAAGAATAAGGGATACATAAAAAATTTTCAAAGATCTCCCTTTTAAAAAAAAGAAATGAAAACTCAATAAAACATCTGAAATACGACAGTGACATTATACACCTGTTTAGGCCTGAACATGAAGAAATGGAGATCTGTTTTAAATTATTAATGAACTAAATTAATAAGCAGGATGAAAGTACATTTCAGTTCCCAGGAAAGAAGGGCTTTGCGCTTATATAGAGAATTGTTCTCTCCAGTCTACTAAATGATGCAGAGGTTTATGGAAAAATCCATAAGACTGGTTGCAAAATAAATAATTGGAGATTTGGGAATTAATTTTCTAGGAATATTTTTATTTCCTTTTCTGTCCTTATTAAATTAACATAGACAATGTTTTTTTTTATTGCCAAGTGGTTGCCACGAATGTAAGTAAGCCTTATTGTGAAGAATTTAAAGTCCTGAGTTTCCTTAGAAATTAACAACTCCAAGAATCAGTACTTTCTGTTCAAAGAGTATAGACTTTCTTTTGCAAGAACTAGCATTTGATTCTAATTGCACCTGATGTTTTAAGTGTGACTTGGCTGTTTGTCTATATCTGATATAACTACCGATAAAGACCTTTCAATTTATCACACAATGTAAAACTTAAAACTAAATCTGGTATGTTTCCTTAAATTGACACTGGCTTGTCTGTACTCAAGGAAGTTTTACTTGTGAGTAAATTAGATTACTGCTTTAAGTAATTCCCCTTTCTAAGTATAGAATGACATTGGTTAAAAGAAGCACTGTAAATCTTATTTCCAATTAACTTAAGCCCTATAAACATTCACTGAAACCCTACTAAATCTGCTTAAATTCAGAGACTGCCCAAGATTTGCCAGCTGGTAGTTCCTGTCTGGAGATTTAGCAACAGATATCTGTGGGATGGGAAAAAGCTGATTAGAGATGAGCAATGAAAAGAGACTAAATCCTCATTAGCCAGGTCAGAAAACAGAGTCTAACAAATGACCCCATGAGATATTTAATAGTACCCAGTTAGGCAAAGAGCAGTAGGCAATAGAAGTTTCTTCTTATGAAGGAGAGTGCAGAACTGTGGATGTATATCCTGCTTGATCTGAGTTTCCTGTGGTTTCAGTGACCTTCTACAGTAGACAAAACACCCTTATACTTTACCAAACTGATAAATAATTATTTAGTTCATGGAGTTAATATCAAAGGATGACAGTCTGGATTTTCATAAAACGGATGTGGTTCATAAACAGTAATAAAAAAAGAAATTACCATCTAGAAATGGGAAGGAGAGTCTAAGTAACTATCACACTTGAACAAAAAATATTTTAAAAGGTGAATTGTTATATTTCCTTTCATATTCACCATGGTGTCTGTGAAAGAAATCACTGAGGCATGTGCCAAACTTTCTTTTTCTCGGAATAATACATTAAAAAATGTATTGAAGTCAATATGAGTCCTCTAGCTATGATGAGCCTTATATCAGAACTGTTCTGTTTTTGCTATAGCAAATTTCTCTACCCACTCTCTCAGGCAGAACAGCTTCCCCAGATGACTTAAACCATCAACCATCCTTTGAGATGAATCTTCTCCTTGACATGTGCTATATTAGGAAACTGAGTAATAAGATTAGTATTCAAACTTATTCCATTCAAGTCAGTGTGTCTTGCTAAGTATTTAGACCCCTCTGCTCAGGATTCTTTTTATAAAACATAAGTGCCATGTTTATTTTGCTGTTTCAAAAATCTATGGATATATTTCATATTACTGTGCATCTTCGAAGCAAAACTAGTTTTAAGATGAGTAAAAAAATCCATATTTTTTTCTTGTTCTGAGGATTACATACTTAAAGAAGAGGTTCACTATTGTAATGTAGTGGATTTCATACTCCTAAGATAAATAACAAAATGAAATATCATCTCCTTTTCTGAGTCTTCTGTCTAGACACATTTTGTAGAGTGGGCAATTGGGAATTATGAGATTAGAGTTCCACTGAAGTGTTCCACTGACATCATAAGACACACAAGTGAAGCTCAAGTGGTTTATGTTGTCATTAGAATCCCAAGATAAAATTGTAAAACTACATAATTCATGGTGTACCTGTTGGTTTTATATAATAATACACAGTCTGAGTTCCTGATTCAATTCTTTCTAATTCTCATTGAGGTCATCCTTCCTTTTCCCCAAAAAGCTTCCTAACAGCACAATTGAAACAGTAGTTTGTTATAAAATAAAAGGTATTTTTGTAATTGAAAGAAAAGAATGAGCATTTCTTGAGAGGGGAATATAAAAGTGAATATGTCAGTAGAGATAAAAAAGGATGAATTTAGTGTTGAAACACTGTTCATCAAAACTGGAGCAACGCATGGGTTACTAAAGCAGGAGAACGTAAAAACTGGGAAGGAACAAACCTCTAGATGAAAGTATGGATTAAGTGTAACTGCTGGTCTGAAGTGTATCTAATTTAAGAGATTTCAATCTTTTGAAAAAAAAAGGCAAGATATTTTCTGATTCAACAAACAATGGATCTGGAAAGAAACCATCCAAATTTGGGTTTTGTCAAAATAAGTTCTTTTAAATCTTGAAATATTTTAAATAGTGAGATGTGTTTATGACCATGCAAGTTGGCATTGGAAAGAACCATGCTTCCAACACATCCTCCAACCTACTTAACCCAAATTTCTCTGTTATAGAAGCTTTAGTGAGGGATTAATTCTAAGGGAAAATGCTTGTTGGAGCTTATGTGAGTCTGAAAGTCTGATGTTTTTCTTTTTTCCTCTCCATGCCAATTGGCACAATTTCGTGACATTTGGCAGCACAACAATTTCACTATGGTTCTTATGCATTTTTCAGCAAGGAAGGGAAAGTATCTGAAAATATGAAGCAGTCAAGAGAGAAACTAGTATGTGCTCATGCAGATGTTAAAATAGACTACCTAAACAGCTTAAGAACATCCAGCGATAGTTTAATTACTGTGTGTGGCCTCCTTACAATAGTCTTAAAAAGTTGAATCAACATGTCACAAATCTCCTATGATCTCACCCTAACAAAAGATATTTCTCAATAAAAAAACCAATAGACTATCAAATAGCCATCATAGAGGCTGCTTTAGTAGATCAAACTATTTTTTGAAGGTAACAGGATTTTACACTTTCAAACATGTTGGTCATGATAAGACCCTTTAGAAATCCTTCATTTAAAGGAAAGATATCAACAAGGAGTCAGCAGAATAATTTAAAATTCTGAAATTATACTCTTGTTTGTTTAAATCTGATTTCCTTTTGAAACAGAACTTTGGTTGATACTATAGTCTTCTCTAGTTAAAGTGCAGTGCTTAGATTGTTGTGAAATTCATAGCTCCCAATCTCAGAAGTGGTATGACACAAGGAAAAGATCAGCAAAATAAAAAGGGAAGAGTCTTTTTTATGAAATGGCACCAGAAGGTTTTTTCAAGGAAATATTTAAAATAGATGTGTTTGCTGCTGATACACTTGCATGTCTGATAACAGTAAGCAGATTAAGTATATACAGAAGATCTTTTATGCCCGGTTACTTTGAGTGAAGGGTATTATGTTTGTAAATCAAAGCCTAAATGCTGGCAAGAGAGCACACTGCATAATCCTATTGAAAGGTTTATATCTTTAAGCGACATTCTAACATAAATGTAACTTGACCATTCCTTTAGTTCAGCTTCAGAAGCAGACACATAAGGACATGTTTCCCAATAACAAATCAGTCACAGCTCCTAAAACACAGGTTTTTTTCAAAATTTTTACCTTTCTTTTAACAAACCATAATATGTGTTTATAAGAAACATTCCCTTCTGTAAATTTAGTTTTTAGCTAGAATAAGCCTTTTATCTGAAACGTATAGACTTATGGTAAAATAAATAAAATGTGATTTTTCTTTTTTTCTTTTTCTTTTTTCTTTCTTTTTTTTTTAAACACAGAGGAACGCGTATAACTTTCTATCTAGAAGCACTGTAGACAGGAAGAGTAGACATAGTTTTAGGTGTTGCATGCATTAAGTCAAAGTCCTCAAGAACTTTGAGAGAGAGAAAATATTAGTCTTGGAAATATTTCTTGGATTTTGTGTTACAGTTGGGATTTTTTACATGTATGTTTGATTGGTTTTTCTGTATTTTTGTTTTGGGTTTTGTTTGTTTGTTTTGTTTCATTTTTTTTTGTTTTTCTCCTAAAATTGCAAAGATCTGCTCAGATTGGAGCTCTGGAAAAATGACCTACACTAGATTGCTGACATGACTCCAACAAAAGTCACCAAAATGTCTGGCAGTAATATGCGTTCCTTAGTCCCAAAAGAGGAAAAATATATTTTTGATTTTTGGCTAATATTACTGGACTGACTATGAGCTTAAGAAATTGCTTACTTTATATCTTTAATTTCTTGCTCATTTTTTGAGAAACTTTTTGGTTGTAACATATAAAACATTAAATAAGTCTTGGGTTTCAGCAGGTTAGTGGAGTGAACTATAAACAGAAAGAATAGACGCAGAGAGCAGAAGAGAAGAGCTGCAACTGTTGTGGAGGAGAACAAAAGGCAGAGCTCCTGGAAATCTGAGACATGGGAAACTGGTGCCTCAAAAGAAGGAACTGATTGTACAGACCAAGACTGGGTGACATACTCTGGTGAGAAATTAGTTCTAGCTAAGAAAATATCTGGAGAAAGGAATAAATGCAGCTGCAACCTAGAAGCGGCCTGATGTGGACAACAAATCTGAGTAGAAGAGATTCAACCAGGGAGATCCAAGGCTGTCTGTCCAAAATATATCCAAGCTTTTAGCAGGAGATAGAAACAGGAAAATTGAGGATTAAAAGTAAAATATATAATTATTAAGGTCAAACCTAAGAAAATTGATGATACTTCAATAGAGAAAGGTTGGACTGAATAGAACATAAAACAACAAACAGAAAGATTTGGGCTCAGTAGAGCATATCCCTTTTCAACAACTAAAGTGGAATTCAGTCTCATGATTTACTCTGTGAAATACAGTGGCAAGTGTCTCAGGGCAACAAACACATATGTATTTTGGAAAGCCTGTTGAAACTAAAAACTCTGGAATGTCCTATGTTCATTTATACACTGTATACATTTATACAATGTTAAATGTTTTCACATGATCAAAGATATAGTCAGTAATTTAACTGTGGGATAAAAATACATTTGGACATAAAAATTCAGGCTCATTAATTTCAAATTTAACTCCGAGTTTTGTAAAAGTATTTTCCCAGTAGCTATTTGCAACATCTTCCAAAGATATTTTTGTCGAAGAAAGTTCTGATTATTAGAAATAGGTGGATACTGTACTCAGTGTGGGGCAGCAATAATTCACCAGGGACCAAAAAAAGATTGAAAAGTGAGAAGATGGCAGGATTATTTTCATTCATTTTTATCCTAGACACCTCTGGGATTTATGCAGTTATAACATAAGCAGCCAGGCTATTTCCTGTACAAATCGTCTTGAATCTTGCATGCAAGTTCTAAAACCCTCTGCTCAGCTTTTCCTTTCAAGTCTAATTCACAGAATTGTCATTTATAAATTTACAGCCCAAACTGCAGATCATTTTGGACTCTGTCTGGAATGGATTGTTATCTCATTGTAAATAGACTGGAATGTAAAGTTGCATTCTGCATCAACCTGTACAAGATAAATGAAATGGTGGTTTTTCTTGATGTGTCACTCAGTTTAGTATGAAATGGAATTTTTTATGAGATTAAATTGGTGATGCAAGCCAATTTTTAGTGAATGTTTACAACTGTAACAAATATATTACTGTGTTAGGTGACAGTGATTAGTGTAGTTCTGACAATCTCAAAAGATATCTGTAGGATGAACGTTAACCAAGTTGAAATATTGATTTAACATGTGTAATGACAACCAAAAAAAGAAGAAAGTAGCAGCTCTGTTAATTCAGATGCTAAAAAGTCAACTGTACATACCTTATCTAAGGACGGTTAAGTTTCACTGAAATAACATGCAATTTCTGTAACTTAATTATGACCACTAACTCTCAGGTTTGTTAAGCAGTTAAAAGCTTCCATAGAAACCGAGTGAAAGAAAAAGACAAATATTCAGTGGCTGAGGCAATAAGTGGAGAGGATGGCTGTATCCTTAACAACATTGTCACCAGATAAACTTAACGGAGCTGAGTCCTGAAGCTCATCTTCAATCTGACACTTGGGCTTAAACCTGCTGGAGTGAGTTTCCACTCCATTACACTTAAGTACATTTCTCTTTGATTCAATGGTGTCACCTATCTCTAAGGTAGTGAAGAGTTTGGATAAGGGCATGAGAAGCTAAGCTTACAAATTTTCAGCAAGTGCTGCACAAGCACATCTTGTAAAGTCAAGGCTGCTTGCACAGCTTATGATGATGCATGTACATGGCTTAGCTGTAACTCCAATGTGAAACCCTGCAGCAGTTCTGACTTATGCCATGCTAAATAGGTTTGAGGTTACACACTTTTTTTCCTGTTTTAACACCCATAGTTATTCCATGATGACTGGATTCAATTTTACAACAAATGAAAATAAAGATGCAAGGGGGAATCCTCATCTCTGCACACACAGCTATTAAATGGTGCTGTGAAAGCATTTGTATGAAAACACAAAAAAATAAACCCAGTATTTCTTCTAACGTAGTACGCTTCTGGACATGTAGATTTCTAGGCAGCTTTATTGGAGACCAGATATGTCTTGGAAAACAAATGTAGTAGGAAATAAAGATCACCAGGTAGATTTAAAAAATATCCAAATAGTAAGTAAAGATAAATTATAATTATGCTAAAAAAAGAGAAAACTGAATGTAAAACCTACTATTAATGAATACTTTCTGCCTGAAAGAAGCCTCAAGCTGTTTATACTTCTTTTCTTCAAACACACAGCTAGTGTTTAAATTTGAGTTCAAGAAATATTGCTTGAGGACATTAAGACTAGTAGTAACACAAAATGAAAGAAATAACTATACAGTAAAATAATTCCTGCTATGTTTTCTATATTATGACTGTTTGTGCATTAATGTAACAAATACTTGTGGCGCTTTAATTTTTCTCCTGTCTACATTAATTTTTCTCCATCCCATATTTGTATGTGCTCCCTACTTTTTAGATGTTTAGATGTTCCCTAGTTATTAATTCCTCCACAGAGCTGATACACACAGTATGGGGGGCTGAAGAAGGCCGGTAGAGTACATCAGCTTTCAAGCTGGACTTAGACACGTTATTACTTCAGATGCTTTTAATCATAGTGAAGGTGAGACAATTAGTCCATGGTGTTGCCATTTTGTTTGCCTAGGGCTAGCGATACATCTGCTCCCATCACTTAGCAAAATATTTGCATGATAGTTTAAATAACGCTGAAAAAAATTGGTAAGGATATCAATTATTATTTTTTGTCAGTGGAAAGCAGTCATAATATCCAGATGTAAACAAGGACCAAAGTATATGTTCTGGCTACTGTATATTGGAGAGTAACAGAGAAATTCATTGGGCTGAAATATGATTTTATTAATTATCCATTCTGCAAATTTCTGAATGAGAACAAGATTAATGACCAAATATTAAATAAATAGGCTCTTGGAGAATTTGACTGTATGGCCCTTGATGAAAGAGTTTACAAGACAAATTAGCTATTTTCATGTATCAATACCTGAATCTCATTGTTTCCCTGTGGCACAAGAAAGTGTAAAATTTGCCTTTCACTAAGGCAAGCTTTAGATTAGCTAAAAGTGAGATAGATCCTCAGGCACCAGTGCTTGAAAATTCTGCCCTTACTGAATCTAGTTTTGTTGAGCAGACTTTTGTCCAGATTCATTCCTCAGCATACACAACATTTATATTGCTAAGTATAAATGACAACCCTGCCTTGTTAAATGACATCTACTACTGCTTGGATTTAACAGATTTATAAATATGTGGCTCATGTTTACTCAGATACAGAAGTAAGAAACTTCTGAAACTTTAAATTTAATACTTAGAAAAACCTCAAATGCAGAAAAAGCTTAAAAATATTTAAAAACTTAAACAAAATGTTTAAAAAGTCACAAACACTTTGCTTTAATGACAACCAAGAGCAGCAGTGGCTCAGAATTTAGCCTTTAATTATATCTATATCAATTAAGCTCCTATGTCTAGAAGCATCCAATCCATATTGCAGTGTTACAAGAAAATTTATTTTGATTTGGGAACATTCATAATACTTAAAACTGATTTCATGCACACACCCTGGTATTTTACCAATCTTTGTATTGGCACTGAATACTACTAGGCAGTAAAGAGCGGAGTGGAATTTTTCATTTCAACTGCAATGTTTGGAAAAGCAGTGAGTGCTCATAACTCCATATGCAGTAAAAGGAACATGTAGATGTTTAACACTAAAATTCAGCACAGAAGAGCACTTATAAGCTGATGGTTGTGAGAATGGAAAGGGACGGTGCTGTCGTTCTGACCTTACAACAACAAGTAGTTTTAGAGCCAGAAATGAGCAAGCAATATGTTTTCACTGTTCAGTATCACAGATATTTCAAAATATTTCCATCTTTCATCAGGATAAATGTTAAAAGTGTGTGGTAATATTAACTTTTAAAGGACATGAACAGGTAGATCTGGTTCAAGTCTATTTGTACGTTCAGTGGAGGTGTGGGAATCAGTGCTCTGCCACCTGTCTCAGCATGGATCATGGCAGAAAACAAAACACAGTCTCTACTCAGCAACAGCTAGAGGATGAGGAAAAAAACCTCCCAAACCAGGCTGGACTCAATTATATCAACTCTCTATTTTCCAGATTTTCATCTCAAATTTCAGAAAATTTTTCCTGAATTAAAATTTACTTCAGAAATATAACCCTTCCAGAGTGTCATTAAAAACAAAAAACAAAGAGCAAAAAAAAAAACAACAACAACAAAAAAAAAACAACAAAAAAAAAAAAAGAGAAAAAATCAAAACCCAAACCACAATATGAAAAAAATAAAAGCCGGGGCTGGAGGAGATTGCAGAATGAGAATGTGATCTTTTGGAAAAATTCATGAAACTTTCCTTGCTTTTACACCAAAAAACAGTAAAGAAAGCTGAAAATTTGTCATTTTCTTTTAAATTAAACTAGTTATTTATTAGTTATAGGAAGAATTTGCACTTTTGCAGGTAACATTTTGGTTTCTTTAAAGCATCGCATTTTTTAAGGATGAAACTCCCAGCTTCAGTCACATTTATGACTTCACCTCTTTCTGTTGATTACTGGTTTGCTCATATTGTTTAGCTTTATTCTTCTTTATAGTAATGACCATTAATAATTGGACCAGAGTAACCTGTACTAAATATCAATTGTTACCTACAAACTCAGCAAGGTTATTCCACATTGTTTAGGATCATTGAGATAAAGACAAAAAGCACTTTTGTAGCACCTAATCATCCATGAAACAAAGAGTAATAATAAGTACAAATTGCAATCCCTGGCATGCCTAAGGTATTTATCTTTGCTAACAACATGTAGAATACATTGCTCTAAGAAGGTGTTCAGACAGTGAAACCACACATCTGAGTAATATTACCCTTCTCAAAAATAGCATCAGAACTGTCAGGTCATTTTTGAATCCTGTTGTCCTTAATACATCAGACACATTATGGACATATAAGACTTTACTATTTAATCATTATTTAAGAGAAGAAAATATTTCAGACACTGGTATTTTTTTCTCATTTTTCTTTTCCTGTATGCAATCAACTCCTGAAAATTTCAGATGATTATGAAAAGGACAGGGATTCTGCTTTTCTGAAAATAAATTTAATTTACTACCATTTCTGTACTGAACAGAAACTGAATCAGCAAAACAGAGCTGGATTCAATTAAACTGACTCTTTTTGTCTATTGTTTCACTGGATTTTTGTTATTTAAAGAAACACTAAACACTTCGGAGAAGCCCAAAAATTTTTACAAGTCTTACTATTTTTAAAAGGTTGCAGTGATAACCTTACTAGATGTGAGCATGTCATCACTCACACTACAAGATGGTCCTAATATATCTAGATAATTCTTTTAGCTGTTTCTGTTTCTTGATCTTTCCATGAGCATACCTGAGAACTCCATGACTCCACTCCAGAATAAACCTCAATCACAGAACACTTTCACAAGAAAGTATTTTCTTAGCAGTACTTTTGATGACTGTGTCAAGAGGCATTTTCCCCATCCTCCCATCTAGTTGACATTGATCCAAATAGTCAAGATTTGCAGGTGTTGAACTTAAACTGTGAAACATTTGATCTGCCGACCCACAAAGAATTCCCCTGGAAACATACAAGTATTGCAGCAGTTCTCCAGCCTGCTATCGAGTATAACAGCCACTCATGGTCACTTCATGATCACAAACCCAGAAAAGAATCCTGAGACATGTCCATATTGTCTTATAGCACTAGTACAAATTAAGTAGTCCCCTCCTTTAGTCCATTCAATTGCTTCAAACTTCTGGCTCTGTTATAATGTGAATAAAGTTCATTAGGAATGGCTGGTATTTCAAATAGATTTTTAAAGATATCTGCGCTGAATTAAATAGGGTGACTCATGGAAATGTTAATTCATACAGAGGAACAGCATCAAAATTGTAATTTAACAGGCAGTATCTTCTGCACAGTTGGGTCCCTTGTGTCAGACTACAACCAAGACTTTGGGAGCAGCAGAGCACAGAAATAGGTTGGAATCAGTAATTGTGACTTACAATCACAAACCCAATACATATGCGATCTTCTTACTCCAGTAATTATCAGTGCAGGCATGTAACACTTTGTTGGTTCAGGCAGGTGGTACAAAAACAAACGAAATCTTTACCTTAGGCTTGTGCTTTTAATTTCTCATTATTGCTTCTCTCAATTCACATGGACTCTGACTTCTCATTCCTTACTGTTTTTTTCTGCAATTAAGACCTTTATTTCATTTTGCCTTAGTAGTGACTAAATGAGGATAGTGACTCCTCTGTCTCTCATGTGTCCTTGCTTAAAAAGCCTCAGACAGCACTTAACCTAGATATGCCTCTCTTACCCATGAGAAATGACAGCCCTCCCCTCCTTCTGAGACAGAGAAACAGATTGAGCCTCGGGTCTGGTTGAGAATGAGGGTTGTTCAATCATCATGAAAAAGTTTCCTTGCTTTCTGCAGTATCCCAATACCCAATTGCATAGAAAAGGTAGTCAGGAGCTACAAGAATATATACAGTATTTTGATATTTTACTGAATGAACTTGTGCACACCATTTTCAATTTGTTATGTCAGTCTCATGAGAGTGAATATTTACATATTGCTATGTCTTATAGATGGCTACATCTTTTAGATCAAAATAATATGTAATTCTATCTTCTAATATTTAATGGAAATCTATTTTGAGCTAAAAACCTCATGGAACCCTTTCTTCTCTTAAATACTGAAGTACAGCTTTCCCTTCTTCCCAAAATATGTGAGAAATCTGCCAAAAACCCAATAATAAAGAGATTAAAAAAATCACCATTAAACATCAGAAGCAATGCACATTGCTATTCATTTTTCAAACCTGAAACAGAAAAGTATCTTCTTCCACAGTAAGACCTATGTAATGTTTCAACATCACTTTAAAATACTTTATGAACTGGAAGGATTTATCTTTTACAGCCAAACATTTAGAAAACTGCTCTCTGAAATGTAAATATTCTGTTACATTAAGCTAGTTTTATCAAATATGTTTAAAAACATCTGAATGATAGAAGGAGCGTACTTATCCATCTGCCGGTGAAATGTATAGTGTATAGGTTTAGCTTGTAACAATTAGTATCCCATGTGGAAAGTTGTTCGGTTCACATACAAACTCAATTTTTAATCACTGTCCAGTGGTTAATATGGGAATCATTTCAGTCATTTCTGACAGAAACTTTTCCTCCCCTCCCTTTCCCTCTGTGTAAGCAGATTGCAGGATACAGCTTACTTAATATTAACAAATAAAAATCTAAAAGTTCGCCTAAAGATCAGATAAGTTTACTGAAGGATGGAGAATGAAAGGCATTTTCCATGCTTTTTAAAGGCTTATTTCCCACCTGTTTCTCAATTAAAAATTCCTTTTAATGTGTACAGTGTCATGAAGAGGAAATTGCAGGGAAAACACCACTGCTGTATTGAAAGAAGTATCCAAACCTAAAAACTAAACAATTTCTTTGGTTTTGTGTGGGGCTTGTTCAACTTCTCTAGCCAGTTTGATGAATATATCGACAAAAATGCTTTTTCCTGAAAAATTCACATGTTAGATGAACCATGACATCTATCATTCTGGTTCTTCTTCAAAGAAGTCATCCTACAGGCCAAATCCCACATCGATATTCATAGTATTTTAGGGGTCAAAAACAAGCAGAAAAAAAAAATAAAGAAACATTTCAGAACTTGTTTACATATGAAAGAAAAACTAGAAGCAGGAAGGCAGGACAATTTGTTTATCTTTACCGGTCACCTTTTTTTTTAATTTGATGTGCTGTATACCATCAAAACCAGAGAGTTTCCAAGGTTAATAGTCCATCAGTCAGGCTGCATTCAAGAATATTTTAAAATATGGTTTGTGTTAATAAATGAAGTCTGGAATGATTACTTTCTCACTGTATCCAGTATTTGTTTTATTCAGAAGCAATATTGGAACATTTCATAAATAACATGTGGCAGTTGGATAACAGTCTAGAGACTAGCAGAAGAGAAAATTCAAAGCTAATGTCAAAATACAGTAGTGAAAGAAGAACTAAAGAAATGTGCAGACATCTTCTTTTGAAGTTTACTGAAAATATTAGGACTTTTTCTACACAAAGGAGAGTTTCCTGTGTCCCTTTTTTTTCAAATTAATCAATTTTTGGTCAATGGAGGAGAGCTAAACATCCATAAACACACGTAGCATTACAATTGATTTATTTAGATGAATTTCACAACTACAGAATTCATAAAAAGGCAGTGTGCTGTGTAAACTAGACATTATTGCATTGTTATTATGGTACCACTGGAAACTGAACAGTTAAAATTTTTTGAGTATATTTTGCTTTAAAAGTTTAGTGTAAAAGATACGTGTTCTTTCCTCTGGTATGTCTGGTATTTTCAGCAGTGTCTCAATATAAGGGGCTTCTTAAACTCTTACTTTTAAAGACTGTACTTCCATAGTGCACTATTCACCAACAGTTTTGCTGAATACTGCTTCTTGCTCTTGAGCAATTTTACAATAATTGTAAGCAGCAGTAGAGAAGAAAAAAAATCCATTATGTGATTACTGCTAATCATTGATTTATGTTCCCAAAAGTTTTAAATACATGGGTGCAGGCTGAAAGTCTGTGAAAAATATGCTGGATGAAAGCAGTAGACACAGAAAGGACATACATTATTTTCCACACTATGTGGTAGTTACCATGGTATACCTATCACACAGTACATTTATTCCTCTCAGATATTACTAGAACAGTCTCTTCCTACTTTGGCATCCAATTCCTAATCCTCCCATCACACTTCTTTTACTGAGAATTGTTAAAGGATCATAAAATTTAATTATCAGGTTAACAAAACCTCAAGGCATAGATCTCCTATCGAGTAATATTCTGTTCAGAGAGGCAAGGTCAAAGGAAAAATGCCTAAAAGCTTTATTCATTTCATCAAACTAGAAGATCTGGTGCTCTCACATTTCAGCAGAGTTGCTAGCAAAAGTTATCATAGAGTCATTTTACAATAATATGCAATATATATATTAGCTAAGGCAGTAAATGTGCCTTTGTTGAAGGGGAAAGAATTTCTACTGCAACAGCATAGTCAACAGGGATCAACAGTCTCAAAATATTTTCAAAGTTACTCTCACCTTGTATAAGGCAACTAATCCAAGAACAAAAGCTTTTTAGAATAACTTTCTAAGGTGGAATAAGTTTTGGTATAGAATTCTTAGGGTTTCATCGTCATTCCAGAATTTGTCTGCATGGTAAAATGCTGGAGGATGCTTAGATCAGGTTTTCATTAAAATTAATGAATCTAATGTATTCCAGGTAGAGTATAACGTACTATTTAGAGCACCTCTTCATTCAAAGAATGAGAGGAGAGGAAGAGGAAAATAAGGGGAAAAAAGGAAACAAATCAACCCCTACATAAACCCCAAGGTTAGTTCTATGTTAAAGATAAAACATTCAGCCAATCAAGAAAGGGATTTCAAGGGGAAAAAAGTCTGCCTACAACATCTTACAGCACAGTGGATAATGGGAATGACAACTGTGAGCTCAGATATTTCAAGCCAAGATGAAAGAGGGAGAAGTTAGATAAATATAGTGACTCACTGTTCAAAGTAACAGTGCTCAGTCATCGGCAGGCTACTGTGACATCAAAATCAAATGATTTGGTCAAGCTGGCAGTCCACACTGCCCACTACACTAGCCTGTTCAGCTCCCCTTGGATGTTCTGTGCTGGAGTAGTATGGATATTGCAACTGAGGGAAAAAGACTGGCTCTGTCTTACTACTAGACCAAGTAAAATGTTTTAGGAGCCACTTATAGTCCAGTAACAAAGAAGCTAAATCAGAGTATGAGAGGTCTGCTGGTACTATGTCTTCAAGTAATGGTATTATAAATGATGCATCTTGCAATATATTCCAACACTGACTTTTTCTTGTTTATGCTTCATTCAGCTCATCTTCTGCTGGTTGCATCTTTTTCCTTCTCTAATAAGCAGAGTCAATAGGTATTAAAGTCATAGTCAGAATTCACTGTGATTGCCTGCAGTTTTTAGGAATATATATAGTATTCATGTCACTTTCTGGGTTTTTTTTAGCATCACTTTGTGGAATGCCTTCACAGATTCTCTTCACTCAAGTAATGCAGTTAATAATAAAGTGTTATGTTCTTTTTTTTGTTCATTAATTTGGACAGAAAATTATTCATAATTTCAACCTTTTTCATATTAAAATTGACGGCTGGAGCTCAGTCCTCAGCAGCTATGCAATGAAGACCTCAAAGTCTTTGCATACCAGCATTCAACTCTAAATAGACGCACTACCCTTCTCCCTATGCTTTTTTCCCATAGCCATTCATTCTGTGTAATAGCTGCCCTCCTTCTATTTCCAATTGGAGTTGTCGAAAGGGTTATCCCATGTAAAAATTTCAGTTACAGTCAGAAGTATTTGTTGGTTTCCTTTAGGTACTGAAGGGTGCTATAAGGTCTTCCTAGAGCCTTCTCTTCTTCAGGCTGAACAATTCAACTCTCTCAGTCTGTCTATATGGGAGAGGTGCTCCAGGTCTCTGGTCATCTTTGTGACCCTCCTCTGGACTTGCTCCAGCAGTTCTGCATCCTTCCTATGTTGGGGGCCCCAGAAATGTACACAGTACTCCTAGCAAGGTCTTGTGAAAGCTGAGTAGAGGGAGAAAATCACCTCTCCTAACCTGGTAGTCACATTTTTTTTTATGAAGTCCAGGATATAGTTGGCTTTCTGGACTGCAATAGCATGATGTCGTGGAATGTTGGTGCTAAAAAATAAGTCAGGAGCAGTTAATTAGGGGTGAGATAAGGAAAGGGTTTAATTGTGCCAAGGCAATAGATGTTACAAGACCCGCACGTGGCTGTGCTTGAGATGTTACATTTTATAATATTATCTGTCCAATCCCAAGTGTGTCCACCCTGTAGCCTTTGCTCTGGTCTGCCTCCGGTCCACCCCCTAGAATTGAGTCTGGGGTGCATTTCGGGACACCTCTTCATCACCATCACCATCTTCAGAGCACATAGTCACCTAGTTCTTGACTCTGTTTTGTTGTTCAGGCTCAGATATGGCTGTTCTCTAAACAGCATAGGCCTTGCCTTGACAAGAGACTAAACATTGCCACTGAATTCAGGGGTAGATTTGATATGGGGAGCATAGAATGGGGTAGAGGGTTAAGGAATGTGTAAACTACTTGCACTACAGGGAAAGGGAGTGAGGGCTGCTGCTTTTAAAATTTACTTCTACTACTTATAAAACTTATAAAGCCTACAAAAATTAGAAAAATAAAAACTAATAGGGGCTTAAGGCATCAGTAAATTACTGTCACACTGAGCTTCTTGTCAACCAAGACCCCCAAGTCCTCTTCTCCAGGGCCGCATTCAATCTGTTCCCTGTCCAGACTGTACTTGTGCTTGGAAATGCCTTGACTCAAGTGCAGGACCTTGCACTTGGCCTTGTCGAACTTCATGTGGTTCACACAGATCCATCTCTCAAACCTGCCTGATGGCATCCCTTTCCTGCAGTGTGTCGACCACATCACACAGTTTAGTGTCAACAGCAAGCTTGCTGAGGAGTGTGCTCAATCCCACTGTCCGTGTCACCAACAAAGAGGGATGAATCACTTGGTGGATAAGGAAAAAGAGCTGTGGTCAATGACTTGGCGTCCAAGTGGAGACCCGTGATGACTAGTGTTCCTCAGGCATCAGTATTAGGACCAGTGTTGTCCTACACCGTTGGTGCAGCAAGGGTGATATTAGCTCTGCACACCAATGAACTAATCTCTGCAGAGATATGCTTGTCCTCTTTTATTAATTTTTTTTTTTTTTTAACATGTCATGCTGTAGCCTCACTACTAAATAGATTACTACATTGATTCAGGAAGGAATTTGTCTTCTGACAACTTTGGGAGGAACTCTTACAGGAATTTATTTATGATTTTGCCAATCTCATGACACAGGGAGCATGCTACACTGTCTAGTATCATTTGGGATTTCATGAAACAAGTCTGACTTTTGTTATGCTCTTTAGCTCTCATAGCACATCATCATCCCAATCAAAGATAGACAGTACTGTAGGTCTATTACTGTTATAATATTGTGTAAATGTTTTGGGTTTATGTGAATGGGTTAATGGTAACGGGTTTGTGGGCCCACATGTTTGTTGAACAGATGAGGAGTGAGGATCCACCTCTGCAGCAAAATCTCTTTTCCCACTCATGATATAGAGTGTACGTGATACACGTCACAGCTCCCAAAAGGTAAAAACTTACTTTTCTTTTTCATCTTAATGGATTCATTTCTACCTTATTTTGGCTTGAACTTCTTCATTCTGTCAAGCCTATGGATTCCTAGTTGGACAACAGAAGAAAATTTCAAATTACTTAGAATTAATTAAGCATAAAGACTAGAGTTTAAACTTGTAATATGAAGTCAAGAAAGAAAATCAAGGATTTTGTATGGGACAGAAAAGGGAATTCCTTCCTAAACCTAAGAACAAGTGATTGTCAAGAGGCCGAGACAAGCTGTATGAACTCCACTATTCAGAAAATCCTATGAGGTAACAAGCGCTGTTTATGGTGTGAAGGTAAGGTCTAGAGAAAGCAAGATGGAGAATCAGGTGCCCCAGACCACCATCTTGCAAGTCAGTTGATGTAACCAGGATGAGAAACAAATATTTTCTTCCTATGAACAGCTCTGATTTACTATCTGTATGGCAAAACTCAAATCCCCTTCAAATTCCATTAAATTTTTGTCTACCACCACACAGGTGTGATGTTATTTCTATGTGATTTGCACAGAAACTGGATACTTTCTTTAAGAAAAAAAATTATTTGATGCAATATCACATGGCTGGTTAGTACATTAATCTATACAAAGGTAATATAATTTAAGGGTGTCTGAATTGTCATTAATTGTACTTCAAAACTATACACAAATATTTACTTTTTTTAAAAAAAACTAATTTATCCTGTGTTTTCCTTTTTCTCCCTTCCATCCTAAAGTTTTGAGTTTTCAGTAATATGTTTGTGTTTGAAAAGGATAAATTGTTTCACTCTGTAAGAATAGAATGTGTATTAAAAAAAAAAAAAAGATGTACTTCCTTATGAACCTCTGTGAGACTTTTATGAAGTGCAGTACTTGGGAATAATAAATAATGCAACTTTTCAGTTTCTTGCTGTTTTGATCTTGAAATGTAACTGCTTAGTTAAATTTCACAAATACAGTGCAGTAAGTCAAATGGTTTCATCCCAGAAAGTTTACAAACCCACTGCCTGTGGGTTCTGTAATCATGTTTATCCTTTAGCAAGATGATTTATCTCTTGGTGTTTAACCAAAAAGAATTTATCATTTATGATTTTCTCCCCTTGGTACATACTTTGTTTAGATGTTGTTTTCAGACTTCTAATAAGAATTTCATGAATTTCACATGTGTGGATATTCATCTATTTGCAAATTATATGCCTGCATCATCTTTCACATCCTATCTTCACACAGAAGAACCTCCACTGATTTGTGGGGGATTGTTTACTATTTATACTATAACTGCAGGGCAAACTTTGTTGAAATCTGTTGCACTTTGTGAAAGAAAAACCAAAATCAATGACATGTGTGAATCTGTTTCATTTTCCCTAGATAAAGTTCTGAAGTGTTCTTACATTGGTGTGAAATATCCTGCCATTTCCTTTGGGGTTTTTTTATACATAAAAAGCCCTCAAGAAAAGACAAAAAAACCAACCAAACAAAAAAACCCAGGAAAACCCCACAAGCAAATAAACCAAACCAACCCAACAAAACCCCCAAACTAAAAAACCCAAACAAAATAACCACTTGGGAAATTTAAATGTTAAAATGATAAACGTTGGGTAAAATTTATACCCTTGCAACATCAAGATTTTATTATCATTTTTATTCTGTCACATGTTTAAATTGGTATAGACATATCCTCAAAGATTCCCTGGTAACACTGTGTTGGGCTCAAAGGCGGGAGGGACTATAGGATCTCCTTTCATATGGCCTTGAATAGCTGGATGGACAATTCACCGTATTTCTTTCAGCTTAGAACTCTGAGAGAAAGTATTAAACAGCATGTCTTGAAGCATATCTCAAAGTATTACTTGCTGATTTTCTTGTGTATCAGCTCTCTGAAAAAAAGACTATTTCTCTTCCCAATAAAATATATGCAATTATATATGTTGCAGCATATATGAATAAATGAACTTACATATGTGTTTATATCATAGCCATATGCCTTGAAGGATGCATTGTCAAAGGCTCACTCTTATGCTAATGTTCAGTGACTTTAAAGTGATAGGTGTTGACGTGAAGAGACAGTCCAATACCTCTGGACTGGAACTCAAGTAAGATCTCCAGACTCTTTATGTGTATTGAAGTGTATAATAATTACAATGTAGGCTTCTCTCTGCTTATGTTCACTTTTTCTTGTTTCATTTGGCCACTTCCAGTATTTTTAAATGTAGTTTTGAATTTCAGAATATCAGACACATGCTGAGAAAAATGCTTTTACTTGCTAACATATGTATCAGCTATAGGTAATATCCTCCTTTAACAGCTATCAAAGCTGTGTAATATGTATTCAAACAGCACCCCCACTCCTGAAATTCCTCCCCTCCATCTCTCCTACTGAATTTCAAAACAAAGAATGAAAACCTTTTATAGCCTTTCATTTTCACATTATCTTCTAAATGTATATTTTTTCAGGATAGCTGTGCCTTTGTGGGGTTAAATATTTTAACCTCACAGTTCCATAATAATTTCCAAAATGTAGCTACTTCCTTGATTAAATAAAACTGCTAGCGATTCCACTACTGGAATGACATCACACACACTATAAAACTGCTCAAGAAAGAAATTGTTTAATCTATGTCTTAGGTAGCTGTTTAATGAGTAAATAACTGTAATGAATAAGTATATTTGAACAAACAAAGATATGTTTGTAAGTCCATTGAAACTTTAGGTGCATGGAAGCAGGTTCACTTAACATTCACCAACATTACGGGCCTGGAATTTTTGTTAGACCCCAGAATTACTGTCATTAAAAGCATAAATTGAAGGATTTTCTGCATAGAATCGCTGTTTGATTAATTTATTTTTTTTAAGGATCTCTAACAACCCTTTTAATATCCTGGGGACTAAAATGTTCTTTGGAATAACAAGGTTATACTAGCAGATATGAAATAGTAAAATTTCCTGTGCTTCCTGGATCCACTCTGCTTAGATGAAATGGGGAAAAACCACAGCAAGCTCTTCCCAGTATCTTTTTTTGTTTCCAGTAAAATTTAGCAAATGTAAATATGAATTAAATAATATGCAGTTGATTAAAAATTATTAGTTTTAAATGCTATAAAAATAAAATGTTACTGGTTTACAGTCAATGTATATTTCTATTGGAATAGAGATTTTGGTTAATTATGAATGGTACTATTCATCCCTACACAGCAAAAAAGGGCAAAGTACAAGGACCATTGAACATTGCATTTTTCCAGTGTTACCTAATTATAAGAACACCTGTGCTGAATAACTTTCAGCTGATCTATTTGCAGAGTGTTAAATAGTCCTTAAAATTCCTCATTTCTTAGCAGTAATGGGCCAGCAATGTTTGCACATTAAGTTATGTAAGAAATACATTGGCAGGAACTGCTCAGAATACTTATTATCCTACAATGTATGTAACTAGTGGTCTTTAGCAGAGTGCTTACTTGAGATCTACGCCAATAACTACATTCATAGATATTCTGGGTCATTTTTGTTAAGAGTGAAGTGTTTTGTCTGTGTTACAAATAACTCATTCTAGGGAAAAACCCAGTCACTCACCTAATCTCCTTGGAGAGGTTATTTGCATGCCAAAGAGCATGTACACTTCTAAAATTGAAAGTCTTTGTCTCATTGCCCATCTCTTACTCCTTCTTGCTGCCCTTTTTTTTTTTTTGCCTAATGTGTGGTACGCCTTGCCCCTCAGTAAAGCGGGCAAATTTAAATGTCTTCAATATCAAGCTCAGTAACTTCATTACTTTTGTTTCTAGAGAAATCTGGAAATAATTATTTTTGGATGCTGAGTATTTAAGTGTAATAGAAAAATTGATCTTTTTCTCCCCTCAAGGCTTAGCAGTGAGTGATCATTGCAAATCCAGACATAAATGTTTATAGTAGCTCTGGAAGAGTCTCACTAATGGCTATTAATCATCTTTTGATTGCTCATATCTGTTAAGTTCCTCTGAAGTTAAATAGAAACCTAGCTCTTGCAGTTAATTAGATGAAAGTCAGGGAAAGGAAAGGAAGTCAAGAAATGTTTTTAAATGTGTTTAACTGCTGCAATTCCAAAAAAATCTTTTTGATTTGGATAACTGTGCAGTTTATGCTGCCAAATAAAAAATTTATCAGAGGACAACTGTGGAGGGGTTTGTGTGCTTTTTTTGTGTATGTGTGCGTGTGAGCGGGAGGGTAGTTAAATATGTTACAAAGTTTGTTTGTAAGGTTGTTACAGAAGTTGCTGCAACCTGCATTGCAGAAAAAGTTATGTTCTGACCATAATGATCCCTTCTGTATTTAAGCTATATTAATTTAAACTCTGTTTTCCTCTCACTCTAGCATTTCTTTAGCTGCTGCTGGAAGCATCTGCGTCCCTCTTTTGGCCATGTGGCTATCTCCCAGACTGTTCCTACCCATAATCTTTGTGGGGCTTTAATAAGGTGCTGGATGATCCAGCTTTCTCTGGAAACCTCGACACTTTGGAAAACGTGTTTGTAGATTTCGATCAGAGTGTTTCTATGGGAAGGAATGGCCTTAGAAACAGTTTTAGTGGCTTAGTCATAGGAAGCTATACATGTTCCTTTATCTTTTGTGTTGGACCATTTTTTAAAAGTCAGCCTCAGAAACAAGGCAGTGATGTATCTGTGTAAGAAGAAAACAACCCTGTAATTTTAAATAAATATAAAAATATGTTATGTAAAATAAAATATTATAAAGTCATATTATCGGCATGTTTAGAAGATTCTGTAGTTTCATCTGTTTTAAAGAAGAATGTACCTAGATCTAGATTTCAAATTAGTATCTCCTAACTTGTAATTCATTATTGCTCAGTTTCTAATGTAGGCTGGACCATAACCAGATTATTTTATACCTTGAACTTCCCACTGACATCCTTGTTATGAAACTCAGAAAGGTAACATCTTCACTGCACATTTGCAATGTATTTTAGAGGGCAACAACAAATCTTATCTTGATTTTTAATACAAATTGTACTAAATTTATAAAGGAGGGAGAACTTCTGGGAGTTCACATTGCTTCAGTGTAAATGTTCAACATGCATTGTAAATGCCCACAGACATACTGTGTGTCAGTACAGGGTGGACCAAGACTTACAGGGTGTAATTTCAGATATCTTCAATAGATACGAATCTGTACAGACTTCCTTACATCATAATCAAATGTTGTATATACTTTTTATCACTTTAGATTCCCTTTGGTATGCATATCTATACAGATGTATCTGATTTGTGGCTCATAATTCTTAAAAGTCTAGCCTAGACACTTGAAAAGAGAACATTGTCTTCAAGAGTGAAAAGGTGTAACGTGTTGCTTTCTGCAATGGAGCAAGGGATTTTACTTATTCCACATACAGAACCATACTTACTGAAGGACTTGTTTTGTGAGAATTTAGGCTGCCAAAGACTCACAGATCACAAAAAATATGTAGACATCCTTATGTGTCAGACTTACATTCAGTTTTGCCTCTGCTTTTGCTCCTTTCTGTCTGATCATTTTAGTTATGTGTAAGGGAGAGGCTGCTGCTATCCACACTAAGCAGACTGGACTGTCCCTGAAGCAATCACTTGACAGTGATGAAAAGAAGCAGCAGGGATCTTGGAAGAAGGGAGAGAGGTGGAACCTTTCTACGAAATAATTCTTTGAACTCAGACTGAAAATGGACTACGGCTGCGAGACACTGTGTCTGGGAACAGGCAAAGAAGAGGAAGAAAAAGATTTTATTTGAAATAGATATGAATGTTCATAGAATCAAAAAATGGTTTGAGTTGGAAGGGACTTAAAAATCACCTGGTTCCAACCCCCCCCTTCCACTTGACCAGGTTGCTCAAAGACCATCCAACCTGACACTGAACACTTCCAGGGATGAGGCAACCACATCTCTGGACAACCTGTTCCAGTGCTTCACCACCCTCACAGTAAAGAATTTCTTAAGCAAAGCATTGAATAAAGGGTTTTCTGTTTCAAAAAGAACAAACAGAGAAGGGATTGATGGTAGTGGAGAGATTCATGTGATCCCCTCAGTTTAGAAGATATGTTGAAAAACACTTTTAAGATGAAGCAAGTTCGTTAAAAAAAAAGTTGTGCTTCTGTTATTATTTTTCTTTGTAACTGATTTCAGAATTAGAAATCTGAATCCAGAAGGAGATGTAAAGAATTAATTACAAGGGAGGAGCTGTGCAGTTTTAGGTTATAGATGTGTATTTGACCTGCTGACAATGCATCCAGCAAAAAAAGAAAGATGGAGTTGAAAATCAGGATGTGACATTTAGGTGTACAGGACCTTAATTAAGCAGAGAAGTAAAATTCACAGAATCACAGGATATGCTGAGTTGGAAGGGATGCACAAGAATCATCGAGTTCAAATCTTAGCCCTTCACAGGACCATCCCGAAGAATCACACCATGTACCTGAGAGTATTGTCCAAATGCTTCTCGAACTCTGTCAGGCTTGGTGCTGTGACCACTTCCCTGGAGAGCCTGTTCCAGTGCCCATCTACCCTCTGGGTGAAGAACCTCTTTCTAATACTCAACCTAAACCTTCCCTGACACAAGTTCAGGCCATTCCCTCGGGTCCTGTTACTGATCACCACAGAGAAGATCAATGCCTGTCCCTCTTCTTCCCCTCAGGAGGAAGTTGTAGACTGCAATGAGCTCTTCCCTCAGTCTCCTCTTCTCCAGGCTGAACAGACCAAGTGACCTCAGCCGCTTCTCATACGGCTTCCCCTCAAGGCTCTTCACCATCTTCCTTGCTCTCCTTTGGACGCTCTCTGATAGCTTAATATCCTTATACTGTGGTGCCCAAAACTGCACACAATATTCAAGGTGAGGCTGCCCCAGTGCAGAGCAGAGCAGGACAATCCCCTCCTTCGACTGGCTGATGATGCTTTGGCTGATGCTCCCCAGGACACAGTTGGCCCTCCTGGCTACCAGGGCACTGATGACTCATATTCAGCTTGCCATCAACCAGAACCCTCGTGTCCCTTTCCGTGGCACTGCTTTCCAGAATCTCATTCCTCAGTCTGTATGAACATCTGGGGTTGCCCCATCCCAGTTGCAGAATCTGGCACTTCCCCTTGTTGCACTTCATATGGTTGGTGATTGCCCAGTCCTCTAATTTATCAAGGTCTCTCTGCAGGGCCTCTGTGCCTTCGAGGGAATCAACAGCTCCTCCCAATTCAGTGTCAATGTGCTTAGTATCCCTTCCAGTCCTGCATCCAAGTCATTTATGAAGATGTTGAAGAACATAGGGCCTAAAATGGAACCCCACTAGTGACAGGTCACCAGTCTGATGTTACCCCCATTCACTGTTACCTTCTATGCTCCATCCATGAGCCAATTGCTCACCCACTGCATGATGTGTTTATCCAGCTGCGTGATGGACATTTTGTTAAGAAGCACTGTGAGAGACTGTATTGAAAGCTCTACTGAAATCCAAAAAGATGACATCCACTGGCTTCCTTTGATCAACTGGGTGGGTTACCTTGTCATAAAAAGAAACTAGGTTTGATAAGCAGGACTTTCCTTTCATGAAGCTGTGCTGGCTGTGACCAGTGACTGCATTGTCTTTCCGGCATCTTTCAATACCTCCCAGAATAATTTTCTCCATAACTTTACCAGGCACTGAAGTGAGACTGACAGACCTGTAGTTTCTGGGTCCTTCTTCTTACCCTTCTTGAAAATTGGGATAACAGTCGTCAGCTGGAACCTCTCTGGATTCCCAAGACAACTCAAAAATCATTGTAAAGGAAGTTTCATTGGCATTCTCCATTTTTTGCTCACTGCCAATAAGAGAGGCCATTTTTCATTTATTAAAGAAAATGACAAATTTTAGATATAAGCTCAATGCTCTCTTGTTAACAGCAAGTGTTTAGTATTGGAAATGTCATTAAACACCATATGAGGAAAGAACAGGTGATGCTTTGTTGCACCAGTTATCTCATTGTCATGTAGCGGGAACCTCAGCAAAACAGAGCTCTTTCTTTCCAAGTAAGTGTAATTATTTGAACATTTGAACATTTGAACATTTGTCAATAATTTATTGACAAACATATCTACTGTTCTTGTTTCCTGCTTTAAGCTGAGTGAAATATCAACAGGTATCACCCCATGCCTTGGTGGCACCCTTCTGTCATTTAACACTACTAAATACAGAGAAGTGTACAAATTTTTGAATAGGCTCCTATGTTTGTTATATTATCATTTTACTGCATGGGAGTAAGAAGAACTAGTATGTATATGTCTAGCAGTTCTCATGTACAGTTTAGATTTCTTACATGCACAGAATAGAAGTGAGTGCCTCCTCTCCTGTCTATTTGATAACACTGATATTCCAGTTTCTTAGTGTATGTGAAGTGCTTGGATCTTATCACACTAGAGGAACTATGTCAGTGATTTTAGAAGCAACTGGGAACAAGTTGATTTGCAGATTACTCTTAGCCCTTCAAGTTTGGAACTTTTTCAATTTATTACCTACATTCCTCAAAATGCTCATTTAAATTTTATTTAATATCATCGTGGCCCAGTAGTACCTCTTTCTGCAGGGTGATATCCTTAGATAAAATGTAGTTTTCCATACATGATTCACAATACCTGGAAAATCTTTGTTCCTCTTACTGTCTTTTGAGCAAATGATAGTTGCGATAGCCTTAATATTTTTTATTGTTTACCAGGCCTCTTTATGTAATAATTGCTCTTAGAACTGTTACTTACCTAGAATAAATATAGATTTTTGTTTAAGCAAGCTGTATCCTGACAGCCTGAGTTCTTTCTAAAACTTGTTTGAAGCCTCTGGTCACATACTTTTCCCCCTTTACACCTACTTCATGCCAAAATGTCACATAAACAGATGTTCATACACTCAGAAATTTCAAAAATATGTGTATTTTATACTAAAAAACCACATTGCTGGACACAAACCAAGTGACAGTTTGAAAAAAATATATTGGAAAAGGGGTGTTGAATATGCACCATGTATATGTGTGCTATGTGTTTTTATAGACACCTGCCAGACTACTGCAGATGTAAGGGGTATAGGAAAACATTTAGTATCAAACAACTCTTTTGGAATTTTTCCTCCTGTAGGTAGTGGAAAATATTCACTTATATAATGATAGTACTTCTTTAAGTCATTACAGAGATAAGACTTCTGGGGTTTTTCTTTTGTTTTGTTTTGGTTTTTTTCCTTTTATTTTATGTATTATGAGTGTTTACCTCCTGCAAATTTTCATTTTTTACTTTGAATTGGTAGGGCAAATGAGACATTCCCTGCGGTATGACTAATGGAGTAGTCATGTCATTCTGGACAATGTCATTCTGGACATTGTCCACTCAACTAAGTACTCCCTTCCCATGGAAGATTTTTTTTTTTCACTCTCTCAATTATAACATTTTTGCACAGTTCCAATGAAAGAAAGCTAGTGGTTGTGCTGAATACCCTTCAGACATGCACTTTGCTCAGGTAAAACCTTAACAGATATCTGTTTTCATCTTTCCCATGCCCCTATGCTCAGTTCATGTTGAAGACAATAGTCAATGCACATTCTTTTACTTTAGTTCAGTCTTACTTCTCTTTCAGTTTACCTAGCACTATTCTGGCAACTTATGCCCTTGTATTATTGCTGCCAGCTTCAATTCAATATGGTAGTTGATTTACTTTCCTTCAGGCTGATACTGCCTCCAAGGTAACACTGCCATCATTCCCCACAAAGAACTTCTCCCACTTAAGTCATTTTCTTTCCAGATTTTTCACACTTGACTGGTGTTTTTGAACACTGCAGAGTGATAATATAAATTGCCATTCTTATCTCTTTTCCCAAATACTCTTTCTTCCCTTACCTTCCCTGTGGTGCAGAGCCTGTTTTCTATTTGCTCTGACTTTGAGAAATATTCCAGGTAGCATTTTGTATTTTTTGCCATGTTTTTTCTTGCCTGTCTTGGTCACAGATTCAGCAAAACTGACGTATTCTCATCATCAGTTTCATTTTGAGTTGGACCTTCTCCCATATTTGGGCTTTTTTTTACTGCACTGTTAAGCACAAACTGTGAGCTTTCCATTCCTCAGGATCTGGCACTAACCATGCAGCTTAATCCCTACAGTGGTGTTCTATCTCCCTTTCTTGAAGCTACTGAAGAAATGCTAATCTTCAAAATTCGTTTGTACTTGCTTCTGTTTTTTCATCTTATTTTTGCTTCACCTATTTGTTTTAAAATGCATGTCATATTTCTCTTTTTTTATATACTGAGATTATACCTGTCAGAATTCTGTATTGCAGAACACAGTAGTGGTTGACTAAAAATAAAGATGTCTAATATGGAGGAAACTTTGGAAATAGCAGAGTATTTCACGTGTGGTGGAGTTTTTTTCTTTTTCTTTTTTTTTTTTTCTCTGAAGGCATATACCTGACAATTTAACTGACCAGCCAAAGTATTGGGGAAAATAATACAGAGAGAGACTTGGCCATTAGGCTTCAGGGCAGGATGTTTTTGTTGAACCACTCTTATCCTTAGTTACAACTTCGTGATGCAGTGCTCCCTTTTGGTGTCTTTTTAAGATTCCCTTTTCCTAGTGTTTTGTATGTGAGTAGTTTTACTTTGAGCCAGGAAGTCATTACTCTTCAGATGAGTAATATTAGTATAGTCCCAGAAGACTTTGGCAGATATATTTGCCTGTTTGTTTGTTTTCCATTTTTCTCAGCAAAGAACTCTTATTTCTCGTTTGGATTCTCTCAGAAGTGTTGATACATAGCCCATTGCTCTTTTAGGGGTTATGCTATAAAATTTCTTCTGTCTTTTTACAATATTCTTTAACACTGCAGTTTCTTTGAACTTTTTGTGGTGAGAGGTGATTGAGCTGTCCCTGTATTCTTTCAAACCACCTATTTTAAACTAGTGCCTTAAAAACACTTGCAATACTCTTGACTCCGGCTCAGGTGATAATGTATCCTTTTTGTCTATTTGTATACAGACTCCACTGAAAAACCTTGATGCAGAGCTTCAACTGTAACCAATTTCTGTGTTGCACAGTCCTTATCTGTTTCTTCCACCCTCATTCCACCTTCTGTATACCTTGCACATCCAAGAAAGACACACGCTTGCCTTGTAAGAATTATGTATCTAAGATAAGAGATTAGATGATGTGACATTGCAGAAAAGTCAAAATGTTTGATGAATCCCTGAATTTGAACTTCATCTTTTCCCCTACACAGTAATTTCATACTTGTTCTACAGCAATATATGTTGAGTGAGAAGAATAGTGCTCCTTCCTGAAATTGTAAATAAATGTTGAGAAATGTCTTTAAATCTCAAACCCAAAAGAACAGTGGTTTTTGCCAGGAAGTGCTAGTCACTTATGATGTCAAATAAGAAAGGAAATCAGATTCTTTAAAGTCTGTATCATTAAAGTATCATTTAAAATACTATTTTTTAGAACTTGCACAATTATGAAAGAGAGAATCATATATTTAATCACAGAATCACTGAGTCATTAAGTTGGAAAAGACCTGAGAGATTATTGAGTCCAACCATTAACCTAACACTAACATCTTCATCACTAAACCATGTGATGCAGCACACCTAAACTTTCTTTGAACACTTCCATGGATAGTGATTCCATCACTTCCCTGGGCAGCCTATTCCAGTGCTTGACCACCCCTTCAGTGAAGAATTTTTCCTAATATCCAATCTAAACCTTCACTGCTGCAACTTGAGGCCATTTCATCTTATCCTGTCAGTTTCTACTTGGGAGAAAAGTCCAACCCCTACCTCACTACAACCTCCTTTCAGGTAGTTGTCTTTTCAGCTGCTTCTCATAAGACTTGTTCTCTAATCTTTTCACCAGCTTTATTGCCTTTCTTATAATCTTATGTCCCTTCGGATGCTGGGAACCCTGAGTTGTGCAGTACTAAGTGTGCCTCCAACTAGCCTGCAGCACATTATGCAGTCTCTGTCTGTAGAAAGGGTTGTCCCATTTGAGTCATTTGAGCTTTTATGCAATTTTCTTACAAGGAAATAGTTCTATTCATCATTTCTACAGTCAAACAGAGAGGATGTTTGCATGAGAATTTTTTTGCTGCACTTTTATATAAAGGCATGGTGATGCAGAAGGTGTAATTGCCAGAACCAAAGGGGAATTGCCTGAAGAATCCTCCTCTATAATGAGGAGGCTGAGGTTAGCCTGCAGGCAAAAGATTTGTGCAGCATACACTGACCTGAAGTCTAATCTGTACATGTGGCACAGGACAACACTGCACAGCACAGGTCCCATCCTACCCAGATTTAATGTTTTGTGTATCACTAACTTTTCTATATATATTAGTCTTCTTCTTAGGATTGGTACAGATCACTATTTTTATAAGCTGTAAAGAGTTCTGTATGTTCGCTGCATTTCTTGCTAATAAAAAGATTGAAAATCATACTAGTTTGCAAGATAAAATGTCCTTCCAACCATTGAGTGGTTCCCTCCAGGTAAGGGTTGAGGCACAGAAAAGAAACAATAAGAAGTCTTGGCCTCACCCCTTGCCTGTGGTGTTCTTGTTTGGGAAATAAAAACTTCAAGTCATTACATTGTCAATCTGTCAGCTTCTCTGTGCATGGGGGAAGGATTTTGAAACTGCCTAAGTAGGATGTGAGCACTTAAGAAGATCAGGTTCTTTTTTAAATCCCAGACTAAATTTAGATGATTTTGATGGATGCCAACATTTTCTCCCTGCTTTGACCAAAAAAAAAAAAGTGAAAAAAGGTTTATTTCCACACATTTTTCTATTTGGTGGAACAAAGTATCACCCTTGTGTACAAGCTTTTCTTTTTGCCTAGCTGACAAGTTCCTTAACTATATTAACTGAGGTAAATTTACATTCTGAAATATGTCCATCTCAGAACTAGAGATGCCTGACCTACTTTAATGATGTGTTTCAGGATGACAGAAAGCATTTTAATGATACAACACTGTAATATATATTCAGACTGAGAGCTAACAGTAGTGCATAGACTTGCTTCTTAATTACCAATATTCAATGATTTGGTTTTAGGAAACTGGTTTAAATATTCTGTCACAGCACAGGCTTATGATATGACTTATTAATAAAACAGTAACTTTTAGCATGTTAGGTAGCATAAGAGCTCAAGTCCTTTACAGAAAAACTAGAAATGGGAGGACTGAATGAAGAGAAAAAAAATTCCAATTTTAACCCCCTCCAAAAATTCTCAGTTTAATTCTTCCCTAGCATCTGTTCAAATGGAATAGTTAAAGTTGAAAAGACAATTTCATTTGGATGGTTTTTTTTCAAATTACTTTTCTTAGGGAACAACTTGGGAATAAAATTTTGTCACTATATAGTATCAGCAGAGGTTCTCAAACATTCTTTAGGGAAGGCTATTATAGGTAATAGATACTGCTTCTGAATTAAGACGTATTTGGCCAAATGGTGCCCTCAACTATGTCAGTGGAACTTACGATACATCAAAGTCCATGAAATGAGTGATTTTCCAGTGGTATAACTGAGGACATATTTTGTCCTACTGTTGTTGGAGTACATAGGCAGTTTAAGAAAAACACTAAGTATTTTGTTCTGGTTATAACCTCCAGTAAGAGTCATGGAGTCATCTGTCAGAATGAAGCTCTTCTGTAGGCTGTTACAGAAATCTTAGTTCCTGGATAGCTGTCCAGAATATTGTTAATTCATTTTGCTGTGTGCTACATTATTACATTTCATACTGTAGCCCTCAAATCACAGGTTAAAGGTGTTTTGAAACACTGTAGAGATTAACAATTAGGTGAAAAATTGTCCTGGTTTTTTTTTGTTAAGTTATTAAACTTTTTCCTTTTTATGTCTGTTGCCGGTGTATTTTGGTTCTGAAAAAATCTCCGGAGCAGTTAATTAGGGGTGAGATAAGAAAGGGTTTATTTGCCAAGGCAATAGGTGATATAGACGCGCGCCCGCCGTGCCCGAGAGGTTACATTTTATAGCATTATCCATCCAATCCCAGATGTGTCCACCCTTTGGCCCTTCCTCTGGACCGCCCCGGGTCCTCCCCCTGAGAATTGGGTCTGGGGTCTTTTTGGGACCACCTACTTCATCATCTTCAGCTTCATCAGAGTACAAAGGGTATATTGTCACCTAGTTTTTGACCGTACTCTGTGGTTTAGGCCCTGATACGCTGTTCTCCAAACAGTCTAGGCCTTTACCTTGACAAAAGACTAAACACTGCTACTGGATTCAGGGGTAGGTTGATATAGAAGGCATAGAATGGGGTAAAAGGGTTAGGGAATGTATAAACAAGGGAAAGGAACAAGGGACAGAGGGGTTTCTGCTTTTAAAACCTACCTATAAAATTTACAAGTCTTATAACTATTAGAAAAATAAAAAACCATTAGGGGCTTAAGGCATCATGTCATATTGATATTTCAAATTTACAGAAAGTTGGGACATTTATAGAAACATATAAAAATTGCTTTTAGTGTTTGCAGCAGGAAAATTCATCAGTGATTATGACTTTTTCCCTATTAAGCTCTCAATAATTGTCTCTTTCAGGAGTTAGAAGAAAGGTTTTGACTGAATCTCAAAACTGTCAAGTAGAGTTCTTGTACTGGAGCTGTACTATGGAGTCCACCACGGCCATGGTAATCCAAATCCATTCTGGAAATTCAAAATAATGGCAGGAGAAATCACCTGAATATTCAAACAGTTGCTTAAGTCAGCCTTGAAAACCATAGAGAACTTTCCTGTGAACCACTGCTGGAACAGCTGTCTCCTCTTGTGTTGGTGATATGATTCTGTGGCTCTTTGCCAAAAGTTTTATAGACTAGAGAATGTTGACTTTCCCTTTATTTTATATCTTGGTATTGTAGATTTCCATCCTGTGTTTTGATGTGTACCAAAATATTTACAAGGCTGATATTTGAAGTATCGTTATTGGTGCCTGTGTAAACATCACTGGGATCCAGTGGAATTAATTTAGCACAGATATTGTTTCAGATTTATACCAGCCTCATCAATCATATTTGCACATCTAAATCTTGCTTCTTGTTTTAAATCTTTTCTTTGCATCTGAAGCAGACAGATGTGTTTCAAATTCTAAATAAAGCTGTAAGGCTCTTTCACTGTCACTACACTTCAGCAAATCCTGACCTTTACATATACTCATCTCAGTTTTTATATGTGATGGGCAAACCACAAAGTGTCCTCATTTTGGGTTTCTTTCCTATACTTGGCAAAGTACAAGTTGGAAACTTCTGAAATCTAATGGAAACAAAAAACAAATGAAAACTTTCGCATTTGAACTCTTGCATTTGGCCTCTGGTCTTGGTGGGACAGGATGGCAGGAGTGTCCTTCATGACATCAGGTTTTCTGGTATGCAAATTTTCAACAATTTTCTAACAATTTAGAAGCTCAGTGAAGTATATTATTAAGTAGAGATAATGGTTTCTTCAACTATATGAGGAACAATTTGGTTTTGTTGTCTTTCAAACGGATCTATGTTGTTCTGAAAAAAAATATGTCGGAGATTATTATTGCTGATCCACTATCTCAACCTATAAGAATGTATTTGGGTTTTCTTTCTGCATTTGTCTGTGTGGAGTTTTTGTTTGTTTGTTTTGGATTTTATTTTGGTTGGTTTTACAGTTAAAGAATTTAATTGATTTTTCAGGTTAAAGAGTCCATTAGGTTTAAAGTTGTGACTCTCATCCCAAGTGTTTGCAGCAGAAAACTTTGCCCAAGTTATCTCCCAAGTATGGTATATTTCCAAAAGACCCACATAGAATTCATCCTTAGAAGTTATTTTCATTACTATGGTTCCTGTAAAATAGGACTGTGATTTGATAGGACAGATCTAGTGACTTGATACTATGAATGCATGCAAGCATGCTTAGATCTAGGTAGATATACATTAGAGACGCTTTCACAGCTTGTGCTGTCTGTTTTCAGCACAGATCAGCCTCTAGTTCATGCTTTTAGAGTAAAAAACCCTAAAACTTCATTGGCACAAAATATTTGGAAGCCATAGGATATTTAAAAAAACTTAAACCTGGATGAATGGGGACTTCACCATTTCAGAATAAAAACTTCATTTAATTTTGGTCCTCATTTGGATTTTAATTTTTAAGGCCATTGTATGGTAACATGATACTGATCATAACATAAATAACAAAACTACTTAATTTCTATCCTTGGCAATGGCTATGAAATATTGTTCAACTTTATCTGTGATCAATTAAATTTTCAAAGTTTTTAAAACTGAACTATTTCTATGTCTAGATGGTACCCAGACCAAAGGTACTAATTCCAGTAGGCATCAATGCAGTCAGCACTCCAGAAAACCAAATGCAATCCCAAATAAAATAGTAAGATCTAAAGGAATGGTTCTGATGGTGTGCTGCTAAGAAATGAGAATATTCATTATTTGAATGAATATGAATAGATTAACATTGGGAAAAATAAACTCTGAGGTGCAGAACTGTATCAGTTATGTGTTGAAAGTGGGCAGGAAGGAATCTATTTTCAGTGAGAAATCAGTAGGACCTACTAACTTTTAAAATTAATTTCTTTTTCCCTGGAAGTCCTTTACAGTGTCTACAAACTGTAAATACCCACAAGCCTATGAAGTTCTCCTGTTTGTCTATTTGGCACAAACATGGTAGTTTCTGCTTTGTGTCAGCCTTTATGCCATTATTTCAGTAATTTTTCAGTTTTTATGAACTTCTTTCACTATCCTAAAACAAAATCTTTGCATTTGAATGCTACAGACCCTTCAGGAAATATTTGATGGAGGAAGATAGTACTTTTCAGTTACTCTGCTGAAGAAGGAAGCCTTTCCTAAGGACTATTTTCTGCATTAAATCAAATTAAATTATTAAACAGACCTACACATGTTGCACAATGTCTATGCAGTAATTAATAGTATTTGAGAAAGATTATTGATAACATAAATAATATTCTCCCACATAAAATCTTACACTTTAATATAGTTTTTGCAATATATATTTCCCTATATCTATGTGAAAATGCAGTAGGAGTCAAAATCTTCATTCTCATGGGTGTAATAGCATACCTCTTATGTTTGAAAAAAACCTGACTTTAGCTCAGTTATCTCCGTATGTATCTCAACATGTGTCCTCTTTACTTCTGTCAGTTCCCCCTCCCACTCCGAATTTCAAGTGTAGTTTCTCTGGACAGAGTATGATTTTTCATCTTTAATCCATAAAAATCCCTTCTTATTAATAAAAATCTTTATTGAACTGGTATACAAAGCAGAGTATAAACTGTTCTGTATCTAGCAGAACCATAATTACTCCACTAGGCAATACAGGAGTTAACCGTTTGTTGTTCTCATTAACAGTTGCAGAAGGAAATGGTCCTTCACTAATTGGCAAATATTGGCTTAACAAAATAAGACTGGTCTGGGACACTAAACAGCACACATTAGGTAAGCAGTGAAATTAAGAGAAAATGTGTATATGATGACGATATATGGGTTACTCACTGGAAATCATAAGTCAAAATTAAAAGTGATGGAAAGGGATGTATCTAAGTTTCCTTGGGTTCATGCCTATTTCTGGTGACTTCTGATCATTTGCAGAGAAAATGAGAAAAATTTAAAATACTGCATGTATCGGTTTAGTGAATGCAATTTTCCATTTAGTCATGTATGGTTTGGTTTTTATATCCTAAATGTGAGGAATTGAAAGGAAAGATAGAAAAATTGTAGGTTTGACTGTCCCCAAATTTCTTTCTAAAATAGAATGTAATATAAAGTTTAATTAGTGAATTCACCTCAGACATATGGATTAGAATTGTTGCATTGTATATGGTCCAGTGAATCATGGCTGGGCTTTGCAAACGAAGATTTGGGAAGGCCTCTACCCACGTTTGTTGCAAGCACACTGGTGGCTAAAAAGGCCAATACGAGACAGGCACGTCCGGGTGCAAAAGGCACAGCAGAAAGACTCCTTAGGTGGTAAATTCTGCAAGGCACAAATCTTTCTGCGTTGTCTTTTCTCCTCGAGAGTGATCCTGTGTGCGTTCTCAAAAGCATCAGCAGCGTTACAGATGGTGTGTCTCCAGACCTCCTGATTGGAGGTCAGATTAAACCAGTTATGTTGATCAATATGGCCAAGGCTGAGATTGTTTCAGGGAGTCCTTGTATCTTCTCTTCGGGGCTCCTTGCAAGTTCACCATAAAGCAAGATCTTAGGGAGGTGGTGGTCCTTCATCCTTGCCCAATGCAGCTGTGTTCTCAGTAACATGGCCTCAATACTTGTGACTGCTGCTTGTTCTAGAACAGACGTGTTAGTCACATAGTCTGACCAGTGGATGTTTAGGATTGTATGGAGACAGCGTTGATGGAAGCGTTCTAGGAGTCGCAAGTGGTGGCGGTAGATGACCCATGATTCAGATCCATATAAAAGAGTAGACAGCACAATGTCTCTGTAAACGCTGATCTTTGTACTTTTCTTCAAGTGTTTATTTCGCCAAACTCTTTTATGAAGCTTTCCAAAGGCACTATATGCCTTTGCTAACCTGTTGTCTATCTCTCCATCAATCTTACCGTCCGAGGAGATGAGGCTACCTAGGTAATTAAACTGCTGAACTGATTTGAGCATTGATTCACCAGTGGTGATATGCGGATGATGGAAGACTTCCTGTCTTTTTAAGCTGACTTCCAGCCCAAAGAGCTCAGCAGCCTCTGCAAAGCAGGATGTTAAACGCTGCAGAGCTGCTTCTGTGTGGGCAACAAGGGCAGCGTCATCAGCATAAAGCAGCTCCCGGACAAGATGGTTTAAGGTCTTAGTGTGGACCTGCAGTCGCCTTAGGTTGAAAAGGCTGCCATCAGTACGGTACCGAATGTAGATACTGTCCTGATCATCAAGGTCTGCCGTGGCCCTTTGGAGCATCATGCTGAAAAAGATTGTGAATAGGGTTGGTGCAAGAATGCAGCCTTGTTTCACACCATTAGAAAGGGCTCAGAAAGTGCATCGCCATATCTGACTTGGCCGTGCTGATGCTCATGGAGTGAGATGATCATTTTAGGGGGGACAACCTAAGTGTTCCAAAATCTGCCATAGACCTTTTCTGCTCACAGTATCGAAAGCCTTGGTGAGGTCAACAAAGGTTACGTAGAGACCTTTGTTCTGTTCCCTGCACTTCTCTTGCAGTTGTCTGAGAACAAATACCATGTCTGTGGTACTCCTGTTGGCTCTGAAACCACATTGGCTTTCAGGTAGAATTCCTTCTGCTATAGCAGGTATTAGTCTGTTCAAGAGTATTCTTGCCAAGATTTTGCCAGCAATGGAGAGCAGAGTAATGCCACGGTAATTTGAACAGTCTGATTTAATTCCTTACTTCTTATATAAGGTGATAATGACTGCATCTCGAAGGTCTGATGGTAGTTCGCCTAGTTCCCAATAGCGCAGTACAAATTTGTGAAATTTAGCATGGAGTGTCCACTGAATACAAGGAAAAGATTAAGGTATGGAAAATGGTGGCAAAGTACAGTTAACAGCCTTGACTTTACCCAAAACAATGTATCGTGTTCTCTACCTTTACTTTTAAGGTTTGTTTTCTGCTATACAAATGGTATAGTATTAACCGCCAGAAACAGGTCATCCAGGAGACTGCAAAAGCTTCTGAGATTGTTACAAATATATGTATTAAGACATTAAAGATAAGAATGGTATATGGTATATTCTGGTATAAATGAGGAAGTAGATCATACAGAATAATGAAAAAAAACAGGAGTTGCCTCTCAAGAAAGGAAGTATAGTATGTTGTGTAAGACTAGTAATATTAAACATGCACTGCTTTGATGCAAGATGAAGTACAAACAACAGCATGACATAATGCAAAAGAAATACTTTGGTTCTGTTATTTTCTTAGATGGATTTTTCTGAAGATAGCAAAAGAGTAGACTGCATAGTTATCACCCCTCATATTACAAATCATTCCGTGGACCTAGATTTAATGGCCAGGAGACTTCACTGCATGGTCATTCTGTCAGTCAAACACAAGCTCTGCTGACACTGCAGGGGAGATGAAACCCTTAGCTGTGTGAGCGTAAATGTTCATGTTTATTCCAGCTGGTTGCAAATGGTAGAAGGCAAAAATTGCCACTGCTAATATGCTTGGGACATAGCATGATATGCTTGCTGAGAGGAAACACAGACAGACTATTTCACCTCAGTTTTCTCTGAGGAATTGTAAATTACCCTCATGAGACACTCAGTAATACACACAAGATCAGCTGTTTATCAGCCTGTTTCAGTTGGGATAATGTAATGGATTCTACAGAAATTTTCACTGCTTGTAATTTAAAATATGGGTCCAGGAGCAACAATATATGAGATTCAGTGTAAAGAAGAAAGGCGTTTTACCAGCCAGCAGAGGTGGAAGGAGCAGAACCTCTCCCCTTTAAGATACAAGGTATAGCTAGATGAAAGCATTATATTTCTACCAGCAATCTGACAGGAACTGTTGAAATAGAAAGTAAAGAAGATGGGGATAGTGAGACAGAAGGAGCAGGATCCTTCCTCTGGCTAGGTCTGTACAGAAGCTGAGAAGGCTTCAGTGTCTTTCATGACTTCAGCTTTCTCATTTGAGATTGTTTAGAAATTTCTGCCCCAGTTCTTCTCAGTCTTGTGCAGCCAGAATAAAAATGAAGTCTGATGATTTGCTGTCTCATGTATCAACTTTCCTCTTTACCAAATGCTTGTAATCATTGGCTTTTATTATGACTGCGAAGAGATTGCCCCTTGGCATCATACTGATTGTTGTCTTTTTCGCCCATAGGTAAGAGAGATTTGGTAAGTAGGAAGTTTCAGGCAGGTAGGCATTCCTGAAAGGGGTTTCAGCCCTCTTCTTAATGGTGGCTGGGAGGGATTTTAGGCAGCAGGAGACAACAGAGGTGAGAATATACTGAGCTCCTACAAGGCATTGATTTTCAACCTCATCAGTGCCTCATACTATGGGAGAAAAGGAGAGTACAACCAACCATCTGGCACCGAATTAAAAGATGGTTGTGCTGGTAGAACATGTCTGGAATAATTAAATGAAAATTATGTTCTTCTGAAGTCTAGTTCAATGCACTACTGTAGTCTCAGACAAGTCAGCAAATATGTAGATTAATTCAGCCTCACTTCTTGCCTCTTTTTTTTCTTGCTTACTTTGAGACAGATTATATTTATTGCATAGGCCAGCACTACACTGAACTACAGCGGGTTCATTTCTTAAATGTCATTTGATTTTATGAGCTCGTATTTAACAAAAGAAGATGCAGAGTAAGGGAGTCATAGGTATTTATGTGTAAACAAAATTTTATTGAAAATCACAGAGGTAAAACAGGATAGATAATATCTTTCAAAGTACTGGGCTGAGATGAAGTGAAAAAATAATAAAGGAGGCTGCTGATCAGCTGTTACTCCAGATTTGGGGAAAGAAAAAAACAGGTGATGTTAGCAGCACACACACAACGCCATGTACACTTCATGAGAGTAGCAACATGAAAGGCTATGAGCCTATACAGGAAAACTGAAGAAATTCCAAAGTTATCTGCTGGCATGCAATGGGAAAGGACAGTTATTTTGCAAATATGTGTTCTGAACATTTCCTTTATTTCTGTTGTCCCATCCAGCATGTAGTTATGTAGTTAGTTATCTGTTGAACTGGTTTTTTGTTGTTTTTCATGAATCCACTATATAAATTGTAAACCAAAAATGTAATAGTCTATTTTGTGCAACAATCAGAAATCTGTCCCTTTTATGATGTTAGGAGAACTGTTCTACTTATACCATAAGATTTCAGTTTGTTATTAATAAATGGCATTTATCTGATACTCTGAGTACCTTTATGGGAGAAAGCCTTATCTTCCAGTCCATTTATAACATTAGAACAGAAAATCACTTTTCTTCTGATACGACTATTTGTCCAAGACAAATTTCTGCTGCAGCCGAAGTCATGCCAAAGCACATGCTGCCTGCTGGGCAAAATTCTTATTACTGTCTTGGAGCAGCACTGTCTTCCAGAACAGTTCTGCATTTCAGGCCTTGTTTAATATCATGGCTGCTCTAATACAGATCTACTTTCAGTGAAAAGGCTGCCTTAAGAACAATTTTTATACTGTTACAAAGATTTAATTCTGAGCATTTTCAGGAAAAGCTCCATTGTTTTTTACTTAATAATTTTAAGAATGACTTCAGGGAAGACAGAAATCCCTTCACAACAGATATTAGTTATCATTATAGATTATTAAATAATGCTGAGAAAGACAGGTATATATAAAGATTTTTTTAAAGCTAATAGAACCCAATAAATCAAATGTCAGTGCTGAGAAAAATTTTTACAAAGAAAAGGTGTACTGTGAAAGGAAGTACTGTACTGTGCTAAAGAAAAACTACTCTGTACTGAATCAAACTAGAATGTGTCTTTAACATGAACAGTTCATTAAGCCTGAAGCAAACAGCAATTTTTCCCTAGAACAGAAAGAAACTCGCAAAGATTTCTCCTACTCCTTAGATTAAGCTGCCTTTTTCCTTCGTTGCGCAGTGGGGCTTTGTGCACCTGCACTAAGCAAGGACACCACCACCTATATCATAATAGATGACTTGTCAGGTCTAGTACTCTCTATATGGTATCAGCATTCAGTAATGACAGGTCAGGATTCTGCGTACTGTGAGTGGTGGTACAGGCAACATGGCTTTTTCCAAGTTTGCTTAGTACCAAGTAGCTCATTTCTGGCTTGCTGCTGTTCTGGGGTGTTTGCCCAGAAGTCTTCCCAAGAAAGACTAAACCCTGACAGCAGAGGACTCATCATCCATCTGCATCTCTGTGGAGACAGAGCAGACTCAACTGCAAAACTGTGCTCAGTGTTATCCTCTGTAGTGCTCTAAAGAACACCTGTAAACCTGACAAAATTGCCATGTCCCTGAAGTACAGTGGGAGCATCTGTTGAACTCGGGTGGCTGATCATGCTAACCAGTGATGTATACAAGGAGCAAGAAAGGAAAGAGAAAGAAAGACCAGTAATATGTAAGACAGAGGCTTGGTAATTCATTTTGTCACAGTAAAATTGTAATTTTTCTGCCAATATTGATAAACTTGCTGTGCTTAATAAACCTCAGCCACAAAATTGATACTGGTTTGTTTGTTAAGGATTTTTTTTAAAGTGAAGAAGATGACTGGCTTTGGATCTAGCCAGCAAATGATGGTCTGGCTGTGGTAATTAAGTTTCCTGAACTCTCACCAGAATTTCTGTTTTGTTTTTTTGCACCTCTAGCCACTTGTGAGCTGAAAATAACGGGGAAATTTTAATAAAGAAGGCTTAGGCAGAACTAGCATGTAGAGCTAACTCTTGGGTCATACGGTTTTCATTACTATTCTGTTTAGAATATACATAACAGAATGGTGGTTTCACTTAAGGAGAGTGGTTTCACCTTTGCTGAAAGGAGAGTGAAGAAGAAAACTGTCATGTCTGAATAAGAGTAGTAAAAAGATCTGAATTTTCTAATTTGAATCTGCTACTACCTGTGTGCTGAGAAAAAAAAAGAATTAAATAAATAGATGTTTAATTTCAATTTTTCCAAAGAATATACTTAAAACTGCAGAATTATTTCCATTAACATTCCATTTTGAATACAGATAACAGCTAGTGCAACATAATTTTGCATTTGTTATGTAGAGCATAAAGTACCAAAAGAGATGGTTGAATTAATACTGGAAGGACTGAATTTATATCAAAAGTATCATTGTTCTCTGGTCTCCATAAGTAATTAAACCTGGAAAATAGGATTGCAAATAAGCCTTTTGATATGACATCAGCAAATCTACTGTAACCAAAGGATGACAGGCTGAACCATGCCTTTCACTAATCTGATTGAAATATGTTTTACAGCCACAATTGTACAGTGAAACTTACTTTTAAATAAATAATGATTTTATGCAGTGGAATAGATTTTTATTTTTTTTTACAGAAAGGCATATATTATTTTACAGATGTCAATCAATGATGGCTTAATAGTGATTCATAAAGCTGATTTTACATGAATATGTATTTTGCATATTATACAAAAAGGAACAAGCCAAAACATGTAAGGTAATACATGAAGTATTTACATGAAGTATTTCTCCTCTGTTTCATGTTAAAGATTTTTTAGTTAATATCACATTTTGGGTTTGTAAGCACTGCAAGGACTAAAGTGAGAAGAAATTCTCTAGTGTTTTGAATTGAGGCTTACACAATTTATTGGTAGTGTCTTTCTATGCTGCTCTTCGTTTTTTGGTATACAATGCAGCTTATCCAAATAACAAAGAATGCTACAACCCATCTGTGTTTCTTTTGTACACTCAGGAATTTTCTGCCCTGTACCTGCTGGCAAGGACTGAAAGATGTCCATACTACTGCAAAATGTTTTCTCTTTTGGAGAGGTGGTAGTGATTCTGCACATTTATATTTTAATACTTTATGTGATCTTGGAATGACATATTGCCATATTGCACACCACCCATGGGGAAGAGTAAAGGTTAGGGTTTCAATAGTAAATCTTCCATTTTGTGGTTAGTAAGCAATTAACTTTTAATGTTACTTGCATTTTAATACTTTTGGGCTGATTTTGTCACTATTAAAGAAAACAGCAAACGCCCTTGTTTCAAAAGTTGAAAACATGCTATGCAATATATATAACTGTATTTCATACCATACATAAAGATTTTATGCTTTTCTAGACTGTTCAAAGATCAGGTTTTGATTTCCTTTTAATCTTTCCTCTGTTTATGCTTAGCATGCTATGCCATTTAATGAGGAAGTAGAAATTTAGCTATGTTATTAATGGACAAATTAAATGTCAATTAGCAGTGACATTATAACAACACACTTTTAATCCACAACAGAATTTGGTTCAGCATACTGATCCATGTTCACTTCATTCTTATTTGTAATGTTAATATTTATCTTCAAATTCGATAGTAAATAAAGTACACTTTAAATAAAAAAATCTATAATTTATGGAAAGGTTTAGGCTCTGTAAAATATGTTCCTTGAAAATGTCAGATTTTACAAGCAAGGGGTCAACAGTTTTGACTTTATTGCCACAAATGCCATGGATTTCCTTGGAAATGAAACTATCATAGTTTTTGAGCAACCTCCTGAGGTACATACAAAAAAGATCATTTGTGTCTAACCCATTTGGTGTCTATTTGTAGATTTAAATCTCTCTTTAAACCTCCAATTTTGCAATATTTCCAGTAAGGCAAAGTTCTAACATTAATATCAACATCTGACTTAAAGAAACAGAAAATTCAGTGTTTTATTACATCAAATCAATTTCTAAAAAAATAGAAAAGTATCACATACTATTTGGAAATCATTAGCCCTCAATTTACTGTTCTTTTAAACAGAAAAACTAGACCTCCAAACCCTAGACTCTGAAAGCTAGACCTCCAAATAATAATTACCTATTTAAGAAAATTCAAAATTGTTTGCTGATCTTTATTAATTGAATTGAAAACTGATGATTATAATACTTGTGTGGGGTTTTTCTGACTTGTTTTAAGTCTAAATTCCCTCCTGAAGCTTGGAAGACATCAGGTCTGTTCATTAATTTTTCACTTTAACTATGCGTCATGAATACAACAAAGGAAAAATATAATTAGTTTAGCTTAAATATCTAGATATACTTTATGGATATCATAATGCTCACATTCCTGCACGTAAACATTTGCATAAATAATTTACTAAATTGGTATCCAACGGTGGTGGGGGGAAACAGTTTTCCCCCTGAAGTTATGAAATGGTAAAACCCCAGAGGGTGGTGACCCCCTTGGAAGTTTGAACCAATGAGTGCTTCTGCAAAATATAAACATATCACAAGGTAGTTGCAGTGGTTGTTGAAAAAGTAGCCATGTTGTAGAGCCAGGAGGAAAAGGGGCAGGAGCCCCTTGGGGGGCTCTGGCCCTCCCAGCCCCCAGCAGGGGGGCTACAGGGACTTGGAACAGTGTTAAACTGGGCTAAGTGCCTGTAGCTAGAAAGCTGAAGGAGTTTCTCCGCTGTAAGAAGCAACAGGAGCAGCGGCAGGAGCAGCGTACAGAGGGCAGAGAGCCAAGAGATAAGAGAGAAGCAGCAGAGGCATTGCAGCTGAGCAAAGACACGGAGTTGTCTGAAGAGAACGAGAGCCAGCAGCAGAGAAAGCAGACTTAAGCTCTACAGAGAGAAAGTTTGGATAAGAACTGAAACCAAAACCCCCCCAAACTCCTTGTAGACCCCTCACCTCCTAGAAGGGAGGGGTGAAGTGCAGCATGCACTGCAGAGAGGAGCTGAGAAGCTCAAAGCATCCTAGAAAGCTGGACCGGGACGGAGAAAGAATGTGGAGGTGGTGACCTTGGCCCCCCCTCGCTGCTTGAGACAGAGCACAGAGCTCTGCAAAGGGAATTTGAATCCCCTGAAGATACAGACCATCATGAAGACCCCCATGCTTTGTGGTATGACCGTGGTGAAACGACCGTGTCCGGGTGAACGTAGCCCACTGTCCTAGTTAGGACAGCTGAGATCAGTTCATCATAGTGGGTGTAACCCAAAACTGTGTATTCTATAGCCTTCCATGTCATTTCCCAGAAACTAGACTATTGTTGTCAATAGACTATTCGCACCCTCTGCCCATAGAGTCTGACTCCTCAGGCTATAAACTAGGTGTTAAGAGGCCTGTGAGATAGGAGGATGTTTCTGTCCTCACACCCTTTGTGAACTCCCCGCCCTGAGGAGAGTACCAAGCATTCCTGCCTGAACTGGAGGATATATAATCTTGGAGTTTTGGAACATTTTTCAACCCACTCGTGGGATCCAGAGGAAGGCTGCATCTCATCGCTCTCAACCAGACTTAGACCACCACTGGACTGCGATCACCAGTTCTGGCCAGACTGCAGCAGCTCTCCCACCAGCAGGTTCTTCCCCTCTCCCTTTACTTTGGACTCAAGCGGGGCCCAAGGAACACCACTTTGTTCAGGCCCCAGGGTACTGGGTTATACATTTGAGTTTTTGTGGGTTGAGACCAATTGTTTGTTTGTATTATTGTACTTATTGTATTATTTTAATAAATTGTTATTCTGACTTATAATCTCTCCTTTGAGTTGAGTTCATTCCCCCTGCTGGTTAACTCTTAAACCAGCACACCCACGGAAGAAGACCCTCGCTTGAAGATGAGTGGCCAAGAGGGCTTGGATAGAAACCTCGTGTGTACTGGCAGAGATCCAGCTACAGCTGCTGCATGGAAGAGAGAGACAGAGATGCCTGCTGCCTTAGAGACACTGAAAGTGGAAAGGATCTTTCCTTCTTCCCTCCTGGACTTTTATTTGGAGGGGAGAAGAGATTTGATCCATTGTAAATACTATTCTGTCATGGTAGAGATAGGTGAGATTGTATATAATGTATTGTAGTATTTATTTGTACAGTCATTGTAATACATTCCCTTTCCCCCATTTTGAGTCTCGTGTGGTGTCTGGAAAACCCATCTCACACTGGGTTGAGATGTGGGAGGGGGCTTGGACTAGGGAATTGGATTTTTGCAGTTCCCAAACCATGACACCAACAAACGTGTGTCAGTGAAGAAAGTGGAAATGTGGAAAATAGAAGAGATTGTATTTTCTCTAAAATGCTCAGGAAGGGAAATAGCACTTACTGATGTGATATAACACATATGATTGAATGGATAATTCCATGTTAAAGTGCCTCAGAATACACTTCAAAATCTGCCAGCTATTGACAATACTTCAGGTCTCATATTACAAACTAAGCAATCTGTCAGTGTTTTAAATCAGCATACTGTTTCTCTTCCAATATTTATATATACTTTGGAATAAGCATTTTTAGACAGAAAGACAAAGTAAGCAAAGCCCACTCTCCTAGGCAAAAAGGTAACTGGTGGGTTTCCTTATAAGCACAGTTTTCATAACTGCAGTTGTGACACAAACTTGCATATTTTTCTGGGACTGCACCAGGAAAATATGTTGAAACAATTAAGAGATGAAATTAAAACAGAGCTAATGTGTTAGGATAAACCAATTTCCTCAACCTTTATCATGACTTTAGATACACAAGAAGTCAAGTTGTGACTGCACAATACTTCCTGTTAATAATACGGCTAAGGTTCGTGTGTGCAGTTTGAGGTCTGTAAAGATGCCATCGAACTAGACAGACAAAACGCTAAGTACCAAACCCCTTCACTAAGTACTTAAGTAGTTTAATAAAAGAAAATAATAGATCAATCCTAAAAGCATATACAGATTTAATTCTTGGAGACATCCAGTGGAACCTAATTGACTTGGAATAATAGGAATAAACTCATCTGATGGATATCTACATCTAGTTTTCAATTAAAAAAGCACCACACTGGGAGCTGACAAATGGAATGAAGTATTGATGTCTTATCAGGAGGAATATTTCTCACAGTATTTTCTATCTGGGTCTTGGATCTACAAATATGTCCCCAGAAATATGTTATCTTTTTCTCACTCGCTTGGTCAAATTTTCATTTGTTTGGTATCTTGCTTAAAATATATCTATGTTTACTTTGTTAAATATGTTTTTTTCATGCAAAGATATTACAAAATTCAGTGTCTGGTACACCCAGGCAAACAGCAGCTTGGGTGACTTGAAATGCAGATGTTTACCACAGCAGAAAATTTGTCTGAGAAACAAACACACCATATTTACATTAGGATATGGTGTGTTATGTTCATTTAATTTATGATCATTCTTAATTATTTGAGATGCTGTTGTTATTTATTACAGTGTGTTATGAATAACAAGAAAGTAATGAATATTAATATTGTGTTTAACACATGCTACAACTTTGGCAAATATCTTTAAAACTGGTAGCTAAAAAATCCTTTCTATTTTGATAGTTGTACTCAAAAGACTGTTCAAGACATGTATGTGATATGAATTAGGGACCACCTGCAGTGGAAGTTAATTGTGGCTGGTTTGGTAACTATATCATGATCTGATCTCCATTTTAAGTAAACCCAGTAATATGATAATTTATTACAGCTCCATATTTCCAAGCAGTGAAATGGAATGAATTATATTTCTGAAGTGGTGATAGTTTAAAGATATTTATCATTCATAAGGAATTTGGAGGAATTGGTATCATTAGAAATTATATATATGAGTGAAATGATCTAAGACCTGAGCTTGTCACTATGTAATTGATATATATCTTTGTAACGACCCTTTCATTGAGCAAATAAAAAATTCCCTTTTTTATCTGAGGAATAGTTTAAATTAATATTGCATCATAATTTGCAATTTTCATATTATGTCAATAAATTATATAATTTGTAATGAGCACTTCTATTTACAGTGTAAAAAAAATACATTCATTGATCTGCATTCTTCTGTTATTGGTGACAATGATCACAACTACAGGTGAGCACAGTGAGCAAAGTGCAGAGAAAGGCCCTCAGAGAACAATGTAAGCCTTGTTATGATAGACAGCTAGAGCTGTTTCCATAATAGCAAAGAAGTGAAGGAAAAGCACACAATGAAAGTGTTAATTCACTTCATTCAAGAGGTATTTGACTCAAATTTTGTGTTCTTTCAACACCTATGTCCATACTTTTTAAGCAGTCATACAATGAATCCAACCACATTGCCAGCAGAGAAGACAGAAGATGGCTTTTAGGTTATGAAAATGAAGGTCAAGTGCTTCAACAATATGAGTGGCTGATACATATTTTAAGGGGTTTTTAGGGGGAGTTTTGCTTTTAACAAAGTGAAAAAAATCAACCCTTCTTTCATCTGCTATGAATTGTTATACAGAGACAAATGATGATTTTTACTTTCCCTGAGAGTATTTGTCTTCACAAGGAACCTGAACCTGTAACTCTTTGATATCTAAAATGTCTCCTTTATATTTTTTTCAGCCAAACATAATACTATTTATTTAGCATTTTAAATTATATCTTTTTATTTTCAGAAAACCACCGTGTTTCCTTCTGAATTTTATCTCCATTTCAATGGTTGTCCTAGAGTTTCAAAAAGGTGACCACCACTCCTTTAATAACTGTACACTTTGGTACATTTAAAAAATACTCAACATAACTAAGATGTTCTGTTCATTTCCCTGGTACACTATTCTGCCTCTGCTTTGGGATAGTGTAAATACAACATGCAATGAACCAACTGGAGGTACTGTGTTAATTGAAAACAATCCTGTATAAAATATATACATTTTCTGTCTGTCAAATAAGGGGAATGGTATTTCCTATGACTGTATTGAATTTCTTCAAAGGGTGATGTTTGTGTTTAAACCTTACCACAAAATCATAGAATCCACACCTTCTTAGTTACATATAAAACCACTTCAGATATAACAAGTCCTGACTGAATATGTACTTAGCTTTAAAAACAAAAACCTCTAAAACTGTAATTCTTATTAGATACCAGATACTTTTATTTTCTTTGGAGACCAAAATTTTCTTTTGTTCTTGTAATAGGATCATCTTTAAATGTATTTTTTTTCTTTTAGGGAAAGACCACAAACCTTCAAATTTACAGTGATTTGTCCCAGAAATCTTTGGATTTCTTCTTATTATAGTATTCCTTTAAAATACTTATATATTGTTTCTTATAAGGAAAAGAACTTTCCATTTTTAAGCTTTATTTTATTCTCATTTGATGGAAACTGTTTTCTGTTATAAATAAAGGCCTATTTAAACGAGTTTTATGTCTCTCACAAGCTTGACTGATCAGTGGATGAAGTTAAAGACTCATCCTGCTCTTTTGTTCCTTCTGATTGTTCTTCTGCTCAGTTCACCAACCTAGTTCACAAAGCAGGTACATAAATTCATGTAGAGACACTGTGATAGAAACTAAAGACCCACAGAAGGGAGAGAAGGATCTGCCTTAGACAATGGTGAGGTTTATCTTGTGGTATATCAGCTCTGGATGGGATTGACAACAACTCAGACTGGTCAAAAAAATAAGGCTGATGAACTCCTGTCTTGCTTGTGCTGTTGCTGGGATGATGTGCCAAAATTAAGAACTATTTCAGGGAAGTGATCTGATTGAAAACCCTCCCTACTAAAAGCTTACTACACAAGCATGCAGGTGAGAGAGCAGACAACAACCTGCTAAATAGCAGGTCTTGGTAAAATCCCACAAACAGTAAGGAGACAAACCTGAAACACGTTAGTTTGCTTCAAAGAATGGGTGGAGTAGAAATAAGTGAGTTACCACACATATTTTGTACTTGGGCATGAATATGGCAAGGAAACCGGTGGCTCCTTATATCAACATCAGAACTTTCATTGCCTTTAAGGAGAACATTGTCACTTCAAATTATTTATTCTTCCACCAATGTGTCTAACTGGGGAGTTTAAACAGGAACACATGAAGAACTTAAAACTTGTTTCTACGGTCAGCAATATGATAAAAAATATTGTATCATAGGAAAAAAATCTTTCTGGTTCATGTGAATTTCACAGAAGCACTTTAAAATTGACTCCTTTTCTGGGAAAGCCCCCTGCAATTTTCTTCAGATTTCATCATAGGAAATTAAAATGTCCTGAGATTTGTTTTAACGTTATAAACTTCTAGTGTCAAGAGTTTTTCCAAGATCAATATGATATTATGATGTTATTGCTATAGGTAAAAGCCATGGGCATTTTACTGCTATTTTTTAATGATGCAGTATCATGGAATGCAGCCCCACTATTTTTATATACATATACAGATATATATTTATAATTTTATAATATATTCCTATATATATGGAGAAATACTAAATTTAAAGAGATTGAAATTAAATAATGGTCTAATACTCGTCGGCATGCCTGTCAGTAGGTAGGGTGTGTAATTTTTTTACCTATGAATGGGATTTCAAACACAGGAGAAGCCAGCTTTCCTTTAATCATGTTGTTCTTGCAGTCCACAGAAGCAGCTTCCCTCAGGCACACAGGTGGGCACAGGCAATTTTGACTGAGGGAGTTTCAGCATTAAGGGCTGAGTGCAGCTGTGACATACAGAACGATATAAGTTATACATGCAATAAATGTGTGTAATTTCCTCTTTAACAGGAAAAAATCATGGGCAACAGAGAAATTAATATAATGATATTTCTAAAAAACCCTCCTGCTATTTTCCCCTTCTGAAATATCACAATTCTGTTTCTTCAGACAATAATTTGCACCTACCTATATTCTTGTTTCCACTTTAAAATTTATTGTCATAAAAACATTTCTTGCTTAGTGGGTTACTTAAATATCCTAATTGACTAATTGCCAATAGGGCATAATAGAAACAAAACTCCTTCATGACTCTATTAACCTTTAATGAAGATGGTTTATTGATGGAGGAGCTTATTACATATGGGAAAGCAGAACTCCAGTACTTGTTCATTAGTATTTCTCCACACTTTTGTCTGCAAAGTCAAGAAAAAAAAGTCTAAAGTGAATCAGTTGTTTGCAGTTATCTTAGAGGTTGAATTTTGAAAATATACTATTTTCTTTATTTATGTCCAAAACCCTGATGAGTTTATTTCCAATCTGATGAATTGGCAGAGACTTGCAGATGAAGGAAACAACCTACATAATGCAAACTGTGCTGCAAAGCCTCTTCTAGGACTCAGATAGGACAATATCCTTTAAAAAATCAATAGAAAAGTTTTATGCTTTGATTCATGTCTTGGGACATTTGAATTTTGGAAGGTTTGCTTCAGGACTTCAGATGTACTCTACCTGTGAGTGAATATTCAGTCCATCTAATTACATTAATTCTACTCCAAAGTAAAACTTCCCCAAAATACAGATATGGATGCTAGGTCCCAACACCAACCTTTTTTGATCTGTAAATGCACTCAGACTATGCTATTTACAAAGGCAGAATACACTCTGTGCAATAACAATATATTGTAGAATGCTGAGATATCATGTCCCTCATGACCTAGATTTGGGCCCACAAAAAAAGTACATTGATTCATTGTCCAGCTAAGCTACCTCTGCTGCAATTATAATTCTGATTGTATGGTAGACTTGCATGTTACTCTTTGGGTAAATTTGGTCTGAATTTATTCAAATGTGCAAAATGTGAATTTCCAATCCAAGGAAGTATTGAGTTCTAGAAAAAGTTAAAATGACATAACAGAATGAAATTTTATTTTGGGGACCAATTGCACAGACTTTCACTCACTCTGTAAGCTTGTCAGTCTGAGAAAAATAGTTTCTCAGATAGGAAACAGAATGATATATAATAGAAGACGTTTCACATGAATTATTTTTTTTACTCATTGTAACTTTTATCTGGACTTATACATATCTGAGAGGTTTTTTCTACTTGCTTGGCAACTTTTTCATTTTAGTAGCTGGACATGGAGGTACAATAATGTTGACATATATAGTTATTCAGAAATATTTAAAGAGATACTAGAACTGCATTTCTGCCGGAGACTGTGCTTTCTTCTTCCCATAAACTGGATACATGCACTAAGAGATCTCCATGCATCCACAGAGGAAGAAAATACCTTGAAGAAAAGAAAAGGGATACACTGAAAATAGACTCTGACTCAGACAGATTTATTGGATGGGATTACATTCACAAGAAGCAGAACAAATAGGTTAATTTATTTTTATCCGTAAGTCAGCTAACTGCATGTGAAGTAGGTAATCTAAGTTGAAAGAGACAAAAAATAATGTTTATTAGATTTTTAAAGACTGTCTCACCCCAGCTGAACTTCTCAACAGTTTGTTAAACTTTTAATGAGCAATACATATGCTTTGAGGTTTACAAACAATTAGAACGATGGATACACAACTAGTGAGATTAATTGTTCTGTATTAATTATCATATCAATTGGTCACTCATAATTATTTGCATTTCTACTCTTTGTCCTATATTTGTAACCATAAAATTAACTCAGATTTTAAGGTATTCAAATAACTGGGAGCTGACATGGGAAAGTTAGTCTAAGAAATGAGTTCAAACATTTCTTAATTATTTTTTGTCGGTAATTGTTAACTATGAGGTTTCAAGAGATACAGTATCAAAAATTTTTTGAAGGACAAATTGATTAGTGTATCTTGATATTTTTCTCTGAAGTCCTTTTTACTTTCCATGAGATGCAAAAGGCAATTTAACACTTTTTGAATAACTAATTTTAAAATTAAGCAGTCAACTTCACCCTTATATCTCCTAAAAACATGACGTTTTCTACTAAGAATCATGGTCTTCTTATAGCTCATCATTACAATTATTTACTAGTCTCTAAGGGTTTTAGTTGTGAAACGTAAGCAGAAACATATGACTATCTTTATGATATGCTACATGTAGGGCCTTTACATGTGACTAAGAGGCGCACACATGCTCAGACAGAGTGAGTATCTAAGAGTTTAATTCCTATATGAGTAAAGTGAGAAGAATTGCATTTGTATCTGTCCTTTAGTTCTGTGGTAAATAGACTCAAGGTCCCTGATGTCAGGTTTGGACCTGCTTCTTTTCTTTCCTTTCACTTCTTCTACTTCTCTCTCTCTCTGTCTTGCTACATGTAGACCCCATATGTACACAGATCACTTAAATTGATTGTCATGGAGTCATTTTAGATTTAAATGTGTTGCCAAAATAGGATTTTAAATTAAAAGCTCTGAATAGGACATCAGGGTAGAGAATGAAGGATTGCTGTTAATCCTGGGCTGAGTAGGGGAAGGGTAGATGGCTTCTTCTGGCTATGCAGGCAGAAGAAATAAATTCCCCACAGAATGGAACTAAAGAAATTCTTTAATTCAATTTAGTACAATTTCAATTGTACTATCCTGTTCTTCAAACAGAAGTTATGTATACATTCATAAGTCTGCCCTTTTTTTGTTGTTGTTGTTAGATTGCTGCATGGCATTGGGATGAATTGTTTGGGGTTTTTTTCTGTACCTTGGCTATTTTTGCCTTCTGGGGAGCTGTTGTTCATTATCCTGTTTTTTACTGAAAATGAAAAACAAACCTCACAATATTGCTGTTTTCTGAGAGAAAAGCAATGTTTTCTGCATCGCAGTGCTGACCAAAGAATGGGTCTGAAGCATCTAGACTTTACCTTGGACTTTATTGCAGAGTACTCTGCTAGGAAGGTAGTGCAGGGCCAAAGGCCTTGCTCGCTCACTGTATTATAAAGAGGCTAGCAACTCTGCTAAAACACCTTTGAAAACTGATAGAGTGAGATTCTTGTAGGTTTGTTTGCCGTGCTTGGTCAATATTAAGACAGCAAGAAAACTTTTCCCCATGATGTAGATGTTTGTGCCTTGGCAGTTTCTGGGACATCTAAGTGTAAGCTGGTGGTACTACCTGGTTGGTACTAGTGCCTTTCAGCCTTACTGGCACTAGCAGGATGTTTCCTTCTTAGTGTTCATTTCTGTCACAGTACTGATCTCTGCAGGCATCCCATGTTGTCCAGTTTGGCTGCAGTTGGCCAGAAATATTAAATTGCAGGTGTGCACACACACACTTTGAAACAGCAGGGAAGTAGAAAACTTATTTTGTCAGGCATGACCTAAGAAGAGCAATAACTAGAGACGAAGTCAAAACAGCTTATTTAAGTAAGAAGATGTACCTTTTTAACCAAATTTAGTGAGATTTGGGAAAAGATGAGCTAATGCTTGCTTGGCATTTCAGGACTGGGCCGTACAGGAACAAGATTATAGTCCATACTCTCCTCGCTTTAATTCTACTGATTTCTTTGCTTATTATCATCAGAAGTGGTCCTAAGGGTAATGAATAGATTACTTAATTATCATATCGACATTATCTTACAGAGGAAATGTAGAATTGATACCATTGTGCTGTAGCACAGACGTCCTTTGTTTACAGTAAGCAGCAAATTAAACTTTAGTTTTCTAAAAGATTGAAATTTCTGTTCTGAACAAGAAAATAAAAAGCCAGTGCTTCTCAAAATTTCTGGGCTAGCCTTAAAAACATCAGAGGTGTACAATTTGTCTCAGTTTTGTATTGCTTGGTTGAAGAGTGCATTGAACAAAGTTAATTAGTGATGAAGGCAGCATTCTCTGGTTTTGGAGGGTTCTGGGAAGATGCTGTGATTGAGGATGATTGCATTGATGGATTTTTTTCTAATGCTGGAATCTGTGTGCCTCTTTCCTGCCTGTAGAATAGTAAAACTGACCTTGGGTTTTTCAAGTATTTATTACTCTTGCCACAGAAGGTGTAGAAACCATAATATTTAGGTAATAATATTCTTGCAAAAAATCTACTCTAAGAAATGAAATTCAAACTGTCAGGATGGAAATTTATTGACATTAGACTACAGTGCAGAAATAAAAGATCATCCTTGTATTAAAATTTATAATGGTTGAAGGTAACTGCAAACTATATATGTGTGATTGTTGTATTTTCTGTGAACTCCATTAATTGATTCCATGAAGATATTTGGAATTGTTTTCTTCTAATGAAAAGGTGAAAAAAAATTGTTCCACAAATGTCTAGAAAGATCTCAGTTTTCAGAAAAATGTCATTTTACAGTGACTGGATGTTTTTAGTTGAACATTTTAAATTTCTTAATAAAATTCTTTCATTAACAACATTAACATTTTCATTTGTATTAACTTGCCACATTTTTCATCTTTTGGCTTTAGTAACAGAGTAGATTGGATTTCTTTCAAATTTAGCTATCAAGAAATTTAATTGAGTAGTAGAAGCTTTGTACTCAAGTAATTCATAAACTAGATACTCCATTTGAAATGGGTATGAAGAGCATAATTAGTTGTGCTGATAAGGGATGTCAAGATTCCCTAAAAAATGAAGTGAGAATATCACAGGAGTAAATAGAACATTTTACTCTCTTGCTTGTGGGTTGAGTACCATCATGAGGACTGACTAATTTAATCTACAGTGTTTCCTTCACCCCTGAAAAGCAGAAGGTAAAACAAACCGTCACAAAATGAATTTAGTTGGTTATCCATTTGACAGGCGATGTGCTGAAAAAGTCATGCACTTTGTGTACCTGAAGTGCATTTTTCTTTCTGTCAAATACTTGCTGTCATGTGATGCTTACTTATCTGTGAATAAAAAATTTGTTACAGCAAATGTATTTCAGAATAAGAATCTTTAAACTGCAGCACACATTTCTCAGGATGTGTCAGAGCTGAAACCATTCCAATCATAAAGCCCTATAGTACTTCTTATCTGTATTTGCTAAATATTTTTAAACTGGCTGTTAAAAAGAGGTTTAGGGAGATGGATTGTATATGTTTTTCAAAACATAAAAAATAAACAAGAGTACAACATATGTGTATTACACAGAAATCCATTCCCTTTTCCTACCTTTTGTCATTACTATCAGAACCTGAAACTTGATGCAAGTCATTCCATTTTACAATTACTGACAATTTCTCAAAGAAATTAACACTTGGAAGCATCTATTTTCTACCTCCTCCCTATTTACAATCAGATTGTATTTTTAAAAGCAATATAGAAGTAATTTTTTTTCTTTTCTTTTTTTTTTTTTTTTAAGAAGGATTTTGATAAAATTATTTTTCTATCACAATGGAATGACTGTTATATAAACATTGCCTACAGGAAGGACCAACAACAGAGAATGTAAAAGAGTCCTTGGAGATGTGCCATCACTGGAATGATAGTATATGGAAATGCTTAAGAAATTTGAACTATGAATAATTTACTGAAAATCAGATGTGGCATACTGTATCTTAAAAATCCATAAATAACAGCAACTTCCTTCAGCACACCTTCTTGTGAGTTGATATGTTTTTTCCATAAATAGATTTCTCTAGAGAAGATAGCTTTCAAATATTAAAGTTCACACAGATATAACAGGAGGCAATATGATCTACCTGGGCTCCTGTTAGACCCTTATCCCCAAATCTTCTTTGTATTACAATGAGACAATCAAACTAGTGGTCTAAACCAAAAAGATTGCATTTGTCAGTAATTTAACAGTGACTAATATTACAGAGAACATTTAACTGTTTAGAGATAGACCTGAAGGTTATTTTGGGAAATAGGGAAAAAAACTGACTTTCTTCGAAATATTCATCTATAAAGAAGAAGACGAATATGAAAAACCAAAATGGAAAAAATGGATGTTGCAATTAAGTCTATTGGTGTGGAAATGGCATTTCCTGTAGTTCAAAGCCAGAGGTAAGTACTCCTCTACTCAGATTACCAAGGACAAAATGAAAGGATGGGGTTTTTTGCTTAGTCATCAGAGAAATGGAGAACTGTTACCCCACAGTGCAGATCTCATCCAAAGAGGGCTCAATGCAAACTACTCTTCTAAAGAGCAGAGAAGCTACTTCTTCAGTACTGCTCTGAACCTTCTGTCAAATTGTCCCTCTATCATCCGATTCAGTCTGCTAATGCAAATAGGGGAAGCTAGTGCCCAGTTTCCGGACTTCTGTGACCTTGCCCTCCTACTGGAGCCAACTTATGGATGCTCCATACGTAACTCCATTGCCTGGATCTGCTGTGGATGCTGTGTGGGTGGTTGTTGGAGGACAGCTATCTGAGAAACAAATACCAGTCAGTAGCGAGACTCAGTTCTGTCCAGAAGTCAAATTTGAGAATGGGGGTTGAGTTACAAGGAAGGACAGCTGTCATTGTGTGCTGGAGTCCAAAAATTCGGATACCAGAAAAAGAAACTGCTGAGTTTAAACAGAAACCTTGGGCTACAAAAGCTGGGGAAAAAAACTACATTTGAGGACCAGACAGGATGTCACCTGTTTGAATGTCCTGCCAAGATACAGAGACACTGTGCTGTGATGTTATCAAACCTCTGCATAAAATCCATTGTTGTTCTTTCCCATGTAAGTCCACAAAAATGTGATCTTAAGATAAGTGGTTTTTCACCATGATGTAAGTGCTAAACCCAAAAGGTGTAACTTGGGTTTTTCCCTTACCTCATCCTTGTAAAACCCCCTACTTGTAATAGCTCGGCCCCCCTGTGAATATGTACACCCCAGACCCTTAAAATATCAGTTTGTACATCCAATAAAGGATTCCAGTTATTTTACTCCACCTGGGATCATCTTAGCATTATTGACCTGCTATAACTGTGAACAGACCAGCACCACAGGACTGCAAAGGAGTCTCAAATCCCACCTCTTCTGAATGCTCACAGCCTCACCCTGAGTGCCATAGTTAAAATGCCTGTGACCGTGCCAGGGAAGGATGCTGTTTCAGCTTCTATCTTCCAGTATTCTCACTTTCTCCATATGAAGAAAATGTTTTTCAGGAAGGTTCCTGCGCTCTTCTGACAAGGGACCAAAACTCTAAGTTAGAGTGCAGAGGGTGGGGTATTGGCATATTTACTGCCCTATTGTATTATGCATTAGGACTCTGATAAAAAGGAATTTGTTGTGCATGCAACTTACCTTCTTAGACATGATAATAACTTCCGAACATTATACAAAAGTCAGAATGGAAAACCCCTTTTTTATTTTGTTTTATTCTCCTGTTCCATATTTACACATGAAAAGCACACTGCTGATTTATCATCAAGTTGGAGATTCAAATTAACGAGGCACTCACTGTTTCAGACTGAATGCTGTGTTGAAGCATAAATAAATGTTGTATTATAGCCAATTTCAGGCACACCATGAGAGCACAGTGGGGTTGCTGCAGGGTGTTGCAATGAGACTTTTCTTTTTGAGTTGCCTGGCTGGTAATCAAGACTCAATGTGGAATTGTCTTCATGTGACTGAGAGGCTGTGTAGGTGGGTAGTCCTCCAATGAGTCTTCTGAGCACTGGTTTTTCAAAATTCTGGCAACACCCAAAATGTTCACTCTGGGATTCTGTTCCTTATTTTTGTTGTCAACTTTACTACTTCTGTCACTCACAGATCTGTTGCCATATTAAATTTAGCATACTTCGAGCTGCTAACCTGCAGATTTTCCATGTGTTATTCAAAATACAGACTAGATATTTCACATTTTTTGAAATATTTTAATATTGTTCTTTAATAATTTACCAAAGAACCCCCAAATAATAAGAAATCATATGAGCAAGAATCGTAAGGAAAAAAAAAAGGATTATCCACACACTCAGAATAACCACCATGGACAAGATAAATATTGAACAAGTGAGTTTTTCAACCACATCATGCATTCAAAGACCTTCACTCTAGTGAAATACGCTCACTTAAAAAGATCCTATTTCAAGTATATGTAGTCCAAAAATTCCAGACTTCTCTAAAACTAAGGTCTCTCCCTTTCCTTCATGGCATATGTAGAAGCAAAGTCCTAGCAGTTCTTCAAACAAGATTCTCATGGTGAAACATACTGTATCAGTGTGAACTGAGGTTATTGCTGTGTGCTGTTCCTTCTTGTGCTGTGAATGCCGGCACTAGAAAACAACATGTAAGCAAAAAAGAAAGAAGATAGTATGATTGTGATTTTATAGATTCGTCTGTGTGAGATTCTTATTTAATGCTGATTCTTATTGGATGAGGTATGGATATATCCTTTCGTTTGCCTTTCATAAATAGGTGTTGAGTTCCCTGCCTAGTCTATAGTTTGACCATCTAACTCCAATTTTAAGTGTAATATAAGCAAAAGACATTATTTTGATTACTGGTGATTCTACTGAACAGATTATCCTGTTTCACTCCTTCAGGGTGTGCGTGTCTTCAGAGTCTTCTGTGATCCCAGGGAATGGCAGACCTGTTTTTCATCAACTGTGAGAAGGCAGTTATGCAGACGATTAATGATTCCCTGCTGCAGGAGTACTGTTCGCTGGTGGATGCACTCCACTAAGTAACTTCAGATTTCTCTGGCAGCAAGATATATAGCAAGTTAGCATTTGTATTCAGTATGCAATGCTCACTTTATATTCGGTCTAAAACTGAAAGGTGGCTTGGTCCTAGCCTTAGTGGAACTCTTTAGTTCTATTATACATTCAGAGAAATTAGAAGAATTTCCTTGCTCAGAGTAAAGCCAAGGTTCTCTGTTCTTCTCATAACTTAGCTATTACTCTATATTATACCTTTTTATTTTTTACCACTTTTAATATAATAGTTTCCTTTTCATTCTCTAAATTCTTTGCTATTTCTACCTCCTCTCTTTTTCTATTTACTATTTAAACTGCCATAAACATATGCAGAACACCATTTGAGACCCTAACTATTTGTTAAGAGTTCTAGCTAGTTTCTGTAATACATCCACTGCATTTTTATCGAGGAAGATAAATTTTATCTTCAGTCAGAAAACTGAAAACATAATAAAACCAATAAAGAATAAAAACTATTTTGTCAAAAAAACCCAACAATATTAATTTTGAGTCTATCAGATCTAAACTACTCAACTAGTACTTCCTCACCAGCACATTTCCTCCTTCTCCTTTTTCTCAGTTTAGGAAATTTTTGAGTAATTATTTTATTCCAAATTTAGAAAATAATTTTCCTTTTAAAAGATGTTGAAATAAAAGTTACATGTTTTCTGCAAAGGAAATTTTATAGTTAAAATATTTTGTCTGTGAAAGTTTCATTCTGTAACGTGGTTAAAACCTTGAATATGCCTACCTGTCTCTGTCCTTTACAGTTTTATTATTCTTGTCCTAAAACTGTAGTAGTTTAATAGCGAAAATTGTTCAGAAATTTTTAAAGTAATTCTAACAATTAAAAAAAAAATCACATTTTATATATTATTAAGGAACAGGTAAATTTCAAGAAAGTTGTTAATTTAACATTTTTTCCTAGCTCCAGGGTGAAGAGAACAGTTCACATCATCACAGAAAAGAGAATGAGAGAATGTGAACAGAGAATGAAAGTAGAATTAGTGGTCTTGGTATTCACCCGTGCTTGTTTTGGCTGGGGTAGAGTTAATTTTTTTTACAGTAGCTAGTATGGGGATATGTTTTGGTTTTGTTCTGTAAACAGTGTAGATAACATAGAGATGTTTTCATTACTACTGAGCAGGGCTTACACAGTCAAGGCCATTTCTGCTTCTTGTACCACCCTACCAGCAAAGGGGCTGGGGGCCCACAAGAAATTGGAAGGGGACACAGCAGGGATATCTTATCCCATCTGACCCAAGGGATATTCCACACCATGTGGCATCATGGTCGGCTTTTAAAACTAGAGGAAGAAAAAGGAAGGGAGAGGTTTCTCAGAGTGATGGGATTTTTCTTCCCAAGTAACCGTTATGTGTGATGGACCCCTGTTTTCCTGGGGGTGGCTGAAATGGGAAGTGGTGAATGAATTTCTGGATTTGCATTGCTTGTGCATGCAGTTTTTGCTTTATCTATTAAACTTACTTTGTCTCAACTCAAGAGTTTTGTCTCTTTTACCTTTCTGATTTTCTCCCCCATCACACCATGGGGGAGGAAGCGAGAGGATGTCTGGTGCTTAACTGCTTGCTGGGGTTAAACCACATCATCACCTAAATAGTGCAAGACACAAGTTTTAACCACACAGCAACAGTTTTAGGTACATGACTTTATCATGGATTTTCTACACTCTCTGAGCTTAGGCTGGTCCACGGCTCTTTACTGCATAAGTCTTTCTTTGCATCTAAAAAGACCTTGAGAAAATTTAAGAAAAAAGAATGATAGAAGTATTGTGGATTGGGAAAACAATTTTCTGTCAGAGCTGATCTCAAACTTCTTTACTTACACAAGATTTATCTTCTTAGTGTATTTTTAAGGTGATTATCAACAGTGTCCAAAGAAGTGGAGAGAGGTTTTTTTATTATCTTTCTATTTAGGAACTATAAAATATTGAAGAAGACAGTAGTGTATTGTGTATTATCCTAGGGATGAATCAAACATGGCATTGGGGAAACACTTTCAGAAGAGAAATGGATGGACTTTATATTTTAGTCAGAGGTTGTATACAATAAGTGTGATAAAAATCATGACATATGACAGAACATATAGTCTTCTTCTCATAAGTATGAAGAACACTACTTTGAGGATGTAGCATTTCAGGCAGGTGACACTGAGAAAATGGAGGCTGGTGAGGATGCAATCATTACACACTACTGCCAATAGTTTCAGCAGAGATTACAGGCTGAAAGTCACACTAATGAGGTTTGTGAGGAAGACAATTTTCAGAGGCAGAAACAAATATGCTTACTGACCCTGGGCATGCAAATTATGGTTTGTTTTGTTTTAATATCCCAGCAGAAATAAGGTTGTTTTTTGCTAACTTGAATTCTGAATATTTTGTGATAGCAAGTTGGGCCTACTTGTTTGCGTTTGTTTCATTTCATACTTTTTTCTTTTTTTGAAAGCTGAATAAAAGAGACAGTAACAACTGCAAATGTAAGGTTGTAAACAACAGAGATTTAAATACTTAACTCACATTCTCATGGGTTTGAATGTTTCTGACATGCTCAATATGTGCTGAATATAGTGACAGAAAATTTCTTCAGAATTCCATTTTGTTTTATTGAGATCAAATATTTAAATTTTTTACTAAAATGACAGTTGGAGTGAGATTAAAATGGCAGGAAAAGTAACAAGACTTTGCATTGTGAATTAAGTTAAATGAATAAATGTGCAGCTACACACCATACACTGTGATGTAGAAATTTTGCAGAAGTGTTTCCCTCATGGTATTTGCAGGATTTTTCCCCAAAAGAAACATCCACTGGACATAGTGCTTTGCAAATGGAGTTCAAATTCTTCTAATATTTATGCAAAATTCAAAAGCAACCAGGGGCCTTGGGATTACCTTATTGAGATACCTTACTCATGAAAATTAAAAATAGCTGTTTGGTCTAGGGTTTTTGAGAGTTCTTTTAAGAAGGCATAAAAACTAAAGAGAAATTCCTTTCAAAGGAAGGCATTCGTGCTTAATGCTAAACAGATACTCAGCACGCCACATTTAATGCAAACACCAGTACGAGTGCCAAAAATACAGAAACTTCACTGTATAAATGTCTCTGCATAAAATAAACAAATAAATAAGATTATAAGATTACAAGAGGGTAAATATTTATTTTAGTCCTTGTGCTGTATGCAATAGGGAGAGAAAGAGGTAGAGCATCAGCATAATTGTTTTTACAGCTGTGCGTCACCACTGGACAAAGACCAAAATATTGAACAGTTACAGCAAAAATTATTCAGACTTCTGGGCTCATTTCTGTTTAACACAGGAGAGATGATGGTGATTGGTGCGCCTGGAGAGAGGTGGTCTCAAGTATGATTATGAACTGTCAGTAAGGACTAAACACTTCTTTCTCATCTTTAGCTTTAACATCTGTCACTAAATGGGAACAAGCTGACATTTATGTAGCAGTGCTTTACCACTAATGCAGCTGCAAGCTTTGCTGTGCCCCCTTTGCAGCTCATCCTTTTTTATCTTGTGCTTATACAAGCAATGCTTGGCACCTCTGATGTCTAGGATTAAACCCTTAAGTCTGGCAGATTATATTTGTAAAACATAACTTCTGCAAAGCAGGATATTTGGTCTGTGGTAAGCTTATCCCACCGTCTTTAGTTAATTCATGTATATCCACAGAGGAACTTTTTGACTAATATGTCCGTAGGCTTTACCTTCAGGTATATGAGCAGCTAACCCAATCTCACATCTTCTGTATTTCACAACACAATTATTTAGTTGTGAGTGACAGTTGGAGTGAGAATTACAATGTGCATGCTCTACACTTCATCCAAAGCAGACAAAAGCAAAAAGTAGTAAGGGATGCAGAAGAAATTTTTGGCACGTTTGCTAAGCAATAATGTCAAAGGTGGAATATCACCTCTCTGCATTACTCTTTGTATTATTAATACTTAACAATGGCTAACATGTCTGAACCTCCTGAACTTGAAGTTCATAGATAACTTTGTTTCAGTAACTGTATCTTTTAGTTTTATTTAGAAAATTTGGTGTGATCATTTTTTTGAGGAGCAGGGCTCCAATCAGGTATATTGTGTGCACTGTGCTTTATCCACTGCAGGTCATTTCTAATTAACGTATTAGCTTGAGAAAGAATAAAACCAGAAAACAGTAAAAACCCTTTGAGCCTGAAAATTGTGAAGCTTTACTTACAATGTGTTGCATTCTGTCCAAACACATATGAAGCATTCTCGTGGACTCAGGTCACAGCGTACAGGGTGTTTATTACCTAACATTTTTTTTGTGAATTAAATTGAGACCTAGCAGTAATTTTTTGACAGAAGATTAAAATAGAGGAAGATTCTAAGTAACTATGATCTAGTTTTGCAAATTCTATGTCTATCAGGTTCCCACTGTTTTATATTCCTGAAGATTTAAAGAAGTAACAGTTCTCATTAAAGAAGTGCATTATTTGGTTCACACAACTGCCAATAAAGAATATACTACTTCTGGGACAACTGACACTACAGTTGTATTATCACTGAATTTTCTTGAATTTATTTCACAAGTAAATAAACTTGTATGGGAGGAGAAGGAGGAAAAATGTTTAGATGCAAACGAGAAAGGATGGAATTAAAATTCTACCTCCCAGACAGTGCAGTTTCTGTTAATATCTCAGAAAGATTGATTTCAGCATTCCGATGCATTCTTTGTTACAGTTAGTATTCAAATAAAATCCTCCACAAACAGAATTATTAGTGTAGTTCCCAACAGAGTAAACTATGTGGGTTTGGCTCACAGTTACTCCTAGTAGATTTTTGTCCTCTTTAAAAAGTTGTCTGATGGAGAACGACACTAGTAGTATAATTAAAAGCATAGAAGTAAAAGTTACATTATCTCAGTATGAAGTTTAAAAAAACAACTCCTGGAGCAAGACTAAAGTGAACATACTTCACTTTTCTTAAAACAGTGTGGCTTCTCCCCCACTCAAATAGCAAAAGCAGTGTAGCTTTTCTGTTTGTAGTTGATAAAACTGACCAGACAGTAATTATTTTACTAACTGCAGCTTGTATGAAGTTCAAATATGGATTAGCATTAATGAGAAATTTAAATTTAGCACAATATATAATTATGCTTTTAGTAGGACAGGCATAATTATATATTGTATATATATTCATATGTCATCATATATTATAATATATTACACAAGTTATAATATAATGTATGTTATATACCATGTCATTACATTAACCACACTTGCCTCACCACAGGTTCTATACGCAGGAAGAAAATGTTGTGTCCGGTTAGCATAAAAAAATCATCTTTATGCAAAACACTGCTGTTATTAACCTAATATCCTTGAATATCTGCAGGTGACTGATTTAGTTATCCAGTTCCAGGGTCAAGACTAGCATGTCTAAAAGTAACTTTGCTATCTCTTGCATTCATCAGTTCACACATTTCTAGCAGTAGACTAAGCAAACTGGATGCTTAGAAAAGAGATTCAGAAAATTCAGAATATTAGTTCCAGCTGAAAGTCCTGGCCAGTAAGTTCCCTGGAAAAATCTGAGACCCCTGAATAGGATACTAACCCTACAAAAATGGTAGGAGCTGGAAGTATATGCTACTGGCTGATAGTTGTCTTGTGCTTTTCATAGAATTTCTAAGTGGCTGGAGAATTCAGTCAGAAAATCATCTTGGATAATTTCAATTTCACTGCTTAATTTTCACTCTGTTTGCAAGACTGAGTAAAAGCAGAGTACAGACTGGATCTAGATCTTGTAAAAGCACCAAGAGTGTGTTTAATTTACTTTCAACTCTTATGCATATACATCTCCATTTTTGCCATATAAAAAATTAATTTTACAGCAAATATTTCTTTTCTTTTCCTGGACAACTTGTTGCTCCCATATTCTTTATTCAAATCTATCTATGTTCTCTCTTTCCAAATAGTCATGACTGTGTCCTTATTTTACTTTGAATAATTCCCTGGAAAGTTGCAGGTTTCAATTTGACAAGGAAGAACCTAAGGTTAGCCTATTAGAGATGTCTGAAGAGACTTTCATGTAGCTTTTAAGGTAAATTATCTTTGAAATGTCCAAATTTTCTGGTTCACATTCATATGAAATTCACAAAATTATTAATTTATAAAACCATCTAATTTCTCTATTTAAAATATTGACTTTTGAATTAAAATCCCATGAACTATTCTGATTAGTTCATTTACACACATTAAAGGAGAGTTGCAAGCACTTCTAATTAATTTGTATATAATATACAGTAGAAAAAAATCCGTAAATACTTCTGCATGTCTACTTTATTTTGTATGGGCAACTATTTCTTTTTACACTAACTTTTCCCCCTGTGCCATTTCCTTTGTTAAACAGAGGGGCAGGAAATGGCTGAGAGTTGTTTCACGGATGATCCCTGGTTCTCATGGTGAATTTCAGAGATGTTCCCAGTTCTTATTTTTTTATCATTATAGACAATACCTTTGTCTGGATGTCATGTGCTTGCAAAGAGGCTTCTCATAAGCAATTAACTGTTGCTTCATGACTGCAGTGTGCATAAAAGAAAATAAATTACAATCTCTATACACTTGGCTTTTCAAAATGTTCCAAATTTAGTGGTTACTGTTTAGTGTTTTTCACCAGCACTTATTCTCCCTGCCCTTTCACTGTCTGTTTGGTAGAGTTGAACTGTCCTCTGTCTTTCCACCTCAGTTCTCTCTAGATCAGAACTGATCTCTTGTCTGTATTTCCACTCTGTTAGACTTCTCTCTTTTCACCCCTCTGGTAGACATTTCTGCTCTTGAAGCCTTAGCTTAACAGTATCACTTTTTATTTAGCTTAAAACTCACAATCTCTGCAAATTATTTGTTACCCAGTACGTCATTATATGAGCATAATATACTGCTCTGTAAATGCTTGTGCTGTATCAGTCAACGTGTTACCATGAGTATTGTTTAATGCAAACTCTTTTTATTTTTCATTATTGTTCCCAGTCCCTAGGTTTTCTATCAACTAATTTAGTTGCACTTTCACTTCTTTCTTTAATTATACTTGCAAGAAAAAAAGTATACCAAAAAAGATACAAAATATGAAGAGAAGAAAGCAAAAATAATACTTGAGGATTTTTTAAAATAATTTAAAATCTTTATGATATTTAAAAACATCGTCAAGACATTAATTCTGAAATACCAAACTTCTTATAATATTTTAGCTAGAGAGACTACCAAATCTGTCTACAAAAGAAAATAAAGTCATTAAGGAAACTCACTGAATATTATGTTATATTCATATCCCATGTTACTTGATTCTGGAGATAGAAGGACACAGATGTCTCAATCAGTGATGTTTGAATTTCTTCATAAAAAATTTTTAAACAGCAGATGGGTGAAATCCACTGTTTTTGAAATACGGTGAGAAAGAAGTGATGTGCTGAAATTGTTTCTGGCTTAGTCTGACAGCTGCATTGTGATTTGGAGTCTGATCCTGCATTCTGACCTCAAGCAAAACTCTGTGGATGCCAATGGGAGTCCTATTTCTCTAGGAACAGCGATATCTGATTCTTCACGAAATAGTAAAGTTCTGTGGTATTTTAGATCTATCAGTATTAATACTTAAGATTTGTACATTTCAGAGCAGCTCTGTGCCTATATTTCCTGAAAAAGACTTTTCAGAAAATCAGTCTTTTTTCATTTGCACTTGTAAAACAACAATAGATTTTATGGCCTTCAGCTAAACAAATTCTGGAATGGGAAACTGAAGGGAAGAATGAATGAATAAATAAAATAAACTCTTCATTGCACAATCCTGGAGTACCTTCTACCTCCATCTCTGTGGTCTGTCATGGCAATTTCAGAGGAAAATGTGAGAGGTCTGCACTGATATTCTTCATCTTTCTGCATTTTTCTTGCCTTCTGCTACTCATTTCAGCACTGGTGAACAAATTTTAGGATTCTTGCCTTCCATCTTTATCTCACCCATGTCCTAGCTCTGAAATGTATGCTAACATTGGTGATGGTTCAAATTTATTATTTGTGTGATAAAAATTAAGTTGTTTACAAGCACAAGATTAAGACTATAAAATATTCAATTTAGGAAAACACTTACTAGGGAAAATAAACAAAGCAATCAAAAAAAGGAAAGATTGACACCTCTTTCTGCTTATGCTCAATATATTAAATTTTGTGAATTTTCTTTACTTTACAGTTTATAAAATAGATGTAATATACTCTCAGTCTACATACATTACACTGCTTGACAAAAAAGAATAAAACCATTCCCATAATATATATTTCTCTTTGTGCATGGCTAGGGAAGTGATCAGATGTCTACACTGGCAGAAGAACAAACTTGGATTCCATTTTAAAAAATTTTTAAAAAAAATGAAGTCACTGAGATTCTAGTCCTTGGTTAGGATCCTTTATCTTCCCAAATTCCTTTATACAGTATTTTGGCTTAGAGTTTCTGGGTAAATCTATTGATTTTGGGCTTGTTTTTTGTACTCCTTACACAGGAAATTTCCTTATATATATCTGATTTCTTGATTTGACATCAATAATTTTTTTCAACTAATTTCAAAAACCAAGGAAGTAAGTGGATGCTTAGATGTTTCAGAGAAAACTCTTTGTTTTGGGTCTTTTTTTGGCAAAATATTGCAATGTCCAGGTTGCATTGCTGACTAAACTAATGAAGGCCAAGGAGGGAGTGATATTCATGTCCTGGGACAGTTAGGGAGATGTGTCTTATGTAGATTTTGTTACTATTATTGGACATTCTATCTTAAAAGAACAATAAAAAATCTTAAGATACAACAAAGGTAAAGGAAAAAAACACTAAGATTTTTTTCATTCATCAGACTAACATTTATTTATCAAGTTCTTTATTTCTGTCACAAAGCAGGAGGAAAGAAAATGAGAAGGTAGAAATAAGTGGACTATAAAAGAAAAAACAATTTTCAAATAAAACAAATGACATCAGGGATAGAAAACAGTCAGCAAATGGTGGATTAAAGAGGTATACTATAATTACAGAATTATTTGTAAATGATTATTGGAAAATAAAATACATACAAAGATCTATGAAAGATATAAACTGAGGGAGGATTAAAAGAGATATCTTCAATTATTTATTCCTACTACCAATGTCCTCAGACACACACAGAGGCACACATAGACCCACAGGTGCACACAGACGCTAACTTATACTTTGTTCTTATACTGAGGACAAAAGGGATTAAAAAACCCTAGCAGTTAAGGCGCTTATTTATCTGCTTTAAAACAACCAGAGGCTCTGGTAACACGTAGTTTTGACATGGATATTAATTCACCTTCCAACCATTCCATGAAGAGATTTACAAGGATTCTGTCTTCAGAGAGTGGAGTCTGATACAGCATATGTATGTATTGAAGATTAAAATGCTATTGTATTTTAGATCTTTTATTTTTTTGATCACTTTTTCAAAGCCACAATTTACAACTGTGTGATGGTGAACAAAAATTTTGCAAAAGTAACAACCTTTTGCCTCTTTTTGCACTTGCCTGAGAATATTTCTTTACATTCGTTGCTTTCTAATAGTAAGCTGTATGCATCCAGTGAAAGAGAAAAGGCTTTAGAAATAAAAATGTATATTACATACAATGCATGTAAGGGTGTTAGAGAAGATTATTAGGTAAAGGCAATGGACTTTCTCCTGGATTCTAACTCACAAGTAAAATAATTAAAAAGATTGGTTCTGGCATTTAGATAGGTCTTGCACAGAAAGGAAATAATTTTTATCTTAACAGGTAGCCCATGGAATTCTCTAAAACGTTACTGTGCATAATACAGCAGTATACAACACAGGAGTGCTACATTTCTCCGTGTGAGTACTACCAGAACAGAGCAACCTGCTTTGGTTTCTATACTTAACCACTTTCATTCTAATGACTAAATATTTATGACCACATGTGGCAGTGCATCCCTCTTGTTAAGTTCAAGTGCTGTTATATCTTTAGGTCTACACTGTTGGTCGTTCAGAGCTCCATTTATCAAGGGGGTCTACTCTGAGTCTTGTGACTCAATGTGAAGGCCTTTTTAATTTCTTTTTATCCTTACCTTCACCTCCCCACTCTCCCTTCCCTCTCCCACAGCTTCCATGTGGACTGACTTTTGGTTTAGATTGATAGATTTTAGGGTTTAGTTTGCTTTTTTTCTGTGTGCTTTAACCAACTAGTAGAGAGAGCCTTGCCAACAAACTTTGTTGTGCTTTCGCTTTTATATTAAACTGCTGATACCTTTGCCAGTAATTCCTTAAGCAACCTTAAAGCACATATTCATGACAACATAGAGGATGGAATATATGACTTCAACTATTATGGAACACATATAACTGAAGATTATGACTTGTGTGCACATAAACAATATGTACAATACTCTTTTGGGAAAATGTAAGGAACGCATAGCATTATGTGACAAAAACCCCCAATTGTATAGTTTAGTCAAAGACAAATGGGAAAAGTTGCATATTTCCTTTATGACCACCTTGAGGCTGATTATATGTTTTCCTGAAAAAATCTCTCATCAATATTTGATTCTGGGATGCTGATGCAAAATTTAACATGGAAATGGCTCTTCCTGTGTCTGTAAAGTATTTATTGCTGTAGTTCCTCTTCTTTTGTTTCTACACATATCTCTTGTAAACAGCACAGTTGTTGTACATACTCTTGGCTTTGGTCTGGGATACTAGAAATGGAATGGATTTAAAGTAGTGGACCATACCAGTAACTAATAGCAGTATACATCCTCTGATCTTGAATAAATGATATTTAGCTGGTTCTATTGTAGTTAAACCCATTCTTCAAAGTAAAGGAGGTTTTTGCTGAGTCTAATAATGTGCATCAACTGTTGCAACAGAATTGTTCAGATGCAGTTAACAGTAATAAAAAGTATTGTGACTCAAAAATAAAAATTAAGACAGAATGATATCTTTCTTCACACCTACTAGGCACAGCTATAACAGCAATTGAAACAAAACCCTATGAATGGCCTGCTATTTATAGAAACCCAACATATTTCTGTGCTGAAAAATAAAAAAGAAAAGCTGCTATAATGTTGACAGAAGCTTATGCTCTATGCATAGTTATTTAAATTACTGAGATCTGATGTGGATCATGGATTCCTGCCATCTTCCTATCCTATTCTTTGATCCACATCTTTCTTCCAACAGCAGTATAGCTGACACTGTTTAGATGGGTTTTACAGGGGTTATTTTTACATTCCAGTGGCTTTCATGAACAGAAGGAAAAACGAAGTGTTGAGTGGAGGGTTCTGAACCGAAAAATGTTTCTTCTTAGGCAAAGAATAATCACTGTATATCTGTCTGTCTACCTATGTTTCTATCTATCTATACACAAACAATCACCACCTATGGTTTTGTTTGTATGTACGTGTATGCGTGCATATATATACATATACATACAGATATATATATATGTACCTGAGTCTCAGTTCAGTTTAATGCACTTGGAACCATGATGATTTAAAAGAGAGACCAGTTTTGCACTAAAATAGAAATAGTTATTAACTTAATTGGTAAAAGATGATCTATTCAGAGGACTTTTGCTTACAGATTTCTGTAGAAAGAGACAAGCCACCTTTACTTCCTTTGGTTTTACCTACTGGTCTCTACCTCATCATCTTTTCTTCTCACCTCTATTATCTACACTCTTCCTTCTTAAGGAAGTCATATTTGGAATAATTGAAATAGAATAGACACAAGGATTCTGTAACATTACAAATATTCTTTCTAAACTATTGCATAATATTTTTATCCTGAAGGTGTTTGCTAAGGTGATCTTATTATTGCCTGACAGTTTCTGTGATCTTTCATATAAATTTGTAGTTTAGTTTCACTGAACTTCATTGCAACTTACACCTCAGTGTGAATGACTAAATGAAGAGCTGATTTACAAAGCCAATTGCATTTTCAATCTTTGGGTGGCCTGACTTCACATCTTTCATATGTGAAGCAGCATGTATTTACTTTTCCTGCCATAGAACATCATCATTCTCCCTATTCTCCTGCATTTGACAGATTCAGCAGGGCTCAGCACCTGAGATTCTGAACTTTAGAAATCTTTGGCAGTGATTGCATTCTTAAAATAAAAAAGTATTTTTTGTTGACCATGCAAACAGAATGCTTGATGAAAGTCACTTTACGTGCTCTGTGTATGTATGTATGTGTCTGTGTTTGCACAGAAGGGAGAAGACACATGGAGGGAACGCATAACTCAATTGCCCAGTGTTCAGTATGTCAGTGACCATAAGCAGATTCTGGAAAATGTATGACAAAACAGAAACCTTGTTAAACTTCCTCCTTTGAATCTGGAGTCTAGAGTTGTAATTTGTATCATGCATTTAATAGACTTTGAAAGACTTATTCTGCGAATATCTCTGAACATTTTCTGAATCTGCTTATGTTTCAGGCCTCCATAATTTCTCATGGACATGAGGAAGTTCTGTAATGTGAAAGATACCTCCTGTTTGTTTTAAAACTAGTGTTTAATCATTTTTTGACTACACTTTACTTCCTGTGGTGTAAAAAATATTAGCAATTATCCCCTTTAAGTTTTTCATGTGGTTCTTAATTTAGTCGATTTCTGTCCATTGGCATAATTGAAGATAAAAAAGTACAGTAGATTTTGAAGAGTAGAAATGCTTGTCTTTGCTTACTGTTTCTTTTACTGGCTTCCTTTTCCTTTTCTTCACTGTCACATCATACTGGACAGACATTTTCAACAGATCATTCAAAATCTCTGTCTTAGATTTAGCATCCTCCTTTTTATCTTCAACAATGACTTTTTTCAGTGGGAGTGGTTCTGTATCCTTAGCTTCTTCACCAGTAATTCCACTTTGTGCTTGCTTTCTGGACTACCTATAAATACTCTTACTGGCATTGGCAATCTCCGTTTCCTGAATGGTCTCTATCCTCTTTTGCATTCTTGTCCTTCTGAATCTGCTGTCCTTAGCTGGTCATAACCTACTGGCAACGTATTTTCATGAATTAATGCTGTCCTACTTCTTCAGTTCATGCTTCTTCATCATCTTAGTTACTGTCTTAACATCGTGTGAATTTCTGTCTCTGCATTCAAACTCATTCTAATCATATCAACGGGCACTGCTAAATCCCAAGTCTTTCCCTTACCTACCACTAGACCCTGGTAGCCATGCACAGAAGAGGCTCCTACATAAAAAATTTTATCTCCATGTATTCTATCCTTAAAATTTCCCCTGAATCATCTTCTTTGTTTGGCCTTGAGCATTTTCACTTCAGAACGCTTCACAGGCCTGTGCTTGGCCTAAACCTCAGTCTACATGTAAACTACTTACTATATGGCATCTGCACATTTCTGTGAAACTGTGTGATAAAACCCAGTGCTATGCTACAGGCCCAATACTATTAAAAATGTTTAATGCACGAGTTGCCCTGATAATCTAAGTCCTTGCTCTTTATTTGCAAAATGCACATTTTTCTTAGGCTTATATCTCAAATGTTATTGTTTCCCTCTAGATTGTTTTTGTAGTCAGTCTAACAGATACTTATGGGCAGTTGTGTAGAACATGTGACAGTAAAGCAGCACCAAAATTCATATGTGTATTGTGAACTCATGTTTGTCAGTGTGCTGATGGGTAAACCAACACTTTTCGGTAGAAGATACATAGAGGAATGTGTGTGTGAGGTCTTTTAGTCATAAAAATATCATCCTAGTGTACAAAATTTAGTATGTAGTTCATGAGGAAACACAAACTTATTTTTCCTTTGAAATATAAAACACCATTAAAAAGCTTATATATCTTCCTTGGGTAACTTGGAATTTAAATGGAAGTTTTATCAAAGGGTTGGTGGAATATATTTAAAAATAGCTGCTCAGAAACCTCAGGAAATTACTTTTTCTTCTGGCTCTGATTAAATATTTCATGGCAGTACATGCTTATTTATTTGCACTTGCTATGTCAAGATAAAGAAAAAATCAATCAAACAAGCTCTTCTTATTATAGTAAATACACTTATTTTGAATATGGTCCCTATCAAAACCAGAAAACATGACCTAGGCAGATTGCTGAGTCTGCAGGGCGAATGTTGTCTCATGCTGAAAATGAACATGCAGGGGCATTCCTCATTGACAACTTTTGGAGCTGGTTTGTTAATTTAACACTTGAAGAAATACATTGAAGACCACAGGCAATTTTATGTATTGAAAGTGAGGGGAAGCATATTTAAGGCTTCACATTGGTAGGGATTCAATGGTAGATAACATAAGCTGTTGTCTTTCTTACTTTTAAAATTAACAACCCCTTCCTTTTTCTGGAATAAATGTTGCAATATGTGTCTTCCGCATGTGCATTTTTGATTACTAGATTTCCTGTAATTAAACATTGATGAATAAAATTGGCCACAAGCCTAGGTCCATTCTATCAGTCATGTCTATGACTATTATGGCCAGCATCCCTTTTTTCACATACTTTCTCCTCAAGTTTTATTATTTTATTATTATTTATTATAAATGTCTGCTCCTTAGTACTTTTAAATCTGGATATATTTTTTCCTACAAGTTTGAGACATAGTGTAAGAAAAATATTTTCAGCGAGAAGAAAACCAGAAATCAAAACTTTGTTTATCTGTTAGATAAAGATCATGGCAGAATCTGTGCAAATTGCATGAAAAAATGAACTCAAAGTGTCAAGATTTCTTTAATTTTCTTAAATATATAAATCTTATTTGTTATGTTTTTCCTTGTTTTTAAAAATTTTTGTTATGATTGTGGTCTTAACATATGTTGGCCTCTTCCTTTCATAACTGCTTTTATCGGGACCAACTCTGGCTATATGTTAGGGTATGGGAGATTACCAGCTACAGCTTCCCTCTGTAAACTCCCCAAACCCTCAATAAAATACTAAGAGAAAACAATTGATCATCCTTGCCAATTTTAACAGGAAACAAATTTAATGTTTCACATTAACAAATTTACATTTTTTTGGCATGTTCAGCTTCCTGGAAGTTTAAAAGCAATCTCTGCCTGCTTTTAGGTATATGAGCTAGAGGTTTCTCCAAATGTTTGAGATTTGGAAGAATGAAGCAGTTAGGTCTGAATTCCAATCCTGTACTGCTCACTGTGGGCTTAAGTAGAGCTCTGCACATTCACAAAGGTTAGCCCCTGTTATGTGATGACTGATTCAGTCATGGGTTATAGAAACAGTACAGAAGTTGGTGGAAGAAAGAGAAATTTTGCTTTCAAAACTTGTATAAATAGTATTTATTTTCAACAGAATTCACATGTATTTCTACAATATATCTACAGTATCCAAAAATTATTATTTCTTTTTTAACTTCAGTTTTTAGGGCCTTAATAAATACTAATAAAATTTTTCCTTTTTTTTTACTTTCCACAGATGACAGTTAAGGTTTGTTAAACATTTGCAGCTGGTCATTAAAGAAAACAAACACCATGAAATGAACTACTAAACCTCAAAATAATGATAAAAATAAAACGATGCACAGTTCTATTAAAAAATATAAATTTTATTAAATCAATAATTTAAATTAAAATTATTATTTTCTTCCTGTGTTTCTTTATTCTCATGTTCATAGAAGTAAAGTAATAGATTAGTGGACATAAAAAGGTGAACAAGCCTTAAAAATCAAAGCTAGGCAGAAAAAATAGATAATTTAAAGTTGTTTTACTGAAGTTAATAAACCTCACATTCTGAGACAAATATCCTCAAGCCATTTGTTTAAACAAGCATTAAGTTTAGCAGTACTACACCATAACATGATACTCCAAATTAAACTTTTGCATCTCAAGTGACCTTTATAGCAGTTTTATAGTTCATAAATTCTTTACAATAGTGCTCTGTGGAGTAGTTTTAATAAATCTTGATTGTGCTGTAAATGTTACAGCACATACTTAAAATGGCATTTCCATTCCTAACAAACACAAGTGTGGAATGATTCCCCTATTCCATATGGAGAATTTTGGTTCAGCATTCATGAAATACTGGAGAATATTCCAGTAATGAGGGGGAAAATACCAAAAGTAACCCAATCCTACTGGAGAAGAAAAACATGACTGATAAATATATTTATCAAAGTATATAAAAAGCATGTTGATTACTCATATGCCAACAGGAAAATCTTCTACAGTTTGCAGAGCTTCTAAAGTACTCCAGCATAGCTGGATAGAGACAGAATTGTTTTCAATTTTCTCTTTCTTTTTAAGACTCGATTTCCCGGCAAAGCATCAGATCCATAGAACTGTAAACTATGTGATCTTTTTCACTTTCCCCAACACACTGGCAAAAAAGCACCTATTTCACAGAATATTCTGAGCTGGAAGGGACCCATAACGATCATCAAGTCCAGCTTTTAAGTGAATGGCCCATATGAGGATCAAATCCACAGCCTTGGTGCTACTAGCACCATGCTCTGACCAACTGAGCTAATCCCAAGGTCAGTCTAGATAAAGTCTCTCTGCCTAATTTCATTTATCTGTTTAAAAATGACTTTTTTTTTTTCCTGGCAAAAGAAAATGTAGTTAAATAATACCGGGAAAGCACTCTGATAATGTGCTAAATGACTTGTTTTGATATTCAATTGTTTTTCTGCTGTATATCCTCCACCCTTTAGTCCAGCTATTTATTTACTTATCTACTCCTTAACATCTTTTCATGTATTATGGTTACATTTGATGGAAAAATCATCAACTATGAGCCATCATTGTGAAGCAACCATGAAATCCATTATCTTAATAACTTCCCTCTCTTTAACAGTTCATTTATCAATATGTTTTCTCATTCTTATACATATAATTTGGTTTCTTGCTTGTATCTCTAAGAGTCTTTTCCAGGGTTCATAACTTTCATAATTTTCTTGATTTCAGCTTAGATTTTTATCCTAACTTTGTTTTTATCTTTTCTCCCTTTTCCTCTGACACAGGAACATGAAAAAACTCTCTCCTTTCACCCTAGTATAATCTGTTAAAGGTGTTTCTACTCATAAATTTAAGCATTTGAAATGAAAAGTTTTCAAGCTTTTTTTTCTGTAAATGTTACTATTGAAAATAAGCCAAGTTTGAAAAAAACTTCACACTTCCATGAATGTTAAATTATGGATTTTGAAGTCAGAACTCTAAGCCTTTAATTATTTTTAGGATCTTATTAATAAAAAATGCACAAGTTAATGATTAATTAGTTAAAACGTAACTACTGCCATGTATGTTCTGTTCCTTCCTTAAAATAAGCAAAACCTGCAAGGCCTGCACACCACTTTCTGTTGCTTGAGAGATGAATTGTGTGACTTTGAAAAAGTGTCATTACTGACCTATTAATTTGCTCATAAACATTGAATAATATATATGGTGTTTTTCAATGAAATAAAGATAATATATTGGATAGAGAGATACAATCAAACTGAAATCATAAATAAATATTAGGGTCGGATATTAATTATTAATACAGAAAATCTATAAGAGAAAAATTGCTATAAGTGGTATTGTAAGAAAATGTATAATGCAATATTAATGAATCTGGATTATAGACCCATTATTAGCATTAAAGACATTTTTTTAGCAGTAGTTAACTGTTGTTCCACAAAGACAACTTAATAATGAATGACAGATTTAAAAAGGGGTCTATTCTTCCTGTGGATAGAAATATGTAGATTGAGGTATCTGCTTCAGCGATTTAAAGACAGAGGTTAATAGTCTCTATAATTGCCAGAACCTCAAAGCAAACAGTCAACTCTTGTAAAATATGATATCTATAAATTACCCCATGGTATTAGGACTAGAAGTTCTAGTATATTGTTTATAATTACAGAATGTGATTTTTTTTCCCATCTGTTTTAACACTTTACAGTTCCCCTGTAGGCAGCTACACACATTTGAAAGGATTGTGGACACAGACAGCAGAACAATAAAGGTTAGTAAAGGTGAGACAATCTATCCTTATTTTGTTTCCTAGCTGCATTTATAGTCTTTTTAAGTCTCTTAGGGGGAATTTTTGATATTTGAAAGTTTTTGGTGTCACATTTTTGACCTTATGTTATGTTGAGTAGAATTTTTAAGTGTATCATCCTTAGAATGTACTATACTACAACCAATACTGCAATGAATGCTATTGCATTGGTTTCAAGCATTTGATTTATATTTTCTGAGGTAAAAATTTTCTTGGATTTGTAAGTTAAAGGAAACTTTAAAACTCTTTTGACCTTCTTTGTGTTTATGCTAGTCATTCAGGGAAAGCTCAATGATGTTGCATTCTGAATGCGCTAATAAATATAGAAAAAAGTTCTGGAAATCACATCTGTCCTAAAACAGGTGAGACAGAAGCGGGAATGGAGGCATAAAGAAACATTTTTGCAGGGACAATAAGTATCACTCGAGCTTTCTGTTTAATCAAGGCAAAAAGTTACCAAGTAGAGATTAACTATTACACCACTACAGTGGTCAAGCTTGTTGGCCAAAATCACACCAGAGCCCAGACTCTGAGATACACTTCTGCAAATTAGCAATTTCATTTTTTATTGCAGTTATTAAAATACTAACAAATGATACAGTCCTTTTCTTTCAGCACTCAGTAGTGTTATAGATTAGAGAATCTCATTGGCATGTGAATGCTTGCTCTATTTACCTGCTTTTTTCCATTTCTCCTCTTCACATGCTCTTTCCCTTCCATTCTTTCTTTTCCTGACATCTTTTTGCTCTCTTTTTCTGTAGACTCCATGTTGTGTAATCTCTCCAACCCTAAACTCTTTCACTTAGTTCCTAGAACTGTAAGGATTGATGTGTGCAAGTTGAAAGACATTAAGTGTAGGAAATTCGGAGTAAATTGTAGAGTGCTCACAAGAATTGTGTCCTTTGCAGGAACGAAAGTGTTTACATACTGCTATTACTAAAAGTAGAAAATTCACAGTCTCAATTCTCTTTAAGCTCTTCAAGCTTGAGGTTGTTTAGATTTCCATAAAAGAAGTAAGACTGGACCACCCTTCTTGCTTAGCGAAAGTAGCTTCTGTACATAAATCTGACAGACTTTGAAACAAAAGTTACTGTTCACAGAATATTAAATTATAGACTCAATCAAAATCAGATTCCAAGTTAGGAAATATGTCTGCCATCGTTCAATTTATACAACAATTTCAACATATTTCAATAATGAAAAATTAGGAAGATTAATGAACAGAATTTTACATATTTTAGTCGGTGCAGTATCCTAGCTGATCACAAAAAATGTTATGTATGATAGTCAACCAGAAGCTTAGTAGCATTTTGAGAATGCTACATTCTATTATAACCTATTCACTGGAAAAAATACGACTGAAAATGAGATTTCTGGGACAAAACCACTGCAAAAATAACACTTTTATATGCAGAAAGAACCCTTACTATATCTCCTACTAAGAAAATTTCCAGATTTTTTATTCCTTTTAAGCCATATTCCAGCTTGCAATACAAACCTTAATACTCAGTGGAAGTATCAAAAATCCAAATAATTTCAAGAGCTATCAGCAAGGTCAGGCCTCTGACATACATTTCCTGAGAGAAAAGAGCAAAATATTTATTTGTTTTGAAATATCCTTTTGTAGTAAAAATGCATTGGGATTGTGTTGAAAAGTAGTGGCAGTTTCCTGTAATTTCTGACTGTAAAACACGCTCAAATGAAAAGCTTGGTTTTACTGAAAATCAAATGAACTGATGGTTATGAACCAGTTCTAAAATAATCTTTGAATTCAGAACACCTATAAAAAATATATTTGGAGATGTTAATGTTACAGCATTGTCCTCTGTGAATATGTTTCACACAGAAAAGCAAAACTCAAGTTGTACTGAGTAGGGTTTTCTATGAAAAACCTGGCTAACTGAATATCACCAACAAATTGGATAACATTCAGTTAAGTAATCCTCTTCTAATTTATAACCATCATTAGTAGAACGTACATTCCAAAACTTATGCCAAGATTTATAGGAAAACTAGATCACCTGGAATAATATGTATAAGGCTTAAATATAAGCTATTCTAAGCCTGAGTGACAGTCTGTTTTTACTGCCTAATACTGTGGAACTTGAAATGTGCAGACTGGCAGATTTTACCTGGCTAATAATAAATAATTGTTCTCCTTTGTATGGAAAAATGTTTTGGAACAGGTTGCTATGAACTGACTTATCTTCTCGGTAACAGAAATTGGTTTAATGTCCCACCAGCAGTGAAACAGCTCAAGGAAGAGTCATCTGAGTGTTAAAATAGAATTGTACCCAAACAATATGCACATAGTTTTCTGAAAAATAATGTCAATAAAAGAAGAAAGAAAAGTTCGGTTCTAGTCCAGTTTTCTATTTCTTGCTTCTATCTAATAAAATGGATCCAGCCTGATCACCTTCCCCTTTAAGGGACTATGTATTGTTTGCTTTTGAAATTATTTTGGCACACGTTTTAAAATAAAAATGGTGAAAGAAACCAGGGAATTTTAAATAAATGTTTTCTGACTTCTGCTCATCAACAGAATATGGTTAGTAGAAGATCCTCTCATGTGAAGAATATTAAACGCTGGAAAACTAGGCCCTAACTCCTACCTTCCTAAGTTAAACAAGGAGATGAATAGCCATGAGAAGCAACAGAGAAGTCCTATGAATTATTTCATTTGTGGGTAGATGTTCCACTGGGTTACATAACTCTAGAAAATCTGTCCAGGTTTGACACACATTCCAAAATGCGTGCTACATCCTTCACTTCATCATAAAATTTACAAAAGTCCACTGGAGCTAAACATAAATATTGTATTGCCATGTTTTAACAAGGTATTCCATATTCATTGTGACAAGGGGATAATGCAACTTTCTCTGCATGAAAACTGCTCCTGACTACAAGTGCTCTTTTGCTTCTACCCTAACAGACTTCCAAAACTAAGTTCCTCCAAGCACAGTTTTCATTCAGAGCTCGGTTTCTAGGAGCTGAGGGTAGACTTCTCTCACAAAGCTGTGCTGAAAAGGTTTGTGTGTCAAACATGATAATGGTCTTTGAATGTAGAAATGATTGCTTCAGAGAGGAAAAGGATAAACTGCTCTCCATATCTGAAATGTGCATAGCAAAAAATAAATTAAACAAGGTAGATTAAGGCTGAAATACCTCAGAAGACTTTATATCTTTGAGGACTGTATTACTTTGGGAAAGTGTGGAAGCACAATGACTGGATGTCAGACAGTATCTGTCAGGTATAAACGAGGTGTACTTGATTTCGGATTGAGGAAAGAAATGGAGTAGATAATTTTCTAACCTTCCTGCCAGCCAGTGTTTTCTATTATTCTTGGTAACTAGACATTAGAAAGAAATCATGTGTGATTTATCTATGTGCCAATGGATACTCTAGTTTCTTTCCATTTCAGTGATTAATTGTTCTAATGCAAGGTTCCCAAAACTTTCTACTACAGTTACTGAAACTTTTGCATAACCAAGAAGCTATTAAAATTTGACATCCAAACCACTTTGAAACAGGTTTATAATAAAAGTTTTTCAAGTGTCTCACACAAAGTAATTTAAAATAATATTGGATTTTTTTTCATTAACATGTCAGATTCTGTTGTAGGTTTCCCTTCATATTTGATCAAAAGAAAAGTTTAATTATTTCTGAATGCTACCATCACACAATGGTGTCTTAACAGACCGATGTTAACAGACATATACAAGTATGGTAAAATACTATAACACATTTGTGACTGATTAAAAAATCCTTGTTGACTCAAGATGTGATGAGGATAATGTGCTATTTTTCTAAATAAGGTTGTCTAACAATGTTACTCCTTTTGTAATATTTTAGCATTTTTTAAAGCCCTTGAGTCCCTTTTTCTTATACAAAACCCTCTTTCTTTTATTTTCTAATTTGTAGAATTTTATAACATCATAATTTCTATGCAAGTAACATACATTTAACTGGATAATTAATTTGTAAAAGAGAGGATCTGGTCCAACAATCAAATTAAACAAAGAGGGAAACCTAAGTAATACTGGAAGGAAGGGAAGGAGGGAAATAAATGATAATTTAAATTTTCAAGGCAAATGACAATTTAAGGTTACCGTAACCTTGGAGAATATTACACATACAGACTGACATCATTAGGATATTTTTCTTGCAATGTTTCCCTGTCTAGCAGTGGGAATGTTCCACCTACTTTTATGAAAAGCTCTTCTATTAACAATATAAGGCAAACCTATACATAGGTTCTGTTAGATCCTCCCTGTAGGTCTGGAATAACAACAAAAATTTGGCTTTTGTCCAAATTCTGATCTTCGCTATTTTATCTTCTAGACTTGAACACCCAGTACAAAATGTCTTTTATTACTGTTAATTTATTCCTAAGTCATAGAATTAAGAACTACACTGATCTTAATTGTAATTGCAGCACTCCCTGGAAGAAAATGTACCTCTGAAGAAGCTTGCATTTTCCAGAAAGGGAAACTCCTGGAAGTTGCAGCTGACCAGAAAGATGTGAAGATTGTACCATTTCTGTTGCGCTTTTTATATCAGGAAGAATGTATTAATGACTGTGAGATGCTTCCACTGATAGAGAGTCACAGGCTGAAGGAACTAGTGACTTATATCTTACTTTGCAAGCTGGATCTTTGTATTGCATTTGTGTGACAAGGTTTTGTTGGGGGCGGGACTACTGGGGTGGCTTCTGCAAGCAGCTGTCAGAAGCTTCCCCTGTGTCTGACACAGCTAATGCCAGCTGGCTCCAAGAAGGATCCACTGCTGGCCTAGTCTATCAGCCTTAGTAGTAACACAACCATGATAACACAATTAAGAAGGAAAAAAAAAGTTATTGCACAGAAGTTATTGTGGCCAGAGGAGAGAGAAGTGAGAATATGTGAGAGCAACAGCTCTGCAGACACCCAAGTCAGTGCAGAGGGAGGGGGAGGAGGTGTTCCAGGTGCCAGAGCAGAGATTCCTCTGTAGCCCGTGGTGAAGACCATGGAGAGGCAGCTCTGCCCCTGCAGCCCATGGAGGTCCACTGGGAAGCAGAGATCCACCTGCAGCCCATAGAGGGCCCTGTGCTGGAGCAGATGGATTCCTGAAAGAGGCTGTGACCCTGTGGGAAGCCCATGCTGGAGCAGGCTTCTGGTAGGAATTGTGGACCTGTGGAGAGAGGAGCTCGAGCAGGTTTGCTGGCAGGACTTGTGACCCTATGGGGAATCCACACTGGAGCAGTCTGTGCCTGAAGGACTGCAGTCAGAGGAAAGTACTCACACTGAACAAGTTCAAAGAGACTCTCCTGTGGGAGGGACCCCACACTGGAGCAGTGGAAGAGTGTGAGGAGTCCTCCCCTTGAGAAGAAAGGAGTGGCAGAGACAATATGTGATGAGCTGAGTACAGCCTCCATTCCCCATCCCCATGCACCGCTTTGGGGGAGGTAGAGAATTCTGGACTGATATTTGGCCCGAGAAGAAGGGATTCATGGTGGAAAGATGTTTTAAGATTTGGGTTTATTTCTTTATTCTCTGATTTGATTGGTAATAAATTTAATTAATTTCCCCAATTTGAGTCTGTTTTGCTCGTGACAATAATCAGTGAGTGATCTCTTGCTGCCCTCCTCTCTCCCTTGTCCAGTTGAGGAGGGGAGTGATAGAGTGCTTTGGTGGGCACTGGCATCCAGCCAAGATGAGCCCACCACAGTCCATCACTACTTAAAATCTGTGACAAAAGACTGCTATTCTGAAGATTTGTCAGGGTCTTATGAATTCAATCTTCTACCAAAGAATACATTTAAAAATCTTGTTACTGAAGTAATTATAGGTCTTAAAAAGTGACACATTTTATGTAATTTATTATTTTCCTCTAATTTCTATTGAACTTAAACAATGGGGAAGAAAAATCAAATAACATGAAACAAAAGAAGGTTAAAATTTTCAGTTTGATAGTATTATTTTTTTTCCACCAGAAAAATTAAAAATAAATGGTTAATTTAAGATGTAGAATACATTAATTACTTTATATCTACAAGGCAACATAAAAGTGGAGTCATTCAAATCTGAGCCAATAAAATTGTTCTAGGTAAAAGTAATAATAACTTCAAAATATTGCCGGTGTTTCCTATTCTTATTTGAGCTGGAAGAACAATATGTCTTCTAGAAGAAGGCCTTGTAGACATCTACAACAATTAAATAAATAAAAAAGAAGGTAAAGTAATTATGTATTTCTGATATTTAAAGAATACTAGAAAAATATTCTAGAAAAAATGAATTACTTGAGAAAGTTTGCTTTAGGATTTTAAATTGACTTTTACCCTCCTTTGGGAAAACGAACACCAACAAAGATGTCATTTAGGATAGTAGCACCAGGAAGAAAATTCTCACATAAGAAGGTCTGAAACATGCAACACGTAGACACTGATTGGTTTTCAGTTATCAGATGACAGGTGTCTTAATCCAACTGTCACTATGTTAAACTAATGACTTCACCATCTCCTGCAGTACAGATTTATGGCTATATGACTGCATGTATCAAACACAACTGTCCTTGGCTCTAAAAAGAGCACTGTTGTAGCAAAAAGCTGAAGAAAGTAAACCTGCTTATAAGAGGAACAGAAAGGGATAATTTTTTCTTTTATCTTGCTATGTATTTCTGAAGAGCAGTATAATGCCTCCGTTTGAGAGACAAAAGATCAGTTTGGTGTTCAACTTGTGCCAGATGCAGCCTGAGCTATTCAGAGGTCGATTAGAGTTTGTTGGGGAACAGGACTGTATCCTCTGTATTTGAGCTTGTTTCACATTGCTGGACTGAAAAAAAAAAAAAGGGGTACTGAGCAATTATTAATTAGCTTGTAATCCTCATCCAGCAGAGACTGTCTTGTTGCTGTCTAACACACAGAAGTGTAAATATGGGGTTTTCTGAAGACTTCTTTATTGTAAAGATGCATTTGTACAAACTGTCATGCAGTGAACAGAATTATTCAGCATTAATACTTTTTCCAGACTTAAAATTTTCCTTGCATAAACTATTGTGTATTTCCCTTGTATAAACTATCCCTGGTTTTTGCATGCTCTATTTTAAGTATAATATTTTTTCTAGAGGTAGTAAATTTTAATCCTATATAAAAATATAACCTTAAATTATTATTCTCATTTTTATCTAGTTGCAGAGAGAATGATAAGAAAAATAAATCAATGTCTGATAATACACTATAAATCTTGGAGGATTTCTAGTGGGTTTAAGAGTATTCCTGTAAAATAATGCTCTTATTAAACAGAGAAATGTCAGCCTGGGTAAATTATCTGAATAAAAGTGGATGATAGATGTTATGATAATTATTCTTGAGATCACCTTGAAAGCTGTGCCAAGAAAGGGCCACAGTCCCAGTCTTGCATTAAAACCCAAGACAGCAGAGATTAAAACATGCCTTCCTTCTGCTTCTTGTTCTCGTTGGTTTTTTTTTTAAAAGGAAAGTTCTAACGGGTGGATTTTGACTTCAACACGTCCTATAAGACATTGATAAATTATACTTTCCTAGTGTAACCATAGGCCTGTCAGTCAGACAGAATTGTTGCTTTTGGCAGTATGGTAAAAACAGTTGGGTTCTGTAAAGGACTCGAAATGTGCAAATAAAAGGTATCAGAACGAAATATTAATAGGTGTGAAATGGGGTGGACAGTAGCATAATATCTGTTGGTGTTAGATGAACACAGACAACTTATCATGAAGGTCAAAGTCTCGGGCTTTCACTACTCAGCTGTGTGATGAGGAGGAATCAGGTCTCCTCTCTGTGCCACTGCAGTGCCTGTCCTGCAGTGGGTTTATCAAAAGATGATTCAAGTCAAGTCAACCTCTCCTTCTAAACCACTAAGTGTATAACTGATGGTGAATAAATGAAAATCTTTAGCATTTCTACTCAAGTATCATTATCAAATCAGAACCTCTTCCTTTAATCTTAAATAATCATGCCTACAGAGATGAAATCTACCATTTTCACTGGCAAATATGCTCTTTGAATAGCTTCAGAGCAAATCTGAGTGCTTTCTGTGCATCAGATTCTTCAATCAGATAAGAAATTACAGAGTAGTTTTAACAAATATCTTTACACTTTTCCGTAAGAAGATGTACAAAATACCCTTGTTATTTGTTCTGATCATGGATAGATATACCTTTTGTATGGCCACATAAATAAAACAGGAGTATGTTTTACATGTAACCATTGTAGTGCTATACTATATATGTAAGAAGAGGGAGGTTTACATCAGTCTTGCTCCCCAATTTTATTGTTTCCATTAGACATTGAAAAGTGAAGATAAAGTAGTGCAAAAAAAAAGATGACTAATGCTACAAAAGAAAACGTTACATTTCCTCACTGCATGAAGAATATTTATGGTATTCAAAGTGACAGAAATAGAGCAGTAGATGTGCCCAAAATAAGATCTAGCCCGCCTTCGTACACTGAGATAGGATTAAGCAGATGTAGGCCATTACCCTCTGTTGTTTATAGCACGTTTCACCAAAACTGAAAACTACAATAATAAAATATGAAAACCTTTGGATGCTGTCTACAGAAAGTGTTTTCTGTCCTGGAGAAGTTTTTTTCCTAGAATCCAAATTAAAAATATTTTTATACATTGAGAAAATATATTTATCTGCTCTCTGGCTCTGTCTGTTAACTAAACAATCATCTGTAATATACCTCTCCCCATTTTTATGCTATCTAAACTTTTAGTTTCATCTTTACTCACAAATCATGTCTTCCAAATCACTTGCTAATTTTACCTGAGTTTATTTACAGCTTCATGCCACAGTATTTTACCTGGTGAAGTTTTGGGCCATTTCTTTGTTCATAAGGCCCTGCTTGACTCTCCACATACCTCACTCACACAGTTAAACCAGGTTTCCTTACAAGTTCAGCCCCAGGTTTCCCGTAGCGGAGTCTTGGAAGTCTAGTTCTATAAAGCAATTTATTCATGGCACAGTAATACAGAAAGAGCCTCAGCTGGTACCTCTGAGGAGGGACCCCCTAATCAAGGTCCCCATGGCTTTTACACTGACACAGTCTACCCAAGCAGAAGCTTCCCTCTTCCTCCTGAGTCCTTTGCTCCTGCTGTGTCTCCCAGTGTCCATCCACCTGGCTGGCACCACACATCTTTGTGTCCTTTGTTAACCAAAGGGTTGGCAGTTCATGGCCTCAATCTGTATCTCCATCTGCATCTCAAACTGCAGCTTGCAAACTGAACTACTTGCACCAAATGTATTCCTCAACACAGGTAACCTAAGAGAATGAAATTAATTTGATATGATCAGCTCTTAGAAAATCAAAAAACCTGCTACTATCTAAACTTCTAGATATTTTAGAATCAATTCAATTGAGAAAATGAACAATCAATATGTGTATTTAAGTCAATACTTATGTGAGTGGAAACTACTATATCCTATAGTTTTTTTTTTTTTTTATGTAAGGTTTTGTTTTATTTGGGACATCATAGGCAAATTTTAGAGGATAGTTGTGGTTAGACAGAGATCAGGAACTGATCAAAGTTATATTTTTGCAAATTTATTTTCTTCAGTGAAAAATCAGTTATCTTATTTTTATATTTCTTAAATATATTTTTTTCTCTACACTGTTATTTCCTGGTTAAAGTTAAATTTATTAAATATTTGTCAATTTATTAAATATTTGAAACCAGAGAGCTTCTATAGATGCATTTTTTGTGTCTTTGTTTTCAGAAAGACTAGAGCACGTATACTATTGAACACTTCAATCTTTTTTTGAGTCTTTCTTAATCTTCTTTACGCCACTGTTAAGAACCAAGCCTATGTTTTGACTTTGTCTTTCTGTATTTAGTGAACCATATCTTGTTTCCTTTTATGTCCCCATGCTTTTTTGATCTTATCCCTAAGGGTCTTGAGCTGTTCCTTTATATTCACATATAAACCTATAATCTTCTTTCCACTTTTTTTTTTATTCTTCTGAATTTTCAGGTCACTGGAGAAATTCTGATGCCTCTACAATAGTTTCTTGCTATTCTGCCATTCCTTGCTTCACTTGCGAATAACCTACCACCAGGCATTAAATACCTTCTCTTTCAATAAATTCCAGCAGTGCTGCATTCCCTCACCCTTTAAACTTTTTTCTCTTCACAATAGACTGTCTCTCTTACTCCTGAAAGACGTGGAGCTTGCCTTCCTCCTCAGCCATAACTTTCCTGCTCTTTTACTTTCATATTAATATTACTTCTCACAGCTTTTCTGTGATGGCTATGGACGTTTTTGATTTTTAGCTTTTTGTAGATTGTAGAAGTAGCTGTAGTTAGCTCCCACTTTAGCACAGTAGTTTACACATACCCAAACCCCTTTCCCCATTTCATATCTAACTTTCGAAATTCCTTTAGCTTGTTTAGACTTCCCTCAATGTAGGCCTTCTTTCTGTTTAAGAACATTTGCACCCTGGCTTGAACAACAAGGTACACCACTAGGCAAAGCATCCTTCAAAACCCAGAACTTTGGAGAAGCTCCAAGGACTGGACGTGCTGTGACGAAGGGGAAGATGAAGAAGAGGGATCCCAGAGCTCCTACCTCAATTTCCCAAAGAGGCATGCCAAGGGGCAGAACTGGGAGGATCTGGGGGCTGGATAGATTTGAATGGATAAATACCTTAAATTGTGGAACCCCCTGGAAACGTGGTGCGTGTGTCTCTGTACCCCTGTGGTGGTTGAAGGCCTTCTATTAAAGCTACTCTCTACCTTATCTCTACTAACGATTGCCTGGTGAGTCGATTTTTTTACTCTCTTGATCCTTTAAGACAACATTGTAATCTTTCACAATTTCAGTTTCTGAATGTATCTTTTGTTTACATCTTCTACCATTTTTGTTAAACAAGATCTAAAAAATTAGCATCCTTTACTGTACAAAACAAAAACTGCCCACAAAATATTTCATGCACTGACTGTGTCATCCTATTTTGTCTTTTATGTATCTCTAAACAATTACAGTCCCCTTTTACTACAGAGGCTTAAATTTAAATTTTTTTAACTTATTCCAAAAAAAAAAAAAAAAGAATCATTTTGTCTTTTAGCTTATGTGGAATATGTGAATTCAGCTCTACATTTATTTTCCTTTTCTAAGGAAAAAAAAAATCTAGCAAAGCTCACTCCTTTCCATGAACTTGTGAAAAAGTACACCTTCAGTACATGGTACACCTTTCTCTCTTGTTCTCACGCCTGTCATTCCTAAGGATAGTTCATCTCTAAATCAGTAATAAACCTTTGTGTTTTAGCTCAACTACTTTCTAGGATGTCATTTTCATTATGTTCTGGCTGTGTTTTAATTAAATAGTTCTCCCTACATGCTCCCATACTGGGACAGCTGTGTAATAACATTCAAAAGGCTGATCTCGTACTTGACTCTCTCATGACTGTATTGCAGGTGACTCACCTGTGCATAAGTTTAGATAAAAAATAGACTTTTGTGTTTGGGTTCTTCCCCCTCTCTTCACTTCTGAGATTTTATCACAGATCTAGTCTGTTTTAAAATCTCCTCCCCTTAGTGCACTGGAAGATATCCTTCATCTTCTTTCCATGGCCTTTAAATCTTTTTTTGCTGCCTCCTTTGAGTAATACCGTGCCGTATTCCATGACACTTGTTTACTCTCATTAGTTGTCTGAAATGTTCATCTTAGAGTCATCTTTCTCCATCTACCTTTATGATCTTTATCACTCTGTGCTGCTATCTCCTGTTCCACCACTGTCCTGTCAGATGCTTGAAATCTCTTTTGTACTGCATAGAATTCAAAGTAACAGTATCAGGCTCATCTAAATAAGTAGCATGGTGAAGTAATAGAAGGGTGAAGGGATAGAAATACCTTACTTGTCTTTCTGATATAGCCTTTATTATGGGTACAAGCAGGGGCTCATTCCTGGAACAATGTATTGTCTGCACACTGTTTAGGTAGCAAGGCCAGGACCTTGCAAAAGACCTCTAAGTAATGATTTTTCTTTGCAAATGATCTTAGGTACCAGCACAGGCAAGAAGTGATCTAAGGTTAATGTTCTCATTTTAGACTGTTCTGCACGTGGGCACTTTTTCTTTCAAGAAGAGGTAATAATAGAAAACTAAGAATAGAATGATTCAGAAAAGAATTAAAATATAACCTTGACTTTCTTGTCTCCTAGTCCTTCAGGTAATCATATATGGATTGTACAGATTGCTTAGTATTTTGCATGTTCATTTATTTTGAGTCCTTTTTGGGAAGCAGAAGTCATTATATCTTGACTATCGCAGAGACAGGCAGCTGAGTCCTACTCTGGAAGCACTGAAATAAGCAGAATGTCAGGAGAGAAAATACCTCTGGGACAGGTTAATTATAGGATTTGTAATATGCCGCCATCTCTTTTGTATATTCAATTTCTGTTTGTTGCAGTACTTGGCCACTGGTATTCTAGAGTGATGTACTTGGTGCAATACAACAGACAGCTGTGGGCCAAGAAGATCATAATTTTAAAATGCATGATTATGTAGCTGTACAATTTCTCCAGTTTCTTGTTTGTTTTTTTTCTTTTTTTTTTCCACTGGGTATGCCATATCAATGCATTTTTAATTACAAATAATAAGGGTTTTTCTTGTTTTAAATGTATAGTGTCATATTTGATTAGGTATTATATTTGGAAATGTTTACATTACTGTGGTCATGTGCTATACAGACTGTTGTGCCAGCAAACTCTGTACTTTCAATCTCAATTTCATAAGCCCCAATTTTTTATTCAGGTATGTAACCCAAGCACAACACTTTGCTCCAGGCTAGAAATTGTCTTACATTCTCACCATAAATATTTTTTATTTATTTTAATTAAAATAAAACACCCATTTAGCTTTTAAATGTTTTTATCTTAACCATACCAAAGTAGAGATACAGTATCCTTGCTTTTTTTGAAGCTTTTGTAAGTTTCCAAAGATCAATAAAAAAGGGAAAACAAGAAAAGGGTTCAAATGAGTAATTTAAACAGATTCAATAGATATTTTAATATTTGACATTATTTCTGTGTTTATCATGCATTATCTCATGCTGATTGGACTATTTTACAGAGAAACTCATCTTTCTAATATATAATGGTACTGCTATTCATGTTAATCTTGACAGTATAATTTGAACCATACAGGAACCAACCTTTCTAGGGCATTTCAGAAGTTGTCTGAAAGTGTATTGTGCAGTTTAAGGTAAGTATATTCAAGAATTAGACCATGGAAATATCCATTCAGGCTGAGGCCCCATGCCTTAGTCACACACTTGAGACTCCCACAAGAGAAAGTGCTGACTGTATAATTTATTTCTAATTATCTAGTGTCATGACAGTGGCAGAGCAATCACACTGAGCAGCATCTAGGGTACGGTTTGCCTCTGTTACTTGCCCTGAGTGTTACCTGCTTCCCTGAGAGCGGCAGTGTCTGGTCTCTAATTGCTAGTAATTCCTTAGCTACTTGTGCTTGTTTCAACCCAGATGCAGTCAACATTAACACCAGTGTTAGAAGTATTAGAAAGTCTCCACTATAATACCTCTTTAATTAGCGTCCTATTATCTTAAATTGCTTCAACAATTTTTTTCTCTAAATCTCCTCCATTCTTTCAGTAATACCCTTTTTTTTTTTTTGTAAAATTGCCTTAGTATTTCCCCACTGGTTGAATCTACTACTGTTTTTTACTTTGCCTTTTAATAGCTTGCTCAAAAGGATAGAAAAGCACAGTGGGCTCCCGGTGGAGTGCTGTAATATCAGTGTTTGTGTTCTCAGGGGTTTTTCTTTCTCTGGAACACAATGGTTGAACTAAGTCTTGTGGTGAAGAGCAAACCCACTGGGCTAATGGCAATAAACTTGCAAACAGTGAGAGACTTATTTGCTCAGGCTCAAAGTGTGAATAGCTCTGCACAGCTCTAATTAGGACCCAGGTTCTGAACGGGTAATTAAATATCAGTTTGGCTATCCCAGTGAAGAGATTAAGGTGAAAATGTACAATTCACATTCATAGGAAAATACGAAGTTCTGTATTTCTGTTGGCTGACTGGCATTTTAGCGAACTCTGTCAGGAACACCTTTAAATGTGCCTGTGTGAGACAAAAAGAGACAGCTGAAATGTAGCTGACTGCCTGCAAGGAGTCTCTCATGGCAATAATGCAGTCACTGAATGAGCTAAAGCTGGCTTTTTGTCTTTAAGGAAGATATTCCTTAGCCTCTGGAAAAATGAACATTATTGTGTATCAAAAAAATAAAATCAGTGCCAACATTTCGGCTGGTGGATGGCCTGTGTTGGTACCCCTCCCTCACTTCCTCACCCTCAATTATTTCATGGATGACTGAGTGCACACCGCAATATGGGACTTAGATAGTTGTACTTTAAGAACTGCTATTCAAATGAAAGGAATGTTTAATTTTAGTAATGTAGTTACCTAAAGCAGGTACCTTGGACTCACAGGTTTTATGAGGTTTTAAACCTGTGAAATACCTTTGGCTATGCCCACCAATTTCTTTGAAGTTTCACTGCTTCTAGAGGCTAAACACCAGTTTATTTTTTTCCTCTTCACATAAATATTTCAGCATTTTAAAAATCTTTAAAGACCTTTTTAGCCATTTCATTTGTATTACCACTTTCTGACAATGCTCATATTGACATAGAAATATAGTTCAGACAAGCATTGTAGAATATAGGGCCAGGGAGGTCCAGAAAAAAAATTCAAACTGGGGGATCATTTTGAAAATTTTATAATTATACAGAAGCAAATATTTCTTACTATTCTGCAAAACAGGATATGTTCTCTGGTTTAGAGGACACAAAGTTATTGGTACTCTCTGCCAGAATAAACATTAATTGATTGTCTTGAGTTTGCTGAAAATTAGGAAGGAGAATTTATTTACTGAAAATGAGGAACTTGGTGCTGAAATTTTTGGAAATAGAAGGTTACACAGTGACAAAATAAATACAGCTTCTTGGGAAGGCATTCCCAAGAAAAGTAAAAGCACCTGGTAATACAGTATCCTGAAGTAAATAATATCCTTAATGTCTCAGTGGTACTACAAGTTCTTTGGGTGTCAGTGGAAATTATAGGAAAGTCCAAAATATCAGAACAAAGACAAGAATATATTTCTCACCATTTTAATCAATAATAAAATAATCTCATTTTAGAAGCCACCTTTAAAAAATATTAAATACCTAGACGACTATTTCACTAGAGAAAAGTGAAACAAAAATAAAAAGACTGTATGAATAGAATTTTTTATCTTGATGTTCATAAACATTATAATTGTCATCTTTGCTACTGTATTTCTTCATTATTGAGAGATAATTTGGGGGACTTTATCATGGAACCTGCTCTATGAGCTCCCTTATTATGAGTTTAACACCAAATTAGTGAAAATTTTATTTTCTGACTTAACTATATGATTAAATATTGCTCATAAAACCAGTGAAAACAATAAATGGATATGGGCTTTAAAGATTCCTCTACATGTTCTACTGTGAGGTAAAATTAATTAATAAATATTTTCAATAATATGTTCCCTCTGTGAGCACAATCTGTGTAAGTACTAAGTATAAACTTTTTTGTATATGACTAAAAAGCAATGAAGTATGGGATTTTATTTAAATTCTGTAGAAGAGAAATTACACTATGTCTTACCCTATTTTAAGTGTTGATCATGTCAAACTTCAGTTTAAGTGTTTTGATTCCTACAACTGTTTCTAATGAACCACAATTACTAATTATCTAATTATTTTGTAACATACATTTTGTTAAAATGTTTACTTCATCAATCACATGCCATGTAACTAATCAGATGTAATGGACCGTTTAATTCCTTTGAAACAAAAGCTATTGCATGAAGAGTGATCTTTTATTATAGACTGGAATGGGATCTCCTGGCTCTTGACCGTAATTTGATACTGTTCATATCTTAATTCTTCATGAAAATCTGTGAAGCTTCACCTTACATGTAAAGATCAACAGCTGAGAACCTGTGACTAAGCAATCCTCAATATCCAATAGAAAAAAAAAAAGGCTACATTTTTAAATGCACAAAAATTTTAAAATATGGATAATGTTTTCTGAATTTCAGTAATTTTCAGACATCTTTAGCACATTTAGAATTTGTATCAAGACTGTCTGATGTAACCATTAGGAAAGGTGACTAAAGGCTATCATCACGGTCTTAAGCTTTGCCAGGGGAGATTTAGGTTGGGTATTAGGAAAAAATCAGAGAGTAATCAGACATTGGAATGAGCTGCCCAGGGAGGTGGTGGATTCACCATCCCTGAAGGTTTTTAAGATGAGACTGGATGTGGCACTTAGTGCCATGGCCTAGTAACCACGGCAGTGTTGGATCAAGGGTTGGACTTGATGATCTCGGAGGTCTTTTTCAACCCAGTTGATTCTACAATTCTCTGATTCTGTGATTCTATGATCAAGAACACATAAGAGCACAGAGGTATAACAGCTGGTAGGAAAACCACAATTACACAGCCCTAGCTTCAACTCCTCAGGGTATCCTCAATCCCATGGGCTGGGGTGATACCCATGAAGAGGAATTATCAGAAAACCTCTCTGGTTTACCTTTTGGACTGATAGGGTTGGATATCTACAGAGGTATGGCACTAACTATGGGATGCAGGGAAAAAACATCTTGGGAGTTTAGAAGACTACTTACAGGAGATTTAGGGGAAGCACCAAAGGTGGAAAAAGGGAGGGATCAAGTTGGTTTGGGAAGAACCAGGCATGGAGGGAAAAAGATGGTAAAAGGGGTTGTTCGCATGTAAGCAGACTGCTTGTCAATACACCTGTCTGGCTGGGCTCTGCACTGATCCCTCCAACCTGTTATGTCTTCTCATTTAATGTCATTTCAAGCTGTTTTTCTTGTAAGGGGACTCTGTTTTTTGTGTCTGTCTGTGTATGGATGTCCAAATGCCAGCAAATGAAGTGGGGTCTTTGGTCACAGGGGCCTGGGAGCCAACACCTGGAGGCACCAGAGTTCATGCATATGCTGTGTTGATAGGTACACCGGTGTATCTACATCAAGCTAGACTAACCAGGAAATAGGGGAAGAGGTCTTGGAGTCAATTGTTGCAGCCACCATAAGCCCAGGCTGGATAGTTGAGAGACTCAAGGATCTTCAGTCCACTACTGGAGGGACGAGGAGGTCCAGACTAGGAAGTGGAGAGTGCATGGGCCCTTACCTGCTGGTAATTTTATAAGTCTGGACCAGCTACCAGGGGCATTTCTCTCTCTCTGTGCAAGGCAACTGTGACACCAGAGGACGCAGGGGCCAGGTTTGTAGTCTGTTGGGTGTCTAAGGCCAGGTGCTGGAGAGACCCATAATATGTGTATATGTGTGTGTGCATGTAGGTCTGAGTATCAGCATCTGGAGAGGGGCTGCATCCTCTGGGGCTCATGTATCAAGATGCCTGCAACTGGAAAGAATGGGGGTCCAGAGTAGATAATGTTTCAAAGCTTACCTATGGGAGGGATCCACACTCTAATGGGCTTTCATCCTAATCAGCCAGAGAAATAGGATGAGGTCATTAGTACTGCTTGTGCTTGTGCTAGTGCTGATTGTGTCTGTCTGTGGTGGCCTGTGCTTCTGCATAATTTTTTATAGCTCGACTCAATAATCTTAAAGTTCTTTTCCAACCTAAATTTCTATGCTTCCATGTGCATGTGTGCCTATGAGCATGTCTATTGGGAATATACATTCCATCTTACTGCTTGCTGGACCTGTGGAGATGGAGCTGTGGCAGCCTCACCTCCACTGGGCTACTGGATTTGACAACTCCTAACAAATAAGATGCATTTTTGAGGGAAAATAATCAAACATTCTTTCCTCTTTTGCTTAATACCTTCTACAGTTTTGTGTTCTTAGTCATCTGACTTTTGTACCAGCTATCTTCTTCAGCTAAATATATCCCCTACAGTTCTTTACAGAAATCCAGAGGGAATAGCTTTATGCATGGGGCACTCAAACCAAGTATTAGGTTAATCAGGGGTAAATGTTGTACTTGGTCTACTAAATAAGACTATGACCTTCATTTCACCTATTCCAAATTTAATTAAGAATGATGTTCCACTTTACAGTAACTCAGTCCTGAGCCCCAGTTAGTGAACTTCAACTGATGCCTTTGAAAGAAAGGCTAAATATAAAGTCTCAAAGAGCAATGTACACAATTTTTGATTGTTGCCTATTTTTAATATGCAAGAGTTACTCCAGAACAACTGAGCTTCGGTTATTTCAGGAGTTAACCAGATCACTTGAATAAGGATTATATAACTGCTGTATTCTTACCTGGAAGGCAAACCTGAATGAAATATAGATTTCTTAAAATACAAAAGCAGGATGGGGAGGTAGAAGGAGGGAGGACGGCAAGGCAGGTCTAGTTTGGTTGTTTCCTATTAAGCACTGGAAACAAAGACCAGGAAACACAACTGTACTGTTTCTTCTGTTCCTGTGTAAGACTAATCACGCAGAGGACATGTTCCCCTCCTCTTCACGTTACTTGAGATAAGTGACACTAAATCAGACAAATGAAGGCTCTGTGGCTCAGCAGGCAATAATTGAACCCTTACAGATTAGAAGTGCTCTTGTATCCATTTGCTCAAGGCACAACTTTGTTTCAGAATTCATTTTTTTCCCAATTTAAAAGAAACCCAACTTGCATTACAAGCTAGCCATGTAATTTGAAATTACATGTGATGGATGCTAAATGGAATCTGATTAAATATGAAGATCATGAGTTCAGCTGAGGAGTAGTAATACTGAAGAGACTAAAGCTAAAGTAGAAACCCAGGAGGCATAAACTAGAAACCATGGTGTGTACCTGCAATCTGATCACCGCAATGAGGTGAAAATTGACCAAGAAATTTTTTTGAACATGTGAGACAATCCTTTGAATATATCTGACTAAAAGACATAAATCTAAAATGCTTGGCCACACCTAGAACTTCCCTCTTTTTTTCTCTGCCCACTTCAGCATAGCTTGAATTTTATCTACCTGCTTTTTCTGCCCGTCTTGGTCTGCCTCTCTCTTCCTTCTTTACATTACTTTCATATTTTATCCTTTTCGCTTTTCAAGTGTAAATGTGGACTATTATTTCTAATACTGTCTCTTTAATTCCACTGAAGAAAAGGAAAATTAATATCTAAGAGCAGTTACATTCTTATATACAGATATTGCTGATTCATGAAAAGGGTAAACAAATACAACTCTATTTATTATTGCTTTGCACAGATGTTTCAGTCAAATTTTGTTATTACATTAAGAACTTTTTGCGCATAAACAGTTGGTTTTAATCTTTTTTTTATATTACAGATCAACTAGGGAAACAATCTATGTCAAAGTAGTGTTGCCTAAAAATTGGGAGCAAAAAAACTCTCCAGGCAAATTTAGTATAGATAAGATAGAGAGCAGGTCTTTAATGAAGGCCCTCTGGTGCAAGGAGTACAAGAGGCATGTACCCATGTTCAGGGGGTCCACAATTTATGGTCTGATCCAAGACCTATCCATCCCCAGATCTGCCTCCTTGGCACGCCTCCCTGGAAATTGAGTCAGAGGTCCTAAGATCCTTTTCTTCCTCATCTTCCTCTTCTTCATTGATGTACTATCTTTGGAGCTTCTCCAAGGTTCCGGGCTTGAAGGTTACTTTGACTACGATGGTATCTTGTTGTTCAGGCCTTGGGTGCACATGTTCTTAAACAAGATGTATTTACTGTAGTCTTACCTTGAAAGGAGCCTAAACAAGCCTAAAGAATTCGGAAAATTCGATATGAAATGGAGGAATGGGGTTTGGTAAGTATTTACTATTCTAAAGTGTGAGAAACTATACAATTATAATAAAACCCTATATTTACTACACAGCTTCTTTAAAATCTACAAAAAGTTAAAAATCCTAAAAATTCTGATGCATCAGTAGGCTGATGCAGAACAGACAAAACTGTTATTAGATTACAGAGTAAGTCACTTGCAGAGCTCTTTTGTCATCCTTATGGACTGGATTTTTTCTCCTTCCTGTCTCAGAGAGGCAAAGAAAGTAATGCAAATTCCTATTGTACATGGCCTGCTGAGAAGATTTGATCCAACTGCGTTATTTGCTGTTTTTCAGTAAGGAAATATCAACCTTAATTTGTCAGATTTTTGATAGAATATCTGAGCATGTGATTATGTATACAATGTTCTGGATCTAATGAGGCTCATTCAGTCCTTTCAAGTGCAATTATTCATTCCTTGATTGGCACATAACTGTCTTGAGTTGAAAATCTATAGCATCATTACATGATTTCCTCAAATTATGCACTTAAATTTATCTCTGCTGTGTGTATTCCATGCCACATGAATAATTTCTATATGTGCCAATGAATGTTTTGGCTACACTTATCCAAACAATGTAGGCTACCTCTAGGTACCTATGATATGGTGAGTACCAGCAGAACTATTCCTTTGTTACTTCTCCACTTTTTCTGTGCTTCTTCACTCAGGCTAATTTTGAATAATATATACAACTCCCTTTTCTTTTATCTTCTTTTTTCTTCTTTTTGTTTGTTTTCTTTTTTCTTTTTTTCTTTTTTTTCAAGAGAGACTAGGATGCAGAGCCTTTGCCTCTGAAGAACTACATAAAATCAAATATTAGCCTCCTGGGAAAAAAACCTATCAAGCCCACCCTGCTAGGCAGTAATGAATGCCAGAGCACAACTTCCTATCTCACAAATGGTGTGACAAAGGCACAACCTTGGGCAGATAGCTTCCTATGACCACTTTTGCCATTTGAAAACTATTGATCACTTCTACTCATACTTTGACATTGTACAACTAGATTGCATTTTTTGCTTTAATTAATGAGGAAAAGTTTATGGAATGATCAAGATAGTTAGAGAAGCAAAGTAAAAAGTTTCATGTACGTTGTCAAAAAACTCCCTTATCAATATCCAAGGATTCCTTTTACCTGAAAGTCTACAACAGGAGTTTCTAAACTGGTAGTCCTCAAGCACGCCACAGTGAGTCAGGTGAGACAAAAACAAGACATCAGGTCGTTTGGGAAAGTGAGCAAATACATTGCTTTTGATCTACTGTAAGGAATCCATCTAAAGACATTGCTCACCAGCGTTGCAGAGCTACACTGCAGAAGGTATTGACATCATTAATATAGTATTAATGACATTATGATGCCATAAATATGCTAAAATAGTATCATTCTTACTCATTCTGTGTTGATCAGTTTGGGCTCTGTTGTTTATTTCCGTGGTAGTCAATACCCAGAGAAAGGAGTTTTGTTGTTCCAGAGGGAATTCTCTTAGAAAAAAAAAAGATAAATATTGCTGAACAATCTCTATAAAGTTAAACCATACCATGAAAAGATGGTGTGGTCCTAATTTAAAGGAACAGAATGGAAAAAAAACCTGTTAATAACCTGGGGAAATCTGACAGTGGCTGAAGAGGGGTTTTGTGTTTATCCTAATCTATGCAAGATTAAAACATACATTGTTTTTACTACTGACTTTGCAGTCTAAATTCCTGATGGTTCTACAGAATTTTTATTTTGTTGCCTTCTGATCTTTAGTATCTTGCCATCTTTTACCATCTTCTCTAGGAATTTGAAAAATTCCATTCAGATTATTGCAATCCTCCCCACTCCTTTCTTTTGATAGTGTGCTCAGCATTATTGCCCTTGAATCATTTCACTGGGGAATAGAGCAGCAGCATCTGTCTTGACATGAAGGACATATTGTGGACTTCCCCTAAAAATAATTTGCAGTCCAAGATTCACAGGAAATATCCTTGTTGCTGAAAGATAAATCACACTTTTGTCTTTGGATCAGTGTAATGGCCGTCTCAGTGTCTCCTCTTGATAAAAATTAAATTGCTCTTTGTGTTGCTAAGGTTATATTCCCTGCTAGCTCTTCCTCTTTCTCGCGATAGAAATTTCCATCATTCATTTTGTTTCCCACCATCTCTAATTTCCAATCACAGATCAGATGCTCTGGTCTCACCACGTACTTTTCTCTTTCTTTTCTCAGGGTTCTGAGGGTACCACCAGTAAGTTCTCAATAGTCCTGACCTGCCTCCCTGGGGCCCCTCACTGCCCATGGCCCTATGCTCCATTTCAGCCCAGTCTGGGACCATCAGTCCCTGTCCCAGAGACACTGTAGCAGTTCTGGTCTCCATCCTTGTCTCTGTCTGCCACCTGAACAAGCCTTTGCTCTGCACTGTGGGTAGCTCGTGTCCTGGATGGCCACTCTGTGTGTTCTAGCTTGTCTTCAGCCCTGCCTTTCCCCACCTTACCATGTTGTTCCTGACCTGGCTACTTAGGTGGATTCTGACCAAATTTAGCAATTACAATTGAAAGTGGTGACCAAAACCAAAGGAAAATGAAATAGTTCGTTTTCAGCAAGAGCTGCAGGGATGCCATTTTCACTGCTTTTTTTTTTCATAAGTGTTTATAAGAATATTTATGCTTTCATGATGATCTTTTCTTTTTCCTTTTTTAGCTGTACACAGTATGTACTTAAAGAATCATAGAATATTCTATATTTGTTTGTCTATCTATTATTAGGGGCCAGCAAAAGTCACTTGGATTGAATGCCCATTCACCTGAGATATCTCTGGCCTCATTATAATATACCTGTCATTTAGATTTCATTAACTTAGACAAATGGGTTCATTATCTATTTGGACAAGATAGACCAAAGTTTAGGCTTTCCTTCAGATGTTAAATGCTTTTTATTCGACCCTTGCTGTGGCTTGTCAACTAGTTAGTTGTAATTAAGTTCTTTGTCATAAAGGTTTTTGTTTACAGCCTTGTTTTCACACATTTTCTTAGCCATTTATTTGCTCCCATAAGAATTATAAAATAGTTGGGTTTTTTTTGTTTTAAACAAAATTCATTCTGTTATCTATATTTTCATGAATTTATCATTCAATAGAGTTTAAAATAAATATTGAGCCTAGCAGGAAACAGATATAACTTAATAAAGTTCCAATTACACATATGATTGAAAGAGGTTTTTCACTGTATAGTATATATTGGTATAAAAAAAGGGAAAAAGAAGAAACCTACCAAAACTTCCAATTCAAAGAACAGAAAGGAAAAAATACTGTAGAAGAGGGTTAAAGAACTAATTGAATTAATTGCTGCATTAAGAAAGATGGAAAACAAGTAACCTCTTGTAGTTTTAGACTACATAAACTTGGAGTTTTGTAGGATCTTAAAAACATCTTCAGTGATATAAATGAAAAAGGATTAAAGGAAAGGACAGTCATCTCTGTATGGTGAGATTAAGGCACAAATTAAATATTTAAGAAATAAAATTAGTTATTTTTGTCTTGAAACTAAATTAGGCTAGTAATTCTGCAAGGGAAAGGGATGGGGTGCTACCACACCAAGATAGAAACAAAACACTGTTGTGCCCAGCTTGATCACAACAGTGAGTTGATGCTCTAGAAATATAAAAGACTAATGAACAATACTGAAGATGAAGAAGAGCAGTTATAAGTCAAATTGAAAGCTAAGCAAGCACAGTGCCCGTAATTCTGAAATAAAATTGTAGATACATCAGTTTATCTGGTGATTATGCAGAGCTTTAAACATTTTTTTGAAAGAATTATTATCGAGCACATTAACAGAAGATCAGAGACATTTAAGCTGTAATTTACCAAAATTCAAATTAGCCTGTTATATTTCTATATGAATTTTTAATTTTAAAAAAGTAGCATCTTCTATAAAGATGAAAAAGGAGTTTTAGTAGCTATAAGACACACTGGTACAGTGATTCATGCACTGATTCTTAGGAAATTATTCCTAAACTAGTAAAGATTATACCCTTAGTACCAGTGAAAGGTAGTTGGAGTAAGTGTCTATCCAACTTTGGATAAACCTGTATTTTTTTATGAAGATACCATACCTCATCTAAGCTGCTTTCATCTGGTTCATTAGCTTTGACATAGTACCATGGTTGTACGGTTCATGAAACAGAGATGCCTCACTCTGAACTGCCAAAGAACTGTGAGAGCAACACATTAATCAGTCATTCAAGCATCTCTGCTGTAATCAGAGCGAAAAGAAAAATAGCATGATTTTATTCCTTATATTTCAAAGCAATTAATACTACAAGATGAGTTTGTCTAAATGAAACTGCTAAAACTCAGAGATGGTAAGATTAAACTAGCTTAATTTTGAAGTGAAGTTGATTTAACTAGTCTGAGTTTCCACCAGAAGGTGTCTAATAGGCATTGCAAATTATTTACATATGCCAGAAACAAGCAGAGGTTTGCAAGCATGAATTTCAATTGTGATGTGATTCAGTGTAAACTTCTGGTTTTTGAAAGTTCCATGCACATCTTCTATACCAAAATAAGAAATACTCTACCTAATGTCTGCAACGTTTCCTTGGCACACACACACTACCAAGAGTAAGTGGTCCTTCAGTGAGAATGGCTTCATCAAACAGTGTTCTGTTCATAGCTCCACTGACTCATATTATCCCCTTCCTCCAGAATTCACATCTGCTGCTGCAACAATTTTTCTTTTTAGCTTTAAAATATTTCCTGGTTGTTTTAATATGGTGGTGGTGGTGAAGCTAGCATTTTCAGATGTTTGGTTTCTTTGTCTGTTTGTTTGGGTTTTTTTTTTGTTTTTAGTGCCCCTCACTCCCCAACTCTTTTTTTTCATCTGGTTATCTAACACAAAATCTAACACTGCATCAGACTGTCTCTATTTGCTGAGTAATGAGCAGTTATATGAAAGAGTCATAGGTACTGAAACAGACACTGGAGAATTACAAAGCATCTGCTGTAACTTTAATTCAGTTTTATTGTGTTTATGCATGAGAATAACAACCAGTGCATTTTACACTGTGAAAGTTTACATGATGAAAAAACAATACCTTAATTGTAAAGACTTTAACCTAAAAATATACAGATATTCATATCTGTATCCATGTTACAGCATTAAACACAAAAAATTAATGGTATTTATGCTAGCATTAATTAATCAGGTTATATTAATCACAATATTTTGATATAAGATTAATTAGTTCTTACACATATCACTCATTATATGACTTCATTTGCAATATTACTACTATGCTGAACATAAGAAAATCTTTCCTGAAAAAAATTTAACATTTCATCTTACTTCATGAAACATGTCTCTATTCCGTAGTCCAGGTAGACTATATATTTTAGCTTAATCACTCCAGACTTGTCTCTTTCTGCATCTAAGATCAGACTAGGAGCTTATAACAGCATTTTCTAACCTCTGTTCATTGTTTTTATGGATTTCTCTAGACATGATAGGAATTAATATGTGAGATGAACTCTGGCGATTCATGGCATCAGCATCTGAGTACAGAAGCTATTACAGGAAATAGTATAGCAGGAACCACCCAAAACAATGGAAGAAACTGCAAGAAGCAGTGCAAGTGCAGCAGTGATCTGTCCTGGTGTCTAGGCCTTTGGTGTCTAGGAATGTCCTGCAGCACATCACCTTTCCTGTCCTGAGTGACCACCAGAACAGATGGAGCCCCAAGTCATGGACTAAATGAATTCAGTGGACATTTTGTGGACATTTGTGGACATTTTAAATACATTTGACAGACTAGAGGAATGATATCTGTGTATTCTATCATAGGATGGGAAGAAAAGTGGTGGCTAATGAGGGTGTGTTAATGTTGAATCTGAGCAGACATAAATGCTATGGAATAAGGGGCTGAGAAAGTGCTTGTTTTGTCTGGAGTAGAGTCAATTTTCTTCAAAGGAGCTGTGGGAGATGATGTTTTGGATTTGTGTTGAAATGTGCATGTATGATTCACATGTATTTAAAGTAAAACACACATACCATTTTTTCTTCTGTGAGCTAAAATGTCTTTAACATGAACTTATTATTCAGTTTTCTACAGGCTAAAGGCAATGAATTACTGAAAGTAAGAATGTAAAGAAAATCAGGTCTCACAAAACTAAAACAATTACTATAGGTTGTGCTTCAGAAAGGACAGTGGTATATGTTGATGTCCCTGGGCCAGCTTTAGATCGTCTCCTGTACAGGCTAATTGACACAGAAAAAGGGAACATTTCTGTGCTGATATTACTGGAAACTTAATTTTCAACCTTTAAGGATATGAGGGACTATATAGTCCCTGCATGAAATTGAACTATTCGATTTTATTATAGTTATGCCATTTATTTCAGATTAACTGGAGTTTTCTGTGCACACTAAACTTGAATATATTTATGTAATGCATAATTATACTTTGTGGCACCATAGTGGAAGTAATCTAGTTACATTAGTATTTCAATAACACAGTTATACTACTTTTGGCATCTGTACTTGCCTAGATATCTCTGCAAAGCATTGTATTGGATATTATAGCAGTCTACTGCAAAAGAGATATGACAGCTGCATGAAGAATAGTTGTTTAATTCTAATCCTAAATTTTTGAATTTATAATACAGTGAACTGGAAGAGAAAGGAGAAAGCATATTGACTAAAATAGTTTAGTAGACATTTGGACCACAGTTTTAGAGTGCCCTAATGAAACTGAGTTACAGATTTAAAAATAAGGGATTAAAAATACCACAAATTGCCTTGAACTAAATTTTCAAAAGCAACCATATGTGAGTTTTTGGGACCTCTACAATGTACGACTAAGTTACTTCAGTCAAATGTAAAATCATGTGTAAATATACTGCAATGATATGGTTAAAAGAATGAGCTCTCATTCTTTTAACAAGATTTTTAAAGATCTGAAGCAAAATGTATATTTCAAGAAAATCAAAGTGTAGCAGTAGTGGAAACATTTGGAAAAACTCATGAAATTCTGGTGATATAATACTTGATTTTGAGTATTCCACTGAGAAAATTCTTTGGATATGACAACTTTCCAGGGAACGTAGATGCATTTGATGCCAAAGTGACAGCAATTCAGATCTAAGTTACACAGTAACATCAGCTGGCTAAGTGTGGTCTCCTTCCTGTAAAACTGGAGTAAATCTGGAAGGAAGTAAAACTGGTAAGAGTCTAATGATTCTGTGCAGCCTCATACACAAATAGCACTCTTTCAACTAATGGGGGGACAGACTACAGTCTGTCTGGTGAAGTCTGGGCTTTTTTATGTGATGACATGCATGACATATTAACAGCTAATACCAAAATTGCCTAGAGATTACCTTATTAACCTGAAGCTCATCAGTGTGAAAGACTTGGGCTCACCAAACTTATTATTTCAGTCCCCACTTGCCGTCAAGCGGGAAAATCTAAATTTTATTTATGCACTTATTATGATTAGACTTCATTGCCAAGTGGATTCATGTGATGATCTTTTTTAACTACTTATTTATTGATCTCGTTGTTTGCCAAATATATGGCTCATAAATTGTAGCTAATTAACTGCAAAAGTCCAAGAAAAGAAGAAAACCTCATTATCCAATATTTTCTGTTCAATATTTTCTGTCAAACAAAGATATCACTTCAATCCTACACAGAAATATTATTTTACTGCAGGGCTTTTTGAGTAGCAGTGCCAATGTTTATAAGCAGATGTTTATTACACTGTTAAGACCAAGGTTTGAGCTTCCTCCAATTTAACATATATTTGTATACAGTTTTAATTAGTGTTGAAAGTGCATTATGGCTGAACACGACTGTTCAATATGAGCCTAATCTGTTGTATACAAGCATCTAAACTTTCTACTAGGCAGATAATAGGTTCTGTAATTTCCACCAAAATGGTAATGTGGAATACAGTAGATTATTTCAGTAGGAGCGGACTTCTATATACTTGCTGGAATTCCTAGCATTATCAAGAATTAGCATAATACTGTATCCTCTTCAATACTGGCTGTGGCTTTGTTGCAAACAGGCTCCTATTAGTGAAAAAACTGAGGGGTTGTCAAATTTCACAGTAAACCAGACTTTCTGAGTCAGGAATGAAATACTACTGAAGCAACATACAGAACTAAATTTTCACTGTCTAATTGCATTTAACCACATCTGAAATATATCTTGGAAAGTCTTACACAGCATGATTGCAAAGGATGCTATCCCTAAGAAAGGCCAATAATGGCAAAGAAAAGGAGATGGCTCAAATGCAATGCACTCATATTCTTGACTTCGAGTTATTTATAAATTAGGGACTTTTCAACACGGAATATGAAATCTAGGTTAATAAGAATTCTTAAATTGCATGAAAAGAAAGTTTGAAACGACATACAAAAATGTATGGAGTATTTTCTTAGGTAAATAATTTTACTAAAAATGCATAAAAAGTGCGAACAGCTCAGTAGATTTTGTGGTTTGGGATTCTTTTTTGATGTTAGGTGTCTGTATTATTTTGCTGATAAAATAAAGCTTCTGAATTCACTTTTTTCCAACTTAACATATAATAACCTGTATACAACAGCAGTCTAATTCTGCAGCCATTGCTCCTGCAAGCACACAGAGACTGACAGATAACTTCCGCATGAGAAGGTACATTAACGACATTTGTCCACTAGCCAGAAGTTAGTACATTGTATATGATACTAATGATTCTAATGATGCTTGATTTTCATTAGGTAAACACTCTATTTTACTATGAAAGAGCTTAGAGCTGAGAGACAGAAAAAACAAAGACTATGTGCCTGCCCTGTGAGGTGTATGACCAAAGATGCTACATTTTACAAGTTACTGAAATGATACTGCATGGAATTTTTTTCCAGTATTAAACACAATTAATACTCAATTTGAATATTAAACATACTCAAAGGTGGTGGAACTAAACTTAGATATAAGGAATATAGAAATAGATATAAAGAATATGGAAATAGATATAACACAGAAGTCACTATTCTTCAAAAAGTGTAAAGTCTGTGAGAAAATTACAATAGTGAGAAAGATACTAAAATGAGGAATAGAATCTGTTTGCTGCAATGTCTGAATTTGAAGGATGTTATGAAAATGGAAGTAATTTTTCAGTTTTGTTCAACATCACTGTTGTGTTGAGAGAAACTCCAAAAGTCCTCTTGTGGTCAATACAATAAAAAAAAATATTTTTCAGATTAGAAGAGGAAATTAATGAAATTATGTTCTTTATAGTGATGTTTTCAATATACAAGCAAAAAAAATATCTGGCTTGAAAAAATGTTCTGATAAATTCTATATATGCCCTCTGGAAATTGCTATGCTTTGCAGAGAGGAGTGTTCAATTTACTTTACAGGTAGGTTTGACTGAATAGGTTTTAAACGGACTCTCTTTTTCTGGTGACCAGACATCCAGAGTAAAACCATGACTGTTTTTTTACAGTTTGCTAGCTGAATAGGAAAAATAAAATGGGCAAACTGTTTTCAAAGTGAACAAAAAATTCTGTTTTCCTTCAAGATGGAAAGACAGAATGGAGAATGAGGTTTATTGCCTGGCTGGCATCAGTATCTGTTAATCTCTTCTGGAAGCATTCAGGTTTACCAATGGAAAGACTACTAAGCATGCACTAGACAAAGTCAGGCATTCTAAAAGGCAACATTGCATCTATAAATTTAGAGATTGTGCAGACAAGTGGACAGAGAACTGAGGTCAAATATATTTTATTAAGGTTCTAGTTCTTATTTACCTTATATCTGCATACAAAAGCCATTTAATAAAATCTATGTACTATTTTCACCTAATGGATATCTTTCAGATAGTTCTGGGAAATCAGATTGACCCTGTAAAAAGCACATCCATTCAGTCTTTTATTGCAATAATCCCTTTATACAGTTGTAGCATACATTTTGCCTTCCTTCTGAGGAGCATGTAGCATTTAGAAAAAACTATTTAGTTATAAACTATCTCCAGTAACATAATCCATATTCCCTTACATATGAAGTGAAACTTCACTTAGGTAACTGAAGTGAAAACCAAGGTTATCTCTATGTAACACCACTCAGAAGCAAGTGAGATCTTAGAGCCAACTTGACATATCTGAAGCCATTTGGTTACACTAGTGGGATATTCAGTTTAGGTAGACAGAGTTGATACTGTAATACTTGGAGGGGCTAGAGCTATCTTGGGCACTGCGTTGCACATATAAACTGACTTGACTGAGGAACCCATATCATGATGCCAAGTACTTTCCTTTAGTGTGGTTTGATTATATTTAACCTTAACGTTTCTCTGACAGATCTGTTTAGGAAACTAGTAGCCTTGACTTTGGTAGATTTCTAAAATTAAAACTCATCTACTGGATTAATTGGCCTTTTTTTAGCAATTCTTTAGGAGAAAATAAGTAGCAATCTGTGACTTAGTTTGACAGTATTTTCACGAGTCTAATCTCCTTCCTCTGTTTATTTTGACTTTTCTTCAGTACTGCCTCAATGTTGTATTTAGCTACATTTACATACCCCAGTGAATATATTTTATTATATTTCTGTGTTGAAATTTCAGAACCTGGCAACAGAAATTTATATCAGAATAAGTACTCTGGAATAAATCAAGGCTTTTTTACTTTTGGTAGTGGTGAATCTCAATTCCTTATTTAACTTGGACAAAGATATAAGGCTACAAAAGCAATTAAATACTTCTTATTAGCAGAAATACAATTCCCAGATCAATAGAGTTGTAGATAGGAAGTCTGCAAGAGATTGAAATATTTTTTTATTTATGACTAAAGGTTTTACAGATCACAGTATTTTTTAATAAATACTTGTACATCTTTAGAAATACTGTTCAGGAAAATAATACAGTTTTATTTAAATCTCTATGACTCAGGTGTCTGATATGGCACCTTATTCATATAGTTCTTCTGTACTGACAATCTTCAGATACTTTCCAAAACATAAACCTTCTAAGATAATGACATTGATATGGTACATTTAAGACACAGACAGTGTTCACCGTCCTCATTGGCAGTGAACATTAAAGGTCTTACCAGTCCAGTTCAGGTACCCACAAGGTTAGAACCAATTACCTACAAAAATCAAAGTGAAATTACAGAGAAAAGAAAGTAAATCAAAACTAAAGAAAGAAACCCTCCAAAACAAACAAACAAAAAATCCAAAAAAGCCAACCAACCCCCTCCCTGGTGAAGTGCAGATTAATCTAATTCAGACAGAGCAAAGACAGAAATTAACCCTATCAGTTGAGCAATGTACAAACAGTGATCAACAAGCCCTTAGTGAATGGTTTTTATCCCCAAAATGTCTTCAGATGTGGAAAAATTACACAATACCTGCAAAACCTGAAAATTTTTTTCTGTTCAAAATGAATTGCAATGTGAATCATAATTCATTATTGAGAAATGAAAGAGACATCTTTAAGGAATGTAAGGACATATGTAAATAATTGTCATGTCTATTCAAAGACATATAAATTAAGTTGCCAAAATGGCAATAAGGTGTCTTTCATTCCATAGCAAAAGTTTTGTTCATTTCCATTTATTTCAAACTGAAAAACAGTATATGTGCTGACATCTTAATGAGCATTTTATCATCTGCCGTTCATCTGGGTTGATCAAAGCTAATTTATAGTCCTCTCTTTTTCATAACTTTCAACAAAATATGGAGTTGTCAATAAGGAATTAAAATATAATTTTTCCATGCATGCCTTACAGATGATATGAGCTGAAATCTCATGCACCACAGGGTTTACTTGCTGAGTTATAGCTGGGTGGTGGCACTCAGCACAAGACATTCCACAGTAATTTGTAAAGCTTACAGTAACTAAGATTCAGTCCTCCAGGGAAAGTAAATTCCAGGATTCAGAAAAAAAAAATGATGTGGAGATACAGTATTAAACTAAAATGACAACATATCATAAGTCAGACCATCAGTAACATTGATTATTCTTAATTGTATATTAATGCTGAAACATACTGTTCATCTTTTACCTGGAAATAATACAAATTAGGTGTTTGTAATATAGTGCAGTGTCTATGCATGTATATGCATGTATAAATATGTATAAATATATATACACTCATACAAGACAGCCAAGAAAGTAATAAATGTCCAGAAGTAAATGTATGAGAACCCCATCCAACCAAGTTTAACAGATAGCTCAAAATCTGCTCAGCTTTTTTGGGAACACCCTTTTTAATGTCATTGACCTTTTTCTACATATTTCCCCCCCCAAAAAAAATGCTGAGAAAATCGTAATATTCCCCTTCCTTCTCCCCAAAAGACTGAAATCTTCCTGAAACAAGCAAATGAGCAATGATGAAAAAATTCTCTTGGAGTCCTCAAAAGCCCACTTTTGACAACCTGTTTTGTTGCTGCCTGATATCACATTGCAACATTTACCTGGGTCAGAACACCAGTCCTGTCATGAACAGCTTGGTGTGCAGCACTTGTGATCTGTGCTATGGATGGTCTGTGTGAGCTCAGGGGATACTTTCCTCCTGACTTGTGCATTAATGTGTTTTAGGGAGCAGCACAGGTACTCACAAAGCCTCAACACCCGTGTTTCCAACTGGAGGTGTGTAAAACATGGAAATCTACACTCCCATGAGAGGTGGGAGGATGCTTGCAGCTGTGTGTTTGAACTTTTCAAAATTAGTTCTATCAGGGTGTTGATAAATTTGTAGGTGTTTATTAAAATTTTATAAGTGTGTAAAATTGTAATTTATATGTGTTTTACTGCTCATGTTGATCTTGACTGTACAGTTCACTGATTATGAGTTAATTAGTATAATTTGTAAATCAATAAATTATTTTGATCCTGATTCAAAATATGTGAAGTGAGCAGTTGTTCCCAGATACTCTGTTCCAGCTCTGACTTTTTGGACACTAAATATGTAAGTGAACCAAAGACTCTCTCTAGTCTGTAAGAATTATCACTAGCATATGTTACACAAAAAGGATTTAGATTTTGTATTGAGTAATGACAGTACTCTATTCTAAAAGAAAGAGTATGTACACCAGCCAAGTCATCATGGCTAGGCTTTACGAACAAAGATTTTGGGAAAAAAAAAAAAAAAAGGCATTCTGCCCTGGGCATCACGCGGGTATGGTGGACATCGCGGACATCTCTCTGTCACACCAAGACATAATCAATGAGGTGCCAATGCTTAGATCTAGGATGCATCCAGGTTGTCTTCAGACTATTTTTCTGCTGAAAGATAGTGTTAGTAATGGTGAGCTGTTGCTCCGCACAGAATTCTAGCAGAAGTCAACTGTTATCATTGCAGCTTCCAACACCATCCTTTCCAGGCTTCAAAATTCTTTCCTACTCTGGCGTTGAAATCACCAAGGATAATGATCTTATCATCTGCAGGAACCTTCTGGGTAAGGCGGTGCAGGTCGGTGTAAAATTTATCTTTTTCAACAGGGTCAGTTTGGAGAGTTGGGGCATATATACTAAAGAGGACAACATGTTGGTTGTTGTGTAGTGGAAGGCATAAGGAGATAATGTGGTCAGAGTGACCTGTCGGCAGATTTTTGATTTTAGGATCAATAGAATTTTTAATCATGAAGCCAACTCCTGAGAGATGCTTTTTGGTTCTGGGTTTACCAGACCAGAAGAGTGTGTAACCAGCACCATGTTCTCTGAGGCTGCCTTTCTCATGGAGACGAACTTCACTGAGATCAGCAATGTTGATGTTGAGACGTGACAGTTCATGGGCAATTAGGACAGAACGATGCTCAGGACATCCGCTATCCGCAGAATCAAGCATGGTTCTGATGTTCCAGCATGTTAATTTGGGTACAGCTTTGGAGACAGGTGTATATGCCTTTGTCTTTTGATCTTTGTGTGACTGCATTTGTAGAAGATGTTGTTACAGGGCTTTACAAATGTGGGTAAGGCCTTTGGGCCTGCGCAATGGATTTTTTAGGTGAGACCCAGTGCACACGGAACTGAACCCACCCTTTAATCCTAAGGTTCATCTGCCAGGGCCGAGCGAGCTTGGATGGTGGCAGTGAGGTCCTCAGGACGTAGGTTTAATTAGAGTGACCTTCTCTTAGATGGATGGCCTTACAGGGCTAATCGATCTCCATCTGCCCAGGTTTAGAGTTGTCCTTCTTGTCTGAGTGCTCCGAGGCTCCCCCGAGTTCTGGACCGGGCCAGCGCCGTGCCGCACGCCTGAGTTCCGGCACCAGCCAGGTATTATAGCTATATATGTTTATCTATATCTATATCTATATCTATATCAATAAATATATGTCTAAAAGAAAAACTACTCTCTAAAATGCCAGTTGATTTCTGCCTATTGACAGTGGAATGAAACTCTCTCTCCCTCTCTCTTTCCCTCCCCATCTTTCCCCAAATACTATCCAGAACATTATTATCTTAATCTGCATATTTGCCTGAAAAATCATCAACTAAAACTTGTAATTGCTTCTATATATAGAATAATAAATTTTAATATTACCTTAAGCAGCAATCCAACTGGAACTTCAGAATGTTGTTAACCTCCATCCAATTCACTGTTTAAAATCAAACCAAAACCTGTGATTCTAGCCCTGTTTCTTGGGCATTGAGTCTTAGTGGCAGACACCTCCAAACTTTTCTCTAGGCAGGATAGTCTTTCATTAGTCAGTACACAGAGTTTGGCTTTTCCAAGTGTAAGAATGTGGTGGTTTCACTCTAGGCCTTCCTGGAGACCAGCTTGTAACCAGGAAGGAACTAGAAAAGTGATCACAGAAGTATTCCATGCTATTCCTTTACGTAACTTGAGGTATAAATAAAGCCAGCAGGAGGGACCTCGCTCTCTTCCTTTCCGGCAAGGTTCGAGAACGGTGGGTCCCTGTCTCGGTCTGGCTTATCTGGAGCCGAGGCCTACAGTGACTGCTGTTATCTGCCACGCGTGAGGGAGAGCCTTGGGCCGTGTCTAGCCATCCTGCCTGCTCGAAGGGAAGTGGTGAGATTTTTGCTAGTTTGCCTTCGGTCGGCTGGTTGACTTGTTCGGTCCTTGCCCCTTTTTGTCCTTCTCCCTTCTTCCTTCCCCCCCCCCCAACATCTTCCCTGGAAGTGCTCCTGGTGTGTAGTATTCTCGTTTTGTGTATCTGTCTCATATGTAAAATATATATATATATATTTTTGCTATAGCTTTGGCTGCTTGGTTTTTTTTTTCCTTTTCCCTCTCTGGGAGGCAGGTCCTTGTTGTTGAGTTTCGGGGGACTTGGCGGGAAGCCAGCTTGAAACTTGCACAAGGATGAAGTGTAGGTAGCTAACTTTGCGGGCTCTATATCACTCATGGGAGGCATCTCTTCACTGAGTAGGATAAATGGCGCTTGACATCTAATAGCAGGGATGTATCAAGAAGCAGCCAGACGTAGTCACACCTCAAATAAGAAGACACACACAGGGAAACAGGGAAGGTCATATTTTTATTAATCTTCGGGAATATTATTTCTTTTCAAAAACCTAATTTATAGTGAAAGCCACAGACCATTTTTACTGGAAATTGTTTCACTAGACCTTTTTTCTGATACATTGATAACACGTTGTTCTGTCACATGATTTTAAATGGTACTGTTTTATTTTCCCAGAAGAGTAGCATATAAAAAAATTAAAGGTCATTATTTTTTGCATTTATGCTTATTCTCATATAATAAAAATGTATTTGAGATAAAAATATGCATAAGATATAATAATGTTGTCTTTATAGAAAGTTTAAAGTAGAGTGAGTCATGCTACATAGAATTTACAAAAACTGTCCTTTAAAAGGGCTAGGTTTATGGTGTTAGTAATTCGTTCCACAAAAGAAAATGATGACAAATTCCAGCTTGATTAAGAGTTAACCTGATTAAGAGATACTGCAAAACTGCTTTTTCCCAGTGGCAGGAAAGGGCTATATTTTGAGTGAAAGTCTGAGTTCAGTCCCTGAATTCCTCCTTTCTTGCAGGGAAGAGCAGCATGAGGGAGTTCATCAGCTGTTGCAGAATTACTTTAACTTTTTGTAGATGCCAGACCAGGTTTCAGTGACCTAAGCAGTGGGGATTGTCTTGTCTGATCACTACCCACTGTCCTATACGGAAAGGAGTAGTGCAGTTAACAGAACTGGCGCAAATAGGGGTCTCACAGGGGAGATAGAAATATCTTCTCCTTTGCATACAAACTCCACTTTCTTTTGCCCTTCAGGACTTACATGAAGAAAAGTTAAACATTTCAAGAATATTTGAATAAATTGGTCAGGACTGGTAAACCTACTTTTCGAAAAGCTTTTCTGTTTTGAAGCAGAAAACTTACTGGTAAACAAATGGAAGTCCTTTCCCATCTCCGAATGCTGAGTTGAGTTCAACAAGTGGTTGAATGTAGAGAGAGTGACTTTTAGCTTTGTCTCTAGAGTCTAGTAACTGATGTAGAGGAAATCTGGTTTAAGTGCTATAGGGGTTCCTCTGGGAGAAGCCTTACAATACTACAATGGCTTCTTTAGCTTTGCAACACAGCGTAATCTTTTGAAGTCTCAGAAATGAGATAAAAGTTGAATGGCTTTTCTTATTCACCACAGGTTTACAGAAAGCTATTTATAATTTTCGACTTTAGTAGTCTGGGTTAATGCAACAAGATATGTTAGACCCACAAGAATATGTAGCTTAGATTCTAACACTTCAGAGCAGATAATTATCATTTGTGTTCTCCCTATTTCTCATTAGGTGCTTTGATCATTTCTGTGACTCTGACAGTAAAAAATGTTATCATTTATATGTCCTTATTTAGGTTTCTACTGCAGTCTAGATTAAACGTCTATCAATATGGCAAAACAATGCTTCCTATCCATGCTAAAAGTAATAACTGTAGAAGATGAGAACAACATTGATATCAAAAAATCAAAATCACATTTTCTGACAAAAAAACCATTTCATTTTATACAATATTTTTTCTGGAAGCAAGTGACCTCCTTTTCTTATATGGACATTTTATCAGAGTTTCTTTAGGCTGCAGCTTTTCCTTTTGAATTAAAACTTATATTACTATTTAAAAGAGTTCCCATTTTTCTTTTAATCTCTTTCTTTGAATTTATCTTTAAAACCTGGTTTCATAATATGAAAAATAAAAGAGAAAAATTACATTTCCTTATACAATATCTTTACATATGGGAACAGAGAACATTGGTTTATACAGCTTTAACTCTTATGAGAAGTGATTTATCTTCTCAGTGACAGCAAAGCTTTCCTTCATTAGGTAGCCATGAAAGAAACTTACTCTTAACAGCAGAATTGAACATGGTTTTGCAATAATTTTTCACATGGTAGCTGATGGAAGGCAATTGAATAGAAAACAGTAAAAAAAAGTTCCATGGAAACTTAAATATACTAGTCTGCATCAGACAACCAATAGGGACAGAATAATCCTACTTATGATAATATCAAAATCAACTGGTCTCATTACAGGTGCAGAAATCTTCCATATACCAGCTGAAGAACATAGTTTGTGTCTAGCAGACAAGGATGGTATTCCTTGACATTGATCAAATAAGTGTAGTTATCTACAGGCAAATATGTCTCTTAAGCACATTTTGTGTTTCTGGAACTAGTAAAGAGAAGCAATGTCAAAATGTCTAAGTAACAAAAAGTGGTAGGACTCTGTTCCTGCAGTCTAGTAGGAGTTAATAAAAAGAACAAATCAAAAAGTGTTCCGTGACCACTTTATAACATAAATATGTGGAAAAGAAGGCTTAAAATATACATTCTGCCACTGTAGTAGGGAAGCAGTAGAACCAGCAAAGGGTTATTACTAGATTTAAGACAGCGTAGTCTCTACTGTTAGCTATTCTCATGCAGTTTGAAGAGCTCTTCTTAATGTCCACTTCTATCATTGGGGAATTGTGTATTCCCACCTGTTATCACACTGCCTAAATATCAAGTTTGGTTAAATCATTCTGAAGTGATTCATGAAGGTGAAAACTGGAAGGATTTAATAGAATTTGTAGTTTTTATCACCCCATTGCTCAACATTTTCATGTCATTAATAAACACACTAATGAAGTACTGGTACTCTTCAGATGATTAATCACTTTGCCTCAGAACTGGTCTTTTTCTGTATGTGTTACAGCTAAAAAACAGATTATATTAATCCAGTCTTTGATATTTGGGTTTTTTTAACAGTTAAACCAAGGTGAACTTTAGTATAATGGAAGGGAATCTGGCAATTGAGGGATATTTATTAGTGTTCATATTAAATGTGCAGAATAGCTAAAAAGTTGTCCACATTCTTAAAGATTTGCTTCTAAAGTCTTACCTTTTTCCAGCTTTGCAGCACTAATAGACTATTAGGTTTGACCTAGATAATACTAACAAATCATAGAAAAGATTTCTTTCTAAGCACGACTAAGTCATGGGAACATTTTGATTCTTTTTAGTTGTCAAGAGAGGCAAAAGCTGAGAAAACTGAAGGAATTGAAGGATTTGTGAGTAAGTAGTCTAGAAAACTTCTTTAGTGACCTATAAGTAAATTGCAGTGTGGCGAGCTTGTTCCACTTCAAATTTGTTGTACAACAACGAATAAAATGGACTGATATTTTCAGTAAAAAAAAACATTTACTTCTTCTGATCTTCAGATCCAAAACTAGTCTAATTTAAGTTTCCTACTTCTAGCACCAAAAAATACCAAGATTATGTAAAGCCTCTCATTTTGTTGAAAGTGCCAGTAAATAATGCAGATTATTTCTTCAGAAATTTTTTTGTAACCTTGTAGCAGCCATTGAATCTTCCATAATAAAAATCTATGATGAGACATGCAGAATATATGATTAAAAATTGTTAATATAGTATAAATACCACAACCCCCCCATTCTATAAGCAATTTGAGTGCCAATCTGTATTCTACCTACTCAAATACATCTTTGAGGAGATAAATGTGATAAAAATGAATGGCAGATAGCATAGATGTATGTTGTATGACTTTTCCATTTCCACATTTGATCCTTCTGCAGATAATGCAACAAAATTTTAGTGGTCCAAAGCATTTTTACTTTGCTTTAATATATGTTATATAAATATTTTACTGCAGAAAACACACATTTCATTGAATATTATTCAATTACTTATCTCTATTATTATAAAGAGATCCCGTATCTTGGGAAGTTGTTTTAAGAAATTGAATTTAATAAGAAAGCAAAGTCTTAACAGATAACTAAACAGAAAATTATCAAGATGTAAAACTTACGTTAATATAAAAAAACTCAATAGGAAAAAGCTTCTTTGTTTCCAAGTTGTAAATATGACTCAACTATTGGAAAAGTAGTGTGAGAGCAAATAGACTAGGGGATGTAAAACCTCTAGCAGGCTGCAGAACATATTAAGCTACCATAAGATCCTTACCCAGATATATCAATCAGTTCCTTGGATAAAAGCTGTATAGTCTTTTGATTTCTTGCTTATTTCTGCATTGCTGAAGGATTGAAGTATCAGACCATTATTTCATACTGAAAGCTCAGAAATTGTCCTCCATGTGCACCATCACTGCATCTTCATAGGGTCACATTGCTTACTTTGCAAAGACCCTGTCACGACTGTGGTATCAGATGTACACTGAAGCATTGTAGAAGCGGCAACTGAAACGTGGAATACCATGGGCCCTTTACCATCTCTTCAACTAATTAAAAACCCACCAATTTCCTCTCAAAAAATTAACAGCAACTAAGGGTGATCTCATTTACACTTTGGTTTGTTTCAAGTTCTTGGCATAGTTTCCAGATAAGGTATTTCAATACACCCTCTAAACATTGAAAATCTGTCATTTGACCACTCTTATTTCTTATTTTGTTTATATAGCAGCTGATGCCTTATCAGATTTTATGAGTCAGTAGAGAGCTGATATATATATCTCTTATAAATGGGAAAGTATATGACATTTTAAAATTATTTTTAAAGTTTGTAGGATTTTTTCACTACTGAATTTGAACATTACAAAAATTTTAAGTTTCTTGAAATTATACTTAAATAAAGCCCTGTTTTCTGAGTGTGCCATTTTGAAGTGAAATTTTGGAATTTTGATTTAAAAATTAGTTTCTAGAAATATCTTTTTATGCATCACTCACATAAGAAACCTCATCTTTAAAGGGACAAAATCAGACTTCAGCGGTTTAATGTTTTCCAATGAAAACAAAATATTTTTTTGATTAAACTAAGATTAATTTTAAGGGCATTCCAGACCATAGCTTTTGGCTTACTTTTTTAGGGCTTTTTTGTTCCATTTATGGCTATACTCCCTTCCTCTTGAACCACCTTCTAATAGCAACTTTTCCTAATCCTCAAAAGCTCTGATGTCCAGGACTCCACTAATAGAAATGGGAGTGTCTTCCTAAATTGAGTTCAGTGAAGGCATGCCAGTTTATGCCAGCTGTTTCTTTGGCCTTGTACCTTTTTATTTGGATAAAAATTGTTGATTTCCTGTATCTCTTCTTACAATTTGCTTACAAATAACCATCCCACACTCCAATCGACATCTGCTGTTGGTTCTTAGCTAATGAGCGTGCTATAGTGCTAATGTCCTTGGAAGGAGGTGTCACTCTATCACTTTGTGAAACTGGGCTCTTGTTTTCTTATGAAATCAAATTTCTAACCCTTATTAATTACCAAGTTTAAATAGTTTTTTTTCCCCACCGTGCTCACTGGTGTGAATCATAAATGCACAGATCTACAATACAGTCTGGTGATCCAGGTTTAATGACCCCTGTTCAAACAAGGAAACAGGCCCATTAAGCAGTGGGGACATCTGTTCAATGGTCAGACTTCGAGTGCACTGAAAATGGGAGCTCTTCTGTCTGTGACTGGTTATGGAGAACCAGTGTCTTCTTTTTGAAAATGAAGAAAACATATTCATAGAATGTTTGTAGTAAGCCCCATGCAAGTATTGTACATATCTTCTGGAATTTAAAATACAAAATTTTTCCAAATATTCTTTAAAAAATCCTTCTGGTCGATTTTTCAAATATATATACTTCCTACTTAGCTCAGTGATGTCCCTTGTCTTTATAGACAATAATTCTTGAACAGAAAGCTGTCCCTAAGAACCTCACAGATTACCTGGTTCATTAGATCTATATTTAGATGACCGTATTTATTCATTGTCCTCTGAAGGCTGCTAGGATGATAATAATGTGTCTTGTCCTTTTCTATTGGTAGGCAAAAGTAAAAGAAGCATCAGTGCTATTCATCAGAGAAGTGGTATGCTATGCTTGCAAGTACCGGTCAGATAACACCCCTTTTGCATAGAGATGATTTTTCCACCAGATTGGAGTTACCTATAGTTTAAGCCTAGATTTAGTTAAGGGCTTCTGAGATAACGTTGTGATTCGTGATTATTCTTTTGGAAATAAATGTTCTTCACTCAGAGCTGGGATTTGGTCTAGAAACCATCAGTTTGTATGCCACTCTCAACAGCACAATAAATTGCTCAGACTAGAGGGGACAAAAATTAGCAAATCCTCTGGAAACACAATCTAGAATAGCATGCACATTATTTAAAATTTGTTTCTCTTAATGGTATAGTCAAATTTTGACCTATCAGCCTTCACTCTGGATAAAACACTACCACTTCAGCTGGTACAAAACTGTAATGGTAGTCTAAAGTTAATGAAAATTTCTTAGCGTATCATGGCAAATTTGACAAATAAACCCATACCTGTGCGGGGGACTGAAAACAATGGCTCAAAACAACTCTGTGTAGGAGGGGTCTGATCAGCTTCTGCCAAGGTGGTATTGTGCTCTGCCCCCCAGTAAACCTGTCTCCTTGAGAGCCTTTAAAGCAGCTGTCAGTCACTGGCACATCTGGAGCACTGTCCTACATTCCCCCCCCCCCCCCCCCGCCCGGAATCCCTATCTCAAATCCCAAAGGCTGGCAGACTGAAAACCCCACCTGGTGGTGACCAGAGGAGTCCAGAACATATAAAACCAATACCATGCTGCCTCCACATAGTTCTGGCCCTATTGTCTTTGGATTTGTGGTAGCTGGTTCTATGTTGGACCTAAGGCAGTACCTATAATCCTTTCTCTGTCTCTCTCTTTCATACTTCTTCTTCTTCTCCTTCTCCTAATTTCCTTTTCTTGATTTTGGGTAATTTAAATCTGGATGGGTTGGAATTTGCTTTATGAGATGTGTTATGTTGATTGAATGTTTGCTTTAACTTTTGCCAAGTTCCATTATTTTCCACAGTTTTTCAGTAAAAGTGTGTTACCTTGACCCTCTGAGAAGTTCACAGCATTTTTCCTGTGCATGGCCTCAAGGTATAAAAGAACTGAAGGTCCTTTCAATAAATTCGTCAGGTGAATTTTGAGGCCTTGAAACTTTTTGATGTAAAAACATCCTCAATGAGCTCATGGGCCAAGCCTGGGGGTATTACAGCCTGGTCCAGAGCAAATGTATGCCTTTGTGTTTGTGCACAGGCTTGATATAACCAGCTGAATCCCTCAGTTTCAGCAGTACCTTCAATGCAGGGCACAAAGGAAAGGAAAAAGGGTGCTTTAGCTTGAAAGCTGGGAGGAAGGAACTGCCTCCTGTTATCCTAGTCATTTTGCTATTAAGTGCTTCTCAGTTAGGAGTGAGGACCAGAAAAAAATCACAGATAAGCTTTCCTTCCTTCTTCTTGATCTTATGGAAGGCATTTTTCTTTTCCAGTTTGATTAAGTAATCTCAAACTTTACACACTCATAGCTCTTACTCTGATGACTAACACTTCATAAATTTTGAGGATGTTGCTTTTCTCAGTAGACCATGGAGTTAATGAAGTTTTCCTTCCTATACAGGAAGGAATGGAGCTTGAATGACCCCACATGCCTATATTTTGTGCTATATTAATTCTACCCAGAATATTCTAAGGAAAAACTGGAATACTGTGAGCATTTTTTTCAGACTGTACTCCACAGAAGGATTCAACAGTATAAGAAGATTTGGAAAGAAATGCAGTTAATGAATCACTATTACATAAGCTACTTATTTCAAGAATAATTTGTTTTGATATTTCTGTAACTCCTAGATTTTTTGCTAGTAATGTAATAAAAGATACAGATGAGGAAATGCAGTTTTAAGCCATCTTTATTACTGCAAGTCAAAATTTGCCCTTTTGAAGATATGTATTATTAAAAATGAACATATTATTTTGAATACCAGAAGGTCAATTAAATTAATTTGTGATGTTCCATATTATTTTTTATTTTATATTAATTTAATTTAAGGTACTCTGCTTCTTGCTGTAGAAGACGAAGCAACTGTTTGCAGGAGAACAAAACTGCTACATGCTACATATATACTGCCTAACCTCAGTTCATACACTTCTTGTGTTCAATCCACTTTGAAACCTTTCAAATTTTCTGGGAGACCAATATAAGAATAGTAAAGGTAAAAAAGATTTATGTGCCATTATTATTATAAACAACAATCTGTCAGTATGATGGACAATAATTAGGTGCAATGTAAGGCTTCATTTGACTTTAGGATTTAGTTATTGCTACATTAAAATTAGGGGTAGTCATGTCCATTTGTGTATTAGTAGAATTACTCTTAATGGTTCAGTCAGTGATAGGTCTAACACAGACAGGTAACTATGACAGCCAGGTCATGCTTTCTCATAGTTAGTTGGTTAAAACAAAACTTGATTTAGTTCTGTATCTGAGATCAAAAGAGAAAGAAAATATCCCATGCATTCTCTCTTTCTGGCAAACCTAATGGAAGTCTGCAATGAACCCTCATTAATTTCAGGCATTAAAAATGCATCTAAGCTTTTTAACACTAGGACCTGCATAACTTAGAAAAAATCATACTGTGTGTCACAATGTAAAATTTGTCCTGTTTTTTTTATAATTTTACATACTGATTTATGGAAATTCACTTTTTTTTTTTTCACTGTTTCAAATGTTGAGGTAAATTACATAACATGTCTCTAACTAACAGGGAAAATGTCTATACATTTTCTTTTCTTATGTACTGTTATATGAAGAGAAAAAATATTTATTAGAATCAGACCGATATAGTGCATCAATATTCAATTAAGGTTCGAATTTAGAGAAAAATTACATATTATTAATTTAAAAAATTTGCAAAATATAATTAAAAATAATCTAGTGGGAAACTTCCAAATTTCTGAAAAGTGTGATATTAACAGTCTCTGAGGAATATTCAGAATTTTACATGTTGAACATGAGAAAGGAAGGGGAAAGTATATTTTTAACCAAACTGCCAAGTCATCATCTGGAGAGAGTTGAATTTGTTACTCTAATGCTTAAATTCAGTACTAGGCTCAGATTAGGAGAAGAGTACTTCTAATCAATTTTTTTATTAGAATGAAACAATGAGAATGACATACCTTTTCTTCATTTGGTAGCAGTCCTTCAAAAAGAAATTTTGTTACTTTTTCACAAAGAAACATTAAAACTGAAATTTCTGTTTTCAAATATTTCTGTTCTGTGTCAGACAAAAAAGTAGAAGAAAATATTTTATTAAAAAAACCAGCAGGTATTTTATTGAAAAAAACAGAGAAAAACATGATCCATTAAGTGAATTAAGGTAAAAATTAAGAAAATTACTATGGTTTTGTATTTTTCCTACAAAGAAAGCAAGACTTTCTATGAGATAGAATTACAGAATCATTCATTTCACGACATACAGTCATTTTGTACCATTCTGTTCAATGAAAGAACTCTTTCTTGAACATTTTTTTCTTCAATACAAATTTGCCAGTTCATAAACTACCACAAAAAAGTAATAGAATGCACCTGAACTAAGATAATTTGAGCCAAAAGTATTTTCTTGATCCTAGTAAATTCAGTTGAGTTAAAAGAAGCAGTTTATTGTCCAAATCACGAGTGGAGTCTGCGAGCCAACTGATGTCGAATGATGTCCTAAGGCTTCCTTCTCCTTATTCATGTCCAAGGTCTTAGAGTAAACAGTGAATAGTGGTGAAAGTAAGATGTTAAAATCTTACTAGGCACAGGTGGCAGAAGATTAGATACTGAGATTCAATCTTTTATAAATTTCACCTCATAAAAACAATGCTGCCTCTCAGAAAAAGGAGGGCCTCATTAGCTATTTAATATTAGTTATAAAAATACATTACAAGCTATTTCAGAAACAGCTCTACAATTAACTCTGATATTTGCAATTATATTTGTGTATTACATATGTGTAAACAAAAGGACACAAGTGCTCAAGGCAGGGTGGGATATAAGTTCTTGTCTTATCTTTGGAGAGCTCAGAAGGCAGATGCAGAGTTGATTTTTTTTGATTTTCAGCAGGTAGGATCCATTTATTCTGCCAATTAGAGACCAGTTAAGATTTTAAGTATACTGTATATAGAACAATTAAGGTTCTGTGTATATTATATATAGAACCTCTGTTCTAAACTATTATTATCATGAAGTTTACATGTAATATATACATATCATGCAATACTGACATAGATAAATAACATCAGGGAATATCATACAACCCTGTTGCTGTCACAAGTCCATTACGAAGATAAATACATTTTATACATACATACATACATATGACAAAATAGTAGAACTATAACTATAACAAATTTAACCACACAATATACTGGATATTAAGAACTCAGAACAAGGTAATGAATGTTTGCTGAATATTTGTTATGACCTATATTCTCAGCCCATTTGCTTTGCAGATAAATGATTCATGCCAGGTATTGCACCTTTGGAAGGCTCTCTTACTTGTGTATGCCAAGATCAATTAGGAAGGCTAATGAATTTGGAAGTACTTCTGAGTACAGAAAACTTACATTGTATTGGTTCAGGTAATGTATGTTTGGTAACTGTAAGAAAAAGGAACCTAAATCTTGTGCAAAACAGTACAGTTTCAATACCACTGATTACCATTCTAAGACATGAATTTCCAACATACGTTGCTAGTAGCATTTCACTGTGTGAAGAACCCTTAAGGAAATCCAGTTCACAGCTGTGCACTTGCAATGTACACTAAGAAATCCTGACATACAAACATAGCAAAATGAACAGAACAACAGAGAGGTTACATGATCTTCTGGTTTTACATTCCTCCTCCAGTGACATGGTGTTCCTAAGTGTTCTTCATGTGTGTATTTCATACTGTTACCTATAATATGTACAGTTGTGGGAAAGGTATTAATATCATTGTATTACCAATGACAAAATAAACTCAGATAATAAAAGTATTGAAAGATGTATTTCTAGTTCATGTTTGTATTTGAATCTTTAACTAAAAGAGTGGTGAAAGTGTTATTATTGAACACCTACTTCTGTTTCATAATATAACTTTTGATAAAGAATTAGGTCATCAGATTTATTTGAAGTCTGGATTTATGTGTTGCATTTTTACTTTATTGTTGGATGAATCAACTATCTCTTATGTAATAACCCTTTGAAATTTCTGAAAGATAGAAATGGAAGCTTAGTAGATACTTTCTATTCTAATGGTATTAGAAATCAAAGGATAATTAAAAGAAATTTTAATAACACAGTAATTAAGAATATTTAGCATTAGTGACAGTCAAACCTCATAAGTATTGTTCTTTGTGGTTTGATTACAACGCAGCACCTGACTGGGTGTCTCATGAGATGTGACTTGCTTTCCACGGCATTTCCAGTCTTTCTGAATTTTGAAGAAGACAGACATACTTCATGCTCTTTAAACAATTCTTTTATTAACTGTTTCATAGCTCTAATCAGGATTGTTATTGTGACCATTCTAATTCTCACCAGAACATAGGAATTCAAAGACAGACAAAAATTGTTTTGCCTATAACAGGCAATAGATTTATCTTCAACTCAGCCACATCCTCGTATGAAAATGCTGCAGAGCCATCTTATGCGTCTTCTGCACACTGTTCTTCAACTGGACAGCAAGGGAGAACAGACTTAACCATAAAAATTTCACAAAGAGTTTCAGCTCTGAAAAGGCACCTTACTACAACCTACACCCACACACAAAGAGCATTATTGTATTAAGAAAAATACAAATTTAGCCAAAGACAGTAGAGTTATTCTGAGTCTTGCTAACATTCCACTCTCTCTGCAGTTGGAACCAAGCATACTGCTTAACACAGCAGTGTCTTCTACTTTACTAATGGCAAAAAGTAGAAAACTCCATGCATTAACACAGTGGCCAATGTGGGCAGAAAAGGCTCACTGCTGTTTCATTTTGTATGTAACCATGACTGTTCCTTCCCAATATATGCCTGCAGTAGTCTAAGACTCATTCCTCTGTCAATGTTCAGCTGCTCTTGCTTCTTCCTTTTCTTGAAGTTAATGATCTAAATGAGACAGCATGTCATAACAGTGCAACCTTACCTGTCACCTACTTCCTAGAAGGATGTGGTTACAGAAAAAACTTTGCTTTTTTTATTTCTTATTTGGACTTGAAGCCAAATTATGTTCAGCCCACCACTTATGAGCTATTTTTAAATCCCAGAGACAATTTAAGGCCAAGCACTCCTTGAGCCTCCAGTCCTCTATTTAGCTGTTGCCAACTTTCTCTCCTTAGGGACATTTTTTTTTTATTTCTCTTGAATCAAAAATGTCATGCTATCTTTTTTGAGCAGACAGGACATTGACATACATATTTCCTCGCTGGATGTAAAATGTATATATTATGACATAGCCGATTGACCAATTGTGTCCTTTTTCTCACACTGCCTTTAGTTTAACTAAATATTTCCAATTGCTTGGATTTGCTTCTTTAATTCTAATTAAGACCCCTTTATAATCAAATTCTACATAATATTGCATAATATATGTTCTAATTCCAAATGCATATAAACTCTCATCCTGTTACTTTTACTGTATTTCATTAATCTTAGAATGTGAGTGCTAAAAGGTAGTGTTTCTGTCTTCCTTTACATGCATGCCTGAAGTATAAATAAAGCATCAAATATTAATCATGGTGCCTTTAGGGAAAAGTAGTGTCTGAGAAACACACTGATAGGAAGACATTTCACAAAATATAGTGATATACTGGACTCCATTCAAGTCAAGGAGGAAATTTAACACTGTATATAACTCCAGAGGTGAACTGAAAATAGTTTACTTTCCCTAAATCAGAGAACAGAGTTTGGCTAAAGATTAAAGTACAGAATGAATGGAAATACTGATGTAAATTGCAACTGCAGGTGAGATTCACTGCACCTATGGAAAGTCTTAATCTTTTGACTACATTTAAAAAGTTGGATAAACTTTCTCCTGCTGAGAAAGTTGCTGCAAAATCCCAACTGAGCAGCAATCCATCACTGTGGACTGGAGTACTCGGTAAACGAAGGTCCATGTGGAAGCAGATAGATAAGATGCCAGCAGCTATCATGCAGTAACAGGTAACTAAGTCCTTGTGCTTTGCAGTAACAGTATGACCTGTTATGAACTCTAAGGAGTTTTCTCTGTCTGCTTATCACTCTACCTGAGCCTTTGATATAATTTTTTTTTTGCATCTTCCCTCATACTGTTCATAAACAGTACTAAGGCCATATGGAAATTCCATCCTAAGGTTATTCCTTCTTTACTCCTTTCTAATATCCTTCTTTCTTTAGCACTTCTGAATTGTCTAAATCATAATACAATACTGTTCTTTCATGGAGTAGCATTATTGTACTATAATGGTGTTATAACAAATTATGTAGGAATGAGATCAATGATTTTAATGAGAAAGAAAAGAAGAAATAGTTGTTCTTTTTCGCTTTAAATTGAGAATGAGTTTAGAGATTTTTCTTTCTTTCCCTCTCCTTATCAGGGAGGATTTCTATTTAAACCAATAGGTGCTTCTTAAGACTTGTTTTTGCCTATTTTTCATTAGTTTGTGTCTAAAGTAAGGCTAATTGGTTTGTTAACCTGTCATAGATTTACCGTATCACTCTTTGTCCTTGCTTTTGTATTCAGGACAGCTACTTATTTCTTCAGCTGAACCTTTGGACAGTAATCAATAAATCAGAAAATCGTTAACAAAAGACCAAGATCTTAGAACATGAAGAACACCTTTTCTACCATTTTAGAAATGTTGGGACTTCTTAACACTTTAATTCCTAATCTTTCAGTAGTTGTTCAGTTTTAGTTTTCTACATAAATTAAGATAAGCAACTTTGTTCTTTTTCATTTTGGCAGAGCTGGTAGGTATGTGATATCTGCCCAGAATTTGCTTTGTCAGTGATTTTGGTATCTGTACTTTGTCAGAATTGTTTAATTTACAGTTATGAAGGGAACAACCTCGATTTAATTCATGCTGCAATTTTTTTTTCCTTTGCCAAAAGAGCTGGAAGGCAGAGTTATTACTAGATGCAATGACTATGCTTTCATATCTTATTTCAATTAATAATTTTAGACTCAGACATCACATAGCTATTTAAAAAGGAAACTAATTTAAAGGGGGGTGGGAAGCAGCATTCGTCCAAGTATTCCTCTGTGTAACATTCATATATGGTTTGAATTCATACTCTAATTTTCTCTTGAATTTGGTCCTAAGAGGTAACTGAAATTGTCTTCAACAGAAAGCAGAAACTAGTCCAGATGTCAGCGTTCTCCAATCTCCACTGTCTGAGCAAACTGCACCTATTTTATTTTTCCTGTTATAATCTACATTATAAAATGCTACTCTAAATGCTATTTAATTACCTTCTTTACTTTCAGGAAAGTGAGCCATTGCAGACAGCAACAAATGCAGCAGTACCCACAGTAGCTGAGGATAACAGGAGCAGTTTCTGCAGGCTCCATATGACTAATTTGTCTTGCTTGTCTCTCTGGCAGCTCTCACTGTGGTCTGTGTTGTCTTGGGGGAAAAAAAATAAAATTTGGACCTCATAAAAGGTCCTCTTCTATTAGTAAGCTTATCCAACGGAATTAGTCATGACATCACTGAAGTACCAAAACCTAAGAAAAAGAATTTATTCCAGTAAGCCCTTCTCTTTTGGCAGACCTGTAAGGCAGAAACCTATGACTTACCTAGGTGCAGAGCCTAATCCAAGTTTCAGGCATATCGAGACCCTGCAACTATTGCTTACTAGAAAATTCAACTCTTTCCCATCCTCTGTATTTCAAGTTATTAATTACATTTGCCCTGTACTTCCCTCATGTTTCCTCCTTATTTCATGGACTAGATTTAAAATAGAAATTCACATTATTACTTCATGTTTCAAAAGAACCACAAAAAAATTTTCTCTATGCAACAGCCTACATTCTTAAATTTCTCACGCTTTAGCAAATGTGGCAGCAGCCTATACTTCCTTTTCTATTCATAGTAGTTCAACATTTTCATTTTATTACTATTTCTTTATCATGTTACATTTCATTTTGGCTATAAAAGTGTAGTTTTAATTTTTTTTTCCAATCTCTTTCTTTTCAAAGACTGTGACTGACCTAGATCTACTAATAAGGAAAAGTGACTGTTATAAAGACTTAAAGAGCACAGTTGCCTGTCTCAAACACTGCTAAGGCCACAGAAGGATTTTGCCATGAGATGGGACAGGATGGTGCTAATTCCAGGCCTGGTGGAGGTGAGAACTGGTTAGCACATCCTGGGTAACACATCTGGACAAAAATTCCCGTTATGGTAAACTCTGTAAAGAAGCACCTGCTCATACACATGTCACCAGTCAAAGAAAGATCATCCCAAATTGTGGGACAGCTGTAAGCTGCGACCACCAATGACCACTGAAGCACCCCCCCACACACACGATATTACTCTATGGATATCTGGAACTTGGACTGTAGATAAGATAAAGGTGGTTCTACTGTCTGGGTGTTACCTCAGGCCTAGGGAGAGGTTAACAAAGCTTGGGGAGAAGAATGCATCATTGATAATGTACACAAAGAATGCAGAATTTATGGGCCAAAAGGAAAGAAAACTCGGCAACTGTGCTGAAATCAGTTCCAACTGTGTAAAAGGAAATTCCAGCAGGGGGAGATCATGGTCACCAATTCACAGCCCATCAACCCAAGCAACCCACTGACTCAAAAGAAAAGAAAGACTGAGCATGTGGACTAATTAGCATTAGAGAACTGTGTAGCCAACGAACATTAATTCTTTTTGTTGCTAAAATGTATAAAGACTGAAAAGTTTTGAACAACTTAAGGACCTTCACCACTGAGAAGTCCAGGGCGAAGAAGGATCATTAGGACTACAACACATGATGACTATCTTCTGCTTGATCTGTCTGTCTCTCTCTCCTCTTTTCCATTTCTTTCTATCTGTTTACCTCAAATTCATTCTTAAATAAAACCAGTACTGTTGACTTTAGCATACGGTCTCGTTTGCACCTTAATTCAGGCAGAGGCATCTCTCAATAATTGGATCTTAACAACTGTGTGAAACTAATTGACATGTTCCTCATTTACTGATGTCTGAGATTCAAAACAAGTTTGTCTTACTGGAAACCACAAACTTGAAGTATCAATGGAAAAAAAATTGAGGGTTTTTTCTATATAAAACTCTTATTTAACTAAATTTCATTTTATTTTTTGACTGGTTATTTACTTATTGATCCTTAGGGAAAGTTTCTCTAACTTAAGATGTGAAAGGAAGAAGCCTCCTCATTTTTCATTGGACACTCACATTGGACACTTTTTCTTTTCTTCCTGCTTCATTGGTCTGATCTGGGAAATATTACTCTCAACTGACCAAAATAGGTTCTAAGAATTTCTCCATTGTGTAGAGTGAACTCCCTAATCACCTATCTACTCTGTACTCTTCAACAGTTTCTTTCAAGAATAATTTTTAAATATTTCTTTTTTTGCCAGAAGTACAGAATTCTTAGAGGAATTGAATTATTGCGGTTCAGCTGCACTCTAAAGCTTCAGAAGCTGAAGGTATATTCAGTCAAGTATTGAGTGACTTATTTTACTCTCAGGGCTCTACATACTGCATAAAATTTTAATTCTGGAGCACAGTTTTGTACTACTTGTAAGACATAGGTTTGCTGCTCTCTCCTTTCTAGAGCTAAAGATTTTTTCTGATATCCACACACAAGGATTTTTGGCCCTTTAGATGACTTCTCATGCAGGGACAAATGCTAAGCCAACAAATACTTTGAGTGCTCTTTAGATTAAATGCTGCGTGTTCACTATACTAAATGCTGTCAGATATCAGCTGTTCTGAGAAATCTTATATCACCTTTTACAGGTGGTATTGTTGTTCTATGACACATTTTATCTGCTGGATTTTCTGCTGCTGATTGCTTTATATCTTGATATATAGAGAACCACTTAGAAGCATGATTTTGAATTTGTTTTATTCTGTTCTTGTGGAAAATTATAGTTCAGTATTATCTGACAATATATGATATTTTAGTTTTTAGGTATGATAGTACTAATAAAAAAAGCTCCAAACAAAATTTGAAGATTTATGCAAACGGTACAGTACAAAACATCTTGCTTTGGGCTGCCTTTTTCCAATGTCTTGATGAATTAAGAAGAAACTCTTGTCCTGAGTTAGTTGACTGTTTAAAAATCTTCAGTTCCAAGGTGTAAATTTATTTCAAAGGAATTTTGTGAAGCAGAGGTCTACTTCTGGCTTTTCCTGGAGGTCATGCTTCAGGATGTATCCAAGCTCTCCTCCTCAAACTAGAACAGTATGGAAAGCTCTTTAGAAAACAAACCCAAGTATATCATCTGCACTAAGCAGATCAAGTGTTAAGGTTTCAACATTGTAAATAATGTTATAAATGTTATTTACAATGTGATTCAGTCATTTCAGTAAAAGAAATTCAAGTCTTGTAGAAAAGTTGTTTTTTACTCTTTCCTTCTCATCAGTTAAATATAATGACATATGCTAATGCCTGGGGTAAACAGATTCTTTCATGAAATGAATTTCTATTAGTGCATCTCACTGAAATGTAATATAAAAATATTTTCACTCATATTTAACATTTTGCAAACAAGTGGGAATTCATATCTGCCTAAATGTATTTAGAGAAAGTTTTGATAATGTCATAGACAGATGCAATTAATTTCTTATATACTACCCCTAGTCTGTGAAAAAAACTAGCAGTAATCAACTATTTGGAGTCATAGAATGGGCTGGGTTAGAAGGAACTTTAAAGATCATCTAGTTCCAACCCCCATTCTGTGTGCAGTGACACCTTTCACTAGACCAGTTTGTTTGGACCCCCATCCAACCTGATCTTGAACACTTCCAGGGATGGGGCATCCACAACTCCTATGGACAACCTGTTTCAATGCCTCACCACCCTCACAATAAAGAATTTCTTCCTAATCTAATTTTCTTCTGAACTTAACCTAATCTCTTTCACTTTGAAACTATTCCCCCTTGTTCTGTCACTACACACTGTTGTTTATAGTTTCCCCCCCTCTTTCCTATAGACTCTGTTTAAGTACTGGAAAGCCACAATTAGGTCACTCTCAACTCTTCTTTTTTCCAGGCTGAACAATCACAATTCTCTCAGCCTTTCCTCATAGAAGAGGTGCTCCATCCCTCTAATGAACTTGGTGGCTCTTCAACACAGGATGTCCTTCTGGTTCTGGGGACCCTAGAAGTGGATGCAGCACTCCAGGTGGGATCTCATCAGAGTGGAGGAGCAGAATTCCCTCCCTCATCCTACCCAGGACACAATGGGCCTTCTGGGCTGCAAGCACACACTACCAGCTTATGTCCAGCCTCTCCAAGCACCCACCAGCACCCCCAAGTCTTTCTCAGAAGGGCTGCTCTTGATCTGTCTGTCCCCCAACCTGTACTGATACCAGAGTCTGGGCCAGCACCTTGCACTTGGTCTTGTTAAACTGCGTGAGATTCCCATGTGCCTACTTCTCAAGCTTGCCTGGGTCCCTCTGGATGTCATCCCATCCTTCAGGTGTGTCAACTGCACGACTCAGCTTGGTGTCACCTGCAAATTTGCTGATGGTGCACTTGATCCCTTGCCATTAATGACATTAATTACATAATGACATTATGATATTAAATACATTACATGACATTAAATGATGTTATGACATTAAATACATTAAATACATTAATGACATAATCTAGGTCATTAATGAAGATATTTAATAACAGTAGTACCAAAACAGACCCCAAGGGACTGTTACTGATGTCTATCAGAACTCTGAGCCATTGACTACTATCGTCTGGATGTGACTGTCCAACAAATTCCTTATCTGTCTGACAGTCCACCCATCAAATCCATCTCTCCAATACAGAGAGAAGGATGTTGTGGGGGACCGTGTCATAGGCTTTACAAAAGTCCAGATGAATGACATCTGTAGCCCTTCCCTTGTCAATTGATGTAGTGACTCCACCATAGAAGGCCACTAGGTTGGTCAGACAGGACTCCTCCTTGCTGAAGTCATGCTGGCTGTCCTGAATCACCTCCCTGTTCTCCATGACTCTTAGCACAGCTTCTAGGAGGATCTGTTTCATGATCTTTCCAGGTACAGAGTTGAGACTGACAGTTCCCAGGCTCCTCCTTCCTACTCTTTTCAAAGATGGGTACCATGTTTCTCTTTTTCCAGTTACCTGGGGCTTCACCTGACTGCCATGAGTTTTCAAATATGGAGAGTGGCTGGGCAACTACATCAGTCAATTACCTCAGGACTCTGGGATGCATCTCACTGAGTCCCTTAGACTTACATACATTCAGGTTCCTCAGGTGGTCATGAAGTTGATCTTTACTTACAGTGGGAAGCACTTTACTTCCCTATTCCTCTCCTGCTGTTTATCCACTTGAGAGGTGTAGGAAGAGAGGTTGCCATTGAAAACTGAGGCAAAAAAGTTGTTGAGCACCTCATCCATGATTACCAGTTTGATAGCATTGTTTATCAGGGGTTTTGACCTTTCTTTTATGGATGACATACCTGTAGAAGCCTTTCTTGTTATTCTTTGCATCCCTTGCCAGGTTCAGTTCCAGCTTCACCTTGGCCTTCCTCACTGTATCCCTACACAACTGAACTTCATCTCTATACTCTTCCAAGGTTACCTGTCCTTGTTTCCATTGCCTGTGCATTTGCTTCTTTCCCTAGTTTTACCAGCAGTTCCCTACTCAGCCATGCTAGTCTTCTGTCTTTCTTGCCCTATTTCTTGCTCCTGGGGATTACTAATACTTGCGCTCTATGGATAACTTCCTTAAAGGTCTGACATCTCTGCTCCTCTCCCTTGACCCTGAGGGCAGTCTTCCAGGGGATCCTACTGACTAACTCCTTGAAGACCTGGAAGTCTACTTTCCTAAAGTTCAGGAGCCTAACTTTACTCCTTACCTGACCCCTGTCTCTTAGGACTGCAAACTCCACCAGTGCATGATCACTGCAGCCCAGGCTGCATCCAATTTTGATGTCCCTGATTGCTTCCACTGGTGACCATCGGATCCAGTATTGCATACTCTCTGGTAGGACCATGCATTTCAGGAGTCTCCTAGATTGCCTACAGCTAGCTGTGATACTTTCCCAGCAGATGTTAGAGTGATTGAAGTCCCCCAGTAGGATGAGAGCCTGCGAGTGTGATGACTCCTGTACCTGGAGCAAGAAGATTCATCAATAGGCTCCCCTTGATCAGGCAGCCTGTAGTAGACACCAACTATGAGGTTCCCTTTGTTGCCTTGGTATTTGATTTTTATGTACAGGCTTTAGATCTGCTAATGGTTGCTCTTCAGAGACAATTCTTCACACTCAATCCACCTCTTGTAGAGGGCAACTCTTCCGCTTTTCCTTCCTTTCCTGTCTCCTCTGAACATCCTCTAGCTATTGACACTCCCGTGACAAATGAGATTCGTCCCATCAAGTTTCAGTAATGGCAACAAGATCATAGCTATCCAGCATCATGATGGCTTCTAGCTCCTCCTGTTTGTTGCCCATGCTGCATGCTTTGGTGTAAAGACACTTCAGTTGGGTTGTTGTCCCTGTTGCCTTCCTAGAGGAACACTAGATATTTCCCTGGTGGCTTCTGTTACTTCAGGAGTCTCTGACTTGTCTCCATTAAGTCACCAGATCTTACACATATTTTATATGAAATGTCATTATTTGTTAAGGATGCTATGATTCTTCTTAAATGATAGCTGAGGAACTGAAATATAGTGGCTGAATTTTAACAGATGTTGAAACATGAAACCATGTCGCTGTGGCACTTGGCGATATGGTTTGGTGGTGAACACATCAGTGTAAGGTTAATGGTTGGACTTGATGATTTTAGAGGTCTTTTCCAACCTTACGGATTCTGTGATCCTGTGATTCTCTCTTCAACATTTAAATCTTAATGAAAAAAGTACTCCTCTTTGAGGCATTTTATCAGAACAAATCCAGTTTAGGCATATGTCTAATCTCTGTTCTGAAGAAAAATGCTTTTAAACCTATTTTCTAGAATGGGCTCAATTGTTTGTAATGTAACACTCTGCATCTGAAAACTTTTATATTCTAAGAGACTTACAAAAATTACTTAATTTTGATAACATTTTTTAGCCTTTCTCAAGGTACAAGTACTTCTTGGGCCAGGCAACACTATTAAGTGAGATAAACACCATACAAACATGGATGTTCTGACGCTGAAGGCAGCCTGTTTTTTTAAATATGGGGAATGTTCTGAGCTTCAGAGACATTTCAGTAATTTTGCTTGGAAGGACACCAAGTTCAGGAAGACCTGTTATCTCTAGACAAGCCAACTACACAGGCCCACTGATCCTCCAGTTGCAGGATGGTTATCAGACTGGCTTAACCCTATGGGAACCCCAGGCCCGGGCTACTTCTCTGTTCAACATAATAAGCCCTGCTGCTGGAGTACTTGGGTTCAGAGCAAGGAACCTCAATGAGGTTTCAGAGCAGTCATGCTGACTCTAGCAAGGGAAGTGATGAACCAGGGTTAATAAGCTTCGCTGACCCTGGAAAGTTTCTGCAGTGACCTCCATACCTTCATAATTTGGGGTCAGGAGTATTTCAGCTCACTGAATAATGAAGAGTTGAATACATGCATGAGGGTCTGATTCTCTGTTGTATTTTCCTTTTACAACTCTAAGCCATAATTTGGACTTCTTTACAGAAATTCTAATGTCTAAAATTATCTTTTTCAGACTTTTTTTACTTTTTTTTTTAATTTATTTTTCACCTGAGGAGAAATTTCTTTTTTGTTTGTTTTTTGTTTTGTTATAGTCCAGCAAGTTGAACTAGTGCTAAGGAGCCCACTGCAACAAACATGAAAACACCACATTTCTCATTTAGAAGTGGTAATATAAATTTAAAATGTGGATATTCATCACTTATTTTACATCTATTAGTTTTATTTGTGTTAATTTCCTGCCACTGGTCCCAAGCTGGTATTTTCAGAATAGCATGAAATTGTTTTCCAAGTTCTGAATTCCAACCTTCACTTATAAATATGATGCCATAATGCAATACAATCTCCTCTGCTAATGACCTAATCTGATTTGAAACAAAGAGTCTTTTAGAAAATTCTCATAAAGTTTAACCACTTTCAAGGTAAATCAGCATACATAAACTGCTGCTCTAAGAGGTAGTTTCCTAGATGCTAGGACAGGTCTTGATCACCAGCTGACACAGAAAAGCAGGACAAAGAGACTGCAAGTAAAGGGAAATAAAGGTTTTTTGAAGGAAAGAAAATAACAGAGGAAAGTAATGGTTTCTGTCTCTTCAAATTATTGGTAGCATGGGTTTGCTGCAGCTAGGTTTTTGCAGCTCTCACAACACATCAGCCTAACTTAGTAGCTATAAGGTCAGCTTACCCCAGCATCACCTTGCATCAGACTCTGCCTTCCTGTAGCAAACAGCATTTTCCTTTAGACTTTTTAGTCCTTACAAAATCTCTGACTAGGCTTTGATTTCGGAATCTGGAAGTTTCACAGAAGATTTGGTAGAGGTGTGCACCAATTCTATTTCTTATTTTCTTACAGCAACTTACGAAAAGCTTGTTTTCATTCTTTACCTGTCCCTCAGAGAAACTGAAAACTAGATATAAACATGTATAAGAAAAATAAAGACTGAAGCTCCTAACCCTCTTCATTATTCTTCTACCTTCACAGTTTTGGAGCAATTTACTGTGAGAAGGTTGAGGTTTTTTTGGCATTATGGATCAGATGATTTATCCTACCTTCTTCAATATGTTTACGTTGTTGATATTGGATTAATAATGGTAACTATATGTGTAGGAACAGGTTTTAAGCTGATTTACCTGTTATGTAAGGGACAATGTTGAAAATTCTGTTACAGGGTTTGAAAAACATTGTTAGCATGAGCCTACCAAAGGTACGCATAGAAAGTTTTCAAAAGCTAACTTACAATTACCATGTCCATTACCATTCCCTTATGTACTGGTAAAATTTCCCTCAAATGTTTAGCAACATTTCAAGGCTAAGATTTTGCACCACAGCTATAACTTCAGTCTTTTACCTATATGTATATGAGGCAGGTACTTGTCTTTTAAACTTTTGTCTTTAGCTGGTAAATGTTGAACATATGCTTTGGCATGCATACCAATTTTTAGATCAAAGCAGACAAAACTAGCTACGAATGAAAGTAGAAATGCAAATATACAATTACAAATAAAATTATGAGAAAATCTAAGAACTTGTAAGTCCGAGTCTGAGATGTTTAATTCAGTAATCATGGTCTACATGTTAATGCATGCTAAGGCAAAATTTAACAACAAAAAAAAGCTAACCGAAAACCAACCAAAACAAGTTTTTTCTTTTCTGTTAAAGGGAATGTCACAAGGGAATGAAAAACTTTTAATTGAGTTTTGAAACACTGCCTTTGATTCTTTTAATGCTGTAGCAAATAGGTCACTGCCTGATTAAGCCTTGTTAACATCTTCCTGTCCAGGGACTGGAAATTAGTATGTGAAATAAGATCAAAAAAACCATAGCAGGTATTTTACAGCTATAATTTTTTAGACAGAAAAAATTGCAAAGATTTAAAAGAAATTAGGTAGACCAAGATGGTCTTTTTAGAATATGTTAGGTCAAATATGAATTGTTTGATTACAATAGATATTTTTATTATTGGTAAAGATGGCAATGTAATTTTCCTCTAACGTAGCTCTTCTTTTCTCATGTTGCATTTTTTCATTCACTGCTCTCACCTACTGACTGGCAGATGCATGTTCCACTTTAACCTCTGCCAACAGCCCTTGTTCTGACACAGTGCCTGGGGAAGACAGGAATATGGCTGAAGCAGGGCTAGAGTAGAGGATGAGAGAAGCATAAATGTCTGCTGAGAGGGCTGCTTTGAAAACACCTTTGTTTGAAAGCTGCTTTTCCCTGAGGGAGAATAGGATGTAGAATCTCTTTACATAATCGGCTTCTCCCTTCCACATGTCAGTGGATACAGTCAAATGTGAAAATTACATCACTTCTTTTGTACTTAAAGGGTGGGTTTTTTTCTCAATAGTTTTGGTTTTTTGTTTGGGTTTTTAAACAAATCAAAAGAAAAACTATTCCATCCCAAGAGCTATGGCTTTTCTGTGAATTGTTTAACAATGATATAATTTCCAAAGGTATTCAGCAAGTAGTCTATCTCTGCTCCCATTAAAGTCAGCAATGAACTTACTGTGGACATGTATGAGAATAATCATAAGCCATAGTTTAGGGATTTTGAAAAATTCTGTTCTGTTACAATCTTCAAGAATGCCAGTGGAGGTTCAGACACATAAGGTTAATTCCAGACTAGGTATCCAGAGATAACAAACCTCTACCATTTAATGATTTCTTGTGTATATTTAAGAGCTTCACAAGCACATTCCTCAATCCCAGAAGACCTGACACCTCAAACTTTTCATTAGTTTGCACCCAGCTCAAGATGAAAAAAAAAATAACTAATTTAAAGCTCTTCCCTATGACTACTAAAAGAAAAATCTATTATATTTTTCCTCGTACATTTTGACAACTACAGGTACACAAATACATAAAATTAATGTAATGGTTACTTGGTGTAATTCATTACTGAGTGAAAGAAAATACAAACAACAGCTGAATAAGAGAAAAAAATACTAAAATTACATTTTAACCAAATAAATTGAGAAGAAACAGACATAAAAGAATGGAAAGAGGAAAGATCGAGGAGTATCAAAGTCAAAACAGATGGAAGAAAAAGTTACCAGCTTCCTATCTATTTTTCTAATTACTCTCAGCCAATGGTCAATACACCTGTTATATCTGAGAAGGAATAATTTCTCACAACAATGTGTAGCTTAAGGAGTGCTGGGCTGAAGCAGCTCTGTGGAAGAGGTCATTTTTTAAATCTCAGGGTGGTACTCAACAGTGATAATACTGCATGGCTCACTGCTCAATTGTCACACTAATAAAGCACGATAAAATAATGGTACTATTCCATGTTATTCAGGCTTTTCCACACCTCTTCCCTGGAAAAGTACAATTTAGTTATTTTTCTTAAGACTGCTATATGTACTCTTTTTAAAAGTTCGTTTTCACTAAAAGGAATATTTTTAAAGAATTGTTTTATACTGTAATAATGAAGAGCTTATGACAACTCTGTGTAAAGCCATAAAGATATGCATTATGGAGGATCAGTTATTCGAACGCAAAATTTAATATTCTAGAAGGCAGAGTTATCCCTGCCAGAGTTCAGGAAACATTTGGATGTTATTCTTAGGCACATGGTGTGACTCTTGTGGATGGTACTTTTCAGGTCTGAGGTCTGGACTCGAAGATCCTTCCAACTTAGCATATTCTGTGATTCTGTGATTCTGTGATTCTGTGATTCTGTGATTCTGTGATTCTGTGATTCTGTGATTCTGTGGTGTTTAAATGTTAATGTGACTTTAAAAGGAAAAACTTATGCTGGTTTTGTTATGAATTATTATTTATCTGTGTGGTTTTCTGACAAAATTGTTAATTGCTTTACTCTGGTCTTTATAAAACAAATAATAAAAAAAACCTAACCCAAAAAGGAAACCAAGGGAACTGCAGATTTATTGTTTGTTTTCTTATTTTCACTAAAATAATCTCTGGAGTTTTCAACTTGAAGCTAATTCCTCTTATCTATTCCAAAGCTTGCCTATATTAACATGTATTGTAAGTAGTCTGAATACAAAAGATAGTACCTGCTACATGCAGCTTCTTTTGTTCTTTTAGGATTACATTCAACAACATTCATCAAAATTCTCTCAGCTTTGAACAAATGTGCTAAATAGAGGAGAGACGTTTTTCCCCAGATGTAGGCACCTACACAGGAGGCAGCCATAATTTGTATGGCTGTGTGCCCAGAGTCCAAACAGGAGGTGGGAGGACAGGAAATCTTAACTGCAGTTCTCCTCAATTCTATAGCAAATTTTCTTGTTCTGGAGCATGTTGTGCTTATACTCACATAATAATTTACATACAAGTTAGAGGGAAATATTTCTTGGTTTTGTTTGCCCTTTATGGATCTGCATGATGTTGTTCCAGTTGAACACCTACAATTCAGACATTGCATCGGAGTAAGAATCTGCAGATTTATGATTGTAAGAACTTACATAAACCCTTACAAGAGTGCCAATTGCAGTACCTAAAATTCATTGTTTGATCTTAGCTATGTCTGAAGGAGCTGGAGTTAAGTTTCTAGGCAATACAGAGATTACGTTGCCTCTAACTGCTGGTTCATGTGACTAGTCATTTGGGTATCCCCATACCGCCAGTCATGCACTAAGGATGAGCCTGGCTTGCATTTTCAAATAAGGGTTGCTTAAGAATCAGTACCTAGATTTTCCTTTCAATGAAAGTCCTCAAACTGAGCAGAAACTGGATTCTCATTTATATTATTCTCAAGATAAAAGCAGATATATTCTTTAGTTCAGTAGCCAAAAACCAGGACTACTTTCTCTTAGATCAGTGCCCCTAAAAGACACAACACAGAATGGTAGCTTGTCTGCCTTATGTTATTTCCACAAAAATCTGAACTTGAGACAGCTTCACAAAGAAGTAGAAAGGCTCCTACTTTGTTTCCTTTATATCCTTCTTAGACTGCTCTCATCAGAAACTGAAGTAGCTGGTCTAAACAGCAGGAACAGAGAGTAAAGATTGTTTCTTCTATCCTGGGGGGAGGCTGGGGGGAAGTGGAATTGTAGTCAAAAAACTATGATATGAACAGCAGGCAGAGCTTTTTGCCACTTCTAGTCTGCCTGGCCTGTCTTGGATGCAGTGTTACTGATGTGTAGAGATTACTGCATGTTCTCAACAGAGGCAGCAGCTCAGGATCCTCTGATATCTCTCTGACTGAGGGCAACATCACAGCAGAAGTTCAACGGGGTAAAAAGTTTTAAGGTTTAGCTCCTGAAACTGTACATGAACACCCATATTTAGGTGTCTGGGTAGTAAGAAAGTAGATATCAAAATTGAATTGATGAATAGATATAAAAGCATTTCTGTGACTCTGTTCTAATTTCATTTCATGTGCCAAAGCTGATCCTCTGGGTCTGACCCTGAATTTTTCATGCTTTTGCCACAATAGTAACACTTTCATTGCAGTTTCAACACAGCCTTCCTAGAAGGCTGTAGCATTTTAAGTCTGGTAGTCATGTATCAAAAAGCCAATTTTTAACAAAACATTCAGTAAGTGTCACCTGAGCTGATCTTTCTTCATGCATTCTGAATACTAAAGAATTTGGAACTGTAAAGAATTGGCTAACACTTTTGAATTTTTTATGATAATCACTGTAGTAAGTACCAGTTTCACATTTCCATTTTTTTTTCCTTTATGAAACTATTATTGCAAGAAAAACTGAAGATGACAGAAAGTAAGAAGAGTATAATATTTTAAGGCCACAGAACACTTAAAATATTGGTATGTCACATTGTGGTGATTTAGATGAAAAGGAAAAAAAATCAGAATGATTTTTTTTAGCCTTTTTATGTTCTCTGAGAACTTTCCACATGGTCTTTTCTCTATGTATATAGCTGTAAGAACATTTTTTAAGTTAAGTTTTCATGTTTAACTGTATCTTAGTGAATTACAAAGTGATAATATATTTCACAAGTAATCTTAAAGTAAGAATCTAGGGTATTTTTACCTACAAATGTAATTTTCATTAAAAAGATGTAATAATTTTCATTTTATGAATGTTTTGTAATTATGTTCTTCAGGTGTTCTCTTAGTTTGACAACAAAAAAATTGTAATGTCCCTGCCCTTGCCTAAAACAAAAGCTAATAAATAGATTTATCTTGTCATTGTTGTTCTAGAAGGAAAACAAAATAAGTTTGTGGGTATTTTGAAGAGGAAATATAAAATTAATTGTCTGAAATGTAAAGTGACCCTCATTAGATAAATTACAACTTTATTTATTCTTTTCTATGAGTTTGATTTTGTGATGTTTTTCCCAACACCGTTCAAAAATAAATTCCAAACATGTTCACTCAGAAGTGTCTTCATTTTTTATGTATTAGCTTTTCATGTTTCCTTTCCTGTTATCTCTCTTACACTCAAGAACCCTGGTTTTGACTACCAGGAATGCCAAATTCCATATTAACCAGTATGTATGGTAGCTGACTTCAAATTAATCATTATCTTTCATCTTAATTTTTCTTTATAATTCAGACTGTTTTTTTGATTTCAAAAGGATACATTTTAAATTTATTAAGCATTATTACTCTAAGGTTCCTTAAAACTCACTCGGACCATTCTGATGAAATGCAATGTTCAGCAAGGTTGTGATGCACCAGCTTACATAGATAAATACTTTTCAAGGGATCTTAAAACATAGAAGACACCTCAAAGAGATTTAATTGCGTATTTTCACCTCTCATGTGTTTTCAGTGGTATTTGCAGCACCAGTATTTCTCCTGTCAAAAATAAAATGTAAACCCTGAATATCATTTCATTACTGCTTGCTGTCAAGAAAATCAATGGTACATGACTCCTTTTGACTTCAATAAAACTGAAAAAGCTCTTTTTTAACCATATCTCCTATTTAAGTAGTATGAATAATGTTTGCATCTGAAATGATTGTCTAAGAAGAAAAGCATATGAAATATATCAGAATGATTTGTTTTTCTGATAGCAGCAGTTACTGAGGTGACATTTATGAAAGACTCATTCTCATTTCTTGTCTTTACTCCAAAGAAAAGGGACTAAGAGGAAGAAAGTGATCCTAAAAACTTGTTTGAAACTTGGAGACTTCTGAGTCTGTGTTTTGGGGGGAACGAAAAAGAAGAAAAGGAGAGAAGCAGGGATTTCTTTTAGTTAGCTTACCTCGTTATTTTTCTAAAGCCATCAAGAAAATATCTGTTTTATAATTATTCTCATATCCACTCTGTTATTTTAAGGAGTCAATTTTAATTCAAGTAGGCAACACAAACATTCAGTTAACTCTTTGGTCTACTTTCATGATCTCAATCTCTCCAGAAATGTTATTTGAAGGTATTTCTGTTACATTATTTCCCATTGTCCCTGTTCTACAATTTGCTAAGGAACAAAATAGGCTGACAGATCAAATTTTGGCAGTTGCATGAGCTAGATGGGGAACTGATCCAAATCAAACCTAAAACCAATGAATGAAACAAAAATAACATGGACTTGTTCCCTGATCTCATCCATTAATTCTCCACACTGAGAGCTGTCAGCATGGCTGAAGAAGATACCCATACCGGTATGGAGCTGGAGTAGAACAGCCAGCAGCAAGAGTTTCTGTTCCTGAGCAATTTCTCGTTCTTTAAGCTGATATTGTTAGCAAATAAATTTTGTCACTGAAGTGGGGATCAGTGGAGAGGAGAGGGAGGAAATGGTTGGGAGAGGAAAGAGATGCTCTATCTTTTCCATGAGTTACACCTTCCTACTAGCTACAAAACAAAATTACCAGTGTTATGCGGCAGGAAGCAGTGACAAAGGCACTGTAAGAAAGCAATGATATTATGATCTTGAGAAACCTGGGAAAACTGCTTTAAATCAGATATATTTTTCTGCAGTGCTGTATCCCAGAATTAAACACTTGATTTTTCCCCCAAAACAATCACATCTAATGCAGTTCTTCATTCTTTACCTATTATCTTTGTAAAAACAACAATCTCCAAAAAGCAACTTTCCTCATAGAAATTATTAAGGAGTTACTGAAGCTGAACGTGCCTCAAATTTGGTTCAAAACAACTTCATGATGATTTCTTTCTCATAAATGTTTTTTTAATTGGGTCAAGCAGTACAAATGTACTTATGCTGAAAACACAAATAAAGGATAGATTCAGTGCATTTGTTCATTCTCGAAGACTGTTTCCTTTTCCCCTCAAGAAATGAGATCTTTCACCTCAAACAAGTACATTTGCCTTATAATCACTTCGAAAAATTCATGATCTTAGGCCCTGTTCTATTCAGCATCTTCATAAATGGAAAGAATACTAAGCAAGTTTGCAGACAACACAAAACTGGGAGTTGCTGTTGACTCCCTCAAAAGCAGAGGACTGGGCAATCACCAACCATCTGAAGTCCAACAAGGGAAAGTGCTGAATTCTGCATCTGGGATGGGGCAACCCCAGATGTTTGTACAGACTGAGAAATGAGATGCCAGAAAGCAGTACCATGGAAAGGGACCTGGGGGTCCTGGTTGATGGCAAGTTGAATATGAGTCAGCAGTGCCCTGGCAGCCAGGAGGGCCAACCGTGTCTGGGGAGGCATCAGGCAAAGCATCGCCAGCTGGTTGAGGGAGGGGATTGTCCTGCTCTGCTCTGCACTGGGGCGGCCTCACCTTGAATATTGTGTGCAGTTTTGGGTGCCACAATATAAGAAAGATATTAAACTATTTGAGAGTGTCCAAAGGAGGGCAACAAAGATGGTGAAGGGCCCTGAGGGGAAGCTGTATCAGGAGTGGCTGAAGGCACTTGGTCTGTTCAGCCTGGAGGAGACTGAGGGAGACCTCATCACAGTCTGCAACCTCCTCATGAGGAGAAGAAGAGGGTCAGGCACTGATCTCTGTGGTGGCCAATGACAGAACCTGAGAAAATGGCCTGAATTTGTGTCAGGGGAGGTTTAGGTTAGATATCAGAAAAAGGTTCTTCACCCAGAGGGTAGATGGGTGCTGGAACAGGCTCCCCAAGTAGTCTCAGCACCAAGCCTGACAGAGTTGAAGAGGCATTTGGATGATACTCTCAGGCACATAGTGTGTCTCTTTGGATGGTCCTGCGTCGGGCCAGGAGCTGGACTTGATGATCCTTGTGTGTCCCTTTTAACTCAGTATATTCTGTGATTTTGTGATCACTATTTTTTGAATCACAAAATATATGTCAGTTTCTATTAAAACTGAACTGTGATATGATGAACATTTAGACTCTCTCTGGAATAAGTGACTTTTTTTCAGTTGTTGCAACAGGAAAATTTGTGTTTGAGGGAGAACACTAAAGAAAACTAAGATCTAAATATTTCAACAAAAAAAATTATGATAATACTACCATAATTCTATAATCTGAGTGTTTTAAAGACTGGATATTGACTATGAAAATGTCTGTCTACACAAGTGTTCAGGATAATTCTCTGTTCTAACATATGGTGAAGTAGTAGCTTTTCAGATAATTTAAACATCTACCAGTAGGCAGCCAGTTATCAGATATTTTACCAAATGCAGCCATCTTATATGTTTAATAAAAATATAAAATTTGTAGAGGAGGTTGGGAGCAGAGCTCTGTAAATCTTCCAAGTAAATGGAATGCTGGGTGCTAACAAACAAAGTTGAAAATAGATCAAAAGAATATTTATTTGTTTTCAGAAGATATTATGAATCAAATCAGAGAAAAGGCCTTGCTCTCCTCTCAATTTATTGGCAGACTATAACTCCCATTCAAAGATGTGTGGGTTCCCTTTTGTTACGACCTGCCCCAGAAAAAGGGGAGAGGGGTAACCCAGGTTCTTATCAATAATTCCCTTGGGGTGGATTAGAGTGAAACGACACTGAATAATCGGTGTCTGAAAACATATATAGGTAGGGTTTATTTTAACAATTTTGTTTTAACAGGTATGTTAGCATTTTGGGTGTTGCCATCTATATTATCTATCGTAGGGATAACCCCTGTGGGGAAAATGCATAAGGGAGAGAAAGGAAAGACAGGATAAGGCTAAGGGAGAGTAAGGGAAAGAAAAGCTGAGAGTGGACAGATGTATACAGTCACCGCTCACGGGGTCCAGCGATGAAACTTGGTAGTTGCAGCTTCCATGTCTGTCAGTTGAAGTGGTGGCCTTGATCCATTGAGGGTGAAGGAGGGAAGCCCCCACACTCCAAGAAATTATGAGTTACTGTATCCATGGTTAGTGTCACAGGCCATGCCATGAGCCTCCAGCGTCTCCTGGGTCTGTGCTGAGTTTCCGTGAGAGGTCTGGTTCCCACCTTTCAAGATTGGCAGAGGGGGGGATGGGCTTTGATGGGCCATCAGAGGTATAATGCAAAAGTCCTGCAGAAGCCTGCAAAAGTCCCTTGGCAATCCTAGAATGCATAAATCATTAACCGTTTCAGTCTCTGACACCTTTGCAACTAGTTCTGTGTTGTAAAGGAAGTATGTAAGGACAGCACGGCAGAGGAGATGGACTTAGCTAGGAGTGATAAGGGGTAGGTCCCAGTTCAGTTCAGGTGTGCTTGGATCCTAGCACGTTGAAGCTACTTGAGGTCTACGTGGGGCAGATGGATCAAGTCATACAGCATAGTGCACTCAAGCATGTCAGAAATGTGCTTTGTATAGTTAAATAAAGATGTAGAGTCACTAAAGATTATTACAATACACTGCAATAGCAGGTAGTCATTATCTTTACTGAAGATATGACCATCCTAGAGCACAAGTGCAGCACACTAATACCAAACCCGTGGTGAATAACTGCCTGCTGAAAAGCATAAAAAAAAGGAAAAAAATTTCCACATGCTCAGTCCTGCAATCAAGTTACCGTTCTCCCTATTGGAATAAGCCAAGAAGCTACCAAAACCAGGAATGAGACCTATTGAAGCAGAAGTGTGTGTGGCAGACAACTCCTATTTTAATATGGAGATATTTACATACACAGGGAAAGGAGAAAAACTACAAACTTTTATCCTAATAAGAGGTATCTTCTAATTATGGAGTGAAGAGAAGGGGAAAAAACACCATAGTGTACCAGTTTGAGTTCAGTCTAATTTTAGGTGATGTGATGACAAACTAAAGGAATAGAAAGCCTATAAATTCAGACCCTGGAACACTTTAATCAAGTCTTTTGACTTCTCAGTGTATTCCTCACTATGCTCAAATGCTAACAGGGCAGGTCCTGATGTGACCTTGGCATGCTAGCTGAACAGCTGGAGGTTATGAAGAGTTGTTTTGCAATATCCCATTTTCTGTTCTTACCTCTGCCACACCCTCAAAAGTAAAGGTCTTCACTTTGGAGACATGCTTATAACTTTTAGTAGAAAAAACAATGGCTTTTACTTTCTGGTCTGCTGTTTACTTATTTTTTTTTAATGCAGTCTTCTGAGAGCTTTATTTATGAAAGTCTGAATTATCACATAATATCGAAGATTGTACCTTTGGCAATAATAGGAGACTTATGAGACAGTTTAGGAGATGGAATTTGCCCTTGAAGTTTAGGTCATCCCATCAAAGCTATGAGAAACTCTGAGAAGGCATTAAGGGTAATATGGTCTTCAGAAGTCTCTTGTTGCTTCTGTAAACAAGCAAAAACCTCTCTCGGGTTTGTCCTCTTTTATATAAGAGATGGTGTAGAAACTACAGATATGTTTGAATGTTTAAAACAGTCCCAATTATTATATCACACATGAAACACTAATTTTTGAGTTTCCATTAGTTCTTTAAGAATTGCTGTAAGTCAGTGCCCAACCCGTGACAGTAGCCAGCACCAGATGCTTCAGGGTAAGATGCAGGAGTGGTTGGCTTGAACAACTACAGAATAAAGTGCTCAAAAGAAAAAGGTTTTGGTTTTATTTGTGTGGGCTTTTTTTCTAAACAGAAATTTGTCCACTAATGCTTTGCTTATCCTCTAGGGCATTGCCTCCTTATCAACAGTAACAACAAAAGACTGTCATTGTATACAGGACATACTTATCTGAGCAACAGCTGTTTTTTTCAGGCCAAAGGGTTACATTTTTATCCAGTGGAAGCACTGAACCTTGAACCGTCTTTGTAAGATAAAGAATTATCAAAAGACAGACTGTTTGAGTTGAAGAATTTTTAGAAAATCTGAAGTTTACTAATCATTGTAATCTAAAGTACACTGCACGTAATGACACAAGTGTGTGCCAGAAGGTGCATTTCTTAATCCAAGACAGTTCTAATACTGAGCTGCCATGAGAAAGAGCTTCAAGGCCAGAAATTTTAAAATGGTTTTGTGCACCAGTCAATGCTGGCTGATGCACTATTGTTAGAGTTTTGTTTTTCAAACTTAAAATTATTCTAGAAAGTCCTTTTTCCTGTCAGTAATTGCAAGTCATGGATAATATGCTGTGAGAAATGCTTCATCCATTTCTGAATCTTTACCTAAACTTCTGAGCTCTGTATTACCCTGGGACAGTGTGTTCCACACCTGTGTTATGTGACAGAGACAGTATTTTGTACACATTAACTCCTGGTAATAAACGTCATTTTAAGGATTGAATACTGCAGTTAGTAGCATGAACAATTTATTCTTCCACAGCTGTGGAACACATATTGCCTAAACCTAGATATGTGTTAACTAATGTTTTGTTAATTAGTATATGAATTTTTTAAAACAACCCCTTAGGAGAAATTGAGATAGAAGAATAAAATTTCCCTTTAATTTTCTGAAAGAGAAGGTCCTTGACAGAAATCTATTCCAACAATTTTTGTGCTAAAGATGAATTCAAAGGAATAATTTAATGTCAAGTTTTAAAGCCATGCAGTGTCGGTAGTTTTACATTGAACAGCCATACTGAAATGGCCAATTTAGGCATCTCTTAGCTTCACTCCTTTCTCCAGTTTCCCAGGTGTTTTCAGATTCCTGCCAAAACCATGATCCTGGCTAGGCTCCAATCCCTGTTTTAAGTCTAATCATACCCCTAGAATGAGTTGTTCTCAAAAAGGTGGAAGTGGGATGCATGCTTGGCAGTGGGAGAAGAGGAGAAATAGGCAATGAAATTGGATTTTTGACATTAGTCTACAATTTTATCCAATGATGCTGACTGAAAAATTGTAGGATCTACTGCTCCTGTCCTGCTCATCCTCTCTCTGGTGCCAAGACAATTGTTCGCACAGTGAACCAAGACAAGAGGTGTTCCAGGGCCCTGGATCTGTCCCTAAATAAAATGCTTGTCCTAAAGAGATGGATTTTTTAATCCAAGTCACTATGTAACAACACAAATATATATATTGGCACAACGTGGAGAGAAGTTTGGCATTGGCAGTGATTCAGGAAAGAGTAAGAGCACGATCTCCTAGCAAAGAATGTCTCATACAGCCTCAGCTTCAGAAGAACAAGTAAACATTCATTCCCGTGGGTAGTACTGCTAACTTCAGAATACTTCAGTAGGACTAGCCACATGAGTAGCAATTTACAGCGCAGCCCTTGCTTTCTTTCCTTAATTGCACCCCTTATTCCTTGTAACCCAGCAATCTCACTCATTGCCTCACAGAGTTCTATGTGCACACTACTGCCAAGCTTTTACTCACTTACATTGGCATAATGAGAAGGGTTGGTTGATAGTGTTTTTTCACTACTATTTTTGTAGAAAGTATTTTTAATATAGTTAAAGAATTTGATCCTATGAAGTGAGCAGAGGCTCACTAATTTCTTTTGGAGTGGAGTCTACTGAGCATCTCTCAGAGCACTCAGCCTCTTAAATGATTAGATCATTTTGGAATGCCATCCATTTGTGTCAATATTTTATCAGTAATACAGAGATTATGCATTAGATTGCGTCTTAGTCTGATTAACTACTGTACTGGAAAGGGATATTGCATCTTTATGTCCTTAATAATCTAGAATTCAGTTTGATTTACATAGTATTAAAACAAATGGAATAAACACAGACACTCATAATTCAAAGCATTAATGCTGTCTGGATATCCTATAACCATGCAATAAATATAAGGTACAGATTTCTTAAAAGATCTGCTGGAGTAAGTGTCTGACAGAGTGGACGGGAGTAAGACAGAGATTCCACTGAAGGAGACAGGATGTGTACTCAGCACTTGAGCTATTCCGTTGTCCTAGTAGATGCTGTGGGTAAGTCAGAAAGTCAAATGGGGAGAACAGCAGCAGAAACGAAGTTGCTGCTTATAGCTACTGCACTGTTTTGTGAAGGGAGACAAAAATTTTGATCTTGAGGAACCAGAAAGGATCATTCCTCTTCTTAAGGCTATGTTGTCAAGTGGAGGAGCAGAGAAGGAAAGAAGTGCAGCTATCTATTCCTACAGGCTAGTTCTTTGAAAGGACAGAAGCACAAAGTAACATACTATAGAGTAAATTTTGTCATTGGTTCTTGCATACTGGAATAATATCTACATTTGATGTGACATGAAATCACAAACAACCTTTTCCCATCAAGAAAACATTTCTTTGGTCGTAGTATTTCATTTTTATATTCTTATTCTCCCTATCCTCCGTGATATCCCTCCCTCTTTTTCTTCCAGATTAGTCCAGCAAAAAACAGTTCAGCCACAGATATTGTTTAGTAAAAGCTTCCCAGGTCACCCTTGAGTCTTGTTTTCCCAGGCTTTCCCTTTGTAACACTGCATCCTCCAGACCACCTGCCTCAGTATTACCCCTTTCCCGGCCTTGACACATTCCATATGGGAAGCTGCCTGGTTTTCCTTTTACTCCTTCTTCAAAACCCTTTGCCAGGAGGTACTGGAGATATGGCAGAGCTGTGAGTAACATTTGGTGACCCTGCTCCGTCTACTCACACAGTGACACTGCAGCTCAACAGCCTGGGGAAAAGGTCTTTGCTGAGAGGTGTGGAGCAACCCGGCCATGCAGGGGAGGCAATAAGCTCAAGACAGAACAAAAGGTGTGAGTTTCAGTCCAAAAGATAACCAATAACTGGTATTGGTTTACCAGAAGAGACAGAAAAGATATTTCTGACTCCCTTTAAGGAATAGAGTGTAATGCAGATGGCACAAATGTGCCTTGGGGCAGTATTCCACCCTGATGAAAAGAACATGAGAGCATTTTGTATGTGATAGAGAAGTGGAAAATATTGCAATACATTTTGGTGAGAAAAAGAGAATGCATTTTAAAGAGCAGAAAAGGATACCTAGCAGAAAACTGGTAGATATAGTTATTTCTGAGCTTTAATCCATTTTAATCACGGAATATAGAATAAACTGTGTATTTGCTTATAGATTTCACATTGTTTACTGACTTTCTTCATTGAGCACAGCAAATTCTGAGCAACTTCCACAGCAGACAATACAATTTCATTATAATAATTATGATTTTTATTATAATTTATTTTCTTGTATGATTAATTTCTAGCTTCAGTAATACCAGTTTATGATACTGTTTTAAACTAATCATAGTGTCATTTTTATTCTCTCTTTTGGAATATTTGCCACCTTGGACATATGTCTGGTGATCTTTAAATGAATACTGTATTTACATGTAATATGTACATAGGATTTTTAATGTGCAAATCAACACTACACTATGTCACTGTCAGGAGGTATTTTCAAGGTTATGCAATGCATTGATACCATCAGGGCAAACAGATTTTCAATAGAGAAGAATTTGATATCGTTATTTTTTCTGAAGACAGATACAGAAAATTGAATGCTATGCAGTGTGCACTATTTAAAGATAAGACAGACTTGATATTGTTACTCACAAAAATTATCTACCATATATTCAGAGAAGGATTTGTGAATGCTCAGCCATGTTCAAACCCTGTTTCTTTTAAATGTGAAAATGTTGAAAGAGCTGAGGTACCACTATATTTTTTGAATATGCCCGGAGAAACAATGAAGACTTGCTGATCTCTCTTCAGACACAGGTTTGAAAGGCACAGTATCTACCAAGATGTACTGTTGCCAATTCAGATGGTGAAGTTCATCAAACTGAGCCACATAATTCTTAATTTTCACTGAAGTAAGTTTAGAATGTTAGGATTACATGTAAGCAGATGAATTCAGAGTTAGTTCAATGGTAGAGGATTGACCGGAGGATATAATATATATAATATGATAAATAGAAAGCATTTCTCTTTAACACTTGGATTACTTATCAGGACAAAGACATCTTGGGGTGGAAACAATCCCCCATATTTCCTGTCCAGATTGCCAAAGTCACAGGAATATGAGGTAGTGGAAGGCACAGTGATACTCTGGGGAGCACAGTGCAGAGGGAATGTTTCACCAAAAGGTAAAACTAATAATGAGAGAGGAGTAAGATTTGTAAGGATAAATGCAGTCTTTTATTAAAGTAATAGGCAAGATCATCTTCAGGTCTGAAAAATAGTCAGAAATTTCAAGCCAGATACTGAATTGCTCTCAATTAACATAGTTATGTTAATCAGTTGTCAAGTATGAGAAAAGAGTGATCAGCATATCTCTGTAGGGGATAGAAATTTCTCTAACTGTGTTAGTTAACCATGGACTTAAACATTATTATTCAAAATTGATTTGATAATCTGTCCACTTTTTCTTTAAATAATACCCACTAAAGTCTTCCCACCTCTTAGGCTTCCCCATCCCTTTGCATCAGAGAACTTTTTCCCAAACTCACTTCCTTGTCATGCAATGCATGGTGATTTTGTAGGTGTGAAAAATTCTACTCAGTCTCCTGAAAACCTAGGAAAATATTCTTATGGTCATGTCTGAGGCTAGACAATCCATCAGCTGGAAGACAGACCTCTACTCCTCACAGGATGTGGGATGTTTCCAGGTTTCTCCAGGAGAAACTAACTGTGTTTCTCAATAGGCATTTTGCATTATTTTCGCATTACTTTTTGCATTACTTGGGCTTTTACAATTATTCCTAGGCAGAGCACTATGTAGAGCACTTCTTTCCCCTCATTTGAGAAGATTTTTTCCAAAAGAATGTGTCAGAATTATGAAAAAGGGCAATCTTTCCACCCTTCTTCTCAGCCACGTTCTCTAAGAAAATATATTATAAATTGCAGAAATTACATAAAGAATTCACCCTTGTTATTTCTAGAACTTTAGCTGGATGAACTATATCACCATGTATGTGCATTCTAGACAAAGATACAAAGACATAATGTGCTGCTACTTAATAAATTACAAAAAATCCAGAGTTGTATTTGATTTTACCTTGCACTTATTAATACATTTACAATCCACAAAGTTCTTATGGCTAACTGGAACAGAATTCCATTTCCCTTTTCCCAAAGGAAAATGTCTTTTTCAAATTAAGGAATTTCCTTTACTTTCATCAGGACAAAAGAGAGATCTTTTAATACTGTAAAAATATTTTATTCCAATGTTTTGTAAAATCAGATAAAAGTTGATCAAAGTTGATTCAAAGCTTTAGACTGTTTTATGCCATTTCCATATGATGGTCCCACTACTGTGGTCTCTGAGCTCTCTTACTAACCACCGGGTTATGGGTTTTTCTGACTTCTTTCGTTTTAGTGAGGGACCTAAGCAATTTTATCACAAAAGATTGTTAAGACCAATGGTTCTGATTTTAATGAATCAGCATTTCTGATGCAGAAGTTTTGTCAACAATTTTCCCAGGAGTTGATTGTCACTTCATTCATGATTCGAATAGCTTGCTGTTGTAATAATTCCTTATGCCCCTTCAGCTTAGCTGTCAACTTAAAGTGCCCTTGTCACACCCCTGCACCTTTCTTGCTTGTGAAGAACAGTGAGATTTGCTTCTCTGTCATACACTAAATTCAGCTAAAGGAGATACATAGGCCATATGTTGTTACTGGTCTCTGGTTTGTTTATGAGAACCTGCCAAATCTCTTTGTAAAACAGCAAATTGCACACAGTTCAAATATGCATAAAATTAATGTATTATTTATTTTTATTGGACTACAAGTTCCCTTTGCATCAATGTTGCAGTAAGATTAACATGAGATAACTTCCTGAGTGCCCCTTTTGCCCACCAGCTCTGGTCCAACTCATCTGGCTACAGGCAAGAAAAGTCATTTTACTTACAAAATGCAGACATTTTTCAAAATGTCCTCCGATGCCAAAAAAAATAATTTTTGCAGAGATTGGGCAACTACTCCATTTTCAATCTCTATTACTCTAGCTATTCATTTGGAATAGACCTACTATGGCAGGTCATATTACACTGTCAGCTATTTTAAACTCGCTAGTGAAGAGTCGACAGCATTTTAGTGAAAGAGAACTGTTTTCAGTAATTCCTGCAATATCCTGTATACTGTCCATGAATATTATTCCTTAATAAACTGCTCATTAGTGCTTTATCAATCTGTTGTTTTCAGAGCATGACATAAAGTCTTGGATGCAAGTTTTGAAAAATTTTGGTGCAATAGAAAACAACATTTTTAAGAGTAAGAAGGACTGCTCACTATTTCAAATGCATAAGGTAGATCTCCTATAATTAAAAAAAACCCTGTTGTCACTTCCTCCTGTAACTTCGTAGTCATATCATACCTTTAGGTGTAAGTATAATTGTTTTTCATACGTGTTAAAAATGATGCCTAAAAAGAAACAAAGGGATTTAATATAAAGAGAAATTATGTCCTTGTCTGAATGACATCTATTCCCATTTTATTCTTACTTACAATTCATAACAGGAAATGAAAAACACTTCCAGATGTCAAGTCTTGAAATCTGAGTTCAGAAACACTATGATAGTGCAGTAAATCAGTAGAAGATTTTACTAGCTGGTACACATTGACTGTTCCTAGTACAAGTTAAAGCAGTTGAAGAGACAAAATGTTTCACCTTCTGATACTCCCTTTCTTAATAATCTAAACTATATTAAAGTTATGAATTGGCAATTTTTTTATTTGTAATATTTAGGATTCTAGAAATTGAGAAAGAAACTTCTAAAATTAAATAGATCAAAAATAGGTCATGTACCAGCATGATGCAAAAAGATGCCCCCAAAAGCTTTCACTCATTAGACTGCAAGAGAAACATTTACATGCACATATTGTTCCATTGGCATGGAGGCATGAACAGCAGGGTAATGTCATTCAGTACTGTAAACTCTTCCATGCCACCTGAACCTCTGAAAAGGAGAAGACACATTGATGGCTGGAGATAGTTTTAACCTTTAACTTGTCTGCTTTGTTCACTTGGGGGTCATGTGGGATTGAACTGAAGTTAAAAGACAGTGAGCTTCTTGATCTCTAGTTTTATACACAACAAAGATACTCGGAGTAAGTGGTCAGAATTTCTTTTTCTAGAACACTTCAATATGTGTCACAAACAGTTTTCTACACTGAGTTAAACAAAACTTAGAGTGTGTGCCCCTCCCCCTCCCAAATCACTCTCTGAGTCTGTATGTGCTGCATATTTAACAGTAGAGTAATTATTAAGTTTCAGCAAAATTCACAGACTTTCTCTATGTTTGTAGCTCACGATTCTGCAGGCTCAGACAGCTGTAAGATACAGCAGAGCTGAAAAATTGCTTGCTCCTCCGAAAGAAAAAAAAGAAATTACATGGATTTATTTTTAATGTGACAAGCCAACTGCAATTTCCTCAGCAGCTTTCTGACCTAAAAGTGGGCAGTAAATAAGCACATTGCAAATATCGACTGACACATGCAGTGAGTAATTACAGCATCAAGGTATCACTGATCTAAGTGGTAAAAGTTATTGTAGTTAACCCACAGGGCAAAAAGAGCCTTGCCTTTCCATTAATGCTTTTTGGTACATTATCTTGTTGCATTTAGAAACATGACCCCAGTTAGATCTGGAATCTGTCCCATTTGTTGCAGTTCATCTGAGATATAGTATTCTTTCTGCTACATTGACCTGTTCTGAACCTTTCTGTTATATGAGGTTTGTCACCTCATTAGTGACCTTGCTGTGGTCTGAGCTCATCATGGGACAGTTTTTCTATTGGGTATTTTGGTTACAGAAGACATTGTATCTCAGCTACAGAGGGATAACATTTTCCCACCAGTTTGTCCTTTTAAGGTAACATCTAGGAATAAATGTCCTTCTTTCATTTGTTTTGTTGCTTTCCATTACTTTACTTTAAAGCTCTCTTTTTTCAAGCATATGCTTGTTTTCTTGTAATTATCAATTTGCTTTTTTATTATTAACTTTCTCTCTCTCTTTTTTTTTTTTTTTTTTTTTTACTTATTTGTGATGTTGTAATTCTTAGGTACAGGCACAGCAATTTTGTTTCTTAGCTCTACTTGTTCAAATTCCTTCTTTTCTATCATATGCCTTGAAAGGGGTTCACTGGGTTACGCTGTTTTTCTCCTCTTTAGTGGACAATAACTTGCTGTTCTAGAATTGTGTCTTAATTTCCAAGTAGTTTTGTAACTGTTGCCTTTGGTTTTCTTCTTTAGCAAACTGCCCACTTATCATTCTGTTTCTGCAATAAAATGTAACTATCACTGCTATTGCTAAGAGCAGCAAATTGAAAGTGGAGTTTGAAAGTAGGTTTATAATTCTGGTTTGGGTTCTAATTTCATATATATTTGCTTTTCTTCATGAAAAGTTCCATATGTCTCACAGATCAGAAAAATTAAGAAAATAATCCTGGATTACACTGACCAAATTCCACTAAATAGGTTAGAGAGAGATTATGTTAATAATACCTTTAAAAGGTAATGTAGATATAAAAGCTTAGTGAATGGTTTGCTATTGCCTTATATCTTTGCAGGAAAACGAAGAATGTTGCCAGCTGGAACAATATATTTGGCAGACACTTGGCCCGTGTCTGGATTATTATATAAAATGCATGCAAGTTAAAACTGAGGTTTTTGCTGTGGTTTGCATTATGTTAGATATGGAAACTAGGTTCTTGAAGAAAACCATGTGTGTCTCACAGATTCAACTCTACTACCATTTTATTCTGATCTTCATAGAGTACATGTGTTAATACAGTTTTCGAGAACAAAACTATAGACAGTGAAAGAAAAATAAAAATTTATTACTTCTTGCAGTGATTTTTTTATCATTGTTCATTTTGAACACATGGTATGTATAAGAGAATGAAAAAATCACTCTATTTTTATATATAATACATATTATTATATACACATAAAATATATATTTATATACATGTAATAGGTACATATAGTAAATAGTAAAAGGAGTCCACATCTTGGTTAATATACTGCCAGTCATGTGAGATCATGCATACATATACAAATAAATAGTTACAGTGGGAAACAGATTTTGTTTTCTAAACATGTTCCATGCATATGAACAACCACTATAAATATATTACTATGAAGAGTTTTGAAGTCTAATAAGATGTGTTTTCGAAGGAGAAGCATTAATGGTTATGCTTCAGAAAAAAAACAAAACTATTGAGATAAAACTAATTGTAAAAGCAATAAGATAACAGAAAAGCAAAACACAACATGGCAACAGCTATATATAATTATAAAGACAGTAGCTCTCTCCTGTGCTAGCTAATTCTGTTTCATAGTGATACATTTCAAATCATTTGGCACCTGCAATCTTCTTTCTTGATTTAACTAGAGCCTATTTGCTTATTTTTTGACCTACTAGTTCATAAAGACTTGCTTCTACCATCTCTTTAGCTACAGGAGCTTTTCTTAGTTGTGCTGTTTTTGGCTGAAGTAGAGTTAATTTCCTTCCCAGTACCTGGTATGGGGCTGTGTTTTGGTTTTGTGCTGAAAACAATCTTGATATCACAGAAATATTTTCATTACAGCACTCACACACAGTCAAGGACATTTCTGCTTCTCACCCCACCCCACCAGTGAGGAGGCTGAGAGTGTATAAGAGACTGGGAGGAGACACAGCTGGAACAGCTGACCCCAATTGACTCAAGTGATATTCCATACCATATGGCATCATACCCAACATATAAAGCTGGGGGAAGAAGAAAGAAGAGGGTGACATTTGGAATGATGGTATTTGTCTTCCCAAGTCATCATTAGGTGTGATTGACCCCTGGTCTCCTGAAGGTGACTGAGTACCTGCCTGCCTGTGTGATACAGTGATGAATTCCTTGTTTCGCTTTGCTTGTGTGTGCAGTTTTTGCTTTGCCTATTAAACTCTGTTTATCCCAACACCAATCAGAGCTCAAATCAGTCCAGCAGTTTAATTACCTAGGTAGCATCATCTCCTCGGATGGTAAGATTGATGGAGAGATAGACAACAGGTTAGCAAAGGCATATAGTGCTTTTGGAAAACTCCATAAAAGAGTATGGTGTAATAAACACTTGAAGAAAAGTACCAAGACCAGTGTTTACAAAGCCATAGTGCTGTCTACTCTTTTATATGGTTCCGAATCATGGGTCATCTACCGTCAGCACCTGCGTCTCCTAGAACGCTTCCATCAGCACTGTCTCCATACAATCCTAAACATCCACTGGTCAGATTATGTGACCAATATGTCTGTTCTAGAATAAGCAGCAGTTACAAGTATTGAGGCCATGTTACTGAGAACACAGCTGCACTGGGCAGGGTACGCCTCAAGGATGAAGGACCACCGCCTCCCTAAGATCCTGCTTTATGGTGAACTTGCCACTGGCTGCTGCAAGAGAGGAGCCCCGAAGAAAAGATACAAGGACTCCCTGAAACAACATCTCAGCCTTGGTCATATTGATCAACATAACTGGTCTACTCTGGCCTCAAATCGGGAGGTCTGGAGACACACCATCTATAAAGCTGCCGCTTCCTTTGAGAATGCACACAGGATCACTCTCGAGGAGAAAAGACAACACAGAAAGATTTGTGCCTTGCAGAATATACCACCTAAAGAGTCTTGCTGCTGTGCCTTTTGCAATCGGCATGTCAAATCTATAAGTTGCTGGAACCTGGGATTTGAGTTCCGTGTTGTGGAAAATACTGCAGCAGGAACCCCCTGTTGCTATCCAGTCTAGGAACAAGTGGAGGAGTTTATTGCATGGTTAAATGCTATAAACTGGCCCAAAGGGACTGGAGTGGAGATTCTAATGGAAATACCTTTAAATTGTTGTAACCCATTATTTGAATTGCGTGTTTCAAGAATTACTATAGCAGAAACCACTCAAACCAATGGAGGTTGAGTAAAGTCTTACAAGAAATAGTTGCAGTGTAGCAGTGACCCCACTTGAGCAGGCTTTGGTGTCCAGGGATGCCCTGCAGACATCCCCTTTCCTGTCCTTAGTGACCACCAGAACAGATGGAGCCTCAAGTCATGGACTAAATGAACTCAGTGGACATTTTGTGAACATTTGTGGATGTTACAGGCATTTTACAGTGGTTGTCCATAGACTAGGGGAATGGTTAGAGGGGAAGTCTCTACTCAGGGACTGACTGTGCATGAGTCATTTGGTGGTGAGCAGTTTTTTTCATTTGTATCACTTTCCTTTCTTGTGTTTTATTTCTCTCTGTTATTTTCCTTTTTATTGCAAATTATCATTATTACTATCATTGATGTTATTACTATTTTGTTTCAATTATTGAATTGTTTTTATCTCAACCTGTGAGTTCCCTTACTTTTACCCTTTCAGTTCTCTTCCATCCATCCTGCTGGAGGGGGAGTGGATGAGCAGCTGTGTGATGTTTATTTGACAGCTAGGATTGAACCATAACATTAGTAAATACCTAGCACTAGCAGCTCTGCAAAAACATTTCTATTTATGATTTTATAATTGTTATCTTAATTTTAATTAATTTAAACATCTTTTCAAATAAGAATTGTCTATGTATTTTCAAGGAGTTTTTAGTAACTCAATTTGGGAACTGTAAGGCATATCAGTCTATAATTTTGAGTACCAAAGTGAGCAATTTTTTTAAAAACCTTTCAACGCAGTTTAAAAAATGTAAATGATTTCTCAGTGGGAGAAAAAATAAGCATAACAATTTTCAGATCACCTGTATATGCAGAGTTGAAAGGTCTCTAAAAGCACATTTGAGAACCTAGTACTGTTTGCACACTTAATGCAGATACTAACACACATTCATAGTTGCTTATAGAGTTCATTGATTTTTTTTGTCTTATTTTAAGTAGATTACTCTAAAATAGTTATCAAATGTAGCTTTTCAAAGTGAGTTACTAGAAATGGTTTTTGGAAACTGCGTATGCACACAGATGGTCAATTGGAGATCTAGAACATCATCCGAAGACTGTAGAATTCAATTGGAATCTTTGAACTGACATTAATGGATGTTGGATGAAACATCCAGCTAAAGTATCAGGGAGGCAAAATTAACCTTCCTAGAGCACAAATATTCCCCAGACATGTTAAACCACTATCTTTAAGGATCATAAATTTCACAATGTAGTCACTTTTAAATCAAAGTTCATCTGGAGTCAGTGCTGAATTAGCAAATCTGAATGGTTTGGACAAGGCAGCCTTCACAGTGCTGCTCACTTGGATCAAGCATCTGGCCTGTGCCCTGGTTCGACTCATGATAATTTTGCTGAAGAGAAAGTACCATACAACAAGAAATTGAAACGTTGGTATAGCTGCCAGATGATGTCAGCTGGCTGGGAATTTCTTTCTAAGAAATGCTCCCTGTAGTGTATTTTATAAGGAAATCTCTGGAGTCCTTGGTACCTAATGAGCTAAGGCCTCTAAAGAGCACAATAAATGTGTAGGACTGAGCAACAATGAGAATTGAAGTTCCCTCAGATAAGGTAATTATAAACTGCCTTATTTATAAGCTCTACCGCAGTGAAGAAGTTAGTCTCTCTGAGACACTTAGTTGTATCTCCTTAGACAAAATCCACACATGGAGGTATATGGCAGTTTTAGCCAAGAGATGTTTAAGAAATTCTCAGAACCACAAGTGACTTAAAATTTAGCATGGGAAGAAGTGGAATAAATAGTCGAACTTTTGGTCAAACATAAATAGCACTTTGAACAAATTATATTAAAGAATTATTTTTCCATTTTGAACAAATTCAAATATATCATGTTAGGGTTTTGTCTTGAAGAGTTAAATACATTGTTTAATTAGCATTTCATTCTCTAATATTACCAAAAAAGTTAATATCTCATGATCACATGTAAACTATATCCACACAGAATATATCAGCAGTAGAATAAGCATTATTAGAATATTTATACAAGACTACAAAAGTTTTTAAAACAGCTGTTTCTTAACCACATAAATTCAAGATAAACTCTGTACATCCAACAAAAAGGGTGAAATATAAGAGTACTACATCTATATAAGAGGAAATACATGTTGATATTTTGACTCAATGTTAGAAAATGTCACACACAGGGGTGGCTTGAAGAGTGTCATATAATAGGCTAAAAAGTTAAATCAAGTGTCCAGATTTTCCTGACAGAAAAGGCCAGGTTTTACTTAATTATCTGTCCTGTGTGCAAAGTTTCTCAGAGGAAATTATTTTTTTTTAACATCTTCATTGCATATTTTCCAAAAAAAGAAAGATTTTATACCGCTACAATAATGCATATTCATTCATAACTACTGAGAAGTTAAACATTTTTCTTAAGATATGCTAAAAATAAAGTGAAATTAAAATAATTGATATAATTTTATATCTTGGACAAAAAAGCCATACCAAACCAAGTCTCCATGTTTCGAAGGACTCTGTTTCACCTTATGTTTACAGTTTCAAGCCTGTTCTTCCAAACATTGACCTAGTGAAATAATTAGGAATTACTATCAATTGAAATTACAGAAGGAGAGAGATAGCTATTCTTTACCGTCACACCAGATATTTTAGGTATGCCTCTGCAGTTTTAAAATGGTATTTTTTAGGTATGCCTTTGCAGTTTTAGAATAGTACTCACAAGGAGGAGAAAATAATTAAAATATCTGGAATACAGTAATCTCTACTTTAACAATATACCTTACTCACTTTCTCGTAGGCAATAAGAAGATTTTAAGAGGAAAATGTTAAGCTTGACAGTTATTTAATTATACTAAAGATTAAAAAAGTCATTCTTTCTGAGTAAAAACAGAAAAATGACACAGATGAGTGGAAGATTTTAGGGTTTTGAGGTTTGTGTCTTTTGAATCGAAACCTGTTTTTTTGACGACAAAAAAGACATAGAACAGAAACCGAACAGCTCACTTGTCTCTCTGCCACAGACTCACTGCAGCACTGCAGAAGTTGTTTCCCAACTAAAAGGCTGTGATAATGCCACGTCAGACTAGTTAAACAAAAGACAGAGAAGGGAAACAGAAATGAGAAGGAATTATGCAGGTATATAAAAAGCAATAGTGAGAGATCCATATGCTCCAGTCAGTGCTGAAGCTCAGAGTTCAGCCCAAGGCAATGTAAGAAAGGACAGTGCAATGGACCAAAGCTGGATAATCTGAGATTTTTTGCATTACCACAGGAAAGGTCTTAAGCAGATTAATAAATTGGAAATTAAAACTTGACATAACTTTGAGACTACTGGATCTATAGCTACTCCAATTCGGTGTTTCTAGACTTTTTAAATTATCAACTTATGTTGAAATAATAAATAACTGTTCATAACTTCATCTAAACTCTAGATTTAGACTTCTTTTATGGCTGGTTTCTGCCTGAAGGTGAATTTATCCATTCATGGAGGAAAGGTTATTTAGCATGGATGAAGTGAGAGGCTACTCTAGACATTATGAATAATAGACATATGAGATAGTGATTTTCATGTTAATGTTATATCTGACCTACATTCTTGCTTTACATAAAATAGTCATAATGCTCCAGGTCATAAGCTAGTCATCACATACTTTCCTAAAGTATTCTGGTTCTGTGGAAGTGTGTGGATTCTGCAGATTCAAAGACATACTGCAGTTTTCTTTGGCACCAGAGCTAAATTGATCAGTGAGGCTTTCAAGTACTGTTAAGAATCCAAATATATTTGTATTGAACTTTGAGCATGGGATTACATTTAGCCTCTAATGATACAGTGCAAGGCATATCTCCTATTCACAGCTTCTCAATACATATCATGTGTGTCAACTCGTGAGAACTCCTCTATACAGATTCTCATACTCAGTTATTCTGCAATCAGCAAATCCTCATCACTAATGAATATGCCTCATTTACATTAAAAACACATTTTATTCTCTGATCCTCATCTATCTCTCAATTCTGAGTTCACCATTAATTCTGAACAGAAACTTAAAAGAGATGTATTTTGGTGTGATTTAAATCACAGGGGAAAAATACTTTCAGTAGATGACAGTGCCCTTAACAGTGCTTTAAATAGGGAGCCAGGGGATAGGATAAAAGAACATATTTTGTTGGAGGGCTTCTTTAGTGGGATTCAATGCAGCTTACCATAACTGCCATCCCTATGCTGTCCACAGACTCAACACGTTTTTTTGGGAGAGAGTAGCAGTAACAGTGGGGATGATGAGGACAGAAGAGATGGACAGAGCAGAATTTATCACTTAAATGGGAGCAACTCTAAACCATTATTCTTCATGGGAAGGCCACAGACCAGCTTGAGACCCCTTTCTCTTTTACAAGGAACTCTTACTGAAACGCATTATGAATTTCTCTAAAATGCTTTCCTGCTTGAGACAAGATTTAGGTTCCCTCCTCCAGCCAAAGCCATGCTCCTTTCTTCATGGAAGTGAGAATCCCTTGCTTCTGCCCTCTCAGTGATGACATAGGTAGTACAGAATAACAACCTAAACATGCCCACATGGCTTCAGGCTTCACCTCTCACATCCTTGCCCAAAACTAGGACACTGAGAAAGCTGAATAAAGGTGAAAATGATAGTAGAAAGAATGGGAATCATACAAAGCTTCGAATCACTAAACTTGACATAAACACTGAACAAGGAAAGGGAACACAATTAGGGAAAGGATAAATTTCAAAGATATAATAGAAGAGGCAAAAAGAGAGATAAAGGCTGAAGGTCTGAATTAAAATACAATGAATTATTTTAAGATATGTGTTCTTATAAACACTTATTATAGGTGTAGCTCATATAGGGTGAGTTAGCCACCTACATTTACAAAGACAAAAGGGTATATGGAAAGAGAAAAATGACAAGAAACCATAATTTTAAAAAGAAATAAAAATCAAGATGTGATAAAACCTAATGATTATGTGCTAAAAAAAAGATGAATTAGAATGCCAACTTGCTTTTTTGCACTTTGAACTCAAAGACTGGCAAACCCTTTGAAGGAGCTGAGAAGCTGAAGACTGAAAAGAAAGTGAATACATTTGAAAATATTACTATTGTTGAGGACTTGGCAGTTATATGTAATGGAGTATTTACAATATATTTAGGATTGTTTTCTCACAAGTGGTAAGCATTTTTTGTTATCTTGCTATTTCTTTTTCGTAAACATAAATTTGCACAAAAAACTTTGTTCTAATGAAGACTGCCTTAAAAAACAGCAAGGATCCTCCTTAGCTGGAAATCTCTTTTCTGCAGTTTCTATCCCATTCAGGTAGCATCTAGTTCCTAAGTAGCAAATTTGCATGGTGTAACTTTGCTGTTCTGCTCTCATATCTTCTGTACGTGTTGATACATTTCAGTCAAATGTTGCAAAAGGTTAAAGGCCACAGAGTTGTGCAGTTTCTGACAGCTTTGTGAGAGGAAGAAACCACAAAGGGGAAATCTATGTGTGATTCCACCCTTATTAAAAAATAGGAAATTCCAAATCTCCACAAACCCAGACTTCATCCACTCAGTTACAATACATTCATAGAAATACATATACGTACATAATAAATGAAGAAATGATAGGTTTTATGCGACAGGTGAATCAATACCCTTGATAAGTTTGAGCTCTATGGCCATACATTGCTGTTCGCTAAAATATTTCCTACCATTTTTTTTTGGGAAACACTTTAACAATTCTGGGGAAAACTGTGAGCAGTCTTATTAGGTCGAGAAGATACTAATTCTTCTGATGCATCTTCTTTAATTACAGCTAAGTTTCTGACTCCTGATTAATTCTGTCTCTGAAAAGTAATGTGCAGAACTGAATGTCTGCAAGCATTTCTAGAGAAGACCTCTTGCAGGAACATCTGTCTCCCCAACTTCATCTAAATAGTTCCTCAAAATAGAGTCCTCACTAAGCATAGGAAAGGGAAGTCAAGTTACTGTATGTATGTAGTCTGTACATGTTAATGTGCTCTGTTTCACCATGTTGTAATGCTGCTCCAGTTGATATGTATACCATCACAATTTAAGGCCACATTTAATAACTTTAGTCTGATCATGATAACTTTAATTAATGAATACTAACCTCAAAATAAGAAACTGTTCAACATAGTAGATGGTGATAAAATCTAACTGAAGTTTCTAACAGTAAAGTACACAGTCATGTAGCAAAGTCATCTTAAGGACAAAGATCCCTCTGGAAATATGTAGTGCACTCAGTGCTATGAATTAAGCAAGAGATTCCTGTGACTGTCAAATTAACACCATATCATGAAACATGTGTGTAAGAACTTTAGATTTTGCAATATGTCTTCCTTCTGAGATTCTATGGAATATAATTTGTTCAAAGTGCACATATTTTTCTTGAGAAATGAACAACTCTCACAACTACTCTAATGGAGAATAAGACCAATTGTTCAATTTAAATTAATCAAATTATTTTTAACCCTTCCTTTTATGTTTTAACTTTTTAGGATGATCCCTATCTGTTTATGTGTTCAGACTATTAAGCACTCAAAACTCTGAAATGTCTGGTCCATAAACTGTAGACAACACAGCATCAAAGAAAATGTGGAAAAGCAGCAAGTCTTTGGAAGAAAGGCTTTACATTTTGAATTTTAAAATATACTCCCAAATCAAGTGTGTTTTATCACCGCAAAAATATTTTATCTCTAAATTTATTTCGTACACTATATTATCATTTCTGTCAGCAGAATAGAATGCAGACGAAGGAACAAAGGACAGACATAAAATAAAGGAGTCCATAGGGCAGGAACAAGAATTATGAAGTATATTTAAAATACACACATATTACTTTAATTAGTATAATATGAATAGCGTAGGTATTCCTGGGTTTATTTTTGTATTATCAAAGTAAATACTGATAAGATATTCCTTATATATAAATGGCAGAAAACAGTTTAATCATCGGGTTAGGAAACTTCTATGATTGTGCTGAATTTTATGACTATATTATACCATACTATGAATATTTTAGTGGTGTGCATGGGTATGATTAATTAGACATGCTTTGCTCAAACTGGGCTTAAGAATTACTGCTCTGTCTTGATGCAGTGCTTTCATATGTGTGGAAGGTAGGCACCAGAGGATCATTTAGATACACAGTGTTGCTGCAATGCAAATATTTAAACAGACTGATAGAAGAGCATAAAAGAGCAAGTTAAACATGTTTCTTTTACTCAGGTCAACTAGAAGTCTATTAAAGATTAATCTATCAATATAAAACCAGCAAATACTGATGACAATACAAAATAGACTACTAGCTACTGTATAAATATTTTAATATACATTAGTACTGAACAATTAACATAAATATGTTCTACTGTAACTGCTCCACTACCACACCAGTGCTGTTCAGCCACCATGCAAGTGAGTATAAAATCAAAATTGGATGCATCCAATCAAAGTCAGAGATGTCCGGAATGTATGGATATGGCAACTAAACAGTTTATAGTAGAATGAGAAAGAGACATAAAAGTGAGTTTAGAAGACATTCTCTCATGCAGAAACATAGCATTTGACTACATGGTGAATCAAGTTGTTGCAGATATGGAGACTGATTGATAGAAATGCACTCAGCATAAAACTAACTCAAATCAATTATCTTGAAGTAGAAGGAGAGTGTTAAGTATCTTGTTAAAGTAGATAAAACATCAGGAAGAAGTCAAAGGTAATAGTGGCAATGATGTGAGAGAACTGGAATAAGGCTATAAATCTGTAGGGGATGGAAGGCAGGAAAGGAAACATAAAAGAAACCTGAGCTGAGTAATGAAAAAAATAAAGTTTCTCATGTGTCATCTACACAGTATAAGATAGTCCCCACCCAAAAGATATGTATGTAGAATGTGGAATATATAAAGCTGTGTTTGGGCAATGAAAAGTTCCAGTGGTCTATATTACACTTTTCTCGGTGGTTTTTCTGCTTCCAGTTCAGCTTCCCTGACATCTTAGATAATGCAGCAGCTCAGTAACATGAGGAGCTGTACCTGAATTGCAGTCCCAATGGCAATCCCTGCAGTGTGAGTGCTCCCAGCTGATTTCTTCTGAGGTGCTCTAGGAAATGCACCTTTCTTCTCTCTCCTCCCCAAAATTGAAAGGAAACACATGTGTTTATTCCATAGAATAATGTTCATATGGAACCGCACATTTACCCAAGGTGGGAGGGAAGCCAATTACTGTTCTTTTTTTTTGCTTCATTTTGTCCTGTAGACCTTGACATTAGGAATGTGCATACTGCTCTAGACAAATCTACTGCATCTCCAGGCTCTGATGAAGAAAGGCTGAACCTTCAGCATAGTCTCTCAATTTTTCTTTCTTCCACCTTTCATTCTCTCCCACTTTTAACTGACTGTGTCTTTATGGTGTAGGCATTTTCTCTTTCATCTCTGTAAGTGCAGAAATACAGACAGAAACCTACCCAAGCTGCACAATTTTGGCAAGAAGACTCCACAGTTTCAAACTTCCTGTTGATGCAGAAACAAGATCTGGTCAACAGTGCCAATTTGTCAGCAGCACTGATACATTTCGTATCAGGTAGATTAAGTATTCAGCAAGACCAGCAAACCACAAGCAGATTTGTTTTTTTTTGTGTGTGTGTGGTTTTTTTTTTGTTTTGTTTTGGTTTGGTTTGGTTTGGTTTGGGTTTTTTTTGGTGGTTTTTTTTTTGTTTGTTTGGTTTTTGTTTTTGTTTTTTTTTTTTTTTTCTGGAAAACAGTTGATTTCTCAATACAAAGGTTAGTGCTCCAACTTTTAGGGCTAATGGCTTTGGGCAGTCCTCTTTCCTCTAACACATATTCATAGGATTGCAGAGGGCAATAGAGTTTATGAGAGTGAGAGGATGCTGGGAGGTGCACTGCCACACTGTTCCAGGTGGACATGCCAACCCCCGGATCTCCAGGCACCCTGCAGACTGCCAGGACTTCATGGTGGAGAACATTTTTCTGTTTTGCTTGGCTTTAGGTAATAGAACATACTAAAAAACCCAGTCCAGCACATTTCTTATAGCCATGTGTAGCATCAGTCAGAACACATTCTGAATGCTTTTAAGAAGTTTATTTATAACAAGAGATGGATATAAGTTTTCCATTGGAATTTCCCAACAGAAAATGTAGCTTCTGGAAAATTGATTCTGTGAGAAGGTTTTTATAATGCCAAAAAATATATTTTCATTTCAAAAATTAGCATATACTTAATTTTAACTTTTATTTGAGCCAAAGCAGAGAATTTTCATTTAGAATACGGACTTTAAACAACAGGTTACATTTTCTTATAGCACATGAATTTCCTCTAGGGCAAGAAATTCCTCTAGTCTCATCCTTCATATGGGACATCCCTGCAGTGCTTTGTCTTCTGTAATGTCACACAGAGTACAAAGTTTGATGTGAGTATTATCTCACAGGGTAAGGAGGGGTGTGGGCAGTCTGGCACTACAGAAGATATTGTACATGAAGTACGCCATAGGAAAACAAAGTTTAATTTCTGAAGTGATTCACATCACTTCAGGCCATTCCAACAAATCAAAATAAATCTTTGCAGTTTTAGTAATGCCAAAGTACTAATTTTCAAAAATGCAGTGAACAATCTGGATCTTCTGGGACACTATAATATGAAAAAAATACTGCTGGACTTTTTCTCCATGGGACAGTTCAAAATAAACTTGCACTAAAGCAGGGTGTAATTGAAATGGTTCTCATTGGAATTTGCTTTGGGCTAAAAACATATATATATATATATATTTTATTCACTTTCATTTGTGGTTATTTATTACCGTTCCCTTATAAAATATTTAATTTCAAGACTGGCTTATTCTGTTAAATAGTCATGTGAATAATCTGAACATCCATGTGATGGAAATGAAAATAAACTTTAAAATATATTTGAAATTATTCTGGTTATGGGACATTTTTTTCCAACATTTCTTTCCGGGTTTGTTTTAGTCTCACCCTCCTAAAATGAGAAAGCAGAGAAAAACAGATCAGACATTAGTTAATGGGTTAAAGAGAGAGAAGATTTTTAAAGACATATCCTGATTCTTCATAATTGTAAATACTATAAAAAATATGGGTCACACGCAAATATAGATTTTCTGTGAAATGCCAGCTTGTTTGTTCCTTGTTCATTTGAGGGCTTTCTAATATTTTAGTTGTTCATTTATTTTTATCTTTTTATAAAATGTGGGGAAATTTAGAGAAATTAGAAAGTATTAGGTTCAGTGAAGAAATGAAATGAATTTCATTTCAGAAAGGAAATGAAATTTAAACAAAGGAAGGAACATGTTGCCATGAGTCAAAATTAACAGTGTAGCACTTCATTTAAGGCAAATGGAAAAAAACAGGTTTGTATCTCTGTGTCCCAGATTGTTTCTTTCGTGATGTTATTGTAGCACTTCTTTTTCCTTTCCTGAGATAATACACTCAATTTTAAACTTATTTTAAGTCCTAGCTTATATTTTAAAACATAATTTCCAGGTTTGTATTACATGAATGTAATAATAAACTGTGAAGTTCTTTGTCTTGTGTTTTCCATCATATTAGAACATATTACAAGTATTTTCTGTATAGATCCCTAGCAACCAACAAGGGAAAGTATGTATAAATTTACTTTTTGATGAATTTGCAAGTAGCAGTCCATGTGAATGAATAAATCAGTTAGTAAAAATATATTTTATGAGTGTTGAAACTATCTGTGAAAAAGGTAAAATAATATGTTAAAATTACTTCAAAGACTAAATTCTGTACTAGTTTTAAGATATCTTTTTGATATTAAATTTCAGAAAGTGCTGCCAAATGAAATCTATAGATCAGGACCAAAAGTCATCTTCTTTCTACTCCATGAACTAACTGTTTAAATGCAACATTTTCATTCCTCAAAAGGCATATTTTCCCATGGCTTAGTTTTATTTAAAGTTCTTATACTAAATGCTAGTCCCTACTTGTAGGTATAGTCTAACCTTTCCCCAGAGAATATCTCAGCTACTCAGAGAGATTGAGACAGGGGTAGTCAGTGGGGGAAGGCAGGGGGAGCAAGGTGGAGAAGAGCCACAGAGACTGCATACTGTTTCTGAGGTAATAAAGGAGAAATTTAATTAAAATACACCTCCTGTATGTAGTCTGCCAGAATTTAATTATACTAAGTGACCAATTCTTTTGGACAAGAATTACTATTCTCCTTATTTTTAACTGGGTGAAACACAGTAATTCAAACCTGTCCACTGTCCCTTAAAGTTCAGAGCTTCACCATTTGTCACAAACAACTTTAGAAAAAGTGCTGTGTCACAGCATACAGCATTGAGGGAGCTTGATTTAGACCCTCTGTTTTAAGGAGCTTCTCAACTCTTAAAGTGCAGACAGGCTAAACTAATATCCATGTCTCGAAACTGGATGAATGAAAAGCCTGTTTGATTATTCTGAACATGTAATCTGTAACTTCCATAAAAGAAATCCAAGGATTAATTCATTATTTGACTTTTCCTTTCATAACACTTTTCTTACTCCCTGGAGGTCTGATGTCTCTGCTTTTTAGGTCAGGCAGCAGAAGACTAGTATTGCTTTTAACACTTTTAGTGCTTAAAGCTAGCTTTGGCTAAATTCAATGTGGCAGTGATAATCAATGCATGTGATAAATTCCAGTTTGGCAGACATGAAAGATGCTGAGTTAAAAAGCTTTAAAGAACAAAGAATAAGGAATGAACAAGGACTGGATAGGACTTTCAAGCATTGTTCACAATCTTCTCATTCTCAGTAATTTTTCTACCAAATCCTATTGACATCAAAACCAGGAATGAAAATCTTCGGAGTATGACCCTTTGCAAGGTTCTTTTTATCTAGTATGTCAGGAGACTATAAAAATAAGAAAAGGTGATGTGTAATAAAAGGTGGCAGGAAAGGAGATAGCAAAAAACCCCTTATTAATTGGTAATTGATATTACTTATAAACTTACCTGGCATAATGAAGAATATACTAATATATTTCATATACCTTTGAATAAGCAGCCCTTCAACAGTTATATACCTTTGAAAGTAACAAATAGCAATTAAATTGCTAACATTTATATCTGGAAAAAAACAGAGAAGAGCAAAATGCAGTTTAGCAGTGGTAATATTTTAGTAAAATCACATATACAATGTTAATGAGGCAGAGTGCACCTTGCTGTGCTACTGGTGGAGTCCAAATATCTTTTGCATTAACATATCAACTGTGACTCCACTCCAGCATGTGCATCTAGAAAAACTTCAACCTATGATAAGTAGTGGCTGCTTTACTCAGTCTCTTCTTAATACCTGCTGGAAAAAAGCATGACAAAAGTAATGCCTCCCTACCTCCCCCATGTCTTGTTATAGTTGCGTAAGTCTCTAAAAGAATTACGTACTTTAAAAAACTATATTTAAAAAAAGGACAAACAACCCTTTCAAATTAAATCAAATAATGAAGTTTTCATAGTGCCAGGCGAGATTCAAGTGTCATATTCTTGCCCCCTGCCCCACCCTCAAACCTGTACCCCATGTTAGAGTTGTAGGCATCTGTATTGGGTCCAGCTGAGCTGGAGTTCATTTCCCCACAGTATTCCTCACAGTGCTGTGCTTTGCAGTGGTAGCAAGAAGGGTGTTGATAACACACCAGTGTTTTGGCTACTGCTGAGCACAGCATCAGTGCTGTAACATTCCTTCCTCAAATGAGGGCAAGATCCTGGGAGGGGACACAAGTAGAACTGTGTATAGATGACCCAAACTAACCAAGGGGATATTCCATACCATATGATGTCAGCTGAGATATAAAAACTAAGGCAAGAAGCAGGAAGGTGGGCATTCGTTGTCTCCAATGGCTGCCTGCTGAGAGGAGCCATTATGTGTGCTGAAGCCCTGCTTCTCGGAAGCGGCCGACCATTGCTGCTCATGGGAAGTAGAGAATAAACCGCGATATCTTCCGCTTTGCTTTTGCACGTGCAAGCTTTTTCTTTGCTTTTGACTTAACTCAACCCACAAGTTGTTTTCCATCTTAGTCTCTCACTTGTCTGGCTGGGAAGGGGAGTGATAGAGCAGCTGGGTACCTGGTGTCCAGTCAAGGTCAACCCATGACAGCATCCCTGTACAGTGATGCAAAGAAGTGGTGTATTTTCTTTTATAGAGTGTAGTTGCGGTATTTTCCATTCCACACAAAATAGAAATCTCCTTAAGGTTGCAGTTTATCCATTGAAGGAATCTAAACCCCACTGGAACATGCTTAATTCTCTTTTTAATCAACTCTGCTTAATAATCCATGACTACTCACTACAACTTTGAACTCATTGGACTCACCAGCCAGTGTGACCCAAGGGCTAGATCTTCTCATTAACAGCGCCTAGCAGTTAATGTTACAGTTCTACTCCGTTCCACTCACCAACTAAAGTGTTTAGATTCAAATTTACTTCTTGATTTGAGAGGTTCTGATATGATGAAAGTCTTAGACTAATCTGGTCTCCAAAGATCCTTCAACAAAATGAACAGATAATAATTTAACAAAGTGGAAATGGAATAATACACTTTTAATTAAATCTTGATACAAACTCAGCTGTCTTGCAAAAAATCCTTTCTAAAGCATATTATTTGGTGACTTTTGCTTTTTCTGTATGGTGGATTTATCCTAACACAAAGTATTCCTTATGTGGTTATTACTTTTGTTCAATTATTTCCCTACAAGCAAAAATATGCAGGTGTCAGGAAAGGTACCCAATGAATTCTCATAGCAATCCTCATTTAATGTAAAGAACAATGCCCTTGCTGCTATTGATAGCAAGTTAAATCCCAAATCTGGAAAATACCATGCAAAAGATATTAATCCATGTCAAAAGGTCAACTGGGGTCCTCTCCATAGACGAGTCTCAGAAAGACCAATAGGACACATGAGGCCCTGTGGAGGGGTTAAACCAATTTATTCACTGTGGAAGGGTCGAGCAGTCAAGGATTGTTAGGAATGGAAGAAAACAGAACCTTTTATATTTTTTTTCGTTTTGATACATATTTCCTTTAAGCTCCAGAAAACAAACAAACAAACAAACGAAACAGGCTAAGAACTTTGACAGTGGTGTTCTGCAGAGTTTCTCCAGATGCAATATAGAGTGGTGGATTTATATGAATGGATGTGCTCAGGGTGCTACAACAACTCTCTCGTTGTAACCATCACAGTACGTGTACTCTGAGCATGCAGGTGGGCACTGAAGATTTATGTTAGACTGCAATAATCTCTAACCAGACCTATCAACTTCATATCAAGGAACCATTGTTACAGAGCTCTGGAAAATTGAAAAAAGATCAAGCTTTCCTAAACTTGTGGTAAAAATGCTTTATTAGAATCAGTAGGTTAGTCTTGCCTAGGCTTTGTAGGTTACTCATCTCAGTGGTGTTAGACCAGTTTATCTAGTTCAGGATCTTCCTCAGCAGACTGAAAACATTTCTTAGCCTGATTTAGACTTCCAGATTATATCAGGTAGGTAATTAGCTTTTTAGCAGAGAATACTTTCTGCATATATTTTATATAGCATGGGGAGTTAGTAAAAGACCTCAGAAAGAACAAGTACCAGATACAGAAAGCATGAATATGTTCACATACTATAATCACTTGATTAAATGGCAGTCTGCACCAGTATAAATAAGCACCATAAAACTAGTTCCAATAGGAACTGGTTATAGATATCTACTTCTCTTTTACAGATGCAAGAAAAAAGACTGCTAACAAGATGCCTTAATACAGATCGAGATTGCTAGAGTCCTTGCCTTTCCTTGACCACCCATAAATGTTCTTCTCAATCAATTCTGAAGAACTGTATATAAAATCAAAGCAGCAACTGCTTATCCTCAAGGTCTTTGAAAGCTCTGGCTAGATGTTTAATAATGCATCTCCATATGGTACTGAAATTTCTTTCAGAAAAGTTTGTAAAACTATGCAAGTTTAATGTGAAAAGCCTAACTGTGCACTTTGGGATTATGGCAAGAAGATACTACAGGAGTTGTTGAAGTGTAAGGGACATGAATGCTGATTATTAACCCCACTTTCCCACTAGAACAGGAATTAGGGCCAGTCTAACAATCCCTTTTGTGACAAAGACCCCTAAATATGAGGCTATGGGCAGCTCTAGAAGTCTGCCATTTTTCCTCCCCTGTATTCACTGAAGGTTTGAAATGACATTGCAAACTTTCTTATCAAGGACACATTGCTGGGTAAATAGAAGTTTCAGGACAAAACCCAAAAAGTTTGTTATAGGAAGTATTTCGTGCAAGTTTTTGATCATCTCCAGATTGTCGTAACTGAAATCAGACCTTTGATTAATGCTAACTGAATATTTTTATTATCTAATAATCAAAGGATTTTTATTATCTAATAAGCAAAGGATCTCTCCTAGTCAGTTTTAGAAGAGATGTGAGTTGAACTGTTCAACTGCTGCTTCCCCAAGGGATGATACTTCTTAGATATCCCCTTCACAGAAACATTCCTGTCTGATTTGCACATGTATGGTTGGTACACTCAGACATTACCTTAGTTTGGCACATGATTTCCAGAGGGCAGACTGTGGCCTGTTTAGGAGACTGCTTGACAGGCTCCATTAGGAGGCAGTCCTGAAGGGTAAAGGAGTCCAGGAAAGCTGGGCACTCTTCAAGAAGGAAATATGAAAGGCACAGGATCAGACTGTCCCCATGTACTAAAAGATGAGTTGATGGGTGTGAGGGACTGAAAAAAGTTATTAAAAAGTTATCAATGGCTCAAAACAAGACTGGGGTGATGGGCAGGGCAAGTTCTGCCAAGGTGGGATGGTGCGCTGCCTGATCCTCCCCTGCTCCCTGGAGCCTTTAGTCCAGCCCAGAATGGCTATTAGTCATTGACACATGCACACCTGAAACCTGACAGCACACTCCTGAGCCCCTAACCCAGATCCTGAATGGCTAGCAGACTGGAAGCCCCACCTCGGGGGGTGTATCATATTGAATACTTGTTTTAAACTTGTCCCAAGTTCCCCTATTTTCCAAAGTTTACCAGTAAAAGTGTGTTATTTGGACCCCCTGAGAAGCATCGTAGCGTTTCTTCTGTGTGCAGCCTTGAGATATACAAGAAGTGAAGGCCCCTTTTAATAAATCCAGTGGATGGGTTTTGGGAGCCTCGTATCTTTTTTAATGTAAAACCTCTTCAATGAACTTGTGAGCCAAGCCTGGGGTGTTACAATGGGGAAAAAGACTAGTCTGGCTGAACAGAGAACTCTGGCTGGAACTCAGGGCAAAAATAAGAATTCATCACCTTTAAAAGAAGGGGCAGGCAGCTCAGGAGCACTACAAGAATGTCATGAGGTTGAACAGGGAAAAAATTAGAAGGGCCAAAGATATTTTCCAACCTTAATGATTCTGTGATTGCATTGAACATATAAAAACTATTGTTACACACACACACACACACACACACACACACATATAAACAGAATGCTTGCTAGCCTGGGAACCAGGATTAAGGAAAACATCCTGAGGACATCAGAGTTCCCTTTGCATTGTAGGTCCTGAACTGAGAGACAAAGATGGAGTTTTGTGTATCAGATACAGAAAATGCATTTAGAACATGGCTACTGGTATCAGTCATTCTGTGCAAGCAGCAGTTAGCAGGTTTTTAATAGAGTAAGGCAAGATGAATGCTGCACCTGAAAGTAAATCGTTTGTGCCAATACAGATGAGCAAAACTCATAATGATAGAGAGGAGTGTCTCTGAATAAAGATTAGGTAGAATTTGACCCCAAGTAATAAATAATTGACAAAACTGTACAAATTTTAATAGAAGATGCCATTCAAAAGTGTTTCTTTAATTCATTATAATACTTATTAGTCCTACTTTCTAACATTCAAAACAGTATCTTAATTTATAGCTTAATCTATGTTAATAAAAACAATCCTTAAACAGTTCTTTTTTCTGCTCACAGGAAAACCTTCACATGCCTTTATTATCAGTGATAGGAAATTTCATTTCCTGAGCTGGCCAGAAATCTCTGTTGAATTTTCTACAGCTGATAACTTGAAGCCATTCTTTTCATTGCAAGAAGCTTCTTCACGCCTGAGAATTTTTTTTTTGCCTGTCTTCACTTGTCTCCTGCAATTATGGTGATTTTTTGATAGAAGAGCCTCTTTGTTTCCTGAACATATTTGGTACAATGCTCTCACAGTTCAGCTTTTGTTAAAGTGTATTTAAAAATTGAGTTTCCACAAAAAATAAATCCAAAGCTTCTGTCTACGAAGTTTATTAAAATAGTCTCCCTTCTCCCTTTCAGCAAAAAAAGAGGTCTTGACTTAATTTTTCAGATTTTTTAAGTTCCAGGGTCTGTGTTTTCAAAATACAACACATTATTGATGATAAAAAAATCTAATAGAATTGCCTCCCCTTTGTCAATATATTGATAATTCTCCCTATGCTCTATGTATTTCTAATGCTTTACAGAATGTGATGAGAGAGCAATCTCCTGAAGCGTACTATTCTTCCTACTGTATAGGAAAGCATTCAAACACACAACTGATGAAAACAAGAAAAGAGTTCAGGAAAAGTAGTAATAAATTACCAGTTAGACTGGTAGTGAAAACTATTTATTAAATGATAGCCAGCATACAAATATTTTCTCAAAGTATAGTTCCTTGCATGCTCTCTTCCAGGGAAATCGTATGTACGTATTCTCTCTTATTCAGAGCAGACTTAGTCACTGAAGACTACAGCTAAATGACAATTAAAATCAATATGTGCTTTGAAATTGATTATTTGGCACTTAGGACTGAAAATATAAGGCATGCTGGGAATAGATAATATTATTTTAACTACTAACATTTCTGGATCCTGCTTATCTATGGAAGATGTTTCATAGAAGCATGTTTCACGTTCAATGGACAACATGCATCTATGTTCACGTGCAGTTGGACTTGATGATCTTAAGGGTCTTTTCCAACGTAAATGGCTCTACGATGCTGTTCTATGATTCTATATGCTCATGTCTTAAGTTTCAGACTCTTCATTTGAGCCTCATCAAAGGATGAGAAAATCAGCCTGAGATCTGTCTTGTAGTTCATGCTGTTTAACTAGTCGGATGTTAAATAAAATCTTAACGCTAACCATGCTTAGAAAAAAAAACCCAGCCACTTTATCAAGAGACTTACTTATTTTTAGGATTATTGATGAAGCATGTCCTGAGAAATCTTATTGGATTTAACTTTGAGAAAGGACTATTTAACTATTGAAAGCAGAGAATAGTTCAACCCGTATGTTTCCCAGCACTGAAGAAATCAGCAAGAAAACCAGAAAGGACTATCTTACAGCTGTTCTAAAGATACCCTCCTGTTTTGCCTGGGTGGGTGGGAAGGTGTTTTACATCAGCTGTAAACAACCTAAGAATTAGATAATGACCCTGATAGGACGATCTTGCCTCTCACATTCATTGAGGAGAAAGGATGAAATAATCACTGCTTGACAATGTACAGCTGTGGCATGTGTATAAAGATGAGAGAGAGTATGGTTCCAGATTAGATATTGGTTCCAAATTAGATGTTTGGATTTTGTTGCATATGACAAATTCTGTATGTGGAACTTTCAATTAATTTTCTCCTTTAAAGATCAGTCTTGCTTTAAAGCTTTGGATATAGTTTTACTGAACTGGAAATAAAAAGCTCAATATTTAACCCTATAGCCTCCTCTTTCTCACCAACCATACTTTCAACTAGACAAAGAGAGTTGCAGCTATCTTAATTTCTCACACTGAAAAAACCTGGGAAATTATACATAAAGGTAAGAAAAACTCTGCAATTTTTTGACTGTATCCATAAAGATCAGTGTAGGAAATTAGATAATCATCTGCAGGATATTTTTAATTTTTAATCGCATAATGAATGTGTTGCTTATTTTCATATGACAGAGAAACGTAGCCTCTGCTAATCCAGGGATTGAAGTGATAGTATTTTCTTATGTCAGAAAAGCAATGCATTCTTCTCTCAGCTTTTGTAACTCAGCTGTACAAGAAACGAAGTCACGTTCCCAAGCAAGCAAATTTTTAGCACAACGGTCTTTTACAAAGTATTATATTCCCACTTACAAAATGTGGCAGCATTTTAATTTCTTAACCCAACATTTGTGAAAACATCTTATGAATGTGTAAATGTTCCTCTAGGGCTAAGTGAAGCTAAGTAATTTTTTTTGTAATAATGGATGCCATTATAATAGCATACAGGGAGAGAACAGACAGGGTTTTGTAACAATAAAAGTAAAACAAAATGTACCTATTGTGCCATGAAACAAGGGCATTTGGTGTCAGAACCATTAAAAGTCTGATATCATAATTGAAGCAACTAGTTAATTTATTTTAATTAATGTTTCTGAGAAAAGCTTCCATTAAAAACACAAGGCTTAGTGAATAAGAAAATGTTTTCTGAGTATTTATGTATTAGTCCATTTTTTTGTATTATGTGATAATTAACAATAGTTCTCCTGAAATGAAATTATTTTGATAGTGATACATCATGAAAGTTAGTTAAAAAAATCACAAGATTTCAGTTACTTTTTTGTTTCCTGTTTTTTTTTCTTTTCCTGAAAAACTGAATAGTGTTCAGACTAACTTTTATGTAGATCTGCTAGTTGATCATCTGTGCCTGAGTTTTGTGGATTACATGTGCGGTCCAGACTGTAGTCCAGATATGCAAGCTCAACAGTGACCTGACATTTCTTTATAATTCCTGAAAATGAAGGATTTCTGTAAAATCTAAATCTATTTGAGAACTCTAGATCTGTTCAGAAGCCCAAAAATTATGCCCTTCCCAAAACCTGCCCCTTCTGCAGTCTTAGGCAACAAAATCATGGAACAATACATTGTACAGCATCAAAAATTGGTCTCAACCTCCCCTTGGCTTTGCTCCTTCCTAACTTTACTGTACCTTGCGCTTATACAGTGGCTGGGCTCCCTGCAAAAGGTAACTATCATTTAACAATGATTTTGCATATATTGATCAAAAGTTTACCTGTTTCTGTGTCCATTTTCCTTATCTCCTTTCCTAGAATTATGCATTTTCACTAAGGACTTTCCTGGGAGATGATCCTCATCTGTAGATGGCTGTCATGCAACTCATGCTCTGTTCACAGTGAAGGTGTTTCTGTTGGCCTATCCTTTTTATTAAGGATGAGGAGAAGAAAACAAAACCTCTGAAACACTGTTATTGTGCTCTGAAAGATAACCACTATCATACCCTGGCTTGTGTGGTACATGAAAGACTCTCAACAGTATCTGCAGCTGCTCTCCCTTAGCAGAGAGAATTGGTATTGACAGAGTTCTTGCAGCTTTGTGGCTTCTCTGTTACCAGCTACTGTTACTAAGCAAGACTGCTCCAAAGAAGGTGAACTACATGTTGGAACTAATCTGCCAAGGTAGGATAGTACAGAGAGAGATCACGAGCTGAACTCTGTAACCTGTGTGTGAGCCCTAGCAAGCCAGGCTGCCTACTCACCCACAGTGACTCTTCTCACAGAAAACAAATTCAGTTCTTAAGCCCACGTCCTTACGGATGATATGAGTACAAGTCAAACACTGACAGTCTTGTTTACTTTTTTCCTCATATAATATCATGTTGTAAAGTTCTGCTTTTGTGGTAAATTCAATAGAACACTTTGAAAAATGTAATTTTGGTGGACTAACCGAAAGAGTGAAGTCATGAAGGACTTGCCAGAAAAGGCTTCTTAAAACCTCTTTTTAAAAATGTTACAGAAATAGGAAAGTAGGTATGTGAGAAAAATGAAAAAGACACATGGTATTGAACTGCTGAGACAGTTCAATAGATACAGGTGAGTGTATCTATTGAACAATAGAGACAGGTGAATGAAACATTTAAATAATTTCCCTTCTAACATTATATGACTGACAGAACATCTCACATAATGAATTGAATTGCAGCTGTCTTAATGATATTGCTGAAAATGACAAAGGTGAAGGGTACATGGAATGTACGAAGATATTACGTACATTAATAACTTTTAAAAGTATGTTACAATGTAATATAGCTGCTCTTTTTTGAACCTTTTCCACATTGATTCAATCCTCAAGTATGAAAGTTAGAACATCAATTTTATTTATGGAACATAAACACTACTTAATTTTAAGACTGATAAATTTTTAAGGTTTTCTTTTTGCTGGCTGTGTTTGCATGGATTAAGTTCAAAATGACAGCATTACTTTGTAACAGTCAGAATGTTATGTAGAAAAAATTGCCGTGTTTTTAGTTGCAAACTGTTTATTCCATTGTTCAAAAATATTTTTAGCTTCTTGAAACTCCTGAAGAAATTTACATTTTTTTTCCAATTCTGCCTGCATCACACCAGAAAAGTTTATTAAGCTATTTTGCATTGGGAATTTTATTAAAATTAACATGGTCATCATGGATTCTATATGCAAGTTCGTATGTTAGCCCTTCATTTCATTTCACAGCAAGGTAAAACATATTTTGAATTTCTTTTTCCTTTTTTGTTCCTATATAAAAGAATATAGCGAACTATATGAATATCTCACCTTCATCAATGTATCAGTGTTGATATATTCAGCATCTTTTATATTCTTTTAGTGAAGAAGCTCTTTGAAGTTGTTTATTTTGTCTTTGTCTTTCAGTATACTGTATCTCCCCTTGGCTGCTATCTTTAATATATTGAATCAATTTTTTTCTTATGTTGCAATGGTTTAAACTGGATATATATGGCAATCAAATCAGTCAAATGAGAGCTGCTAGTTACTTTTTGCTTATTTTAACCTTTCTGCCGAAATGACAATTCGTTTTCTTTTCCATTATTTTTTTACTGATACTTTAACGCTGCTTTCTTCTGGTCTTGATTTCATTCTTAATCACTGTCATTGGTTTTTGTTCTACTCTGGTTCCACCTTTGTTGTCTTTCTTTTCAGGTTTCTCCATGTTCCAGTCTGTGAGTGACTCACTGTATCTTTGACCCTAGAAGAAAAACTGTAAGGAGCACTGTGCAAAACAAATTGTCTGTCTTTGTAATGACCTAGTTGATTTCCACTTTTCTGTTGAAAGGGTATAAAGAGGTGCTTTACTGAGTTAAGTAACTTGGCTTAAGGAGTCTATTTAGTGATAAATTAGGGGTTTTCTCATTTTCCCCTGTATTTTGTTGAGGATATTTTTCTGAAAAATTCTGAGGTCAAGTGTGTTCTATTAAAACGTACTCCAGTCTATACTTAGGGAGAATATAATTACAGTTATACTAAATCAGTACCTTTTCAGCTCACGTTCCATTAGCAGCAGTCCCAGTTTTTAAATAGGTTCACCATGTCTTTCCAGTTATATTATTTGGCTTGTGTTCCTTTCTAGCTGGTAGGGTTTTTTTAGAGTTGTGAGCATTCATTGATACATGGCTATTGCATATGTGCAAGACTGTTCAAATAATTAATTTTCCAGTATCTTATTCCATAGCCTTTATATAGCACATTGGTTTGGATTAGAACAAATTCTCTCTGCAGTAAGTAACATTTACCAGAAGCTACTAAAACCTCATACATCTATGAAGAAAACAAAAAAAGCTTAGCAAAAAGACTAATGGAAAAGACATGTTGGCTGTAGCTTTCCAGAAGCAAAACTGGCTATTTGTACTATGGTTTGAGTACTCTGTTAGAAACATATTAAACAGGTCCCATCCCCAAAAAATCTGGATTTCCAGCAAATTTTAAATCTAAACATTCATACTGCAAGTCACTAATGACTTCTAAAATTTGAAAACTTAGGAAACTATAACAGTATTCATTGTAGAAGAGTGCCTTTCCTTTTTTCCTGAACACAGGATTTAGCATAAGGATATTCAGTTAGAATATTCATACAGAAATAATGTTAATGGGATTGTTTGAAAAACAGGATTTGTCTAAAAAAAAAAAGTCTATCTAACTTTTTCTCTCAGAAATCCTGCTGGAAAACAACTGATATAAAAATTTTAGAATACTAGGAAAATCTCCATCAGATCCTCATTTATGCATATTGGGTGAAAGCCAGCACTAACGGCAATGGAACTATTATTACAGAGCTGGATTTTGCCCAGGTGTCTGTCCCATATGCACATGTGAAAGCCCATTAAACTCCTGGTGCTTACAATGATATAATTTGAGGCCAAAATATTGTTCTTGTTGCAGAACTTAACTTGAACTTCACGTAAAATTTTGCTATTGTATTAACATAAGGATAAATCCCATTCAGACATGACTTATAGTAGGTATATGTCAGTACATCTGAACAGGAAATCTTATAAGTGCTTCACTTTTATTATGTTCTAAGTTTGCAAAGTGGATGGATTCATGTACAGGGCATAATGATCAGGTTAAAATCACATATGTGTCAGAGTTGTAATATACTATTCTCTTACAGTGTACAAAACTAGGGATACAGAAAGAATTTAGAGGAAAATGACAGGATGATGAAAATAGATGATGTTAGCAAGACCTTTAATTTTGGTTTGCTGAGGAAATAAGATTGCAAGAATGACAGCCATGTAGAATGATTTTATGTTCATAAGAGAGGTGGGGGTCAGAGCATAGGCAAGAAACTGGCAGTGCAGACTGTAGTAAAAATTCAGGTCCTGGAGGTGCTTGTTTGCTGAGTAGTTGACATGCTGGATTATCAGTTAAAGGAGAAATCCAGTTACTGATATTCTGTTTTAGTAAAGGTAATGGAAACTGCATAATTACAATAACACATATGGAAAAGCAAAATCATAATTTTAACCACTTCTATGTACTGGTGTATATATACCAGTATATATACTGGACAATCCAGATAATCTTTGTTCAATCTATACTCATTGTACAAACTGTCATTACACATAAGCAAATTACTCCTGTCTGCACAGAATCTACCAAAGTTCTATTTTAACTGAGCAGGTTAGACTTAAGCGACGCTTGATAAAGAAAACTTCTTGAATGCTGCTCATTTGAAACAAGACCAGACAGGCTGTAAAGTCTGAATATAATCCATAAATAAAACAATATTTATTTTCCTAACCTTCTGAATATAAATCTGTTTCTGAATATAAACAGATGACAGGTATCTGCGGTGAAATTTCTTTTGGTGGGAAGTGCTTCTCTGCCATGATATGCTTCTGCTATAAACAGACTTCTGCAAAAAACCTTTCATGACCTGTTGGAAGTAAATCCCTGTTTTGTTCCTGGAGCTGGAATTGGCATGATATAGATTGCTGTAGCAGAAGTCCCTAAAAAGGACACATCTTCCTGTAATGTAGACAAGACTGATGACCTCTGCTGACTTGCTGGCGGGAGCATCTGCTCTCCCATCAGGGGCTCCTCATTACCTGTCCCTGCACAGACTAGTAATGATTTTCAGAGGAAATGAAGCTGAAGACAAAAGTAATCTCCCAGAAACGAAATCATTAAGACTTGATAGTGGCAATAAGAGCAGATTTCAAGGAGATTAGAAAGATAAAACTCATTTATAAATGAGCTGATTTTCACTGGAATTGATATTAGGAGAGAGAACATACCTCAGGTTTAATCTGAAATTGAAGTTTTTCCTTTCCTCTTTTCCTCTCTCCTCTGCAGAAATAACCTTCAGGGCAAACAAATACTTTGGCTTGGGGAAAATTCAAGCATTGTTGAATACAGTAAATAATCGTGTTTACGCTGCCTCAGAATTGGTTCAGGACTAATTCTTCTCTGCCAAAATGCTGTCGTGACTCCTTGCCGTCCTGGTTTCCTGATCCTTGTAGTCCTGCTCTTCATTGTTACCTTGCTAGAGGAGCCAGCACGAAGCACAGAAGCTCTGGCAGATGCAGATAATGGGAGCTGTGCTAAAAGAAGTATCAATTTTTCTACAGTAATTTTCCGCTAACAAATTGCTTTTTAGGGCAATATTCAGCTAACACATTTGTTTCATATGGTAGCTTTCTGAACAATGATGCCTCAGAGTTTTTCATTTTTTAAACTTTTGTAGATTTTAGGAGTAGTTGTGTAGTGAATGTAGATTTTAATGTAGCTGTATTATATCCTTTAACCTTAACATCGTAGTTACACATACCCAGCTCTGTTACACCATTCCATATCAATCCCTCTAAATTCTGTTAGCATGTTTAGTCTTCTTTTCAAGGCAGAATTGCAGAAAAATACCCTAAGGCCTGGACCAGAAGATATCACACAGACATAGCGACCTTCAAGCCCAGAACTTTGGAGGAACTCCGAGAACTGTGCATGCTGTGAAAAAGGTGAAGATGAAGAAGAAGAAGTCTCAAAGACCCCAAATCCAATTCCTGAAGGGGCATGTTGGGGGGCAGAATGGGGGGGTGGACAAATCTGGGATTAGATGGACCTTATTATAAAGTCATAGAACCACTGTCTAGGGGAACCCGTGTCATGTGTATTCCCTGGGCCTCAGGCCTGAGATTAAAGGACCTACTCTCTTTATCTTATCTTATGCACTGAATTGGCCTGGAGTCTTTTTTTCCCCATGGTTTCTTAAGGCAACACAGTGAGAAACTTGAATCATTTGCAAATGTTTTGATGGGTCACAGCAACATCTATGTCTTCTGAGAGCACTACGAGAATTTTTTCCTATAATTTAAACTTTTATGTAGAGTAGTATTTTCACAAAAATCTTGGAAGACTGTAATTTGTGACATTTTCCTAGTTTAAATTATTTCTGTAGATTGCTTCTCACTCTGCATGTATACTGTGAGTTTTCACTTCTACTAAGATAAATCTACTGCAGGTGTTGAAATGCTGGTCCTTTGTGAAAAAATTTGCACCTGGCTATAGAGGTTATTTGTTCTTTACAAAGAATTAGATCTGACTCTGAATAATTAACTTATATATGGTTCTTGACATTTTTTAATGCTTTTATTGATCTTTAATAGTTAAGGTAATAATCTTTAATCATTAGGTAATAAGATTATCTAATAAGTGTTTATATAACAGACTGTAATGGTCTAGTTTCTGAGTATGTACAGCACCATAGTTGAAAGCATAACATGGCAAAATGAAGCAATGTGTACTTTTTCTCTTATTTTATAACTTCTAATGGAATAGAAATCCTGAGTAATGTATTCAAATAGGCTTAAAATTTAAAAAAATAAACCAAAGAGGGTACTTTGTGCTTCATTTCTATATCTATATTCCTTGCCTTTTTTCCTGTTTTCTTTGCAGCTATTCTTTCATTTGGTTTCTTTTTCAAGCCACAGATGACCATGAAATAAAACCTCAGGTATGGAGTATGCACAGTTTTAGATAAGCGTTTAACAGTCACTCAAAATAGAGTTTTAAATTATGCATGTGATTATTTTTTCCTTTCTCTGTTATCAATATTAAAATCACTAGCAGAAAAAGAGGATTAGAAATGGATATTTCATATAAACATTTTTGTACTGTGATATATCTCTCCTTGTCATAGTTATAAATCTGATTCTGGAGGTCTTTTGAGTGAAATATTAGTTTGTATCAGAAAATAAATTGCTTGTATGTTTTATTTTAGAGAGCATAAAGAACACCTTTCTTCCTGTTCTCTTTCAAAACAAAAGAAACAACATGCAAATATTTTTCTCTGTGTGGATAATATTTGTATGAAAAGCATGGAAGTTGTTGAAAAAAGGCTTCTTTAGATATATGCATAACTTGAGGCCTACACATCTAAAAGAAACCCCAAAATAATTTAGTTAATTGGTGTAATTTACCTCTGAGTGTGTATGTGTGTACATACACATGTATGTGTAAATATATAAATATACAGGCACATTTTTTATTCTATGTAACTGTATTCAACTGGATGACATTCATAGAGTCTTTTCTGTCTCTTTGAGCAGATGCAAATCATACCAGGTAAGCTTTAACATACTGCTTCACACATAGCAGTTTTTCAGTAGTACTTTTTCTGAGTTTTGGATTAGATTTGCGCCCAGACAGTACAACCTTAAGAAAGAGGGAAGCCCTTTTCAGAAGCTCTTGATTGGCTGACTTTCACAGCCAAAATACAAATGGGAGTAGCTATTTCCTTTGAAAGTTCTTGATATTTACAGAGGTATTGGGGAAAAAAGGCAGTTGAACTGGGGGTTTCAATCTGACCTTGTGGCTGCCTGCCCACTTCTTTTCTCAATGTGACAACTGGGAACCACTGATCTTTATTTATAAAACATGTCCTAATAGCAGTGCTAACATCTCTCTGTCTCTGCTAACATGCCTAAACTTGCCACCTGCAAAAACCTATCCTTTGAAGATCTTTCAGATAATTTACCTACTTTCTGGCACAAATGTAAAACAAATTCCTTCTGCTTATTTACTTGAGAAACCCTGAATACCACTTCCCTCTCTGATTTCATTCTGGCTGTCAATACACTGGTAAACTGATTTTTACATCAGACTGTGGTTAGATATTTCAATGAGAAATTAATAATATCTTCTATGACTGAAATTCAAGGAAGTGAATTTCTGAGTTTACTGTATGGGTGAGCATCTGTAGGTTGCTCAGAGAGGTTGTGAAGTGTCCATCTTTGTAGATATTCAAAGCCTGGTTGGACTAGACCCTCATGAACCTGTTGTAGCTCACCCTGTTCTGACCAGAGGGTTTGGAGTAGGCAATTTCCAGAGGCCCGTCCCTCTTAACTCTTCTATTAATGTGATTCTTTTTCCCCACTACTATTCAGAGGAATATTTTACATAAAAGATCACTCTAGCAGAGAATAGATGAAGGTAAAATAAAATAAATAACGTGTGCTAACAAATAATGTTGTTTCCAGATATTTCGGCTTCCATATCTTCTTTAATTTTAACAGAACTAAAGAGTTCATCAGTCATATATTTTTAAGCTTGTTTTCTATTAGTAATTTACTGTTGTCTGTTACACCATTTATTCAGTTTATATTTGTAGGAGTACTTTCATTACTCAGTATAAGATATTTTCCAAAGCAATTTATTTATGAAGCAATAGTGACTCCAGAGAAACCCTGAAAACACGAACATTGTCATTTGCTACCATTAAGATCAGTTCCTATATGTCTCACAGGGTCCTTTTTTCAGAAATTAACCCTGCACTGTTTGCATATAACACAACCAAATATCTCACATTTTGAATTCCTCTTTTTTAAATAAGTAAAATAAAAATATGGATGTCAAAATACTTTTGGTTTTGTCTGTTCACTATTGTAAAAAACGAAAAATACAGTATCTTCGGGAATTATGCCAGTTTGAAATGCAGTACTTCTGGAAAGATGATATTATTGATGAAATGCATGTAACTTACAAAGAAAAAAACTGTTACGTAATTATTATAGTTAATGAAGAAAATAATTCTAATTACATAGCTTGAAAAATCATATTGAAGCAGATAATGTCACCAAATAGATTGATGTATCTTTACATTACATTGCCCAGCAACCAGAGATGTACTAAGCTATCAAGTACGATATGGTGTGCTAGCAAATTAAATGGCATGCCAGTTTGAAGAAAATACATATTGTGAAGGATATGACTACTGATGTCTCATAAATCTTTTGGTTGATATGTTAATCAGCCATATTTCTCCATGGTCCTGGAGATAGCTGTACCATGTTTCATGTATAAGAAATATTGGATTAAACAAAAGTGAGCACTAGTAATGAAAAAAAACCCCATGCTAACAATGTATACTATAGTTACAAAAAAAAAAAAAAAAAAAAAAAGAAGTACATTTTATTAATACAGTATAATTTTCAGTGATTTTACATGAAAATAAAAAAAAATAACTAATGTCACATGAAAATTTCCTTGTAAGATTACAAGGAAGTCTTTAAAGTTTTAAGTTAAAATGTGGTTATTCTGACACTCCATATATTTCTTTTAATTTTTTTTGTGAAATGATTTGAATGACTTAGAGCATATAACATAAGGAGAAACTCTTCTATTTTAATGAAAATTTAGCCAAACCCCTCTCTACTTAAAGTAAGAAAGTTGTTGTGCCACTCTGTTATTCCTGAAATACTTATTTTCAAGTTCATTTTACTATATCTTGTAGAAAAATTCAGAATTAGTTGTGGACTTCAAATTTCAGTTCTGCCACTGCTTCGATCTACTGTCTCTCATCCTTTGTGTGTCGTTTTTTACAGTATTGAGAGTACAGAGTTCAATGAAGCAGTTGCAGGAAAACATTGAAAAGAACTACAATAAAGGTAGGTGCTATTACTATTTACAAAGCTAGACCATGCTCTTTATTTTTACTATGGCTCTATGATATTGTCCCATACATCTCTGTAAGTATTAAATAGTAACCTGTCTCAACAACAGCAGTTGTGCAGGGAGACGCAGACCTGTCTGAGGCTTCTACACTTACACTATGTGGTGCTGGGAGTTTTACTTTCAGCAGTAGCCCAATCTGTGGACATCTCCATTAATCACGTGTTTCAAAGCTACTGAAAACTCCCCCTGAGCTTGTACACTTATATTCCCACTAGTCATGAGGCATGTGCTGTGCATTTTGACAAAGCCAGAGGAAAACTTCTGGTTTATTTTCCTCTGAAGTAACTTTAGTTAACTTTAGTACCAGAGTTGCTGAGCAAAATAGTGAGTGGAAAGTAAGACTGCTTAGAATTTTTTTTCGTAATCAAAAATACTTCTGATGCAGAGAGTATGTCATCCCATTTCCCGTTTTATCTGAATACTGATGGAGGGCACCAGTGACTGGTTAATAGATCCATGGCTGAAACATTATAAGTACAATCAGTAGTTTTTTCAGAAGCAATATAATTAAGACTTTCCCATTAACATTTTGTGCTTCATAAAAAGATTTAAAAATGCCTTCAATTAGTTTTAAATGCCCTCAGTGATTCTTTTCATCATATGAGTTAGACTGTAACTGGGATGCTGTTTTATTTTTTAAAGGGAAATCATCTTGGTTTGAAGCTAATAGAAAAGTCAATAAACAAGTTAAGAAGGAGGCAAAAAACAGTGGAACATCAAGAAAGCATTTTATGGTGGAGATTTCTTTACATGAAATCTTGATCACTTACATCAAAGACAAGGAAAAAGTTACAGATGAAGAAAGAATGAAATAGAACATTAGACATTCCCAGAGTGAATATATTTTCTTAGTGTGTACTGCTTGAAATATACTTCCATGTCTTTATATTTTCCCCTTCACTTTTTTAGAGTTTTATTAGCACTATCTTCTTGTGATATTTCAAACACAGAAAAACCCTCCAAAAGATATGAAATCTTATGGAAGAGCTTTCTAACATAAGACACCAAAATGGTTGAAATTGTTATTTAGGTAGCTGGAGAAGGGGTGACTTTGGCTAATACTGCTTTGGCTGCCAAGAGAACCTCTCCAAAGGAATCTGTGCTTCCAAATCTGATACTGATTACTTGTTCGATTTGGACCAAATAATTTCAGCTGGTTGAAAGGTACAAGTTTTACTTCCTCATTCCTGAGGATATTTACAGATATTTTTTATAAGTGGTGTAACAGCATGAAGTCAGTTTAAAAATAAATAAAATTAAATAAAAAAAGATAAATAGGAAAAAAAGATACAAAATCAATATTATCTGTAATTATAGTCAAATATTGACTTCGGTTTCAATTTAAGACTTTAATTTATGTGTGGTGTGACTGCATCCTGAAGTCTACTATTTCTTACAGTATGCAACCACTGAAAAAATTTGTAGTCTCATATGACAGCAATATTGTAAAGAAACTGTTTCTTATAGTATGCAACCACTGAAAAAATTTGTAGTCTTACATGACAACAACATTGTAAAGAAACTGAAATTAAATATCATTATGGTTGTTTTGGCAAGACTGTATTTCAAGCAGAAATTATGTTCTAAGTATCAGTCTCAGCTGCAATACTGATATAACTATTTCTTATTAAGACTCCCTAAACCAAGTATACAATTAATATAACTGAATCTGATGGCTGTCAAGTTTGCCATATTTTTTTAATTTAAAAAATGTCCCTGATGAGCAAGTTCATAGCCTGCATAACCTGTCATTAATATTTTTGTGAACTTACTTTTCTTTTATATAATAAAACCTTTGAAAGGATATTGTATTAGCTGTATGAGTGTGGTGCCCTTAGAAACCTCTTGAAGGTTTTCATTTACTTACTGAATAGGAATAGTGATATAATACTGTAATAAAAAAAGAACGGAAATCTTCCTCTCAGAACTGAATTGTATGAGGCTGCACAGCAGTCTCCAAAGAAATCCTTGTTTGGAGTATTGACAGCTCACAAGCCATCAAAGAAAAATATTCTTAGAGGGTATCTTGCATTCCTGTTGGACTGGACCAGTACTATAGTAGTATTAGGAAAAATCTCTCTTGTTTTGGTCTAGAAGAGAAACAGAGGTATATCAGGATGCTAGGGACAATTTACTCAGCATAAATATCTATTTCTGTAAGCAGGGTAATTAATTAAACCTGCTATCCCTATCCCCTTTTATGAGAAGATTGGTTGAAAGTTCAGACTGATTTTGTTACAGTTTTCTCTTTGTACTCTCTTTGGTCTCTAACAAGACAAAAGTTGATACTATTGCTTTTACATCTTGGAATGCACCTTGAAAAACCACTGTCAAACCTACCTCGGAAACATCCTGCAGTTAGTCTCATTTAACCTCCTGTTAAATGAACTCCTGTTCATTTCATCACAGAAATGTAACTCCTGATTCCTATTTCTGTGTAAGGTTAAGGCTCAAAAGCTGTTAGACACATTTTATTAAACTCATTTCCAAAGACAGCAAGGCTAAGAATGAATGTATATTTTCACAAAGCATTAGAAATGACAGTAGAAATGATGTGCTTCTGTTGGTGTACATACTGTAAGCAACCAGATGGGAATACTGAAACAGTAAAGGAGAAGAAAGCAAAACCCAAAACAGCTACAGTTAAAGCTACCTAAGTTTGCCTGCATTGTGAACTATTTTAGGTATGAGTCAAGTTGATGTTAGAGAAATATTTCTATTTTTGAACAACATTGATTTCTTCAATATTGCATATTCAATTATATTCATATATTATTGCCATACTTGCAACCTTATTTCATCCAGGGAGTCTCAGATTTTGCTGTATACAGATAATCTTTGAGAGTATCTTAATCTCAGTCAGATGTATTGGTATACGGCCTTGCACAGACATCTAATGAAATGGGCAAACTGTCTTCTGGAAATAAAAGCAATAAAGACGCTTTGCTGTTCATTTATCATTTTGTAGTTGCATAAGATTGAAGAAGTGCTTGTTGCAACATTTCTGTGTAAGCACAAATACGTCTGTAAGTAACTTCGCACTTATCTTTTGCAAGACATCAATAAGTAAGAAAGAGTTTTTGTAGGGATTCAGCGTATGCAGGGTCTCTCACCCCTACCAACTGCATTTAAAAAATTATAAAACACAATTGCTGAGTCGCTGTGGTGTAGTGTAAAATACTACTGTTACTTGCTGTAAAAAGCGGTAGATTGTAAAATGTTTCCATCAGTAATTGAATCTAATTTTACTCTGTAGTACATATGAGTTTTTACAGCTCTTCCTAAATAAATTCTCTGGGTGAGTTCATTGGAAGAAGAAAAAAACATTGCCCAGCAGGGTAATTAGTCTGAGACTGAAGGGGTCCATAAGGTTGCATAAATGTTATTCTTATCAGGTTGCCAGCTTTAGGGCTGCTGCTAAAGTAGCCCAGGTAGTTTTCTTGCTTTCAGTTATTCTAAAGGGCCTAGAAGCCACAAAGTCCAAGCAATGTTGTATTGTCCCATATCTGGAAACAGGAATGAATGGGAAAAAAGGATCATCACGTGAAATTTCTCCCCAAAACTTTTCTTATTTTGAAACATGTTTCTTAGCATATAGATTTTTTCAACATGAGTGCAAAAGGACTGCAGCGTGCAGAAGAATCTGCCTCATAGTAGTTGTTCTAGTGCACTTAGTATGATATTTCACAAAAATGACAAATTTACAGCAACACTTGATAATGATGTCATTTATCTGACTCCAAATACTGGTTGGTTTGCGTGGTGTTTGTACTGCTAGGTGTAAGCCCAGCATGTGATGAATTGTAACAGAAAGATTAAGATAGTGTGAATGGAAAAAGAAGGGGAAGGTTTTGGTATGGGAGGCAACAGAAGTGACACAGCAGGGACAGGAGTCTCAACACTGCCTACATCACTGGAAACCACATTAGCATCAAGATCTCAGCCTGTCTACCTGCAGTTTCACAGTACAGGTGAGACCAGAGACAAAGATTAGAGAACAAATCCTGATGGTTCATAGACTTAGGACACAGTGGAGACAAAAGTCACCCAAGAGGGTCCAGAAAAGGCATACTTGAAACCTATATAAGGTTGCTAGCCTAAGAATAGTGTGGGAAGGTGAGAAGGACTTGCCAGCTAGTTACTCTTGTCCTCCAAGGCATTGCAGAGGACCTAGCAGCTGAATACAAGGGTTGCAGAACCCTACAGCTGGATGGACACTTGAACACCCACCCCTGCCCTAGTGTGCAACAGCTGGACAGACCTACAAATGCCACATTTTTCTGGTGCTTGTGACAGTGAGACTGAGATAAAGCAATGAGCAAAATCTGTTTTATTTAAGTTTTTGTTTCAAATAAAAGCATCTTTACCTCCCATAAATTTCCACATCGGTACTGGTTACATTGCTGATCTAACATTGGAGCAACATGTACCATGAGCACACTTCCTTAGTTTACCTGTATTCATCTCTTTTTTGAGATGATATGTAACTATGATCAGAAACTCATTATAGAAACAATTATGGTCATGTTTCTGTTCATGTAGTCTAGACCTAAGGCGTTAGAATGGATGCTGTATCTGCAACCATAACAGGATAAGGTTTAGCTCCAAAAGTGTTGTGTTTATTGGGACAAAAAGCATGAGAAAATCTGTTTCATCTGTAACACTTTCACACAAATTGTGTGTATACAACCAGTTTTATTTTAAAAAGGTTAAATGAGACTACTTGAATGAATGTATTTTCATAAGTTACTTAGTTTACATCAATTTCTTTTATATTGATTTTTTATATTCTTTTCTACCCATATGCAAAAAGAATGGCATATCTGAATTCTTTCTAGAAAATTTAATAATTATCTAGTCTTAATAGGCATTGTGGTTTTCCACATTCAAGTTAAGCTAAACTTATCAATCACTTACAAAATAATTCCTTATTTTTTGAAAACAAACAAACAATCTATTACTTGTTATTTATAATTGGTTTAAACTATCATGGACCAGCATTTTCTAGACATTCTGGAAATCATGCCTCCGATTGTTTATAAATGTCCATCCCTCAGTTCAAAACCATGATTGTTATCTTTTGGCTTTGAATGAAACATTCAGGAAGTGTTTATTGTTCATGTTAATCCATGCTGTAGCTGACTTCGCTGTTTCTGTCATCAACCCCTGTTAACAAATAATCCCATTGTCTGAAAAAAATAAAGAAAAGATAAAGCATCTCTTGTTATCTCATGTTGCTCTGTAATAAATGGCAATAAAGTCATTATACCATGCAAAGCTATGAATCAGTTTAACAAGCAAGTTCTGTTGAAATTGCTGATTATGTTTGTTGTAAGGGCATTGGTCATCTGTTTTTTCTGTAAACAAGTGTATAACTCCAGTTACTGTGCCTGTAGACTTCCATGCCTTCACATTTGTTTCATTGTCATTTTCCTGAAACAAAAAGAGGATTTTTAGTTTCGATATGTCTGAAACAGAAACAAAAATAGAAATTTCTTCATAATTATGTTTTATAAAGTAGTGAGATTCAGGATAATGGATAGTATGATATCAACTTTCAGCACTTTTGGATACAAAACTCAGGTTGGGGAGAATGCAAAGATGTAACAATGTGGAAGAGAAAAGTTAGAGATTCAGATTTTTCTATAAGCCCTGTGAGCATTCTGATTTTTTCTGCACGGACAGAACCATGGTAAAACCTACTGTTAAATGCTTTTGTCTTGTTTTCCTTACTGTGTCCTTTCACTATGTTTCCTTCTCTCTACAGTGAACATATGGTCCTCCTGTGGTTCCTTGGCAGTGCACAACATAGGATTGCAACATACAATGTTTGATTCTGTAAGGTCAAATTCTATATCCAAATTCTAATTCCACTCTCTAATTTTTGCAGTGGCTCTTCCAGATGCCTGCAGAGTTATTGTGCACACAAAGAAATATCACAGGCACTCAGTTTGTCTACATAGGAACAAAGTGACTCTACATCACATCACAATATATCTAATGCTCACTGCTGTTTCTCAAACTGTATGCTTATGATTCCTCTCTCCATTTCAATGCTAAGAATTTGGCAATAAACATAAGTGTGTATTACATACAAATTTATAATTTTATATATAAAAATATTCTATTAATATTTCTTAGTTTCGCTGAAACAGAAGTGGCTCTCTATATCCATTCATACTGTAAGTCCAGAAGATTTGCAGCTCTTTCAGTTTAAAATTTCCTCTTCATTTCCTTGGAACATTTCAAACTGTGAGTGTTCAAGTGGTAAAAAGGCAAGAGAAAGGAAAGGAAGACAACAGATTGCTTCCTGAAAAGTGCATGCAGAAGCCAGTGCTCGGACTCTGAGTGTGCTCCATTCCAGTTAGGTTAACAGACTGTTCATGCACTTGTTGGCTATCACAAATAGGGGAAGTAAGTGTGTGAGCTCTATATGTGCAGTGACACCTCCAGCCTCTTGCTGACACACTGTGTTAACTCGTGGGATTTATATTGTAATTCTGAGTCCTTGGAACTGCTGCCAAGCTTCCAGCTCATACATGCAAGATAGGAGTCCCTAATTAATAGTAACGAAGGTTACTGGCTTTCCTAAATTTATTATATATCCTGTGAAATTTTCTGTTTATACAGTGGATTTTCAAGATAAAAATCATTGACTAGTACTCATGCCTGCAAAGTATTTTATATCTGGACTAGAGTGATGCATGAATAATAATTGAATTTTGTTCTTCTTGGTGCTCACAAAATCTACAAAATGGTTGCACAGAGGGAAATAAAAGAGAATGAAAAGGGGATGGGAGCTTCAGGATATGATAATAAGGCAGCACTTTAACACAATATAATGTAATTCCAAAGCATTTGCTTAAAAAATGCTGGATTTTATGAGATTCATAGCAGAAGTAGTTTTTAAAGACAGATTTGAAGAAAGCTGAGTAAACATAATGATTTAAAAAGTCCAACATAAGTCCAGGCTTTGGAAAAATTGCATATGGGAGAAATAGGTATGTAGAAATTCATGGTTATTACAGAAGAAATTCCTAGAGTACTCTTAACACCTTAGTTGAAGGCTAACACCTTAGCCACAGTGTAAGAGGGTCATATTGCTATTTTAGTACTCATATAAACAGTGCACATCAAAGTATTTTGTTAATGGTTTAAAAATCTACTCCAATTAATAACATAAGTTTTGACATGTTTTTCTTCCTGAAAACATGGCACTGTAAAAAAAAAAAACCAAAACAGGCCAGTTTTGACACTTGCTGTTACAGCCCCATCAGGAAGGCTATTAAAGGAAACTAACATCATTCTGATGAGACGACAATTTTAAGACACTGAAAAGTACTGAGAATTTCATGAAGCAAGGCAGATATTCTCTGAGTTTGGAGTATGATTCTTGTTTTCATTGATTAAATGGTTTTGCTGACTATAACGATAGAATTACAGTTACAGAAAATCTATATTTGTGTATCTATATCATCTATATCTACACCTATATCTATATCTGTTTATCTTATTCCTTCTAAGATACAGGAGATATTTTGCTAGTATTGGCACCTCTAACTATAGAGAAGGACATAGTACTGGCTAGAAGTACACGATCCAGTTATGTTAACCAGTACATCTGTGATATGAAGGCCATACTTGCAAAAGCTAATAGGAAGTGCTACTCAGTGAGGCTAATGAGGGTGACCCACCTGCCTTATTAACATGACTGTAACATTTTTGGTAGTAGAGGTAGCTTGTACGGGTAATGCTATACATCACTGCACTGGATCACGCAGACATAGCCCTTGAAAGTGCTACAGTTTTGCTTACACAGAAGACTCGCAGAGAGAAAAATTCTGAATGACATGCTGTCTGGTTTACTTTTACAGTCCCGGGTAGCAGCAGAATGTTTTTTTTAATCTGCTTCCCCTTATTGCTGCAACTTTGTTCACTTAAATTTTTACCATCTTGGGCAGGGACGATAGATGTTATGGTGCTGCAAAATGGAGTAACACAGGCTGACTCTGCTTAAGAATCTGCAGGAGTTTGAGCACAGTCCTTCAAGGACCAGTGAGAGTGCTCAGGGGCTCAGTTGTGAGCATGCTGCCTGACGTACCTGCAGAGCCAACCGCGGTTGCTCAGAAGAGAACTGCGCTGAGTGGTGTGGACATGTTGTCCCGGGCTGGCAGAGCAGTGTGTAGTGCTTTTGTGCTGTGCTCCGCCCTCTGATGCAGGTATCCTCTGTGTGCCTCATGCAGCAATACAGCACTGAACACAGTGTCACTACTCTGATAATAATGGATGTAGTTGTTATTCTTTGCCATTATGACTATGTCACACTTTCTTTTTTTTATTTCTCTTTGATGGGAAAGAAAGCAGATGTGCTTGGGAGACTCCATAAACTTGACAGGGCATTTAAAAAGAGGAAAGCACAAATGAAGTAGAAGACCAGATGAAAGAACGCATGAGGAGGAATTCAGATTTTCAGAGCTTAATATCTAGTTTCAGATCAGGCTACTGTTTGTCACCATGTTCCTTCCTGCACTATTAAACACTCAAGAGTAACATCAGATTTTCAGTCTCTTCTGCAGAGGTTTGAGTCATGTAGCATTTAAAGTCAGGCAGTCAAATTCAGTGCCTTGCTGTAGAAAGCATTCCAAAGCTCCAGTCATTTGTTCTCCTAAGGAAGTTTCAAATGAACTAACTTTGAAAAAAAATCTGCCTCAACTTTGTGAAATGTCAGCATATAGAGAAGCTGACAGCTATAGGTTAATCATCTGGGAAGCACTCACTGATAACTTTCCCTTGCTTTGATGCTATGGAAATTTGTCCATCTTACAAAACAAATTGTTATCACTTGAATTATCTAGACTACAGCTAACTAATGTTAGTTGAGTTACTGTAAAGGTAGAGTGCTAGCCCAAGTAAGAGTATCCATGAGGGAGAGGGAAGAATAAAGATCTTGTGTAGATGTTTTTTAAAGTGATATACATGTGTATTGGAAAAGAGAAGGAAAAGGAGATAAAATGAAATCTCGATGTTGTCTTGATTGATTGGCAACCCCTGCAGAGGAACTCATCTTTTCTGTTCCCAAGTAATGTTTTGAGAAGAGATTAGATGAGAAGTAAAAGGAGCTTCACTCTTCATGCTGGTGATTGTGCAATAGGAAAACTACATATTGTGCTGTCATCCAACAGAGCTGACATGTGAAAAGCATGTGTCTTGCAGAGCAACAAGAGTCCCATTGTCAGCAATCTAAGCATAAACTGACATAAATTCAGAAAAGATAACAGTCTGGCACTGTCTGAATGTGATTATTTTGAATTTGTCCATTTCTCATTTTTATCCCATATAAGTACCCGCTATAATTTAATTTGAATTAAAGGATTTTTTTCTTCTGCTTTACTAGAAATAATTAGGAGGTTAGAGCTTAGATGTCAGTTTTTGAGGATCATGGAATCATAGAATATGCTGAGTTGGAAGGGACCCATCAGGATCATCAAGTCCAACTTCTGTCCCCATGCAGGACACCCCAAGAATCACACCATGTATCTGAGAGTGTTTTCCAAATACTTCTTGAACTCAGAGAGGCTTGGGGCTACGACCACTTTCCTGGGAAGCCTATTCCAGTACCCAGCCACGCTTCAGGTGAGAGCTTTTTCCTGATACCTAATCTAAACCTCCCCTGACTCAGCTCCATGCCACTTCCTCGAGTTCTGTCACTGATAATGAGGGTGAAGAGATCAGTACTTGCCCCTCTGCTTCACCTCACAAGGAATTTGTAGACTGCAATGAGGTCTCCCCTCATTCTCTTCTCCAGACTGAACAAACCAAGTGACCTTAGCTGCTCCTCATAAGGTTTCCCCTCCAAACCCTTCACCATCTTCATGGCCTTCCTTTGGACCATCTCTAACAGCTTAATGCCTTTTTTATATTGTGGTGCCCAAAACTACACACAATATTCAAGGTGAGGCTGCCACAGTGCAGAGCAGAGTGGGACAATCCCCTCCCTCAACTGGCTGGTGATGCTTTGCCTGATACCCCCCAGGATACAGTTGGCCCTCCTGGCTGCCAGGGCACTGATGACTCATATTCAACATGCTGTCGACCAGGACTCCCAGGTCCCTTTCTGTGGCACTATTTTTCCAGCATCTCATTCCTCAGTCTTTATGAATATCTGGGGTTGCCCCATCCCAGGTGTAGAATTTGAAACTGATGATTGTCAATCTCTCTGATTTGTTCAGATGTCTCTTAATTAAAGGTCTCTCTTGCTTGTGGAAAGGATTTTTTTTTTCTTTTTCTTGTTTTTGTGGATTAACTGAGTCAATCAGATGTATGAAGTCATAGCATTCAACACACAGAGGGTGACCATGGAGTAAGGCAAAAAACATGCTGGTTTCAGAAGAAAAACCACAATAGTATGAAACTAGGACATTTTTTCCATCTTTGATATCCCTCTGTATCAGGAAAATGTGAATGGTTTCTCTTCACTTTCTGGCTACCCCTGAAAGATACAGGGGGATAGAAAAGGAAGATCAAGAACTTGACAAACTGTGTACACTTCACTGTCTGGTAAAACCCATAAGGTATAATAATCAAATAGTTGAACAGCATGGCATGCCTGGTTCTTGTGGTCCTGATTGTCCTGGCTAGGGACCTGTCCAGAGCATGCTGCAGCTTCCTTGAGGATCCTTTCTAGACCTGTGGTGACATGAAGGTGAGGAGGGCGGAAGGAGGTGGTGGTTCCTGGGGCCAGGTGAAAGGAGCTGAAAAACATTCTAGATTTAGATGCTTTAGACCTAGGATTTGTTGGTATGAAGGTACAAGTTGAGATAGGTGGAAATGTCCAGCGTGTTGACACAGAAAGATGTAGTATGCCAGACATAAGAGAAAAAATCTCCCAAGTAAGTTAGCAGGCATGCCAGGTTCCAGTAACCACATGTTTTCTGAGATTGAATTTCTAAAATGATCAGCGCATCATGCACATTTATATCCTTTAGATTCACCTTCAGAAGACACAGTTTTATGAGGTGTTTCACCTGTGTGTGTGTTTGTTTGCCCTGGGTACTAGTGTCAAACTGGCTGTGGCGCTGATTGTCCAGGCTTACTGAAAGCTGTATCTCTAGGCTCCTTGCTGTAGGGCCACACTTTTCACAACCATGCTTGTGGCAGGACCAGGGCAATTTACAGCTCCCTGGAAGCTACCATAAATTGTTTCTCAATAGTCAGAGCACTGAATGGGCTGTACACCAAATATTTGTCCCACCGTGGTCTCTAAGTTACTTTTTCTTGCCTTCTTTTTATTTTTTTATCTTGGTATTTAGTGACAGATGTCTATTGTGATTCCTCTCTTGTGATTCCCTTCAGTGATTATTTTGTTAGCTTTCCTGAATAGAACAGCAGGAAGAAACACACATTTAATTACATGACTCTGTGCTGGTTTTGACTGGTGTAGAGTTAATTTTCTTTACCATAGCTGATATGGGATGTGTTTTCGATTTGTGCCAGAAACAGTGTTAATAATGCAGGGATGTTTTTGTTATTGCTGAGCAGTGCTTACACAGAATCAAGGATTTTTCTGTTCTCCTACTACCCTGACAGCAAGGAGGCTGGGGATGCACAAATAGTTGCAGGGGGGCACAGCTGAGACAGCTGACCCCAACTGACCACAGGGATATCCCATACCATATTGAGTTATTCTCATTCTATAAAACTGAGGGAAATTTTCTTTTGTATCTATTCTAAGTTATCGAAAATCTAATCTTGAAGCAAAATGCCAAATAGGCTCTACAATTGCTAATGAACAACTAGAGATTGTACCTATGTGTTTTCATTTCACTAAAGTAAAAGTTTTTCATTTTTAATTATTACAATGTATCCATTCTGCTTTAAGGGTTATTTTAAAAAGCAATGCATAGTGATGCAAAAAAAAAAAAATTAGCTCTATGTATTAAGAAAAGATTGTATGAAATCATTAACAAAATGTCTCTGTGTGAAACAGATCTTTCCTGTAGCAAAAAAATCTATTTTTTTTAACGCTTAAAGATAGACTGAAGCACATCTAACAAAGCTCCAAAATAAGCCCAAATAAATCAATTTGAAAACTGAATTATTAATAGATACTTTTTACAGCATTTATTTTTTGTAAAGGGGATTTGTCTTTAGATTTAATATCACCTTATTTAGCAATTTGAAAAACCTATCTGTAAATTCATAGTTTCAACCAGCCTATTCTGTGTGGCTTTTGTACAGAAGCACTTGTTCCGCAGCAGCATGAAGCTCTGAAAACAAGTGTTGCATGACCAGAATGCATTGGAAGGAAGCTGGTGGCTTTGTTGCGCCAGATATATTGGTGGGTCAGAGATAAACATCCCAAGTGTGATTGTAGTAGAGGCACTTTTTAAAGTTAGACTTTATCTGCAGTGCGCTTCCATGAGTAAACAAGTGTCTATCTAGAGAAGCTCAGCTCTCATGATTTGCTGTACTTTGTACAGCATAAGCCCATCTTAGATATATGTAAATTAAAGTAATACAATTTGACAAATACAAATTCACACGTCCTGATCCTGGCTCTTATATTATTCAAATCACCAATATTTTGAAGCCCAGATGCATTAGGCTGAAATGTATATAATTTTCTTAATGCTGCATTTTGAAGGTTATAACAATAAATATGTTTACTTTATATGAGGGTGGAATAGAAATAACCTCAATTTCTTTAAGAAAATTCAAATCTGTCACACCCTGATCAAAGATCCAACTCCTTAACAGTTTAACACTCTGTCTCCAGGTGAGTAAATTACTTTCAAAGATACTGTTAAATACAATTTTTTATTTTCAGATTCACTATTGAGCAGTATTTCATAAAGTTGAAAGGATTCAATGATGAATTTTTCTTTCTGGATGAAGGTCAAGATAACTGTAATAGTATTTATACATAATCTATATGTTTCTATTAATATTTCAACAATAATGTATACGTATAGAATATAAATATGTAAACATAAAGTCTACAGAACTTTCAGTTTAAGATATATCTAGCTGTTCTTTATAACAGAAAGTACTTAATGGGGAAATATTAAAATGTATTTGATAAATTAATATGGGGTTTTTTTGTAATAGAACAGATAATTTTTTTCAGTATTGTACCTGCTTATATTGGTGTCATTGGAGCCACAATAATTCAACAATGCACATGAGTTTGACAGTGTTTAAGATTCAGTGGCAGAGCCCATTCCCTATGTTGCTGACTAACAATGACTTACTGTTTCTTTGCATTGTCCACCACTGCATCCATCTGTTTGACTTACATTTGCTATTCAAATTTTTGTTGGGTGTGTTTATGACACAATTCACGCTACTACTGAGGAACATCTCTTGTAGAGTTTCAATGCCTGACAGAAGTATGTAGGATAGTCACAGAGTCCAAGCAGTCTTATCACTTAGAGAATGTTAGTCAAATATCCCATTCTGAGGGAAAACCCCTTTATTTTCAGTCTTGCTGAAGGTAAAGAGGATCAGTAACAAGTAGGTATTTAGAAAACATAAAATGCAAACATCACAATATCATAATGTTACACATTATCTAGATAAATAAACACTGTCCCAGACCTGAAGACTTTATACTTTACTAACATAAACTCTTGCCTAAAGCACGAAACAAAAGCAATCTAGTTGTAAAAGTCTTTCTACATGAGAAAGAATTTTATTTTTGCTATCTTCTAAAATTTTTTTTGTTCTCATCTTTTGTGTTTCACTTTAGTGACCAGAATACCTTATAAGTACATAGACAAGATGGAAGAAACTGGTTTATTCTTTCAATTATCAAGTTATTTTATGTTTGTAACATAAAAACACATGAATTAAAAACTTCAATACTAAAAAACACACAAAGCCCCCAACACCATGGTTGTGCTTTTGTATCTTTACTTGAGTGGCTTTTTTAACTACTTGAGTTCATATGCACAAAGGGTATAACATATGGTGGCTTCCAAGTCTATACACTGACCAGAACTGGTAGCTCAGTTCCCTTAACACAAAGGAGAGGGAGTTAACACTTAGGAATGGGTTCCCTAAAAACCAATCGAGCAGTTTCATGATACCAAAAAAAATTGTATGGGGGATGCTTGAAGGAAGGCATACCTGAAACCCACCTTCACTGGACTTCAGCTCTACTCCGTAGCATTGTAGGAGAGTCGCTTGTCCCAACATGAACAGCTGCTTTTTTCAGAAGCAAAAGCTGCCTTTTAAGAATCTTACTTGCATTCAGGATTCTATTTTTCCCCTTAAAATGTGCTGATTTAGTGTTGTTCAGTATTTAAGATATGTGACAGAGTGCTCCTCTGTAAAGAGTGGTATAGTGCTTAGGTAAGACTGAACTTAGAAGATGTACATGATATTATGCATTTCCTACACTACCCTGGTATTTGTCTTATTTTACTCTGCTAAAACATAACTGGAGAGAGAGGTCTGTGTTATATGTAAAATGTAAATATTTGATGTTAAGATCCAAAAAGTTGGATTGCTGACTTCAATGGTTTCCTCAGCAAGATAATTAAGCTCAGTTCTCTGGCTTCCCAAGTTGTGAAAAGAGAAAACCAATTCCTGTTGCGTTGTTTTCTACACAACTTAGGAGAGCAAGAACAAAATAAATAAGAAAATATTTTGTTACTCTCTTATGAGAAAATTTTTGAGACGAAAAGAGTTCTAGATTTCATTCCTTGTTTGTAGAAACAACTACGTAAAATTAATGAGTTAGCTAAAATATAGAGTATGAGAGGCTAATACCTTACTTATTGGATTATATACTCCTACTCCACCTCCGTTTTTCTTAATGGATTAAATTTGAAATTTTTTTTATATTGTTATCATGAAATAGGCAAGTATGATTTCTCCACCTTAAAGAAACCTAATAAATCTGAATCTTGGATGAATATTCCGGTCAATAAGGCCAATGTAGGCAAATTTCTTTGTTGCTTCCTGTAGTAGAAGTGATGCATTTTTCTGCTGTGCAATTTCAACAGTGAAATATTTTTAAATGTGAGGCTCACCTGGATCCTAAAGAAGACTTGAATGACTAAAATTTATTTGCCTATGTAATCTGATAGAGGTGTGTTGATGGCATTACATACCAAAAATATCTGCTTATCTGCACAATCAGAAAGCGGATGGTCAATCCATCCCCGCAGACAGGTGAATCTAGAGCAACAACCCTCTGGGGCTTGCCAGATAAACTATTCTGTTTTAGTAGCATGTAAGAAGCCAAGGTAAACAAAGACAAGACATCTGTCTTTTGGTAACCGAGCTAGACAGAATGACACTCCCTGTTCAAGCAAAAAGGTTGTTACAGTTTGTACTGTACCAGGGTAAACCAGCCGCTCCCTAAAAAACTTTTGTGAAACAATAGATTTAAGAATTCCCTCTAGCTTTAAACTAACACATGAAATGGGAGATACTTGTTAAAACCTAAGGTACAACTTTCATGTAGCCTTGAAAAGTTATTTAATTGTTCACTTCATTATTTTCACTTATACTTGATGCAAAACCAGTTCCTTTAATAGATTGTATTGAATTCAGCCTGGCAATATTATTGTGTCTGTATGAAGAAACCAGCAAAATACATGTGCCTTTCTGGGAAAAATTAAAGGGAGAAATTACAGCAATATTTCTGTAAAAATAATATTTTTTGACACTCACTATAGTCAGTTTATCTCACCACTAAAGTATTTTTTCAGAAGGACAAGAAGTAAATGAAATTAGTTTTTAAGTACAGGAGTTCTTACTCTAGCAGAAAACACAATGTTGAATTAAAGTTCTTATTTTACATGTTTGTCTGGCTAATGTTTCCTAAATAATTAAAGAGTAATCCTAACACTGTTTCTGAAAATGAACATTAATGATCAACATTTCAACATCAGACTTTTTTTATACGTGTTGTTTTCCTTATTGGAGTTCTAGATATACAAACTTTATTTGCTACTGGTTGTTATTCTCCCACTTAAAAATTTTTCAAACAACATTGTGCAATTGGACAGCTATGAAATGTACCACAAAAAGTCCATAGACTGTTAAAACTATGAACTTTTTTTCATACAGTAACAAATGTTTTACAGTTGAGAATAATTGCACATGTATGGAAGAAGAGAAACTACTCTCAACAAATACTTACATGAGTAATTTAAACACGCTTGATTAATCTGACAAAGGCATCAAACCTTTATGGATCTGCAGTCTGTTAAATATAAGAACATCTCTTTGAGGGTACTTGCTGCATATCTATGAACATTATTATCATAATACTCAAAGTGAGATTAAACCCAGAAAATCAGAACATTTTACAACAGATGAATTACTTCTGTGCATTTCAACCAGCTTTGGGCTCAATTTTTAAGTCGACCTTAGCTTTGTCAGGTATATTAAAAGCCATCTGAGTGAAAATAAGTAAAAATGAAAAAAATAGTGAGTGGAAGTCAAAAGTTGGTTTGGTCTCAGATATCTAACTCTTTTGATGCAGACGTATGCATCAAGTTCATTAGTAATGCTGGAAGAAGGCTGGGGGCAGAAAAAGTAAAGCAAATGAATGAGGGCAAAAGTAAACTAACCCATAAACTCGTAATTCTGACACACCCCTGCCACCATCACCATCAAAAGGTAAACCAACAAAAAAAGCTAAAAGAAGATTAAGATAGTGCATCCTATGACTGTAGAACACAGAACAGAGTGACAATGTGTTTAATTTCAAGAAAAAATTACATTACAGTTAAATTTTGCAGTCCTATCATGACACATGCATTTTAAATATGCAGGAAGTTGAGAGAAAAACTAATGATCTGTGTGTATGACAGAGATGTTGACTGATGGGGAAAGATTACAAAAGTAAATATGTGCATCTACGGTAGACGACGATTAGAGAAGAGAAAATAAAAGGACAAATATCACCTGAAGGGTATAAAGAGCAAACGAGTAAAGTCTTATTTTTGTTATAACGTAAGAATAAATCGGTGATATACGGGGAAATGGTAAAATGTGACCTGACAGTTAAGTATCTGTGGTAGTTTGGTCTAGGCCTTCCTTGGTGACCACTTTGTAACCAAGGAAGGGCCCAGATTTACCCAGTATTCCCTGCAATTTTTACGTAAACCAGGCTATAAGAAAAAAGGAGGAAAGGCCTTCGCTCTTTTTCCTTCCGGTGGCTTGGAGGTGCAGGTTCCCTACTGTTGAGTCTGTCGAGTTCGGGAGCGAGGCCTGGTAAGGCCTTGTCGATCTTGGGAGACGGAGGTTGCCAGCGATTGTTCCAGCGTGACTTTCCTTTGTCCCAAGGAGAGTAGTAAGATAGTCTTTTGCTAATTTCTTTCAGTTGCTAGATCTTGGGCTACTGATTGGGATATATATATATTTTATTTTGGTTTTGTTCCTTTTCCCTTCCCCCTTCCCTTTCCCTTGTGAAATTGTATATATATTTCCATTGTATATCACTGTAATATAAGTGCAAATATATTTATATATATTGTTTTAGCTGTCTCTCTCTCGTTTGGGTTTTCTTGGTTATTTTTTCCCTCTTCTCCCAGAGGTTTGGGGGGGGGGGGGACTTCTTGTGGTAAGGTTGGGAGACTTGGCAGGGAGCCAGCTTCAAACCATATCAGTATCTCATTTTCAAAATAATAACATTTAAATGGGATAAAGTTCTTTTCAAACTAAAGTTATGTTAATGATTATTACAGTCCAGAAGTAAAAAACTTGACTCCCTTAAAACCACTGGCATAGAGCCTATTGACTTGACTGGTATCATTTACCTAAATTTTTCACCGACAGCGGAATGTTCTAGAGGTAGATCTTACTTTCTGTAATTAGATTCTGTGCTGTAGATACTAGTAATTGCTGTATCTACAAAAGATGTTAATAAAATTCTGGGTTTGGCCAAGATAAGACTAATGAAGTCAATGAAACGAATCTGAATGTATATTCATGAAAATTACACTAAGACATAATCCTCAGTTGCTGCTTCTCTTGTATCCGCTTCAGAAAATTCCATAGAAGGCCAAATGGCGCATTATAACTGAGAAAACCATAAAATCCAAGAGTTTCCTGGAACAGTAAGTTTTCGGTCAACATTTTTATGGGAGGCATCCAACATATGGATAACAGCATGGGGTTTCCAGCAACAGCTTTGAGCAAGACTCATTATGTTGGGTTAATGCTCACTTGCTAACAAGTATACACTTCCCATAGAAGTCATTTTCCTGCCCTGGTACATCACAGATTGCTTATGACTGTAATTAGTGAGAAGTAATGTTCACTACCTGATTTTTGTTCTCTTTCATATTTACACTTTGATCATATTTCATCCTACCTAGTATTGGTAAGGGACATTGTGCCTAGAGAATGCTCCTTTCCTCCAATATTCTGCTATTTCATTATTAATATAAATCTAAAAGTCTCACCCTGTGTTTATGTGAAAGCAAGAAACCCATAGAACAAAATCAGTGTTACTGGAAATAGTGCAGACTCTGGTATGAAGAAATTAGAGCAAGATTTCTATTGTAAGGCCATAAGGACTGTAATGCCAACAAACATTGTGATTTGCCATGCTGCTTGCCAAGTGCTTTAAATGAACCTAGAAAAGCCTCTCAGGTTGAGTCTACGCTCAAGACAATTAAAAAGTCGTCTGGATTAGTATGCTTTTTTGAGTAGTACCCGAATCTCGCTGCTTATCAATTTATTTTATTCAAATTAGTTCAGATTTATATCCGCAACACTGCTGAATAGACTTTGTTATTCACTGCTCATCATTCAGTGAATAAAAGATGGACAAAAGAAAACATATAGTAGGTTGAAGAAAGGTGTCTTGCTAACCTCTGAAACAGCTTGAATCTGTGAGATGTTAACAAAATACAAGCCATGATGTCCCATAGCCTGAAGGAAAGGAGAAGGCATCCTGCTCAACTCATCTCAGGGCTAGGCAATATTTAATTCAGTCAATATAGTTACATTCTTCCTAGAGTCTGTTATGAGAAATGAGAAGTGGCTTTGCAAAAAAGAACAAAATTATACTTGGAGAATAATTTTTTCTTTTTTTTTTTCTTTTTTTTTTTTTTTTTTAGTTTTGCAAGATTATTTTTATACGCTAAAATGCAAAATTATATTCACTATTATATTTGAGGGACCAGTGGCACAGACCAAGGATGGAGCCTGGTCCGAGTGGTTCTGGGACATCTCCAGCCTCCTAGAGCTATCCCAAGGGTAAGAAATCACAGAGCAAGTGGTGTCGCCTGGGGAAGAAGCAAGGAGAAAGAGCTGTCTCAGGAAAGCAGGAAAGACAGCAAAATGCACACTGTCTGGGTTGGGTCCTTGTACCCGGTGGTCTTGCTGAACCCCCACACTGGTTGCCAGGATGGGCCCAGTAATCCCAGCAGTGTGGGCAGAGAGGCTGAGCTGCACAGCACATGTCCTGCCCCAGCAAGTCCCCAGGTCCCCCCTGTTGCCCCAGACTGGGTTCTTTCCCACTGGGTGCAAGAGGCCCGTCCACACACATGGTCAAGGGATTTGATTTATTGACAGTTCTGCACAGAAGACGGTACCAGTTGGCAAGCCCAAAACCTTAGCAAGGCAATTCTACCTGCAAGTAATTTATGTCTGACCCTGGGACATCCCACGGCCATGGCTGGCTGCCCAGGTTGGTGGCACCGCGAGCTGCTGGATACAGAGAGAGCTGAGCTCTGGGGAGACCATGGGCACCGGGGCCCTGTGGGAGCTGTTGGCTCAGGCCAGCTGGAGCGTCTGTAATGGGAAAGCAGGGGAACCTTGTGCTGGGCACAGCTGGTTCCAACTAGTTCCAGCCAGCTGCAGCCAGTTGTGTGCCCCCTAGCCTGCTGTCCTAGGGGTGCCGGGAAATGGCCCATTGTTGTTGTGGTGGTCAAGAAAAACACAGAAACAGGTGTCTTCCAAAAAGAATAGCACAGGAAACGATAGGATAGGATTTTTATTGCAACAGATCTCCAACATTTATACTCCCCGGTGTAACATACATGTTGCATTATAATTGGTGTTCATAAATATACATCAGAATTGGCTGCCCTATAGCAAACTCACAATGATTCAGCATTCGCAGACTCACAGTGACTTGCTCTTGCAGGCTCATGATGACCCTGCAGAAAGTTCAAGGATATCCACTCTTGCAGCTTTGTCTTCCTTTTGATAGACCTTCCGTCAACCCCGACAGCCCATTGTGACAACCAGTGGTGCATTGCTGGGCCCTTTGTGATGCAGGGTCTCATTGGGTCCACAGACCATTGTGACACTGCAGGGCCCTGCCCTGACCAGGAGGCTAATTAGGGAGGGCAGAGCCCTGGAGCGCCCACTTCCAGGAGAGCATCTGTCTCAGGAGGCAGCATCTCTCTTGGGGGTCTCAGCGGCAGAGGAAGTAGCCGATGTGGAAGATGAAGAAGTTCTCACTAGCCCTGCTAGTGGCTGTCGAGCTGGCAGAGGAAGCACAAGGTGAAGGATGGGGTAGTAGAGAAACGTGTTGAACTGACTGTAGCCTCCATTCCCCACCTCCCTGTGCCACTGTGAGGGGAAGAGGTAAAGAACTGGGAATAAAGTTAAGTCCAGGAAGGAGGGAAAGGTGGGGGGAAGGTGTTTCTATGATTTGGTTTACTTCCCATTATCCTGTTCTGTTGATAATAAATCCAACTAATTTCCCTGTGTTGAATCTGTTTTGCCCATGACGGTAATCAGTGAGTGATCTCTCTCTGTCCTTATCTCAGTGTCACAGTCAGAGGAGACTGGAATGTTTGCTAAAGAGGATGAGTTATGAGATAGACCAAACTTCTCTCTCTCAGCAATTGTAAATTCAAAATTAAGGGGCTTTAATCAAGGAAGTGTGGAAAAACAGAAGAAATAACAACTCTTTATTAAAAGATAATGTTGGCAAAAACAGTATGTTGGCAAAAACAGTAACAGAACACAAAAAATACTAGACAGTAGTCCTAGAAAAAAAACAAACCAAACCAAAACAAGTCTGTATGAATACTTCTCTGTCCTTTAGCGCAGTCCTAATCGTGGCCTGCAGGGGGTGCTGTTGGATCGCTGGAGGTGCAGGGCCTGCAGTTCTCTGTGTTGACCTGCAGGGGGCGCTGCAGGGAGGGGATCTGGAGGATGGTCTCGGATCGCGGGAGAAGCCGAAAAGAAAATGAGGGACCCTTCCCTCAATGGGAGAAAAAGGGAAGGGAAGCAGTTCACTCCCACGGGACTCACTGTTGTCTCAGATGACGGTGTCTCAAAACTCCTCCCTTTTCTCCCCGTGGGCACGCAACTCTCTGATGAAACGCAGCAGATCCGGGCTGGAGACAAGAGACAGTTCGCAGGCAAGTTGAGGCCAATAGTCTGAGCTGACTAGGACGAGAAGCCAAAAAGCCAGGTCCCCAGTCCTTCTCTCCAAATGCCTGCATGCAGACCCCTGTCTCCATCTGAGAGAGAGAGCTCCACTGCCTGCCTCTCCCCTCCCTCCGAAGAAACCGCCACCCCCTCCCAAAACTTCTCTCCTCTCCCCCCAGCCTCTCTGATGGGCCATTAACTAGGAATTTGGCCAGATCTTTTGTAAAGCTAATTGACTCCCTTCCCCCTACTCACTCCGTTTTTCCTTAGAGTGGAGCAGGAGAAGAAAAATTCCCCTGTGGAATTTATAACCTACAACACTCAGCTCATGAACCTTGTTGAGAAATAGATTTGGTGCAGGTAGCTCTGTTTGCAAGCTGCAGTTTGAGATGCAGATTGAGATGCAGATTGAGCTCTGGATGGAAGCCTGAGACAAGTAACCATGAACTGCCAACCCTTTGGTTAACAAAGGACACAAAGACGGGTGGTGCCAGCCAGGCGAGTGGACACTGGGAGACACAGCAGGAGCCCTGAACTGACAACCTTGAATAACAAAGGCACGAAGACCACTGGCACCAGCCAGGTGGATGGACACTGGGAGACACAACAGGTGCAGAGGACTCAGGAGGAAGAGAGGCTTGTGCTTGGGTAGACTGTGAGGGTATAAAAGCCTAGGGGACCTGGATAGGGGGTCCATCCTTGGAGGCAACAGCTCGGGCTGTTTCTGTGTTACTTCACCATAAATAAATTGCTTTGTGGAATGAGACATCTGAGGTTCTGCTAAGAGAAAACCAGGGTTGAACTGGTAATGAAACCTGGTCTGACTGTGTGTGCATAAGGTGTGCGGGTAGTCAAGTGGGGCACACATCTGCTTGCTGAAGCCACCCACTGGGAAAGTGCTTCAGTCCCAGCAGGCAAAGTCTCTGGTGTTGAGAGTGAGATGGCCAGAGAGTCTCGTGAATGGTCAGATAGGGAAGTTTAATTTGCAACCTTTTGTTATATTTTCTCTCCCCTGTTCCCTTGCGGGGAGGAATGACAAAACATCTTTGGTGGTCTCCTGCCGTCCAGTAGGGGTCAAACCACCACAACTATTTTATCTCATTGAGTGTGGAAACAGATATTTTTCAAAGCAGAGGAGGTGGCAGACAATGCACAGGAATACAAAACTGAGTCTTTTGCAAAGCACGGGGCTAAGTAATATTTACTCATAAGTGAAGTGGCAATTCTGCTTTCTATTAGTGCTATTGCAGTGGTGCAAGGAGGAATTATTCTCAATTTACTTAACTGTGGTACTATAATTGGAAATATATCAACTCCATGAGTTAGATAAAGGAACTTTATGATAATTCTTCTGCATGTTTCAAAACAGGTTTTGATAACCTGTTTGATACACAACAAAATAAAACAAAATAAACCAAATAACTAGTTTTCTTAAAATCTCTTTCCTACTTTTAAAACAAGGGACAAAGCCAAGTCAAAGACAAGCTTATATCTGTAAAGAAAAAAAGGTGATTGGTTAATCAGATGTTATAAATTAATCTCCAAAGGTATTTGCACTCAGAAAGTCAGGCCAAGATCTCATCTTTCTTGTTCTTTGCTTCATATTAGACACTAATTAAACACTTTGTTACTATTTATGGGATCCTGTTCCCTGCAGAACCCTTCTTCCATGTCTTATTACATTGGTCTACCTATTTAGATCTCAATACTCTGGGGCTGAGGAATATAACTTTCTTTTTGCAGTGCTTCAGTAAGGAAACATTAGTCACTTTTAAATATTTTTAGGTGTTGCTTGATAGATCTCCAAATGACACACTGCTTTCCACGGGAACCTTGCCGTCCATTACCACTGCAAAGTGCAGATTGCCTTCTGCAAAGTAATTCCTACAAAAACTGTCTAGCTTTCTATGGAGCAACTTCAAAGCCAGCCAGAGCTCTCCTTACAAATGACCTTTGTTGTCTGGGAAAACATGGTTGATTTACAAATATAACCCAAGTTTTAACACTAAGATATGTCTTGTTTATAGATAAGTTTTTCTGCAAAGATGAAATATTGTGTGAATTTTAAATGTTTAATGAAAATAAAATGATAAAGAGCACCTGTCATACTTTTTGGTTTCTTGGTTTATTTAATTGAAATAAAGCTAAAATTGTTTTGTTTATAAGCTGCTCATTAATAAAGAAAATAATTAAAAACTGCCAGTGGAAAAATAGCCTAAAGCTTTGCCTGTAGTATTTTTAATTTTAGCTATTGATTTTTAAGAATCAGGAAGAAAAGCAAAAAGGAATTGTTCTTAAAATCCACAATTTTAATGGAAATCTGTCAGTGAAATTCTGTAATACTCTAACTCTGATATCTTAAAATTCAGTATAACATGCAAATATTAAGGTTTTCTGACTCATAATGTCTAAAAATTCCAGAGGCAATTTATGTCATTTTTATTAGCTCTTGGCATAAGGTCATATTTCGCTGCCTAGAACTGTCTCAGGTGAGTGGCCTCAGCTTTTGCTTTTCTGATATTCTGGCCTTTTTATGGCAGCTTGGGCTTACAGCCAGAAGGAAAAATGTCTTTTTACAGGGAATCAATAACTATTCTTCCATGAGAGCAATTCTGAAGAGTAAAATCTCACATTATCTCATGCAAATATGTACAGGTCTATCAAGACTCTAAAACTATGTCTATGATGTAACCGATACATTTTATTTTAACAATTTATTTAGGGAAAAAAACAGTAGCTAAACTTTCTTGACATCAGCACATTACTAAACTTTCTATAAAAGTTATCAATTAAACCTTATAACGCACCTTTGAAGATAGTACCTTTTGAACAGAGAGCACTGACTCCAATTACCTAAATGTCCTGCTTGATATGGTAAATTTTAATCCTTTGATTTGAATTACCCAGAGGATTAGGGAAATACATTTCATTAATGCAACTTTTTCAGTCAAGAATTAGGCCAGTTGAAATAGTGGTTTCATGTAAGCCACTTCTCCATGTACAAAGTTCTGTCTACATTTTTCCATTTTTAGATTTTATTATACTCTTTTAGACAGTCTTTGCATTCTCTAATGGTGTAATAGTAAAATAGCTAAAGGAATTTTATTGATTCTGAAAGATTGTTTAAGTGTGCTTCAAAAAGAACATTTCTGTGTAACAAAAAGAAATATTTGCTTGTGTTACAAAATGATTTTGGGTTGGCTTAAAATTGAACTTTTCAGGTCTCTCGCTATGAAGTTATTTCATTTGTTTTACTGTCTTTTCCCTTTCTTTTTCTTTTTTCCTCCCTTAGGGTAACTCTTAGAGAAAGTCACATCTCTATGATAGAGAAGTGAAGGATTTCAAATCAATTTCCATAAGTTATCAACTTAAGCAGTTTTAAATTCTTAAGTAATACATGGTTGTTTGAAAGTGATATTTATTAAAATAAAGGAGCCAATATGTGAGAATTTTCAGTAACTTCTGAAAAGCCAAAATAGAGAAGACTAACAATTAAAAAAAAAATAGACACCTTTTTCTTCTGTTCCATATCTTAGCTTCACTTGTTCATCACATGTTACTCTCCATCCCTCCAATTTCCTTGGTGAGGTGATGAGCAGTGTAGGAGTTTGGGGTTATTAAATTATGTTTTTTTCCTTCCATTTCTTGCTTCTTACTCTTTTTCCTCCATTGATCCTTGCTTCTTATTGCTCTGCTGCTTGACATGGGACCTCCAGGTTATGCAGTCCCCCAGTGGCAGTGCAGTTTTTTTCCCATGATTGTGTCTCCATCTGTTTCCCCACAACATCCCCTTCCACATGTTCCTTTTGTGCCTCTCCACGTGTGTCTACTGCCCTTTCTGAAAATTGTTTGAGTTGAGGTACCATATGCTTCTCTGACTGATGGTAGTTTTGGAATGCTATGGGTCATGCTATCAATATCAGAGCTGGTTGAATGTAGCACAGGGGAGGAAACAATCTCCTCCCAGACAGCCCACTTGGAAGCCCACTGCTGCCTAAACCCTGCTACTTATGCCTAACACATTTCACATCTTGCTTCTGCAGCACACTGTGTGAATGTTTATCCACTACAAAGTCTGCTTTTCACATCATCACAGCTTTAGCATGCAAACATTACAAACTTTGCCTTTCCATCAGGACAGTAGGGTTGACATTGTAGGACCATGGGCATATGTTTATGAATACTCCATTCCTTCTCCTGCAAAAAAAGTTATTCATCCACAGATTTCACCCCTTGCCTCTATAAACCCCAAAACAGAAAACATTAAAACAGTCTGAATATCTATCCATTACAATCTGCACTGCTTGTTTCTACGGGCCATATTATTGGGTTTAACAGCATAATAATCTGACATCATATTAAAAATTTCAGACCTTGTTGCAATCCAACATACAGCCCAAATGTCATAAGTTTACTTTTTCTAAAAATCCAAGCAGAAATTTTCCTCTCCCCTGTCCCACTGTAAGAGAAGTAGGTTGAACAATGAGGGGGAAGGGATAATTAACTATACAAAAGAATTAGCTGCATTCCCAGTTAATAGCCCTTCTAAAAAAACTGCAGGGAGGGGGGAGGATTTTTTCTCCTCCTCTCTTTACAAATGGGGGACACTTGACTCTCTGCCTTAATGGAGGCAAAGTGTGTGCGCATGTTGGAAAAGCTTTGAGGCCATTTTGCTCTCGACTTGGTCATCTGGCTGCTCTCCGGCCTCAGCTTGCCTGCGCACTGCCCCATCTTCGGCCTGAATCCACTCAGAATTCATTGGAGAGTTTGTGCTCTTTGAGGAAAAGGGGAAGTCCCTCCCGCAGTCAGCTGCAGCCTGCGTGAGTTTCATGGGAAAGAGGCTGTCCTTTTTTCCCCTTCCCCTCCTTGGTGGGGAAATCTCCATTTTGGCTCCTCCCGTGATCCAGGGCCCACGTGGCGACCACCAGAGCCCAACAGCGCCCCCTGCTGACCAACGCAGAGCACTGCAGGCTCTGCTCCTCCAGTGATCCAACAGCGCTCCTGCCAACTGCTATTAGAATTGTGCTAGAGGACAGAGAAGTATCAAACTGTTTCCTTTTTTTGAAGGAGACTTTTGGGTACAGGGTTATTGTTTAGTTGTTTTTGCGTTCTGTTACTGGTTTTGCCAGTATACATATCCTTTAATAAAGGGTTGTTATTTCTTCCTTTTTCCATACTTCCTCGGTTGGACCCTCTTAATTTCGGACTTACAATTGCTGAGAGAGAGGAGTTTGGTCTACCTCATAGCAAAACACTCCAGTCTCTTTAAACTGAGACACTAAAACATTACAGTAGTTTGAATATTCATCCATCACAGAGTCAAAACTTTTTCCCTCCACAGAGTTATCATCTCCTTTGCTGGAGTAGCAGGATCTGGCCACTGGTTTTTAAGTCCCTCCATCAGCAGATCCCAGAGCCCTCTTGCTTTACAGAGGGGCCCAAATTCCCTGAGTAAAGTTCTCCTGAGACATCAGCTATAAACCAGTGGCTCTGGTTTCCCTGCACCTCTATAACCCTTGAGTGAGCATTCCCTTTGGGCTATGCCTGTAGGCAGCCTACATTTAATCAATTTCACCTGCAGTAAAGGGTCATTTCATAAAGCTTTGTATATGAGAATAAATTTTGTAGGCTTCATATCACATTGTCTCTGAAAATACTGTGTGTTGGAAGTATTTTAGGTCCAAATACATTTCTATTTCCTATTACAAACTAGGAAAGAGGGAAGGAGAGGAATTAGTTAAAAGACAAAGAGCTTCCAATCTCAGGATCCAGTTAAAGAGAAGCATATTAATGTTGTATTACTGCTTTTAATTAGCCTTTTTTAATACAAAGCTGATGTTAAAAACAGATAGAGTTGTCAATTTTAGCTTATCAATGACTTTAACTATAAAGCACACAGTAGCATTCAACCATTAAAAGCACTGTTTGAGATGAACATTACTGATGCTCTAATCACAAAAAAGATATACAGGGTAGAAAACAGAATGGTTAGTTTATAGCAAAAAAAAAAGGCACTCCCAGCTTCACTTGCTCAGATGTGGATGATCTGCCAACTACAAAATGAAAAAGTCTTGAAAAATATCACTGTTTTGCAAAGTTGCTTTTGAGCTGTGTGTTGTAATATGACTTTGCAAAGCAGTAGAATCTAAGCGGGCTAGAAAGATGTTTAGTTTTATTTACTCTCTGGTTGTACTGCATAGTTTATTCCAGAGTATGTAGTCTTGTCATGAAAGAGAAAAAGGATGATGCCAGAAACTTCTGTTTCAATGTTTAATAGATGCTTTCAAGGAAACTGATTATTGAGAAGGATGCTTGGAGAGTGCTGACAAAAAAAAAAAAAAAATCAGTGTTGATGCTTCCAGAGTAAGAAAAAGCATTTTTGTCACCAAAAAGCCACATGAAACATTATTAGCTTGTCAGCTTCAGAAACTAGTTTAAAGATTACTTTGCAGTGCTAAGTTAAAGGCTTGAAAACCACCTCTGTTGAATGTGAGAAATGAGCCATCCCATGCACTCACCTCTGCTGTGCAGCTGAACGGTGCCACAAATATCAGAGCACAAGATCTCATGCAAAAGGGTCGTGCTGGCTATGCTTGCTCCATCAGTATCACATGCTATGGCATTTTCTTTAACATGAACTCCAGAGCTATATCCTGCTAGAATTTCATTTTGTAAAAAATACGGAAATAAATTTAGCTCTCTTTGCACTTTGAAATCACATTTAGGAATTTCCCTCTGACAAGACAAGTATCTTGTTATGCTGGGGTAAGAGACAGTGTTCACATATCAAGAATTTTCATCCACCTTAATATGTGGAGGAAGACTTTTTAAATCCTCTTCATTTTTAACTTTTGATGTGTGCTAGCAAGTCTTGTTTTTTTCCTCACCTGCTTCAATGTCCTAACTCTTTATGCCACTCCCAGTCAATGAACAGTATTCTAAGGAGACGATAATTTCTAATAAATTAAATAATATTAATAATGACATGAGAATGGGAATAGCTAAAGAGAAGTCATGCAAAAAGATAGTGGTAGGTCAGAAGAAAATGGTGTATTCCACACTATCAATTACAACAAGGTCAAGGATGCAGAAATTAATCTACCAAGATCATTTTTCCGTGATAGGATTAGGAAACAAGGGCAAAATAAACATTTTGCAGTGTCTGAATCTAAAAATAGGACATCAGGGCTTGATTACATTTCAGGAATTTTTTTCTAAAAAAACTTGCCTTATATTTAAGTGACTTGGAAACCACTATGGATAGCTAAACTGGTTAGAGAAATAATCACTATTGAATGAAAGCTTAAAATTGGAAAAGATCTCCTCACTGACCTCCAACTAGCATTTCTGCTCCCTCTGTTGGAGTGCCAAAAACATACTGTATGTTTGACAGACATGTGATGGTAGCTAGTCTTGAAAATTTACATGCTCAGACACTTCCACTATATCATACGTTTTAAATGTTGTCAGTGGACAGCCTTTTCTTATATGAAATATACCACAAAAGAAGCAAATGTAAAGTCTTTGGTCATGTTAATAAAAGATATGTAAGAAAAGGAAAATTCTTTTAAAATTTTGATGGACTTGAAATTAATAAAATTTAATGAATTTTTTCAATTAATTTTCTCTTTGCTAAAAATAGGCAGAACACAATCAATGACTTAAAATAGAATAAAAGTTGATTACACTGTACAATGTCTGCATATAATTATTGATAAAAATATATTCCCCAAATAACATTTGTGCATTGCACATTTTATTACCAAAGCACTTCAGTGATATCAAGAAATGTATTTTTACATTCTTCTGCAATAAATATATTATACTAATATGTTAATGCTGCCAAAAGAGAAAGAAAGAAAGAAAGAAGTCAACATTGTCAGCTGCAGCATCTTATCCAGTATAACTCAACTCAGATAATTGAACTTACACTACAGAGTTACTGAATATCTGCACATTCACAACTTAATCTTAGGTTAATGGCTACAGATGTTGAGCACTACTTAAAAACATTGCAGATTCACATTCTAGTTCAGAGGCTTCCTATAACTACTTTTTTTCTGGGTGATTTACATTAGGTGAAAAATGTTATCCAAAGTAGAACACTGGTTTGATTTCATCTGCTTTAGATTTTATGCAGAAACCACTGTTACATAACCCCTCTATGCTGTCATTACATGTTCATGATAAAATCTGAATTACTCCTAAATTCACGTTTCTTTAAGAGTTTCCTAAACCCCCCTAACTCTATCCTTTGGAACCGGTTAGACCTTAGTCTGATCCAAAATCTATGAGCTGGCAAGATGAAAATGCAACTAAATGCCTATTTTTAGAAATTAGTAGAAAACAGCAAATAATTAAATGTGTAAGAAAAGGAGATAAATTACTTCATTAACCTGTTACAAGCTAATTCACAAAGTGTAAACACATCTATTTATTTTTTTAAATATTATTTCTTCATCTACCTTCCATTGGTCATTTGCATTTACATATTGGTCATTTATATTTTTTTATATGTTCTTGTTTTTAAGGGAAAAGTATTGGTCTTAGCTCTAAAATGTCTAGTGTGGTCATTTCTTGCTAGGAGGATGATTTTGATTAGTCTTTCCTGTCTGTAGACTGCAACGATATTGAAGGGAAGACAGTATCAATGTATTCATAAAGTATATAATCAGAGAAGGACAAACTTCCTCCTAACAGGTCCACATCATGAAAATGCTTTTTAAAATCCTGATGATTGTAAAAAAGTAACTGAATTTGAGATTAGTATGCCAGTATCACTCATTTTGCTGTCTTGCACGCTGTTCAAAGACCAGTATTTTCTATAAAGGTTAATGGTTTTGCACTTTGGATAATGAGTTTGTAGTTTTCTGTGTTACATAGGTAATTTTGGACTTATATTTACTCCAGGGCTCTCATATAAATTAGGTACTTGATTGTGAAAGGTAAAGACTTTGATTAATAGGTGGATAAAATGGACTTTGCTTCATAGGATTAATAATACTGGTGAATCATTCTGGCAGAACTGCGTGCTAATATTTGATCAGCTGTATTGTTCTGAAGTGGTTACAGCCAAAACATGTTAAAAATTTAGGAAGTCTGTTTACCTGCATATTTATGCTGTCCTTTATCCAGATACGACCCCCAACTCAGTATAACTGTCCATGTAATTGCTCCCTGATCTAGTTCTATAAAAATGATATTTTTAAGATATTTTAAAGCCAGACCGGGACATCCATACTGCTAAGATATTCATGGTTGTCTGATGAATCAGTTTGACACAACTGGCAGAGACAGTGGCTGTGTATATATGACTATTTTCACAAAGCACAAGATCCTTCTTTTATTATAGGAGGAGAAAAAGGATAGTAAGAGCCTAGGAAAACAGTTTCCTAATCCAGCTCGACTGCAATTACAACATCTCTACCCACATCTCTGATTTCTGCTCAAGAGTCTATTCTTGAAGAGTTTTACTGTTTTAGTGTGAAGTCATCTTCTGTGATTCTTACTAATGGTCAAACAAGTCCACAGAATTTTCATCGTAAAGCACCTACATATTTCTCTCCAGGTGGACTGCCTTGCATATGTCATTCTGGGTATAACACACATGTATACTTGCTACAAGAGGCAGACTTTTCTATTATTTAGATTGTCTTTGATAGCAAAGAGGTAAATGAAAATAGTAAGAGGATAAGTCTTAGCAAAAATAAATCAGTCAGGAAGTAATTTTTATTTTTTTTTTTAATTATTAGGTACAGGCTTCTAAATTTGTACCTAGTAACCTAAGCAAATCAGCTCATTGCAAAAATACTGAATACCATTACAAATGCAGTGGGAGAAGGCATTTGTCTGGGATCACTGAATGAACAGTGTCCCTGTGAGGCTGGAAACCTGTTGCTACCAGAACAAAAGCTTCTAGGAGGGGTGAGAACTGAGTAACAGAGCCATTACATAGATGCAAGGAGGGGTAAATGAACATTGAGGAACAGGGAGAAGATCTTAACCTTAGGGGGCTGAATGACCTTACCACATCATGGGTGTAAAAAAGCTCTCAGATATTCTGAATGCACTTTTTGTCTGCCTTTTTCAATATTTTAAATAAATCATTCTTCGAAGGCTTAATAACTCTGCACACGCTTTTCTAGTATTTGGCATGTGAATAGTAGCAACCACCATACAAAGATAAGCTAGTTGATATGGGCTTATTACAATGTACTGGAATACTTTCAAAGAAATGCTTGTTAATTTGTTCTTCTTCTTGTATAACCCCGCAAAATTCCTGCAAAAACTGTGAATTTGCAAACAACATTTTTTTCTCCAATTAAATATTTCAAATCAAATAAATTTGTTTTTTTTTTTCTCTCACTGTAGTGTGGCAGTGGTATTTTAGTAGATAATGTACCAAGTATAATAAAATAGTAGGTCAGATATTAATTATCAGCAAAATGATTCACTGCCAGTAATAATGAGATATGATCTTGAGACTCCAAAGTCTCAAGGAGGTTTTCTCCTTCTAATTTGAAGCTCTGGAGAATCTTAGCTTTAGCTTTAACTGGTCTTGGCTTTAAATTTTTGGGATCTCAATATTCCACCAAAATAAAATTTAGGGCATGAATGCAAGTAAATTGTTGTATAATTTACAAATTTCACTAAATGTAAGATGTTTTGAATGGTTCAACTAAAAGTCAATAAAAGTGGCAGAAAATGTTAGAGGAGTTGAACTAAACCCTGAAGTAATTAAATTTATTAGACAATGAGTAAGAGTTAACAAATTTCATTGAATGAACTTCTCTTACCTCCCTGATGTTTAAATGACCATCAGTTCTGATGCAGATTTAATCTGTCCTTTACTACTTTTTTGATATCAGTATTCAATGTGGTTCTATACTTTCACTCTCTACATTATAAATCTTTGTCTAAAAAACCACATACTTCACTGTTTCTTTATGGGTAGGAAGGATTTAAGAATGATTTTTACCCTTCATGACAGCTTTCAAGTTTCAAAGTTTGTTTGGCTTGTTGGTTTCTTTTCCTTCCTTTCCTTCCTTTGTTCCTTTCTGACTTGAAGGCATGTGACTTCACAAACCTTCCCCTTACAATCTATGTTTATATGTATGCTTTTCTGCAAAACATTTTGACTTTGCTGGAACTGTGAAATATCTGATAATAAGCTCAGGTCAGTTCTGACTGGGAACTCCCCAACTCATAATCTAAACCTACATATTTTATAAAAGGACCTGCTGGAGTTACACCAAACTGTAAACTATGTGGCCAAATATGTATGATTACAATACCTAGTAGGATGTGAAAATTTATGAAAGTGAATAAATAATCAGTCTTTAAAAAAAATGTTTACAATTACTTTTCCTTCCTTTTTTTCTTTTTTCTAATATTGTCCTGCATAGTGTTTCACCAAATTGTAATAATTGTGATGTCAAAGACTGTCTGGAGTAAAAATAGTAAGGTTTATTATCAAATTGGAGTCCACAGTTCCACTAAAATTATAGTGACTTTTGCATCTAATGCAAATGATAATGACTTTTGCATGGTTGGTGAGGTCAAGTGAAATCACTAAGCTATGTAATTCCAGACTAAGAATAAAAGAGATTTTATTGTTCATAGTATCCCACACACATTGGCTCTGTCCAGATACAGTAGTAAGGATGACACTAAAGAATGAGTTTATTTTTAGTAAGCACTGTTTTTCAGCTTAATATCAAGACCTTAATATTACAGTAATAAAAATAATTATATAGTAGAAAACACTTAAATACACACGACTAATTATTTTACTGGTATCTGCAATATGTACTGGTATCTCTGTAGTGGGACACTTTTACAACGATGGTGACAGAATGGCTATTAAATTGTCTGTATGAAAGGTTGAACCAAAATGTTCTTTATTCCACATTCTATGAACTGAGGTTTTAAATAAGAACTTATAAAAGATTTTTGCAGAGTATGTTTCTTACCTACATCATAAGAGTTTAGGGATCTGTAAAAGCAGTGATTAAATAAGACAGGAAATGCTGATACTCAAGTATCAACTCTTCAGTCCATTGAAAAAAAATATCCTATGCTGCTCAAATACAGGCTTCTCTCAGGGCCTCAAAGCCTTGTGAACTTCAAACAGTTACTTCAATTATCTTTTCAGGATATAAATTAATGAAAATGAAGAAATTAAACCTGTGATATTTTAATTGTACTTATTTTAAGCAGTGACTAAAACTGATAGTGTTGAAGAAACAACAGAAATTTGCTTTGGTAATGGAGGAGGACAGACAAAAGTTTTATGTCATTTAATTAACTAAAAAGGAAATATATTGTAACTTAACTCTTTATAAGTCTGAAAGAGTGCTTTCTTGTTCTTCTGTATATCAAGAATTCAAAGTTCAGTCTTGTAAAGGGAACTGGAAGCCAGAGGACTGAGATTTACCATACTGCTTTCAGATCCAGTGAAGATTTTTTATTTTAGGAATTCTGTAGCACGTTCTGTCTTTGCTTATGGATATTGGATTTGGGATAGCCATTTTAGTAATTGATCTACAAAATAACAGTAGACCACCAGATTTTTGTTATGACTAAGACCAGGTTCAGCTTTTTAATTAATATCTAGAATTATGTACCTTACACTTTCTTTTTTTAGATTTGAGTGCTGCATACTTACAATAAATTCATTGATGAGGTAAAGAACCCTAGATCTATGTGATTTGATGGTTTACTTTAGCACTTTTATAGCCTTCAATATTAAAAAAATATAATAAACACTACTACTAATTCATGTTAGAAAGTTTTTCAAAAGCAGTTTTGTATAAAAGTCATAGTATTGAAACCCTTTTTGGAAGGAAGATTATTTACAATTGCAATGTTGAAAGCACTGGAATTGTAGGTTTTTGAAACCTACATAATATGTGGGATGTATTGAAAGAAATTCTGAATTATCTGAACTGGTAATACTGTAATAATTACTCTGAAATTTTAAAATTACGTAGAGCATAGATAATGTGCTCTTTTCAGTTCTCTTAGACTGGACTATTTTAAAATTTGGACTGCAAACATCCACAAGGAGTTAACAGAGGCCTGTGGGGAACAAATTTTTACAAATGTTTTCTAAACATCAGCATGCTTTAGAGTAGATGTTTTCTGTATGCACAATACCATCCTAATAGACACTCTGACCTCAGCAAATGAATTGGTAGTACATATAAGCACAAACATTATTAACCAACATGACAGAGAAACTTTAATTTTTTAAAGAAGTCTACAAAAATCTCTGTTGTGTTTTGGTTTTCTGGTTATTGTCTTCCTTTTTTTTTCCCCATACCAATCTTCTTGTGATCAGCCAGGAAATTATTTGTAGCAAGGGGCTAATAACGAAAATTCACATTTTACAGTGGCTTAATAACAGCCTCATTTCCTCTTTCTCCACTCCCCTCCCGGTGAAAATGGCAACAGAAAATGCTTTAGGCATTGGAGTCTACAAGTATAAGGGAAGGTTTGAGAAAAACAGACCTGCTAGAGATTCTGAAGCATGATCTGTCACTGGTTTTGGACCCGTAGGACTACACCCTATTGACTGCCTTCCAGCTTCTGCATCAGCATCCCAGCATCTCTCAGGTCTGTCATGGAGATGCTACCCTATATTATACTCCTGAAAGCTCTAAATCTTGATTTCTCAGACTTGTATTTCTAACCTGATCTCAATCAGTTTCTCTCTAAAGTACATGCAAAGCCTGAATAAAAACACTTCCATGCAGAGAAATACCAAGAGGAATCAGATTTTGGGCATCTTGCTGCAGCTTTTCTGCATGAGATATTTTGCAAATTTTTGTATACCATAATTAATACTGTCCTTGAACTGCTCCTTTCCAAAGATTTCTTGTGAAGAATTCAGTTCATCAGCATTTCAGTTATAGAACTGCATTCCTTATTTCTTACCCAGATTTCTGTGTCAGTGAACTGGTGGGGCTTTCACAGTTCTTATTCTGATGGGTGAATTACGCCCATAGCAATTTATTAGTACTTACTAAATTTCAATCTCTTTATTTCCTCCTCTGTTAAAATGAATTTTTTAATAATGAATTTTTTTCTTCCCTACTTTCATTTCTTTTCATGGGTTTATTAGTGTATAGTTTCAGAAGGCTTATCTCCCCTGTATTCTGACATCTTCGTAATATATCTTTAAACCAGTTTAATGCTCTGCCTGCCTGCTATTCTCAATACACTTATTATCACTGATAGGTGTAATAGAAACAGTGTTACTTTTGAAAAATGGCTGGACATTTTGTAACTGTCATTTCACCGAGAAATAGGAGTTTGTTTAATGCCTAGGAAAAATACCAGCAGAAATAAAAGATCAAAAGGGATAAAAAAATCAAAGCAATTTTTCTTCTTTTCAGATGCCAGATTGAGAGTCCTCAGTGTATTTTAAACAATGATTTATTAGTCTTTTGAGATTAGAGAAGTTTGTGTCTTCTTAAGCATAAAGTTTTCTTATCCTAAAAATAAAAGGGCAATAGCATAATGTACTAATTATTCTTGATGCTTATATGTTAATGTGTTTCTGTATGAAATTCCTTTCAATAGCTGTTCCTACTTCCATATACACTGATGAAATAGCTGTAGTCTAAACAGGAGAGTAAGTTCAATTATAAATATAGTAAAAAAATCTCATTTGTTAATGAGAAGAAATGTATTTTCATCATAGCAACAAAAATTATTTTATCATATAATTTTCCATTTCATTCATTATTTCATTTTTATCTGCAATCAGCAAATTAGGTTTAGTTCTTGGGAAAATCTCCTGCAAGGACAAGATAACTTCCACTACATAAGGAAAACTGAAAAACACATTGGTCTATTTGTGTACAGGCTACAGAGAGCTCATCTGGCCCAGTTCAGTCATATAATTAACCCTGGACTGGCTCTTCCATGTCTGTGGGTTGGTTTTGGTTGTTCTGTAGTACTTTTGTTTCCCATCTTTTCTTGGTTATCTCTTTCTCAGAGAGCTAAAGAGTGAGAGAATACCTGAAAGCTTTAAAATGACAGAAAATGCTCGTTAGTATTCAGCTGAAAGACTTAGACAATGATCATTGCAGGTAAGCTGAAGACTAGTAGAACCAGAAAGCTTCTTTTTGTTTGGATTTATGACCAAAGGATAAATAAAAGAAAAATGAGAATGAAAAAGCCAGCACATTCCAGTCAATTAAATCTCCTACATTTAGTTTTCTAAACATACCTTCTATTCACAAAAGTTTGTATGTCCATTTTACCAATGATACCTGTTTTCTAACAACATTTCTTTGGAAGTCTTATTCTATTAAGGCCTTTGCCACTGGCTATTCCTGCATGTAGAGAATAGATTGAGGGGGGAAAAAAGTACAAATTCAGAGATATTTGTTAGTGAATTTTTTGATATTATCCTTGTGAAATAGGAGACAGTCATCAATTTTCAATGAATTTTGAGTTGCTGTGTTTGTCTGTGGATCATACATCAAGAGCACTCTGAAATGACAAGCAGATAAAAGATTCAAATAAACCCTCAAAAAGCAGAATGAGATCTCTCTCCTTCTGCAAACTGAACAACAGTAATTATTGGAGAAACCATAGGGCCAGAACCTTAGCAGCTGTAAATCAGTAAAACTTCACTAAGCCCAACAGTACTACCTTAATTTACAGAAGCTTACTATTGCAATATAATTTTAGAAGGTTTTATTTTCAAGACACACTTTTCCTAACAGCAGGTGCAAAGTACTTTTTACAGGTTAAACTATTTGTAAGGAATGAGACAGGCTGACTAGGAGGAAAGGATTTATGCAGTTCATGTGAATAATATGGTGAGTAATTTACAATGCTCTGAAAAAATCTGCACAGCACTTGAAAAGAACAATGAGTTTTAAATTGTCAGTTGTGAGGGGCAGGTCATTATGTATTAGAAACAGAACTTTAATTTACATAAACGTTTCAATGGTTCTACTTGTATAATGCTCAATCAGGTACTTTCATGCTGGTGCTCAATACTGCATTACACTCTTCAAATTCCACAACAGATACAGGAAAGTTATGTAGTAACTCAAGTGTACCACTGTTGTAAGGATTTTTGAAATCCTTGTGTAAGCAGACAGCGTTCCATGATATTTAGCCTTTTCAGACCATTCAGACTTAGAACCACAAAATAGCTCTTGGCAACCTTGAAACAGAACAAAGGTGCCATGTTGAACTAACAGCCTCATATAAAAACAAAAAAATAATTTAAATAATTATTAAATTATTAAATACATGCTCATCACTGAGGAGAATACTGTTTCATTTGATACTGTAGCATTTTGTGTGATATCGAATGGTAACTATAAAGTATGTACATTTTAAATTGGACAATGTTCCAAAAGCCCTTTAAAACTCCAATATAATAGTTTTTAACAACCATCTTGGTTTAGCAATTTGTTTCTCTGTTCATGGTACTATTATATCAAATAGGGGATCTCTTTTGCCAAGATTCCCTTATGTAGAACAATGTGGGGAAAGAATAATTTATAGAACTGAAATTTAAGTTGGTACTATAATAAAATATTTATTCCCCAGCTGCTGACATGTTAAAAAGTAACCACATTTTCTTCCTATTCTGGTCTGTCCCTGACAATTCTAGAGCAATGGCTGAAGCTTCCTTAGGGTTCGGTGTAAAACCACTTTAGATGCTTAAGTCCCCTTATACTCCCTATAGTCACCTAAAACAATGGGTATTCTTTTTCTTCCTTATGAAGGACTATCACTTTTCTTCTTTAGTCTTCTCATGTACCTTTTATCTTGATACTGCAGATCTTGTCTTTTTACATGTTTTTGGAAGTCTAAGTGTAGGCATTAACAACTGCAAAGCTGTGCTACAATTACCTAGAGTGGTCAAAATTGAATTCTTTAGTTCTTTTATGAGGTAGATAAATTTTAGGGAAAGATACACCTTAAGTGTAGCATAGTTTCTCTCTGAGAATATTTTTCAAGCTTTTTCAATCACTGCACAAGATCTCTGATCTCCTCTTTTGAACCCAAAACCTTCTACTTCACAATATTGGAAGAGCTCTAGTTAGGTTCTTGGACTTATCACATGAAATAAAATGTAATACACTTTTCTTGTAGCTTTGTGTTAAACAGAATGTCAAAGGTTTTTCTTAGGTTCTTACCCATAAAGAACAGTAAGTATCAGATGTTTTGTACTTATGAGCCTTTAAAATAGTTTTGATAAAATTTCATAGATTCTGTGTCCCATATAGCTTAGAGAAACCAATATTCCATTGTAATAATATTGTTTCACTTCTGGGTTTGGATCAAAATTGGATTCTGTTGTTTAAGAATTGAGAGCTATCTCTCAGAATACAATTTTAAATGATTTTCACTGCAGTGGCTTTCGCTGTATATTAAATATTTCACTTTGTTCTTTTGGTTTTCCTTTCTTCTTATGAAAAGCGTTATGCTCTTACAAGCAATCTGCCATGCCTCATTCCTTTCCTGTAAGAGAGTTCTTTTTTAACCAGCATTGGTAGCATAAAATGGCCACAGATAAATGAGTATGAAAAATCTTTTCATAGAGTAAATTCAAAGAGAATCATCCGCATTATCAAGCATGGAAGTGATTTAGAAAAAAAAAAGTCACAACACGTTTAAAACATTTCCCAGTTTTTAAAGGTCCATAGGTCCATTTTACTGATAATATATTTTATGTCAGATTTAAAACATAAAAATTCAAGCAGTTAATTTTTTTCCTGAGAATTAATAATTTTTGACACCAAAAAGACCAAAAGACTATCTGTAGTTATATGGGCATATCAACTTTCATATGCAACTTTTTTTCAAGCAGCTTCACAAAACAGAAAGTAGTGATGAATGAGCTTCGATGATTAAAAGTGGATAAAAGAATATATCTATAGAAATATGTACCCTGTCTGAAAATACTCAACCTGCAGCTCTGTTCATTTTCATCATTCTCATTCAGTAAGACTTAACTGTCTCAGCTTATCCCAAGTGTGGTAATACATGCTGGAAAAGTTATGTGTACTGTCTGATGTCACACAATTTGGGTTTCAGGGCATACATCAGAAAACAGTAATTATTCAGAATACTTTTGGGAAACCTTATGTTTGTAAGTGTGTCACAAACAGTGCCACTTAATGTGAATTATTGCACCCTTTGCTATCTCAGTAATCAATGGATGGCACTAGTCTGTCACAAGGTGAGCATGGAATAGGTATAACAGAAATATGACTCCAGCTGAAGTAGCACCATGACTGTGACAGAGTTTCAAAGGGAAGGATGAGGTGATAGGGAACACAATGCGGTTTATCTATGAGCAAAATAAGTCCTTTTAATCTCAAATTATTTATAAATGAGTGATTACAAACAATGATAATGTGGAGTAATATTACATTGATCCCCTTTAAAGTTAATGAGATACATACATGAAAAATATGATTCACCTATGTGATATATTAAAAATGTTAAGTTCTTTATATATGGCCTATTTTCACAGTTTTATTCAATACATGTTGAAATGTTCAGAAACTATATACCATGTCATAGAACTGTCAGCTGTTTGTGACTGTTACTTTGCTTCAGTAAAGAAATATGGTCAATTTACAAATTGATTTTAGAATGATAAGCAAGAATGGACCAATATGTAAACAGAAAAAAAAATGATTTTACTTCTGTTAATATTTAAATGTTATTGAACCTTCTTATTTACTGACTAATTAGGAATTAAACATTTTACATTTTGAAAAAATAAGTATAATTTATGAATATTTATATCTGTGCATATTTACATGGTCCTGATTCACGGATAATCCCTTCAGTAATCATCAGCATGAAGAACACAGATCTACAGAGGTGAAGAAGAAACCATTGAGATCATTGCATTTATTCCCTTGCTAGTGCAACAGGATGGATTAGGAAGGAACCAGTAAATTAAATATGGAGAGTTTTCAGGCACATAAGATTTACCACATCTCATTAATAATTGAGTTTCCAGAGTGTTGCTGCTAGAGGGCTTAGTAAACATTCCCTTTTGTTGAGGCAAGAATATGTTCCCTAATCCAAATGTGGCATTTTGACTAACCGCAGAAAAATAGCCTTTTATTTACCTATTTATCTTTTTCAGTACCTTTGGATATTTTTAAGATAGGTTGTTGGGTTTTTTCATAGAAGCATCTCAAATGGTCATCAGTCTTTCAGACAAACAGAGACTTGAAGTACTCACGTTGCCTTAAAACCGACGTTGTTTACAGACCATCTGTCTTCTCCTTTCAAATTTTATTTGGTTTCCTATGGTTATATATATATGTTCTGAACAATTAGCCATCAATCAGATATTATATTCCAATAACAATAACTTAGAATACATTTGGAATTTTTTTTTTTACTTTGTATTCAGTATTTTTGGGGATGTACATGGTGTCTGTACTTATGTTTATATAGGAGAGTTGCTATTTTTTCTTAGGCTTTTTTGCTTCCACAATACACATTAAAATACTCATCCAAAAATTTGCTTTGTCTTTAAGTTCAGCAAACACCATGGGTCCAAAAGTGTTGAGGTTTAGATGTATTTTAGATATATCAGATTTACTGTGCATGCATAAAGCATCTGTGCAACATGTGCTCTCTTAGACTCAATGGGTCATGAATGAACAAATTAAGTGATTATTTGTTTGGGATCCCTTGAAATTCTGAGCAAATCAGCCAAGGCACTCTTTCCTGCACAGACAAGAGAAAAAGGGAGATATATACTGGAAGCTGTTCTCAAGATGTTATTGGAAGATATTTGCAAAGAATGAATGCTTTGTTTCCTTGAAGTCACATTTCTGGCCCTCTGTCATTGATTGCCTATCTGTTATAAAGTACTTGTAAGGCAAGCTGAAAATTAGGTCACCCTAAGGGGGAAAAAAGCTCATAATCCTTCTGTTATCAGGACAGCCTTAAGCTTAAATAAAACAGTAAGATCACGGTCATGGTTCTTAATATCTCTTAGTAGATCTTAATAATAATAGATGCCAAAAGTTTTTACCAATACAGATAAAAATACAAAATTGTATACAGATATAAGAAAGTTATACTGTGAAGGATGTATCCTTGTACATTTATCTAATTTATCATAAATTATATTTAGTAGTTAACAAAGAAGTGTTCAGACAATTTCAAGGAGTTTTGGGGAGTAATAGCTAACCTATGAAAGGCAAAGGCTTGGATCCACTCTTCTATAATGTAGAAACCCTGGAGGACAGCTTCATAGTTTCAGTCTTTCTCTACTCTTTTTCTCTATGCTATTTCCTAAAAGAGTTATATGATAATAAATTTCTGTGATCTGAGCTGCTCTCTTTATATATAAAATTTGTAAGAGTTCTATAACTGCAAGTCAGAAACATACTGTGAAAGATGGCTATAGTCCCTTAACCAAGAATAATATCTTTAAAGAAAAAAAAAAGTGGAAAGATACCTTATTCAAAGTACCTGTTCAGAACAAAGAGGATCATTAATTCCTTCACACATGAATACAATACCAGAAACTAATCAGAAGATTTCTATGAAGGAAGAATTTCTAATTAAAAAGGACATTTTTTAGTTGTAAAAAGAAATACATGTTAGCATAGCATATACTAAGTCTATTCATAAGGTACTTTTCAATTCAAAGTATTGTATTTTGTAAGTCCATTAAGATATTATAATTTTAAATTCTGCTTCAAATATACTTCAAAATACTTTAAGTTGCATCTACTTCATATTTCCTTTGGTCTGTGTGTCATTTTCCCCCTTGAAATGTTTATGATCAAACACACAAAACCCTTAAATTGTTTATGTTCAATGCAGAGATCTGATGCTGCAAGTGGTTAAAATAAGAAAAATTTTTAGCATAGGATTCATATTAATTGCAGAATTAACATAATCTAGTAATTTCAGCAATTTCTTACAAAATTGAAAAAGACAATCAGAGGACAAAATGCATGTTAAAAAAGATCAATGACATTTATAATAATTTCTGAGGTTTTAATAACATTTTTAATATTTGTAAAGAAGTGTTCATATTTGTAAAATATTGTGTGGTAGCTTTAAATTACACCTATTAAAAACCTGTAAAACACAAGTGTTGCCTTAGGAAACAGGTTGAATAGAAGAAAAAAGGAGCCAGCATTCAATTAAAGATGCTCTGAGAAATTCCAATTAAAAGAATTAAAACTATTAGAGGTGACGCAAGCCATTAAATAAGATGAAATGAGCTGAAGATGTTATAAAAGGTGTTAATAAAGGAAGATGTTAATAAGGAAAAAAAAAGCTTTGTTTTTCCTGTTTATGGAGAGGAACATATAAACACTGTATAAAACAAAATTTCTTTCAGTTCTTCCTGCATATACCAGATATCACAGTTAGTCATATTCACCCCTGCACCAAAAATAGCTAAAAAGCACAGAGGTATTTCAGCACAGCACAAAAGATTGAGAAATTTTTCAGTTCAACACTTGAATCTTAAGAGTAAATAACTGCAAATATATCAACTCAGATGAAGTAAGTTCTAAATCATTGTTAAAGAATTAAATGTACTTCTTCTCAGTAATTACCTGAATGTCTAAGAGTTTTGCATTGTGATTTAAACAACCTGATATTTTAGATACTTCCATCCTATTCTGTTAATTTTTTAGTTTTGATATTCCAGGAGACAAACTATTACCTATTTATCATTCCCAGTAGGGTGTATGTGGTCAGCAAGTACCAATATTACTATTTTTCAGCTCTAAAGTATTTGTTAGATAATTCAGCTCTTAGGTGTGCTGGCATCTGCTTCTGCTTTGTGTAGTTATGTATTGACACAAAAAAAGGAAACATCTGGTGTGTAAAAAGTAACTTGCCTGATTTTTAGGGAAGAAGTGAGCAGAGAGAAAAGATTTTTCAAGCTTTACTAGATGGAGAAAAGATCAGGCCAACACAGGTCATACAACACTAAGATCTGTTCCAGATCAGTAAAGCCTTTTTTTATTCAATTTACTCCTATGTTAGCAATAATCATCATATAATTTCAATGCTCATGCCATATAATTATTTCGTATAATCAAACCTAACTCGTGGTTTTATACACCAAGCTATTGAATGAACATCCTGGCAGTAAAGCTGGTACTTAACTATTTATTTGAGAAATGTGCAGACACATAATTTTAGAAATTTGATAAATCTGTAATTACAACATGTATGTTTTGTTAGCATTTATGAACAATGACAGCAAAAGCAGTAACACGCATCAAGCCACAACAGGAAACCCTGAAAAAGAATGGCATGTTCTGACATGTTACTCTTTACAGTTTTGACCAGAATGCCAAGTCTAGTCTACTTTCAATCTGATTAAAAATAAGATTATGAATCTCTGCTCACAAAATATGCACTTTCCTGGCAGCACCATTCTGTGTCATTTCATATTTTATTTTATTTAATTTTATTTTCCAAAATCAAGCAATGCCCAGCAAGTCTTTACTTGAGTACTTTGAGCTTCTGGGGTGGTTGGTGTGATTTTGACAGGATTCCACATGTTCACTTTTTTATTTTTAATTACCATGACACAAAAGTGTTTTAACTCCAACTATAATGCTGTTTTGAAACTGCTATAGGATAAGTTTTTCTGTTTAAAGAAGTAGAACATTGGTTCTAAAGTACATATAGTAAAATGTTTCTTAAATATGTAATTTTTAAAATAAAGAAAATAATGCCATCATATATATATTACTGTATTTCCAAAAGACAGAGAATTAAATTCTTATAGTAAGAAAATTAATCTTAATCTTTCAATTCAAGTATCAGGATAAGGAGAATCTGTCTTTCTTCATAATTTTTTTTTGTAAAATAATTACAGTAAAAACATTAAATATATCTTATCTGATTTCATAAATGGCTGCAGAATTCTTAGCCTATACACAGATGTATTCTGGATTTAGAGGCACTGAAAGGAGATGCAAGAAAGCTGAAAGATGATTTGGAGAGAAAGTTTTGGGGCTATCTCAAACCATGACAATTAATCATTAGAGTAAACTAGTATTTTGCTTTTGTCAGAGATCTGAATTCCTCGAGATTTCTTCCAATAGATAGTTCCATAAATTATACTTCTACTGGAAACCTTAATACAACCTGACTGTATACATACAAGATAACTACTTTCTCTCAATATCTTGAATACAGGGATATTGCAGAGTCACTTGTAACATCTAAATAACCTGTCCCTTGCTAAGATACAGTGGGACACTTATGCTTGGTTTCCCAAAGTGGCAGGGAGATAAGAGGTGAGGATGAATGGGTCTGAGGGGCAAAATGACTATATTCTGTTGGGAGACAGCGGGCATCAGGTGCTGCAGCACTTCAGGATCTGAGCATTTCTGTGGTAGTCTTCAGTCTGATCTCACTGTGACTTTTAATTTACAGCAGTGTGAAATGAGTATGTAAGAGCTATAGAACATTAACACTCTGAGGGAACATTTGTTCCTTACCTTTTCCTCATGGATAATACGAATGACAGTACTATATGCGAAAAGTGTATTTATATCCATTATAAACTGGAATCTGTGCTCTGTAACACTGGTTTTATATTATATATATTGCACTGCATTAACAGTCCTGCCATACAGTGGGAATTGAACATCCAAGTGCTGAAGTACCTTGCTGTGGTAAAACAGATGTATTTGTGTTCAGCAGTGTCTTCTCTTGCACTGATACAGCAGTGTTTAATATTAGCGCTTTTTAGGAGGCAGCGTGAGCTACTAGCAAGCTATCAGTTATTTATCAGTTGATTAAGCATTAAAAGACTGTCCTTTCTACAAACAGTGCAAGCGTGTTACTCTATGTAGCAACCTTAAAAAAAAAATTTGTCTAATTTGTTTTATTAGCAATTAGCACCAAAATCACGCTGGAAGATACCACATGGGCTGATTCAGGTAAAAGGTAGAACAGCCAAGGTCTGTTACAGCAACCTGCTCTACAACATAGGGACCACTGGGGAAGTTTTAAATTTTTATTGTAAAGACTACTCAGAAATGAGTTCACAGGAATGTCTTCATTCAAGTTTATAATCTGTTTATATTAATATTAAAATTTTATTATATGTGTAGCGTACAGAAAAAGTTTGTGTAAAAATTATTCTGAAAGTGTTATAAAAAGAGATTTGTCTTTGTGATAGGCAAAGTATAATAAAACATATTTGAACCAATGGCCCTTGAGTCTGTTTGAATATTCAATCATTTTTTACATCTATGGGATTATTTTCTCACAGAATCAATCCTTTATCTTACCAAATAGCAATCACTGGATTCCCCCCAAACTTTGACACCCATGCACTTCCTTCCTCCTGCCTTTCATATATCACAACCAGAGGTCCTCAGAGGTGTGCTGAGTTTACCTGGTGTCAGGAAAAGCTTGAGGTGCATTGAAGAAGGCATATTTCTTAGGAAAGGAAATAGTCACTGGTTAAAACTTACATCACTTTGTCTGGTTTTGCAATAAGGAACTCCTCAAGTTTTTCTGCATGTGTTATGCTGCTTTAAAAGGGCTTCATTTCTTCCTGAAACAAATGGTACAAGTGGGGAAAAAGTATCTGCTTTGTTTTCTCGTTGATTCAGGAGTGTCAAGCCTGCCAATCTTGCTGCCTTTTGTGTGCCTAAGAGTGTGTATATATCTGTATATCCTTTTCCTTTTTCTAGAAAGGACTTAATAGAGCAGTAATGGTTTTATTATCCTAGGCCATGCATAAAAAAGAACTGAAGCTGCCCTGGTTATCCAACAAATTCAGAATTCTCTTTTATTCAGTAATGATTCCATGTGTTTTCCAAGTTTATATAAACTTGGTTGATGACCAAATGCATCCCGCATAATAACTTAGGCATGATATTGACTATTTTTGAGTTACCTCACAGCTATTTATAAGCTAGAAGCAATCAACTTTATTTTTAACTGTGATACAGGCATTAATACTGTAAGTTAGACAATGGCTTAGCTCTTTTCAAAACACCTTTTTAGTAACAGGCTCTCATACCTATATAATTTTGAACAACAAATTATTTAATTAATACTTAGCAACAGTAAAATTTTATATTTTACAGTAAAAAGAAAAAAACCCCACAAAACACGAGGCTGAGAAAAGTCCTTGCCACACAGCAGGAACTAAACATCCAACTACTGAAGTACCTCACTAGGGTAGAACAATCTATAGATGAAAAAAAAAAGCCAAGTTCTTTGAAATGAACTGATGGAAAGAGAAGTACTAAGGGGTTGTTACATTCATCAAAACAGGGTTATGAATCTGATATCATTTTATCTAGAGATACTTTACCTCAATAAACCAGAACAGTAAAGTGTAAGTGTATTATTTGAGAACTGCTAAATTTGGGACCATCATGTTGAGCTATTTTATTTGGATGCTATTGCATGAGCAGAAACAAAATTGGACAAGCACGATCATGAAGTTCAGATGAAGATCAAAATTTATGCATCTGATTATTTATTGGGACTTAAATTGCAAGTGAATTCTAGAGAGTAACTGCTTAAATTTTCATTGAATTTCAATAAAAATCAATAAATTATGAGAACTCTGCAGTTTAAAACCTATACAACTGAAGTTCATAATCAACACCCTTGATAATACCTGTCTTTGTGATCTGAATTGACTAATTATTAAACTGTCAACTGATTTTCAACAAGGACCAACAGAGAACTTTGTATCATCACACAGAAAAAGGTTTGTATTCACATTAGATGCTTAGAAGTGGTACATTCAACAGAAGAACTTTGACCACACACCAGGCAAGTCCACAGTCCCAGACAGGATCACAGCAGGAAATTAGGGATTAATAATCTCGGGTAATTTAGAACCAAGTTCGTTACAAACTCACTAAATCTTAAAGCCAGAGACATCTAATCTAAGACTGATAAAATGGAGAAGGAATATTGGTAGGCCATTGGCAGGAAGCTTGAAGAACACAACATTGTTGCCTTGGAGTTTCTGATTTTTAATTTTTATAGGTTTTAGAAATAGTTATGTAGTGAATGTAGGTTTTAAATGTAGTTGCATTTACTATATCCCTCACCCTTTAGTATAGTAGTTACAGATATCTAATCCTATTACCCCATTCTATGTCAATTCCCCCTAAATTCCAGTAGAATATTTAGTCTCTTTTTCAAGGTAGGCCTTCATTCTGTTTAAAAACATCTGCACCCTGCTCTGGACAAGAAGATATCACCCAGTCAAAGCAACCTTCAAACCCAGAACTTTGGAAAGCTTACAAGGCCGAAGAAGATGAAGATGAGGAAGAGGGGGTCCCAAAACGCCCCCAGACTCCATTCCTGAGGGGCAGGTTAGGGGGCGGAACAGGGCAAAGGCCGGGGGTGGATGAACAGGGATTGGATGGATATTATTATAAAAATTGTAGCACCTAGTTCAGGGAGTGTGTGCGTGGTTTGTATTTCCAGAGCCTGAGAGGCTTCATTAAACCTTCCCTTATCTTACCTCCCACTTAAATTGCCCTGGAGTTTTTTTCTCCCCGAATTTTTTAGGCAACACCATGAATGAGTTAAAGTCAGAAAAACTATTTGGCAATATTTAGATTATAATTCTGTAATAGTTTAAATAATTTTGGACAGCAGGAAATGCGTATAGTCTGAGGGAGGAACAACAGAGGATAATTTTACCCATATTGAAATATTAGTGTTGATACCTAAAGTATTCTTAGAAATTTAATTAATTTTTCATATGTGTAAGAGAACTAGATACACAACAAAAAAAAAAGACTAAACCAAAAATAAAGCCTAAACCAGTAGCCAATGCAACCCCCCTTTGACTTTAGGCAGCAATATTCCCTGCTGTAGTATGAAAGATCTTCCTATAAGTCACTTCCCAAAATTCACATGATGAATTTAATTCAAATCTAGAGTAGGAACACCAAATACCTCAGCTGTAGGACCTATCTTCTGACCACTAAGCTATTAATTTTTCTGAGAGCTCGCAGCATTAGCTTCTCTAAAGAAAATATACTGTAATTGAGGAAATCAAAATGATTAAATCAGTTCTGACCACAGTCAGGTTTTGTTTTTCAAAACAATTGCTGCATTTAAAAAATATTCTCTACTTTTTTTTTAACTTTAATAAAGGTAATGTTTGCAATACGACATGGAGAGGTAGAGGATTTTATACTACTTCGCAGTGGACTTTTCTTTTTTTAAACTCACAGACTTTCAAAATGAGGAAAATTATCATGTTTCACTACATCATGCACCTTCCACTCATGTCATCTGGACTTTAATAGTAGTGCTCTCTGAGCCAACAGTCCTTGCTTTGTTAAAGTAAACATATGGCTAAATTCAATCCTAACAAGCACTCTGGCTGTTCAACTTTATCTGCATTATGTATGGTATGTTAGTCAAGTAAGAGTTTAGTGTGCAATACAATCAAGTGTTTCCCCATGTTACCCACAAATGCTAGAGTAATGGATTAGATGTTATCACCATATTTCTACTGGATCCAGGTATTCTGAGAGCTCTTGAAGTCAAGTGAGAGAATACAACTGAAAAATGATTTTCAAATAACCTATCAGCTATTGTCACTTAAATGACATAAATCTGTCTTCATGTGAAGTGAAGTACAAGTTAGTATTTGGTATACACAGAAAGAATCTCTTTTACCTTCTTACCCTTTAATGTGCTTTTGTATAAAATTTTCTATTTTGTTTCAAGTTTTGTTTAGTAATACATTGATTGATAATCTGAGTAATACAGTTTTTCTTGTACAGATTCAAACTGTATAGGGTCTTACAGGGTACGCTTACAGTTAACACAGATTTTAGAGAAAGAATAACATTCCAGAGTGCGGAAGTGAATAGTGCCAGGATTGGAACTGAATTTATCTGCAGACTGCCTGTGTAAATCTGTACTTCAGCATGCATCCTTCAGTTCCATAAACTGCTGCTCTGCACATATTTGCGTCTTGGTATCTGATGGAAACCTTCCTGCATCGAAAAGCAGAATGCAAGCATTGTGTCAGTCTTAGAGTTTACAGTTGGAGTAGCCCTCTGTCCTCATCTTCCTGATTTATGCTAAATGCTGATCCTTTCCTGCTGCAAGAAAAGGGTATGATGAAGGAGCACTTGGTTTCCCTATTACGCATCAGCCCTAGCTAACAAAGCAGCATATTTGAACATTGTTTAAATTATTTATGAAACTCTTTAAAGCTTCCTTGTGGGAAATACTCACTTTTCTCAGTCTGCAGACAGTGTGCAGACTGAGTTGTAGTCATGTTGTCCGGCCTTAATACAGGAATGATTTTTCCCTTTTTCTAAAAACCTAATCAGTGCTACTGGGGTATTAGAATGCTCTGCACCTGACCACGGGTCCCTCACAGCTTCTGAAGGAGCAAACAGGCCGTAATGTAAACCTTAATTATCTGTATCAGCTGAATAGAAAATAGACTGATGCCACAAGTTTAACTGCTGAGCCCCAGACACCATAAAGGAATAAATTTCCTAGAATTATATTTTTAATAATTTTAATAATTTTAATTTAAATAAAATGTTTATAGGTAGACCCTGATTAGAAGTCATCTGAATGAAAAGGAAGGCCTCTTCCAGTGAGCATCCAAAAAGTTGCTAAGCTTGTTCTGAATACTGTCTATAATAAATCATGTGCTTTTTGTTATTTTTGAAATAAATATGAGAGTTCAAGTACCAGCGTACATTATTGATGTTACCTATTAGCTCACAAAATGCTCCATAAAGCACTAAAGGAAGAGGAAAACAGAATAAAATAAATACTATTTTAATCATCAACCACACTTTTCAACCCTTCTCTTTCTTGTAATCCAACTCCTGCTGCACTTAGCCTGCAGTAAACTCTATTTCCTTGCCTTTTTTAGTTCTGATGAGTGTGTGTCTCTGTTGGAATAACATTAATGACTATCTGCTGAATGACTTCTCTTCCTCAAGTATTCTTTCAGCTGTTGTCTCATTCTGTTTACCACATTCAAATAATAGTATTTACTGCAAAAATAAAGAAGATCACTAAAAAAAATGGAGATGTTTTTGCTATCCTTAGATAACATTCCTTATATTAATGTTACAGGAATCTTAAAACAATGAGTACAGATACTGCCTGATGTGACAGGCAACTAGTTCAAGTAAAAATTGTCACACCTTAAAAGCTCATCTTGCCTTTTTTTTTTCCTACTTTTAAGAAAACAATTGCCCTCTTCTTATTTACCAGAAAGAAAAAATCAGAATTTCTAATGTGGTGAATATTCCAAGCAGACAGCTTTGAAATAAAGAATCCTAAGAAAAATATGGAACAATGCATACAGTATTGCCATTTATGAATAATTTTGACAATGCTGACAGACAAAAACTTGTCTAATCCTTTGTTTATCCAAAGATAAACAAATAAATCCAAAGCCTTCTAAAGAAAACTCTTCAGTTGCCATTTCTGATTATGCAATGAAAAATTTACTTGTAACTAAAAAGTGATAAATTTATAAAGTTAGATTTTTCATCTCAGAATCAAATTTATGTGTTTTCCTTTGATTTTATGGAGCAAAAGTTATGATAAAGATTTTATAGGTTAAAGGAAGAGGAAATTTGGCTATTGAATCTTAAAAGTTCTACTAAATCTGAAGTAATTATATGAATTTTATCAAAGTGTATGATCACATTCTTAGAGAGATTCTTTCTGAATGTTTAAAAGAGTTCTGCCTTTGTTCTTCTGTTTGTCCAAGAAATTGAAAAAAATGTAATGGTATAGGTAATTTTTACCATAACAGAAAATGGAAAGATCTGCATTTCCGTAATTCCTGTTAAAAGGTGAAAGTTCACAGTATGAAAAGAAATAATTTTTCTGAATTCATACATTCATCAGTTCTTTAGTTGGATTAATCAATAGTTTATTTGTAGAAATGAAGTATGAAATTGTTCTCCACTGTTGTTTTGCAACTTCCCTAAGAATTTGATAAAACTAAGTTTTAAGGAAAGAGCCTACTATTTGCTTGGGTTTTGTTTGGATTTTGTAAGAATATATATGTTAATTATAAAATGATATTTAAATTCAATGTCTGGAAGCATTGTACTTCATCATTCAGACTACTGGCACTTCAACATAAGTCTTCCACCACTTGATATAAAGTTTTGTACTGTAGCTTCACTTGCTTGATCTGTATTGAAGTAGTTATTCAACAATGTTTTCTCTGTGTTGAATATTTCCTAAAGAAATAATAACTAATTTCTACACACAAAAAATATTTTTATGAGGATGGATCTATTTTTTTCTTCAGAGTGCTTATATGCTCTATTTAGTTTGGAAAGTGGTGTAGCTAATCTCTATTAGCTGCGTATATTTAAAATTACTCTTTCGGAAAACCAAAACTGAGATAAATGTATATTTTCTGAGAGTTAAGTAAACCCACTTCTACTTGAAAGAAATGATTTCCCTGATGAGGAAACTCTTCTTTCTTTTTCTTTGTTGTCCCTACAAAGACTGATGTGTTGTCAAATATTTGAGCCCAAATAATTTGCTGAAGTATTTGAACAAAACATTCATTTACCTTATACAGAGCTGCATCTACTCAAATGAATGTAAAATATAGGTAGTTTCTGGATGACATTTGTGCCTAATCCATGCAGATATTGTATCCATCCATATGTTTCTTAGTGGGGCAGTGAATTCTTAACACTAATTTAATGTAATTTTCCTGGAGTAATCTAGAAGCAGTTTACAGACAAAAATTATTCTATTTAAAGGGAATGGGTTTGAGGTCACATCAGTCCCAGATGTTGGAAGAACATAAGAGCTGTGTGAAATGGCAATAAAGTTAACTTTCTGGTTATGACCCCATGGTAAGAGTGCACCTTGATGCAAAAAGATCCCACGTTGGCACCATTTTACTCTCTTCACCTGTACCCACATTTCTTGGTAACAACAGCAGCACAATTTCACTGATTCCCTATATTCAACTACAAGATCAGAAAAACATGTTGTGCAAAGAAGCCACAGTGTCAGGGAAGACTATCAAGAGTGTGCTAAAACCAGTAATAGTTACTAATTACTGTAGAAGTTACTGTAGAAGAGAGTGCTAGGTATCTCACCTACAAAGTCCAATCTTAGAGGACTAGACTCTTGGTGAAGTTTAGTAGCTCTATTAATCATATTTGGTAGTGATTCATTAATTAAATAAATCATATAAATTTCTTTTACTTTAGAAGTGATGGAAATCAGAAATAAAGAATTTCTCCCAGTTGTTGCTCATCAGATCCCTGCAATACCACTTATCCAGTATTAACTGACTCTTAAGAATTGCAGTGCACTATTCTAAAAGAAGTTTGAATTGTGTAGAACTATGCACTTAATTGGTAAAAAAGAAAAATTAAAATCTTAATTCTCTTTTAAGTAGTTTCAATTTCGCATCTTTGATTCCCTTTGGACTTTCTTTCACCATTTATCACCATCAATGAGCATATGATGGTTTGTATATGGAATATAAGGCATGGTTTCCAGTTCCACAGAAGTGTAGGGGGAATTTACTGAAGTTCTGCATTGCCTTGCACATTAAAAAAGAAAAAAAATGTAGGGAAAATTTAATTTCTAGACTACTACTCATAAAAATGGGAATTTAAATTAATGAATTAAAATATGTGTGTAAGTCCTGTTCCCTGTATGCATATAACTCCTGTCCCCCCCACTCAGCAAAAATTAATTTAGGTTGGAACACATGCAGAAAAGGATTGACTGAAGTAGGAGGAGAGATTAAGAAAATTTATAATGTTTACCTTGGTGATATTAAAACTGAAATGACAACTAAAATAATTGCTGTCAGTAAACTCCATGAGAAAGAAAGTACTAGGGAGGGACCTAAGGGATATTGCTGGCATGATAACTAACAAGTATAGATGGCCATAAAGAAATTAAGAATACAAATAGAAAGCTTAGATGTTTTTAGAGAGTGAATACAATGTTGGTGTCTCTACATGGTGTTGGGTGTACATATTAAATGAATACTTATCCAGAATATTAGGCAACTTAAGTCATCCACATTACTTTTTTAGTTCTATGATCCCACTTCCTATTCAAAATGATTTATGCTCTGAAAGTTATGATTTTCTTGTGATTTCTTTCCACTAGAAGATTTTACATCAGTGGTCTGAAACTGGACATTAGCACTCCAGTTGTATGCAAGTAGAATTATGGTTTCATATTAAAGAACATGTTAGGTCTCTTGAATATGGACGATATCTCCTCTAGAGTCTAGAGAACATAATCAACTCTAATACATCTGTAAAATGAGTATAGTCTCTGACAGGATCATTGTCCTTAATGTATTTTGATATTATGACATACAGACCAGTTATTTTCTCTAATCCTAGGACTTGAGCTGTGATATTTACCCATTTAGTTCAAAGGAATTACAATCCACTTTCCCAGAGAAACCTTGCTGATTTATAAACTCATATACACACCAAATCTATTTATTTTTAGAATTACCTTTCCTTCACTTCTGTTAATTTCAAATTAAATATTCTGAATTACACATCACTTCTTTCCTTAAATCCTACATCGGTCTGAGACAGACAGTCTGACATCTCTTGATTCTCAGGTAATGATGCATTTTCCCCTAGAGTTTCTACTGAGGACACATTTTGAAAATGAGGAAAAAAGTTCATAATTTGTGGAAATCCCTAATTTCCTTGTCTGATTCCACAATTCTCCCATCTCTTAACACTGACTAAAAAAATCTTCTTTGTCTAATTCAGTCTTCTATTTCTTTCTTATTTTTTTTTTCTTTCCAGATATTTCAATCTAGTGAACAGGGGTGCCTTTTGGTTTCTTTATTTCTAATCTGTACAGTGAAATCTTCAGATGACTTTTGGTCTACCCTGCTTTGTAAACAGGATATCCATGCTGTGCTGTCTGTTATAAAACAGTAGTATCTGTTTTCAATTGTACTTTGCAAAGTGAAAAGCTTACCAGCATGCTGCTTCTAGTGTTGGTCTCTGCTTTTTACTTCATAAGCATATCAAAACCCTGAAAAGCCAGATTATATCAATATAGGAGAAGGAAGAGGGTCAAAATAAGCATTTTATCTACACCTAAATTTACTGGCCTGTTACACTGAAGCTGAAGTCAGAATAGAAATTGCATGTTATGAAAATACTTTAGATTACTAAAGCTCTACTAAGATTCTGTTACTTTGAAGTGTTCCTCTTGCAGTTCCAGTGTTCCTATGCAAATGTGGGCATGCACAGACAGGACGAGCATGAACATTCTGCTCTTACTGTGTATACTGCAAAATCAGCCCTTCAGAAACCTGCCACTGAGGCAAAGAAGTTGATATGCAAATATCCCAAATTATAGGTTTTCTAGAAAACCAATTTCATGCATGATGGAGTTCTAATCCCAAGACCAGGTTTTGATCCCTTTGCTTCTGTTTGTATCAGTAGTAATCTAACTTCTGATTTCTTTTGCAAGACTTGATACTACCGGGCTAATTGGCAAAATTTTGGAAAAAAAACAGTCAGATGCATGAATACTGAGCTCATGTGCAGGGCATTCTTTTTCAAGGCTTTATTTAAAAAATAAATTCTATGTTGTACAGTATAGTTAGGGTTTGGAAAATGTTGTGGTTTTTTTCAAGAGGCATCTCTGAAATTAAACCTGACAATAATGAGAAAAAAACAACGCCACACTTACAATCATTTGTGAAAGTAGCAATGGCAGGTTCCTGGCACAGTGGGTATTAGAGCTAAATTGTTTCCATTTTCTCCAGAATTTCATTTGTGTGTCTTTTCAAGTTGGTCTCATTGAAGAAGGATGACCTAGATGGAGGTGACTTACTGCATAATAGACAGAAGACTGCAGAAAGGAATTGCTTTGAGAACTCATATGCACTGCTAGGTTTTGAATCAACTGTATCTGAGCAATGCTGGAGTGAAACAAAACATACAAGCAATGTTCTTGTGGTGTGCATTTTTATCTTTCCAGGAAAAATGGATCAGATTTTCCTGTATAGCGAAAAGCTAACATGGTGCTTGAACTGTGAAATATTGTATTTTCAGAAGTTTAGTTTCCTTGTAACTTTAAATAGAGAAAATTCATATTTTAAGCCATAAAAAAGTCAAACATTAAAATAAAGATTTAATACCTCTAACATTCTTTCAGTGTACTAAATGTTTAAATCAAAGCTCTCTGTCTGCATTCTTTCCCTAGATTCATGTGGATATTATTAAATATCTTGGGAAATCCACTGCTGTCTACTCACTGCCACATTAGAAGATATTTTCTTTTTCACACCCTCTCATTAAAAAATGGACATTAACATTTTAATAAGGTGGCACTCTGGCACATATTTTTAATTAACATTTTAATAAGGTGGCACTCTTCGATATTTTTTGTGTGAGTACCTGGGAAGGAGCTGAGAGCTGGAAGAATGTTTTAACAGTTACTTCCTGGTGACTTATAAGTGCTTTCAATGGATAATTCTTGTAGGAAGAGTATGAGGCAACAGAAGTGGAAGAGGAAGAACATAAGTTAGAAATATTAAGCATTTTGCCTGAAACTGGTTGAACTCCTGTATAAAATAACTGTTGGGATAGATTCCTCATGATTTTCTTCTGGTTCTATTGGTGAGGTTGAGATAAATGATATAAATACTATCAGCTTAGTACTAGGTTTCATGCAAAGTAGTTAGAAGCAGCAAGAAACATTTACATCCAGTTAAAAGAAAAGAAAACCAACAAGATAGCAGAAATGATAAATTTCTCTCACTCTCAGCAAATTCTTTACCTTCAGCAATTTTTTACCTCAGGAATTTTTTGCTGGTATTTTTTGCAGTGTAAAAGCATATCCTTTTGGCTTCAGTCTCCACTGGTGTAAGGCTTAGCCTTCCTTTAAAACAGTCAGGCACTGAGATAGAGAGCAGAACTTGACTTTAAATAATGTCATTTTAATATTTTAAATGCCAAATTCCTTTGCCTGTACAATGTCTCTAATATTGCATTTTGGCTTGAGTCAGCACAATGAGAAACAACATCCAGGAGAAGGAGTGTGTGTTGTGTCTGAAAGTGTGATACAGAAAATCAGTATATGTACTTCATCAGCATGGGGGCTGTACATAAAAAAATATTTCACTGAGCTATCCTAGTTTACCTTCAATCAGTGCAGTATCAATCACAGAATCACAGAATGCCTGGGGTTGGGAAGGACCTCTGGAGATTGTATAGTCCAAACCTCCCGTTAAAGCAGGCTCACCTAGAGCAAAGGGCACAGGGTTGCATACAGGTGACTTTTGAACATCTCCAGTAAAGTCCACAACCTCTCTGGGCAGCCTGTAAATCTCTTGGGGACTGTGAAAGTATAAAAATTTCTGACCAAATGACAGAAGAACAAGAAAATACTTGTGAAATCTGGGCAAAACACGTCAGATCTAATTTCCAAATTCTAAAATTGAGCTCCTACTGGGACTTTTATGGAGAAGTCAGTAGGCTCTCAAAGGGATTTTCTCATCTGCAGTGAACACAGCTACTGAGGTTGTTGAAATGTTCTTCGCTCATTGAGTACTCTTATACATCTTTGTGAGTACCCGTGAGTACATCTTTGTGTCTGCATTGTCAGGAAGTTTATTTCAATCATTTTCAAGTCAGGGATTTAGGTTCCTGAGATAATTTGACACAGTTTTCCTGATATCTCTGTTAGAAATTATATCAGGAATTAACTTTGCCATACTAGCTTTGTCACACAGGCTTGGAAAAATAATGAAAGTAGAAGAGAATATATATATTGAAGATATTTCAAATTTCAGTTCTGATGTTGCTTTGCATAGTCTACACGATAATCCCTCGTGTGGACAGTATTCCCTTGTATCTGACTTTTGTCAGATTCTCTAGACTAGCTCTAACTCCTGCTAAAGAGAATGCTAAGCAAAATATATTTGATTCTTTTTATCTGATTTTTGAGATCTATCTAATTTATGCTAGTCCTCAACAATTACAAAGACAGAAATGCTGTTTAATTGACTGCCACTGAAGACATTTAACCAAATGTTTATAAAAAGTAGCTGGGAATTAAAATAGGAGATTTAACATTTCATTGTGTATTTCAGCTGAATCAGGAATTTTAAGATGATTTGCAGCTCTAGGGTGCTTATTCAGTCTCATCATTATCGTATCTGGAAAGTCCTTTGAAGTAATGGAAATGAAAATACAGCAATTAATTGTTCTGGTGCAGCAAAATATGTATGAAAAAGTCACTGCATTTCTTTACTCATGAAAGTATTCTTTGAAATGGTCCCTTAAATTACTTTTCATTTTCCAAATTACATTAGCTTTATAGTTGTTTTTTTTTTAGTACAATCACAGACAATTAATATTCTATCTTACTTCCCATATAAATAAAGCAGCACTACACTGTTTAGTCTGAGTACTACTGGAATTTAGATATGATCTTATTGTTTCCTATACTTTTTCCTGGCTAAAAAATGCACTTATTCTAAGTGAACTTCTAGAGTCCTGTACAGTTTTGTTTCTTCTACTCTTAGAAATACTGTCAGTTTGATCTCAAAAATCTATATGGAACAGGAATTTCAGAAGGAAGATGGCAAAAGTGCTGTTGATGTCATATGTGGAAAAGACACGATCAATGTTTCAGCCGGTGAATCAGAAAGTTCGCTCATAAATAAGCAAGTAGGGAATTAGGGGAAGATAGAGTAGTTATGCTTTTGTTGCAAAGGGTGGATGAAATATGCATGGCAAAGGTAAGACATGTACAGAAACAAAACAGAGAAGATACTTTCACTGTGAGGTTTTCCATGTACCATTCGTATGGAACCAGTTGCTTGGTGAGAGAGGATCAAAGTCAGTATGGCTGTCAGTAGGTGATGGCTATGACAGGGGAGCTTGCTGTATGCTATATCACTTATTTGGCTGTAGGAAGAAGAAAATAAATTGACTTTTTTTAGGTGAGCAAGGGAAAAGGGGAAAAAACCCCCAAACCACTATATTAACGAAAACCTAGGTTATCCCATTTGATTTTTTTAATAAGAATCATTATGACTACTAAAATGATTTTCTGTCATTTGCATGAAATTACAATGTTGTGAAGGAGAACATCTTTGGAATGTTTTGGACAAACTAAAATGTAAATGGATTTTGAATATTAAAATCACTAGGTTTTCAGGAAAAGGAAAAAAGTATAAATTGGTTTTTCTGGCCATTAGAATCAAAGTGTTTAGTTAGATCTATTTAAAGAACAGAAGACTCCTTATTGAAGGACAACTAGCTCCAAATAAGGGAGACTAAGTCTTCTTTCTTGCTACACTAAGATTTAAAATGTAGATTTAATTCTTTTTCTTCTAAGAGCCTTAACAAAAAAAAAAAGATGACAAGGGAAACAGAAATTTAATAATTCAAGGTTATTTTATAGAAAAAATTATGATATATTTTTCAAGGTTTTGCATAGGTTCAATTAACACTATCATGAGGAAAACATAAGTGTCAATTGATACGCTTGGATTACATAGGTACTATTATTAACTATCTAGCAGTATTTTTGAAGAAAGTCAGTTTGATAACAGAGCTAAAAAAAGAACAATAAATCAATCTCATCTTCAGTACCTTATGCAAAGAACTTAAAAAGAAAATAATCCTATTCCAAAACTAAATTGTCAACTGTAATCTATAACTTACATTTTGTATTTTTTGTTGGTGATTTCAATTTTTCAAATCAAAGCCTTGTTTTATACTCTTTATAGTTTTAAAACTGATTTAAGTAACTTTGTTCACATAAAACAGTCAATTTCCTGAGACTCAAGTAAAGAACTGAATTGAAATATTTCTGTCATGCTAATCAGAAAAATTTTTCAGGAGACATTCAGGCCAGGAAATACACTGAATTCTGGTTTTTCATGGAAAGGACTTTCACTCCTAAACAACTAACAGCTACACATAATCTTCCTGGTTTCAATTTTAATTGGCTACTGCTGTAATTGCAGTCAAGCCAATCTTACAGCTGTAAAATATTTTGAAAAAGTCTTGTTAAACACACCTGAGGACTTCAGAAGCATTATGGCTCCTTCCAACATCCAAATAGGGCTTTTGTAGGAGAAATGTATGGACTTGCTTAAGGTGGGCAAGTCATACAGCTGCAAAGAATCAGGACTTCAAGTACTGTGTAAAAGAGGGAGAGATGTCCTGGGAGAACAGGACGTGTTGGAAATTAAGGGGGAAGAGACGTCTGTGTGCATTTGTGATATTCATGTTTGGTAAGGTCACAAATTCAGGCTGATGTTCCTCAGTTTTATTTAAGTTTTGGTCAGGTGCCTTAGCATGCTACTGGAATTGGCTGTAATCACCACAGCCCTACTTTTGATAATTTCTATAAGCAAACATAGAACTTTGAAGATCTGCTTTCTTAATACAAAAGATTTCTTTGTTTCCCTTTGAAAAAGATAAGATGCTTACTTGATATAAATATCACAAACAATATGGCTCAGACCATAAAAGACAGTGACAGCTGTGCAATTAGTAGCCATATAACAATAAATGTCTATGAGAAGCTGGGGAACATGCAAATGCAGCTGGTACCAATCTACATATATCACAGCAATTAATGAGAGTCCCTTGTTTGAGTAATAAACACAACAAAAGTTCAACCTAGTGAAAATTTACGAATTCCTGAGTTTCTTTCGGTTTGTAAAGTAACCAGGACATCAGTTGGTGTGTTTAGATTTATAATTCTCATTCTACTACAGTTAAGTTTGTAGTGCATACATAAAAAGTGTGGCATTTAATCTCATTGTGCCTACATTGTCAGAAGAACCAGAGGCTGCCTTCTCTGCTGGGTTGTACTGCCACAAAACAGGCCAATAGATTACCAACTTTTTGCTTTCAGAAATACTAAATTTTCAGAATTGTATAGGTATCAGTCATGACAGCTGTCAGACAGCTGAAAATGAAAATGCACTACTGGTGAGTTGGTAAAATGAATTTATAAAAGGAGAAGTATTTTCTAATGGTAGGTTATGTTATTTGCAAGGAGTGATTCAGTGTTCCTCAGAATATAATTTATTTGTGAAATATTCTTGTTCGATCTTTGATGCATAAGACAAGAAAGAAACTATACGTGAGCTTCTCAGATTTCCTTTTAAATTAAATTTCATTTTTTTTTTCCAATGAAGTAACAATTTCTAAGATAGATGAAACAATTCAAATGGAGTTCAGTCTTATCAAAATACAGCCTCTAAAATAACAGTAATCATACATATTAGAACAAAAATTGCAAGTTACTGTAAATTTAATGATGATTATTGTTCACCTTTGTGACATAGGATTCATAAAATATGCTGTAGAAAAGACAAAGCTGTGATTTTTAGCATCATCCCACCAGATAAAAAAAGTTAAGGGGGAAATTTTCAGAATTAGAGCACTTAATAAATCTAATTTCCTAGAACAATGTTTTTCTACATTTCTTAGTACTGAAAATGTCTTCCCCAATAGCAGTTTTGAATATGCTTAGTGTTAAAGGAATTAACTGAAGAGATGCTAAATATAAAGTTTTACTAGAGTTTCTATGTTCAAAGAACCCTTGTTACTTTGACCTGGATATTTTCATTTTACTGTGAGTTAATAAAGAAGTTCATATGTTCCTTGTATGAACTGGTCATGCATTTCTGTTCCTTCATTGGAAAGTGTTTCCATGCTGATCTTTTTGAAGAACACAACCAGCCTGGCATCAGCTGAATGAGCTTATCAATGGACTTGATGTACAGCAAATTAATTCAGTTTCAAGTTTTGCATTAATATCACAGTCCTGGACATGGATGACCTGAGCTAATTCCTAGGGCAAACTGAAACTATAATCACTGTCAGTGCTAGCATGTTTTAAGCATCACTGTTGCTACCAATACAAAAAGACAGTCTATGCTATACTGTAATTTGATAATATATTTTTTTTTAAATGGACAAAACACCCTGGAGACTAGTAATGTTTTTATATAACTTTTAAACTTAGTTTCTCATCACGCAGTTAACATCTGAATTACTTATTAAGTTACTAACCTTTGCAGAACAAGATATAAGCTTCTACAGAAGTTTAAATCCTCAGGTAGACATTTTAAGTGACATTTTGATCAAAGCAATTTCTATCAAGGACTGCATTCATTAGCTACCAGGTGTCTGAAAACATGTCCACTGATACACCTGAGTACGCCCTTTCCATCTGGCCACACAGACAGTTTTACTTTTAGGGAAATGCTTTCAAGATAAAATATTTTTCAAGAATATTTGTTTTTCTTCTTCCTGCCCCTAAGCTAAAGGCTCTCATAAGTTGTTTAAAAAATGTGAACACTCTGACTTCATCTTATTCAACTTCAAATACAAATGACTGAGGCTGCAGACTTTCTCAAGCAGAAAACACAGAAAATTGCTAGGAAAAAACCTTCTGCTCTTTCAGCAATACCACTGAATAAACTGTATGGATGTTAAATGCACTTTGTTGAATACTTTGTTTATTTATACAGTTCAGTAGTCTCTAGACAATTCAGAGTTTTTACTTGTGTAATTAGCCTATTGACCCACAGAAAAAAACTACACAAACAATACATATCTCTTACTAGTTAGCTATTTCAATGAATGTGAGTATTTCTTTGATTGTTTGAAATGTTGCACAAAAGTGGTCTTGAAATAAAAGGAAAGAAATAATGATACCTGACAAGCAGCCAAGAAATCCTTCTCTCTGGTTCTTCTGTTAGCTGCCACTCTGCTTCCATTTTAAGTCAAACTTTGATAGATTTTGGTGATCACAAATGCATATACCTGTTTGTTAATAAGCCTAAAACATAGACACAGATCTGAAGCATCTTAAATATGAATTTCTCAAGTCTTCATGCCAGCACCACGCCTTTCAAGTTTTCAGGTTTATCAGAAAGCTGGTCTTCAAGATTACACAGATCATTTTATAGCTCTGGTCATAATATACTTAAAAATTGATTTTTATATTCCTTCATCAAGAAGGAAGTAAAATCAGAGAAACTGTGGCTAATTAGGCCACACACTCATGGGGTTTTTTTGTACAGCATAGTTGAATATTTTGAAAGCTGTTACTAAAAATTTAGATATTTCATGATTCTGAAACAACCCTGCTGATGAACAGTAAAACAAAGTTGCTGACGGCTTCGGCTTGTTGTCTTCTGTCTGTGGAATAACTCCTTGCTAGCACTGACATCTGCTCTTCAATGCTTGTGCAGTTTTCTGTCTATCTCTTCTGAGGGATACCTGGATTTACACTTTTAGGCATGGTAAAAACAATATTTCTTCTCTGTAAGCCAGAAATCAACCACCCAAAACTTAATGATACATGAATGTAAGACAGTCATGCTTTTGTTGGCCCTCCTGTCCTATAAAATGGATGTATCATTTCTGAAATGACTGGTTACCTTGGGTTGAGATAAATATAACATTTATAATATGTATGAACTCTTGGATAGCCCTAATGCAAAAAGGTTAAGTGAATGAAGTTATGTGATAGATATGCACTCTAATTGTTAATTAATTGACTATTTCAAAGAAATTTGCAGCACTAAGTTGCCAAAATTGTTCTGTATGTTGCTATTAGAACTACTAGCCCTTAACTAATACAAGAGCTTAGCAGAATGGTCCTATATTATTTCTTTTCCACATGGACTGCAATTTACTAAAAACTACTCTCACAGGAATCCTGTTCTCTTGTTAATAACATTTCTCAAAATTGCTTGCAAAACCTGCTTACACAGGAGAAAAAAATAGAAAGCAATTTTGTTCTCATTTCTTTTTGTTGTTGCTGAATCCCATGGAAAAGCCAAAGACTAAGACCTGTGAGGAATTAACCTTTTGGTCCAGCTTTGCAGTAGAATTTTGCACTTAAAGAGGCAGAAACATGCTTACCTGACTGGTCTTAGTAGTTTGAGAATGGTGGTACCTATGCTATGGGGGTTTTAAAGTTTTTATATTATTATTTTTTTCATAAATATTAAAATAATACTTGATCAATGTCAGAAATTTAGTATGAAGCTTTTGCACTTGTTGAAACCTTTATTCCTGCATTTTAATTTTCAGGCTGTAGTCAGCCTGTTGGTCATCCTGAGTGGGGTAAGAGCTGCTTTGTACTTCCCCGCAACACCCATGAGAGAAATGTCACAGTGCAGGGATGCTTGTGGGAGCAATGTATTCATAGTTCCCTGTATATTCTCTTCCTAGGAAGAGTGAGAATTACTGTGGCTATGAAGGAAACAATGCTACTCTTAGACCTTGTCAGTCTCTCAGCAGTTACAGGTATCTACTCACTGATGTGTCTGGGGAAGGAAGTGGTTGACATCCCTCTGCCATTTTGCCATCATTTACTTGCACAGTTAGAGGGGTCAGATTGAATTGCAGCATACAGCATATCTGGCCTGTAAGATAGCCCTACTAATTGCTGGGTTTGGTAGAAACACTGTGATGTGGTTCAGCTACAAGGACTAAAACTGCAGTTAGCTTCCAAGCTCATGTACAATGTTTTTCTAGATTCGGCAAGTTTTTTGTTATTCCTTTCCTTAGCTAGGAAGTGAGGCTAATACTTGTACCAAGTGTAACAAAGATAGTTGCCTGCACTTGTGAAGTTTTTTTCAGCCTCTGAAATAAAAGATCCAATAGAAATGTATGCAAATACACAGATATATCAATAAATTTCTGAAGAAGAAATTACATAAAGCTTGGATTAGTTACTGTTGTTTTTCAGGTTGTGTAATTTCTTTTAAATATGGTATGAACTGTTTTCTCCAGTGATTTTTAAACAGATTTTAAATAACTAGATCTCTGGAAATTATCTTTCAGAGTATATATGGGAGGGATTATTTAAGCAATAGAATGAAATGGCCAAAATTTTCTTATAAAAGCTTTGACCCACCCTCTGGAGAAGACAGACTGCCTTTTGGGTGAGTGCTTTTACCTGCCAGCCATACAGATGTGGTTTAACAAGTGATTCCCCTCCTCAACTCCCAAGCCACCATGGTGATCTTCATTTGGTGCCTGGTCAAAGCAGAAATATAAAACTCAGGCCCCCTCTACAAAAACCCAACTCTGTTACAAGGTTATGGAGGAATGACTAGAATGTAGGGGAGGAGAGAGTTTGTGCTTAAAAAGGCCTAACATCTAAATGTTACAAAGAAGACCACAAAACCAGGAGAAAACCCTATATGAAACAATTTATAAAATGACAGGTCTCAAATCTGCAAATATCCGCTGCTATTGAGTGATTAAATATAAAACATATGCAAGAAAAATATATTGCTATTTTATAGTCAAATACTATTCACAACTCTATAGCATGTCCATCTGACCTAAGGTTTTCTCAGGTATAACGCAGTGAAATTAAATTCTCAGTAAAGCTGGTACATTCAACTTAAAACATCAGAAGACTGATTTATACTATTAGCAGATTGGTTGGTACTTTTGCTCTTCAGAATACAAGCAAAAAACTTATGTCTAAAGAGTCAGAATAGATTTTCAATGGTGTTTTGTATTTACATTTAAAAATTTTTTTCCCAGTAGACCTTGGATATTTTTAAGCATCGGATTTCTAAGGATCTATTCAAGATTATTCTTGAAAGCATAATTTCTAGAAAGATTCTAATTCTCTTACATGTTTTATGGGGGAAAAAACAGGAGGAATAAACACACTTCAAAATTTAAAGCACTTTTTAAAATCAATAAATTGTTTTTAAAACCTCTGGAGGTTTTGGGATGATTTTTGGGAGGCTGGAGCAAGGAGGAAAGGTGTCTGTTTGGTTTGCATTTGGTTTTGTTTTGGGTTGTTGATATGCTGCTTTTTTCCTCCACAAAAGAGAGAAAGAAAAACAACTCAAAATTGTTTTGCACTAAAAACATGTTATTAATTAATGTCCAACTGAACACCACAACTATGAGATGAATTGAGGTTTATGAGTCTGTGACTCATGAGTAATAGTTAATTTTAGTGTACTGAGAAATACTCTACTTGAAATGTCAAGGTAGATTCTAGAGGATTTGGAAGACCAGCAGTAACCCACCCATTATACAATTTGAGATTTTGTTTATTTGCTTTATGCAGCTAGTCAACCCTAGTACCTGGGGAATCAGTGAGAAATGAAGACAGTCTACTATCTGAATAGCAGCAAACGAAGCACTATTTTTCCTCAGCTCTTCACAGGAGTAGAGTCCAAATTGGGCTCTTATATGGTCTAGCAGAATACAATTTTACATGACTAGCCCAGCAAATCTTAAAACCTACTTTGACTTTGCTTTTCCTTTGCTGGACATTGTAGTGGCTTAGAATATTTAAAACCCAATGAAGTTCAGGGGACTCTGGTAGTCCAGGGCAAAAGAAGCCTCCTTGTGGGTATGGATTTGTCTAAACTCAACTTTCCTGAACTTTTAAGAAAAACTGTATGTACAAGGACTGGTACTGATGCAAATGTGAGAACCAAACGTGAAATAGGACATACAAGCCAGCTGGCTTTATCATGCACTGAACTGAGAAGCTCTCTAGCCAAGGCAAGCAGGATGGTAGGATAATGTCCTGATGGGCTGGTACTATGTTGATGTAAGATCTGCACAGCACCACTCCACCAACTCATGGAAGCTGTATCCTTTTAGCCTACAGATAGAAACTAAAATTCAGTTGGTCTCTTATACATTCACAATCAATTTCATTTACAATAATAAATTTCTCACCACATTTAAATGTTAAGTACACATGCTTTAACATCTTTGGCATTGACCCACATCACTTTTCTGTGAACAAGTAAGAATATGCTAAATTATACCAATATGAGAAAGCTGATAGAAAGCAAAACCAAGAAAATTAAACTTAAAATATAAATAATGCAACTCATTGAGTATATAATATTAAAGTTGGGATATTAGAAATAAACTTACCATTGTTCTGTAATGTCACGAAATTGCAATAATAAATGCCATTTCACTAAAGTAGTAACTTACCTAATTGTAGTGGGTTTCTGTGTCTAGGTTTTGGTAGTGGGTGAGGGGGCCTACAGAGGTAGCTTCTGTTAGAAGCTACTAGAAGCTTCCCCTCTCCTAGAGGGAATGCCAGCCGGCTCCAGGACAGACTTCCTGCTGCTGGCCAAGGTTGAACCAATCAGGAGTAATAGTAATGCCTCTGTGTTAACATATTTAAGAACAGAAGGTTGTGGCACAGACAGAATTCCGTCCAGGGAAGAGCAGAGTGAGAACATGGGAACAACAAAGTAAGCACCAAGGTCAGCGCAGAAGGAGGGGCAGGAAGTGCTCCAGGCACTGGAGCTGAGGCTCCTGCGGCCCATGGTGCAGACCATGGTGGAGCAGCTGTGCCCCTGCAGCCCAGGGAGGACCATTGGGGTGCAGAGACCCACCTGCAGCCCGTGGAGGAGCCCATGCTGGAGCAGGTGGATGCATGAAGGAGGCTGTGACCCCTGTGGGAGGCCCAGGATGGAGCAGGGTCCTCCTGAGGACCTGCAGCCTGTGGAGAGGGAAGTCTGCACTGGAGCAGATTTCTCCAGAGTTGGACTTGTGGCGCCTGTGGGGGACCCATGTTGGTACAGCTCATTCATGAGGGACTGCACCCCATGGAGGAGTGACTCATGGGACAGCAGTTTGGGAAGAACTGCTGCCCAAGGGATGGACTTGTTGGAGAGATCTATCAAGGACTATCTCCTGTGGGAGGAACTCCACAGGAGCAGGGGAAGGACTCCTCTCTCTGAGCAGCGGCAGAAACAACAACTGACTGTAATTCCCATTCCCCGTCCCCCTGCACTGCTGGGGGGGAGGAGGGAGAACATGGAAAGAAGGAGAGGTGAGGGGAAGGTGTTTTTAAGATTATTTTATTTCTCACTCTTTTGCTCTTATCCTGTTAGTAATAAATTTAAGTACTATCCCCAATTTGAATCTGTTTTGCCTGTGAAGGTAATCAATAACTGACCTCTCCCAGCTGTTATCTGAACTCATGAATCCTTTTTTTTTTTTTTTTTTTTTCTCTCCTCTGTGCAGTTGCAGAGGAGAGTGAGAGAGAGTCTTTAGTGGGTACCTGACATCTGGCCAGGGTCAACGCACTACAATAATACACAAACTGTTAAAAGTAGAGATGCATAAATTTCATTAGCATTGTAAACTTGCTATGAGTTAAGCTTCTATACTAAGTTTCCATATTGCTTTCCTTTTTCAGAACTGAAACGGGAATTACATATAGACAGGAACTTAAAATATAAAATAATAAAGTAACTTGGATAAATATTCTCAGACTTTTGGCTGCCTATATAACTGCAACGCTTTTGGTTTTTTTAGGAACAAATACCCTTTACCTAAATATGGCAACACTGTAATTTTATAGCATCTGTTTTGACTTTAATCTTTCATAAGGTCATATTTATCTTTTCCAGGGAAAAGCAAAAGCATATTTTCACTATGTTACAAAACATAAAAAGAAACAAGTTGGAAATAAATAAATCTCCTAAAGGCATAATTTCCAGACAATTATTATAGTTCATGTTTAAAGAAAACATCATATGGAAAAGTCTAATTTAAGCAAATGAAAGATAGTTGTGAAGATGAACAACACATTAGACAGCAGAAGGAACCAAAAAGGTTGACAGGTTAAAAAGGTACTGATGTCTTCATAACTTTCTCGAAGACTAGTTGTCATTTGCTGACTGCCACTGTGACAGAGGAGTATCTTTTAAAGTAGTAGGAGAGTTTAACAAGAAAGGATTAAGATAGAACTCTAATTTAACTATATCTTCCTTTCTTACACACATGATTCATGTTCCTAATTAATGCCAATTAGAGCTGAACTCAGTACTAAAAAGCAATTAATTCTTTTTTGGCATTGCAAAGAGTGCTTTAACGTAAGTGCACATAAGGGCATGCCTATTACTTATGAGTAATACTATGTTGAAAGGTAATATTTAAATGTCAGTGTCAGCATTTTCTTCCCTAAATGTATTTTCAGAAGCAACACATCAGATTCTTTCTACAATCACACTATTTCAGATCAATACTTTTACAAAACCTTGAATTCCTTTTTTTTGCTGCATGATGTGCATCTTCATATAAAGAAATTTTTAAGGCTTCTGATTCTTCATAATCTGAAAATCTTCTGATGAAAACCTTTATCAAAATTAATCATCTATGGGTCAAAGTTGAGGTCACTTCCTGTAATTGCTGTGCTGATCTACAGTTTGGAGATCATACTTTAACTTGATTGAACTTTCATTGTCATGAAAGCAATTAAAGGCATCTAAAAAGAGGATGTAGGCTCTCTCTTCACAAGCAGTCACATGGAGAAGACAAGAGTCAACAGGTACAAGTTACAACACAGGAGTTTTTAAAAGAAAACATAAGAAAGGAATTTTTTTTTACAGAGAAAACAGTCGTTTATTTGAACAACGTTCCCAGAGACATGGCACAGTCCCCATCACTGAATGTTTTAAAGGTGTGATTGGACATGGTTCTAGATAGTCTCATCTGGGCTCTCTTCCCTATAAAATGTCCAGATAATCTTTTGAGGTTCCTTCCAACCTAGGTTATAATCTGTATTAATACTTGCAGGGTAGGTTGCTTTCATCTTGTGCCATTTTTGTTGTTGAAAGTTTTCCCAGCTGTTTTCTCCTCAGAGTGCTGTGTCCTGTGTACTATCACCATGCCAGTTTGGTTATGATGATGAGCTATTTGGTAGACAGAGGTGACAGACTCCCTGAATAAGCCTCAAGACATTTGGCTAAAGTTGGCAAGTCTTTCTGGGCTGCTGTTCCACATGCATTGTTCATTAGCTCATACATGACAGCTCAGTCATATCAGTCTACAAAAGACCATACAGAGAAGTCTTCTGAATGCTTGCAATATGCATGAGTGGAAGAGAACTGTATTTTGAAGAACACATGGCACAAATGGAGATTTGAGCTGATCTGGAAGAGAGATTTGTCCACCTGGATGGCAATAAGACAAACACCACAGATATACAAACTACTTGGATGTGCTGCCTCAGACAGAAACTCAGTTTTCAGATCACACTTCAGATACCATTTGGGTTGTAGGTATTCATGGAAGGTGTTACCTGTAAAACTAAAAAATTTTAAAATGTGCATCAATTAGGAGTACATCTGTTTTGTCATCTCCAAGAAGGCGACTTAATATTTATATTAGAAGAAGAAAACTATTGAGAAACCAATGCAACTGCTGCAAAGCTTTGAATAATGAATAAAAATACAGCCCAGAAGATAATCCTCCCCCAAAATGAGCAACGGTGTACAAAAATAATTAAAAGACAACAGTATCAGCGAGTGGATAATGCGATTTCAGGAAAGGAACCATTGTCAGAGGCAACTGACTTAGTGAGAAGTATGGTTCTGAGTTTTGGTTACCAGAGGTTATTACAGGCAATGAAGAACAGCCTGGCAGAGTACAAGGAGTTAAACTAGTCTGGAAGTAGTCCAGATGGCTCTGGAAGAGAAAAAACTATCCAATGGTACAACATATTCACTGATGCTAAAACTTAAAATGGAAAAAAAAAAAAAAGAAAGGAAAAAAGGCAGTGAAATGTGTGAATATTTTTTTTCAGATAAGATAGACTACTTTTTATTTATACTTAAGAAAAGTAGTAGGACCAAATTTGAGATTAATGAGAAGAAAAGGGTAGCCAGCAGTATTTCTCCTTACCTTTCCTGGAATCGTAGGATCATAGAATATGGCCCAATGGTGTAAATTATCATACTGCCTTTAGTTTCAATGCTGTCTTCATTTTTCAAGTGTTCTGAAGGATTTCTAAACCCATGGAGGCTTATGGCTGTATAGGAAGCTAACTTTATTTTTCATTTCTATTTTGTTCTTAGCTGAATGTTAGAAGTCTGATCAAGGAGTAAATAAGAATGTTTATAAACATGATTAGTATTCCTATATGTGGCATAGTATCTTACTACATTCTGTGGGGTTGGTTTTTTGTGTTTGTTTTTTTTTTAATTGTTAATTTTGGTTTTTTTCTTGTTTTTTTTTTTTTTTTCATTTCTAGCATGATTCATCATTTGCTTCAGTGAATAAAAAAAAAAGCCCACCAAAAAAGTAAATGCTTCAAAGAAATGTATTTCTGGAAAGCCAGGTGCACTGGCTGTTTACTTTGTTTATAAAACACATACATTTAAAAGAAGTTCTGATAAACTCTTTATTTAAATAAGACTTATCTTTTATGAAAAAGATACAGGAAATACTATATAGGATAAATTCTTCCTAAAGATCTACATATCCTGATCCTTCACTGTAAGGGGTGCCACTGCATGTATGTGAGGTCAGACTTTGGTGTCAGAGTGTTATACTAAATTTTTGGAAGTATGTATGTAGACATTTATGAGTATGGTTTTGGATCTGTTATATTCATCACAGATAAAATCAGTGACCTGTCACTTTGATTTCTATCTTCAACTTTCACCAATTCCGATCCTTTAGGCAGAGAATTAATACAGTGCTCTACATTAGAGAGTTTGCTTATAAACAAAGACTTCAGGGCCTTTCCATCAGAGAACATAAAATGAAGCAAGCTAGCAAATAAAGTACATTACAACAAAACGCATTTGAGGATATACAGGTAGCAGTTCAGGCAGGAACGATTAGTATATCTGCACAGATGCCCATCATCAAAGGCACACCAGCAGGGTACCTTTGGTGGCACTATTTTCAAAAACACCAGCTTCAGGACAATGACATGACCTATTTCACAGTCCATGACATGAGCCATTTATCCCTTCATGTACTTGGCATATAGTTGTATACGCCTTGTGTGTGACAAATGGAAATAAATCCCTTTTCTGAAAACAATTTCACAGTCAGTTCAGTATCTGTGTTAAGAAACACACAGTTTCTTGCAAGTGTTTCTTTGCACAGGTCTTGAATGCAAGTGGAAAGAGAAGGGATGAATGAAAGTCAGAAAGACTAAAGTAGGAAGAGATAAAGGGAGACATGTAGGCAGAAATAATGTTTAAAGCATGCAAAAGAGAGAAAGAGGTCTCTGAACTTCTAATAGAAAAAATAATACAACTAGCACACAGAGAAGAAAGATCAGGGCTTGTACAGATGATTAGCAAGTTAAACAAGGCCTTCAGAGATAAGTCACAGGAAAACAAAGTCATATTCTTCTGGCAATCATGTTTTAAAAGTATTTCTTAGTTGTTAATGCTTTTCTCCTTATTTGTTAAAACACATATGGTAACACAAACCTAAGTCAGCTATGCTGTTTATTAACATTTCTCACTTGAACAAAGGGAACTGAAAGCAAAATGTCTCTGCTTCCCTACCCCTGTAATAGCAAATTGCTTTGCCCATAGAATATGAAATCTGTGACACATTTTATCTGGGCAATATTCTTTCTACATATATGTACTTTTCTCTACATTTCATAGAATTTGCTTTACTACATATTGTATCAGAAATCATGAAAAAGTAATAAATGACATGCATATAAATAAAATATGTTATTCAATGCAGTTGTGTTAGCTTGATCTTATCTTCACACGTTTCACTTCACTGGTAGCTGAATATGAGAAGGAACAAGATGATATGTCTCATACTGAAAGTTGTTCATTTGATGATCCTTCTCACCTGGCTGATAGCAAAACTAATACTCCTTCCATGTCATCAAAACATCCAGAGTTGTGGTCCTCACTTCAGGTATGAAAGATTGAAAAGAAGTTTCTTAGCTGTCACCGTAAGACTTTACAAAGTTCACTGCTTCCACTGGAAAGTTATCTTTGGGAATGTGAAATGAGGCAAACTCATCGCCAGGATTGAGAGTTTGTTGCTGATTTTCCCACTAAAGCTACCTAACAGATAGCTTATCTATTCAACCTGAGGTGATTCAGCGCTCTGAAGCTGAATCACCCCAGGTTGAATAGATGGAATGGTGCCTGGTTGGAAGCAACAGCAGCTTGACAGTCTGAAGCTGTGATTTAGAGAAGTAAAGAAAAAAATTAATCCCCTCCCTAACACTGACTTTTACAGTGTGACTTTTTCAGGCTGAATATTGGAACTTATATACATAAATCCAAGAAACCCTGGAGTAAGTGCCTCCTCCCACCTTCTTTACCATTAAGATAGATAGCTGTGTGGCGGTAGCACTTTACTGTTAAACAGTTGCTTCAGTTAACTTGATGTATCAATTTACTGTGGGCATTTGTGTGGGATCTACCATGAACTTCTTGGAGTTCCAATATGCAGAGTAGCAGTCCCATCCATCCCTTTGACCTGACGGAAAGAATTATATAATTTGCTTTCTCTGTAGGGAAAACTTTGTTGCTTCCTGAATTCAGACCCACTCTAAAGTAAATGTACAATGCATCAAGAAGTGTGAATATCATGTAATGCAGTATGTGCTGTTTGCATTTAGAAATCTTATGCTTTCATAGTTCTTGCATTGGTAACTATCATAATGTTTCACAAAATCCCTTATAAGACAGCAACAAGGGAAGAATAGAGAAAAATATAATCCCAAACCCTGTTAGCTATCCTGACTAACTTTAGTTTGTTAGCTCTGCTCACAATGAAACATTTAATACAGATCCTCTTGTCAAAAGAGTTTTAGAAATGTGCTGAGACTTCATAGGGTGCTTCATCATCCTATTATATGAAAAGAGAGCTACAGATTTCCTGTGGTCTTTCTTCAGTGTCTGTAAGCTATTGGCAGCACACTCAGCTAAATTGAATCTGTTTACTGACATAAATTCACTTCACTTTTAATAAAGTAGTTCAGGGTCATTTAAGCCAAAAAATATGATGATTCTTTTTTCATATTTCAAGGCACATGAAAAAAGTGTATTTGAACAGAGTTTACCTGTGTGGAACATTAGGGGCAGCACATTGCTTACATAAATCTTGTCTTATCCACTGGTACTCACCCTCTGCCTGATACTCACCTAAGAGTGAAAGATTTTTCTTGTGTATTATTAAGAGGTGGACTCTGAACCAACCCTGGTTGCCTGTTTTATTGCTGGTCCAGGGGGTACTGAATGCATTCGTAAGTATAAAAATTAGTGTTTGTTGTCTTTGCCTTCTTCTATCTCCTGAGATCCCTCTTTTGGACTAAGAATGACATGTCTAGAGGTTAAAAGACGTGAGACAGTGGACAAATTGAACTTCAGAATTGAAAGGTCATTTCAAATAAATTTTCTACTTCCCCTGCGGTGGTCTGTTGAAAATAAATCTTGGTCTAATGATTGCACTTTCACTATCCTTGGGTATAAAAGAATAATAGATTTTTAGAGAATCTGAAGTCAGATTCTCTATAGGTTATATTAGATCATATAGCCTGACTGTCTGTATATCTCAGGTCACCACATTACACCAAGTTCCCTTATATTTGATCTGATAACTTTTGTCAAACAGAAGCATGTCTTCCAAAAAGAAGGACAAATTTGACTGCAAGACATCTGGACCTGCTGAATTTTATGTTAATAAAGTGTATCAACAACTAAACAATGGAGATAGGTGTGGCTTTCTTTCACTGGGTAATGCCAATTCTGAGGATATTGTAGTCATTTGCACTAAAGAGTTTGTTTCCACCATTCTTTATTTTGAGAAAAAAATAATATTCGTGTTTTCAAAAAGAAAACCAATGTCTTTTCTATTTTGTTGACATGAAATAAAGTATGAACTGAAATCATGGAATCATAGAATGGTTTGTGTAATGGGTCAAATGCACACAGGTACACCCAAAACACCAGGCAGTGGAAAGATTTAGGAGAATCTATTTTCAAAAGTTGAGAACACTTAACATATCATCACAAAACTGCACTGAGCCTAGGGAAGGACACATCTCCTGCTCTTCTCAGGGATTTTATTGTCCCCGCCCCCCACTCAGATGCATTTGCAAGAACTTATCTTTCCTCAGATGCATTTGCAAGAACTTATCTTTTCTCATACCAGGCAGAGCTTCTCTGGAATGCAGGAGGAGAAAACATCTAAAACTGCCTCTGGGAAAGATACCTCTTTCCAGGCAGGAAAGCTTTCTTAAGTAAAAAAATCCTAATCTCCTCATAGTAAAGTCTTCTGGAAGGGTCTTCTACATCTACAGTCTGGGGTGGAAGGGACCTTAAAGATCACCTAGCTCCTACAGCATTGGACATAATGCTCCAGGTGGGGTCTCTTGAGGGCAGAGGAGCAGAACCACCTCCATCCACCTACTGGTCATGGTTTTCCTGCAGCCCAGGATACAATTGCCATGTCATGTCAAAGTTCTCATCCACCAACACCCACAAATCTTTCTCCTCAGGGCTGTTCTCATTCCATTTTCTGCTTAGCCTCTACCTGTGCTTGGGATTCTCCTGACCCTGGTGAAGGATCTTGCATGTAGCCTTGTTGAACTTCATGAGGTTTGCAACGGCCCACATCTCAAGACGGTAGAGGTTGGCATCCCTTCCCTCCAGTGTGTCAACTGGACAACACACCTTGGCATCAGCAGACTTGCTGAGTGTGAACTCAATCTCACAGGCCATGTCACTGGCAAAGATGTTAAACAACGGCCTCAACACCAATCTCCAAGGAACGTCACTTGTCAGTGGTTTCCACAAAAACAAAGTACGTCAAAAGAACAATACAGTTTGAAAGAGAGAAGGAATAATTCTAATTAAAAATTATTGTTCAGTCTAGACTTGGTTGGAAATAAAATCAGTATATTTTGGAAATATTCATCATAAAAGTTGTTTCCTATTAGGTCTTGTTATTCAGCCAGACACACTCTGAAAAATAGAGGCCATGGTCCAGGGCAACTGGCTCTAGGCAGCCTTGCTTGAACAGGGACAAAGTGATCTCCTGAAGTCCCTTCCAACCTCACCCATTCCACAGTTTGGATTCTGATAGTAAACTGGGCTACTTTAATTCAGTGGTAATGAAAACTCTCTCATGTCAGTCAAAATATGTTGTAGAGAAATACCTCTATAATTAGGCAAACTGGTAGTCAGTTCAGCTCTGGATTTCCTAGGATTTAATTAAAATAAATTGTCTGTAGGCCATAAAATTCTGGAGTCATCTAAGTTATAAATATTCCTTAGATCTTTACAGATTAATGGATACAATATTTTGCTGTTTTCATAATATTCTCATTCTTTTCTATCTCTTATACATGCCCCAAAGTACATGTCCCAAAGAGTTAACCCTATCATTCCCCTTCTCTGCAAATGTAGCATAGAATATTTATTGAAGACTTCTGTTTGCATCATTCATCAATTTTACCAGCTCTTTCTTTCCTAGGACAATAGTTAGTGCTCCAAATCTTTATCTTTTAATTGACACGTTAAAAATACTTCCTATTCCTTAGCCTTATCCCAAGCACAGTTTCCCTTGATAGGTTCAGCATCTTTGATCAGTTCGGTGTATGACACAGAATTATATCTATTGCAATTCATTTTCCCTAAATAGTTGCTTTTCTTTTCCCCAAATAGCTGTCTTGAATTCATTTCTGAAATAGGATGGACATTTAACTGAAGTGATGGACTTTCTTAACTGTGAAACTATGCCTTTGCTGTTGTGAACATAAAACCATACACTCCAAACCAAATAAAATAAAAATATATCTTATATTGTATATCTTACTGCATAGCAATAAATCAACTACAATAGGACAAATTGCATCTTTCATTTTTCTTGCATCATAGAAAATGCACATTATTTTTTATATGAATCTTCCAGTGCAATATTAATCTCTGTTAAATATAGTAGTACTCTCAAATGAGCAACCAATAAACTTGCACTTTCCTAATCTAAGGTGGGAAGTACTTTGTTTACAAGGTATTGGAATGTAAACTGCCAGGGCTTTATCAGGAAATGGTTAGAACTCTGAAATATGAAACATCTAAAGATTTTTAACAGTACAGATGACTCAATTGTATAGAGAAGGATAATCATGTCCATACTGGAGCATCAAGAAGTAGCTTCTACATCATTGTCATCAATAAAATCAATTATCATAATAAGTAGATATTATTTCAAAAACAGCATAAAATAATTTGAAAACTTTGTTAGGGATGTTGTTCTCCCATTACTTATACTCACATTGCTAATCAGGTGTAACCCAAGTACTTTGAACTGTCATGGTATAGGATACAACAGAGTCCATCTCATATCTATTCCCATGGAAAAAATTCTGAATATATTTTAGTAAGAAAAAGCTTAAAACATAAATTATAAGTGCTTATGTAAATTAACTTGTTCTCAAGCCAATGCATTACCAATTGCTTCCTTGGCTTATCCTCTACTGATTCTTTTTTTCTCTTAATTCAGTGTGTATCAATCAGATAGCTCTCTTGGTTCTCAGTTGCTGTAACAAATTTGTCTAATGTCTATTCTGTTTATGCATATATTTGCAGCTGAAACCAAAAGCAGAAATGTAATTAAAAAAAAATGCAGACTCAAAAGACTTGTTGTATAATTAAACACATATTACCAGATTTTTGAAAGATTTGCTATTATGTGGCAATAGGAGATTTGCTAATTATATTCAAAATACATTTTAGAAATCCCAGAATGCAATACTTTTGAAAAGTCACAGTGCCATGCCATGGCTCAGTCACTTCTCATTCAGGTCTGAAGCTTTTCTTTTCCCATTTTTCCACATTTACCTCCTTATATTAACAGATAAGAAGGGATTTCAGCTATCTGAAGTTTGTTTATTCAGGAACAGAGAGAATGAAAAAGGTGCATAGAGCTTTTCAAAAGTGTAGTGACAGGTATAATCTAATAGCAAGGAGTGAATGAGCATATAGTTTTGGTTGACTAGATAACGCTCAGCTGTCAAGCTGCAGAGATGATATTTTTATTCAGAATATAAAAGTAACTTTGTGTTCCACTTCGCTTCTTGGAATCAGTCACCTAGATACCCTTTGGGTAGTCTGTAACACAGTAAGCCTGGATGTGCATTTGCAAATGGATTCTCAGCTGTCAGCTGATGAACTAAGTTGAACCAGCCTGAAGGATGTAAAATCACTGATGGGCTACAGTGCCCAATAGACAAAACTGGACTGTCTACTTTCCGCCCTGAGTAAGTTTTGGTGTCCAGTATGCCAGAACATGAAATTACAGTCAAAAAGAGGCTAGAATAAGATAAAAGGGAAAGACAAAAATGTATGCTAGAGATGCAGGTTACCAGAATGGGATCTATTAATGAACTAGTACAATATTTAAATGTAATTAAAATTACACTAAGAATCTGATTTAAAATGTCATTGTTTTACAAAGAGAGACATGCAATTCTCTGGAGGCCAGTCTTCAATGCCTTGTAAACTCTCACAACAGATTATAGACCTCTGCATTTTGACCTGTCGCTTAAAAAAAAATAAAAAATTAAACTTCTAGTTCTTCCTTTGAGTGTGCATAAATAGTAAGAATATCTAGTGATATTTTCCAATAAAATAGGAATTTAAATTCCCTCCAGAATTAGATACATGTCTAATTCATGTTATCATTTTTATAAACATATATGTTGTTAGATTTAATAAGTGTTAGATCATCAACTATATTGAAATGATGAAGGAAACTGCACATAGATAATTAATTTTTTTTGAAAGACTCAAAAAGACTTAATATGAAATTTTTGGTCTAAATAATATAAACAGACATATTTGTAGGCATATATATATATATATATATATATATACCTAAATGCATTTATAGTTTACTAAACTGCATATTTGATATAAAAGTTATTTTTAAAGAATTGTGTGATTTCACATATACCTTAAAAATTCTGAGATGTAGTAATTGTGTCCCAAGTGAAACAAGTTAATTTATTGAAATTATCAGTTTCACAAGTAACTCTAATATTAAAGCACCTGAAAGTGCACCTGAATTATTTTTCTATGTGCTTTTAGGACCCAGATGACTATAAAACTGCTTTTATTTCAGACAAAAAAGTCATGATTCATTTAAGGATTAAAGGTAAAAATGTAGTCTTAATACTTTCTTTCAAATCATATCTCATTGGTTTGTTATTATAAATTTGTTTAATTGAGATGCAAGTTCAATTTAAATTTAAATGTTTTGAAATGCGTGTTTTCTTTTACTAATGCATTTCTTATATAACACTTTTAATACAGATCTAAAATGGAGAATACTGAAAAAACAATGCTTTAAGCTCTACACATAACATAAGGGAATCTGTCAACTCCATTTCATCATGAAGTTATAAAAGGTATAACTACTTAATGGAGTTAATATACAGACATCTTTGAGGGCCAGTGGCTATTATTTACACTGGTTCATAGTTTGTAGTAAGAGCTTTTTCGTTTGGCCAAGGAATGCAAGTCCTCAAAAACTTTCATAACAGCCTGCATTCATTGGCAATATTAGAGCCAATATCATCCCTGGTATGTGCTCATTAAGTTCATCACTTTGAGTGGCACCTTGACGTTTATAGCCTCTGAATGCCAGCTGAATGCGGTTATAAGCAGTTTATACCAATGTCATTTTTCTGTATCCAAGAAGCAGGCCTCAAGCAGTTGAACAGAAGGAAGCACCAGGAACAAAACTGTGGAAGAAAATTAATTTTGCCTGCAATTCAGTCTTCAGCGTGATAAAGTCAGTGGAATGTTAAGAAGCTTAGTAAATAAGTCATTTGGTAATTCTCACAATAAAAAAATTGACCTATAAAGTTATATGGGTGCACACTGACTTTAGTCATTTAAGTGCTGGAATCTGACAGCCAAATCTGTTTGCTACAGCAAAGAGTTGAAGAATTATAAAAGACAGTGCATTAAAGTACACAAAGCTATTCCTACTCACATACAGAACAGTTCTGATCTGTCACTGATGATCTCTATTTGCATGACCATATCTAAGCATTGAAGAAAAAACAATTTAAAACATATATTTATTAATTAAGCAATCTATTAACAATCATTGCTTATTTTAATATGTCCTATATATAAAATTTGTGTCAACATTTACATTTATTATTGTAACACAAAATGACAACAAAAAGTGACCTTTTATAATTTTTACTTCACTATAAAGTTTATTGCAAAGGCAAATATCAAGTTCTAGATAGTATCAGCAGTTTGCTTTATAAGTCTTTCTTAATTTAGTGAGCTGTAGTTAAAACAGAATCTTCTAAGGAATTTAAATTATTTTAAAGTTACCACGGTTCTTTGGTATTCCCTTCACCATAACACAAATGAAATAAATTGGGCTTAAATGTCATAACAACATCAAGTTGTTCAGAGATCATATATGCCCTTTTTGATCACTTGATTCAGCAGGGTCTTAATGGTCCTTCTGAGACTGAATTATATTGAAGAAAAACATACACATGAAACACCCATGCCTATGAGATAAAAGAATATGCACATCTCTGTGCCACCAGGTGCTCACTTGCTGCTTTCTTTTAATTTCCTCTGATTGAAATTAATTTTATGTAAGATATTAAGAACCATAGACCATTGTGATAGCATAAAAATACCCCAGCCTGAAGCAGAGCAGCAGACTATTTACTAAATAAATAAGCTGCCTTTTTTTGTTGTTGTTTTTGGTTTTGTTTTTTTTTTGTCCCAACAAATATTTCTTTCTTTCTTTATAGGAATAAAATAAAACTAGTTATGTCTGCCCATGCCTTTCTCATGTAATTAACATTGCAGTATTTTAGAGGGTTGTGGATAGGGTATGTGGGTAGGATACGTGTGTACATAGTAGTTGGTAAGTGTTCTGGAAAGCACTATTTCTAATAATAAGCAGATACATAATAAATTTTATTATTTAGAATTTGTTTGTCAATATGTATATGTTCCAAAGGTTTTTGCTTCAGTTTGAGCTTTTACATATGTACAGCAGAAAAGGCGAGCTTACGAGAGAGGAAATTCCATTCTTCTCAGAATGTACTGAGGACACATGCATTCATAAACTTGAAAAAGTCGATGCTGGAATTGTATTATCTGCCAAATAGCAGTTTTCTTGAAATACATCAATAAAAGAGACATTGACTCATTTTACAGTAATATGTCCAAAGGGCCACCTCAGAAGTCTTTTTTCTCATGATTTCCCATCATCTCCTCGCTTGCATTGACACATTGTATTGAGTTCTAGGATTTTCCTTGGTACTCAGTACAAAATCATGGTCTTAGGTGTTCTTTTCTTAGAAATCTCTCCATTTACATTATCATTTCTAGAAAGATCAGGAAATAGCAATCTGTCAAAACAAACAAAAGAATAAAAGACAAAAAACCCTCCAAAACAACAACAACAACAAAAAAAAGAGAAAACTACTAAACCATAAAAAACATTGTGAAAACTATTGACAACTTCCTGTTTTCTTCTCTGCCCAAGCTCTTTCCTTAATGCTGTTCACTTATAGAATTGTAACTTACTCCTGCTTGCTCATAGGGTCTTTTGCTTTAAGGTGCTCTCTGAAACTCATCTATTTGATTTAGTTTATACTGGTATAACTACAAGAGCAGAACTCAGAAATGTGTTAAATGAAAACCAGTATTACATTTTTATTTAAATAAGTTTTTCTCTTGGCTAATCAGAAGTATTTAATTTCAAAGCATTCCTTTATGGTTTGAAAAGTTACCAAAAGAAATTGACTACACACATATCTTCTGAGTAGTTTTTATTTAATTTACTGAAAAAAGAACAAACTTCACTATTTCCAGTCCTTTGAGTCAATAAATCCATATATTACTCCACCTCATTCATCTTGATGAAAAGACAAAACTAGAAGGGAAATTCTGAATATGCTGTGTTGGAAGGGACCCACAAGGATCATCCAGTCCAGCCCTTAGCCCTGCACAGGACCATCCTCAAGAGTCACACCATATGCCTGAGAGTATTGTCCAAATGCTTCTTGAACTCTGTCAGGCTTGGTGTTGTGAGCACTTCCCCGGGGAGCCTGTTGCAGTGCCCAACCACCCTCTGGGTGAAGAATCTTTTTCTAATATCCAACCTAAACCTCCCCTGACTCAACTTCAGACCATTTCCTCAGGTCCTGTCACTGGTCACCACAGAGAAGGTATTGATGTCTACCCCCCCTCTTCCCAATGACCAAATCCTGTTTCAAAGGGTTAATATTTGTCCCCCTGAGATATCAAATGGTGTCTTACAATTTGATTACTATTCTACAGTATTTGTTCTGGGTATGTGGAGAATGTCATTTATTCACCTGATGTCAGCTTCTACCTCAACCAAAGTGTGACAATATTGGGTTTGAAGACTATAACGATGATATGGGATTTGGTGGTCTATGTATCAGACTCTGTATTGCTTTAAATTTTTAAATGTGTTGACTATGAGCAAATGTTTAGTCAAGAAGTTTATTATACAGAAAAAAATAAAAGGTTCCTTATGAAATAAATGATACTCTTTGAGAAACTTTTTTTTTTTTTTGCTTTTATTCTATCTCCTCACTGTTCTCTGAAAGCTATTCCTTTTTTTTTTTGGCTCTTGAAGTTCCACATAAAAAGTAAATGCTAGAAACATGATACATTCTAAAGACAATGTTCAGGAATAATTTTTTCCTCTGAAGCAGGGGTGATTAATTTTCAAATTCATCACTACCAAGAATATTGAAATGAGTAGAACCGCATGAAATATGCTTTTAAATGTATTTAACAAATAAGGGGGAATAGACTTCTTTGTTCTTGCTGTTTGTTGCTTTTGTTTGTAAGTAAAGGCATCTAATATAAGTGTCTTATTCCCAGTTTTGGAAGAGTACAACCACCCTGGTAAAATGTTCTGGTTAAGTCCAACACAAACCCAATTATAGCTAACCACCAAGCTTTTTAAAACCCATAGGATTACTGAGTGCCTTAAACTGCCTAACTTGGAGTCCTCTATTTATCCATAGTAACTGATGAGAAGAGACCAATATTTTAGAAAGTTCTCAGAAGCTGGAATTCTGTCCAACGTCAAATTAGGGCATAGAAGTTACCAGGAATATCAAAAAATAAGTTCTGCGCCACTAGTAGAGTTTAATTATTTCACTAGGTTGCAGTCCCCTCAGTAAGAATTAAATTCTTCTAGCTCAGAAAAGTTACTGCAGCAGAAACTTGCTCTTATGTAAAGAATTATGAAGTGGTATTCAGTGGGAACTATTATTACTATTTTGTTTGTTTCAAAGACATCTTCCATCATTTTCACATGATTTTATGCTGAAAAAGAACAGTAAGAACAAGCCTCCAAAATTTCTAGGGAAATCAGACCTTGGGAAAAAAACTTCAAAATAATTATGTTTTTATTTTAACAGTCTCCTAAGAATATTGTTTTGGAAATCTTCATAAAGGCTAACTGCTTGCCAGACAGCATTATCAAAAGTGTAGCTAATGGGCTGATTCAAATGCTTACTTCATTCATTTCTAGAGTGCTATGGTCAGTTTTGGGTCCCTCAATGTGTGAGAGAGATTTGTCCTAATCATTTTAGTCACATAATGTGTATTTACTTCAGTGGTGTAGTGTGCATGTTAGATATTTTATGATGTGCACTCCCTTATCCGGTCATAATTAGAGAGAAATCTGTGCTTTACATAGATTTTTTTTGGTCTTTTTTATTTTTTGGTTGGTTAGTTGGTTTGGTTTGTGGTTTTGGCTTATTTTAGCTTCTGTATGCAGAAGGTTACAAAAATCTGTGACATATATGAAGACACAGGTACTGTATATTGTAAATACCCTATGTTTTTAAAAAACATGCAGGTCATGGACTAACATTAAATGTCTTGTCCAACATTTAACATTATCCACACATATTTATGTCTGAAAAATAGTTTCAAATATTCATCTGATTTCAATATAAGATCTATGTAATTTGGAATAAAACAAGTTTGGATAAGTTTTACTAGGTCCTGTATGTTTTGAAATAAGCTTACCTGGACACTTTCTCTACATGTGACACAGAAAATGAATGTGTGTGGCCTTTAAAAATGTAACAGTAGCATTAAATCTTGGGGTCTAGATATAAGAAACATGCCAAGTATTTTTGTCTGTGATCTGCATACTTTAGTCCATGGTCTGTAGCCAAGATCAGCTTTCTAGACCAGTTTCTAAAATTTTACTATGTCTAGATCAAAACATCTCAAATGATGGTGTAGCTATCCCTTCTACTCTGGACTGTAATAAATATAATTGGACAGGGTATTTCCTTTACAAGCCATTGCCCTTTTGCTTCCCTGAGGCAGTTACAGGTTTGGAGCTTCTCAAAACTTAGACAGTGTTTTCAGGATATGATATAAAAAAAAGAATAATTGATGCATATCTATCAACATGCCCATCTTTTGTTGCTTCTGTTCTTTCTCTCCTTTGTTCCCTTCCCAAAATTTATGCACATTGACCTGTGCACAGTGTGACATTTCCTTCCTGTGGAAATGATGACACATTTTTAGGGGGCTGAAGGAGTACTGTGGCACTGAAACACTACCAACTCCCCCTTGCCATCCATGAGCAGATTAGATATATTAATATTGTAGTTGGTCCAGGTGCATGGAATAACTGCTTACTTCTTTATTTCACTTTTCTTTCATGCATTGAGAAACATCTGTGTCTATCCCAATGAAGACTTAATCTACACAAATGTTCTTTTTGCATACTGTCAATTAGCTTTTTAGATTTAATCTGGGACTTTTCTTTGTTAAAATTATATGCACATTTTCTATTCTGGAAAAATATTTTATTATTTAGCCCTCTGTTTGACTGGGAGCTATGCTGAGTTCAGCTTCTCATGTTTTTTTTCTTGAAAGCTTTTCCTACTATTTCCAATATTATGTAGGGAAACTATGTCCATCTTCTGCCAGATATATTATGACTATTCTGTAGCTCATTCTCTATATTAAATTTAAATATCTACTCTAGTTGTTGTAAACCCGAGCCCTATCATCAACAATATAAAATTCAATTTGCATTTTAAGCATTTAATATTTCCTTTAAAAAAAGGAAACACAGTATACTTAAAAAAGTCTACTGCTATTGAATCAAAACTTGTGTTTTAAATGATGTGCCACTACACAAAAAAAACCCAACAAAAAACCCAACAAAAAACCCCAAAAATAAGGATTATAGTCTTCTATTTCTACCGGAAAAGGATAAGTCATTAAATGGATAAAGAAATAATACATTACAAAGGGTAAATTGCCATGAAAAAGGGTTTCCTTGGAAATCTAAAGTATATAAAAAATGTTTATAAAAATATGGGGTTTTTTTGAGCATGTTGAATTGAAAAAATTATGGAAAGGATTATTCCATGAGGTATTGAAAAACATCTGGAAGACAACGCAATCATCAGTCACAGCCAGCAGGGCTTCATGAGAGGAAAGTCCTGCTTGTCAAATCTGATTTCCTTCTCTGACAGGGTAACCCTCTGAGCTGATCTAGAAAAGCCAATTGATGCAATCTTTTTGGACTTTAGAAAAGCCTTTGATACTGTCCTTCACAGTATCCTTCTGGACAAAATGTCCAGCATACAGCTGGATAACCATGTTACACAATGGGAGAGCAACTGGCTCACAGGTTGGACACAAAGAAATGCAGTGAATGGGGTAATATCAGGCTGGCAACCAGTGGGATTCCGTAGGGCTCCATCCACAGCCCTGTCCTCTTCAACATCTTCATTAATGACTTGGATACAGGTCTTGAAGGAATACTAAGTAAGTTTGCCAACCACTCTAAATTGGGAGGAGTTGTCGACTCCTTTGAGGGACGAGAGGCCCTGCAAAGAGACGTCGACAAATTAGAGGACTGGGTGATCACCAACCACATAAAGTTCAACAAGGGAAAGTGCCAGATTCTGCACCTGGGCTGGGGCAACCCTGGATGTACGTACAGACTGGGGAATGAGATGCTGGAAAGCAGTGCCACAGAAAGGGACCTGGGGGTCCTGGTTGACAGCAAGTTGAATATGAGTCAGCAGTGCCCTGGCAGCCAGGAAGGCCAATAATGTTTTGGGGGAGCAGCAGGCAAAGCATCGCCAGGCGGTAGAAGGAGGAGATTGTCCCACTCTGGTCTGCACTGGTGCAGCCTCACCTTGAATATTGTGTGCAGTTTTGGGCACCACAATATAAAAAAGGCATTAAGGTATTAGAAAGTGTCCAAAGGAGGTCAACAAGGATGGTGAAGAGTGTGAAGGGAAAGCCTTATGAGGAGAGGCTGAGACCACTTGGTCTGTTCAGTCTGGAGAAGAGGAGACTGAGGGGAGACCACATTGTAGTCTATAACTTCCTCGTCAGGGAAAGCGAAGGGGCAAATCCTGATCTCTTTGCTCGTGACCAGTGACAGGACTGAAAGAAATGGCTCAAAACTGAGTCAGTAGAGGTTTAGGTTAGAATCAGTAAAAGGTTCTTCACCCAGAGGGTGGTTGAGCACCAGAACAGATTTCCCAAGGAAGTGGTCACAGCAGTAAGTCTGTCTGAGTTCAATAAGAGTTTGGACAATGCTCTCAGGTACATGTGATCTTTGGGTTGTCCTGCACAGGGCCAGGAGTTGGACTCAATGATCCTGATGAGTCTCTTCCAACGCAGCATATTATATGATTTGATGATTCTATGAAATATAGTAGATAGCTCTCCTTCTGTTTCAGGGACATGCACTATTTTGCCACCTTTATTACAGCTTATTAGAAGTGACCAAGACAGTAAACTCCGAAAGACTTTTACATATATATATATTTATTACTCTACTGAGAATATTTTGTATACAACAGATGGCAGCTGTGCACTGCAGGTGCAAAGAAATAGAAAAGGCAAATCTATCAGGTTTTAGGGTAGTAGAAATATGAAGTGTTATAGACCTGGACCATATGCAAAAAGGCTAATATAAGAAGAAATTGAACAAAAATAGTTGTCCCAGTACAATACAATGAGGGTCACTATTTAATTTATTTACTTTAAATTGCTTTTTTGGGGGGGTGAGGGATATGTGTCGGGAGGATTAGAAGTGGGGATGGTTATAATTTAGCATTTAGCACATGCTATGGAGTTACCCTTATAGACTTGCAGACATTATATAAATCAATTTGTCAAGTACTTGCAGTTCCCACTTCAACGCACAAAAATGATAAGCAGCGGGTCCACAAAGCTGTTTCCTGATATTTTATTAAATAAAAGGCTAAAAACAAAAACAAAAATCTGAGGAAACCTGATTGATACTGCCAGCTCTTGTTAGTAGTGGTATTATATTTGTATTAACTACATACCATATAGGTGTGCGTAGCTACCTATGTACTAAATAAAATAATCTTTACCCATACCTTCAAATATAATCAGTCCATAAATGTTTTTACACTTTTCTTTAAATAAAATACATTTTCTAAATAAAAATATATTTTCTAAATAAAAATAATAATCCTTGGTAAAATCAGTCATGTAATAGAGACTCATAAAACTAAGGGCTATTACCAGCTTTAGAATTCCTTTGAAAATTTCTGCCTTTAATCTTCATCAATATCTATTCAGTGTCATGCTTTCCTTTTATATCTACTTATTTGTTGGACTGACTTGTGAAGTGCTTTGAGATAAGTTTATGCAATGCACTACACAAAAGAAGTTGAAGAATCATGCTGTTCCTCAATAGATGCAGATATGGTGTAGAAAATTGACAAATTTCTCAAATTCCCCTAGACACGTGGTTTACACTAAAATGTTTTATGACTCTGTAAACATCAATCACAGATGCAGGAAGCAGGTTTTTATTCTCCTTATAAACCAGATTTTTCTAATTCAAAAAATGTTTACCAAGGGTAAACACATCATTCTGTGTTCCCTTAAATTTTTCAACATTTTGGGTTTTGGTGTTTCTCTCAAGCATTTTTGTTGAAAAAAGATTGGCTTTCTTGCACACTAGATAAAAATGTAAGGGTTATAAAGTTCAGCTGAAGTGAATCAATCTGATATATATTAGGGGAAAGCACTAGTAAAACCAGGAATAATACATGACTTGTATTGCCATACAGCTGCTTATGGCAATTTTTAAATTTATCCTTAAAATAAAACAAATTAATTCTTTAACATAAGTATCAAATTACTAAAGTAACTAAAGAGAATTATAAATGCTCTTTTTTCAAAAGTTATTGGCCATATTCAGAATCAGAATGGGTTTCTTTATATCCTTAGGAAAAGATATAATTTGAACCTACAGACAAGTCCAGGTTTTGTTTTAAGCTTTTCTTTCTGACACCTATGCTGATCTCAAAAGAAATAACAGGCATTTAGTTTTCAACCAGACTGAAGTAAATCTACCTTTAGGTGATGTTTACATCCAGCACACAAGGTCCAGAGGTTTCATTCTGCATAAGATGCACCCGAAGCATTTGAATTTACATTATTCATAGAACAGGAATGTGCTCTAAATCAGTCTTTACTTCATTGCATTTACTGTTCCAGAAGCAGAGGCTCCTAATGCAGGCAATGTGAATAATTCACCCTATATTAAATCTCTTCATGCTGGAGTTATCTTCTTACTTAGAGGACTTCAGTGGTTAAGATTTACTTCTCTCCTACCACTAATATATGTGTATAATATATATGATCTTTTGAGGTAGACTTAAATTTACCCATGTGCAGTGTGTATCTGTGTTGGCTCAGAGAAGCAGCCTCTCCCAAAAAATCTTCCACTTGTGCCTTCTATCTTCTAAGGAGGGAAAAATTTGCTGCTGTGACGGCTTTCCTCTCTGAGTAAACACAGCTGGTCACTCCACTGAGGCATGAGGTTGGTGATTGTTTTGCAGCCACATGGACAGGGAGGTAACAGTAAAGAGAGTAACCCTTTATTAGTAATTTCTCTTCAACTGGTGTAAGGTCTGAGCAAGCTTATTTATAACAGGGTTTATTCTGACTCAGTGCTAATTTGCATTCTCAAACAGAAATACAAGATACAGCAAAATATCTTTTAAATTAAAAAAGCTATTTTCTTCTGATTGGGAACTCCAGTAAGTCCTCTAATTAGAAGCATATCTATATTGCTGTTGTTTCTAACACTCAACTATTTAATTTATTCTCTGAGACTATTATTCTTATTTCTGTAAGAGTTCCTTTTATTTTTCTCTATTTTCTCACCTAAAGAAATCTTCCTTCTCATTTCATGCCTTTAGCAATTGCACAGTTGAAAATCCAGTGTTACAAATGAGAGATTATGCCTTCAGGACAGAAATAAAGGACAAGATTAATGAAATATAATGAAACAAAAGCATATCTATCATGTAAAACATGAGAGAAAGGAGTTTTATCCATTTATGTATTTATAAATAAATGTTTCTGCTATATATAATTTATACATATTTCTGCAATCACATATATAATTATTATTTGTTTCTAAATATTTTTTTCCCATTTTCGTGGTATGAAATTTTTAAGCATCCATTCTTTGACTTTTGATATTTCAGAATAATTTACTTTAGATCATTTTTTTCTGGAATATACATTAATTTTCTTTTTACAGATAAACAGAGTGTTTTTTTAAAAAAAAGAGGTGAAGACTACAGGTCTGTATTCCTTTACATTAATAAAAGGTACTACAGAGCTGAGAGAAAAAACAGCTGCTACAGCTAGGAGGAACACAGAGAACATGGAAGCAAACAGATGCTTAAAGAAGACAAGATGGAATTTAAAATGGGACCAGTCTGAACTTTCAGTGGCACTGCTAGGAGCTGTGATATAGTTCAGCTGTGATGGGAATGTGTGTAAGCACAAAGCAGCTTTCAAGACAAGTTATTATCTTTAGTGCTGAGCACAAGCAGCTCTGGTCCAGTGAAGTATATACATATGTTTAATCTATTAGTTCCTTTAAAATTGAGTAAGAATTTAAATCCCTTATAATTTTTATTTTTGTTAGACTTTTTTAAAATCTGATTACTTCATTTTACTTCAAGTAGTTTATGGAATATTAACATATGCATTCTAGAAAATAGAACTTACTTAAGGTAGACAGTGTTATAACTAAGTACTTCCTTGTGCGAGGTGTACAGATTGTAAACCACTCAATGAGCAGATGGACTAAAATTTTTTGTAAGTCTAACTTATTATCTTCTTGAAGCAGTGACTTTCCTTAAAGAAATGTGTAGGTATATAACTTCTTGGTATGGTGTAAAAACATGGTACCTTTCATCAGTTCACATTAATGAACATCATATGGTTTACATTGGTGGTACCTTTCCAGGTGGATAAATACTGTTTAGCATATTGTGAGTATCAGCCTGTGGTGGAAAAAAAAACCCAACTCAATAAAATTATTTAAAAATTTAAAGTATTGAAAGAAATATAAACCATACAATTTCTTTCTAAGACAAGACAACAAAGATGAAATAAGCAAGCAAAAAAAAATCCAGATTCATTTGAAATAATACAGAAGATTGAAAGAAAGAGAATAAAGGAAATTTTACCTTTAGTTGTGGAAAGCAGACAGGACTTGAAAAACAAAAGAATAGATCCTTATGTGATATATGCAGAAATATTTTCAACAAAAACATTAACATGAGGATTCATTTATTTATTTACAGCTCATGTATTAAAGAACTGGATAGTCTTACAAGACCACCTCGGTATAGCCAAGCCACATATATATAGCTCACAAAATTTCATTCACTGAAATCTATGTTTTGAGATTTCCAAGTAGATTCAATATCAATGATAGTGTTCCAGCTTTTAAGAAGCATATTTCAATGAAATCTAAAGGGGGCAATTAAAAAAAAGTAAGTAAAGCACCACAAAAAATCTTTAATTATTAAACTGCTGAATGACAATGGCAAGAGTAAAAGTAAATAAAAAATACAGAATAAGTGCCTTTTACTAAAACCTTTTTCATCAGAAAACTCCCTCTTTTATGATACAGTTTGTTAGCTGTGGCGTAGTGTTCAAATTCTTGAAAATATTGTGTAATTCCTTATTGCTTTGCAAGATAACGACATTTTGGGTTTATGTGTTCTAAGAAGGCATCAGAACTCTACGTTTAGCATCCCAGTCATTGTTGGAAACCTTCTCTATTATATATTAAAAATGAGTAAAATTAAAAAAAAAGCAAAAATCCAACAACCTAAACAAGCACAAAAAGATAGAAACAACCTATAACTTTTCTGTAGATAAATATTACTTCATATTTTTTAAAATTCTCCTTTTATATGCTAGTTTCTATGCCTTTCTTTTACATTGTTATTGGGTCATGGATTGAACCTCAATTCCTGAATCTTGTGCTTCATCTCCTTTGTCATTAATTTTAGCAATCTCATAACAGTGTGAAGTAGTAATTCTGCTTAAATTATGACATACTCCAGATTATTTCCTTAGTTTCACCAAATGTCTTGTTTTCTCCATATACATTTTAGACTGTACATTCTGGTGTGTATGTAATATGCATTTTCCAGAAACTAATCATACAAATCTGTAGAGTTTCTACTAAACAAAAGCAATATGAGAAGGCACTGCAGACAGAGCTATAATTTACACAGATGTATGCACATCTAGTGTACATACATAGGCATAGGCAGAAGATACCTTCTGCCAAACAGGAGGTTGTTTTAGTCAGTCATTCCTTCTTTTCCAGATCCTCCTCTTACTCTGCAAACTTGAAGAACCTGAGCTCTCAAGCCTGTAGGTAAGAGTAGTTTCTGTGAATATACAAGGAGTAAATATAATAGAAACCTATTTCTTGCCGGACATTTAATTGGACAGTACTTTCTGAATGTAAATGACCATATAAAGAGAAGAGACAAAACTCTTGATTATACATGCAGTTAAAATTTCTCAACTAGATGTTTAGCCTCATAGTGTTCATTTTGCATAAAAATATTTTTTCCTTTTAGATAATGTCATTAGAATTCTCTTGAAAAAATATTCTAGCCCAAATGAAATTGTTCATTCACCTCATACTCTGAAGCGACATTTGTGACAAAATATGAGCAGAAATTAAAAGTGATGTGGGAAACAAAAAGTTTGATTCATATGAGAAAATAGAATTCTCTAAAATGCTTCACTTTAAGGGCTTAGCTACAGGACCCCTGCCCCCCAGCCCTAGAAAAATGAAGCAGAAAGAAGCAAAAGCTTTTCTGTAATAGGAAGAAAAAAAAAATTACAATTCAGTGAAAGGTTTTTGCCTAGAATAGCAAATGAAAATTAATCACAGAAATAGAGGTGTCAGCATACTGTGTAATTTAAGCAAAGTTTTCAGTTGAACGCTGTTTTAGCTGTAATGAGCATTTCTTTGTGTGTGGGCATGTACAACGGGGAGAAGCAAGGCTAGAGAGAGGCAGACAGTGAAATGTTCTTCCATTGGAAATCTGTGAAAGGATAAGACTAAATAAGGTTATTAGCTCAATTTTATCATTTAGATCTATAAGATCTTTATTTTTCCTTTCAATAATTAGATTGTACATTATGTGTCTTCCAGAGAAACTACAGGAACCCCAAGATATGCATGACTCAGTTACCAGTTTTTAAGTTTTCTGTGGTTGATTGACTTAACAGTCATTAATGGAGACAGCAATTGGCACTTTCAATAAAATGGCAATCATGGAAATCACGAGCGGTTTTACATCAGATGTCCACCAAATGAGGTTGAGCATGTTACTGAAGATTCACCCAGACAGTGATATTTTTCAACGTGTCAGAGAGAAATTGTGGTATCATCAATAGGGTGTCCAAAACGCTTAAGATGAATAAAAGATAGAAGCATTTGGATCAATTTATCAAAATAATGACATCTTTTTCAAAAGGATTTTTAAATCAAGTTGTAAAACAACATATTTGTTTTAAAATTATGATGCAGTCCTTTTTATTAAAAACAATCCAGGGGTTTTCTTCAGTGTTCAAAGTTTTTTCAGATTTATTCCTCAGATTGAATGTCTTAATTTCCACTGATTTTCATTTGGACAAGAAAATAATTTTTATTCTGGAACTGTGTTCTACTACATTCTACATCTAAATTGAGATCCCACTCTTAAGTCCTGTGCTCTGTTTTATGATGATAAATTATTATTATTTGAATGTATACAGATTTGTAGTTGTTACTTTAAAAATATAGATCTGCTGTCTTTGAACATTTTTTCCCTTTTTTGGTTATTTCCAAAGTCTTGTTTGACTGGTCTGTCTTATTACTGAATTAGTCACAAAAATGACATGTTGCTGGTATTTCATAGATGTCCATGTAATACACAGATTACAGCATGCTGAAATGTTTGGTTTTAATAAAGCAGAGAATTATTCTTTTCTCTACAGACAGTACTTCTTTTTAATCAGATCCAGAGAAATGTTGTTGAATATTTGACAAGCATCACTTTATATTTTTCTAATTTAAGAATATGAAAGTCAACAGATTATATCAATAAAGATCTTTACACTGAAGTTTTAGGTGTAAATCAGTGGCAATTGTTATGCTGCCTTACAAGTGACCTCACAGCCTGTTTTAGGAGACAGACCTTTTCAAAGAGACATAAAGGTCTTTTTCTTATTGTTTTTTTTCCTGGGGTCATTTTGTGGTAAATAAAAGTTCAAGTGTCTAGCTGTTCAGTCTTTTCTTTTCAAGCAGTGTTCTTTCAGATACCTGAATGCTTTTTTCCTAAAAGAGAAAGACGGTGTGAAAGAGTAAAAGCAAAGACAAAAGCTTACTCAGGATTTCCCTCAATCACTACTATCTGAGAGTCTTATGTCTCATGCAAAGTGCCTAGACCAGCAGTATTCATTTACATTGTGTTTATTTATTCCTTCGACCACCCCAAAGGATGGGTGCTGTGTTTTGTGGTGTTTTAGTAATGGAGCTATTACAGACACCATGTTAAGCTGAGTTCAAGGAACTCATTCATCTGACTGATGGCACTGGCAGTCTAGAGTGAATGTGCTCCTCTAACAGCAAAATACTAATCAAGTTTCGGTAATACTTTTCATGCAATCTCATGGTGCCTTTAACTTGTGAAAAAATGATGCAATGGACAAAATCATTCCATCAGTGTGAGCTGAGGCTAATTAAAGTTAAAAAAAAGAAAGGGAAAAAGAAAAAAAATGGTTTTCCTTATTTCCAAGTTCATTGAACCAGCAATAAATGCTGTCTCTGAATGAATTTCAAGCTAATTTGTGAGACACAAATTAAAAGTAGATGTGCAATACCGCTTTGTAGTATAGAACATACAACTCTTTGCCTGTGAAGAGGAAAATCTGGGGTCAGCAAGTCACAGAAACACGTGTTTCAGAGTATGCTGGAAGCTATTGCAATTATAAAATGTAATAAATGTTTGACAAGAGGTATTGAACTAACTCCTCACAGACCATCAGATTAAAGTGAGACTGCTTAGTGTGGCTTAAAATGCTTTCAACAGCTTTTTGTGTCAGTAAGAACATAGACAGCATTTTATGAAAGAGGTAATAAAATAAAGCTTTTCAGTAGTCTAACCCAGAGGTCAAAAAGGTGTAGAATAAAGTTATCAACATCAGTCCCCAGAAGCCCTGACTGAATGGTGGTTGACGATTTTGTGTATGAAGTTCCAGCAATGGGCACAAAGCAGTACCTTGGGTGGCCTTGAAATAAGAAAGAAGGACTTCAAATGTAAATTTAAACTTTAATACAGAGTTCTTCCTTTTTTTTTTTTTTAGCCCAGAAACCCAAGGTTTAATTTTCTAGAATAACTTTTCCTAGAAATGGCTGCAAAATCATTCCAAAATTCATTAAAGTATATATATACACATATATAGCGGACCTATTGAAGAGGATTTAAGCTTGTTTAAAACACACCTTAAATATTTCTTAATATCCAAGAAGAAAGCTGTAATATCAACAGTAAACATTTAACTGCTCCTTTGATTACCAAGCCCAAATCAAAGCAGAAAGCAGACTTTGTTTTAAAACTAGTTAGTAACACAGATGATGCCCTTCCAGATGGTTATTGCCAGCTATGAACTAAAAAGAGCTTATTTGCAATTAAAATTGGGTTTCAGAAATACTTCGTACCACCTGTTACTTTGTTGGTCTTTAGGTTAGCTACCATTCTAAAAGGTTTTGAGCTGACATAACTTATATAACTTTGTAAGCTACCAATTTATCTTCAGGAAGCTTAATGTGGACAAAATAGTAGATGTCATTGTGCTCTGAGTTTTAGATTTATAAATATTATTTAATTTCCCATGGAAAATGTGAAGTGTTGGAACTGGGTTAGGTAGTTTGATAAATGAATTCTGAACTTCAGAATTTTAGAGCTAATGCTTTTGAAAGTATTCCTAACATTTACCACTGCTGAAGGGGATAAGGGAACTCCTGTTGAAACAGATTTGGCTTTTAGACTTCTGGTTCAGATGTGCATTCATGTTCTTGAATATTCATTACAAGTGTATTAAAACCACTGAAATACCTTCTGTTTAAAAAAAAATGGAAATATTAAACTTTCCTATAGAATTTCCTTTACAGCTTATTTTTGGAAAAAGGCACAACTGCAGCCCCATTTAGATTAAATATACTCTGTCAGCTCTTCAGGGCATAGTTGCTGTTATTTCTCACTGACAAGTGTTTAGGGACATAATGACCCTTCTAATATTGTTATCCATTTTTGCCTGTGCACTTCTTTTAAAAATCTACACAAAGTTTTAAGAATCCTCAGAATTTATCATTAAAATGTATAGAGGTGATATATTTTAATTTTAGGCCATGCTAGAGCTAAGAATTTAGTTGTCCTAGAAGGCACTAAAAAACCTAAATGCAAAGATGTCCTCACTTGGTTTTCCTTCTTGTTCTAATTTCAGTGAATTTTATATATTTTTCTATTCATTTTTGCTGAACTTTGATTCTGGAAATGTTACCATTCAAGCCTAACTGTAGGTATTAGCATGCAGCATTTTCCCAGAGTGTAAAATATGACCTCAAATGCAACTGAAACAGAGGATAAACTATTGCTAGTATGGAAATTTATATTTGAACATTCATTTTTACAGTGATTTACCTCTCAAGCATTGGTAAGTATATCAGGAAATTTCAGTTATATAATTTATCATACATTCAGAGCCAAAACATGATTATGATATCGCATGGCTGCTTCAAGAAAAATGCAAGTGTCACTTAATTTTCCCCTTGTGTTTGTGAAAGGAAAAGCCTAGCATTATATGAAGTGGCATTGTCAGGTTTGGAAAGGAACTTGTCAAACCAAAATAGTATAGATTAAAAAAACCCACTCTATAATAAAGAAAGTCTTTATTAACCTTATCATCTCCTCATTAGCATCACTGATGTGAGATGAGAGCACTACTAAAATGTCTCATTTGCATTTTGCATATCTAACAAAAGCAGATTACTTTGTTTAAATTATAGCTAATATCATTGTAGCGGTGTTATATATTAGAAACTGATTACCTTGTTTCTTCTTCTGTAATGGTCTCATTATATTTGGTTTCTATGCCTCATTTTTTTAATTGAAATAATGAATACACAACAGTGACATCATTAATATTTTATACACATTTTGTTTCTACTTTGTATTTCAGATGAAACACATGGACTCGTCTGACAACAAGTAAAAGATTTTGACTATGAGCACTGTCTATCTTCAAATAAAATAAGGCTGCTTGTGACAGCTCGGGTTAGCTATAAAGAGAAAAAAATAGTATCTTGTATATTTGCAAAGAGCAGGGTAAACTGTAGGTTGTATGTACAGAAAGAAACAATTTACAGTAATGGTCTGGGTACATGATATTTGCAAAAAGCTATGAATGGGTATAAAAAGAGAAAACTAGGGAAAGAAGAATCTGAGAGCAGGATTTAGTACAGGCCTCAAACTACAGAACAGAACAATGAAGTACACTGTTCTTCATTTTGGGAAGGCTGCCTTTGGTCGATTTTTAGGATTTTTTTGATTTGCGATATTTGGGTTGGTTTTTTTTTTTTCAATTTTACTTAGATTATCAGCAGATTTTTTTCTGTTCTGATGTCTAGTTTTCTTCCTTTTTTTCCTATGTTGTATACAATTGCAATTAATTCTTTTCTATGTGTTAAGATTGACTCTGCCTCTGCTGCTCGCTGTGAAGAATCTTACTCCGAGAACAATATCGATCTGAGAGGCATGAGCAAGGACTTTACCCCTTTCAAACAGTTATCAATCTTTATTCCTCTGTAGCAATCTTGTAAGATTTATCTATGTTCTGTACTATTTATAAAATATTCGTATCACTATCTTTCCTGTGCATCTGTTCAAATATACTGTAATTCATAAAAGAAGCCTTCCAGTCTTTTCCTTCAATTTCTTGGAACATTTCTTGTGTTGAGGTGCTCAAAATTGTGCACCATATTGCAAATGTGTAATTGAATGTTATACAGAAAGGGATCCTTATCTCCATTTAGATGATGTAAAGCAGCTACATATTTCACTATCAATATTTCTATACAGAAGGTCAAAATATCCCAGTTTTGTTTGTACTGTATGACCTTTCAGGATCATATTGCTTTTTCTTGCAAAAATTGCCCCAAAGTTTTCTACAGTTTTATCTCTTTTAAAATATTCTTTTCAAAGTATTCTTTCTGTTAAATATAATGAAACATGCAGAATTCACAAATATGTAAGATTTTTATGCTGGATTTCATTGTTGTCCTCCTTTCCTATGATGCTTTGTTGATGCTTCTCTGATGTCTGCAGCTTTTTCAACATGGAGTACTTTTAAGGCTTCCATTAATTCAGCTGTTTATAACTTTGTACATATTTTCTTTTGCTAAACCCATAGAAATCTCAAAAAAAGTCAATTCAGAATCATGATGATCCTTTGATTTTACTGGATTATATCTAAAAGGACTCTTCATAACATAAAGCCAAGTGTACAATTATCGTTTATACAGATTTCTTTGCATAGATAATCAAAAAGGCATTGGCTTTAGGACATTTCATATACAAAGAAACTAGACTTGCTTTTATTACCTTATTTTTTTGTTAGGGTGTATAATTTATTATCATTGAAGGATCTTTTGCTGCCTCCCAAGAAATATTTGTAAAAAGAGATTTGAAGTTGGAATGTTCTACAAAGGGAAGAACTGGGTTGTCCACTGTGTAACATTTTCACATCAAAATGAAAAGCCATTCTGGAAAACTTAATTTAGTTAGTGGGCTCTAGACAGGAGGAAAAAAATAATTCTATAGCTAGAAAAATACAGAAGATAAAACCATTTGACCCTAAAGATTAGATTTCCCCCAGGAAACTACAAAAGGTTGTCTCTTGCAGCTGGAGTTAAGGTAGTATTGAGACCAAACATATAGCATATATTGCATATAATGTATATTTTCACTATGTTAGGCAAGTTATCCAGTAGTTCTTATCAAAAATGATTTAAAAATGCAGTTAACTTAGAGGAGATAGCATTTTCATGATTAGCACTTCAGTGGCTCTTCAGCGTCTGAGAAACTTATATGTTTTTTAAATATAAATTATGGTCAAATCCATTCCTTTTTTTAGTTAGATCCATCTTTACGTTCAAAAATCTCTTTGCAACTGCTAAAGTTTTCAGGCATTTTGCAAAACTGCTTAATTCTTGACGCTGACAAATACTCGGGCAATTACAGTGAAATGGTTCCCAGACCTTTTTTTAGCCATGACTCAGCTAAGAAAATTGTCAGTGTTGCTTTACACTAAGTACATGTTCTCAGCCTCTCCTCTTTACGTCCATTCACACTAACTCACTGTCTCACAAAAGCTGCACTTAGACACACCTGAGGCAGCTGTGTTCAGTGCCAGGAAAACTAAGGTTCAACTTGACACATTTCATGAGGGAACTATGGCTACGTCACAGGCATGTCCTTATTTGATTAGGATGAACATAAGGGTGTTTTCTAAAAATTAAAATATATTTATGTATTTGTGTGTGTTTGTATGGATTTATATTACACCTGTTATATGTCTAAGCAATTATACATGCATATATAATATACAGGTAGTGCTGTCATATATGGGCCATGAAAAATTCAAAAAATTAATTAATTTGATTCTTGTGCCATAACAGTAATTCACCGATCATATCAGCGCATGTTTGGATACTGCTTAGACCTGCATCAAAAATTTATGAGGATTACAGCTTACTTTACATCAAATGTTAGAAATGACTGTGTTTAATCACTATGACAAGCTCCCTCAGAACAGACATGGGGCACCCCAATGCCTTCCAGTGTGGTGAAGAACTTTGATGGTGATGGGATGATGCTTCTTCCTTTCTAAACCCCAGGACCGACCAGTGGATGGAACAGAGCATATCCCTCTGAACACACTGGGGAATGTGGCAGGGCACAAAAGCACCCTTCAGGTGCTATTTCTCAAAAAAGAATAGAGATGCATCGATATATGGAAGATGCTGAGGGGAAAAATAAAAGGAATTAAAAACTGCATTTTGTTTATTTCCCTTAAAATTAAACTAGGGAGGTCTTTGTCTTTCCTTCCCTGACAGCTTACTGGAGGTTCTCTGTCAGAGACTGCCTTTTTGCCATAACTTACACCTGAAGTTATTTTTGTTAGAAAGAACCACTTCATGAACATTTGAGCAGCTGAAGTCACTTGGTCTGTTCAGCCTGGAGTAGACTGAGGCAAGACCTCATTGCAGTTACAACTTCCTTGTGAGAGGAAGAAGAGGGACAGACACTGATCTCTTCTCTGTGGTGACCAGCTACAGGACCCAAGGGAATGGCCTGAAGTTGTGTCAGGGGAGGTTTAGGTTAAATAGTAGAAAGAGGTTTTCACCCAGAGGGCGGTTGGTCACTGGAACAGGCTCCCCAGGGAAGTGGTCACAGCCCCAAGCCTGACAAAGTTCAAGAAGTGTTTGGACAATACTCTCAGGCACACGATGTGACTCTTGGGGATGATCCTGTGCAGGGCTAAGGGTTGAACTCAATGATCCTTCTAGGTCCCTTCCAACTCAGCAGATTCTGTGATTCTGTCATATGTATGTATGTGTGCATATGTATATATGTAATTTATAACTCAAGAATAGCATGAGTATTTATTTAGTATACTACAAGTATTTCTGTATAATACAATAAAAGTATTACTTTTTTACTATTAGTATGTATACTTTCAGAATTTAAAAATTAACCTCTAAAACCAGAATTTCTGGATATTTTTCTCTTTGTGAATCAATATCCATCAAAGTTTAGAGTGTGTATGTGTATGTATATGAATAAACATATTTTATTAGTTGTTTTAACATATGCAAGGGCAATGTACAGATAGATGGAACCATTAAAATAATTGCAAACTATATTTTTTTTAACCTATATCTATTTGTATTATTAATATTTTAGTAGTAGATAGAAAGGAAAGTTGGAGATGATTTGCACAGGAGTCTGGTTTTGCAGATTTTCCCTCTAGCATTGGAAAAGTTTTGTGTTGCATCGTTTTATCCAATAAAAAGCTGAATTACGCAGAATGACAAAGAATGGTGGACTTAAGAATTAAACATGTTTGGGTTTTTTTCTTGTTTTTCTTTCCTGTTTTTGTAGCACACATATTTGTTAGAGGAGTAAGGAAAACTTCCCTTTACCTATTATTGCAGAAATTCCAAAATAAACCACAGTTAGGGAGTGTGAATAGGTTAACTGTTACAGGAAGTTCCATACAGAAGTTTTCTCACAGCTGATGAAAAAGTAAGCCTTTAAGTAAAACCTATTCTTTCAACAGCATCTATTTAGAACATAAGCTACTTAATGTGTACAAACTGAGAGAGATCACAATAGTGATAATATTCTCAGTTCTGGTATGGTGTTTGATGTTGCACATAGTAAAAACCAAAAAATATCTCTGTTTTAAGACGTGAACTAAAGAACATGAAAGCACGAAATGCACTTGTGTACATATGAGGGAGGGGTTAGAGAGGAAAACATTTCAATAGCTTTTTATTCTTTTAAAGCAGATTTTGGTTTAATATTAAGAGAACTTCTCCCTCCCCCCAGCTGAGATCACTGCAGGGTATCCCTCTGACTGAAGTGTGCTACTCCTATGTTGCAGGAGATCAACATTTGTCTTTTGCACACAGACATTAAAGGGTCTTCAAATGCAGGCAGTAGGTAGAGGGAGAAAGGTAAAATAACTGCCAACTCAGGACATGTTTTCTGAGAAGAAAAACCTAGGCACTGTAAGGGGAGTGTACAGATAATAGAGTCAACAAACCAGAATAAAGTACACAGAGCAGGCCTGAATGTCTGTACTTATTGTTTGCTTATATTGTAGAAACAACACTACAAAAATACACTGCTGAGTTGGGACTTAGCTGGTGCGTTTGGTTCCAGGAAACTTACCTCTCCAACTCCATAGGAATGGGATTTTAATTCTAAGCTTGTTTGCCATGCAGTAATTTAGACTGTTTGGTTTCTTTCCTTTTTAAATTATTTAATACAGTACTTTTCACTGGTCCTCAGCTCCAAGAGAAAATAAAAGGCTTTTCTGACCCACTTTTCCATGTTATATAATGAAAACATAGGGCATATATTTATCTGTTAGCTTTACCCTTAGAACCATGTCCAGTGTGGACTCTGAGGAATTCTAAGGACAAATCTGCTTTATTACTAAGACGTGGACAGAGATTCATTGTGTGAAGACACTGAGGGAAAACTGCAGGCATACAAAGGTCTTTGATGTATCACCAGTAAATATGACAAGTACAAAAACTGTTGTTCAAAATTTTCAACGGTTTCTTCAACATCTATTTTTTAATTTTTTTTTTTTACATATTTCCAGGTTATTCTTTTAAATTTAGGAATTAAAAATACCAAATTATGCAAAATTTCTACTTAAAGACTTTCAAATAAATCTTCCTTCTTTCCTATATTTTGACTCATTACTTCCTCCTTTTTTTCCTGTTTAGTCAAACAGAAAGAACAGGTAATGGAAGAAAAGAGGAGAGAAAATCAAAAGTGAAGAAGAGCCATTGGATTTTCCTGCATGCACATATTGATAAAAACACAAAGTAATGTAAAGACATTATTTTAAAGTCCATAACTTTAACTGAAAATAAACACTTTTCAGTTATTTTTAGACCCCTTCTTATGCATGGAATAAATGCATGCTGCTTGATCAAATATTAGTGTTAAAAAACCTTCTGCTCTCCAGACATTCTTTGGTTAAAATTTTATTTTGCTGGATAAACTGCAACCTTTATACAAGAAAATAGCATGCTCAAAATCTGTGCATTTTGTAACACAAGGATCTTGTCCATCCTTCACTAATAGTGATCTCTTCCCTGCTCATTGACAATCCTGGAAACTCTTAGTGATTGCTTCTTGTTATTTCCAGCTTTTCTGCAAGAGTTTAATCATATACTTATAAACAGCACAGTGGAAGGAGTCAATATAGATGTCAGTGTCACACAATAACAAGAGCGTTACCTTTAGCAACAGAAATGAGTACTAGACTATGTAATATTTGGAGAGAGTATTTATACAAAAATATATATTATAATTAAAAAATGCTGAAGAGGTCAAAAAAAAATAAATTACTTGACTAGCAAGACTAAAAGCATTGAAGTAAAATCTCAAATCCTTTAAAATTGATGAGTTTGGCCTTAGCTATTAACTCCGATAGGATCAGTGTTTCATTCTGTTTCTTTAAAAACTTTTGCTCGCCCTTCTCCTGCCCACCCACAGGGGGTTATGGCTTTACCTACCAGTAAAGGATGTTGCAGACACCAGCTAAAGGATTCAAATGGTAAGCAAACGTATTAACATGATTGTATTGTATAAAGAATTAGCCATGTGCCAGTATCTAATGTCTAATCATAACACCAATACAGCTCTAGAGGGGTTAGAGATTCTGACTCTTATTTCTGCAATGTTAATTCCCACCTTACCAACACTCCTGAAAATGCTCATGGATGCCCATTAGCTTTTAGCGATGTATCAGTGGCCTGCAGACCTTTTTCCACATAATTCTTTCCTGAAAGCTGGACTTTAACTCTCATCCAGTAACAGATACATAAGATGTTGTTGTATTTTGTGTAAAAAATGTGTATACATCCTGCCTGAGACCTCTGCCCAAGGATGCTAAAAGGTGGTTCTAGTTCATTTTCACCCTCCTATGAAATTCCTTCTTGATTCATTAAAATATCAAGAAGTGGGATACTCACATCTACTTTATCAATAGGTAGCAGAATGTGTAGCAATTTGCAATGGTTCCACAAAGAAAATACATTATCTTCTGGCGGTCCTACTTCATAAGCCACTTTTTTTCCACCTCTGTTGTTCATTTTCCCAGGATTTTCCCTTGCACAAAGGGACAGTGAAGGGGCATTGATTTTCATGGGCAGTTGTTCTATAACCAGTACATACACCAGTCCAGATCTTCATGTGGCTAACAGCCATAGACGTAAGTTCATGAGGGAGATTTGGTTTGCTTTTCTTTCTTTTTTTTTATTTTCCTTTCTCCCACTTTTCCTTAAAAGAAAGAAAAGCAAGCAAAGCCTTGCTTACAGAACAAACATCCAAAAACATGAAAGTAAGGCATGCAACTCTTAAGGATTCTTGACCCTCACTCAGTCCTGAAAAAGCAGAACACAATGAGATCTTAGCGATCATTGTGTTTGGATTTGGCTCTAAAGCCAGGAACAGTCTTCATACATTTAAAGTACTTCTACCTAATATTGTTATTATACAACTGATAAATAGTTTTTACTTGAGCTATGAAACCCATTATCTCTCACCAGTGGGGAATCCTTAGCCTTTCGTCTTTATATATTTTGTATTTTAAGGTGTGTATTCACTATTTCAAGTGCTATGAAGCAAAATGCTTTATATATTTCAAATTGTAGAAGATGAAATCAGCAGCCAACATAAACATTCATAATCTTAACCTTTTTCTTTTTATAGTAACGTCCACATTCAATTCTGTATTGTACACAAAATAAGAGAATGCAGCAGTTTGATTTGGCAGTGTGATTTTGTGATCTTTGTTGTTTTACATAGTTAGCAACTTTATCTGAAACTCCTGTATAGATGTAAGCTAAGGTTATGTAAACCAGAGGTCTTCTCCATTTCTTGTTTGTTTTGTGTAATTTTAACTTTTTTAGAAGAAACAAGGGGCACTCCCAAAATCTTTAAAGTATATCTGTACATTTCCACAGGCATTAGTAAAAGAAATTATTTGGTAGATAAAAATACTTTGCTTTCAGCTCATTTTCCTTATCAGTAATAGAGAAGTTTTAAATTGCTTTATTGTGCTGTCCTAGATTGCTTTAACCTAGATTTTTCACACACATAAGTGCGCTTTTTCTCCTGACAAGAAATACCTGTGGAACGTGTTCAGATGGAACAACAATTGATGATGAAGAGAGGACCTGTTTCTACATCTCTCTAACAGACTCATCACACAATTACACCACACTGCAGTGGGTTTCTGTGGCTGGGTTTTGGTAGCAGGGGGGGCTACAGGGGTGGTGTCTTGGTTTGAATCTTGTTTTCCCCCAGAGGTTAAGAGAAGTGGTAGACCCCAAGGAGTGGAAACCCCTGGAAGTTTTGAAATTCTGCCCAATGGGCGCTCCTGCAAAAATGTCAACATCCCACAAGCTCACCGGAAGAGATTACTTGTAGTTTGGTTGTTGTTGGAGAGGTGGCCAAGTTGAAGAGCCACGACGAAGGGGCTCTGAGCCCCTTGGGGGGGGCTTTGGCCCCCAGCCCCCAGCGGGGGCCTGCGGGGACCTGGAACAGGTGGTTTCTGTTAGAAGCTGCTAGAAGCTTCCCCTGTCCCATGGAGCCAATGCCAGCCGGCTCCAGGACAGGCTTCCTGCTGCTGGCCAAGGTCGAACCAATCAGGAGTAATAGTAACGCCTCTGTGATAACATATTTAAGAACAGAAGATTGTTGCACAGAAGAAATTCCATCCTGGGAAGAACAGAGTGAGAGCATGGGAATAACAACGTAGACACCAAGGTCAGTGCAGAAGGAGGGGCAGGAGGTGCTCCAGGCACTGGAGCTGAGGCTCCTGCGGCCCATGGTGCAGACCATGGTGGAGCAGCTGTGCCCCTGCAGCCCATGGAGGACCATCGGAGTGCAGAGACCCACCTGCAGCCCATGGAGGAGCCCATGCTGGAGCAGGTGGATGAATGAGAGAGGCTGTGACCCCGTGGGAGGCCCAGGATGGAGCAGAGTCCTGCCGGAGACCTGCAGCCTGTGGAGAGGGAAGCTCACAGTGGAGCAGATTTTTCCTGGGCAGGACTTGCAGCCCCTGTGGGGGACCCATGTCGGTACAGCTCATTCATGAGGGACTGCACCCCATGGAGGAGTGACCCATGGGACAGCAGTTTGAGAAGAACTGCTGCCCGAAGTATGCACTCACGTTGGAGAGGTCCATCAAGGACTGTCTCCTGTGGGAGGGACCCCATGGGAGCAGGGGAAGGACTCCTCTCCCTGAGCAGCAGCAGCAGAAACATCTGACTGCAAATCCCCATTCCCCATCCCCCTGCACTGCTGTGGGGGGAGGAGGGAGAACATGAAAAGAAGGGTGTGGGGAAGATGTTTTTAAGACTGTTTTATTTCTCACTCTTTTGCTCTTATCCTATTAGTAATAAATATAAGTAATATTCCCACTTTGAGTCTTGTTTTGCCTGTGAAGGTAATCAGTCACTGACCTCTCCCAGCTCTTATCCCTACTCATGAATTCTTAACTGTTTTTTTTCTCTCTCCTCTGTTCAGTTAGAGAGGGAGAGTTAGAGAGCATTTTTAGTGGGTACCTGGTATCTGGCCAGGGTCAACCCACTACACATACCCTGCACCAGTATACTCACTGACTCACATGCTTTTTTAATCTAGATATTTTCTTGTTCATAATGTAGATTTAAGAATTCCATCAATTTCTTCCCATTTCACAATGGTGTTGACAAAGACTTGGTGCTGCTGAATAAGCAAACAGTTTCTGTTTATTTTCTTTGTCCTTTCAAGAGGAAGTCCAGCAAACTGTAGGGGCCAGGCACCTCTAGACCTTTATTTCTGAACCTGCCCTGCGACTGCAGGAATCACAGGCTGTGGTGAAGACTGTGGATGGGATGCCTCGCACATTCCTTATTTGCCCACTAGCAGACTGAAGGAAATTAATCCTCTGGAATTTATATACATTTGCTCTTGGAAAGGTTCAACTGAGCCAAAATTTGGCATTTAGGCTTGCAAGGTGCATGGTATGGGCCCACTGAGAACGTGCCTGGGAAAGCCTCAGGAAATTATTACAAGGAAATAGGAAGACCTGCCACAACTGAATTTATTATTTAGTGTTACTTCTAACTTTATTCTAAATAAAGTAAAAGAACTGCATAAAGCACATTAAATAAAGTAAAAGCAACAAGGATTTCGCAGCTACTTTAAGACAGAGTGCATTGTGAGTCTGCCCCCTGCCAAGAAACTAAAATTATATATTGCCACGGTCCGGGGGAGAGGGGAGTGGGACCGCAACACTGCACAAAGGAGCCGCGTCAAAGCAGAAGGTGCAATGGCAGTTTATTGAGAGTGTGCGAGGGTTTATATAAGCTTTAGTGTAGACAGGGCCAGAAAATGGGGTGGAGCATGGGACAGACAATCAGGGGAACGAATAGAAGTAGGGACTCAGCAGAAGAGGGAGGGACTGGGGAGGAACTGGGAGAGAAAAGAACCAATGGTAGCTCTCCCCACACTGCAGCTTTTTCAGCCAATCAGAGGGAGAAGGAGGGAAAACAGGGAACAGACAACTCGAGGCATGCCTGGGCCGTACAACTGTAGGGGTGACATACAATGCACGTATTTGAAACCACATAAGAACTGTAAAATCCAATGAAGTCCTTTTTCAATTGTTGTATATCTTTTTCCACGCCTGGAACTGTTCCCACTCTGATTCCTGCTCCTTCACAATATATTGATGTATGCATTCCTAATTTTGCAGGAGTAGGATTCTGATGAGCTAAAACCATCAGTAGCAGTGAACTGTGTAGGTAGGGTGACAGTGTGTTGTTTTTAAATTCTTTTCAGTAAACAACTACATATGCTTACCTCTGTTGTACAGGTGAAAACAAGTTTCCATGTCTAAGATATAGAGGAAGCCTTCTGTGGAAGCAGAAACAGGCTCATCACAATTACATAATTATTTTTAAAAAGTTAAATTGCTTTTTTACTTACAAGATGGAAGGACGATAAGGAATCTCACAAACTGTTACTTTTTAAAGAAGTTACAGCTGAGGAATCATCAAGTGGAACTTTTTATTTAATTTGTATTAATTCCACGTTGAAATCCTGTACATCCAGTTTTAGCCTAGTGCACATTTTTACAGCTGAATGTACAGCTGGAACTTCTGGAAATGAGAGCTTTTATTATGGAAATGCTGGCATAGTTTTAGCTGGGGTCGGCACACACAGCATACTGTAATGTGCTTTAAAACTTGAGATGGAGACCAGAAGTCTGAGACTCAACAGTAGCAAACCCTGTATGTATGAAAGACAAGACTCACAAAAAATTCACACAATACTGCTGCTTCTGGCATAACTCTCATTGCTTTAAAGGTCCAAATGAACTTCACTGTGTTTGTTTAAAAAGAAGATGGTAATGATGTGCTTTGCACACACAAGCAGAAATCCTCAAAATAATAAAAGATATGGAAGAGCATGACAATCTTCTCTGATATGTATGGAACTAAGTGATTGTAAAAGAAAATGTTCTCATGTTAAAATGGATAAATGTTAGTATTTTGAAACCACTGTTTTGGTTACTGGCAATCATAAGCATATTCCTCAGCCAAAAAATACTGGAATGTCAAAGCACTTTAATTTATCCATCTGTATAATTTTAAACTAACAGGTGAGACAGAAGCAGCGCTATAACAGTCTGGTCAGGATGAAACAATGGACTGATACTGCAGCAAATGATCTGAGAAAATGAATTCTCTTTGGCAAGGATCATAAGGCAGTAGTAAAACAGCCTGATCATCTCACTAATGCGGGTTTAAAATGAGAGTTCAGGATTATGAATATAAAAAGTGTTGATTATCAGATAAATGGAATCAGATGGACAATGACGTCCTCTCTAATTTTTACTGTGCTTAATGGTAAGTGACTTGGCACATGTTTAGTACATATGAATACAGTCCTTTCATTTTCTACCCTTTCTTATTTCTCACTTTATTCCTTATCTCCCTATTCTTCATTCAGCTTTTCCTATGCTTCTAAGCTCAATACAGCTATTCATTACATCTCACTCTCCTGGTCATTTCAGACAGGATAAATTCACACTCTAAGCTGTGCATTAACCTCCAGATCTAAAAATGCTTGCCTAGCTGGGGCTGTGTAAAACATTAGTGCCAGTGTAGATGTGGACTAAATCTAGGAGGATAATCGTCAATCTCTCACACAGCTGTTACTGATGGAGAGATGTATTTTCTTGTAATTCGGATGATGTTTGTTGCAACTGATTACTGCACAGAACCGTGAAGTGTCCGCTTCCAAACTGAGGCATGTGCATCATGAAAATATGAAAAGAAATGCAGAATAATTTTTGTGGAACGCTCCCATGTATGTTAAGTGAGGTGTTCAGTCTGAGGAGTCAGTCACAGTCCATGTCCACTTATCTTTATTCTACTCAAGTTTCATCCTGTTCTTAAAGATGTTTATGATTTTTCCATGTAGGGAAATTCAGGCCCTTTGGATTCTTCCAATGCTGCCTTTCTTTTACTCCTCTTCTTCATTCGTTCTTGTTTTATCTGTTTGGTTTTTTGTTCCTTCCTTTCTTAGCTATGTAGACAACTACTAGCTCAGCTTTCATCCACAAAATAAAATTTAAAAATTAATGGTATACAGGATTTTAACTCGTTTCTTGCTAAGAATATAACCTTTGGCCTTAATTAGAACTGGAGAAAAGGGAGTTATTGAGAATATCTAGTGGATTTAAAAGTTCTTTATATGATGCTGATGATTTTCTGTAGTCTGCCAGTGTCTTCCTAAGAAGATTTTTTGATACTTTCTTCAAAGTAAATGCAATTATGAGATCATTGTCAAAATAACAGTAGTACCATTAATACTCATGCCATTAGTGCAGACCCACCTTTTTTAAGTGGACAGATGTCTTCTAGGAGCCTCGAAGTTTCCTAGGTAGACTGAAGATTACTGAAATTTGAATATCTGAAAAAAAAACCCCTTAATTATTTTGAAAATTACAGCTCTTTTGACTGTTAAGGAAGAAGATTTAGAAATAAGGTAGGCTTAGATATACACTTTTTGAGCAAACAGTGGTGATACCTTTGACAACACCTACAATAAAAACTCCAGATGTGGCTATCTTTCTGGTTTTAGGAGTGCATTATGTAATGATTGTACAATTACTTATTGGTGGTGACCTGATCACAGCTATACTTCATGTGACCAGAACACTGAGGAATTCAGCATTTTTTTTATCCTGTCTTGTGAGTTTTACAGCAGGCAGCAGCACAGTGATTAAGAGAAAGGAAAACAAGAGAGCATTGTCCTTTTCCTCTGGTGACTCCCAAGAAAATAGAATATGTTTCTTCAGAAAAAAAATAAAACCAAACACATTTTAAATGAACCCATGACCTGAAGTATTCATGGTTTGATTCACCTCTATTTCATTTTATTACACTTCTTTCAGAAACAAATCACCACTCAGTAATTGGATGTGACTCTGAGCAACCTTGTAGAATTGAAGATGTCCCTGCTCATTGTAGAGGGTTGGACTAGGTTACCTTTGGAGGTCCCTTCCAAAGCAAACTATATTATGATTCTATGTTTCTGTGTTTCTATGAATCTATAATTCAATTATTCATCAGTTCTGATTCTAATTTGGATTCCTTTCTATTAGCAATTGCAACACTGTCTTCTCCTAATTCTTGATTATGGCATATATTTTAAAGAAGTTCTGGTAAATTTTCTGAAATTATTTAAGAATACAAATCTCAAAATATTCTTAAAGGAAAATAAGCTGTCATTACTCAACATTGTTGCTATCTTTGTAAAATAAAGATGTGTTGATGAATTTTTAATTTTTCCTCCTCAAAGTTATACCTAAAAATAGAGAGCAAATCACTACAAGGCAGCTGAAGCCAAAACCTCAGAGGGTATCAGTAGGTTTGATAACAGTCAAAGTTCTGTCAAGGCTGGATGTACTTCATGTGAAAAATTGATTCTGTACCACTGATAAGTTTTGGATTCTCTGCACATGGTCATCTCATGGGGATACCACTATTAATTGAACAAGTAGTTGATACCCTTCATTTTCTACACTGCTAGAGCTCTACAATTCAGTAGTCAACCTTCTCTTTTTCCAAGTCCCCTAATCGAACCCACAATTTTGGCTCCAAATTGATCAGTTATTTCTTCAATAATGTTGATCTCTGTTCTTATTCAGAACTTCTTACGCCAACATGTATTTTTACACATACATGTATATGTTCTTCATTTCAGGCTCTATAATGTAATTTAGAACTCAGAAATGTATGTAATGTATTTCAGACATCATTTATGTTCAAATCTAGAAAACCTAGAACTACAGGGGTTTTTTAATATTTTTAAATTTCATTAATTATATGCTGAGTTTTATCTATTTTTTCCTCATTTCCAAAGCACTGTAGCAGGTACAGTGTGGGCCTAGAACAAATACTATTTGGAATGGCTGCAGCAGATGAGCCTTTTTCATTAATTTATATGCTCCCTTTTTGACCACTACCTCGCAGAATCTCCCAGCAACTATAAAATGAATATTTAAACGAAATCATGAGAAAATGCTAATGTAAAACTGAAGGTTATGGTTGTGTAGAAATTACTAATAATGAAATTATTAAGTGTACAGATTAGATGTTACAGCTGTGTCCTAGTTAGGACAGCTGAGATCAGTTCATCATGGTGGGTGTAACCCAAAACTGTGTATTCTATAGCCTTCCATGTCATTTCCCAGAAACTAGACTATTGTTGTCAATAGACTATTTGCACCCTCTGCCCATAGAGCCTGACTCCTCAGGCTATAAACTAGGTGTTAAGAGGCCTGTGAGATAGGAGGATGTTTCTGTCCTCACATCCTTTGTGAAACTCCCCACCCTGAGGGGAGTACCAAGCATTCCTGCCTGAACTGGAGGATATATAATCTTGGAGTCTTGGAACATTTTTTCTAACCCACTCGTAGGATCCAGAGGACGGCTGCATCTCATCGCTCTCAACCAGACTTAACCACCACTGGACTGCGATCACCACTTTGGCCAGACTGCAGCAGCTCTCCCACCAGCAGGTTCTTCCCCTCTCCCTTTACTTTGGACTCAAACAGGGCCCAAGGAACACCACTTTGTTCAGGCCCCAGGGTATTGGGTTATACATTTGGGTTTTGTGGGTTGAGACCAATTGTTTGTTTGTATGATTGTACTTACTGTATTATTTTAATAAATTGTTATTCTGATTTATAATCTCTCCTTTGAGTTGAGTTCATTCCCCCTGCTGGTTAACTCTTAAACCAGCACAAGCTGAAACTCAGAGAGCTCTATAAGGAAAATAATGCACTTTAAGGTATTTGAATCAGTTTGAACAAAAACTGGAGGCCCACTCTTGTACGCTGTAGCATAAATTCTTACTTGGCAATACTTTAACAGAAAAAGAAAGAACAAAAACCTCCTCCAATATACTAAAATACTATTTGTTAATTAAGTGTATAACATCAGTACTAGTTCTACAGATTTTAAAATAATGAGTATGGCATCTTTATGTTTTTATTATATCTCAAGAGAGACGGACAAGAAAAAAAGGGTATTTATAATATATCCTGAAGGGAGACATATTTTTAAATAGTGGAGTTTTTAAACAGGCAGAGTGAAAATAAGGAAAAGGATATGAAGCTGAAATTTATATATCATTTTATACAACGCACCAGTAAAATCAATGGTATTTGGCAAATGAGTGTGTAAGTGTGCATGTGACTAGTTTAAATATATATTCAGGTTTTTCAGTGAAAAGTCTCATTTGTGCTTGCCAAAAGCTACACAAATCCAAGCTCAGGTAGGTGATGAAGATGGGAGAGCCAGATTTTCCAAGCCAGAGAACTGGGGTGCTTATTTTAGCCTGCCATGATTTAAAGTGCGACACTACATCAATGCAAAAAGAATATTAAGGCAATATAGGTAGAGTCAGCATCTCATCTTGGTTATTTCCAGCAGAAAAGTGCATTGATAACAAAAAAAGGGGAAGTTACTTACCAATAATCAGATTTCTTTGAGCTATCTTGTGCAAATGAATATCTGTAAGTGATCTTGTACCAAGGCTCTTGAATTCACAGAATCACAGAATATGCCAAGTTGGAAGGGACCCACAAGGACCATTGAGTCCAACTCTTAGTCCTGCAGAGGACCATCCCCAAGAGTAATACCAGGTGCCACAGAGTGTCATCCAAATGCTTCTTGAACTCTGTCGGGCTTGGGGCTGTGACCACTTCCCTGGGGAGCCTGTTCCAGTGCCCGACTACCCTCTGGGTGAAAAACCTCTTTCTACTATTTAACCTAAACCTCCCCTGACACAACTTCAGGGCATTCCCTTGGGTCCTGTCACTGGTCACCACAGAGAAGAGATCAGTTCCTGTCCTCTTCTTGCCATCACAAGGAAGTTGCAGACTGTGATGAGTCTTCTCTCAGTCTTCTCTTCTCCACACTGAACAGACCAAGTGACTTCAGCCAATCCTCATACGGCTTCCCCTCAGAGCCCTTCACCATCTTTGTTGCCCTCCTTTGGACACTCTCCAAAGCTTAATATCTTTCTTATATTGTGGTGCCCAAAACTGCACACAATATTCAAGGTGAGGCCTCCCCAGTGCAGAGCAGAGCAGGACAATCCCCTCCCTCGACCAGCTGGCGATGCTTTGCCTGATGCCCCCCAGGACACGATTGGCCCTGTTGGCTGCCAGGGCACTGCTGACTCATATTCAACTTGCCATAGACCAGGAACCCCAGGTCCCTTTTCGTGGCACTGATTTCCAGTATCTCATTCCTCCCCATTGCCAGTGCAGAATCCCAGCGCTTACCTTGTTGAACTTCATGTGGTTGGTGATTGCCCAGTCTGCTAATTTGCTGACATCTCTCTGCAGGGCCTCCCTGCCTTCAAGGGAATCAACAGCTCCTCCCAATCCAGTGTCAACGTGCTTAGTATCCCTTCCAGTCCTGCATCCAAGTAATTTATAAAGATGTTGAAGAGCACAAGGCCCACGATGGAGCCCTGTGGAACCCCACTAGTGACATGTCTCCAGTCTGATATTACCTCATTGACTGTTACCCTCTGTGCTCGACCCGTGATCCAATTGCTAACCCACTGCATGATGTGTTTATCCAGCTGTGTGCTGGACATTTTGTCCAGAAGGATCCTGTGAGAGACAGTATCAAAAGCTTTACTGAAATCCAAAAAGATGACATCAACTGTCTTCCCTTGATCAATGAGGTTGGTTACCTCATTGTAAAAGGAAGTAAGGTTTGATAAACAGGACTTTCCCCTCATTAAGCTGTGCTGGTTGTGATAAATGACAGTGTTGTCTCTCAGGTGTTTTTCAATACCTCCCAGAATAATCTTCTCTGTAACTTTACCAGGCACTGAAGTGAGACTGAGAAGCCTGTAGTTTCCAGGGCCCTCCTTCCTGTTCTTGAAAATCAGGACAATGTTCACCAGCTTCCAGTCAGCTGGGACCTCTCCAAATTCCCAAGACCGCTCAAAAATCATCGAGTGAGGTTTTGCAATGACATCAGTCAGACCTTTGAGGACTCTGGGATGAATCCCATCAGGCTCCCTAGATTCATAGGGATCCAGCTGGAGCAGAAGATCCTGCACAATTTCAGGGTTGACTGGGAGTTGATCATTCTCGCAGTCATGGTCTTCCAGCTCAGGGCACTGAGACCCCCTTGGTCCATCATCTGAGTTGAAGACAGAGGTAAAGAAAGTGTTAAACACCCTTGTCTCTGTCCTTGTTTGCGAGGTGACCATCCCCATCCTGTAACAGGCTGATACCATTAATGTATTTGAAAAAATTATTTTAGTTGTCCCACACATGTCTAGCCAGCTTCAACTCTAGTTGAGCTTAGGCCACACAAATTTTCACCCTACAGTTGGTAAGCAGCATCTCTGTATTCTTCCCATGTCACTTGATCTTTCTTCCTCTGGCCCTGCACCTTCTCTTTTTGCCTTATTCCCAAGAGAACATTCCTGTTCAGCCAAGCTGTCCTTCTGCCTCATCTGATTGATTTCCAACAATTGGGAATTGCCTGCTCCTGTGCCTTTAGGAGGTGATGTTTGAAAAGTGACCAGCACTGATGGACCCCAGCACCTGCAAAAACATTTTCCCAGGGGACCTTACTTGGTAATTCCCTGGCAGCCTGAAGTCTGCTCTCCTCATGTCCAGAGTTGAGGTTTTGCTGGCACTTTTTCTCCTGTCAACAGAGATTTTAAACTCGATCGCTTTGTGGTGGCTGTGGGCCAAGACGGCCTCCAATCTCACAAGATCTGCTCTGTTGACAAGCAGCAGATCAAGGAGAGCACTCCTGGCAACCAGTGACCTGGAGAGCTGCGTCTGCCATCAGCAGGTCTGCCTGGCTGGTGGCCTCTGACACAGCTGGCACAGGGGATCGAGCTTTGTGGCGAGTCACACCGTAACTCAGGAACTAGTATGCTAATAAGACTTAGGCCGGAAGGATCTCTTTGCTCTTCCTTACCAGCTACTTAGTCTGTTTTCTGCCTTAGTTGGATGCTCCCAGATGGCCAGAGAAGAGCCCTTCCTTCTCACCCTGCCTGCACAAACTGTCCTGCAAACTGCTGTGCCATGCCCTCACTGCTGTGCCACACTCTGTCTGCCCACTCCAGTTCACTGCACTCCAGGTCACTCGCGCTCCCTGGAACCGTTTAAATCTTCCTTGATTGCTCTCAGCACTGCCCCCTCAAAGGCTTTTTCTTTTTTCATGCTTTTGCATTATCCGGAGGGATGACATATTTTCCAGTCTCTCTGCTTGTTTCATTCTCGGGTGTAAAAGGCATGTCTGCAAGAAGACATTCAGTGAGCTATCAGCTACATATTTCCACAAAACAAAAGAGACTTCCAGAGAAAAGACAAGGAGATTTGGCAGTGAACGTACAAATCTCAGAAGAATTCCAAGCACTGTAAATAAGCCTTTCTTCTTTCAGTCCTCACTCCACACACATGCATACAACTGGTCATTCCTGCATTCTTGCAGGAAGGTATTTAGGCTCCCCAGCAAATACTGGTCTAATTTCTGGAAACCTGTTTATAGTATTAGTCCAATGGTTAGAAACTCTACTCCAGACTGCTTCAAAGACAGTGAGCCAGATACATAGCTGAATATATGCAGGTCTATAGATTTTGAATGATTGCCCTTCCTCCTTGAATCAATAATGTATGATTAATGTTTTGTGTTCCTCAAGAATTCAGAAAATCAGATAGAATTTTAAACCCAGTTCTTATTTATTTAGAATCTCATTTATCATATATGAACTTAATTCCACTATTTTCTTTCAGTCATTAAGGAAAAAAACTACCTGCATAAGTAAAAACTGAGGCATATTAAAATCCTTTTAAATTTTAAATGTAGTTAGCTTGGTGTCTTTAAATATAAAGATATTTACATTATATAAAATGTTCGTTACACAGATGAGATGGACTTGTCCTTGTCGTTGAGAAGGATTTATCATGCATTTTTAATAGACTTATAATTTTGAGTAACCCAAAAGAAATGATTCTACAATGCCAAGATTCTGAGCAGCTTTTAAATCAGTATAATTTATTTAAACCATCACCTCAAAGTATTTCTTCACTAACTGAAATTCCCTGATCTCAGTTATGTTGGGCTGGGACACGAGAAAGACTATTCAGTCACAGGTTAATAGAAAACTCAAGATCTGTCATTTTTTCACCTATCAGTGTTAAAAAATGTTTTTGTGACATTGGGTACATAGTAGTTCTCTTGTCTTTAGGCTTATTCAAATATCAGAACTTAATATCACAGAGTCAAAAACTATTTTAGGGCCTCTTGAGATGTTCCTAAAATTCATGCTTACATGTGTGGGGGCTGCACAATACACATTTCATTTTATTTTACTTTTTTAACTTCACACCACTTGTAGTCTGGTTCCAAAGAATTATTGTCTGTTTGCAGCTGGAGTGCATTACATGATTCCTGGAGTCCATCTTCTACTTTAGTTTTATTTAAAAAATGGTGAACAATTCAGTTTCTAGTTTTTCAGAAGGCTTCACCACACAGATGAGCACAGTAAATGGGACACCTGCTTAAATTACATTAAAAGTTCTGTTTCTAAGACTGTTTAGGTAAACACGATACATCTTTTCAGATGTACCTTCACGTTTGCAGAGTCAATCAAAAAACAATTTTAATCTGCTATGCACAGTTTGTTAGTCTGATTTATACATTCCTATAGGAGGATTTCCTTCTAGGATAAGAAACTGAGTTTTGCAGAATGGGTCTGTGGTTTCTCAGTTATCCACATTTCTTGTTCATATAACATAAATATGTTCTTCACTATACCGTTACCTGTGGCACTGATGATGAAGCAACTGGATAGGAAATGTCTAGTGTGAAGGTTAAGTCCTAAAAGTCATTAAAAAACATTGTGTCAGTGATAGAATAGCCTCTTTACTAGCAACGAGGTACTTTATTTTCTTACCTTTATTTCAGGCAGTGTGAAAATTGGGTTTTTGAGTTCAAGTTAAAAGGTACAAAAGTTCTTTGAATTAAATTATTCTTTTGTTGATAGCATCCAAACTGATGTATGGCTGAAAGAAATATGTACCAGAAAGAGTTTAGTTACTATTCAGGGGTGAAAGACATTCCTTCCTTAAGTGTTAACTTATATTTCATAATTTTTTCAATGGGCTGTAGTTAGTTCAATGAGAAGAAAAGATCTGCAGCAAGTAGCTAGTATCCCAGATTACAGATCAAATCTGATTAGCTCAGAGTAATTACTTTAAAATCTTTTTTGAGCTTTATCAGAGTTTTCATTTGAATTTGACTAGCTATTATTCATAAATGGGAAAAAAAAATTATTCTTCTTGTTAGCTTCTACATAGGTTGTCAGTAGTGCTCACTGTAATGCTTTTGCAAGTCTTACAGAATAATAAGCAACATCACCTTTCTTCCTTCCTACCCCTATTATCTGAAAATAAATATCAGGAAACATTTTGTGCATTCCTTTTATTTACATATGGCATAAAAAAAATTAGTTAATTTTTTTTTAATCTTAAATGTTAAATATTTCTCATACTCTTGTCCTCAATGTGATTGGCCACCTGTAAGCATCTCTTGCCATTTGAGATGACACAAAACATCTCATGTCCTATCAAGCTTCTAATTCAAACATCTGAATTTTCCACAGGTGATATATACAGTCCAGTCACTGAAGATTGGCCTGCTATTGTAAGGCATCTAAGATACAATTGGATGCTAATGACCAACATGAATAAAATGAAAAAATGAATTAATGAATAAAAGCCTTAGTGATCAATGCAGACCTGGTGGCCAGCAACTATGTGTCTGTAAGACTCTAGGCCCCCAGCTGCAAGCTCACTGAAGGGGGTTTACTTTAAATATATACAAGGCTCCAACAATATCTGCCCTCTGGGTATATTAGAAGAGCTTTCAGTTCTTTTAACACTTTAGAAGAAAGCACAAAGGAGAAGCACACCTTTTTCAGGAGGTACTTCCACTGGTAAACTTTAGAAAATAAGGGAACTTCTCAAAAGTTTAAAGGGTAACATTCAACCAGAATAAAGCATTCCACAAAGCACTGACTTAGCACATGCTAACCCATGCAACAGCAAAATTCAACCCATCCAGTCTCAAGCTACCCAAAATATTAAGAAAGGAGAAGAATTAAAGAAAGACAGAGTATGGTGGGTTGACCTTGGCTGGACACAAGGTGCCCATCCAGCTGCTCTATCACTCCCCTTCCCAGCTGGTCATGGGAGAGAGTAAGATGGAAAACAACTCATGGGTATGGATAAGGCAGTTTGTTAAAGCAGAAGCCAGGCGGAAGCTTACGCGCGCAAAAGTGAAGTGAACGATAAGACGGTTTATTCTCTGTTTCCCATGAGCAGCGATGGTTGGCCACCTCCGAGAAGCAGGGCCTCAGCACGTGTAATGGTTCCTCAGTAGGCAACTACTGGAGACAGTGAATGCCTGCCTTCCTGCTCCTTGCCTTCTTTTTTATCTGAGCTGGCGGCATATGGTATGGAATATCCCTTTGGTTAGCACAGGTCAGCTGGCTGACTTGTGTCCCCTCCCAGGATCTTGGCCTCGACTGAGAAAGGAATGTTACAGCACTGATGCTGTGCTCAGCAGTAGCAAAAACACCTGTGTGTTATCAACACTCTTCTAGCTGCCAATGCAAAGCACAGGATTGTGAGGAATACTATGGGGAAATGAGCTCCAGCTCAGCCAGACCCAGTACACAAAGAGAATTATAGCTACCACCCCTAGATCCAGATCCTAGATCCAGCCCAACTACAGTAGTCCATAGGATGGAGAGCTTGAACAAGCATGGAGAACACATGTTGCTGCTTTTGTTTCCTTTGGCCCCCTGTGGCCACACCCCCTGCTCCCAGGCAGGATTTGGGGCCCACTGACCACTCCAGAGCTCTGGGGCGGGATGGGTGGTAATGATCCCTCTGTGTTAGCCATTCTGGGGCTGGTTTAGGGAGAAAAGGGGATGTGGTATCCAGCAATGCTCCCAGGCTGGTTTTGACTGACAGCTACTCTGGGGTTGTCCAAGAAGACTTGTAGGGACTGGGGTATGGGATAGGGCATCACCTTTCCTTTCAACCCGTCCATTCTACCTCCCCCTCCCCTCTTTCCACTCTAGTTGGTCTGATCCAATAATTAATATAATAATCCAGTGTTTCACAGCGTTAAGGTAAAACTAGAATTTTATTTTTTTCTTTTAATCTACCACACTACATAGAAATTGAACCTACAACCTTTAGTTGAATATAATCCTCATCATATTGTGAATACAAATAATTTTGTCTATGTTCTTTACCCCATTTTATTGACATGGGTCAGAGCAATCCCAGATATGAGTACAGACTCATAGAAGAAGTCATTGAGAGTAGCCCTGCAGAGAAGGACTTGGGGATGAGAGGCTGGACATGAACTAGCAATGTGGGTTTGCAGCCCAGAAGGCCGTCTGCATCCTGAGCTGCATGAACAGAAGTGTGACCAGCAGGTCAAGGGAGGTGATCCTGGCCCTCTCTGCAGCCCTTGTGAGACCCCATCTGGAGTGCCGTGTCCAGCTCTGCGGTCCCCAGCACAGGACAGATGTGGACCTATTTGAACAGGTTCAGAGGAGGGCCAGGATGGTGCTCAAGGGCTGGAACACTTCTTCTATGAAGACAAGCTGAGAGAGTTGGGATTGTTCAGCACAGAGAAGAGAGGGCTCTGGGGAGCCTTATTAAGGCTTTCCAGTACTTAAAAGGGGAATATAACAATAGAGAGTGACCTTTTTACACAGGTAGATGGTGATAGAACAAGGAAGAATTGTTTTAAACTAAAAAGGGGAGATTTAAATTAGATGTTAAGAAGAAATTCTTTACTGCAAGGGTTGTGAGGCACTGGTACAGGTTGCCCAGAGAAGTTGTGGGTGTTCCATGCCTGAAGATATTCAAGGCTAGGTTGGATAGGACTTTGAGCAGTCTGGACTAGTTGAGTGTGTCCCTGCCCATGGCAAATGGGTTGGAACTGGATGATCTTTGAGGTCTCCTCCAAATATTCTGTAATTGTATGATTCCATGACATCAGTGGATGTACTTTGAGGCTACACCTCTATTCACAGAAAGAAAATTTGGAACTCTCCACCATCTAATAAGATACTGCCTTGGCTTTTACTGTGTAATTTAGTGCTTTCAGTTGTCAGGTACAAACATTTCCTATGGATATTTTTTAAGTATATACATCAAGAACTTATTGCAGTATTAAGCAAATACAAAGCCTGTTACTTTTTCAGAATAATTTGATGTTTGCAAAAGGACACTAATAGCCATGATATTTGATTCCATAAGTGTTAAGCAACTGCACAAGGAATGAGAGATATAATTCCATTAAAAATTAATGGTAAAGAAGAAATATTTTTTCTTTGTTTCCTAAACCCAAGTTTTTCAATTTTTGGGAAAGATCTACATCTTTGTTGTTGTTTCTGTGACAATTAACAAAAAAAGAATGCGGATCACTATTATATTTATTTTTTGAGTCATTTCAAATTCTACATTGAAATGAAATTGATATACAAAATTAACCAAAATAATATATATGATTTCAAGGAAGGCAAAAAAAGAGCTTCACAACTTTTAGAATATTTTTTTGTAAGTTTACCTTTGAGAACTCCTTTAATCAATTTCTCTGCTCCTGACACAACATCTTTGGAAGAAATAAAAAAGAAATTCAAACAATTTTTCCCATAAGACCAAGTACCCTAAGAAAAATTATTAATAAAATCCATATTTACTTTTACTTCTCTTTCTGGGCAATAAAATAGGGGTTTTTGTTCTTTATATAGAAGCACTTATATTATTATTTCTTACAGAAATAAGATTTGCCTGGTGAAAACCATATCAGATAAGACAGAATATTTTTCTGTACTGCTAGTTTTCAAGCCACAGTGATAGGTACTTCACACACAACTGGCTAAAAAGAGTTGAAACTACCAAAGAGTATGTTCAATGTCTCCTGTTGATGTAAGTTTTCTTACATCTGATAACACTGTTAGGATATCAGTTTCCACCTGTTGAGGGTTTGCACAATATTCACCCATCTTTCAGTACCACATGAGCAGACTTTAGAGCTTTTCCTGAGCTCTTGTGAGATTAGAGTCCAGTCACAGGAGATTCACTCATTTCGAACAGTAAAACAGGTCAGAGTGTAACTATTTTGTCTGGATAATGTGCTGAGGATTCATCTACCATTGCTTAGTTTATTCCTTTGATATGCATCATTGTATTGTACTGTATTTTCTTTCTCGAAAAAAGTTACATTTATTTTATGACCTTTGGAAATGTGGCATTAATAATAGTTGAAATGGTGACACCAAAATATAATAATGGTTGGATTACTGTTAAAATTTCATTTATTTTTAGTTCCTTTCTTCTAGAACTATTAAAATCTTGTGTGCATAGACTTTGCATAAATGAAAGTTAAGCTGCCAGCAGTGATTGTCATCATAATGTGACTATAAATACTATCAGGTGCATTTGTGATTTATTTATATATTTTTTTAAAATAAGCAACCCTCACCATTTTCAAAACAGAGCTCTTAACATTAAGTTGCAAAGAATTCAAGTAACTGTGTGAGCAAAAAATATTTTGAAAATATGTTTGTCAAAAAGGGCTTGTAGAGCTTGGATTTCCTCACTTCCTACTTATATGTTATTCAAGAAATTATAGAAGTTATCTATCAAGGTATTATTTTAACCATAATGTTATTGAAGCCATATAGAAGTTCTATAAACTATTTTCAATTGGCTAGTTTTGCTGTCACATTGAATATAATTTCAAATAAGGTACCTTTTAAGACATATTCTTTATTAAATTATTAAGTATGAGTTCTGAATCTTAGCACACTGTTTGTATTCTTTTGAATGCTTATAAAACGTGACTTAAAATCACAGTACAAAACAGAAAAAGACCTAAAAGCAAACTAAATCAGAGCAATGATGGTCTAGAAGAGGTGGCTTACATAGAACCACATGGTCAGATAAGAGATGTCCCACATCTCAAAGCAAAGTCTTTACAAAGAGAACTCAAGTCTTAGAATATCCTGAATTGGAAGGGACCCACAAAAATTATCTAACTCCAACTCCTGGTTCTGCACAGGACAACCCCAAGAATCACACCATGTGGTTTAGAGTGTTGTCCAAATGCTCCTTAAACTCTGGCAGACTTGGTGCTGTGATCACTTTCCTGGGCAGCCTGTTCTGTTGCAAAGCAGTTTAAATTTAGTAGTAGAATGGCTAAGGCTTAAGTAAAAGGGTAGGCCTAGAAAGCAACACATTACAGTAGTGAGTTAAGCAGCAGCCTTGTTCGTGGGAATAGAATGTACTGAAGAAGTAGAAACAATAATCAAAAGATGTAGTCAAGCATGTACGTAACGATTTGTACCTTAGATGTGGTAAGGGTCTGTTAAACAGTTTCTAGGGGGGTAGGACAACCTAAGCAGATTTATGATTAAAGTAGATGATTGTTAATTGTTATAAACTACTGCACCTGGGTTGCTATAGAAACTGTAATTGTTTTAGCCGTGAGAATACATGTAAACTTGTTTGTGTATAAAAGTTGAACTGAGAACGAGGGTCGTCGGAATCCTGACTTGGGGCGTTAGCCCGCAGGTTCCCGGGGCCCCGAATAAAGCACCCATAAACCGGCACTCTGTTGGTTTGTGTCTTTGTTTACGGGCAACAGTTTTGGCGACCCAGATGGGACTCCGGGGGTAGCTGGGCGGCTCACGAGCTGATCTACTCCATGCCGGCAACCAGGTGATTTCTGGGGAGACATCGACCCGTGCCCGACCCGCGCCCGCCGGACAACCCTCTAGGTAAGCCCGAAGGTGCTTTATTCTTTTAGGTTTGTTGGTTGGGAGCCTGCCTATAAGACGGGATAGTGAGTGTCCCGCTGGGTTGGGCTAAAGGTACCTTGGTTGGGAAGCCTAGGCGCTGGTCGTAAGACGCGGCGAAAGCTGCGCAGTACCAGCACTCGCCTCTCAGAGGGAGAATCGGCGAGTTGGTTTTGGTTTTGGTTTTGTTCTGGTTTATATTGTTGTGTTATCGTGCTGGTCGTTAAAAGTATTGTTTTGTGTTGTTGTGTTATTGTGAATTTGATGAATTTAGATTGTGGTGTGTGTGTGAGCCAGTAGCAAGCATGATGTCATTTAAAACCTTTAGAGCACTATCCTGCACAGAAAAAGATATCCCTAGCGATTCTCCGCTTGGTTGCTTGTTAAAACATTGGAAGGAAGGAAATTTTGGACAAGAGTTAAGCAAGAAACAGTTGATTGATTATTGTAATAATGTATGGCCTCAATATGAAACAGGAGGAATGCTGTGGCCCAGAAATGGATCACTGACTCTGGAAATTATAACCCCTTTGATGCGATATTTACGAGAGAATGAGAAGTGGGATGAAATACCATATCTGGATTTGTTTTATTATTTAGAACAAAACACTGAATGGCAAAAGGAATGTGGTATCTTAGTGTTGAAAGAACTGGAACTGGAGGATGATAAATGTAAGAAATGTCAAGAGCGGAGTATAAAGATATTGAAAGGATTGGATGATAAACATGAGCGGAAAATACGGTTTTCAGAACCAGAGGAGGATGTGTCTTTGTTAGTCTCCCCCGGAGTAACTCCAAGTGCGCCCCCGAGAAATAGTCTCCCTTCACGTGCAAGGGCACAATCACACACCATGCCCCCGTTAGAATCATCCTCGGATGAGGAAGAAACAGGGGGGTGGGAATGTGACAGAACTCCTCTAGCAGAACGGACTCGGAGAGGGCGAAGGGAGAGGGAAAGAAGACGGGGAGGGGGGAGGGAGACAGACGTTTCGCTCTCACCCCCTAGATTGATGGCTCCCTTGCGAGAAGCGGTTGGAGCAGGCAGGGGAAAAATCATGATAAAAGTTCCTTTTTCGCCTAATGATTTACTAATTTGGAAACAGTCAGCTGGGACATATAGAGAAAATCCTGAGCGGGTGGCTCGTGTTATAAAAATGGTTATAAAAACACAAGACCCGGACTGGAATGATTTACAGGTATTAATAGATACAATTTTAGATTCAACAGAAAAAGAAATGGTATTAAAGGTGATGGTGGAGAGAGCAAAGGAAAGGATTCGTACCCTGCCTCGGGCAGCGCGGGGGACGGTAAATGATTTTGTACCGCGGGAGGATCCCGATTGGGACGCTAATAACCCCGCAGATTATAAAAAGTTAAAAATTTACCAGGAATTATTGGTAGAGGGAATACGATGTGGCATTCCAAAAACGTTGAATTGGTCTAAGTTATACTCAGTAATGCAAGATAAGACTGAGTCCCCTTCTGCCTTTTTAGAAAGGCTAAAGGAAACAGCTAGGAGGTATACAGACTTAGATGTTGAAGACGAGTCTGGAAAATTACAATTAGCATTGATCTTTATGGGACAATCACAAGAATATATTAGAAAGAAATTTCAAAAACTGGAAGGGAGAGAAACAAGAGATTTAGAGAAATTGTTAGAAGTGGCTTGGAAAGCATATAACAATCGGGAAAAGGAAAGTACTAAGAAACAACAAGCGAGCTTGTTGGCGCTTTTACAAGCTTCAGGAGAGAACAATGGGGCCGGTGGCCATAGAGGAAGAAGTCGTGGTAATAGGGGAAGGGGTGGAATGGGTAGAGGATTTAACAATCAGTCGGGATTTGGAAATCAATACGGGGGAGGACGTGGTAGAGTAGGACCAAATCAGTGTGCTCTTTGTAAAGGACAAGGACATTGGAAAAACGAATGCCCATTAAATGCTGGAAATGGAATGAATCCTTGGAATCCTCAAAGCTTTGTGAATCCACAAAACCCTGTTGGTATGGGCACGCCACAGGGTGTCGCCCAAGCATTTATGTTAGGGAGTTGTGGAAGACAGAGTCGGCTAGATTCAGACTAAAAGGTTGTTTTGCAAGTAGAGGGGGAGCCGACGGAATTTAGAATAGATACTGGAGCTAGTTTTTCGGCAATGAATGAATTGATGGGGCCATTAAGTGATTTAACCGTACAAGTAGTGGGAGTTTCAGGACAAATAGAGGAAAGAACATTTCTGCGACCTCTAGATATCAAATTTAAGGGAAGAGAATTAGATCATCAATTTCTGTACATGCCTAACAGTCCTGAATGTTTATTAGGAAGGGATTTGCTTTCAGCCTTGCAAGCTAAAATTATATTTGAAAAAGGGAGAGTCAAGATAGAAATTCCAGAAGAAAATTTAGAAAAAATTTTTGTGAAAGAAGTGGAAAAGGAAGAAATACCCCAAGAGATTGAACAGGCTGTTGTACCCTGGGTTTGGGAAACAGGGGTTCCTGGGAAATCTAAAGCAGCCACCCCAGTTAGAATAGAATTAAAAGAAGGAGCACAACCTGTCAGAGTTAGGCAATACCCAATTAGTTTAGAAGCAAGAAAGGGAATAGCCCCTATGATTTCACAGTTCCTAACTCTAGGAATATTACAAGAATGTGAATCAGAATTTAACACCCCCATATTTCCGATAAAAAAACCAAATGGAAAATATAGATTAGTACAAGATTTGAGAGCAGTAAATCTTATTACAAAAGATATTCACCCGGTTGTAGCAAATCCTTATACCTTGCTAACATCTGTGTCTGAGAAGTTTCAGTGGTTTACTGTGGTTGATTTGAAAGATGCTTTCTTCTGCATACCACTGGCACGAGAAAGTTGGAAAATCTTTGCCTTTGAATGGGAAAGTCCGGAGACAGGACGAAAGAGACAGCTCGCTTGGACTCGATTACCACAAGGATTCAAATGCTCACCCACGATATTTGGTAATCAGTTAGCAAAGGAACTGGAGGAATGGAAGACTACTCAGGTAAAAGAATCTCCTTTTTCATATATAATACTGCAATATGTAGATGACATTTTCTTAGGAGCTACAGAACAGGGACTTTGTCGTCAGTTAACTATTGAACTGTTAAACATGCTGGGCCAAGCAGGCTACCGAGTCTCAAAAGAAAAAGCACAATTAGTAAAACGGAAAGTTATCTATCTGGGATGTGAAATTTCCCAAGGAGTCCGGCGCCTGGGAACAAATAGAATTCAAGCAATATGTGCTATACCTGTGCCTAGAAATAATCAAGAACTGAGATCTTTTCTAGGAATGGTCGGATGGTGCAGGCTGTGGATTCCTAACTTCGGACTGACTGCTCGACCACTGTATGAAGCAGCAAAGGAGTCCAAGCTAACCTGGGGGACAGAGCAAGAAAAAGCATTCCAGGAACTGAAGAAAGCCCTCCAGGAAGCACCTGCCCTGGGACTACCGGACCCAACTAAGGAATTTCAGCTCTATGTTTGTGAGAGACAGCGAATGGCCTTAGGAGTCCTCACTCAGCGTCTAGGATCCTGGAAGAGACCGGTTGGGTACTTCTCCAAACGGCTAGACGCAGTAAGTGGGGGATGGCCGGGGTGTCTCAGAGCTGTGGCAGCGACGGTCATTTTAATACAGGAAGCACGCAAATTGACTCTGGGAAAACACATGATAGTGTATGTGCCCCACATGGTCATAGCAGTTCTAGAGCAAAAAGGGGGGCATTGGCTCTCCTCCAGCCGCATGTTGCAATACCAGGCTTTGTTGAGAGAACAAGATGATGTTGAACTGAAAATTACTAACCATCTCAACCCAGCAGAATTCCTTAGGTCTACACAGGAAGAAGGCACCCTGGAGCATGACTGTGTAGAGACCATTGAACAAGTCTACGCGAGCAGAAGAGACTTGAAGGACGAACCACTGACAGATCCTGACTGGGAGCTGTACACCGACGGATCTAGTTTTGTGGAAAACGGCACCAGGTACGCTGGGTATGCAGTAGTCACTTTACAACAAGTGATAGAAGCGACTGCACTACCCCCAGGTACGTCTGCACAAAAAGCCGAAATATGGGCATTGGTGAGAGCTTTAATATTAAGCCAAGGAAGGAGAGTTAACATATGGACTGACTCCAAATATGCTTTTGGGGTAGTTCATGTTCACGGAGCACTCTGGAAGGAGAGAGGACTTCTTACTTCTCAGGGGACAACGATTAAACATCGGGAAGAAATTTTACAATTGCTAGAGGCAATACATAAGCCCTCAGCAGTGGCAATAATGCATGTCAGAGGACACCAGGCTGATCCAGGACGAGAGTTTCAGGGAAATCGATACGCTGACCAAGCAGCCAGGAGGGCTGCGAGAGAGGTATGGACTCAAATGGTTCTTTTACCAACCCGGAATAATCCAGCAATAGCATTCATGGAAGAGAAACCGCATTATTCACCTGAAGATGAGAAATTAGCTGTGATGATGGAAGCGAAGAAAAATATCAGGGGGTGGTATATCACTCCTACGAGACAGGTAATTTTACCAGTCAGAATAATGAAAGCAGTGCTTGAAATAGAACACAACAAGTGCCACTGGGGTGCAGAAGCATTAGTGAAATTCTTGAAAAACGAAATTTTCTCAAACCAGATGTTAACACTAGCTAAAAGGGTGAATGCAATGTGTCCTATGTGTATAAAGAATAATCCAGTAGTCAGGAAGCAAGTACAAATGGGAAAACTACAAGTAGGACAGTTACCAGGAGACTATTGGCAAGTAGATTTTTCTGAGTTGCCTAAGGCCCAAACTTTTAAATATCTGCTAGTGTATGTTTGTACCTTCTCAGGGTGGCCAGAAGCTTTTCCATGCAGGACCAATCAGGCAAAAGAAGTAGTGAAAACCCTTCTGAAGGAAATCATCCCAAGATTTGGAGTTCCCCTAGGGTTGTCCTCTGATCGAGGACCGCACTTTACAGCAGGGATAGTCCGAGATGTGTCAGCTGTATTAGGGATAACATGGAATCTCCATACACCATGGAGACCGCAGTCTAGTGGACAAGTAGAAAGAATGAATCAGACATTAAAAGGTCAATTGAAGAAGATCTGTCAGGAAGCCAAAATCCAGTGGCCCCAAGCAGTACCCCTCGCTCGGCTGAGAGTTAGGATTAAACCAAGGGAAAGAATAGGAGTAAGTCCATACGAAATATTGTATGGCAAGCCCTATCATGCGGCTACTTACCAAGGGGATCCTCATGTAGTGGGTGATCAGGCAGTATTTAACTATGTGTTATCTTTGAATAAGACCCTCACAGCCCTCAGAGGAGCGCTGCAGTGGAATCGGCCTCTGCCCCTGGAGAATCCGGTTCATGACATTTCTCCAGGAGACCAAGTCTATGTGAAAAACTGGTCAGTGGAACCATTAAAGGGAACATGGGACGGTCCTCGCCAGGTGATAATGACCACTTATACGGCGGTGAAAGTCGAGGGAATCGACAATTGGATCCATTACACCCGAGTCAAGAAGGTTCCAGTCTCATGGTCGGTAGAACCTCACTCACCTACAAAGATGGTATTTCGAGCCAACAATTGAAGATTGTGGTATTCTTGGGGTTGATAAGTTTAGCAGAGACCATCGTGAGAATTGAGACCCCAGATCCTTATTTGTTTGTACCAGAACACACTGATGTAAACTTAACTTGTCTGTTTTCAGATGACCAGGGAGCTGAATTAAGAGATGTCCACGTCAAGTGGAGACGGAGGGATCAAGATCGAATCATAACAGAAGGAGTGACAACAGTTTGGGATGCGACACAACAAAAGGGTTATACCGTCCTGCAGGTACCTGAGGTGTCTAAAACCGTAGAAGGGACATACATGTGTGTAGTTTGGATTCAAAGGAGTTTTGATTATGGGGATGTAGAAATACACATGATAAACACAACTCGGGAAATAATGACTAAGGTACAAGTTATACCCCCTAGGAAAACTCGACATGTGAGAGATCTGCAGATTCCGAATAGAGAGATAGAACAGGAAAATTTAATTGTGGGCCTAATTCGAGATTTTGGGAAAGTACAAAACGTTACCAAAATTACTGCATGTCTCCCTATGCCTCATGCAGCAGGAGACCCAATTCCATGGGGAATAATTCCAGTGCCGGAAATACCCAAAATGTTTAAGAATATTACAAGGAATTGCAAATTTGTAACCATCACATGGAGCGAAACGGTAGATGTATGTTTATTAAGTGACAAAATGATGAAGAAGCAATGTGAACAGATGCCGGGATATTTCCGATGGGTAGTAATTGGGACATGGGTAACAAGTGAAACAATTAATGAATTAAAAGGATACTGTTTAGTTACAAATTCAACACACCCATGCTCTAAAGTTCCGGCTTCAGTAAAACGAGAAAAACAAGAAGAGGTCTGTCAAAATATTACCAGTTCTACAACCATGGAAGAATGGCAAACAATTTGGGGACCCAGCCTGCTAGAGACATATAGTTATATTGGAAAGGTACAGTGGTGCATTCACTGGAAGGGGAAAAAGAATCAAACTTATTCTACAGGAAATAGAGGGAATCATAATTGGAGGACAGAAACACATACAAAAGAGGATTGGAATTGTACCCGAATATACACATGTGATACCCCAGACGATGAAATAGGCTTAATGCCAGTCAAAACACTCCTGCAGTTAGGATGTGAGTGTCGAGGATATAACCATACTATTAAAGGACATGTGAAAAACATTGATTGTCACACTACCACAGTTAGAAGTCCCGGAAACCTAGTATGGGTCATGGGACATGGTCAATGGACCACCCACATGCCACTAGACGGTCCGGTTGTACCTGTCACACTAGGGATACCTACTCTTTGTCCACTCTGGAGAAAAGAGAAGTTAACACCAGCAGAGATGCGATCACGGGAGAAAAGAGAAGTTAGTAATGACATTAATGACCTGGAACTAACAGATTGGCATGAGCCATCAGCAGGAGTTAAATTCGGATGGGCACTAGAATCTTTGTTTGCCCCAATTTCAACATATCGAAATAGAGAAATGTTGTTCAAATTGATGAGCCAGACCGAAAGGTTAGCAGCAGTCACTAAGAAAGGATTTAAAGATCTAAATTTACAATTACAAGCCACCTCTAGAATGACCATACAAAACCGCATGGCATTAGACCTGATATTACTCAAAGAACATGGAGTTTGCGGTTACCTGCATGCAAAGGATGAGCATTGTTGTGTACACATCCCAAATGTCACTCAAGAAGTAGAGAAAGATATTAATCAATTAGAACAAATTGACGAGAATGTTCATAAACTGCAGAAAGAAGCGGAACACAATTGGATAGGACAATTATTCAGCTCCCTAGGTCTCCATGTGTCAGGATGGATATCTTCTGTTATCCAGTACGGAATATTGATTGTAATAATTGTTGTCATAGCCATAACTGTTTACAAGTGTCTTTTAGGAATGATTGTAAAAGAAGGTCAACATACGAGACGCATCATGAAAGCTATAACAAGAAAAGAAGTAATCTCACCGCAAAATGGATCACCTCCCATCCATCAAGAAACTGCAACCTGAAGATTGCTGTATTTGAGCATCCTTGCAAGCAAAGCCTGAAGAATGCTCAAAAGGGGGGACTGTTGCAAAGCAGTTTAAATTTAGTAGTAGAATGGCTAAGGCTTAAGTAAAAGGGTAGGCCTAGAAAGCAACACATTACAGTAGTGAGTTAAGCAGCAGCCTTGTTCGTGGGAATAGAATGTACTGAAGAAGTAGAAACAATAATCAAAAGATGTAGTCAAGCATGTACGTAACGATTTGTACCTTAGATGTGGTAAGGGTCTGTTAAACAGTTTCTAGGGGGGTAGGACAACCTAAGCAGATTTATGATTAAAGTAGATGATTGTTAATTGTTATAAACTACTGCACCTGGGTTGCTATAGAAACTGTAATTGTTTTAGCCGTGAGAATACATGTAAACTTGTTTGTGTATAAAAGTTGAACTGAGAACGAGGGTCGTCGGAATCCTGACTTGGGGCGTTAGCCCGCAGGTTCCCGGGGCCCCGAATAAAGCACCCATAAACCGGCACTCTGTTGGTTTGTGTCTTTGTTTACGGGCAACAGTTCCATTTCCTTAGGAAGCCTGTTCCAAGTCACATTTGAGCAGTTCTGGAATCTGTTCTGTTAAAGGAAAGGGCCCAATAACAGGGGAACACAACACAAATGAGCAAATGAAGAAATCTACACATGCAGGCACACACAAACATATATACAGACTGCTTTTCATTGGGTTCTACCCAAAGATATGGCAGAATTTCGACCAACAATGATATAATCAAATCCTGAGATAAAATTTGACCACATTTTAAGTCCTTGTAAATGTTCTCTTCACTGACAAACAAACAAAACCCCATGTCAAAATGCTGTGAAACCAGAAAATTCAGAGGCAATTCTGTACTTAAACTTTGCTGTCCATGTAATGAGTAGTTTGAAATCTTTGTATCAGTTCATATCAAGGAGTTAATAAGAATTTTATCTTCAAGTACAGTTGAAAGCAATTTTTCTCACAAAAATAGTTCCATTTAAGTAATTTGGATGAATAAAGCCTGCAGCATCAGACCCTTAAAATGTGAACTTTTGTACCACTAAGCTCATTGAGAAAGTTATAATATTCCTTTGAAAACAATATTAACTGTTTTCCTTTTTTTCTCAATAATATAATGAAGTTCTTGTGTCTGTCATAATGCACCCACTCTTTTAAGCGTCTTTGTGAGTAAAGGGCAGAGGCACTAACTCAGTACAGAGCAGGAATGCTTTACAGGATATTTCCAGATAGTGGAAAATGGCTCCAGTGTGCCTACTAAGAATGCTATGTTAACGAGAGAATCAATAGATGTAAACACACTTGCTTTCTTCACGTGATTTTCACTAGCCTTTCCATGCAGGAGCAAATATACCTATGGTGAATATTTACTTATCTTTCTTTTCCATATGAATTATTTGTCTGCCCTTGGTCTCGACTTCATCTTGGGAAAGGATTGTGTTAAGCAAAACAAAAAAGATAAGATAATATTCATCTCTGCTTGGCAACAGCAGCAAAACTAGTGAAAAATGCATTCGTCTTTGTCCATAGAGCAGTTGCAAGAACAAAACATATTTATGTTTTTCCTATGTATGTTAATAAGCCCAGGATGAAAAAATGTATTTCTTTGTCCCTGATGCTAGAAATGGCAAAGAAAAAATTACAGAAATCCCAGTGTTGCTTGCAGTAGGCAGCAATGATTGAAAAAAAAATTTAAAAAACGCAAGAATTTTTTATATTTTATTTATAAGATCACACAGTATTTGGGATATTATTAACTGCATCATTCTGGCAGCATTAAATCTCAATATTATTTAAATTACTTTGAACTCAGCATGCAATTATGCCTCAAATTTTAAGAAGCACCTGACCATATGCCAGCAGCCAAGAGATCTCGAAAAATTTAAGTAAAATTTTACTGAGTCAAGATTTCAGTGTTCTGTAATTGCTCCTTTCAATATGGTTTTTGATTGTGCTGCAGATTGGTTGACTTGACGTACTCTGACTGTATTGTAATTGCACTTGCAATACTTTATTAATCAGTTATATTAAATCATTATATTTTAATTCTAATTCTTTACTTATTTGTAATATAATTGAATTACTTCAAGATAAAATTGCTATTCAGCCAGAGTTACACATAGAAGGACCAGGAAGCCTGTAGTACTTCTTTTATATTCAAATTACCTGGAGGTCAAATGAGTCCCTGTCTTAATGGATTTTGTGTTTTTACAGGTTTGTAAAGAAAGAATACATGATTTCTTGTAACAGTCCTAAAGCATATGTTCTACACGTTAAAAACACCATGAGTAGCATTTTACAGCTTCTCAAGATGTTAGAGATCTTTGTTCCACCTGTCATGTCTCAAAAGTCATACCTCCCTTCAACTTCCCCAGCACCAGCCTCTCCTGACTAATTATTGTCCTTGAATGGAAAGCCGATGTATTTTAAAAAACAAAAAAGCTCTTCATCCAGTTACTGGGTCTCCTAAGTCATACTTGTGTAGTCTGTTTTCCAGGAGGTAATTTCTGGTGATATTTTTCCGCTAAGGCCACTCTGCCTTTAAAAATCTGAAAACACAATAGGAGGGATCTCTAACAGGAAGAATGTGACTGTACTCAAAATCTATTTCATGGAAGAAATTTGTTAATTTAGTTTTGTTTTCCGTGGAAACTAATGGAGATCTTCATGAGACTTCCATGAGACAATATCTCGACAGGATAAATTGGACTATAAGCACCTTGTGGTACCAAGGTATCATGATCTGAGTCTACTGGAATCTAATAACCTTCAAGCTTTGAGTCAGCCAGAGGTGTGCAAGCTCCATCTTGGAAGACACATAGGTAACAGTAGTGTTGTTCTGTGCCCAAGCTGACATATCTTGCTAAGCACTGCAATGTCTGTTAGTTTCTGGGGTAAAAGTTGATTTGTGCTGGTGAACTCAGGCTGCTTTTTTGAGAGATAAGAGCCATTGAAAGAACTGTCAATCATGTGAATGACCCAAATTGTATTCATACCCTGTGTCTTTTTCAAACCATTTAATCACCTTCCATTAATTAAGATCTGTATTAGAACTGCAATTAGAAAAAATGGGAAAATTATGAAGGCAGAAACATTTGACAATTAACTAGTCTTAGACATTTGAGAATATTTTTCCTCCTATCATCAACAATTAAGAAATTATTTACATGTCAGACATCATGATATCGGCTTAACAGGCTGGAGAACTTGGTATCGTGGTCTCCTGGAGATGCTCTGAGGACGACTTTGAAAAAGTCAGTCTGAAGAGCCTTATTTGCCACATCAGATGCAAGGGGCAACTGAGTAACTCAGTGTAGTTGATGAAAGACATCTGTATTTTTCTTCATGATTATTTTAAGGAGAAGTCTTTGACAAAAAGCATAAAATCTACTGCTTATCACAATACAGATATTTTTTACTTTGCACAGTAATTTTAATTTTCATTGCAACTGTACAAAACATGTCCAGAGAAGGCACAGAAAATTGGATGCTTTCAGGAAGAAACAGACTGACTGCATGTGTGCACTACGCCATTGATGTGGCAACAGCACAGATACTTCAGCATAGCTCTAACAATATTTCCAGGTTTTTGAAAATTACATACTATTTTATATATTCCTAAAATTCTCTGGGATGAATTTCACAGACACAAAGGCCTCAGAAAGTTTGGTCTGTGAAAGCACTAAATCAAAGAGGGAAGACACCACATATTAATGGTCATAATCAGGTCCTAAGTATGGGAGGGTGGTGTGTATTTTTATTTCAGACTTTAAGCCAGTGCTCAATACACATTCCATTAAATCTATAATTCCATTAAATCTAGATGAGATCTAGAAGGTGGATAATATTTCTGTAAGACCTTTTTTTTATTCTTTTTTTTTTTCTTTTTGGGCTGGGAATATCAAGGTTCTTTCTATGTATCACAAGTGTGATTAAGGGCAGCATGAGTCCTGTTTGTACCAGAGGGGAAGTACAAGTATTTTGGCTAGACAGAAATGGAAAAATCAATTCTATCCAGAATTGGAAATACAATTAGAGTTGGTTTCTTTTCTGTTCTACCTTACTGTTTCTCTAGAGTGTATGAATGTTTGTCTGTAATAGTATAAAAAAAAAAAAAGGTGGGAAATTATAATTCTGATTGTGTTCTACCTTACAAATGTTTCTAGCTTACAAATATTTGACTTTTTTTTTTGCTTTGAGTTGGAACAAACACTTAAACCAGAGAACTACTTATAGTTCTGGCTGATTGAAAGAAAAGTGTAGAAAGGCAAACAAACATAACTTACACAAAAAATGTTATGATAGTATATATTCTAATATTGGAAAATTCTGTCCAAATATTATGGGCTAATGGCTTGCTGGACTTTTACGTACTTTGTTTGTTTGTTTTGTTTGTTTTTTTTTTAGTTAGTAAGGTTTCTAAGAATATTAATTTGTTTGGTAAAATGATACTATTGAATATTGCTAAAGAAAAAGAAAAAAGTTTATTGCACAAGGATCTTCCTCAATCTATTATCTAGATTTTTTTGTTTCTTTGTTTTCACTAATTTTTATTAACAATTATGGATTTCATAAAGATTTTTTTTCATTTTAAGCCTTTGAACTGAAAACAGAAATGCTGACACAATGTAATTAACAGAGGAAACAAAAGAGGTGTAATAATAATAAAGTTACATAATCTTCTGAAGTAATGTCCTATTCAACTAAGAAACCTAGTATGACAAGGAGGAGAAAACTTTGAGTCTTAGTAGGTAGAGCCATGATTTTCTTTTTTTTCACGGTATTTTAATTTGAAAAGACAATATATTTTCTGTTTCTTAGCCAAAGTAAATCAGTAGTGTTATAAATTTAAAAGGTAAAAGGAGTGTTGAAGATTACTCATCATATTTCCAATGGATCTGAAATCTTCTGAAACTTGTAAATTGAAAATGCTGTCAAGTCAGAAAGCACCTTAGTTAATAACAGTCATAGAGTCAAATTCATCAAACAAGATGATAATTTGATTAAAAATACAAAAGATTTTATTTCTTGCTTAATGAATAGGAGGTCAGTGCTGGCTGTCATAATGGCAAACAGTTTGTTCTTAGGACTCTTGGAATTTTATCAGGGCAACACTTTCAAAGACAAAAATACTGAACGAGTATGAACCAGTTATGACCCACAGTTTGAGCTTAGATATATGAAGGAGCAATTTACACTGAAACTGCTTAGGACTCTAAGGATGAATTTGTCCCTCTGTGTGCAACTCCAGGTGAAATATGCTGTAGCTCTGTGCATCTTTATTTTAAAATTTGTGGGGATGATTTAATGCTTTGAAGTTCCAGTTTCTCTGATGGGGTTTTCTTTCTGCTTTCTCTGTATTTATTGTGTGCATGTGCTAGCTGGACCCAACCACTACAAAGGTAAATTGGCTGATTGACAGCTCCTTCAAGAACAGATTAAAGCACCAAGATAGAGCATTATCTAAACCCCAGTATTAACAAGAATGAAAATGCAATGCCACTTGCAAAACTAAACCTGAAGTTACTGTGTTCATATTGCTACAGTTTATTCCTTTTTATTTGTGGTAATAAGCAGCTGATTTGGAGAGTGTATAATTTGTGGGGAAAGGAACGGAAATCAAGATGAAATTTTGATTTACTATAAATACATGTAAGCTACTTGAATGGCTGACATATCACACAGAGAATATTCTGAGTTGGAAGGGATCAACAAGGATCATCAAGTCCAACTCCCAAGAGAATATCCTGTATAGGGATTGAACCCATTACCTTGGCATTATTAGCATCCTGCTTTAACCAACTGAACTAATACCTTATTTCAGTACATTAGTAGTGTTCAAAACCCAAAATATTTGACCTTTTATGTATATTAGTATGTGATCATTATCCCTATGAGAAATAATAGCATCTAAGGAAATATCCCTTCCTATTTCTGTTTCATTTGCTTTTCATCCCTTTGACATAGCTATAATTATAGCTTCCCCATATTGTCTCTGAAAACTGCTTCAGAGACAAGTAATGTGACCATTTGGCAATGTAATGCACAGAAATGTAGGTAACTTAATAGCAAAACGAAGTGTCTGTGAGCATTTGTAAAAATCTAATGTTGTGCTGATCAAACATTTCTGCATCCATTTTAATTTGTTTTGCAAATGCTTACAGGTTTATGTGTACTCAAATGTTTAGGAAATTACTGGGGTTTGTAAGTACACATATTTATACGCTAGCTGGTTGTGCAGAAATGGCAGTACTTGCTTGTATTTATTAAAGATTTTTCTGTTTAAAAAGACTAGTGTATTGACTGGCAACATAAAAGAAGGTGGGAGTCTCAGTAACTAGTCTGAAGTGGAAACATAATATTTTCAAACAATTGTGAATGGTGTATAAGGATCATTCCAAGCAATTTATGCATAATACAGCTAGCATGCTAATTGAGCATTGGAATAATACGGTTAATTTTGATATTGATTTGACTTTGATATTCAATAGCTGTATGCCTGGCAAAGGTGGAATCAAGACAGATTCTGAGGAATTTGTCTTTTTGTCAGTTTTTGGTCTTCTCATATAATCTAAAATGTTTTCAGGTGACAATGGTGGGTTTTTTTTTCTTTTTCTTTTTTGAATAGAGAATATTTTGGTAATAAAAACAGGTGGGCTGTAGTAAAGCTTTTCATCCTTGTGTTTGATCTTTGATCCAGGGGTGTTTTTTGCTAGTATGCCATCATAACAGAGCTGTTTGGAATACCAATAAGCAGTAAGTTTTCTGAAATACATTATTTTCCAGGACACATTAATTGGGAAGTTTCTAAGACTCAAGAGAAATTATCTCAAACAAAGTTGGTACCTGAAATCTGTCCTACAACCTAATGACTGTCCATATGCAGGATAACACAGTTACTCTGGGAAAAAAAAAAAAAGAAAAAAAGAAAAAATTGACCTGAAAAGACTAGACTTTTAAAAGATATAAAGACAAAATGAAGGGCTTTTGTGTTTACAGGTTGAGAGAAAGACTTGGTTTATTTTTATTTTAAATATAGAACCTAATTGTCCTTTCAATGTCCTGGTTGTTTCTGAGGTGGCTTCAAAAGCATTTATAAGAGCAGTAAGGAAAAAGTCTGGAAATGCTGATATTTTAGTCGCACCATATATATTTCATAACACTTTGAAATATAATTGGCTACTATAAGTTTTCCTTGCAAGTGGTATGAAAAGCTGTTTGCATCTGAATTAATCTGTCCAAATCCGACTAACTGGAACAGGTTTTCAGCATATTTAAATCCCTGCTTTAATGTAGCTATGCAGACTAGGACCTCTGAGGGCTGTATAATGGTTTATCTGGTATGATTCATGTGATGGGTGTTTTCTGTATAACACTCATATATGAATATGTTTTTGTTTCAAATTTTAAGAGGTTATTTTTTAACTTGGTTGAGCAGCTAGAATGCTTCTTCAGCTAATGATATATTTGGTGTGCTATTTGCTTTTTAAATTGGATGCAGATTTTTGGCTTGGCTAAGTTGCTTAGACTCTAAAGTAAACAGTTTTCTCATAAAAATCTAAATCAGCTAACTTTGTGTGTATTTCTGTGGTTTTAAGAACAGGCAATATATTTAGCTCATCTTATATATACATATTATATATATATATATATATATATACTTAGAAATATGTTGTACACTTTCATGTGTGTATTTTGGATAAATATTTGGATCACATCCTAGCCATTCAGAAAAAGATGTTTATGTTACAGCCTTGTTTACATTAACATTGAATATGTTCAGAAGAAAGATTGTAGGACAGTAATTTTACTTGCTGTCTAGGAAAGAGTTAATATGGTTTGGCTTGATCTTGATTAAAACCTCTTTGCTATATTGGTGCTAGACCTAGATGACTCCTTAATGACCTTATAGTGTCATTTATTGCATGTATTTGTCTGACAGGCTGCTACTCCATCTACTTATGTTTATTATAGACATTGATGATATGCAGCCCTCAGCAGTCTCAAAATTACAAAACTTCTTTCTTTCCTCTCGGTGCTGCACAGGTTTTCTTTCAGTCCCTAGTCCTGACATGCAACAAACAACCACCTCCACCTTTACCTACACCGAATCCATAGTGTTAAAGCTTCAAGTCTTGCTAAATTTAATCCTTGTTACTTTAAATGCATTTCAGGATATTTGGGTTAGAAGTGGTCTACCAGAAAGGGAAAAAAAGAAAAGAAAAATGCCTGCATTCTCATGAATGAGACACTTGTTGCCTGATTTCCAGAACAATCTTTCACATCCAAAAGACATACATAGCCCAAGCAAACTGAAAAGATCCCCCACAAGCACTGATGTTTAAACAAACTAGCTCAAGTAAATGATTGATTTGATATTCAGCCAACTCATTGTTTCAGTGTTGAGAGAGAACATATATTGCCTGCCCTACCTTGGATCTATGATGAAAGATGCTGGTGACACAACCTCGGGTACGATCGTGTAGCCCTAGTTGGGAGAACAGAAGTTTACTATCTGTGTAGAAACTCAAAGTTAAGGCAGCTGCCTGGAAGATATAGTTCATAAAGTCAAACAAAACGAACTCAAAAAACCAAACATGCACCTTACAGAACATCTACTGAATATTACTTATTCAGTCTGAAGTCCTTCAGGTTTACTACAAGTTTTTGTTCAGCTGCATAAAATGCCATTCCATCAACACCCAATGCTATTTAATTTATAAACACATTAGTAGGCTTGTTAATAATAGTTTTAACCAACTATATCTATGGCACTTAAAAAATACTAACCATTTCAAGGCTGTCATCAACTGGATTTTTAGTAAAGTAGGTGGATTACAGGTAACTGTCAGGTGTTTTGAGAAAATAAATGTACTTTTTAAAGTCCAGTTTTCTCACTCTGATGAAATTTATGTTCCATGTAGCCTGTAGGCACAAGAACTTCATTGTTCTGTAGAAAACTGGCTTGCCATATTCTCTTTTTTTTTCCTTTTCCTGAATGAATGCAATTGACCATATTTAATGTAGCTTTTGGCCACAAATGTTGGGATAAATATCTTTTACTTTTGCACTACAGAACTGTAACACACTTCATCTATGAGGACCCACCAAAGAAAACAATTACAGCTACTGAGAAAAGTACATCAAAGTTCTGTGTAGTAGCTGTGAGCACTGTCTTGTTCTGTGGAGCTCAGTTGCTCTTCAAAGTTCACAGTAGATTTATATTTGTTGTAACTTATTAGTATTTTCCTGCTACAGATTTCTCAAGAACATTTTTCCTCTAAAAGAAATGCTCAGTATGGTCTAGGAACAGACTGTTTGTAGACATGTTTAATAACAATTTATTAAAACTTCATTATTGAACCCTCATGTACTTTGAGTATGTCAATTATGTGATAATTATTCTTATATTTCAGGGTTGTTTATTTATTTTATTTTTTCAAGCAATTCTTACAACTTGCTATTTTTCTATATCAAATTGCTCTACTCATCTTCCTAAAGGTCCCAGGTTTTGTAAATTGATTTATGTGGTAACCTTGAAACAAGGAGAGACATTAATAGACCGTTCCATTTTAATGAATGGCTTGTCAAGTACTGCTTGACTACTTCAGTGGCCAGAAACTCTCTTCCTCCAGGCACCGTTTAGAAGTGCAAGGCTTCAGGCTCTTGGTCACATCTGTGTCTCGCCTCATTTAATATTCAACAGCTGTCAGGAACAACATTGGTTTGAAGGACTCATTTAATTAGTATCACCTGTGATATTTCCAAACCCCTCTCTTAAAGTTGCTTTTAACATTTTAGATTCAAGGAGGAAGACCTGGCATGGCTTGGAGATATTGGAACTTACTGAGTGCGTGCTGTCAGCTCTCTGGGTCAGAAATGCATGAGGAACTCTGTTAATGTAAGCACGGGAAGAACTTATCCAGGTCCTTCAAAGACAAATGTCTCCTTATCTGCTTGATAATTCCTGAAATATGGCTGCTTTCTTTTCTTCAGCCTTTTCATTTATTATGCCATTCTCCTGGTGACTTGGCTCCCAGAAGGGAGTTGCGTGTTGTGAGTGGCTCTGGAGAGCAGCTCCATAAAGCTTAATCATTCCCTGAGAACCACTCTCCTCAAGTAATGCAGTGAGACTTTGAATCACTTAAAAATCCAGATTTGAGCTGAGTGTCATCAATAATCATGGATTCATTTCCTATCACAGTTTTTGTGGGTGTGTGTGGGGGGGGTAGGTGTTTGTTTGTTTGGGGGATTTTGTGTGGGTTTCGTTGTTGTTGTTGTTGGGTTTTTTTAGGGATTGCTTGGGGCTTTCATTTCTCCCTGCAAGAGCTAAAGGTTACAGTGCTTGTTATACCCTGCTGTAGAAGGCGGTGGTAGAACTCTGGCTGCAGCATCTGAACATTTCAGAAAATAGTACCTAAATATGAATTAGAATTATTTCTAGTTTCCAATCTTGTTCTTGATGGAAATCATTGTTAAAATAAAACACAAAAAACTTGGAATCCTTGCACACATCAGTATTGCTGTCCTGCACTTACTGGTTCATTCTTAACCTTGTGGTTGTTGGTGCATGAAATGTTCCTGAGCCCTTTTTGACAATCATAATTTGTTTGCTTCTCTTTCTGTATCATTTGAGTATCTGATTTTTAGTCAATGCTGTTGTTTCCAGGGCCATCTGTCTGGCAGACTTGATCTGAAAAGAATATTGAAATTATTTGCATGTCGCACAATTGTCTGTAATGTCTACTCTTTTTTTCTGAAACATTCTGAAAATATGAGCTGCATGCATACAAAAATTATTAAATGCAGATATAGAGAGAATATAGAGAGTTGTCACTAAAATAAACTAATAAAATCAAATAAACTCCTGTCATCAGAGAAAAGTGAGCTGAGTTTTAGTATCCTGGAACGTGGTCCCTAATAACAAATTGCACTTATTAGTCAGGTTTTCATGAGTTGTTTTTAGAGTGTCATACACGGTCAAGTGATCCTTGTATTTTATTTTCATTATTATTGTAGTTTTTACTATTATTATTTTAGTGTGAGTCCACTCTAGCAGATTTTGTATGCCCATACCTACAGTTAGTTTTAGCTGGAGTCCTACTTTGTTTTAAAGTAGACATTAAATTCAGACAAATACACATAGTTGTGGCAGTGAAGAAGTTCTTCAATTGCACAGAAATGGATTCTGAAATGGAGAAGCTGGATTTACCCGTTGCTTGGAAAATAAGCAGCGGTTATTCATAAAGAAATTTCTCAGAGCTGTAGTTCTGCAACAATAATTGACAATAACTATATCTTTTGTAAATCAGAGTATCTCCATTTTAGTCATTATGTAGCATCGACTGTCACCAGTGCTAGCAACATAGAATCATAGAATCACAGAGTCATTAAGACTGGAAAAGACCTCTAAGATCATCAAGACCAACCATTAATGTAACTCTGCCATCTTCACCACTAAACCATATCCCCAAGTGCCTCATCTACACATTTTTTAGTACTTACAGGGATAGTTATTCCACCACTTCCCTGAGATCTTTGTTCCAATGCCCGATCAGCCTTTCAGCAAAAAATTTTTTCTAATATCTAATCTAAACCTCCCCTGAAACAATATGAGGCCATTTTGTCTGGTTCTGTCTCTTATTACATCAGAGAAGAGACACCAAGCTTTCTACAACCTCCTTTCAGGTTGTAGATGATAAGGTCCCCTCTGAGTCACTTTCTCTTCAGGCTAAACACACCCAGCTCCCTCAGCCACCCTTCACAAGACTTGTTCTCTAGTCCTTTCACTAGCTTCACTACCCTTGGTCTTAAACATCACCTAAGGTATGTTATAATACATAATTATACTTTGGTACAGCATCAGCAGTGTGTAAAGAATTCCTTAGGGAATATTTGCCTAGGCCTCTCACACATAGGCACAAAAAATTCACCATATGCACATGTAAAAGCATTTATATGCATGATAAGTCAAGTCTAAAGGCCAGAGTGAACGAACTGAATTTTTAAGAGGAACCCAGAACTTATGCATTTACAGAATTCCCTTCACAAGTGTTTCATGCATGCAAGTTAGAAGTTATTTGACCAAATCTGATCCAATAGAGTTAATGGAAGGTATCCTAAATAAACTGAGATACTGGTGTGATGTGTCCCAGTGGTTGTTGATGCCACTGTCTACAGTGGGCTTGCATGCATATTGGATGGTGTTTTCACATCTGCCTACATGTCTGCTCAAGTGATCTGTTGGGTAATGGTAATGTCTCTAAGGATAGCTGAAATGTGTCTAATAAGAACAAGTGTAGAAGGTTTTACTCAGGTAAATGCTCATTTTTCCTTCAATAGAAGTTCTTATCTACATGAAGTCCAAAGAATTTGCCTAAAAAATAATTGGCAGACGTATCCCAGAAATGTGACTGAGATATTGCATGTAATTTTGATGATATATAATAAATAAAAAAGACAGGAAAAGAACAGTATGAATAAATTTAATCTTTTGTGCATGGCTCTTGAGTTCCTAACTCTAGTGATTTATTTGCAATTCCTGCTAGGCTGATGCATTGCTACTATATTATTTTTGTTAAAATGTGTGGCTTATAATGCTGTTACTGATATCTCCCTTTTTGCATTCAGCAAAAGGGATGCGCTTGCTCAAAGCTTCACTGGCATTGGGCATATTATGTTAGTCACTTGGGAAGTATTTCATGCACTCATAACACTTTATCAGCACGAAAGGAAGCACAGAGAATCAAAACAAAAGATTTCATACAGAGCAATAGAAAACAAGACGTGCGCTGTAGAATATTCATGAAAGGCTTGCAGTAGAGCCAAGAGGTATCTGAAGATAGAAGGTATTGTGATAGCATACACATTTCTCAGTCTTTAAAACTGCATAAGCCCTCAGGTACAATTATTCATAGTCTTGCACAGTCTCATTTAGTAGTCTTGAAGTATTAAACACTTGTTTATAGAAGGCAGAACTCCCTGGGCTTCATTGATTGTTCTTCTGATGCCTTGAGGACAGTGCTAACCACTTACATTAGTAATACTTGCAACTCTGTAAAAGACAGCTGCATATTTTCTGTGACACACAGCTGTAGGAAACAAAATATCGTTGATGAAAACAAGTTAGAAGAACTAAGAGTTTATTGTAGCCCACGTGATGGCTTCAGCTTTGATTCAGCAGTGTTTGAGGCACAGGAGAACAATTTATAAGCTTTAGCAGAGCCAAATTGCAATGGTGCAAATTGGTGTAGGAGTCTTTTACGTGTCTTATTTCATTGACATCTAAAGTAAATAAAAATGAAAAAATATAGGAGGGGATTATAACAAAATACACATGCTAATATTCACTTACTAAATTCTGCTTAAATCTCAAAGCTAATTTAATCCAATCACTTTTTAACTATACTGTCTTGTTCCAACTTTCAAATACAATGACTTTTTAATATAACTTGCACTGTTCTGTATCCAAAGTTGGATTTACTCATGTAGTTTGTTCAATCAGAACCAACATATTTTATAATTAAGCCTCACACCTGCACAGTCTCTATATTAAAGTATTAATAAGTCTATTTTAAGCTTTCACAGAATCATTTAGGATGGAAAAAAACCTCGAAGAGCATCGAGTCCAATCTTTGACTGACTGATCACCACCCTGTCAACTAAACCATAGAACTAAGTGCTGTGTCCAGTCATTTCTTGAACACCTCCATAGACAAAAGCTGGCTGGGAGTTGCTGATCATGCTCATGGGCAGACTGGGTATCATTTAGAAGGTGGTGAGTGTTTGTATTTTGCATCACTTGTTTCTAAGGTTTTGTTCATATCTCTCTCTCTCTTTTTTATTATATATTATTAGCATTATTAGTATGTCTTATTTGTTTCAGTTATTAAATTTTTCTTATCTCAACCCATGAGTTTTACTTTTTCTTTCTGATTCTCCTACCCATCCCATTAAGGGGATTGCCCAGGAGGTGGAGGACTGAATGAGCAGCTTTGTGGTTCTATAGTACCAGGAGCTCCCTTTAACATATACAACCATGCAAAACTTTCTCCATGGGAAAACAATCTTGTGGTGCATAGTATATAATTCTACATCTGATAAATTGAGTGTCCTCTTTTTTTGCTTCAACTTAGTATTGGCCTCCATCCTAAGCTTAAAAGTAATTAGTTTTTAGAAGTTAACAATAATATAGATTTTTTCCTTGTATTAAGTGTTTCCCAGGAGAGGAATTGTCTCCTTTTATCCTACTCCACCCTCAGTAAGCCAGTTAGCAATAGATGAGGTATAGTAGGTGAGCAAACTGACCTGAGATTCATTGCATTTCCACCAGTGTGAACACTATGGAAATCCTGATGCAGATTGGCCTCACTGATTTTTGCTGTTGACAAAGTGAGAGAAAACGCATGTCATAAGAGACCTGAGCTGCTCTGAGGAAGCTGAAATGCATTTGAGGGTGAGTTGAACCACTCTGCAAGCTCCACTGGTGAACAGTTCTAGGACCTGGATATATTGAATAGTTCTGGGATGACTATAGGGAGTCTTCAGAGAAAACACAATCAGCTATGTGTAGACACCTAACTTCAGGTCTCTTAATTTGAAGCAGTCACATCCACATCTAAAACCTTTTTGTGGGCCAAAAAAAGGCAAACGCAAAGAGCAAGGATGAATTTATACGAGAATGAGGCTGCAGAGAATTTCCAGATCTTTTTCCTAAGAGGGACAGGGCAAATTTCTTGGTGTGTGAACCTTCTTTTCTCCTGAAGCCCAGTAGAAAAGCTGATGCAACAGCAACAAACATTTACCAGCTAAACAGTTAATTAAGCTAATATAGCTGTTTCAATAGCAAGGAAGATATATCCAAACATAAACAAATCAACAGGAATTTCTGACATTTTTAAATCAAGGAAATACTGACTAAGAGGATGGAAAGACTGAGGGAACTGAAGGCTAACACTAGTCCAAGAGGTTGCTACTGTAAATACGTTTGCCTAAACTGACTGTTTGCTTACAGATTAAGAAACTTAATGCGTTGTCCTTAGTAAGTTGAAGTTTGAACATTTCTACTGTCAAAATGGTTATACTTTATAAATATTTTTTTTAAGTTCTAATTTTTAGATAACTTTCTCCTGCCTGCTGGTCAAAGGCTTGCAGAAAGGCCTAATGTCAAACGTCCTTCTTAATTGACAGTATTTTCTCACTGCCTCACCATCCAGTATAAAATGTTATGTACAGGAACTGCTGATTCTTAACCACAAGCTCTACACATTGGTGTAAACTTCCCATTTTTCATCTCCATGGGCTGCTTTACAGAGCAGGAATAGGATTTTTATTTGACAGCCAAAAAGTCATGGGATGGTGTGGGAAATACTCGTAAATGCAGTCAACCAGTTAAATACAAAAACAATTGTACATGCACTTTGTCAGATTTGAAAAAAAAATAGTATAAACATTTGTGTGTACTTTTGCACACTGATCATCGTGCCATTTTTCCTGTTTGATTGCTCATTTGCTCTCCCTAGTTTTACACATCAGCTTTGGACTAGAGGAGAATATGTATGTTTTCTGAAGCAGTTTGATAAGTCTGCAAGAACCTATGGAAGGCCAAGTTCTCACAATTTCTACACTTGCCACTAGTGAGTCAAAGGTTGATCCCAACAGCATATCACTTAAAAATCAGAACAGAAAGCTACTGATACGCTTTTTCTTTGAAAACCACAGTCCAAAAATGTGCTTTTAAGTGGAACTAGGCTCTATTTAAAACTTGAAACTGTACTGGTCTCTAAATGCCTGTGTGGTAAATGCCTCCTAGTAAAAATTGCTGTGTTGCTTATGTTGTAATTTGATCCTTAAGTGGGTTATGCAAAAAAAAAAAAAAAAGAATATGGCTGAGAAAGAAAATACATCTCTAATGATAACAATATACTATCACAACTCTTTAGCACTGACCCACTTCATCTATGTCCCTTCTAGCAGGAAGAGAGAATTGGAAAAAATATTTTTGAGAAATAAAACAAATAAGCGCTGTAGAAATTGTATAGCAGGAGAAAAGTAGTCTTTAAAGGAGACAAAAGGAAGTCAGAAAGTTGAGTCAGAATAGAAACCAGGATTAGTACTCTCTGTGGCACTAATCTTATGTTCAGGATATATCTTATAATTATGAAGGGTTTGGGTTAAAAGAAAACTTTAAGGAAGGATAAAAAGCTATAATATTGGGAGAGAAGGAAAAGATTAAGTTGTTCACCTCAAAGAAGAAAAAACTCAGTATGCAAACACCTTTGTAGGTGTGTAAAAATGTTCATTTAATTTTAGCATAAAATATCTCAGTATTTTTTCAATTTTTTTTTAATGGGCTCTTTAGGGAACAGAGCAAACAGTGTAATGGGGAGGTTTATGACAAGTGTTACTACACTTGCAAATGTTTATTGATTAAACATGGAACTTGCAAATATACAACCAATCATCAGTTACAGAAATAAAAATTCAGTTACCTTGTACAATTTGCCCTGTAGCCAGTCTACCTATATTATACACTGTATCCTTTCTCCATGATCTTGAAATATCAGTGTTTTTGTAATTGGAAATTATAATTCACAGCTAGGAAATGCCCTTATCATTGATGCGTCTATCATGCAAGATTGTTTTTCAAAAGAAAAAAATTAATAATGCAAGACCCCTGCTTTCCCTCAATACAAAAACCTGTCAACCTTTGCACAGATAAAACTCTGCTTTTAGGTGTTCACTGTTTTTAAGGATTTCACCTTAACAGAAATAGAAACAGTAACAGAAAAGAGAGATCAAGGTAATGTAGTAAATAAAATCTACAAGGTTTTATTTATACTTGCTAATGCCATATTTTGGTTTAAAATATTTAATGAGCTTGTGTTTATCTTAGTAACACAGTCTATGAAATTTTTTTAGTGCTTGTGAATAATAAAATAATATATGTTGTAGAATGGTGGTTCCCAAACAGTGATCATCACCAGTGACCAAGAGTTATGTCCCAAAACCATGTCTCCCCTTACGGTTTTATGGTTTAAGGGTTTATTGACAAGAATGTATTTGGACACTGAAAAATGTTTATGGTATAGTTATGACTGAGAAATTTAGAAAATATTATTTGGGATGATTTATTCACCCTACAATCTTGTAATGTGTGTTAGAATCGTAATAAACACCCTACTTTCAAGTTGTTTTCAAATCTGGTTCTTGATTTTTAAATTTTTTTTCTTCAAAAAAAGGACTTAAAGGTCTGAAATCTGAGAAATACATACTAGGAATTTCCTATCAAACTGCATGGACTGACCTTTATCAAAATATCAACATTTAATATTTTTCATATGTCAAACAATCTAGCTGTCTCATCTAATAGGATCTTGTGTGGCAATTTGTACAAGATACAGGTACAATAAAAATGAGACTTAGGAATGAAAAGGTTGTCAATATAAATTACAACATTATTGAATTGCAGTGTACCGAGCTGCTAAAATATCATAAAGTTATAGACTAATAAACTGAGAATGATACATAAGATCCCATAGATCTTAACTTTGAAAGAGGCAAAAAAAAAAAGACAGAAAAGAGTTGTGGTATGTATATTCTTCATAAAGTGTGTTTTTCCCAGAAACTGTGTGCATTACTTTACCTACTTGTTACCATTCAGAGAACACCACACTAAAAATATGAACTTATTTGTTTAATTTCTTTTTATAGTTAGACAGTTCTAGTAGAATTTGTTTACTTGTCTGCAGGGTTGGGGTGGTTTTTAGAGTTTCATCACGAAAACAAGTAAAAGACAGTCATAAGTGATATATGTGTTTACAATAACTGTTGGTATTATGCTATTGAAAGCAAAATATTCACCTTGTGTACTTGGCAAATTATACATTTTCAATGTCCTTTCCTTGATCTGCAAATGGCAGAAAATCTGATGGTGTTATCCAAAAGCAAAAGTGAGAAAACACTGGCTTCACTGGTGTATGTCAATGCTGAATGTTTAACATGGAGAATATAAAGAAATGAAAAAATCAGTGCTTCATCATGAGGTGGAGACCCATGACATTAAGAAAGGTGAAGACTTGATGTTTGCACTGGGCAGAATGTGTCAGGGAGGCCAGGAAACAGTGGAATACAAAAAGGTGGTCTGATGTGTTTTCTTGAAATGTTGCAGGATTAGACTGTAAGGATATGAAATGCACAGGGAAATAAAGCCTCAGATCAATACCAGGCCGTATCACTTAATGGACCAAAGCAAAAATATCTTCAGAGACCAAACCTAGGTACCTTGCTGAGCTCAGATAGAGAAAAAAACCCAGCTTCCAGAAAATATGCTTTTTCTATCATCTTCTCAAAAAACCTTTTCGGAAAGGTCCGCTACTGAAGTAACTATTGCAGTAGAGTTTCTGATCCAGAAACGGACTGAACCTTCAATACAGAAAATCGAGAATCTGGTGAGCATCCTTTTAAGACTTTCAGTGTTGAAGCCATACATGCACACCAGAAATTAGATTAATGAGAGAAAAATAACTACCAGGAACTCCTGAAAGGAATTAGAAAATCTGTGCAGGGCTTGTGCCAACCTGTAGAAATCAGTAATGCAAACAGAACAGTTCTCTGTGATTTTTCAACCTCACAGACTAGAGATGTTATTCAATACCTCACTGATGAGTAGGAGGAATTTCAGAGAACATCTGAAGGAGATTTGTGTCTCACCAGTTTTCTAATGAAAATGGATGAGAAACTTGCAAGTTTTCACAAACTTCTCTTGAGTCTCTGCCAGTTTTCAGAACACAGCACTATAGTAATTGCACTGAGCACTGAGATTGATGTCAGGATTAAAGGTTATGAGCTATGAGGGCAGGCTGAGAGTTTAGATCCATAAGGTCTGAGAACGAAGCCTGTTGAAATGCTGCATTGAATGCTAACTTGAAGCTTTGGGAGGGGGACTTGTTTTTTTCCAGTATAACTGTGCTAATTGCACAAGTGAGTGTGAATAGCAATTACAGGAAAAGCAATTTAGGATAGGTACCAGAAATCACTTTTTCCATGCAGATAGTCTGTAGGTATGAACTGTTACAAGGATGGAGAAAAAATAGAATCACTAAAAAAACCCAACTCACACACAAAACTGATGTCATACAGAACTGGACTATTGCTTATTCATTAGCTATGGATGTGGGGCCAATTGTTGTTCTAAGCCAAGTTGGCTGTATATTGCTTTAGCAGTTCTAAGCAGAATTAAACCTGTTCTGACTAACTGGGGATTTATCCCACATGGGAGAAATCTCTGAGCAGTGTAAAGCTGTCATTGCAATAACCTGGCAAAGGAAATACTTATTGGAAATGTGCTGGGGCAGGAAGGACCATGCTTGGAACATACCATGTTCCAGTCATCCCTGCCAATATAATTGCCTCTAAGGGGTTCTACCATCTGGTGCAAGCTACAGAAAGCCTGAGGCTATTTTAACTCATACTGGGATTTAACCTATGAGCAGGAGAGCACTTAACTGGCTTTAAGCCCATTTTACCTTCTATTCTACATTAAGCAGAGTATTTCTGTAATTATGAAATCTACTTAAAATCCATTGCAGTTCAATTAGTTAATATTGACTAGATTCTGACATAGGTGGGAAATAGATCTTGGAACTGAATGAACTTCTGTGTTCTCTGTTTTTCATGCAAATACTCTTAATAAGAAGAAAAACAGGCAAATGTCAAATGCACAAGTAAAATGTTCTCAGAACAGGTTATTTTTTTTTTTGGAATGTTTCCATTAAGTCAATTAGAAAGTTTAACTTGCTGAAACACATCCAAGCGTAATGACAGAAATACCTAAATAAATAGAAGGTGTGCATATGCAATTCAATAGGAATGATATATAGATACAGACCTGTCATCACTCCCTCACTACATAATTTTACCTATTCCACACCTGTGGAATGTGGTAGCAGTGAAAGAGATAGCCAGGTTTAATGTTACAGCTGTACATATCTGTGTCCTTTGGAACCCTTTTTTAAAATTCATTTATTATTCTTCAATCAATGCTCTTGCAAGTCTCCTATACTGTCAATTTATCATGACAGTATATTCCAATTCTGTTCTATGCAAAAAGAGTCAAGCACATCTTATTGAAAGTCAGACATCACCTAAAAATAATATAACTATAGTTCATAATCATAATAACATTTGGTTTATTTCCAGTTATAAACAAACCTTTATTCTTTTCCTGCTTTTAATGGATGAAGAGATAAGTAGCTGTGGAATGATATTGAGGCTTTTTTCCTTTGGCTTATTACTTCTGAGGTGGATTTTTTTCTTTTGTTTTGGTTTTGTTTGTTTTGGTGGTTTTGTTTGTGTTGGTTGTGGTTTTTTGTTTTGGGTTTTTTCTGGGGATGGGTAAAACATTGTGGAGTAACCATCCTCTTGGTTTCCATGATTTCTTGTGACTGCCGGAGCTTGATTGCCTTAAATCCCCTTGATGTTACTATGAACTGACCACTGCAGCTAAACTGTACAACCGCTCAAGAAATAGATACTTGGACAATGAATCATACTTTTCAGAATGCCTTGGTACCACTGTTATCTCATAGCTGCAATTAGAATTTGTATTGTTAATGATTATTAGTGTCATTGTGTTGCCAGTAAGCTCGTTGATTAGAAGACAAAATCTGTATACATGCATTGTGGAGCTTATATAGGCACCATTCCAATCAGGATAGTTCAGAGGTTTTTTTACCCTTGCAGAAAACAGATCTTCAGAGCTGCTCATGTGACTCGTACGTACAGTCCCTTTGGCAAAAGTAGTTTTCTTAGTTTACTTTAAAGTATTGCAATTTTTTCTTACACACAATTTTCCACAAGAAGCAGTGACTATATATGAATGTAAAAAGAGTAAACTAACAGTGAATATACTAAGAGGCTCAATTTTAACAAATGGAGCTTTTTCAGATGTTATAAAAAATCTAAAATAAAAATGAGACTTACATACTACAATGTAATTAATCTTTTTAAACATTCATGTGTCCTCTCATGCCATTTTTATCATAATGGGAACATCTTTTATTAGAATAAATGAGCATAAAACTACAGTTATTGGAAAGATTTTTTTCCCAAGTAAGTCCAATCCAATTTAAGAACAGAAACTATCTTATATTAAACAGAACAGGCAATAGATTGTGCCACTGGGAACTGTAAAAACATCAGGATTTAATTAAGACTAAAAAGTATTGTTACAGATTTTAGCAAGAGTATAATAGAAGCTCAGAGGTGCAGATGCATTTTTTGAGCCTGAGCAATACCTACAGTACCAGTATCAAATTCTAGTGAGCAACAAAAATGTGTCAATGAGATACATAGGTATATTTATTGACCTCATCTGTTTATTGACTTACTACTCATGAAGTTTGATAAGGCAATCACTAGATTCATAAAAGCAGTATCAAGCCTATAAAATATGGACTTCCTCTCTAGAAAACAGATAAGGCAGAATAACTGTTTAGAATGGTGATCCACTCGTAAAATAACTGTAAAATGGAGAAGGACAGAAGAAGAGACAAATAACAAAGAGAAAATGAGTATTAAATAAAAAATTAACATTGCTCTTCCAGCTGATAGGTTACGAATTGACTGATAGTCAGGTTTGTCCAGTAAACACTCATGAGTTGTTATGATCGACTAAGACTAGTGGTTGAAGGTTGTGTCCTCTTTTCACCCCATAGAAAAGGAAATTAGAAAATGGTCATTATAAATTCACATAACAGTGTACAACGTGATATGTGCTTTTACGTTCAGACAAGTCATTAGCATTGTAAGTCTATTGGCATGACATGTAAAAACATTGCCAAAGTCAACAAACAGCATAGTGAGTGCCTGTCAAATACCAAATCACTTCTGCTCCCAGAAGTATTCTCAGGTTCTTATCCCATGAGTTCATTTTGCATCATTGCCCATATATGGTCCAGTAGCACTTTGCTACATAGTATTTTGGGCCGGTTGGGCTGCCTAATACCTTCTTTCACAGGATTACTTTGCTTCCCACAAGCAGCATTTTATCATGATTTACAATATTTAGAGGAATGAAAATACCCCTCAAATAATTGGCAGCCTAAACAGAACATAAAAATCAACATGATTACATTTATGAATGTTGAAACTTAATTGTCTTCTTTACATTATCCCATAGAATGTCATTTTTAGATAGGGTTACTCCCAGCCAATTCACAGTTTCCCATACATTGTACTATTGCCAAGCATTCACTGATATACACATTCTGAGCAACTTTGGGGAATTCAGAAGTAATACTCTTAATGCACAATTGCAAATGAAAAAGATTAAATGATTTTAACTCACAGAAATGAATCCTAAGTAGGGCTAAACAAACAGTATGTTTGCTGATATTTATCAAAACCCATAGTTGAGTAGAACTGAAAGTGATTTTTTTGCTATCATTTCAATTAATCTGATTTTTGAATTGCTGAATTTTGATCTCTCCTATATGAAGGGAAATTTCGTAAAAGCAATTTCAAATACACTTCTGGAAGATTTCACTTGAAATCGTTTTTTCGTGCTGTTATTTGTGGGGGAAAAAGCCCTCAGTTCAATGAACTGAAAATTAGTTTGTGAACACTTTCCTGTTATCAAAACTTTCAGTTTTTTCCCACTGAAAAATTACATTCTAGTTTTTCGTATTATTTTATATTCTTTTCCCCAATTCCAAACTTTTCTATTAATAGATTTCATTCTCCTCAGTTTGTCTGCATTTAACAAAATCGAAGGAGGGATATCAATATAAACAATTACACAGGGTGTGCAAATGTTTTGTACTCTAGAAGTAGCACAGAGGCATTCAGATAACCATCCAAACATCTGTTGTCTTCTCATGGTTTTGGCAGTGCAGACATACTGGTTTCAGAGGGGACACAGTAGTAAGGTTAGTTAGACTCTGCAAAACTGAATTAACAAACATGCTTTTAGAGAGGTTAATTTAGTTAGACAGAGGACCAGACATATATAAATATACTGCTTTCCTTCTTCAGCCAGCCCGATCCTGGCTAATTGCAAGGACTCTGTACAGGGTATTTCATCATGATGCCCAAAAGTGGCAAATCAGGATTTCTTTTTCACTTCCATGTACATTAGGTTTCTTTCCCACATACACTTTTCATCTGCTTCTCAGTACATTCATGTTGTTTTTAAAAAGTAATTGGTCCCAAGACTGATTTTGTGGTCAAAAAGCACATTTTGCAATGCAGCAGTTCTTTCTGCAGCACAAGAAACACTGTATATATCAGAAAACAGAACTCAGCCTAATCATCACCTGACTTTCATTTTGTGGGATTTTATATAGAGAGAAAATGGATCTTTAAATTTATAAATTTTAAGAAGGAGGAACTAGGACTCTCATTAATGAGTCCAGCATAAGTAATCTCACATCATGTGGTGGTGCAGTATTAAAATTCAAGTTATTTGCGTCTAATTCCTTGCTTTTTTCATGTTAAGAACTCGAAATCATTGCAAATCTGAGCGCTTTTTCTCCAAATGATTCAGTAAGATATATTTACTTTATTATACAATTGAAGTAACTTAACTTTGCACGATGCATATATGGTACAATTAGACAATGTCATGTATTATTTCCACTTACATATTAATTCATCATCAGCTTCAAGTTTTCTTAAGGAATCACCACAAGAAGTTTTTCAAGTCCCTTCTCAAATATTCTGTGTCTGTAATCCCATAATAATTTCTTTTGGCACCATAGTAGAGTGCCAAAAAATTGCAAGTTTCATACTAATAGGTTTTATGGCAATGTCATCTGCCTGTTCAACTAGGCAGTCTGCTATTTTTGTCAGGATCCTTCTGGGGAATGGTATTTATGGAATCGAAAGGGTTCTCCCTTATGGCTGTATCATAAGCACAGGTTAGAAGAGATCACACAGCCTCTGTGCACTTCTGAAGCGTGCTTAGACCCTTACTTGTCTCAGGTACAGTTTTCCTTTGTGTTTTCATAGATTTTCCCCCAAACACAGAATGTTGCACTACCTGTTCTTACCAAATCACACCTGCAGCTATTCTCTTGTCTCATTTTCAAAAATCTCTTATCTGTTATTGAATAGCTATCTTATTTTGCCTCATCTATCACATAATACGAAAGCTGGCAAAACTGTTTGTTAAGGGGTCTTTCTGTCACTGAGCAAAGACCAGTGAAAGGGATCAGGAAAATTCTACTATAATTCCACGATGCTGCTGAACACGATGTGTTTACTATACTGACAAACCGTCAGTGTATTCATCCAAGCGAATGCAAGATTTGTTTGACTAGCTTCTCTGTCCTTTGCTTACTTTAACCTAAATATTTAATGTTCTGGGATTTGTAGATATGGGGCTCAGTGCCAAGTTTAACAATGCCAAAACTGTGGATAAGAATTATTACAAAGCCATGGAAAGCTCTGTGTATAAAACAATGTCAGGATCAGTTGCAGTAATCAATGAATTTTTTTCTCTTTTTGCTTCAGTACTCAGTCTGGCATCTGCTCTATCCTCTAGCAGAGGATTGTTGTTTGAAGATGATCACTATATGTTCATTGTTATTTGAAAATCTATATTGCTGCACACAATTGCATATTTACATGTAATTGGTTTACACTACTATCATTCTGCTTTCTCCAATTGGCTTATTTTAAATTACAAAAACTACTAGCATTCAGTGTTGTTGCTAAAAACCTGTAAATGTAAACATGCATCTAAACCAATTTTTAAAAAACACCTCCTCCTGACTCATAAAACTAATATGTTCCTATGGGATATTATAGGCTTGTACATGAAAATTGTAGAGACACTTGTCCAGGAATGATAGAAAGGAAGAAAAATCTGTCCTGCTTTCATCTCCTCATTTGCCATTTGCTTTCCACAATCTTCCCTGTGCTTTTTCATCTTCACAATTCACAGAGAAAGATGATGCAATACTTACCTAGCTTTGAAAGTACTAATAGTTTACTAGATTTTTGTGCAACATGGACTCCTAATGCAACTTTTACTTTCAGAAAATCTCTGAAAAGAAGAATCAAACTGTAACAGTAGAACTTAGGAGGAAGTGGGAACTCTGGACTAAAATTAGCCTTCCCCAACAAAAAGCTAGATTTATAAGATAAAATATAAGTAATACATTAGTGCAAATATTAGTTGTCTAAATGGCTTCATGTTCTGTGCTATATAATTAGATATTCCTGTCTCCTCATTCTTGGGTCTGGTGAAAATCTGAGAAGCAGTGAATACAGAAAGGCACTGTGGAAAGCTATACTAGGAAATGACCTCTGACTGAGTCATTCTGGATTTGGGAATTTCTCCAAAACATGGATATGTATATGCACCATTTCTGGCACTTAATCTCATTCCTACAGGAGAAAGAACAAGTCCTACTGAACTCAACAAAAAAATTTTACATTGTTAAACCTTCTTTTGCTTCCATTTCTGCTTTGGAAATATTCTAATAAGGATGCCATGATTCAGGCTATGTGTAATTTTATTATTATACAGAGAAAAAAACAAACACTCATTTCCTATTTAAAAAATTCATTCAGTTATTGTGCAAGAATACTGTGTTTTCTTTATTTCTTAGGTACTTATAATCCTTGACTTACGTATGAGGAAAACTGTTAGTATGTCAAGAGTATTAAAGTCATCATGGCTGTATTGTAGAAGATATGAATAGAAAAGGCCTTGTCCCAGCCTAGCTCCTTCCATTTACAGAATTGTTTTTATGCTATTGGCAAAAGGAATGTAGATAATGCAGTGACATCTGAACAAATTGACAAATGCAATACTGATGAACCTTTTTAAGTTTTAGCAATTTTTTAGTCAAAAGTTATAAAATCGCAGATATTAGACCATCTATATTTATTAAAACTCTTTCAATGTCTTGACTTTGTGCAATTTTCTATTCTTTTTACAGATGTTGTCATAGAAATGAAAAAAGAAAACATCTGAATCTCAGATATTGGGTAAATTCAAGATAACAATGTGCAATTCTGACCTCATTAATATTTGGAACTTTGGTCAAGTATGCATACCATATGCCTCCATCTCCAGCATCCCACTTCAGTGGAAAGAAAAAACCCATCAAATTACCACTGGAAACAGTAAGTGATCAGTATGACGGCTTTTGTGGTACCATGTTCCACAAGGCACCTGACCACATGATTATGCACATTCTCCAATACCTTAAGATCTCAGTTCACTGTCTAAGAAAACAGAAAATTGTTAAAGTAATTCCAGCAGTACACAAGTATTCATTACTGTAAAAAACTAGAAAGTTTATTAAGTTTAATCCCTTAGGTGACAATCAAATACACTGATTAATCTTTTTTAAGTTTTACCTCTAAGTGAAAGAGGTTTTCTGCTTCAGTGAGGCCATTTTAACACTGTTACTGATTTAGCCCTTTGGTGAGTAAAATTCTTCAAATTTTCAAGAGTCTATTTATGGTCAGTTTATACCTACTTGTACTTGTGCCAGATTTTAGATAAAGTATAGTTCTCCTATGCTCCTCTTTTCCCTGGATGAATTAAATGCCTCAGTGGAGCTCAAAGAGAAGCAGCATACAAAACACATAATTATGCATAGCATGATGACACGCCATTTTCTGTTCTTGGTACAACCAATATCACCAGACAGAAATATCATAAAATTTTGTCTCTGATATTCAGTGAAGGATTGTCATTTACAGTGCATAACTTATTTTTTCTCTCCTTTCAGATTTTTGTTTGCTTGCCTTAAAAGGCAAGTCTTTACTCCTTTTTTAAGGGATGTTAATAATTTATCTTTTTTTTTTCCTCTGCAGTATTATGGAATACTCAACCATCTATAAGACTTTTGATACTTCCCTGTCTCAAATGAAAAGGGCTCACATGAAGTATTATGAGAGGGATTTGCACTCTTCTGAGTTTCATTGTATTACTGTGTCATAATTACTTATTAGTTAATGTACATCAAATTCCTCCTTTTGTCCTAGTCAGCGAACTCAAAGTCAATACGAGGCTGGAGTTGATAATAAAGAGTAGCTCATCTAGTACTGTCATCTCAGACCTCGAATTTGATATGATTATTTTAATCCCATTTCTATTTCTTTATTCCTTTGTCACCCTCATCTTTCTGTCAAATATTTTAACTATTTAGTACTAATGACATCTTCCAACTTTGTGTCAACGGTAAAATGAGGTAACATAGTTTTCCTAATTTTACGAACTTTGCTAATGAATTTGTTCAATAGAAATCATCCTAAGAAAATGGTATGTTAATTTCTCTTAACACATTACTCAGCTTTCAATACAGCCAGCTGACTTCTGTCTCCTCTCTTCAAAGTCTCAGCTGAACCTCATTATCTCCAATCTAGTTTCCAAACTTCCCAGTATGCAGTGCTTGAGATTCAGATAAAATATAATTTTAGATAAATGAAGTGTAACAAATTAGATTTTTCCAGAAAAATAAATTATCGGGATGCTGGTCTGCTATGAAATAGCCATGGTGAATACTTCACATTTTCATTCCTTGTCTTGTACGTCTCCAAAATAAAATCAGCATTTGCATGATATAGTTTGAATAGTATTTAAAACATTCAGTAGTGAAATCATAATTTTACTGTCAGTTCATTTAGTAGTGTGGCATAGAAAACATCTATATCCTCTTTCATTAATCTCATGCTCATTTCTTCTCCTCTCCCCAAAGCCAAAAGGAATCATTCGGCCTACTCCAAAAGAACATTAAAACCGACTTACACTAACTTTTGGGCAGCCATGCTAGAAGCCAATAAGGACTTTTATTCTGACTTTTCATCTCTTTTCCTTTCATCCATTCCTAGATATTGACTTCCAGTATCTTCTTATTCTTGTCTTCCTTGCAATGAATTTCTTTCTGCACCTTCTTCCTTCTGCATGTTTTTTAACTTCTTATTATTCTATCTGTGTAGTAACAAATAGTCTGAAGTGGCTACTGAAAAAGGAATCATGGCACTACTTAGAAGTGCAAGAAGAAGAATACTTTTCTTCACTATAGGTCAAGCATGAAGCTTGGGGGACTGACTGTCCCCTGGAATATGAGGCTGCATCATCTATGATTTTTGATTTGGGCAGGTTTATTATTTGGTTTGGTCAAGTTTATTTGGGATAGGACAAGAAGTATTGGGTACAAATCAAAAGAGGGGAAATTTAGGTTAGATATTAGGAAGAAATTTTTTGCTTTGAGGGTGGTGAGACACTGGAACAAGTTGCCCAGGGAGGTCGTGGATGCCTCAACCCTGGCAGTGTTCAAAGACAGATTGGATAAGGCCTTGAGCAACCTGGTCTAGTGGGAGGTATCCCTGCACATGACAGGGGACTTGGGACTAGTTGATCTTTAAGGTTCATTAAAACCTCTTAATATTCTATGACTCTATAATAGCTTCTCTGCCCCATTTCCAGATAGTCAAACTTCAAGTACTTAATTTCTCTCCTAAACACTTAGTACTCTGATTGCAATCCATATTATAGCTCACAAATGGCATTTTAGAAATGGTGCAGTGGCTCATCTTGGATTACTTACCAGCATAGATTCAATCAAAAATTACAGCTACAGGAATAAAAATCCACCAGATATTAAACCTTCTCAGATTCACTGTATTTACAAGCATCCTTCAAGGTGTGGCCAGACATAATATATTACTATGCTGCCTTAATTTAAAGGCATTTTAACTCAAATTATAGTTAAACAGTAAAATGGCATAATTGTAGATCCAGATCTTCTCCAGTTTTTGCCAAAATAATTAGAAATTGGCAGGAACTTTGCAATTTTTTTGTACTGGAGGAGATTCTGTGCCTACTTGATAAACAATTTTTCTTCTGCTTCTCCTCAAGTAGTACAGTTTTGTAACTTACCAAATTTAAAAATCACATTTTATTTTCAGTGTTGGGAGCAACATGACCATGTGCCTGATTCTGGCCACAGGTTTCTCCTAGCTTTTCCACATTCTCTCATACATTCATTTGAAATGTTCTAATTTGAAAGGCTTCCTAATATGAATAATCAAGAATGTTAAAGATATTACATGAATATTGAATTGTTTTCCTGGGTTCCTGGAAGAGAGACTTGTCACAGAAAACTTTGGAACAAACTAGAATTCCAGAGTTTGAAGCCATTTAACACAGCTGAATTGAACAACTGAAATAAGACGAACACATGACAAGTACGATGGGTGTATTTTTTTGGAATGTAAGGGAATACAATCTGCTGGTAGAAGGTTAGGGGCAGTATCACCTTTAAGTAGAGAATTAAGAAGAACTCATTTACCAAAGTATACCTAAGAATTTCTGCAGAGAAGTCAGGAAAAAACATTAGAATAACAGAATTGCTTGCACCAAAAAGCTGTTTCTAATCATATTCCCCTGATCAGGAGTTATTGAGACAGTATGATAATTTAAAACCACATGTAAAAATAAGATACTCTGTTCTAGACCCAATATAGTAAGAAAGGTCTAACTGGTCTCCTATTGATCTAGGGGGTTTAATTCAGTCCTACCTCATATATCTCTGCTGAATACATATTAATCTACCGATTTATCACCTCTGTAATAGTCTTCACATTATTCAGTGAATTAATCAGGAGATGAATTAAATATTTTAACAGCATATGTCTAGTAAAGGTAGAATGATTTCCCCTTCTAATTATAATATCTAATTTTCTTCTTACTATTCTTCAGCATCTGTACTGTTGTCATGTTGGGTTTTTTAAATTTAATTTTCTTTCTTGTATGTAACCTCTCCACCTTAAAATGATCTTTTATCTCTCATGAAAACAGATGACAAGACTATTTTTCAGTTCAGAACTTTTTCATAATTACATTTTGGGCCTCAAGGGAAAAACTGTATACATTATCAAATCCCTTGGCTTTGCAACTGAATAGCTTTAACAGTCCTGCACACTGCCTGCAGCTATTGTAATTTATTTTGAATATTAGAAAATCCTCAGATTATAAGTTCTAACAAGGTAGAGTCCTGTTCAAACTGAAATTCATTACATGTTTCTTAGTCCCTTGTATATTGGTCTTGTAGATTCTTACAATGGCTTATTTCTCCTCCAGTCCTTACAGCTACCACTAACTATTCATATTACGGTGGATCTAACAGTTTCTATTTATCAGTATAAAATCCACTGTCCATTTATCACTTACACCTGCAGAAGCATTGCAGTGCAGTCAAGGAATGCTCCTGAGCAGTGCAGCACTTATTATGTAAGCGTGAGATGCATCCTGAAACTAAGCTCAAATTCTGTAAAAAAATCACAGAATCACGGAATGGGTCGGGTTGGAAGGGTCCACAGTGGGTCCCCTGGTCCCATCTACTTGCTCAAACATGTTCAACCTAGAACACACTGCACAAGGTTGCATCCAGATGGTTCTGGAATATCTCCAGTGAAGGAAACTCCACAACCTCTCTGGAAAATCTAACATTCTCAGGGATACAGAAGTGTTCTGTAGTAAGAGAAAAATGGGTTTTCCCCTCAAGTCTTTTAGGACACCCATTCATACCTAGAGGACCAAAAGTATTTTTAAATGCTTCAGGTTTAACTTAACTATACACATATTTATCTATGTCACTTACCTAGACAGAAGGTAATTATGCATATAGTAATTGAAACAAACATCTCCATAGCATTTGTTTTATTTTTTTAATTCTACCTTCATATTTTTGTTCTGACATGAAAAGGGGACTCCTGTAACTGGTTTCAAGTCAACATCTTTTACAAGTGTTACCAATGAATGCAAGAAAAAGAAACATACATCAGTACTCACAATCATTATGACACCTTCACCAACCTAAGTGCTCACTTACCTTTGACTGATAAAGGGGCTCTAACTCTGCATCTGGCATTATAACTGTATCTGGAAGTCTCCTATTGAGGTCCTTCCCTGATTGGCTTGATCTACTTGAAAGCTTTTGATTACTTAATTATCATCTGGGATCTAAATGAAGTGAACTGGGCATTAGCGCTGGTTCTTGAAAACTTGTAATTTTTTTCTATGGCTTTTGGGTATTGGGATAGGCTCTCACATATGCAAATTTTTCATTCTGATTATTCTTTCAATTTTTTGTTTTAATTAAGATAAGCTCAGAAATAAGATTGAGATAGCAGTTGCAATCCTAAATTTTTAGTGTGAGTGCCTGATTTGAGAATGGCTCTGCACCAAAATAAGGTCTGCACTTTCCAGGCTATGTCAGCTCAGAGCTTTTCCATTTTTCTGTCTTAAATCTTGCTACAATATTCAGGAAATCATATAGGTTGTTTGTGCAGTTGGCTATACTCAGTTCACAGAGTGAATGGAACTGAGACCTGTAAGAATTCTGAGAGCTCTTTTTTAATTTGAAGGCATTGAAGAAACTCTGCTTGGATTGTCCTACCAGTTGCAGATTACTTCTACTTCATACAAAATAGCTTTCAACAATTGGTTTCAAGTTTGATTGGTACTTCATGCAATTTTAAATACATCTACAAAAAGTTATTACAGTAAAACTGGTTAAGGTTTATTGAGATTTTACTATGTCCTTGCTTCATGACTAACAAGTACATCATAAAATCTTGCAATGGAGTAGAATCCTACTTACTAGTTAAAAACAATGTTTATTTTGATATAGTGTGGAGTGGCTCATATTCTAACTGTGTATCTTTCCCTTGGCAGCCCGGGGAAATCTCTATGTATATGTTTCCAACAAATATAGAAAACAGGCCTACGTTTTCCGGTCTCTCATCATGTCCTGCATGACTTCTGTCATGCAATAAAAATACAAGATTTTATATATCTTTACATTTTCTTTCATTTCTCAGCATGAATGTGAAAAACTAAAACATGTTTTATGTTTCTTGTGCTGCCCAATATTTTGTCTAAATATTTTGGTGATACTGGCCAGAAAAGAGTCCTGAACAAAAGACTAAAAGTCCAATATATACATATTCCATTAACAATCTATATATAGAGGGGATAAGAATGATTTATTGCAAATCCAGCATGCTCCTGAATACTATTCCAAAGACAAATGAAGAGTTTTAAAGTAATTAAATGTGAAAGAGAGTCTCACAGCAGTAACATGAAACAAGGAAATACAGTGTCTAGGTGACACAAGAGAGAATAAATGTCTGTTGAAATGATTTTATATAATGGCAGGATTTCTTTATGGTTTTCAAAATAAATACAGGTAATTAAGGAAAGTTTACATATGCTTCACAATCTAATCCATGTATCTATGACACAGTAACGACAGCTACAAGCCACTACATCTGTGGTCCCTCTTACTGAGGAAAAGTTATGCATGAAAATAACTCTTAATTTAAACAGAAGCTTTTATTATTCTTTGACGGAAACCAGTAAACTGGAGCTTGGGAACAGAATTAAGAGTGAGAAAAATGCTCAAGGGTGTGAGTTTCCTTATTCTCCAGGGAACTGGAAAAACAAAAATAAAAAGGGAATGAAGGCGCAAGGAATTACGAAATGTGGCAGACCACAAATGGGAAAAGGTGCAACTCAGAAGGGAATTTTCCCATGATGGGAAAATCTACAGATAAGGAGGCAGATGTTTCAAAGAAGAAAAACATATTTCTGTAAGAACAGGAATTCCTTTTTGCACCTAGCCAGCCGCTTTCAGTGAAATCAATGAGATCTGAGTCACGGTGTTTGAAACTTTAATGAGTTCAAAAAAGTTATGATTTTCTTTCTGTAGAGTGCCAAAATAATAGCTAAATGTTATATAGGGCTGAGTTTAGTCTTGATTTGAGCCTTATCAAGTGTTATTTGAGCTTTTTTAGGTCTTTCCAGTAGATTCTCTTCACCCTTCATCTCTAAGTGTAAAGTCTGGTTTTGTAGATATTTTAGGATTTTACAGTGACAATATTTTTTAAATCTTTGGTCTTTTTAGTTCTTGAATGTTTTGAAGAAACAAATGCAATTCTATTAAAAGATATTTAAGTCCTACCACATTAAAAAAAGACTGAGCACATTAGCTGTTCTAATGTTCTAAAGCTTATAAAAAATAATAGTGAAAATGGCTCTTATTACCTTTTAGAAGCAAAGATATTCTAATCCATGTGTTTTTCAAAAAGGTATTTTTGTGCACAGTTGCTGTTTTCAAGTCTACAGGCTGTACTACATAATGACCTGCTATAGTGCATGTGAGCAGTATTTCAAGTTGCTTCACTCACATAAATATTCTTGCCTTGTTTTTAAGTGTTGTCTAAAAGTGACAGGTATTAATATTGTAGCACTTCTAATATTTATTTTTTTCATTTCAGTGCAAAACACATAGTTGAAGCCTAATAATAATCACAACAGTAAATATAATTCTATTCATTAGTTCTATAAATTTTTGTAGGTTTAGGGACAATCTATGCTTTATTATCTTTATCGTAGGAAAGAGATACAGCAGCCTCATCGAGGATTTCTGAGATAAAATACCGAAACATTATGTAAAAATAAATTTCTTTTTCAAAATAATATATTTTCACTGAAACAAAAGAGTGATTTTTTAAAAAACTGTATTAAGAAAATTCCACTCTGTCCTATAGAGCCTAACAATACTGCTGCAATCTTAAACTTCTGAAAGAACAGTGAATAATCCCTGCTTCCCAGAGATTATATGTAATTACTTCAGGGGAGCTTGCCTTCCAAAACAAATTTTTAGTTTTTCACCACTGCATCCACTTTTAAATGCATTTAAATTACCTAATTTCTTACCAGTATCTACATTAGATCCTAGGTACTTAAAGAGAGCATCAACTTGTACAATGACAATTTGACAAAAGTATCATCAAAAAGTAGGGGATTGAAAAAAACAAAAGTCAAATCTAATTCCCTGTTCTGATTACCACTACCCACACCACTTCTTACAGTAATGCTACTTCAGTCAGGACATTCTACCTGCTGGAGGCAAGGATGGCCAATATAATGATGCAAGGAGCCACAATAACCCTAGTATTGCTTTCAGAAATAATGATTAGCCCTTGATTTTTGATTCCTTCAGAGAATTGATGTTTCAATTAGAGAAAGAATTCACCAGAGTTTTGGAAAATAGAAGCATAACGGAACACAAAACTTTTCAGCTTTGACCTGATTGTGTCTCTAAATCCTTGTGAAGGTAGACATAATTGTCTTCATGAATGTGTGAAAAAAGTAATCTGCAAAGGGGTTTTTAGAGTCAGATGCAAAAATCACTTTGTGAAATTACACCTACTGAATATTATAGGACTCCTATAGATGAGTCATGTAATTAATTCATATATAAAGGCTTACCAGTGTGTGATCTCAATTAACTTAATGATTTTTTTTTCCCTACTGTTATAAACTGTGGATTTATAGTAGTTTTTTTAGTCCTATGTTGCAGTATTCTAGATTAGCTGTCTTACTTATCTGAAATTTCTCATTCTAGGCTTTTTCTATGCAGTGCAAAAGTAAAATCAAAATTATACATTTAAAAAAAAGTTTGAAATCATTTTCATGTTAGTCCTATATAACTATGTCATCATGTAGCCTAAAATATTCTCTCTAAAATTAACTGGCACACTGCAGAAAATTGTTCTCTGGGTGGGCAGAAATGAATTTTATTAAAACTAATGAAAATTGCACATCTGTGGCATAAGACCATATGTCCAAAAGAGAAGCAGTATGTGGAATAACATTCTTTCAAATTTAAACCAAATCACTGAGCTCATCAGACTTGTGAGAGCTCTGAAAAAGTTTGATACTCTGAAAATTTTTGAATCAGTACCCTAGATAAAATAGTAAGCAAATCAAATTAACTGGAGAATTAGATTATTTTAACATTGCTGGAGTCTAACATGTCCTTCATATGTGTGTATATATATATATATATACATATATATACATGTATTTAATTTAAAATATTCTGAAAAGGTAGCATCCAGTCTTCATAAAACAGAATGACATTCTTAAACCTAAGTCTCTGGTTTCAACACATTAGTAGGTATGTTAGGTAAATTGAATGCACATGAAATAATGGAATGTAACTGTAAAGAAGGACAGAGAACCCTTTAGTATTATCAAGATCTGTGCTTTCATTAAGGAAATGTAGTCTTGGTACAATAGAAATTGGATTTATAAGTGGAGCTGAGTCACACATCTCTATTTCACTGCATTATTTTTTTTGTTCCCTTTTTCTAAACTAGGAAAACAGCAGCTAGTGGAACTGGGTGAAGAACATTAATCTCCTCCAGTCAATTATTGTGAGTTAGGTTTTTTTTGACTTAGTTTGATTTTTTCCTTGTCAAGGAAAAAACCCCAATGATGTCTTTAGTATAACCATTATTTTTGTGATGATTTTGTTTAATACAAAAGGTTTCTTGTCATTCTGTGGGACCTGTTCCTGGCAAGTATATTTATATTACAAAAATATTATTCTTCCTACCATATCTACTCATGATATATACATATATATATAACACTTCTTCATTCTCTCGTGCTCCAAGATTAACTCAGAAGTCTTTGAAATGGCCAAAGAACTCTTTTAGCTAGATAAAGAAACAGATTTAGGCCCTACAACTGGACCTTGAATTAACTTCTGGACTTATGAGGAAGAAATTTACAACTCCTGGAGATTAATTTTGGTCTAAGATGACTTGCAAAATAAATGAAAAATGGTATATTTTTTCACAGTTATATAAATATGGTGATCCTCATGGAGTGAGATGATCATTTTAAGGAACTTGGGGGGACATCCTAAGCATTCCAAAATCTGCCATAGACCTTTTCTGCTCACAGTATCGAAAGCCTTGGTGAGGTCAACAAAGGTTACATAGAGACCTTTGTTCTGTTCCCTGCACTTCTCTTGCAGTTGTCTGAGAACAAATACCATGTCTGTGGTACTCCTGTTGGCTCTGAAACCACATTGGCTTTGAGGTAGAATTCTTTCTGCTATAGCAGGTATAAGTCTGTTCAAGAGTATTCTTGCCAGGATTTTGTCAGCAATGGAGAGCAGAGTAATACCACGGTAATTTGAACAGTCTGATTTAATTCTTTTCTTCTTATACAAGGTGATGATGACTGCATCTCGAAGGTCTAATAGTAGTTCTCCTAGTTCCCAACAGCGCAGTATGAACTCGTGAAATTTAGCATGGAGTGCAAGGCCCTCATGTTTCCAGACTTCATGTGGAATTCCATCAGATATGGCAATGCCCTTTCTGAGCCCTTTCTAATAACTAATGGTGTGAAACAAGGCTGCATTCTCGCACCAACCCTATTCACAATCTTTTTCAGCATGATGCTCCAAAGGGCCACGGCAGACCTTTATGATCAGGACGGTATCTACATTCGATCCCATACTGATGGCAGCCTTTTCAATCTAAGGTGACTGAAGGCCCACACTAAGACCTTAAACCATCTTGTCCGGGAGCTGCTTTATGCTGATGACGCCGCCCTTGTTGCCCACACAGAAGCAGCTCTGCAGCGTTTAACATCCTGTTTGCAGACACTGCTGAGCTCTTTGGGCTGGAAGTCAGCTTGAAGAAGACAGAAGTTCTCTATCAACTGGCACCTCAGGAAGTCTTCCATCATCCCCATATCACCACTGGTGAATCAGAGCTCAAATCAGTTCAGCAGTTTAATTACCTAGGTAGCCTTATCTCCTCGGATGGTAAGATTGACAGAGAGATAGACAACAGGTTAGCAAAGGCATACAGTGCCTTTGGAAAGCTTCATAAAAGAGTTTGGTGAAATAAACACTTGAAGAAAAGTACAAAGACCAGTGTTTACAAAGCCATTGTGCTGTCTACTCTGTTATATGGATCTGAATCACGGGTCATTTATCACCACCACCTGCGTCTCCTAGAACGCTTCCATCAGCGCTGCGTCCGTACAATCCTAAACATCCACTGGTCAGATTATGTGACCAATACATCTGTTCTAGAATAAGCAGCTGTCACAAGTATTGAGGCCATGTTACTGAGAACACAGCTGCATTGGGCAGGACACATCTCCAGGATGAAGGACCACCGCCTCCCTAAGATCTTGCTTTATGGTGAACTTGCCACCGGCTGCCACATGAGAGGAGCCCCAAAGAGAAGATACAAGGACTCCCTGAAACAACATCTCAGCCTTGGCCATATTGATCAACATAACTGGTCTACTCTGGCCTCCAATCGGGAGGTCTGGAGACACACAATCTATAACGCCTTTGAGAAATCACGCAGGATCACTCTTGAGGAGAAAAGACAACGCAGAAAGAATCGTGCCTTGCAGAATATACCACCTCAGGAGTCTTTTTGCTGTGCCTTTTGCAACCGGACGTGCCTATCTCGTATTGGCCTTTTTAGCCACCAGCACGCTTGTAATAAACGTGGGTAGAGCCCTCCCCAAAATCTTAATTTGCGAAGCCTAGCCATGATGATATAAATATGCCTCTTACTTTAAGCATCTTATACAAGCATTTGTCATACACAGCTTATGATAAATGACAGAAAAAATTTTCTTCCTCATAGTGCCTAGTGACAGCCTTCTGAATATGGTTTTTTTTATTACTCTGTCTTCTCTATATTCATGGTTACCCTATCTGTAATTTTCTAGTTTAGTATCATCTTAGGAATAAATATACTAATTTTGGCAGAGCCAAAAGTGAGAATCACCACTGAATATTCCTGTCACTAAGATTTCCTTTGCCAAGGTTGCCCACACACTGTATTTTCAGCAAAAATTGTATAGCACCTTTCCTTGGATTACAGAAGTGAATCACTTGAAAACATTTCTCCTTCCTTCTGCACTATTCTAGATATTTGATCTTATGCGTGTAAGACTGGGGTGATTTGACCTTGTCTGGATGCCAGTTATGCACAAAACCTGCTCTACCACTCTTCCATGGGAGAGAGATAGAATGACAGGCTCATGGCTTGAGACAAGGGCAGGGAGAGATCACTCAGCAGTTATCATCACGGGTAAAACAGACTCACCTTGGGGAAATTAACTGCATCTATGGCCAGTCAAATCAGAAAAGAATAATGAGTAGTAAATCCAAACCTTAAATACACTTTCTACCTGCCCCTCCCTCCTTCCTGGGCTTAACTTTATGAATATCTACCTCCTTCCACCCCACCCCCAGCAGTGCAGGCAGAGGGAAATAGGGGCTGTTCATCGCACGCTGTCTCTGAAGCTCCTTCCTCCTTGGAGGGACGACTGACACTCTCCCCCTGATCCACTGTAGGGACCTCCCGTGGGAGACAGTTCTCCACAAACTTCTCCAACATAAGTCCTTCCCACAGGCTGCAGTTCTTAACAAACTGTTCCAGCGTGGGTCACCTGCAGAGTCACAAGTCTTGACAGCAAACTTGCTCCAGGCTGAGCTCCTCTCTTCATGGTTCCACAGGTCTTGCCAGGAGTTTGCTCCAGTGTGGGCCTCCCATGGGTCACAGCCATATTCAGGCATTCACCTGCACTGGCATAGGGCCCTTAATGGACTGCAGGTGAATCTCTGCTCCATGGGCTGCAGGGCCACACCTGCCTCACCATGGTCTGCACCACGGGCTGCAGGAGAATCTCTACTCTGGCACCAGGAGCACCTCCTGCCCCTCCCTCTGCACTGACCTTGGTGTCTACAGAGCTGTTGCTCTCACATGTTCTCACTCCTTTCTCCTCTGTCTGAAATTGCTTCTGCCCAATAACTTCTTTTTTTTTTTTCTTCTTAAATTTGGTATCCCCAGGGTGCTACCATCATCACTGATGGGCTTGGTCTTGACCTGCTGTGGGTCTGTCTTGGAGCCAGCTGGCATTTTCTCCACTGGACATAGAGGAAGCTTCTGGCAGCTTCTCAGTGAGGCCACTACTGTAGCTCACCCACTACCAAAACCTTGCCACACAAACCCAATACGAAGACATACATAAGTGCAGGAACAGTGTTTGAGGTCAATCTGCAGCTCACTTAAGTTCAGTCTTTCAGCAATCACTTCTGACACCCTAATACGACTACCTAGTTGAAAAAAGTGCAATTACCTATGTGTCTTCAAATCACAAGATATCACTTCGGCATAATTTGAGTGTAAATAGTTCTGCTGGTTTTGACTGTGATAGTGTTAATTTTCTTCACCTGAATTCACTAATTGTCACTATGTTTTGGATTTGTGCTGGAAACAGTGCGGATAACACAGGGATGTTTTCATTATTGCTGAGCAGTGCTTACACCACCCCACCCCACCTGTGAGGAGACTGGGGGTGCATAAGAGATTGGGAGGGGACAGAGCCGGGACAGCTGACCCCCTCTGACCCATATGACAATATGCTCAGCACATAAAGCTGTGGGGAAACAAAGGAAGGGGTGGGGATACAGGATACTTAAAGTGATGACCTTTGTCTTCCCAAGTCCCATTACATGTGAAGCAGCCCTGAGTTCCTGGAGATGGCTGAACAACTGCCTGCCTATGGGAAGTGGTGAATGAATTCCTTGTTTTGCTGTGCTTGCTGGTTTGGCTTTTGCTTTCCCTATTAAACTGTCTTTATCTCAACCCACGAGGTTTTTCACTTCTAAACTTTCAATTCTTCCTCCCATCCCATTGATGAAGGAGTGATCAAGGGGTTTAGTTGCCAGCTGGGGTTAAACCAGAACAATAGACAATATTGTGTTTTTTTTTAAAAAGAAGACTGAAATACAAGGAAAAGAAAATAGATGCATAACTTATGGAACATACATTATTTTTTTCCATGGTAGCTTTTTATCGTGCTTTTCTCCTATGTCTCTTCTGTTCATGTAATGAAACAACTTTGATGAGACTGTATTTGATTCCATAGTTGTTCATTTAGGGACTATTTTTTAATTGTGGGAAAAGAGGAATAAAAACAATGAGAAATATAATTTGACAAGCATAGTACGGGCTCTTTGTTACTTGTGCAGTTTGTGTTATTTGGTTCTGAGAAATTTGGTAAAATTATTAAGAGCAACCATGAAGTTAAAGAGTTTTAATTTTGTTGAAAGTAAACAGGATTCAAGCTTGTACATTTTCAAATCACTTTTAAAAATGGAACTGAGATCTGTAAATGCTTTTTGTATTTTACTGCTTGTCTCTTCTGCAATATTAAAGAACTTTAGCCAAAAGAATTCAATCCTACATTTATTAGCAATCTAGTTAAAATACTTTCAGACATTTTAAAAAAAGTCCATTAATTTTTCTAGTAACAGTTTAACTTAAATTAGAATAATGATTAAACAAGTATTTGGGCTTCCTGAAAACTTACTATGTGAAATTTGAATGCAAATACTATTAATTCTAAATGTTCACGATAATTTGATGGCTGCTTTGTCATCTTAATGTCCTCAAGGTACAGAAAAAATAAATGAAAGAAGGTGTGTCTCCAAAGGAAACACACAGTGTGGAATTAAAATCTTGGATGCTGAATGTTTCAGTAAGTCAGCTCTGCCTCTTGTAGTATCCTGAATAATACCACTTTTTATATTTTTCAATAATCTTGTATTTACTGTATGAACTTGCGAACTCAGAAACCCCTACAGATGTACTTTATGATGTAATGAATAAAAATGTATTACATATTATAAATCATAAATAATTAACATAGAATATTAAGTAGTACATGATTATAATATATAACATGTATGGCTATATAGTATAAAATATGTACAGTCTAGAATTTATATGACAAATTAAATGCATGTAGCTTTTATATAGATATCTTTTAATAGATATCTTTTAATATTTTTATATAGCTACATTTAATATATGTAGTATAATTTGTAACATTCAGACTCATCCCTTAAGAAGACCTTTAAGTATATAGCTTCACATCAGGCTCACAAAATAAATATAGACAGTACACAATCTGATCTTATACCAGACAAGATAAACCTCAATTAGTGAAGAAAATTTAGCTGTGATGGGGTCTTTAGCAACTATTGTTTCACCTTTTAATTTGGTTGTAATTAAAAGAATGTCAATGTTAGAACTGAATTTCACAAGGGAAAATCTGGTTTTAATTGAAAAATATTTACCTGATTATATCAAGTTTCTATTCCTCTTTTTCTACCATGAGTTCAAGCAGGAGAAAAGAAATTATCTGGAGGAAAGCTATAGCTCTAACTTTCAGATTGTATAACGTGCCATGGTTGTTTTCTGGCTAGCTATAGATCATGGAAGTACAAATAAAGTTGATATCTAAGGAAACGGTCAAGTTGTTTTTAATGTTCTTTTCATGATATGTTTTCAACACTATAGTATTATGTAAAAAAGACTTTTAAATGTGTTCCTTTACTGAACACTACATAGGTGTAATGTAATTTTTTTCACAAAGTACCTACAATGAGGTAGGGATACAAATCCATGGTTTTGAATGGAAAGCAAAGTGCGTATAGTTTAGATGCTCAAAATAAATGAAAAAGGAATATGCAGAAACTCTGTCTCTAAATATGCACAGTTTTCCATAAATTCTCACTTGGATATCCAAGTAAAATGTCTGAGCATGCAAAGAAGAGAATAGTAGTATTCTGATTTATCCTTTTCGCATTCATATAAGTTTCTTGTCCTTGGTATTCTCATTGGTTTGCTGTCCCTTATGAAAATATTTCTATACAAGCCTTCGAGAGCTTTAATTATGTTCTTTACTCTTGATTATGAAGGTAGATGAAATGAAAAGTTACCTTATAATTTCTCATTTTAGATCAGTGAATTATTTACTGCTGTGAAAAATACCTGAATAATATTGAAAATACTTTAAAAACCCATCTTGAATCATGTCAAATATAAAGACATTATTATTATGGGTGAAATATATTATACTCTGATAGTACTATTTTTAACAGGCACAAAGAAAATACTGTGTTCTTAGCTGTAATAGACTGTTCTTTGCAACAATATTGAGTTGAGTGAAATTGGGATTTCCAAAGCTATAATCAGTGGGGTTTTTTGGTACAGAAAAATTGTATTTTAGAATTAGTTTGTTAATGTCAACAATCTGTATTTATCACTTCGTATTAAAAAAAAGTCTTTTGAAATCAATGCAAATTTTTCTATCACCTTAAAACAAGGATAATGGCCTCAATGATCCAGTTTCTGTTCTCAGTGTTCTCAGTGGCTTGATATAAATCAAAACTAACTTGAAGTAAATTCACTGTAATTAGAATGTGCATACTGCTATACATACTTGAACATCTTTGATGCTGAAGGCTCTCTTCTAGATATCTTGATGAGTTATGATTTTATAGTCTGTGGGGGTTCTGACTGTTTTTACACCTACTATGACAAAATAACTGAAAAAGCTAAATGTTTTTAGAAGGGATTAAGTAGTCTATGACACTTATAAAAAATAAATCTGATGCTAAGTACCACCTTCTGGTTTATTCTGGTTTTTATGAGGGGTTTATTGACTATCCAGATAATAGTCTGAAACTTGTCATTCATAGTCATTTGTGTTTTTTATGGGGTACAGCAGTAAGCCACTTAAAGAAAGATTTTGGCTTTACTGTCAAAACCTTCTCCTCTCTGCAAGTGGTGATTAGTGCAGATGGAGTAGCAGATGCAATCAGTACACGAAAAAGAAACAGGCTCTTCCACACTAGTTAGCATCAGGAGTCTTTGAAGCTTTGAGAGAGGCCTCTCCTCAAAATGTTTGAAGCTTTCTAAATAGGCACCAAAGAGGAACAGAAAAGTATCTATATTGTAGAACTCTGGCAGCTCATCAGAGTATGATGTTCACATTCAAGACAAGTTCAATAAGAAAATATTTTAGAGTATTTCTTCTTTACTCCTATTTGCACAGAAGCTATGTCACAAACTTTAAAATACTGTTGTTATTATTCTTTATTATCCTTAAGTGTTCATTTTGTTGCCTTTCACTTATTCTCATAAATTCTAAATCCCATTTTTTTTCTTTTTAGTTTCTGACATCATTCATGAAAGAGAACGATTAGATATTGTGCAGTGCCTTCATGATAAACAAAAGGTACCTAAAGCCACACAGACTTATGGTCAAGGGCCATTAGAAAAGATTTCTTTGCATTATTTCTTAAATAGTGACATTGTTGGGTTTTTGCCTTCCAAGCCAAGTTAAAACATTATCAATTTGTAGAAGAATAAGCATAGTGTCTTGTTTCATCTAAGACAGAGTTAATTTTCTTCTTGTCAGTGCTCAAAGACATGGGCACACTTTGTGGATAATGAAGAAGGATGGGGAAGTCTGGTGTGTGTCTTAAGGGGATTTGATTTTGGGTGATAATAGCCAATGAATAAAATGCATGATGTTGCTTGCTGTGTAACACTGTGTAATACCACTTCTATGGCCTACCACCACACTGAGTGCCTCATGGTGGTGGGGCACAGTGTCTGTTTTTTCCACTCTGGATCTGTGGATCAGAACCTGACTCCCCTTTGACTACCACATCAATAAAGAATGAACTGTGATGCAACCAAAAAGGTGAAGAGTCATCTGAGAGGGGACCTTATCAGTGTCTATCAGTATCTGAAGGGAGGATGTCAAGAGTATGGAACCAGGCTCTTCTCAGTGGTACCAAGCAAGAGGACAAGATGCAGTAGTCAGAAACTGATGCACAGAAAATTCCACTTGATTATAAGGAAGAGCTTCTTTACTGTGTGGGTGACCACACACTGGAACGGGCTCCCCGGAAAGGTTGTGGAATCTCCCTCACTGGAGATATTCTACAATTGTCTGGATGTAATTCTGTACAATGTGTTCTAGGATGACCCTGCTTGAGCTGAGAAATTGGACCAGATGACCCACTGTGGATCCTTCCAACCTGACTCATTTTGTGATTCTGAGTCTGTAAAAGGTGATGGGGTATTAGGAAGTGTAGGATCTGGTGTGATGTAAGTGGTATGGAATAAGGGGGGATACTGTGTTTGTTTTGGCTGGGACTAAGTTTCTGTGTGAGAATAATGTTGATAACACACTGATGTTTGATTGTTGTTAAGCAGTGCTTGCCCTAAGTAAGTCAAGGACTTTTCAGTGTCCCATGCTCTGCCAGCAAGGAGATCCACAAGCAGCCAGAAGGCAGCATAGCCCAGACAGCTGACCAGAACTGGTCAAAGGGATATTCCACACCACAGAACATCATGCTCAGTATATAAACTGGGGGAGAGCTGGCTGAGAGCCACCAATGGCTGATCGAGATGGGATGGGCATCAGTCAGTGAGTGATGAGTGATTGTGTTGTGCATCGTTTATTTCTCTTGGGTTCTGTTGCTCTCTCCCCCTCTTTATCGTTACAGCTATGAGTATAATCACCATATTTCATGTTATTACAATTCTTCTATTATTGTTGTTATTTTCATTAGTTTGTTTCAATTATTATTTTTTTTTATCCCAACCCACAATGTTTACCTTTTCTTCTTATTCTTCTCCACACCTGGGAAGGAGTGAGGGGGAGTGACTGAGCTACTGCATGGTATTTCATTGCCAGCTGGGTTTAATCACAACACATAGGAATGGGAGAGAGACAGACTTTACTGACATCAGTGATGAACAGTACTTACTTAAAAAGTCATATTGACTTTCTCTGAACCACAACTCAAGAGTATGTATATCTAGTTCTAAATGCTTTTTTGCAAACTTTTTCCCACTGTCTTCTTACTGTCAAAGGGTATTTTTTTTTTAGTTTCACTATATCTGTTTCTGCTTTTATTCCTTATACCTTCTCTCCTTATTCTTGCCTAAGGATTTCTCTCCCATTTTTTTTCCAGGGTAATGAAATCTCCACTAGAAAATGCTGGGAGAAAAGCTGCTTTTACAAACATCTTTTTATATTACTCTGAATTTTTACAACTTGTCAAACATTTTAGTTTATTTTTTGCTGATAGTGTGCAAATGACTGCCAAAAAACATTCTTTGTGGGTTGGGTAATGATAAATTTGGATTCTAGTCTTTCAAATTCAAACTCATGCTAAAAATAGGCAGAGTGAACATCTGTGCAAGCAGGTAATTCTTAATAATATCAAACAGTTCCTTTCTGTGGAAAATTACTACTCTCTCATCTCTAATCAATCTCTACTGTAACAGCAGCTGCCAATTAGGGATATTGTCTCTTGATAAAGTGCTCAACCCACATTTAATTTACTTTAAATGTGTTGTGTTTCTCCATGGAAGGTGAGGGGTGTTTTTCAGTATTTCATGCCATCAGAGGCTCATGTCATGTTATACAAAGTGGTAAGATACTCCCAGATCACAGTGGAGCACTTACAGATTCAAGCAGATTTTCTCAGGGGACAAATTCTCTCATTTAAGCTCATGACAATGCTGAAAAAAGAGGAATACTTATTTTCCCTTTTTTTTTTTTTTTTTTTTTTTTAATATAGAAAAACCCACATTCCTCTATGTAGAAGTACCCTTATTGATTTCCGTGAGAATTTTTTTCTTTGATATTACTAAACATATTGATCTAAAAGTTAGCTGGTTGTGTTAGCTACCTACTACATAAAAAAAAAAAAAAAAAAAGAAGAGAATCCGGTGGAGAATCACCCTAATTTAGACTGTAAGTTCTGAAGGAGTTAATCTATTAATGTAAATACACCTTATATTGTTGCTGTTGAATTTTAGCTGTATATATTAGAGAATATAAGAAGCAATTCTTATAATGTTTAGTTCACATTTTATTGAATGTGTCCCCTTTGCTTGCAACCTTCTTTTTCCACATCCAAACACATATATAGAAATTCACCATAATAAATTTCACAAAATCATTGAAGCTTTGGTGATTTGATTCAAATTACAGTAAATATTGCTGGATGCAATTTTAAGGCCTATCTGATGTTTATCAGGTTGCAAAGAATGAAATACATTATTGTTCTTCTTGTGATTCTTCTCCATTCAGTTTCGGGGGTTTTTGAGTTTTATTACTAAAAGGCAACTAAGGTGTATTGAATAACTTCGTAACCAGGCAGGCAGAGACTGGTAAAGTCAAAGATTCTTTGTTTTTTTTTCTAGCAAGCTCCTAGTTTCCTTTAGTGATGTGAGAAACTGAATTGTTAAATAACAACTCGTGCTACCTGCAAAACAGGCCATTAAATTTTCCTGTAAATCAGTCAGTATGTTCCTAATCTTCACAAAGTATGAAGCTTGAAAAAACCATCAACCAATGCTTAAGGAGGCTGTACAGTTCTCATGTTATTTTGATTCTAGACTTTTGTTTGGCTGAAAAACCACATTCATGGCTGCAAGAATGTCTGGATAATTAAGAGGCTTGGAAAAAATCTCATCTCCTGGGAGTTTAAACAGTATTTAGCTTGTCTTATTTTGTTGATGAGCAAGGCTTTTTCTCAAAAGAGAAAGACCCATGACCAGAACAGTATAAAGCTGATGTATTTAAACACTCCCAAAATTAACTTATGACTGGACCTTCAATTTAGAAAACCAAGAGGTTGCCATTTGTTTGTTGTTTTTTTGTTTGTCTTTTTTTAAATACAGTTTGATCTGACATTCTATTTCTACTTGATGGATTACTAGACGGGCCTCACAATCTGAGGAATGAGCAGCCTGTCAAACCATACAATAAATTTATTTTGGGTATAAATGACTAAATCTAGCGTGTGCAAACATACATGCATACATAAAAAAAACAAAACCAAAAATCTACAAAACCTTAACAGAGTTTATATTAAAGCTTTATTTTACTTGTGCAGTAATCTCATTCCAGTTTGTATCAGAAAACACAACATGTTTGGAGTTTATTAACTGAGTAATACCTATGCTTTGTACAACGTATTCTAAAGAAATACAAATAGAAAACAAACAAACAAACAAACAAACACTAAAAAGAAAAAAAAAAACACAAAAAAGAGAAAGAAGAATAATGAGAAATAACTGAATGTGAAAAAAACAAAGATGAAACATAGAAGAGGAACACAATGGGAAGGGGAAAGATGAAAAAAAGGTATATGGAAATTTTGGCTTCTAAGAAAATGATGGATAAGTGTTAAACTAATTTCTCTTCAAGCTGTATCATTTTCTGGAAATGCCAGAAGGCATAGACATAGTTATCAAGATGATAGATCTTTTCTTCCCTTAGCCTTGAAGCTAGAAAATTTTGTTTCATGGGATTTTTGTTTCACACAACTTTTGGAATTTCACTGTGGCTGTTGATGATTTCCTTTTCTATTTAGTAAATACTTGAATTTTATCAAATTTTATCAGTCTTGCTCCTTGAAAATATTTTCCGCTATTGGTTTTTTATTTGTATCACAGTAGCGAGCTTCTTGCTTGATGCTTCCAAGAACAATAAACACTGCATACTGGGTAATTCTGAAAAATTCAGTACTTCATCTTAGAAACTCCTTTAGGATTGGATCTCTGGGAAATCTTTGACTTCGTGCAGTAACACATCTTCATGATGACTTATTGCGGTTATTTTACTATATCCCTCCATTCCTCAGCTTTTCCCAACTATACCACTTCTTTTGTGTTGAACATAGAGCTTGCTTGCCTTGTTTAACATACCTCAATCCTTGCTAGTTGATAATCATCAAAGTGCCTCTAATAACTTACGGTAGATAAATTAGCAATAACAAGATCATATGAAATAAGACACATTTTATCTTGAAGTCTTTTTAATGCAGTTTTGTATCAAACCAACTTTTTTCACCAGTTCTGTCACATACATTTCACTGGCTTTTGCCAGGGTATAATTTTAATATTACCATAGTATTAAAGAGAGATGAGGAATTAAAAATTTTCTCTCACTAAATAATTCTTGTTTAATGTATTACTGAAAGAAAAATGTCCCTTTGAGAAACAAGAGTGGTTTAGAAGGGATCTTTTTTGGGGTCATGTATCCAAAATCTGGTCAGGTTCTTACACCAAGCTGCTCTCACAAGGACACATATCTCCACTGGCTATGGGCAGAATCCGAGACCACTCTCCTGGTCCTAAAATGTCCTATTTTCTCTACCGGTAGCTCTACCTCTTCATTTTGCCCTATTTTTCCTTTTGTTGGCTGCGTGGCTCTGCAGTGGTGATATGGTCTTGTTACAATTAGAGGAAAATAATGTAGTACATATTTATGTGCACACACATTTATACACAAATATGCATATACTATATACATTGTGTTTGACCCTCATCAATTTATCTGATTTTAGACTTCAAAATAAAAATTAAGCTATTGACTTTTTGGTCCAACCCATGATAGGGAACAAGATTTGAAATTCCAAAAATGCCCCTATGATAGAAACAGATATTTCCTGCTCAGCTCCAGACTTTCTTACTTTTCCTTTCTTTTTTTTAAGTGTACCTCTTGTTCACCAATATCACGAAAACTGCAGTGACCTTTAGTTTCTGTGTATTTGACCTTCTTTTTGAAGTTTTGAAGGAATGTTATTAAATAGAAATACGGTTCAGTAACTAGTGATGTTTCTAACAGATTCCTCCTTAAGAGTATTTGAGGTTAAATTGACCATCTCCAAAAATGAGAAATGTTTTCCCAGTGACTCTCAGCAACCTATTGTGCTGGACTCATTATGTAAGTGAAATTTCCAAGTTTCCTAGTTCACTTCAACAGTCCAACAGAGCTTGCAGAGAGGTTAGAACAGAAAATATGTTATCAATAAAAATAGGGTTGGTTTTTCCTTTTTACTGTATCTGCATTCTTCATTTTATAAATGATGTACATATTCAGAAGATAATTTTTGAGGGGAAAAAAATTTGCAACTGTTTTTTTGAAAGTAAGTAAAAGTTTTGACATAGCAGTAGGGTTGAAATAAACCCATAGGAACTCAGCTTTGTGCCAGCAGGCTTGAGTTTTTTTACTGAAATATATCAGCTGTAAAGCCTGTAGCCCCATAGCATCTGTAAACTTAAAGGTAAACTTTCATTTGACTATATACAGATTCCATAATCCAGACCTAGCTGTGAGGAATGGTGTCCCTACACAAGAAAAAAAAATAAAAATCAGTATAATAAGAACAGCACCTCTGAGTTTAGCAAAGTATTTCTGTCCTCATAATTCCTTTCCCCCCATAGTTCTTTTAATTTGTCAGAGTTTGTCTGCTAAAAATTGCCAAATGATTTGTGTAAACTGAGCATTTCCAGAGTCACAAAGTGAAATCCTTGTAAAGAGGATGCAGCGCATTCTTTCCACATTTTGACAAAAGAGTAGGCAATGGATAGACCCAATGGATTGAGATAAACAGGACCATATCCATTTTCCTAATCCAAATCCTTATCAATCAATGCTTTAGTTTAGAATTTCCAGATTTCTCTACCAAAATAGGAAAATGTTCTTTTATGGATGCTGGATTGCAGTTAAGTGATTTTTCTGAAAATTTTCAGCACTGAAAATGATATCATTTTTTTTTACCCAACTCCAAAGTCAATAAATAAACAAGAAAAAATTCAATAAAGAAAAAATATTTACCAAGATGAGATGTTCATGGCACTTTATTTCACACTTTAGTCACCCGGAAACAGTTCACTTCAGATATTGGGATTAAAACTTGCGGTTTGGCACCAAAATGTAGGCTGCTAACTGGAAGGGGAGACATCTATCTCCATAAGATGGACTAATCAAGAAAACTACGCTGTATGTGGTAGTCTGACATGGGTATACTAAAGTAAAGGGTAGCGGTCCACGTTCATCCATCATATAAAAGTCAACCTTCATGAGGCAGGCTCAATGATTGAAAAAGGATATTTTTTTATGCCTCACAAAGTTTTCATTTAGACTTTATAGCTTTTACTTTTCACCTTCTCTGTATGAACTTGTCATCTGTTTCATGGCAGGTAAATCATTGAAGAATAACAGATGTGTAGCTGCCCACAGACACGTGGCATTTTGTGACTTATATTCAGTGAAATACCCTGCATATTATTTAGATTAAAATAGCTCCCAAAATTTTCTTGCAATTTTTAATTACATTTAAAAAATCATATATACTAACTTTAGTTTCCCTGAGATGTGAATCAAAAAATTTAATGATAGGTCTAAAATAAGGCCTGCAAAAGCAGATGCCACATCTTCCTCCACCAGAGAAGTTAGAAAGTCAAAGTTTGATGATCCTATGAAATAACTGTCCAGAGTAGAAATATTACTGGAAGTCTTGCAAGCAGGAGTAAATGACTGGAAGTGATATTCGAATGAACATCTTACACCAGACAAAATACTATACACACTCATTGGATGTGGCCTCTGACAGACTGCGAACAGTGAAAGAGTGATGGAGCAACATCAAGGCTGCAATAACAGTATGATGTAATTCCACTTATCCTCTGTTTGTTGCATGGTATCGTATTCTTTCTCTATACAAATACATGGACTAAGCAGGGCTATTCGGTGAAAATTTAGAATTTAGGTAGGAGAGTTCACGTAAAAGTTCATTATCACATTTCTGAACTGAAGAATTCTTGGTCTGCACAATTTTTTTTTACTTCAAGGTCCAGAAAGAGACTTCACAAATCTCATCAGGAGAATCAGCATTTGATATGAAAGATTGTGGCTGAAATACAAAGCCATTTTGTCAAATTAAAAATGTGTTTCACAATTAAAGTATATTGTAACATTTCACACATGCATAATACTACCATTGAACAAAGAATATCTAATCACTTGGTGTGATTAATCCAAATTTATATCATACTATTGAATTATTTATATTTGTCTGGTAGATTTTTTAAAATTTGTGTGTTCTTTGAAAGAAGCAAAATATGACTATCACTGTATTAAATTTTAAAAGGTAAAAGAATAAACTTTGCATTTCAGCCAGTGATTGTATCGAAATTTATGCATCCTTCAAAGAATATATACATCCTTTAATGATGTCTTTTAAAAATAAGAAGTCCAGCTAAATTCTTAACCAAATTGAAATCATTAAAATAAATGTTTTGTTATGTCTTTTTATAAAGAATGATAAGGAATGTCATAGATGTTGTAGCTGCTTCTTAAATTGCTTTTGAGATACAATTGGAAAAAAAAATATTTAAAAAAAATATTGTAAAACTCAAACTAAAGTAGAATATGCATTTTTATAGTCTTGACCCATACGTATATTTCTAGTGTTTCAATAGGAGAATGGAAAACTTTAAAATTAAATATGTATAACAAATTCATGATTGGTCATAAGTGACATCATGGTGAGAGGCTATTGACCAGAGAATAATTTGTACTTACATATTCTAGGCTGTGAACTATCACTTATACATCCCACTGGGACAAGAGAAGAAACACCGATCCAACAGATAATTATTCTACCTGCTTGTACCCATATATTTTTATCACCACAAAGTATTATTTAATCAAATAGTTTTACTTTGCCTTTTTAAAATGTCGCTACTCTGTGACCATATCAGTAGCGTGTCAAATGTAAGTCTCTTTATTCCCACAAAAAATGGTTTTGGATTTATTTCAGAGATTACAGCTCTTACTCGTGGGCTTTTTTTTTTTTTTGATCCTACCAAGAATGAAAACAGAACATGGATTAAAATAAAAACAAGAACTTTATGAGTACTTCTGAAAGATTCCTTTAGAAAGTTTTCAGGTTTATGAGGGGTGATACCACTGTAACTTAGCAGATCTAAAATCACAAATATTGTCATTTTGGTTATGTATAATTGTGGTACAAGAATATTTGTAAGTGAGGACTTTAAACAGTATCCACCTCCTATATTTGTGAGCCAGAAGGCTTAAAAGGCATTTTGACTAATTAGCTGTTCACTTATGAAGTAAATAACCTGATCTCCAGTGACGGTGTGCCAGTATCCATGCTGGTATTACTCCTGGAAAGAAAAACTGTTCAAGTCTCGGCAGGGTTTTTCTGGACAGGTTATCCCCTAGTGGCTCAGATTGTTCAACTGCTCAGACTAATGACACAGTTCCCTTTTCCCACTCAGCATATCTCTGTTCCGTCTCTTTAAATGCAGTTGAGCTGAATAATAAAGGCATCTTTGGTCCATAAGGGCCTGTTTGGAACAGGTTACACATTCATGTTCAATAGTTCAGTACCATATTCAATGAAGCTATACCATGGGGGTATACTGGTCCCAAAGACTGATATGTTTTTACATCCTGTGTTTTTTACTGCTTCTTCACATTATGGGTTCCATCTCCATGGTTTTCCCTTTCAAAAAAGTGTGTACAGTGGGAGAGCAATGATGGAAAATCTAGGCACAAGTTTTCTTCAATATTTTAAATTTCCCATTAACTGTTGCAATTCTTTCCTAGATGGGGTCATCTGCAACTATTCTATTTTTCTGAAGGTATCTGAAGGAATCACGGTCTGCTATACACCAAATAACCAAAAATATTATATCTTTACTTGGCCCTTGACATTTCTCAGGTGGATTCTCAAGTTCTGCTTCATAGGGTGCTTGTCACACTGCTGTTGCTGCTTCCTCTACCTTTTCAGGAGAATCTCCTTGAATTATATGATCTATATATTGATTATATATATATCTATATATCTATATCTATATATATATATATAGAGAGAGAGAGAGAGAGAGAGAGAGAAAGAGAGAGAGAAGTAAAATTTTACATCATGAGAGAGTGAGACTATCTGTAAAAATTCAACAAGCACAGCATGAGCACTCACAGCTAAGTGTTTATACTTCTGTGGAAGTCTAGTAAATGTATATTGTATACCTTCACAAGGCAAAGCAAATCTCTTTATATCCTTACCTTGTAAGGGGACCATAAAGAACATATCTTTTAAATCTAGCACTTCCATCCATGGGTGTGTTACTGCTTGTGGTGTGGCTGTTAGTTTTGCACTATTGGGTATTGCAGCTGTTAGTGGGGCTCTGTTAGCACTTAAGCACTGGTTAGTTGCCATCACCCGTCTGGTTTTTGGACTGGCCAAACCAGTGAATATGAGGCATCTGGAGGTGATTTGTCATTTCACATCCACATATTTTTTATGCAAATTACTAACACTGTGAACTTCCACTGAAAAGTGAAAACTCAAGCTATATGAGCAGCTGCCTGTCTCCTTACCGTGTTCTGTTTCCTGACTAATTCATCAAATCTTTACAATGAAGAGGAAATGCATGTGAAGAAAAGAGATTGCTAAATCCTTCAGGGAATAAAGTAGAACACTTAGAAGGGAGTTATGCAATATGAGTGAGGATAAATACATACATGCTTAGAGCACTTTGAATCTTTTCAGTTCCTCTTTACAATGTAGTTGCCTGTACATTTAGGCCTTAGGGATAAATTCTGAGGTCGATTAACTGTATTTATTGACAAGATTGAAATTTATCTTTTCTATTTCTTCTATCTGATTTCTGTTGGCAAACTGTAGTTATTTGGAACTGGAGTTACGAGGGGAACAGGTGGTGCTTGAGAAATTTCAGCAGGAATTTGCTTCTCCATCTCTGTTTGGCAAATGAATGCATACACTCTGCAGGAGAAAAGAAGCAAAGCTGTTCCAAAAACTGTTTGTGTAATGTACATATATTGAAGTTCATGAGAAATAAGGAGAATGCATGTGTTAAAACCACTGCATTATCATTTTCATATAATTTATTTAGGATAAGACTAAATCCACGATTAAATAATATGCAGTCACATAAATAGAAAGCATAAAACAGAGAAGCCTTGTCTTCTAGCCAAAGGGGAAATTCAGGTTCACAATCTCTCACCTAAAGACACTTGGCTCTTACTTCTTCTTAAATGTACAAATCTGTGGGTCTTTACATCAAACACCTCTACTGAATGAATTGTAAACTGAGAAAGAGTTCAGGCAATACTCTACAGATTAGCATTTAAACATGTCCTTAACCCAGGGCAAGCCTATGACAATTCTTTCATTGTGAAAGCAACCCTTTTATGGCCCTTTTAAGCATCTTTTCACTCATAATGTCCTCATCCATTCGATGGTTGTAAATATTAGTGGGAAGCTCCTAATATACACTTTTAGATGCTAGAAGGGGTATTGGTACATGATTCAGTTGTAATGTTGTAAAATAAAGTGCAGTTATATGAAAATGTCATATTACCTGAGGAAGTACTTCTCTGTGTAAAAGGAATGTGCTAGCTCAGCACAGAAACATAATCATGCCCTTTCTTTCCTGCTCCGCACTTCAAAAGCATTTGCTGGAGAGAGGTTGTTTTCAGCTGTCATGTCTTTCTTGGAAGTTATATCATTACATAGTTTCAGACATTTTAAAAAACCCTTGTAACACCAATTGCACTTCAGTCAGTGGTGTTTCATGAACATTAAAAATGCCAAATCAAACTCATAATGAGACTGCTCAATTCAAGTGCCCTTATCTTTGGTTTATCTCTGATTTTTACAACCAAGAGTGAAGACTGGCCTTTCAAATACCTTTTCTGTATGCATCCTATAAAACAGCACTGCAGAAATATAGTGAAGTGTAGTCACCCTAAATTGCAGTAAAATGACTGAAATTTCACTTCAGTGGATTTTTTTTCTTTTTATGGAGCATCTTAGTGTTGATTCACCCTGTTGTGCTATCAATTCAGAGAATTATGAAATAATGAGGATGAATTCTTTCACACAGTACCATCACTGTCCCATTTCTTTCATTCCTAAACTACAAGAAAGGTCCTTAGGGAGGGAGATTTCTAAACCGCTGCTGCTGTATTTTCCCCCAGCAGAGCAGCATTCCACCAACACATAAATGAGAAACACTGTCCCAAGTTAAAATTTTAGTTCATCCTCAAACTACAGCTGAGGCTGAACTTTAGCCTCTAACATGTTCTGTCCTTTTTGTCTACTGGTGTTGCCAGAGTGGCTGCACAACTTAGGTCATGACCAGCAGCAACAGCAGTAGCCGAAGAGTATGTTCTGCCCTGCAAAGCAAAACATACCACAGAAAACTTGAGAGGGACATTGGCTCACTGGAGATAAGGCAGTAGGGAGGAAGGATTGAAAGGGATAAGATGGCAACCAGGGACGCCACCCAAGTGAGTTGTTTTTTTGTGGTAAAAAGTTATAAGTTTAGACATAAAAATCAGATTTTGCAGTAGCAACATGGGTCTCATTACTATAATCTAATGCTTCACTTTATTGTGTTACCCTCAATATTTTCCTCTCCTGGTCATTTAACCACATTTTTCCCCTGCTTAAATATTTTTGCTGGCTAGCTCTAGCTCTAGCTTTCCACAATGCCATAAAGCTCTTGGGATTTGTCTATGGCTTAGTACAACTTTATGCTCTATACAACTCTGAATACGTATTTTCTCCATCTCTAGTCTTTTGTTTTCCTCTTTCAGAGATGATTTGATATAGTGGCTAATAATTTATTTGGCTATTCAGAAGACATTAACATAACACTGAACTGAATATAACTGATCAAATATAGAGGGAAAAGTTACTGATCAAATACAAAAGAAGGGGAAAATTAATTAAATTGATCAAACAGACTAACTATCAGTATCTCTTCACTACCTCAGCACTCCATTTTATTTATTTTATTTTTTTTTTCTTCATGAATATACCCCATGATAATCCTGATGTTTCGGATGACTGTCAGCAGTGTATTTGCTACCTTTCTGCTTAAAACTTACTACTTCTGCAAAAAAACATCAGCAACTCTGCAGGATTTTCTCTGCAACGTAAATTCGCTTGCAGTGAACTTTATGGCTCAACTGCAATCAGTACAAAACCAGAGTAATTTACAGCTAGATTAGGCATCTTAAAGTAACTGTTCAGTCACTGAAATGTCGTCATATTCCTATTTTACTCAGTGGGAAGCAAAATCTTGTAAGGCCTGTCTGTGCCTTTTATTTTTTGATGTCACTTATGAGCCAGACATTTCCACATCCTTAGCTCTTTCATTTTACTCTTGCACAATGAGCCCAGTTGTTCCAGTTTCACAAAGCATTTCTCTGTGGATCACAATTCACACCTTATGCTGATTAATTACTAACACATAATTGATAAATTCCATAATACTCAAAAAGAGGATGCAGAGACATGGGTGGCACTCAGGGAGAAGCAGTTAGGGGTTATTCCCATACAATGTAAATCAGGATAACTCGACTGTTATCGACCGTTACTCTGGTTTACACAGCTGAAGTGATGGTTAACTCTCTTTCAGCTTTGTTAGCCTTTGCACTACTCCACTGAGATCCTTGACCTTCCATCTTAGTTTCAGAGGTATCTTCATGTGTTTATGCTTTTAATACCATCTGCTGTTTATGGAATGACTCATTAATTAAATTCTTCTGGATGCGAGAACAGGAAGCCTTTTCTCAAATGCATAAACACCATGTTTTCTCTGTGTCAAACTACCTCTGCAGAACCCTCTACTATTGTGATAGTCAGTGCTAATGTACAGAACTGTTGACTATACCCACCCCACCCCCAATCTGCTCTGCAGTGGCACATGAGCTGAACTGATTACTCTGGCGTTTACACTGCTCCAGAGATATGATTTCTGTTTTAAGTCAAAAGAAGAGTAGTTATCTTAGCCGAGACCAGAGTTTTTGTGAACATTGTGGCTTCTTTGCTGAATAGGAAAATTTTATGAAACTTTTAATTTTATGCAGACATATTTCTGATTACCCAGTAATATCTTTACAAAAATAAAATTAGGTCTTTGATTTGTATATTTTAACTCTCAAAGTGAAGCTCCAAAGAAAAAAAAAAGGGTGTGTTTGCTATGATAAAAATGAAAAAGAGAATGACATAGAAGCCAGGAATATATTAGATGAGATTTTGTCATTAGCAAATGTTTGCTTGCAAGTGATAAACCCTGCACCAACGAAACATGTAATGAATTTGCTGGAAAAGTCCTTGTATTCAATGGACAAGTTTTAAGTGCTTTTGTGAAATAAGATCAGTTATTTAACAAATTAAGATACAGAAATGAAAGTCTAATTTACTAAAGCAAATGTGTTTAGCTCTTTTTCAAAATTAAATGTTTTAGGAAAATGGAAGTTGCATTTAGTATCATACGATATGCCTACATAGCAATTATATTTAAAAAATTATCACTGCGTTACTAAATTTAACAGTTTTTCAGAATTTGTGGTGCTTACATACCATGCATTTACACTGACCAAGTAAAGTAATAGCTTACTGGTACAATAAGATCTATTGGGAAATTGTGGTAATCCAGACAGAACAACTAAATTCTGCCCTGGTAAAGTCAGTATCTTGACTCCAATAAAAATGATGTGCAATCACTGTTAAGTTTATGGTTACAAAATCTGTAACTTAATGAAAATGATTTACAGGTTTTTGAGAGGGCAGTAAATTGCATAAAATGAAATGAAATCAATTACATTTTTTTTAATTGCCTTGTCATACGTTTTCAAGAGTCATGTCATCCTGTGTATTTGTATAATCCCTATGAGAATGTATTCACTAGTGACTGTGGCATCTGGACAGACTTTCTTTAAAAGTATAATAATAATAGTACTTAGAAATATCAGAAGAGAAAACTAACTTATCAAGGAAATTTAGTAAGATACCGCCTATTGATTTAAAAGGGTCTATGAAGCATAAACCCATACTAAAATATTGTGTTATGTTATGGAAAAAAGAAACCTGCTAAGGTTATTTAGATATGGACATACCATAATTCCCTGGTGCTACTTTGAATACTATGATGTTAAAGGGAAAATTCTTGATATTGACCAATGCTCTAATACTCAGGAAGTCTTAACTATTTCTTTAGAAAAGGTGAGAAATAAGGCAAGTGCCTTAATAGAAGGGAAATTAGAAGTCTGTGCTGCCAGCAACAATTTGAAAATATTCCTACAAATCTTTGAGACGAACCTAAAAATGACATCGCATTTGCTTTATGTGCCAATTGACATTATAGACCAAATCTTGCCCTGTCCATAAAATATGGCTAAATACAACAAGGCAGGAATAATTTGTGGTAAGATTTAAACTTTCCTGAAGAAAATGGATGAAAGAGTAAATGAGAAGAAGAAGCATGTGGTGCTGAACAAGAGAACAATAGAGACAAAGGAAGTAAGAAAATTTCATGCCAGGCAAAATAGTAGGTGCCTACTCACAAGTTTGAGAATGTTAGATTACATTTGTTTGTGAATGACTTTCCTCCTGAGGTATTTGTACACAGATGGTTAGTTACTCAGCTGAAAAATATTATATTAAAACAAATATATCTAAACTTAAGATAAGTGGTAAGTGTGTCAGTCTAACACATTTTTTTGATTGTATTATTAACTTTGAAAGAAAAATACAATTTAAGCAGGCAAGAAGCAGAAACAGAATTTATGTTTCTTCTGTACTTTTACTAAAGGATCAAAGAGTACTAGTGCTCTGCTTATATTCCAAATGGTATTATTATTTTTCAGGGTAGACTTCCCTAAGTGAAAGGCCATAATGCAAGAACACAACAGCAGTTTTGTTCAGTCTGTTTTACTGGCATAGATTATAATTCAACTAACTTCCTCCTGTGAATTACAATTTCCAGTCAGCCCATTCCCAGTTCAGAAGGAACCTCAGCATATTTGTAGATGATAACCAGGACTTAATGACACTTGGCAGTTTCATGGAGCTGCACCTTTTTTGTTTTATTTAGTGCAGCACTATTTTGGTGGGCTAATATTTGAATAGAAACTTTCTGTGTTTGAATATTTATAGTATCTCATTTACATATGCAGTCCAGCTAATTCTGTGTGGAAATGCTTTTCAGAATCTGTTTTTGCAAATACGCATTTCTACAAGATCCATGGATATAATCATTAACTAAAATAGTATCTGTTCCCCTTCCTGCAATGCTTGTGGTCAGACTTCAGTAACAGTCAAACTGTCAGAATATTTTTCTAAGTAATTATGGAAAGAAAAATAGAAAGTTCCAGGTGTTTAGCAGAATTAAAATTGAAATAAAAAGATCCAATAGGGATTAGGTAAAAAACAATTAAAATCTTGTACATTGCGAGTTTTCTTATATAAATGAAAACCTTAAAAAGACATGAAGACCTAGAATTTGCCAGCAATAAGAAAATTTGCAGAAATCTGTTGCTATTTTTGTCATTACCATTTCTTAAGACTAATTATAAAATTCCTGAGGTTAACCTTACCTGAATAACAAAGATACAAGTAAGGCATGCTTTGAAAGTAGATTTAGCAAAAGGATTTATCTATGCCCACATCATACATCTAACTTACAGGTTCAGTAATTTCTCTGCTGCTGTACCTGGGCTGTTCTTTAGGGCTAAGCCTGGCTCAATGAGGCCCAGCTTTGGCATCTCTCTAGCACACTTTGATTTGCTGCTATGACTACACACAAGTTACCAGTAGTGCAGTTCAGATATTTTTATAAGATGAGAACTGAAATCCATCCAACCTACAGTGTTTTCCCATATTTGTAGACTTATACCTGGAGCCTTCTGATCCGCAGGTTTTAAAAGCTGTCCTCTGAGATGGTCCATAGCCTGAAGTGAGAGCTAGTAAGACGATATGCTTAGAAATGATCTTGCACATATGCACTTTAGGTTATAAAGTGTTATAAATAAATACCACATTAAATTGCCAGTGATTTGGGGAATTATTATAGCAAACACATCCATTCTGTGTGAGAATAGATGAAACTCTCTCTAGCTTGTAAAAGGATAAAAAGAGTTAAATGGAGGCAGAAAAGGTAAAAGAAAAGTCTTTATTTGTTCCATTTGGTCATTTCCACTTGGAAGGTAATATTAGGCAGAAACTTAGCAATGGCTAAGAAGTATAGAGCTATAGTTTCCTTAGATTGACGTGGTGTACACCAATAAATCTACCTATGCAGATCTTGGTGCCGTGTCATGTGATGCAGAAAGCCTATGTGTGGCACAGTCCTGAAAATGGTGCAGCTGCATATATTCTTGTTATCACTAACTAAATAAATGCTTTAAGCATCTCCTAAGCATATTGGTAGACAGTCCTAAAGGCAAGAAAGAGTTCAATTCATTTTAGTAGATAAAAAACTTTTTATTTGTTTGTTATTACACAATATCTTAAGCAAAAGAGTTTGGAAATAAACTGAAAAGAGAACATGATTTCTGGTTTAGTAACAAAAGCAGTGAGAGAAACTCACTTTCTAGTCACAGCATAAGTTTTCACAGAGCTCCATTTTCCAGCACAAAGAATGGTTTTGGCTAAAAAACATACACAGTTCTGGAACTGAATGGTATATTGAGTGGGTGGGTTTTCTTTTTTCTTTGGGGAAGTTCAGTCTCTTTGCTTTATCTTGCAAAAGGAAATTGAAACAGTATCACAATATGACATAATGTCTTGAATGCAAAAATTACAGGAGACATACACATGCACTGAAGAAGGATATATTTAACTAAGAAGGGGCTAAATCTCTGCTGCTAAGCAAAGAGGATCACTTTCAAGTGTCGTTGGCTCAGATGGATTCCTGTACATCACACAAGTAAGAACATCTTGAACTTCGCCACCATTAAAAAGTTTGGTTGGTGCTTCCACATAGGTGTATGTTTTTATATACGTGCACATACACTGACCTGCTGTGTTTAAAATTAGTAATTGAATATCAAACGCATTCTAAAAGTCATAGATGGCCCAAATTTGCATCATACACAGTAAAATTTATTAACATATTAATCATTAAACTATTCCCTTGATGGTCTCCCAGAAACTGCATTTGACAAAGTATTTTTATAATGTTTAGGAGATGAAGAGTCGAAGGCTGAAAATACAGTTTAACAAATTACGTGACTAGCTGACAGTAGGTAGGCCCAAAAAATTATACATGTTAAGAAACTCTACACATAAAAAGAATCCTTTTGCTTTTTAAAAACTCTTTACTTATTCAAATATATTCCCATAATTCCTATTTCAGCTTGCCACGCTTTAATAGGGTTAATGCTTCTCTCAAGCAAAGTATTTCAATAATTCAATTAATGTGTTTAAAATTTATTAAAAGTCTTTTGAAAGCATTTAAAAACAAGACCAAAAAAAAGATAATTACCTATGGTCATTCCTTCTAGTACAGTCTTGTTCTTTAATGTTGATATTGCCTTGATTTATCTGCCTTTTACCTACTTGTTCACAAGTCTATATGGAAAATAGCTCATAGCTATTCATGAATAGTCTTCTGGGGTCAATGAAAATGCTACAGATGTATATGTAGTATAAATTAGATGTATTAGAACCAAGTAAAATTTTCCTCTGCTCTATATACTATCATTAGAGTTCTTTTTATTTATGAAACAAGCAAGTTAAATGGTGCAGAATCAGAAAGTATCAATTCCTTTGCAAACCATGATTCAGTACTCTAATTAGACCTCAGGGAAAGAAAACAAAAATGATAACACACCTTATATTCACAGTAAAAACATTCAGAATTTAGTCTTTAACTCTGGAAAAACCTGACAAAATATTCCTGGATATTCTTTCTGGAGATTATGCATACACATTAAAGGTAGAATAAACAGTTTAACTTATTTCTGAGTAATGTAGCATATCCTGAACAATGTTTCTATATCCTGAAAAATTAACCTAACTGACCAATATGCTAGATGCAAAACATATATATCATTTGTTAGCATGACAAAAAAATTAATTTAGAAGTTTAATGCAAACCAAGGGATGTGTTCAGAGATTAGAATTATTCAGTGTTCCAGGCTGAGATACAAAACAGATCCCATGAATTTAAGTTATCAGAATTCTAGTGACCGATTCTGGTTCAATGTGAAGTTTACCGCATTTTTCTTATCGAATACCTTTAAGGTTTGCCTCATTCGATTGACCATTTATTATTTTTAAGTTTCTTCAATTTTCCTTACTTTCCTGGACATGGTAAGATTCTATTTAGATACTTATTAAACTGGGTAAATTTTTTAGTATAGGAAATAAATGATTTTGTAGAAAGTTCAAAGTTTGAAAAAACCCAAACAACTTCAACTTTCAGACAACTTCTAGGAGATTCAGAAAGAAACTGAAGACAGCCAAGTTTTATTCCTGACTTTGATTTAATCACTAACACAATTTGGTCCATTCTTCAGATGATCTTTATACCTTGGTGGCAATACAGATCAGCATAACAAAACAAGCTGTATTCTAATATGGACCTTTCTGGATTGGTAGTCTGGCATCCTCATGACCCCTTATGTTATACTTTGCATTAACTTTAACTAGTTGGTTAACAATTGTTAAAGTACATTTTACAAAGCTCCTTTGAATGCCATATTGCAAAATGTGAGTCAGTTAATATATTTAGTTATAAATAGATGATTTACCAAATGCAAATATTACACACATTTTGAGCTACTTATTTTAAGTAACATTTTAATAAAATTAAATTTTATAATACTGCTAAAACAGTTGGAAAAAACCCCAGGCACTTCATCTATGTGTACTTCAAATTGTATCATAAAATCACCGGAACTAAAAATCCTTTAACTTTTCTGACAAGTCCAGTGTTGAGACTGCCTTAAAATTTACCAGAAGCAGGACTGTTTTTAGAGGCACAGGGTGAGAAATGTAGTGTACCATTCCTCTCATTATTTTATCTCTATAAATTATCTACTTTTTTTTTATATATGTATTCATTTTCATGTATTTTTGTCAACGACTCACCTCCAGAAAGCTGCATTTTTTGTTAAGGTCTAGATGTGAATACGTGCAACTCATGATCTTGATCATGAACTATTGTTTTCTAATTAACTCCTTTTATCAGTTTACATACAGAAAATTGTATTAGCTGTATTACAGGTTATTCTGTTTTAGTTTAGCTCCACAACCTAGCTCATAGTTAGTAGGCAAAGTGTGCGTCATTTGCTATCTTCATCATAAATTATTCAGGTTTCTAAAAACATTTTGAAGAAGTGCAAGAAAATGTAATAATTTTTAAGAAAATCTTATGATCCCTTTATAAAGATTTTGCTGACCAAACTAAAAAAAACCAGACAAACTAACTGTGACAAGTTATCTGCTGAGATATATTTTTTACTTGATTTTTTTTGTTTCCTTATAGCTTTCCTGAGATGTAAGAAAACTATTACTTTTTTTCTTACTTGAAATGCCCAATTTCTGAACTCTGTTATGAATTCAAAGGAATGTAATATTCCTTGAAATAGTGAACCCTATACTATATGAGGTATACATCCTTGAAGATTTAATAATTTTATTATTATTAATATTTTTAATAAAAATATAATCAATAATAACTATAATAGTATCAATAATAAGAATAATTACTTACATGAATTCTATTCATTGTCATTACTCTTCACACAATGCTTAAAAGTAACTCATTAAAGCACAGTGAAGACCAATAAGTTCATCTGTAAGCAGTTCACTGCTCAGTGCTCATTTGACAAAAAGTTATTAATTCATTTTTTCGATTGTAGAAATAGATTTAAGAAAAAAACAAAGAAAACCTCATTAACTTGAGTGAAGGAACATGCTACCTTTCTAGGACCAAAACAGAATCATTGCTTTTAAGCACAAAGACAAAACATATTGGGATCTAATCAGGATAGTTTTTTGTGGTATTGGTACAGAGAAGGGATGGCACAGCAGCATCCCCGGGGGTGGATGCTTTCTCAGCATCCCTCTGGTCCTCTGAGCATCCCCTGTAGAAATGTCTAGGAAACAAAGGAGGAAGTGAGTACAAGCCTGGGTCAGGAAATAGCTGCATAATTTTTAGGCAGCTATCACATAGTTTAACCTTCCAAGAGGACAGGATAATGGGGACCTCTAATATTGTCTAACAAAAATTTCAAAGAGGAAATGCTGTTAAAAAGTCTTGGTTTTATTTCCATGTCTGTAAAATGTAATATTTAACAGATGCAGGCTGGAGGAGGAGAAGGGAATAGGTCAGATTCCTTCTAAAAAATCTGCAGAACTTTCTACTTTACAGGAGTGAAATATTTCTTAATGTTTACAACCCATTCTGTAAAGATGACTGTGTCTCTGCTTATGCTTCCAACATATTTTCTCCTGAAAATATGTTTTTTTGCTGTGTTTGGCTATACTCCTTTCCCTTTCCTTTCAGATATTCGGTGATGTTGAAGACTCAAGTGATTAATAACTAGGTTTTTGTGGATGTTACTGGTAATGGACTTCAACATATAAGCTAAAGCTCTGATAGCAGTGATTCAGAGTGTGTTGCTTCTCCAGTTTCCTTGTCTCCTGAGATCCTGACAGCTCCAGCAAGGGCCACTAGCAGTAGACAAGGTGGTGTAAATGTCTACGTCTTTTACAGCTTTCCCTGGGGCAATTCAGGCTTTGGTTATATAACGAAAGAGACTGAAAACCACTTCATTTCTTTCTGTAATCTAACTGGCTTGAACCAGTCCATAAGCAGACATTTACAGTCCTTAAGCAATGGAACAGCTTGGGCAGTGTATCTACTGCTGTGCTTCCTCCACTGTATCTCAACCTCCTCAGCAATGGTTTAAACTTTCTAGGAACAAAGCAGTTTCTGCTTTTGCCATTTAATTACTGTGAAGCTGACTGTACTTCTGTGCAAGAGAGTAAGAAGGGGTCAGTACCAAACCTAATATCATGGCTAGGCTTCGCAAATGAAGATTTAGGAAGGCTCTATCCATGTTTGTTACGAGCATGCTGGTGGCTGATGAGGCCAATACGAGATAGACATATCGGATTGCAAAAGGCACAGCAGAAAGATACTTAGATAAAAGGCTAAAATATTTTGAATTATCCATACTGTACTGGTAGAATATGTTAATACATCAGATATGAAGAGTGATTCAAGAATATATATAGTATTTTGGTTCTAATTAATTCCCACTGTGTAACAGAATAGGAGATGTCTTTGAAGACAAGGTAAATATTTTTAGTCTCAGAATCACATGACAGTTACAGCTAGGATGGGTCTTGAACTAATTGTCAAGTGTTGCTTCAGTCCACCATGGAGGGAAAAAAAAAAAGTAAGGAAAAAAGAAAGGAAAAAGAAAGAAAAAAGAGAAAGAAAAGGATCTACTTTTTTATGAGACTGTTTTGCTCCCATTTCACACAGAAGAAACAAATTTTAAGTCAATCTATAGCAGGAAAAGATAACTGAAAAACTTTTCAGGACCTCCTCCCTTTTGTGTTTTTGTTGTCTTACTTTTCACTTTCTTTTATAAACTTATTATGTTTTAGGCACCTCCAGTAACTTTTCACTGAAAATTGTCAACAATAGATACATAGATTAGAGACAAATATTTTGAATGATCCATCTTCTGCTTCTTCAGGGAAGCAATCAGGGGATAGCAGCTTCAGAAGATGAAGACTGTATACAAATAATAATTTTCAGTTATCATTGGCTGGATTTTTTTCCCACAAATTAATTTCTTTTTGAGTCAATATGTCTATTTTCATCTTCAAAGTGCCCTTTACCAGTAAGTTCATAATTTAATTTAGAATTATTAAAAAAATCCTATAATTTACAGAGAATTTTTCTTTGTGTTCAGTTCCTTTTTTTCGATATTCCTTATTTTTCGTCTGGTTGACAGATGACCTTTCATCAGAGGAGTATTTTACTAAACTAATTGCAAACCCAGCTTTCATATGTATAAGTGAATCCTAGTGAGCCCATCATTCTGGAGCATAGTGTTATTAAACTGTGCAGAGCTGAATTGTTTGACCTTGTGTATTTTTAGAATAAAGCAACAGGTATGTCTTATCTGTTAATTATAGGGTTTCAATGTCTGATGGTCAAAGTAGCAGAGAGGACATACCATTCCTTTTGCCCTTTCTAGTAAGGCTTTGTCTCACCCTTGATGATCTCCTTTGCCTTTGCTAATTTAGTTTTTCTTCTTCTCATGGTTTCTTTCAAGTGCTCACTTTATTTTCCACTCAGTGATTCCCTGGAATTCCTCTTTTTCCTATTGACTGTTATATTCCCTTCTTTGCTTTATAGCTCAAATAGCAACTAACAAGTATTCAGCCAGTCATCAAAGTCTGTAATTAACAACAAATTTCTTATTTACAGAAGTTACTACGGGTTTTCCAACATCCCCACTATAAAAAATAAGGTTGAGGATAGTATGGTGGCTTCAGTGACGCTAATTGTCACCTTCCATAGATTTCAATTAGAGGGCAATTTATCCCTCTTTTTTCAGATGTGCATAATGATTTGCCTAGTATCTAATATGTAGTGTGCCTGGAAAGTGTTAAGTTAAGCACATTAAAATTTGTATGTGTAGTAACACAGGAATTCTAGGAGGATTTTGGACCACAGATCTAAATTTGTGAATGTTTCAACATAGGTAGTTTTGAAACCTATTTATATGTGTCTATCAAAAAGAGAACTGGAAGATCTTAGACCTTTCCTGTATAGTGTCAAGATTGTCCTACAATGCATAGACTCAAAAGATACACAAAAATACACAAAACCAAAACCCATTAACCCAGAGGGATTAGAGACTTAGAAAAAAAGTATATGTAATAGGATAATTTGTTAGAATGCCTCTGGTCCCCATTTAATGCTTTATATGTTCTTTTTAGGTCATTTTAAGTAAGAGGGGAAAATAGCAGTAAATGTTAACAGTCTAATTTAGTTTTACTAGAGAAAAGCTGAATGTAATGAAATTTCCTAAAATAGTTTTAAGCTGAAGGCTGTATGAATGTTCCTATTAAAAATATTCCTATTTGAAATCTGTTTGAGTGGAATGTGCTTCTTACAGTGGCCAAGGTTGGGGGTTAGTTTTATATAAGTGGCAACAACAACAAAACACAAAATTTTAAGTTCAAAACTCTTACTGAATTGCTACTATTACTGATCTGGATGGAATTTAAATAGATTTCCCACCATGTCTTTGGACTATGAAGGAAGCTAAGCAGGAACTTAGCTCAACTTCTCCAGAGCCAAAACTCTTTCTGAAAGAGCTCTAGAATCTAAAATAAGAACTGAAATATCTTCACTGCTAAGTAACTTTTGTCACATGAGATTTCAGTCTTTGTTCTTGCTATTAAATATTTAATTACTTACTAATCTCCACTTTATGCCCTACAATAAGGGCAGTACACCACTTCCTATATGTCAAGTTTCCATTCCAATGGAATAGTGTGGTTAGGTGCTATTTTGAAAACCCTCTTATCTCACCTCAGTAAGAGTCCATATATTTCTGTAAATTCCTCTAAAATTTATTTCAAACACTTTATTAAAGTGTCACTGAATATGCTGTAGTAGGAACTAGGAGTTGAAGTTATTCAGCCACAAGTAGTGTAATCATAAATGCTTTTGAAATATGAAACACCATCACTGCCTTTCCATTGGCAAAAATCTTCAGAGGTCTTCATTTTCCAACCATTCCGATAACAGCTGACCAAAGGGGTTGCATCATTCCATTTTGGTCTGCTTGTATGACTTCATGGCATTTCTCCATGACACTGGTTTGTGGGATATTTGCAGGAAAATGGACACATTAGGAACAATCCATCTTTTTAAGAAGCACTGGGCCTCGCTTGGCGTAGATTTGCAAGTTGCAAGCTGTGTGGTGTTTATGCTTGCAGACTGCATGAAACTACATGAATTTATAGTTGTTAGCTGTGTGAATACTGTATGTCTATAGTTGTAAGATATGAGAAAATCATATGTTTATAGTCGAAAGTTGTGGGAAAACTGGAGATAAAGGGACACCTGGAAAATCTTGGGAGGTCCCTAAAGGCGGATCGATAGGAGGAACTTTGGGTGGCAGGAATGATATCAGACTGCGTGGACAGAGCACCAGAACCAATGAACTGAAGGCACGTACCCAGAAAAAACTAAACTGTATAAAAATTAACTCATTTAAATAATAAATCGAACATCATCTGATCATATTGATTGTCTGCATGTGTTCCGGAACTCCTGCCGTCCATACTGGTTAGCAACAGAAGATTTTGCATTTGGTTGGATGGCTGACATGAAATATATACTATATGGGTATAGTCACTGTTCTTTCTCATATTGAACTTATTTTAAATTTTAAATCTTGTTTTGAATTATGTTAGGAAAGTAAAATCTACAAGTCAGTAGTTTATCTGTTCTTGCTTCCCTCTAATCATTCTTACATTAACAAATTAAAAATCCTTTCATTCTGTCAAGGCGCCGACTTCATATGTGAGTAGATAATTAAAGCATATGCACAACCCACAAGCCTCTGAATTGTATCTCTTTTCTCAGCTAAACATTCCTTTTTTTCTCACTGTGCACATTTCTACTTGCTTTTATATTAACAAGTTTGTGATATAGCAAAGATCAACAAGCTTCATTTATTACAATGATAACTGTTGATATAACTTTGTAGGAAAATAGCTCCTCACAAATTTTAAATTACACTGTTTTCATGCTTGCTTCTAGAACTAGGAAAATTCTCTAAATTATGGTGATTATTATTTTCATAAATGGGAATGTCACTTCTTCAATAAAATCAATAAGCAAGAAAACTTTCCCATATTTTCTCTTTGTTATATCTACACAATTGTGTTAAATACTACTGAGGTGTACTTCAACAGCGTGCACTATCCCAGGGCATGTTGATCTACAAGGTTATATTGCTTAAAAACATTTATGAATATGTTGAATTTAGTTCTCATTCATTTGTTCTGATTTTTTTCACCTTTCTTTCTTTCCTAATGACTAAATTCTTATGCCTGCCAGTCAAGGAAGTTTTGAAGAGTCAAGAAAAGGAAATGGAAATGGGAAAAGATTCCTTCAGCAAATGAGCTTGCTATTACGTCTTCTTTGATGAATTGTAGTTCTCATCAAATGTAAACCACCTTGATGGATAACAGTCTCTACCCACTGCCGCTGTGTCCTGATTTTTGATGCAAGCTTCTACTTGTATATACAGTATAAGAAGACTGTAAGTCTGCAGCAGAAACCTTCAGTATTTAGTTTGAAATATGACATTATGTGCTGGAATATATTCTGCAGAGTTTTTTTATCAGTTCCTGGTCATCCACACAAAGAAAGTTATTTGAAGCTATCTTAAATGTGATGCTGTTCTGTACAAGTTATATTCACAAGATTTCACTGCAGTTCCCTGTTCATGACTCCCAGTCTTCCCCAGGTCTAAATGTCTTACTTTTATCCCTTACAAGAAAATTCATTTTCTTTCAAAAATAAAAGCCCCAAGATATGCCAAGAAACATTAAATTATCCAGACAAGGGGTGGAAAACACTTACGATGCAAGGTTGCACTGACTATCTGCATTTTGTTACTAGATGATCACCACATTTCTGTCCTAGAGCTCAGATAAAAAAAAAACAACAAACAGCCAACCAACCAAACAAAAAACCAACCAGAAACAGAAACCCAAACAAACCAAAACAATCAACAAAAACCCCAAAACAAAACCCAAACAGCAAAACCCAGAATGAAACACGCAAAAATTATTGAATTTATCTACTTATCAAATACCAAAGCATTCCGAATAGAATGGGTCAAATTTCTGCTAAAACAAAGAATTTGAACTCCAATATTTTTCTTAAAAATATTACCTTTTCTCCAGACGCAAAACCAATCCTGTGAGGTTGGTGGTCTTTCTTACCAGTTAATCTAAACTGGTAAGAACTATTGTAGTTCTCTATTCCGAACTAACAATGACCTTTTTTAAACCAGAGATTTCTGTTAAATAAAAACCCATTAAAAGAAAAAAAAATTTCCCTCCAGGCCATCTGTTGTTTATTTTTCCTATTAGCAGCAAACTGTTCTCTTCGAGAACAAGGGTCAGTCAGTTCCACAAGAAATGGGAACATTTCGCCCTTTCATTTGCTGCTTTGTAAATAGTACCAGGTATTACTTTTCCCTCATAATGTTTAAACAGGTAGAAGTGAGTAATGTGATAATGCAATCTTTGCAAGTATTCATGTTTGAATTCACTATAACACATCAGCTGAATGGGGATTTACAAACTCCTACTCCATGGTATTTCTTTTGGAAAAGGGTGCCATTTTCTGATTAAAATTTTTATTTCACTGCATGTTTTATCTTTAAGTTTCTGACAAGATGGTGGCATGACATGTTATCATACTAACATTTCTAATATTTCTATTTTTTTCTTTAGTGTAACTGCATTTTGTATAGCTAGGAATATATTTTCCTGTATAAATTAAAAACATCACAATTGAGCTCAAAATGAGTTTAGGTATGGTTTTTCCTTCTGAATACTCACAATTATTAGCCAGCTTTAGAGAAAAGAGGGAGGAACCTTACACATGCATTTTCTGCAGCACTGAAAAGAAGAAGAAAAGAAGTAGAAATATGCTGCATTTCTGACGGATATACTATGCACTTCAGGTATGAATGGATTTATTTCTTAACTAGTTGAAATACAAATATGTATACATTCAACTATCTTTATAAAATCATCTTTTAAAACCTCTAAAGTTAAGGAAAGACAAAGCAGTAGGTGGTTGAAGATAAGGATGGTGAATCACATAGTTGTAGTGAATGAAATGTTGAGCTTTTAATGAGACATATAAATAATTGATAACCCAGTCAATGAGATTTTCCCCCCTCATTTTAACTTTCTAAAACTGGAATTGTGTGATGAGCAGTAAATTATTCTTTTCTTTGATTGTTATGCTTAGTAGTAAATTATCTTTGTAATATTCCTCAATCTATTTTGAAGCTAGGTGATAATTCTGGAGGCAAGGAAGAAATATAGACCAGGACTGCATTATTTCTTTTGGTTGCCCTCCTCATAATTGTGTTGATCCACTGTAAATTAACTTTATTAAAAGTAAGCCTAAATTTGTTTAATTTCACACTATATAATCCAAGTTGAACAATGCATAAGATTAAAAATATTCTTCAGAAATAAAATAGGAGACTGACAGCAATCAGTTGTAACTCTATTCATTTTTAAAAGCATTTTGTGATGAGCGTATATGTATAAATTTGGCGAGGTTTGGGGATTTTTGTGGTTAACTGATTCTGCCAGTCTGTGCTAGTACTGTTTACAGAAAAGACTGTAACTTCTAAGGAACAGATGCTATTTTGAAGGAATTATGTAATCACTCTTAGTCAAGCTTTAGTGTTTTACTATCTTTTTTAGTGCCAATACTAACTGATATGCTGTGTAAGTGAAGTATTCAAACAATCATTTTCATATACTGAATTACTGTTCCAGTAAGTGTTTGCTTGTTCGGGTTATTTTTATCACATTTTGCTTTTGCAGGATAAGCTGGAACCATTAGTGTGACAGTTTCAGATTATTATACTACACCGATGCCAGTACAATTTATTTAAGCTACTTTTTTGCATCTGTTCCATAACATATGCTTCAAAATATTCATCAGAAAGCAGAAAGGTCATTGCTTTTGTTTTGATTTGCTCAGCTTCCCATCAAAATGTACAGTCAAACCACGTGGACTCTAGAGGATCATAAACCTGTTCTCTTAATTTTGATAGACTATAACCAGTGTTACAATGAGCAAATTTTCAATAAAGTAACCTTGTTTAGAAAAAGCATACATATAGGTCAAGCAGAGAAAAATCATTCTGTTCGAACATATGCTACCACTATTTTTTATTTAACATTACTTTATTGAATATTAAGAATGCGAAAAGGTAGCCTAATATTGTAGAAAAATACCAGCCACCTGCCTACATATTTTCATTCACCTTCCTCTGACCAGCAATCCAGCCTGACATTGATACACCACTGACAGGGCAGGAAGGAAAGGCTCTCTTCTGGCTGATACTCCTGCTCAGAGCCCATTCTGCATGGAATGTTTCCCCTGTTGGAATTGGATGTGTTTGCAATATTCTCACTAGGGCCAAGCTTAAAACAGCACTGTGGGTCAGAGTTTACAATATATTTATAAAATGGCATGGTAATTTTTTTATTACTATCCTGAATCCAGTCTTTATTCATGCTATCATATTGATTGCTTTGACTACCACTGCATTCTAAGCATAGCTTTTCACAGAGTTTTCCCTAATGGCTCTCATGTCACCCTTTTTCCACTTGTAAATATGTAAATTAAAGAGAATCATCCAAGTAAGGAAAAAATATGACGTTCTGAAGGGAAGAAAGTCAGTGTAAGTAAGAAGAAGAAAAATATTTTTGGCTTTTTCTTAGTGATAATATTTTAAACAACAAGAAATAACAAATGGATATTCTGTTGACCGAAATTGTATGTAAATGCACCAGTCCACTCTAGGATGCATTTGATTAAAAACAAAATGAAGAACATAAATAGTTTGTCTGTGACAGCACTTCAAATTATTCTCCATTAAAAGAGTTAAGACCTTTAAACTGCTGTTATAACTATGAGTAGTCTTTTTCTTTTTATCAATAAAGGTGAAAAAAAAGGTAATAAAATGTTTTAAAATTTATGATTATGTATATGTAGCATGAAAAAAGTTTTGGGTTTTAATCAAATTTTCTCGATGCCATACAACAAAGCCTGTCATTTTTCATTTGGAAATATCTCTAAGACCAAAGATGGGAAAAACAGGAGACAACATTTAGTCCACTGGAATATTCAAAGCAAACTCTAGAAAACTGAAAACTGCAGCTTGATTTGTTTACATTGCTGATTGTTTCCCACTTCCCATTTGTCCCCCTCCTGGCTATCCTAGAGGTATGTCTAGCATGTACCTTTTCCATAATTTGAAAATCCATGAAAGATTTTGACTTTTGATTAAAGTAGGAGATACTATTTAATTTCTTAGTAAGTCTTTCAGGAAGAGAAATTTGGTTTCATGTTTTTGGAGACAGATGGTATAATAATATAGGTTTCACCTACAGGGTGAAAGTCAAAGGACTTGCAAGACTAGAAAGTCTTATTCACAGGGTGAAAATGGTAATCTTAATTATGTTTTACTTTGGCAATTAATGGCTTAGGTGCGTAACTTTGGTCTTTTGCTTTAGCTCAGTGAAATATAAAATTAAACAATGTATGATTTTAGAATTAAGCAAAATTTTAAATCAGAGCTTTAAGTGTTAGGCATAAAAGTACATTGAGAAAAAACAGAAGAGCATGGTTTGGAAAATCCTTCAATTATTATCCTTCCAATATTACTTAACAGATCCTCAAAACTGACAAATGGCTGTACTTGTAGTGCCTTTATGATTGCATTACTGTTATGTACTCCCTCAGGTTCAGCATAGAAGTCAAATGCATTTCAATCAGTTGTATTCACATCATTCATAGCAGGTAGTACACGAATGAATGTGTGTGACCTACTTTTCTTTTACTCTAAATACTGTGGAAAAAAACCTAAGCCTAAGATGGAATGCTGGATAATGTACAGTGCTGTTCAAATGCTTTCCATGGAGGATGAGAGAAATTTTATTTTGAACTTTCCATTTTTGGTGTCATCACATTCACAATAGGTATCAGATAAACATTCTAGATACAAATCCAAATTTGTAAGAACTGTTATATTACCTCTAAAAGCAACTTGAGACATCTTTTTCCATAAATACTCTCAAAACAGGTATATAGCTCTTCAAGTTTATGTAATTCCTCCTTAGAGAATTTAAGCAATGTTCCAGGCTTTGCACAGGATGGTGTTGTCTGTACAGATCTACAAAGGCATACAGTTTCCTTCTGAGTGAAATGCCCATTTTCTGATAATGCTAGCTCCTATGGTCAAAGCCAGCTTTAAGAAAAGCCATACATGTGGATGACTGTATACCAAGCTTTCAATTCAAGTGGTATTTTCTTTTTGCATGAGAAATGTTAAATAATGCATAGATTTTTTTTTTTTTACTGGATGTTTCTCATTTTCAGAGTGTCTGGTATTTTGCTTCAGGGAATATTTTCTTCCCTACTCATTCTTTGGTTTCTTCTTTAGTATTCTATGTAATTTTGAGCATTTTAAATTATAATTTTAAATATTTGTCCAACTTATAATGCTCTGGAAATTGAGTCAATGACATTGTCTGCTTTCTTTACCTTTCTTCTCATAATATAATTCACCTGTCATAAAAAATGTCAAAATTCTGATGAGAATAAACATTACAGTGATTCCTATGGAATGAGGAAGCTTTGTACTGATTTATACTCATGAAAGAGAATGAAAAGAAATGAGAAGGGCTTGAGCAATAAAGACCATCTTAAGGAGAAGAGGGAGGCTGGTGATGCTGGGGAGACACTAGGGCTATTTAACAGCAGTGTTTTCACTTTTTGGATATCAGGTTTCTCCTAGGAAATCTTTTGCTTCAGCTGAAGTGGCAAGAATTGATGGACTTCAGTTGTAAAGAGCAATATGATCAGAATTTGATCCATTAATTCAGAGAGAGCCTCAAGGAGGTTATATTACTTTTAGTTTTATCCTTGCTTTTTTATTTAGGGATTATTTTATTACTGATTTTTAAAATATGAAATCTAGTGTAATTTCTCAGTTCTGATAATAATATTGTCTGTTTACATGGGAAAATAAACTTGTCTGAGCAGAGACCCAGTGGGATAGAACAATAAAAATCTTATATTCAAAAAAACCAACAATTAATTTCCAAGCTTTGGACAGGAGGTGACTGGAACATTAAATGAAGTGTGGAAGTTGTCTAGCCACTAAGTCCTTCTCTCATGTTCAGTTTTATTGATGCTTCAAGCTTGGTTCTCAATAACACAGGAAGAACAAGTCTGTGATACTTGTTTGTGCCAAGTGCCCCAAATGGACCCTCTGGATATTCTGAAGAATTTGTCTGACCCAGTAACAGCTGATCCCATAGAGTGAGAATCCATTAGCAACGGGAGCATATTAATTAGAAAATATGAAGAACGCCTTCTTGTTTAATTGCACTGCTAGAAATCTGGGCCATGAGAGAGTTCCACCATGCAAATACATTGTGGTAAACGAGAATAAGTAGGATACATTTCAAATTGCACTCCTTACCAAAAGTAAAGTACTAATGCAGATACATCCTGCAATTCTCTTTGAGTAACTTAATTATTTTGCTTTATTTCAGAAATTGAAAAAAAAAACAAACAAAAAACCCACAACCAAACCCCCAACCTAAATCACCTAATAATTGCAAATATGTATTTCTTTCAGTCAGTTGTTTGATACTGGAGACTTGAAAAATAGTTCTTGAAGCAGAAAATAATTTTCACAAGAAGAAAACTTCTTTCGCTAAATGTTGTGCTGTGCAATCATGGGTGATGGTTGTAAAGTATATGTCATAGAATTAAGCCTAAATAAAACATGCACACACTAGAATTTCACCATTTTCATGACATAAAACATGTAAAAACTCCACCAAAACTCATTGATTCACTGACCGAATGCTTTACTTCACTAGTTGTCTAAAGAAAAGGGATTAAAAAAAACTTGCTTGCACAGTATAAAACGCAAATGATCCCAGTGATCAATGTCACCCAACCTAAGGCACAAGTCTGTAATCCTTTTAATATTTTGTAAAATCTATTCTTTGGATCTTGCAATAATCTCTTACTATCTCTAAATATTTAGAGAACTTTGAACTTGATATTTGAAACACTGAAGGTTTGTTATTGACGATGCAGTTTCTAAATTTAGTTCAGATGCCATTGTTGCCTCAGCGGTGACATTGATTCTCTTGCAGTCACATTGTTCCTGGAAATACCACTCACAGTATAGTGATACATCTCATTGCTATATCCTAAGGGTAGATATTTTAATCTCCAAAGCATTTATTTATTTATCCTGAAGTAAAGAATCTTTGGTTTGTGAATTCAGCCCTACGGCACTGATTGCCAGGTCTGAGTTGATATTATTGATTGCCCTGAACAGTTTACTGACATAGTCCATCTGAAGAGCAGCGATTGCCACTGTTTGGCATAGGTCTCATGCTAGCAAAGCAGCATAAGTTTTCTAATGTTCAGATGACTAACCTCTGACTTATAACTACTAGTTTAGCTTTGTGCCATTGTGCAGTAATTATCTTACAAAACTCTATGTTCAGTAAGGATAAGTAATCTTTGGACAACAAGTTAAGAACAGATCAGTGGTAGCATCAGGTTTCTGGACAATGTTTGAAAGTGTTACTAAGTGAACCAGAGCAGAAAAGCAAGTCAGTGTAGTGGTATCAATATATTTATTGCTTTCTAACTAATCTGACTGTGAATATTGGAGATAATTCCGCTGATGTTAGTGCAGCAAAATAGAGTAAAAAAAACAAATGAAAAGAATATTATGTTAGGACTCACTTGTATGATCTTTCACTTGCATTTTCAATACTCTGATTTACTGGTTTCTCTTCATGTTCTCATACTCTTCAATGGAAATTGGAAGACAGATTTGATATAGGTGTGCATTTTCCTTCATATAATCACTGGACAGCAAAATAGCCCTGGATGTCTTGAAAGGATTATAACTATCTATCACTTACTTTAAACACTGACTGTTTTCAGTAAATTGAAGGAAAAGAAAAACTTAATATTCTCTTTATCACTTAATGTTCGCTTCATCTTTCTTTTCTTGACACTTTGGTCCTTTGGGCAAAATGTGTAAATAAAGAATGCTAACTGTGTCTCGCTGCTATCCTTCAGTAATCTTTATCTTCATACCCTTTTTCATCATCTTGGATTACAAATTAAGTCACATGAAGACTTTGGCATTTTTAATGCATGGAGAAATAATTTAAGAATTGCATGAATTTTAGCTGTGTTAAGTCATGTTCTAGGTACTTCTGGATTTCATGGCCATGTTTATAGTAAGTTTAGTAGTGAATACCTATGAAATTAAAGATAAAACAGAAAGAAACATACTCTTTCTGACAATATTGAAAATTTACATTTCAGTTGATATTCAGGAAAAGTTTGGCTGTCTATCTCCTGTTGTAACTTGGGACAAATTTTCTTACCGGAGACAGAAATGAAACATTTTCTATATGAAAAGGCAAATCTAAAGCAAAGTAGGACTATTAAACCCGAAAAAGAGAAAGGTGTTCATGTTAATACACAAAAACTGAGTGGAACAATAGGGAATAATTAGTCTTTTGAATTTAGGTGATAACTGCTGTTCTTAATATGGAAAACAACTTTGAATTACAGATGCAGAACTTTTGCCTTGTCAGCTCCTTATATTTCTCTGTTGGAAAATATTTTCTGAAACCTTGTCCTTAGAATTTTTCATATTGGTGGTGTCATACATTTCCACCACAAAACAAATGTGAAATAAATATTCAAAAATGCTGAATTCTCATCAGGATCTTTTTTCAAATATTGACCTATGTATTTGTGATTTTTATACATATTGAAAGATCATGGTGATTGAGGTTGTCAGTAGTTACTTCATGCCTTTCAGTAAAAAAAAAAGTCCAAATACATTTTATGTGGGCACAGATTTCAAATAATACAGAATGAAAAATAAACACAGAAATATTATGGAAATTCACAACACTGGATTCTTTAATTTGTATAGTATGTAGTACATTTGTGCACCTGTTATGCAAATTATATGTAGGGGGAGGAAGTAATGTCTCCACCTAATATTATAAACACTTTCAAATATTTGCTTCAGGCTTTCCCAAAGCTCCCCAAGAGCTTCCTTCTCTCTTCTTCAACTGTTTCTTCGAACTCTCTGGTACTTCCTAACACATCAGACATTTCAGTGGAAAACCTTATCACATTCTCTTTTCCTATTTACATTTCTATTGTCAGACAGTAAAGGAATACTGCAACTGGTACAATGAGGTGAATTCTGTTTTCCTCTTTTTCCAGTCCCTTTATACACAGGTAGGAGCAAATACGTCATGAAAAACAAAACTAAAGGAAGAAGAAAAAAATGTTGCTGTGGAAATGGAAGAATGTACCATTAATATGCTGCTTTTTTTTTTTTCCTTCAGTGAAATAACTTCAGAATATAACAGTGGTAAGTTTTGCTAATCTAGCCAACTGAAAATACTTGTCACACTTCAGTACATTTTCTTTGATCGTAAAGATTTACTGTTATAAATTATCACAGAGATAGCAGTAAATATGTTTTGTAAGTGAAAAGTGTGCTTTTTGTTATGACCAATACACTGTTTAGTTCTATGCTCTATGATTTTACATGGAACTTTATATCGGGGAAAAATTCAATATATATTAAATTCTCTTGCTTGTTCCTCCTGCCTTTCTTTTTCTCTTCTTACTTGCAGTGCAATGTATCTGTTATCTTCACAGAGAGAAAGCTGTGATTGAAACTTTGCTAAATCATTCAGTGAGATTTTTACCTAAGTAACTCTTCCAGCACCTTGCTAAACCTTGTTAAAGATATTGCTAAAAATTTTTGTAATTTAGTAGAGTGGTGAAGTTGCAAGGATAGTCATATGCTTGGACTTAGTTATATGCTTTCAGACTTTGCTCAAGAGGCGCATTTTAATTGTTATGTCTTTATTTCTGCTGCCCCATCTGTTTTTGTATTTCAGGTAGTCATTCTTTTGCAATCATCTTTTAAATTAAATCATGTGTCTTCAATCATACTTCCTGGTTAATTATCTACCTACAGCTTATGATTTTAAATATTTTGACAGCTAAAAATAATTGTGTGCATTTCATAAATTTAACCCTGCTTTTCAGCAATGTAAGTGCATTTCAATTAGATTTCTATGGAAGGGCTAAATTGAAAATCCCTGTCAAAATAAAGGGAATTTTCTATCATTCCAGCTCATTCTAAGGTGATAAATTCATCAGTTTGACTTAATACACATGTAAACCCAAGTGTATTTGCACATAAAATGCCACAGAGCCTAGAGGCCTGAATATGAACAGTTGAGTGTTTTTATCTTCTTGTAGCACAAGGCTTCCACATAACAAGCTATTTTTGCAACCTTATAGTTTAGTATGTGTTGTACAAGGGAGAAGGCTGGAATTCTTCTGTGGTTAAGTACTGAAAAGAGGTTTTTGGATTTTCTCCATGCACTCAGCACTGCTGCCCAGTCGTTGATACTGCACATCCTGGGATAACCAACAGCAGCATGTCACTGACACTGTGGATGGCTTCCATCTAAATCTTTTCATTTGGATTTTATTAGAATGGTACTAAAAATGGGATAGTGGTTTAGTTTTAGGAGCATTAGTGCCTGGATTTTTAGCCACAGAACTGATATTAACTCTAATGGGAATGGTAAATCCCTTACATTTTGTTACAAATACTCTTTAGTGATTTCCAGTGACTGCTACTCATGTTTAATATCCATTCACTCTGTTTATTTTCAGATAAGTGTGGTTTGGAGCCTGACATTGATATACAGGCAGTGAACACACTCTGCAAACAGAGAACATGTTCTGCTTCTTCAGAGCTTTGTGGTGAATGCCAGCCCTGCTCCCAGAGCTGACCAAGTTGAGTCAGATGTACTGTGCTGTTCAGAGCCTCCCTTATCTGACAACACATGAGGGACAGACTTTGACAGTTTTTGGAATCATAGAACTCTTGACTGGTGCTGTAAAAAAGTCATGACATCATGGAGGAAAAGGGAAAGATTGGTCTGAAAATGTGAATGAATGATACTAAACCCTTACCTAGTGCTATGCTGATCAGAGCAGTGTCTACAGAAATGTTTCTGCTGATTATATTGAGCAGACATCTGGATTCTGTTTTTAGCACAAAGATGCATTTCTTGTGTGACCTTGAAAAAGACATCTCATAAAATTGTTGCCATATTCAAGCTGACTGTAAAGCGTCCATTCATTTCAATGAGTTATACTGTGAATAAGGAGTGCTGCAGACTGACTTGGTTAGCTCATGTGCTGTACAGACATAATTCCAGCAGGCAAGACAGAGTTAGTATAACACTAATGTAACATTATAAATGTTGACAAATACAATAACTTTAACTGGTGAACAGAAGCTGAGTGACTGTAACATTTTTATTCACTTCATAATAGCTGAATTCACTTCATAATTTCTCCAATACTCTTTCCTCAATAGCCCCTGTATGAATCCATTGTTACTACCTTAAAATAATTGTCCATAAGTGAGCCCTTTTGGCATGTGGAATAATGAAATCTGTACATAAAATGTAGGCTAATTAAATACCATTTTGTACCTGTAAGGTTTGCTGAGTTGCACTTCCATAGCGGATATCTCCATGTTGTTGCAATCACAAATGAAATCTCTACAATTCCAGAGAGAACCAGATGGCTGAAGAAACACACAGATCTTCACGGCAAAAAAAAACCCCAACTTACCAGACTGCACAAAATTCTTGGTAGAGAGCAGTGAGGGGAACACCAAAAATGTATAGAAATTTTAAAGGGACTTATGCTAAAGCAAATGGTTGAACTTGACTGGTGACAGTGAAATCACTGGTTATGCCTTTAATATAACAGTGAAAAAGAGGACTAGCAACCTCACAGCATCCCCACTGAGGGCTTTGGTGGTGCATCCCTGAAGCTGCAATTCCTGGTTTCCTTGTAGCTCATGCCAGTTCAGGGAGTACACAAAAGAAGGTGCTTCCTGATCCGTTAGGGTAGGTAGAGATAGATGGGGCATAATGTTGAATAGTGTCCTTTAGAACTGTAAAAATAATATATTTAGCTTACTTTTCTTTGGAAAGATGTCAAAGCAGCAAATACAGTAATCTGCATCAGATTTCCCTGCTGAAAGCAGCCCCGTAGTCTGCTTGTCTGCTTTTCTGCATAAAGATCATAACAACCTTTCTCTTTTCGTCTGCTATGAAAAAATTCATTCATTCTGTGAAAACCTCCTGGAGAAAGCAGACTTTCATACAGTCAGAGCTCCTCAGACAGACTGTGATTTCTACTAGATACAACAGTTTTAGCTCAAGAATAAAAAAGCGCAATCTCCCAATTTAAGCAAGATATTCATAGAAACATATGCAGAAACAGCCATCAATCAAAATTTTAAATCCTTGAAAATCAAACCAGGAGATAATTTGTATTCCAACTTTAATCCAGAGTTAGGGATTTGATTCCATTTCTGTTTCCAAAACATTCTTTCAGACCTTTTTACGGTGGCAGTAAATCTAGCTTCTTCTGCTTCTATGAAGCCTAGTGCTTTTTCAATGAACACTGTCTGAAAAAAACCCCAAACTAGCTACAAAATAACCTAATTGAACAATTCCTCTTTCTTAGACATAAAGTATTTCTTCTAGATTGATACTTAGTGATAACTCATCAGCCTTTTATTTTTTCAGCTGTTCCCACAAAAAATACACATAACATATTTTTATAAAAAATAGAAGCATGCTAAAATAAAGTAGCAAATTTTAAACAGAAAAATGAGGATATTGTCCTACCCATTAGACAGAACATCTGTGCACAGTTTCTTTGGAAGGTCAAATGCTGAGTTAAATACTGTGAAGGACTGCTTCTATCATGCTAGATACATGTGCTAGATACTTCTATCTACATGTGCACCTAAGCAAGCAGGAATTATCAAATTTCATACTTTAACAAGGAGATTGCATATGAAGGTTAGGAAATAATTTTAGAGGGGAAGTATTTCAATTTGGTATAGTGAGTTCTAAATGAAACCAGGACAGGCAAACCATATGAAATCAGGTTTATTTCCTTAGTAAACCTGTTTTCAGCTTTCTAAGTTCACAGTCAATAGCTTGGTCAGTCTTAATATTTCTTTAAAATCACCAGCTACACATTGTTACTTCTACATACATAGAAGGAAAATACTTTGTTTTAATTTAAAGGTTACATATTTCTTTCAGTCTCCCAGTAGTCCTCTGCTTGGACACCAAATTGGAGTGTGCAAGGAGTATGGAGGTATGGGCAATGAAGGTGTGCTCTCTGAAACATCTGAAGAAATTTACTGATATGGAGAATTAAAGGCACTTGAGGAAGAATTGATACCTGCTGAAATATTGAGAGGAGACATCAGTTAGTGCCAACGTTAGCCTAGCAATTGGGAGAGGCAGCAATATCACAGGGAGGGAATCACAGTGCTCCGCAGGGATGGCAGGAACACTCATCCAGGCTGGATGGAGCACACATGGGAGGGTACGCAATTTGCTTCTTCTAGGTAGGGAAGAACTGACTGTCCATTGCAATGGGATTCTCCTTTGCAGAAACATAGCTATAAAATACAGCTGCTTTTACAGGTTTGAAGAGCAGACTAAACTATATAAAAGTCTTCTGAGATTTTTTTTGGGGGGTGGGATTTTTTTGTTGGGTTTTGGGGTTTGTTTTTTTTTGGTTTGTTTTGTTGGTTTTTTTTTTCTTTTTTTTTTTTACTTTTTTCAGTCTTATTAGTAAATGTGAATTTTTACTAGGACCTTTGGGGAAAAAGAGTAAGGGAGTTTTGTTTCTTTTAAACTTACACACATCTTAAAAATCAGCCACTAAAAATGAAATAAAGTCATGAATCTGGAAGGAAACTTATTCTCAGTCATGGTCGTTTTTAGCCTATCTTGTGGTTTTTTTTTTATAGAGTAATTGGAATTTTAGTTTACTGAACCTTTAAAAAGAAGTCAGGTTTAAATACATGGAATGCTTCATGATTATTATGGTGATACTCACAGCATTTAAGAGACACTTGTGCAGTATTCAGTCAAATGTATTTCATCTAGCAATATGAAGTATGTGATGTGTGCATCTCTGTGTCAGAAGAGGGAAAAAGAGCAATGAGATATTTTAAGGTTTTTGTGAAAACACATCTCCCAGGCATCTTTCTGCAGTTACTCCTGTAGAAAGTCTACAAACCCAAATACTGGAAAAATTATGAGAACCAACTAGATGTTCTCTATTAAGATGACTATCAATTTCTTGTTTGAAGTTTATCAGTGTGAGATCCTGTGGATGACATGATAAAACTTAAACTAACAGCTTCATCTTTAAGAAATTGAAGACAAAGTATGATACACTAGGACGCAAGACTTAGACTGCTCTGAGACCTGGATACAGCTTAATAAATAAATACTCGTAATATATTATTATTCAAAATATAATCTAACTACATTATTTATACTGATTATTAATATATACTTTATGAAAATGTGTATCAAGTAATTATTAATGAAACATACATGTCTGTCTGTATATACACATACATCTATATATGTAATTCCACATTTAACCAAAGTATGTAATTGGTGTAATTAGCATTTGCTACTGTTGCGATGGAAGCCAGTGATTTGCTTACTTGTCTGCCTATGATTCCTCCATCTACTGCTCATTCAACAGCATATTTAAGGCTGTTTGAATCTTTTACTAATTTCAGTTTTATCTGCTTGACTTTGTCTGCTTGTTCCAATGTATCATATTTTCAATGACAGTTAAATGACTCTTTTCTCAAGATGCATTTTAATGTGCAGGATGATGATTTGGCACTTAAACACTTCACTGAGATAAGTAGCAGACCTGATGAAAGTTTTTAGTATGATTGTGTTATGGAGTAAAAACTATATACCTAAAGGCCCTGGAAAATACAAGGTGAATGCTTAGATGTAGGGGTATGGAGGTTTCTTTTTTTCCCCCAAAGGAATAACTATCTGTTTAAGGGTTTCCTTTTATTTTTTTATTCATTTAGCTCCTGTAAAGTAGAGTTGACTTTTGCTCCCTGGGAAACAGGAGATAGTAGTGCATACATGGCTTTTAAAAAGTTATTACTTTATATGTTCATTAAAGCATAAAATTAAAGTTCCAAAGAATAGCTTATCAAAGGCCATGCTGCTCAGCTTAAGTACAGCCCTCTTAAATCTTCCCAAAATTTTCTTTAAAGGTTTATATTTCATTTCAGCTTTTCCCAGGCTGCTACTTGAATTCATTTTCTACACAGATCAGCTTCTACAAAAAGTCCCCTCCTTCTAAATCTAACAACAGATATTTTATATTTTAAAGCTGCAGAACTGTAATATTTCTTATTTGGATCAGAATATCTCTTAATCCAATAGGCAGTCTTTAAAGACCAGTAGGCAGCCTTTTTTTAAACAGCCATTATTGCTGTTAAAAGACAAATTTAAATGGAGGAGATTGCTATTATTTTGTCATCAAGAAAAGAGCAAATATCAGAACGATAATTCATTGTGAACTTTATATTTCCATTTTCAAATAGTGGTTACCAAAAATTTCCAGGGCCTAAACAAATATTATTTTTCTTTCTAACCTTAATTTATTTAGGTAATCCTCTATTTATTCAAGTATTTTAAATGGCAACTCTCTACATTTGAATCTGTTCTATTTCCTTCAAATCTAGCTCTTCTACCTTTTCATTCCTTATCCCACCTTTAATTTTACATAAAGCCTCAGCTTCAAGACTACCTGGCTGTAGGTAGTCACCAGCCTACAGCAAGCACCAGTGCAGAAAGGAGCGTATCCTGCATACCTCTGTAGTCTGTGGAGCTAAGCCATAACAGGGAGGTAGTACACATCAGTTGTCACATTATAGAGCTGAGCCAAAAATATGGTTAGCTAAAACAAAACAGATTACTTGTTTAGATCAGTAACACCACCTATAATCCTGCCACTGCCAGTTTTGGGAAGCATTATTATAATTTGTGTAATAACAGCAATGTAGGATGCAATTAAAACAGTACATCTGCAACACCATTATTTTAATTGTTTTGCCATTAACTGTAAAATGTTGTATAGCATGCACAGGTGGGAAAGTGAATGAGAAATAATTTTTACTCAAGACTGTCACTGAGCAACAAGTATGTTGGTATGTTGATTTGGTACAATGACCACAATTGACAATGGAGAGAGACTACTTACAAGAGCATGCAGTGACAAGACAAGGGGGAATGGCTTCAAACTGAGAGTAGGTTTAGATTAGCTATTATGAAAATATTCTTTACTCAAAGGTAAAAAAAGTAGCAAAGATAAATTATTGATAATAATGCTGTGCTCAGGATCAAGGCCCTGGTCATCACAAAGTGATCCCACAGAAAATGGAATAGTTTTATTTCATCCAAGAATGATCTGCCTTCCTTTTTAATTTTGATGCTATCATAGCAGAGAGATTAGAGACATCAAGTAAAGTAGTTCATATACTGGTGGAGAAAGATCAGCCTTTATCAGTGAGACAAGCTGAGCTGGTATTCAGAGGTGGGTGTTACAGGTGTTAGATACGATGCTTAGTCAGATAAGGTTGACACCTTGATATATTTTTCCATTTTGATGCTGAGAAAACATTAAGTATATATAATGATAAGGATAAAACCAGCTTTCAGGTATTTTCACTGAGTATAGTTCTACAGCTATGTGTTAGAGAATTCTTACAGTTAAAAACAAGATTTCTTGAAATATTCATTTAGTGGTATAATTATTTTCAAGTAAAGATATTTTTTGTTTATATTTACATACAGCAGCATGCCAATCTCAGTTTTAATACAGAGGATAAATATATACATAACAGACTGATAACAACATTGTTACTAGCTATTTTATAAAGTTGTTAAATTGAGGACTACACTGAAGCATAATTATGAGAAGAATGCCATGTTGTTAGAAGACAAAGTCTGATGCTCTAACAGAGAATGATCAGTCTGTTGCTGAACTTTGCCTTTCCACACAAAAAGCAGGCAAACCCCATGAGTTTATGAGTTTAAAGTTATTGAGCAACAGTCAGGATATTAACCATTGCCGTACATAGTTGTCTGCAGCAAATCACAGATATGTTTATGCCACAAGTGTCTTGACTTCTCTTCTAGATATGTAAGGATAATGTGATGGTTTGACATGGAGCTTAGTAAGCTAGAATGGAGGAGTGTTCACTATTTTTTTGGTAAGTTTCCAAATCCCTGTTGCATTTACAGGTAAATTCATCAAATAATCCCCAGATGCTTGTAAGTTTTCTCTTGGGATTAGCAGCCAATTATCTTTCTCTGAGTAACGTCTTGAATAAAAAAAACTTTGGGCCATTGCTTACCATAATTCAAAGTTCAGGTCACCTAGCTCTTACAGTGGTGTGTTCTGCATCTGCCAGTACTAGCAGACATAAGTGTGCTATGTGTATATATCCAAAAATAGCTGGTGGGGTTTTACATTTACACTGAGTTTCCTTAACTCTCTGGCTGGAATTTTGAAAGCGAGCTTTATCCTGCAAGAGACTAATTGCTTTGCAAGGCAAAGCTAGTCTTTCACATGTACGTGTATACGTACTGTTCATGTCTTAAGAAATTCAACAGTCACTGTGTTTTTCCCTCCATTTTTGTGGAAAATGAAAAATGGTATAAGTCTGGTTCCAACAGTGTCATATATTTGGCTAGAAAGTTTGCATGCCTTCCTATTTTTGTATTAATTCCATTAATCTCTGCAGATTGGTGCCAAGTAACTGCTAAGATTACACTAACAATGATCTTACTTGTAATGCAGCAGAGCAGACAACGCAAAGGCTGAGGGAGCCTGCCACCATTGAGTGACATAGGTGTAAGTTTTCAAACTACGGAAAAGGGTATGATTTTGGGAATGGGATGCAGACAGTACGAAGCAGTGTTGTATAGCTGCATGGACTCTTCAGTCCTGGAAAAAAACATGAGAGATGGACAGTGGTTCCTTCAGATGCACTGGAATTAATTAGTTAAAGAATTACGATAGAAACTGGATGAAAAAGGGTCTCAACCTGGAAAGCTGTGCTCAGTAAAGCACTAGATGAATGTGCCAGCCTTATGTTGTATGGAAAAACGTCTGAGGTGTTTACCACCTTATTAACATGGCATCAGAAAACGGTGAATTTCATGATGATAAGAGGAGTGTTTTACATGGCAAAAACTGAAATTATTCAGAATTTTTAAAAACTTTGAGTAGATGAGAAATTACTGGAACAGATGAATAAAGATATTTTGATGGGTGGCATGAAAGACTGCAGTCATCTGGACTGGAGAAGTGAAAATATGGATAAAACAATAAGCATAGGCATTATAAGGACACCTGAATAATGGTTACCTCCAAATATGTAGCATCTGTGAATGTGGGGAAGTATCTTTTCATCCTTGTTTCCACTCTAAGAACTTTGCATTAAGCTCGGTGTTACTTGCTGTTGCATCTGCAGGCGGACCTGCTTTGCACTTTCCTCTGAAGTCTTTCAAACAATGTCTTTAAAAAAAACGGTAGTGACCCAGACCAGCACAGAGCTTAAGAAGGACAATTTCTACCTAATAAAGGTGCTGAGATTTCAGAACACTTAAGCAAAGGCTCTATAGTATGTCATCAAAATTTTTCTTGATTATAACAGCCTTTTTTATTTTCTTTAGGTAGTATTAATTTTAAAATATTGGGGTTTTTTGTTTAGACAACTGCATTTTCAGGTGTTCAGACTTCCACCATTATTTAGTTTTGATGTGGCTATACTTTAGCACATCTGAGTGATTATTCATGTTTTTTAGCAAAGCCCAAACCTTTGGAGGCATGTTGTAAAGTGGGAAAATACCTTAAAATGTCCCCTATGACTGAACTTGAAAAATAAGTTTTGAATTATAAAAACTCATTTCAAGCCTTGCAATTTTGCTATATTTTTACCCATACTAATGTTCTTTAATTGGTACAAAACTGGAAAATTTCCCAAGCAGACTTTGAGAATTAATTGTGCAAGTGCAGTCAAAGCAGCTTTGAACAATTTAGTAATTCCTGAACAGAGGTTTTCCCGTCTTGTGCTACTTTGTTGATAAATCTAGCTGTCAAAGAGCAACTGGCAAAAACGGGGAAGAGTAGCTGTAGTGAATCTGAAATACAGATTGCTCTCCTCTTATAAGTAGTATTTATAGTGAGTTTATTTCACATTTTTTGCATGTTAGCTCAGTTCCATACTGTCTAAATTGCACATATTCCTGAAGTTTACTACTAAGAACAATTAAGGCACTGTTCCTCTCATATTTTTTCCTAAAACTTAGATTTTTAACCATCCCATATCTCACAAAATTGTGCTGTTTAATACTACCTATATGTTTGTTATTTGCCCAGGTAAATCTTTGCTAATGTCTAATATTTGAAATTCTAAGAGACACAGCAAACTGAGCCTTTTCCAGGATAAAAAAATATTTTTGTGCAAGAATAATCTATACTTACACACCTAGCATGGTTTAATTACCCAGATAAATTTAATCACTTTATATTAAAAATGTGTTCATGCAATAGCATAGCACCTGCTAAGGCGAGCACTACCTACTCCTTAAAAAAAAAAAAATTAAAAGATCAAAAGAGAAAAAACAGCAAAAAAGAAGATGAGTTAAAGCTTTTGTAACACAATTTGCGTGCATCCTTTACTAAAGCAATGCAGCCTTGCAAGGGATCAAATCACCACATGCAGTATGTGCATTCCAGTGGCTTTACAGGAGTCTTATCTTAACAGTTCACAGTAACTGTTGAGCATGTCTTGGTCCTCCCCTACCTTTTAATGATCTTTGAATGAGAGTATCTTAAAGCACTCGTTGAAACTACTCTTGCAAAGAGCCATTTTCCACCTCTATCTCATAACTTCTGCCACCTGACCTTGTTATTGAAGCATAGGCGGACAGGACAGCCTTTAGAAAAATGGAGTTCTTGCGCTAAGAATAAAGACACAGGATTGTAGAACATAGTTTAGTAGTAGGATCAGAGTAGGTAAGTGCAAGTGTTTAAAAATATTTTCCATTTAAAACATCTAAAGCAGATAGTCAGTAACCTCTCCAGGAAAGCAGGAGGACTCCCCGGATCCTCTCATCCAACACTCTTTGAGCACAATCAGGGAACTGGGGATACACTAAGCACTGAGGTGAAGAGACTTTAAAAATGAGCATTTAGATTTAATACTGGATCATGTCCACTTTACAACACGGTTTGCTTGAGAATGGTCAAGCGTGTCACTTCTTCATTTAGCATCCCTGTGTGCCCTAAGACATCCCTCTGTGAGGATTTCCATGAAGTAAGTGGAGAGGTTCAGAAGGCTGCCTTAGTCTGACAGGAAAGCAGGGAATTGCAGAGAGCCACATTGAAAATTGCTCAGATCAAAGGCCAGAACAGACATCACCAATGACACAGGCAAGGGCACTGCAGGCGAGTTAAATCCTTTCTGTAATGTCAGATTGGCTGTAAAATGTAGACACATTGATTAGGGCTACCTGGGAAGCAAAATTCAAAATTTGTGAATATAAGAAGCTTTTTAATGATTTAGGTTACTAGGTTACAGAGCCAGAAGACAGCACTGTGCTCACTGAATGAATCTCTTGTTACCCAAAAATTGAATGAATCTCTTTGCTACCCAAAAATTGCTTTTAAATACATTTATGTTTGTGTAAGAAGGTTTTTATAGAGTAATCATCAAGTTTTAATTTCCAACATGCTTGTGATGGAAAACTCTACCACACCTCAAAAGTCTGCACTGAGATGAAGTTTAAAGCCTTTAAGGTTTTTCAAGAAAAGCAATAATTTATAAGCAATCACTTTCCAAATCAAGTAGTTTGGCAGGCAAAGCTCTTTTATCTGGACTATGGAAATGATGGGTTCAAAAATGCTCGGTTAGTTGGGAAGAAACATGCAAAGTCTTTGTGCTTACATTGTTAGAACTGTAAGGGATATATAATTATTTCCTGTAAACTACTCCTTTGAAAATGAGCAACTACCTTGATTAATTCCTCTTCTAAGTATTGCAGACATCCAGAAATTTCCATGGGTTCCAGAGAGGATGCCAAATATTAGGTATGTATGGTAAAAAACATAATCTGTTAAAAATTAATATGTTCTGGTAATTAGCCATTCACAAATCTTCATTTCCAAGGTAGATATTTTTTCCTTCCCTGATTAGAGTCATATAAATATTTAAGTATATCCTCTTTTTTAGCAAGAATTGTACCTAATCTGCTAAGATAATGTCATCCCATATGAAAAAAATATGTATTTACTAGTTTGAAATATTTTATAATGTTTCAGAATGTTGAGGTTTGTCTAGATTTCACTACCTAAAATATTCTATATTGTGCAGCTGTAATAGTTCATAGGTCTTAGCATGTAAAAATTCATTGTATTCTTTAAAAAGGTTGGTATTTGATGATTGTTTTCTTGCTGCACCTCATTAGCATAGCATTATTCAATTGTTCAGATGTCAGAAGTCTTCCAGTTTTTTGAATGACACCTTTATTTTGCTTGACCAGCAAACATCACCAACATTTCAGCCAGAACAACCTCCTTACCAAAATGTCAGTCATATATGTAACATTTCAGACCCTACACCCAAGAGGTATTGATCCCAGTGATGGAGAGTCCCCCAGTACTCTGCACCTCACTTGGTGCACCTCACTTAGTTTTAGACCCTGTTGGGAAAAACAGAGAGCTATTTTACTAGGCTATTAGAATATTATTTTACAAGATATTTTTTATGCTCAGACATATGCCAGTGACTTGTGACCACACAGCACTGGTGGCAGGCAAAAGAGATTGTCGCAAAACCCATCACTGGAAAAGTCAATCTGCATCACGTACTGACCAACTGGAATATTGCCATTAAAGTTGTTAGCAGACAATAAGAAATCATCTGGCTGAATTTTTCTGTTAATGAATGTTTTCTAGGAAACCTCAAGCTCTCTTCTTATTCATAGAGGGTATCGTTATTTGGTACCATCACATAGTGAGGCAGATTCTGAAAAAAGTGGGAGCCTGCCTTGCCTGTAAAGGGTTTTTTTCTCTTCCACATCAGGTTGGAAGGCACAAAGTTGGGGAAGACAACTCAAAAAAACCCATTCATTTTGTTGTGTATATAAGAGGCTTTCCATATGTCAGTCAAACTTCTTCTCCCTGAGTAATAATTAACAAACAAACAAACAAACAAAAAAACCCAAGCAAAAAAAACCAACTAAACAAACAAAAAACAAAAATCCCCACCACCACCACTTCAGTTAAAAAATGCACTTCTAAAATGTACAGAAAACTATATGCAAATTTGAAATTAGCTACTATTTTATCATCAAATCATGGTATTCATGAAGTTATGGGTAATTAATTTCGTTAGTCCACTCTAAACCATTTGCCATTAACTTTATAGTATATATTTTTGTTTGAAGGAAGTAGAACAGCCTAATAGTTACCATGTTGATGCTATAAATATAGCCAAAGGGAGTATTTTTTTTCAAAGTAAAAGCTGTTTTTGACATTAGACTGTTCTTTTAGCAGTATATTGTAGCTGAAACAAGATAATTTGGTACTGTCAAAGAATTCTTTTGACTCATGATGTAGGATGAGGCATTTTGAACATAAACTCTTCTCTCTCTAATATAGTTAGAAAAAAATCAAACATCTGAACTTCATTTTTAACTGCTAAAACCACCACTAAACCTTATAGAAATCAGGCACTTTTAAACTGTGCTTGCAGGCAACAAACTGCTGAACTTCTAGTAGTGTATGAAGAACAAATAGAGTAGATTTGGAAGACTTATTATAACATACCTTCTTGTGATCCACACGAACCCATGAGCTGCGTGTTTCTTTTTGCAAGGTCTGCTAAAGTCACTATTCCTGATACAGCTGTGCACATACCAGTGTCAGTATAAGAATGGGGGTTAGAATAAATAGCCCTTGGTGAGTTAGAGGGTGGGATCTGTTCTGCCATTGGATTAATGAAGAAATGAAATTTTCCAGGTTTCTATATAGTCAATGTAAAAAATAATCTACAGGGGACAAAGCAGCAATCACAAAGCAAACTATGGATGTACACATCACATCCCTTTTGACTTCCTTTTATCTAGGCTTTTCTATCAGTCTGCTTTTAATATAAGGAGATTCCTTTCCCAGGCCCATAGAAGCAGTTTGCTGCCATTCAAGTACTGAAGTTAATATGCAATCTTTGAAAATCTGAAGCCAGGAATAAATAATGAACAGTTTAGAAACAAAAGGTGAAAATAATGCTGGAGACAGTTATTTTCTGCTCTGAATTAGAAAACATTTTCAGGCAGTAAACTGACCTTTCTGAATCACTGCCACTGATGGTTCATCTGCCTTTAGGAAATAGAGCTCCATGCCTTAGGAAAAACAGATGCAGTATTTCATAGTATAATATATTCTCATGAATATTATAAGAGAAAAATGTGATGCCTTGTACACTTGAAAATGCTTATTCTCTGAGGACTACCAATTACAACCTTTGATCATTTCACATTGTTTCTCTTAAAAAATGTTAAAGTACCTTACTTGGCTTGATCCCAATGACTTCTGAGCTGGCTCACAGGAATTGTGAAGAGGGGCTCAGCCTGCTCCTCCACAGAGCTGGACACATGTCCCAGCAAAGCAGTGCGGTTGTGACCCCACTTTTATCTTCACTCAAATGTCTAGAAAAGAGTGAATGTGGTACTTCAGCCAAAGTCCCCAAAGAACACTTTTGTGCCAGCAGTCAGCCATATGTTCTTATCTAATTTCTTGAAAACACAAAGTGACATGAAGAGAAATTTGTCCATCTGCATCACACAGTCTTTACTTTCAGTATTGTTCTTTCTAGAACTGAAAGCTGACTTAAAGTGCTCTATTTTGGTCTGTAAAACTGGTTTATCACTGCTTAACTTCCAGATTTCTGGAGCAACAAAATGTCTATACAACAAACACTTCAGCATAACTGACAAAAATAACTATGTTACTCACTTGTAAATATTTGCACAATATTCAAATACACCATGCATGTGTACAGTTCCAAATATCTGGCCCCGAAGCTATTCATATTTCAAGGAAACTTCTCACAAATGTTCTAATGTTATTTCCAGGTTCAATGTATTGGGCAGCTTTCCCAAACCTGGAGAAGAAAGAAGTGTTTCTTCAGTGAGCATTTGTAAGTCTTTAACACTGATTCCTTTTTCTTCTGGAGTCCAGAGTTGTTCTTTCTGCTTATCTTAGATCATGATCTTTCTTTTATCCACTTCAGCTGTTGAAGGGGAAACAGTTCAAAGAGGAGATATGTGTTTCAGAAGTGACAGCATTTGCTTTTAATATACAGACTGCATTACATATACATTTTTTTTTCCGTGATTTCAGAAGCTCCTGCCTCCTTAAAGATGTAAACATACCACTCTGTCCTTTCTTAGGTCAGCCATGTGAAAATACCTCATATAAGAAAGGGAAATGGAAGGGAGAAGGGAAAGATGCATAGGAGTGAAGGATTTGGACCACAAATCCATGGTTGAGTACATATAGCTCAAATGCTTATTGTAGCTACGCAACTTTTCTTTTTCAAGGACTTTCTGGAACAGAAAAACCTCTTTACCAGAATAGAGCAATTTTATAGAATTAGTAGACATTAGCATGACATCATGAGCAATTTTTTTATCTTATTTTTCCTTGTGTCTTTGCTGCTGCTGAGTTCAACACAGATAGTTGGGGTAACACAATAAAGTCTGCTTTGCAGTAAAAATTGTATAGCATCAAAAGACCCATGTAAATACAATTTACTGCTATTGTTATTGTTTGAACCCCAGTAGTGCCTAATGACTGTTACAGTTTTAGTGTCCTTGTATTCTTTGTTGCATGAACATTCTGTGTTTGATTTATATTCTATGTGAGGATCACAGATGGGTATATAGGAATAAAAAGTAAAATAAGCACAGCAAGAAAATCAAACACGAGGTCGCAAATGTTATCAAATATACATTCTGACAATAACATAAGGCTGTCCTTTTTGTTACTGTTTCTTCCATTGTCATACCAGACTAAGCAAAAAGTTGTTCTGATTCAGTAATTGGGCTTTCTTCATTAATGCAGAATTCATAGTACAGTGGTGGGTAGCAGCTGGTGGGAGAAGGAAAACTACAATCCACTGTGGAGTCAAAATAAATGAGGAAGGGAACTGAGGCTTAATGAAGAGTCTTGTAAAGGAAGCCAAGTTGTTATATTAACACTTTAATTAACATAAGAGTTCATGTATGCCATATTTCATCAGCAAAGAAATAAATAAAGTTTTAAGAGATGAAATTGCTTATTTTTTTATTTATCTTTAATTATTCTTGCCACTGATGTTTTCCTTTTTGTCCTAGCTCTAGGTGAGAATGCTAGAAAACTTTGAGCAACAGAGAGTATCAGAAGTGCTGTTTACTGCCCAAAATTCTAGACATAGCTCTACCTTTTTCAATGTCCATGCTTCAAAACAGTCTAAACAGATCTAGTAGTTACCTAATAATATTAATCCAGGCCTGTTTTTCTAAGCTTCATTTTTGGGATCCTCAGTCTTTTTAAGTTTTGGGGGGACATTGTCTTGATGTGTAAACCCATCATTGTTCTTGTGCAATTGCCTCACTAACATTGAAAACAAGAGGTTCTGGAGTTTTCTAAATAGATTCACATGCCTATTTTTATTTAGGCTTTAGGATGGTTTTTAAGATTACCTTGTTAATATGGCAGACTGAACTCTGCATTGGCATTGTGCTTGGTTCTCTAAAGACTTCTCCTAACTTCAAAAATCTTAAAGGCTTTGCATTTCCACATCTGCATTTAAAGCAGTATTGTTTTATAACCTGCAGATAATGTAAACCCTTAACTGATAAAAATCTAAAACAATAGAATAGAGATGATAGAATGTATTGGTCTGCTTTCACTGATCCTCACTGTCATTCCAATCCAAGCTTGCATTTTTCCAAACCTGAGATGACATCCAAAGATAACAGATTGACCTGTAGACTCTACCCTGTGGTGTTTTGGGCCAGGTCACTTTTCAAAGTGTGCTCTCTCTGCCCCATGTACCATCTGAACAGGTGTTCCACTGAAGTTTGAATGATGGCCAGCTAACTTAAAAACAACTAGCGAACAGAGGTGAAGGGAATCAGGGGACAGAAGGCAGAAATATAGATAAAAGTAAATTAAAAACAAAAAGGAAAAGGTTACACTGAAGTATATATGTGTGAATAAGTATAGTCAAAGCTTGAAAGGAGGCAAGGTACAAAATACTGCAAGTAGAAAAGAAAGACACAAAAAGTGAGGAAATCTATCAATAAATAAATAAAAAAATAAAATAAGGAAAAGGGACTTATAGAATAAAAATAGGCTGAAAAAGGATAAAAAAATGCAAAAATGAGAATAGGTCTTTTACTTTTATATAAAGATAGCAAAAGCATAACTTGAATCAGCTATTTGTTATTGTACTTAATGGAGAAAGATTCTTTGAGTCTGAAGTATATCATTAGTTATGCAAATATGCATTATAACTGTGATTTTACTGATCTTAATCCATATAATCCCAATTCAAACCAACATGAGATTCAGATGTATATTTCACTTAAGTAATTCAAGATAAAATCATACTTTCTATGTAAACAACTGCCTCTGTCTTTATACACAGGAGAAAGACTGTACACTGAAATAACTGAAAAGATAGATGAAGCTATTGAAGTAACTGGAGCAAGAGACAACATGGATAAAACAATAACATATATGAACAAGAAACTAAGAACTATTTTAACTAAAACATATTGCAGTCATATTTATCCAAGAAGCTAGAGACATTTAAATCTAAATTGGCAGAATTGGTTTGAAATAAATGTATACTCTTTCCATGCAAATTTGATAAACAGAAAATAGGCAAATAAAGTGGCTTTAAGTAATTTACAGAAAAAGGTACAGACTGAGATGTTAATCAATATTTAAGTCCAGAGAAAAGAGAAATTAAGCTAACTTCACTCACTTTAAGACACAAGGCTTTGTCTAAACTACAGTTAGTTTCAAATTACTCTTGAAACATTTATGAATTGTATCATAAAACTCAGGGTGCATATAACTATGTGGCTGGATCTTAGGTTTAGTGGAACAATACAGCTCTAATTGGAAGGAAATACATTTCCTCTTCTAAAACTTATTTATAACTTTTCTGGTCTAAAATATAAAACTGTATTGAACTAGCTTTCACCAAATGAAGAAAACACAGGAAAGTACAGGACTCTGCCAGGAATTCACAGTGTCTGGATCTCACCTCTGGTGTAACAAGAGAATACTTACCTTAGGGAAGCTAATTTTCCCTTGTAAAATTGAACTATAATTGTGAAAGCCAAAAATGTAAAAGAAGTGAGACAGTTCCCACTAACAGAATGAATTATAGAAAATCACATTGCCAGGACCAGGCAGACATAGAGGCAACAGGATTTTTCCCCAGTACATTTTTATAGCTAGTAACTTAACTGAAATAGTACCATTATTCAATGATCCTAACTAACAGGTTTTCAAAATAGATTCTGCTAATACTCTAGGATGAGCATCTTGATGATGTGTCATTCCCTGTGATAGAGGTGGGCGAGTGGGACACCAGGTAACTCACCTTAAATATACTACTGATAGAAAACTAGATTTCCTGTGTTCTCTTTGAGCAGAGAGCTCACTCTGTTACTGTTAAATAGCCTTCCATAGGTTTCTCCAGTTCGAAGTATATTTTGTACTGTTTGTTGTGTTCTTCATTACGAGGCCATTAAAAAGAAAGTTTCAATAGATAGGATGGTGATTTATGATATCCTCCATCAAAAAACCCAAACACTTTAGAGTGAAATGGATTGGATTTTACTGAAAGACTTTTTAGAATGATGTTGAATATTACATTATCATTATATATTGGGATTCCTAAATATTAATAAAAATCATAATTGCATGCTCTGTAATTAGATTCATCATAAAAATAAAGCCTGCTTGATATTTTTTTTTCTTTTAATATAACTTGTTCCCTTGCTCTAGGATATTTTCATCCTTCACTAACTATCTTATGAAAGGCACTTGGTGTATAGAATAATTAAAATGTGATACTAAAAGATCATACATTACTGAACCTAGAGAGAACATTAGTGCATATATATGAACACCTTGTTCAAGGAGGTATTTGTAAAGCGTCTTTTCTTTCAAACCACAACCAGACTGTATGATCCCAGTCGTTTTACAAGCTTACTATTTGCCCCAGAAAAGCTAAAACTTTCAGCTCTTGAAATGTTAATTCTTTGAGAAAGACAGAATCTTTAAGAGGACTTGAATTTGGGGAAGGTAAAAGTCTAGCAGTAAAATCAAGTTCCTCTCTCAAAAGAAATCATGTGACTTACAATTGATGTTACTAATAAATAAAGATTCTGTCTGTTTTTCAAAAGATGACTTGCAGTCCCACTATAGTTCCAAGCAAGCATTTATATACACATCACATATCCTCCTTCTGTGATAGGTATAATTTAAAACAAATTGCAGAAGTCTTCTTGTAAGATGTTACTTTATACTGGTAAAGCAGAAATCTGATTAATTTACTCTCAACTTAATAGAAAATTGCTAAAACCTGTAAAAATATAAATCCCATGACTGTTATTTACACAGATCCCAAAATTAAAAATAACTGCCTTCCCATTTGTCCTGGGTTACACAAAAATTCCGTTATCCACCTTTTCTTTTCTTTTTTTCCTTTTCGGATATTTGATGTTTTGACTTCTTTAAAGAGACTGAACTGCTAGTGATTAATGACTCAGACATGTGACCACCTGCAGTGCCTGCCCAGGTGCTGTAAGAGACTGGACCATTGGTGCTCACGGCTCAGTCCGCACTGTGCTTTGCTAACAATGTGCAGAGTGGCCCCCCAGGCCAGGGGCTGAAGGTATGCACATCCTACACCTCAGGGTACAAGCTGGGTGTTAAACAAGATAGGAAGGAGGCAAACTCTACAAGATGGGGTATTGTTGTTTTTTTTCCTTACACAGATGATTCAGCTGTGGTAACTCCTTAGAACGTTCACAGGTAGCCTGAAGGATTTCATCTCTCATGTATGAGCCGTAATGGGCCAAAATGGACTCAGCTGCACTGATGTAAGAGACAGCTGCAACATCTTAGAAGGTGACAAAGACTCCCAAAATATCCCATGACTCACAGTATTAAACTGCCCATCCCAGGGGAGGTACCAGAGTCATTCCCACCTGAATAAGAGTATATATAATTGTGAGTTTTAGGGTTTCTAGCACTACCTGGGGTTTCCACAACAGTTCAATGTATCCAGACTGTGACCCCCGCTTCTACCAACAAACATTGAAATTACAACAACAAAGTCTTATTCCTGGATCTAACAGGTTTCTTGCAGGTCCTTCCAGTTGCCTGGAGGGTCTGCAGCCCTGCTCTGACTGCCTGTACCAGCACTGCAGCCTCACTCTAGCATCACACAAGCGTTTGCCAGTATTGTATCCTGCTTATCCACCGTTTTGTGCCAGCACTGATGCTCCAACCATTCTTGCTAGGTTTTCTAGGAGTGGAGGAGGTGAACCACATAAGAGGGTTGTCATTTTGTCTCTGTCCTGTGGTCACATATGTGTTTTTCCCTGGGGGGGGGGGGGCTGTTGCCATCTTGATTTGATCCGGTGGGTGGGGTCACGAGTGATTTTGATCCCTAGTGAGGCTGCTTTATTATGCTATTTTTTCAGGCTTGCTTAAAATCAAAGGATTAGCTACTACTAGATTTTCTAGCAATAAAATCTACTTTGCTATGGATATGCCTTTTAGAAATTAAGTTAAAAAATACTGAGTCAAATGCCACAAATTGGTGTCACAACTCCACATCTTAGCATTTGCTTGTTAAAAAGCCCAGAGAGCCGGTGATAGTCTAAAAAATAATAATTCAGATTTTTTTTTCACTCAGTAGTTCTCTTCATCTTCCCCGTATATATCAAACAGTACTTAACATTTTTTAGAAATGCGGAAAGATTAAATAAATAAGGGATTTAAACTTACTAAGGCAAATAAGAGACTGAAACATCATTCTGAATCACGTTTGAAGTGCTTGAAAGTGTTGCTCTCTTTTTCAAATGATGTCAGGATGAGAAGAAGAGAAAAAAGGAAAATTATTCACAACATTTCAATGGGAGATGGAACTACAATATTTACCTACTAATTTTTAGCTAGTAAGTAATGGTCAATGAACAATCCTGATCAGACATTGTCTTGAAATATTTTTTAATGGTTTCATGGCATTTTATGGAGTTTCGGTGAAATATTCCTGAGAATTGTGCTCTTGAAGTTAGAACATAACTGGACTTTAGTTTTAAATTGTCTAGATGCCTTTTGTCACAAAGCTAACTATTTTAATGGTATTTTTGAGGATCAAAAGTGAGTTAAACTTCTCATTCAGAAAAAGTCCTACAAATGACAGAATTAACCTTGACATTAGGAAGGGCAATATAAATATATTTATTCCAGTTCTTCTGTCAAATATCTTTCACAAATAATAGCACTAAGCAAAGGGCTTATGAAAAAGAAACTGATAAAAGAGGCATTTTTGCTACTAATGAGAACTGAGGGCACCAGTTAAGTCTAGGAAACTATCACATGATGCAAAGCTATCTTTTGAAGTAGGAATGAAGAAGTATTTTTATCGATCTTTTTTACTCTAATATCATACTTTTGCTGTCCTACTGACAACATTTTCATTAAAATTTAGGCTTACATTTTCCTACACCTGCACAGGGTAGAAGTGTTTTACATTGACCTTGTCAATTTTCTGGAATTTTGACTGCTTGTCTCTTATTCCTTTTAAAATTTTGTCAGGGCTTTGGAAACAAAAGGTAGCAAATTGCCAGCTTACTAAAATACAGAAGATCTGAATGGTTAACACAGTACTTCAAGTGCATAATATATTGTACATGAGAAGTTTAATGTCTTATTTGCAGCACAAGAATTGTAATAAGGACAGAGAACGACAAAAAATTAATCAGTCTCCATGATAATGTTTATAATAAGAACAGAAAGTGTTACTGAAAAAATAATACTTTTGAAGTGCACAGTTGAAATTACAACCCAGAGCTTGAATCATGAAAAAGTAGATGATGGTCATTATCAAATGAAAAACGGAAGCTGCAAGAGCAACCAAAATCAACTAAAAAATCAGTACTTTAATAAATGCTCATTATAAGTTATGAAACATTCTAAGATCTTATGTGGTTAATCTGTGATTTTTAAAGAAGCTTATTCTATAGATATGTTTTGTTACAGTTCATCATTAACAAAATCTCTATCTTAATCTGAAGAACCAGATACTAATAATTTTCAAGCAGAAAAACAGAAGAAATGATAGAATTTTCTGTCATTCTTTCTAGTTTAAGGTGTATGCAGACACTGCTCTGAAGCTTAATACATAAAAATATGGGAAAAATATGATAGTTTAAGATATGAACAGAATGTTAAATTACTTCAAAAGGAAATTTTATGTCTGGTCAAAGTATTTAGTAGTAGTCCCATTTCAAAATCGTGTTGTTCTCTCTGACCTGAAGGCAGAATACGCTGCCAAAACTTATCTCATTCTTTTTTCTTTAGCCTGATTTCCTAAGTGGTAAAGTTTAAAACTGGAAACTACTAACAACAGTAAGAGAAGAAGGTTGCATCTTTTCCAACTCATTAATTAAACTGAAATTTCTGTAAAAGGAAACAACTTTCCTGTTCCTGAATTCAGTGAAAAATTCCAGTGCATATGAAAATCTTAGTCACTGATTTGGTTCAGCCATTAAAAAACTTCATCAAATACTTCCGTGGTAACTTCTCATGGTATTCTGCTCCCAGTGGAGAAGTGATATTCTGTTCAAGGCTGAATATGTAATTTAGCTTGTGGCTTATGAACATCATTATACCAGTTTAACTGTGGACTCTCAGGCTCTCATGTTAAGTGACTGATAGAGGGAACAATTTAGCTGCAACTTGGCCATAAAAGAAAAGGAAAAGGTCTATCTTACCAGGATATTTGTCTGCATCTGCTTTAGTGAACAGTTCAGTGAGCAGTGAGGTTGTGACTTAGAATACCTACTGCATACTTTTTTTTTCTCTTTATAGAAGATGAATCCAAGTTGTGTTTCATGGACTGAATGCTCATTTGCAAACTGAGTGCATCAGTTTGACAATACAAACGCATCTTCTAGCTTAAATTAATCGAAAAATAATCCAGTTTATACACTTCAAGGCAACTTTAATACATTAATATTGTTCCAGTCCTAGCTTCAGAATGAAAACATAGTCCCACAGTAGAAGTGGAAAGATTGTCTTATTAATCATCAAGTTATGGAAAGTATTTAAAATTCAGTTTCTATCAATTACTTAGTCTGATAATGCTACAGTTGTTCTGTATGGATTTTAAATTTATGAATTTTTAGGACTCAGGTGTTTAAAAAAGAAAGTAATTGTTTTGATCTTTACACAGTAAAAATCTTAACAAATCAGACTATGGTGATTTTGAAATTAAGCCAGTTCAATAAAAAATTTTAAAAATGTCAGTTTCATATATTGAATTATGCATATTTCAGTAGGGACGTTTTTCTGATGAAGTTTATTTTAAATGAACATGAAAATAATTCTATAATTTTCATATGAGTAAGTATTGTTTTATGCATTTATTATGTGATTATATAAATAATGCAATATGAGTCAACTAGAATTTATCTAGCTTCTGAAGAAAAAAAATGTTGTTGTCAGTGTTATCTACATCCCACCTGAACATATTGAGGAATGGATCAAAGTAAATATTAAGTGTCCAGGTTTCTTTCAAACTGTTAGTGAGATGGTTAAAGAATATCCTTAAATAAGGAATAAAGAAGAATGATTGTTTTTCACAGCTTTGGCCTTGAGTGGGAACAGGATTGAATTATCAAAGTGGAAATAAAGAATCGGAACAAATGTAGTTTGCCTGTCTTACCACTCAAGTTCTGTTGCAAAATCGCTTTAGCTGCCTTGAGGCAAGTTAATAAATCCAAGAAATTAACTGTCCCTGCAATTCAAGGAAAGGCAGAATCTCTTATTTTTGGGTAAAACTAAAGAAGCAAATTTCTCTAAATTTACTGTTTTAAGCCACTATAGATTAAATGTGTAAACAAGGCTGAATATTACCCTTGTTATGTATACTTCACAGTATTTAACAAATGCAAATGTGATCTCTAGATTTAAGTGTATTAGGCTCTGTTATAGATAACCAAATCAGAAATTTTTTAATCAAAATAGCATGTACCTAAACTCTTAACAGCATTATGAAATCTATCCTGCTTTCCAAGTTTACGTAACTTTATTTAATTACCTATGGATCTTCTTTATACAGTTTTGCCAAAACATTTGTAGAGGGTTCCTACAGTAATTTTGACTCTTTACAGAAAGTCAACTTAACTATTTCTTGTCATTTACCATGTCATTTTAGGCAGAAAATTACCTGAAAAATGCTAGAGATGTCACTGGTACTTAATGATTCCTGATATGGAAAAGTTACTCTATTAGCTACATAGCATAAACAACTCCTGTAGTGGACATAAAATGCTAATGTGATCCACTAATAAATAAGGATCATGTTTTAATACTCTGTGGATCTGCAATATGTTGAACAAAAGCAAAAAACTGTGAATTATACAAGTCATAATTCAAAACTCCAACTGTTTGAAAATGGAAAAGTGCTATAGTCCCTATATTTAATAAACAAATTTGACTCTTCCTGTCAAATTGATATCAAATGTTCTCTGCAACATTGCTTCAGTGGTATTTTGCAGTCACTACAGCTACCCACATACACTTCAACTAGTTTGGAAAAGGAACTGTATCAAAATAAAATCACCATTGGATACTATCTGAAGGATATGACTTGGTTGCACAAGTGTTCTGCTACTTCTTCTCTGAGTATCTGCCTAGTGTTCACATCAAAACCCCAAGAGTTGAAGAGAGGGATCTTTAAGCTGTCCTATACCTTTTCTTTACATTATAGTACAAATAGTGCCTACCGGTTCTACTTGTCTCTGGTTTCTGTTCACAGCTGCTTTAGTGATGTTGGAAGATCTTTTTAAAAATGAATAACTGAACGCAGTCTGAGAGAGAGACTAGAGTAAGACTCTGGAGTGAAAAGAAACCATTTTGTCAAGCTCTCTGTAGCACAGGAGACTTGTTAGGCAGCAGGCTGGATGTTGTGAATTCTCAAGGATCCAGTTCTGCCAGTGAAGATTTTTGTCTCTCTTAGAGCACTAGGTTGCAAGACATATGAAAATATGTTATCCACTTGTGACTATAGCCTATGTGTGACAGGGAAACCCTCCTATGAAGATGTATAGGATTCAGAGATTCACCATGAGGACTTTAAATAGAGGAATGTTGGAGCAACCCATGCTTACTTAGACTGCCTAGTCCTGCTGAAGGCAAACAAACAAAGAAACCAGCAGAAAGCATACAAAAACTTATGTGGCTACATAAGTGTTTATCAGTCAGGACTTCAATTATTCAGGGCAAAGTGAGCACATTGTACTGAGTAGTAGTGTTACTTCAAGAAAAACTTAAATACAGACCAACCTACAACTCCCTACCCGTGCTTCCACCCCTGAAACCTCTTATTTCAGTTTCTTCAAAATCTTTATTTTCCACTGTTACTTTATGTTACTATTTTAGTCAGACACTATGCTCCAATTCCAAGGTGAAGTTTTATTTAGAATATAAAAGAAGGAACAAAGTAAAATATTTTACTTCTTACAGATTGTTGAGTTTCACTGGTCATTCATTTTGAATCATCAATAACCAGTGACAAAGCTGGTAAAAATCTAGAAGGAAACACAGCTTAATGAGAGAAGTATGAAAACCAATATAGTTGACATTAATGAGGTTTCAGGATACTAGTTGATTTCTACCTTAGAAATGCACATTTTAATGAACATTAGTATAATTTTTAATTCATAATTAGAAAAAGTGTTCACATAAAAATAAACATTCTGTCTTTAAGCAGATGAAATTATTTGATCTTAAACTTTTAAGGTTTTTTTATTCTCAATTTCTCTTGTACCATAAGTAAAACTATAAATGAAACTTTGTTAGCACAAAAAATGTATATATACATTATATATACATCAGAGGAGCAGAGTTTTGAGTTTCTATAACAAGTGGAGTTCAAATAACAAAACATACCTCCCGCAACCAATGGGGTATATATACTTACCATTGTCAAGTTCTTTTTTCTTTGAGCCCTAAATAAGTGGAGTTTGTAATTGTATGTTGAATTTGTTTAACCTCAATTACTTCTTTAAAATGTGTATGAAGCAAATTGGAGGCACTGAAGAAAAAAACCAACTCTGTTACTACTCTGAAACTTCCTGCAGTTTCACCAAATAACACCTTTCTTTCCTTTCAAACAAACGTCTTGCTTTCTTAACTCCAGGCAGGACATTTCATCCTAACACTGCCATCTAACAATGGAGCTTCTGCTGATCTTTGAATAAAAAGCCAATATATAGTTGAGACTTCCCAGGCTTCTAATCTCTACATCATGTGCATACTTACAAAAATAGTCTTTAAACTTTTTTATTTTTTTTTAAAGGGGAATAGTTTATTGATCTTATGGTCAATTAACATCAATATTTTCTTATTGCCTTTTTGTTATTTATGATTTTTTAATCAAATTTTTTTTTTGCAAAAGTAAGCAAATTGTACTGAGTTGCAGTATATGTATCTGTGATGCAAAATCTTACATTATGTGAAAATTGGACAGGTACTGGAGTGGAGAATTACACAGTTCAGTTGCAACAAGCACTGAACCATTCTTTTACAACATGTAGATTAATGGCATAGTCTTGGAGAAAGAACTTTTCATTCTGAGCTAAAGAGAAGTAACAGAAGAAGTAGTATCTTATTTGGAAGGAACTTTAGAAAGAAAATGAAGGCTACAGAGGCAACTGGTAAAAATATAATTTCCAAAAGTTCTGAAGGATAAAGAAAAGAAAAACGTCAGACAGAAGGGCAAGGATAACAATAGGCTTTTCTTATTAAAAATCTATAGAATCTTGAACCATGTAATAAAATAGGCTGGAAGGGATCTCTTGAGGTTGTCTGGTCTAATATCTTGCTTGTGAAAGTCTAATTGAAAAATTTGACTGGGTTGTTTGGAGCCTTGGACCATTTGGAACTGAATAGCCCCAAAGAGAGGCATGGCACAACTTCTCTGGCCACTTGGTCCAAGGCTTCCCTCTCCTCATGGTGCAACTGCTCTGCAGGGACTGACTCTTCTCACAGATGCAGAATCTGAGAATACAGAAGTTGCAATAGTCTGACAAGAGATGAAAAAAAAAAAAGTTTTGTATATATATTTCCCAACTCAACCTTGTATCTTGTGCATGCCTTTTGGATGATAATCAGAAGCAAAACTGACCAATGATGCTTGGGAGACTTGCATTCCTTTGTAAATTTAAACCCAATGCCTAGGTGTAGTTGGCAATTACAGAGACTTAAATTAATCTTCTCAGTGTCTATGATTTTCTTATAGGACAAAAGACAGCAATATGCTGAGCTCTGGCTCAAAAAAATCTGGCTTAAAAAAATACCTCTTCAAATCCTTGCTGTACATGATCCAAGGGACTGACTCTCAACTGATCACCATCATACATCATCATCAACATCATACAACAAATGGTGCCTTATGAAATACACCTCAGGGCATCTCAGCACTTTCACAGCATCATGGAAATTCAAGCATTCCATTTCAGTGTGAATGGAACAAAAAATTCTGAGACTATCACCTGTCCCAAGAAGAAATTAAAACCAAAAAAATTTTAAAACTTTTTTATTATATTTATTATAGTACTATGTATAGCTATATTTATTTGATATGTGTTTAATAATTGTTATATATATTTAGTCATTGTTATTTTAGCAATATTTCAACAAAGTATGTTAACCTTCCATGCATTCCTGGGGTTAGTTTGTAAAACAAAATGGAATTATTAGAAATCAATTTAGTGGAATTATATATTTTTATTTTGTATGTGAAATAAATGACATGGGACAATAGAAGACACATAATTTTGTCTTTATTTGTATTTATTTGTCTATTCCAGATGCGAAGGAATCAGCTTGTTGAAGAGAACATAGGCAGTAATACTGAAACACTTCTTTGCACTAGGATCAAATGTTGTTACATCCATATGCCTCTGCCAAACCTGAATAGGCATTTTTTTTCTTTTTCTCCTCAACTCTTCTTTCTACATTCTGCATTCTGTAGGCTTTTACTGTAGCTTCTTTCATTTCCTGCCTGTCTCTATCTTTTTGCATTCCCCTTCATGATGCTTATTAAAATGATCTAAATTTTAATAGTCTGTTTTGATACTGAAATTTTATCTTTGGGATTTCAAGCTTAGATACCACTGAGGTGAGCTTGTTGTTTAAGACTGCTAGTTATACACTATTTGTATATGCAAGTGCCATATGAATAAAACTGTTAAAAAGTAATATATTCAGAGTAATCTGAACACAGTCTGTGATTAACATAAATAAATATTTGGAATATATTTTTCTTACTTTCCCTAGGATTCATCTACCTAATCACTCACACAATTATAAACTAATAAACACCTGTTGAACATCAAAAATCTCAGTGATTGACAGATCCTCTCTCAGCAACATTATTATCTCTACATGTTGCAACTGCCAAACGACCATTGTAACCTGATATGTTAGTACACATATTTTATATTCCCTTTAATGTACTTACTTTTTCACTGTTTTTCTCCAGAAATCAATTTCAGACCAAAATTTTCTAGTAAATAATTAATTTGTCTAGCTATTTGAAGACTCCACTATGTTGCTGAGGAGCCAGATGGTTTTCTACTCTCAGTTCCTAGGATATGCTAGAGTTCTTGCCCGAAAGTTTAAATGTTACTTCAGACAACTAGTTTCTGAAGTATTCTTTCTAATATTCTAATTTTACCCTCACTCAAACTATACTCTTCTGTCTGTAAGGACTATGCATCTATAATCCCTTTCAAAAAATGACGGTATTAAATATTTATTTTTTTCTGAATTTTGCAAAATTATGTGCTGAGTTATTTATGACCAGTGATGCTCAGGCTGGTTTCTAGTAAAGCTAACCCTGGTGTGACAAGCTCCATTTTCACAAAATACCTTTTTCCAAAGTAACAAGTAAATTTTAATCTAAATTCTGGGGTAGACCTTGGGGGAACAAAGTAACACAGGCATGTTTTTCATTGAAAAAAACATTTTTTGGCTGTATGTACATTTAGATCTATTATTATTTAACATTCTCAGAAAGAATTGACTCAATTTTAGCCACATTTCTCCTATTGCCACTAATGGGAATTATGTGACTACTAAAGTTTACAACCCATTAAACATCCAGAGGAAAACGTAGAACACCTCTGTTTCCTACTGCTGTAGGAAATTCAGTAAAATTTGCTGACCTTTTGCTGTGCTGATGTCAGTGGGAATTTTGCCACTGGTGTCAGAAGGGGTGAGTTTTACTCAGCATACCAATTACCTATATAGAAACATTCACTATGTTGTTGGTGACCTGTTTAATACCTTAAAAAGGAATTAATTGATCCTGCAGACTTTTGTGTGAGGTGGACCACGAGATAATCCAGCGGTATGGAGGCAAATTCAGCCTCGACTCTTTGGCCAGAAGAGATTCAGTATCAATATGTGCTTAACCGTCTGAAGGTGCAGTGCATCCGCTGTGTGGCAGGGGTGAGATCAGCAGTGTCCATGGTCATACTGAACTGAAATGCCCATTGCCTCCAGTGTGCTGCATATATTCCAGATACCCTTTCAAAATGTCCCCTTTCAGTTGCAATTCCACTATGAAGTGATTACACCCCACAAATTCACACAGTCTTGTTTTCATGGTAAATACTGAGCAATGCATGTTGCTCAAAATAAGATGCTTTTCTGCATTTTTAAAGGGGGTTATTTTCATTTACTTTTTTGGTGTGTCTGTTGTGCTCTTTCCAGTGTCTCATTGAAAGGTATTTGCATTCAGCTTGGCAGTAAGAGCCATGCGTTCTCAAGCATGCCTGAGATTTGTCTGTTTGTCAGTTTTAGCAATAATATACCACCAAGTTGAAAGAATGGAACAGTTATTTTTCTATCTTGGATTTACATGAAGCCATCCAAGTAGAGAGGAGTTGAAAGAGGAGAGTCACTATTATGTTTTATTCACCAGAAGGACATAAGCTGGTTTTATTGCCATAGGCACATTATATTGAAGACCAAAAATAATTTCTTATTAATTATGAAGTCAAATCACTCCAACCCTCAGAAGAAGATACATTTTGGAGGAAAAAAGTATGTATTTGTGAAATGAAGATGACTGTCATTTAAGATACATTTTCAATGCATATATTATTGTAATTTGAACATAAAAATATGTCTTTTATCACCTTCTCTCCTTTCAAAAGGCAAAGGTTGTTCATCCATCAGTATACAAGGTACACTTACAGAATCAATTAAATTTTAGATTTCTGTAAGAAAAATATTACATGAAGATAACCTGCTCAAACATTGACACAAAATACTGCTGTATTTTCCTTGACCAAATAAACAATATCTCCTAAATAATTTTCTCGTTTTGTCTTCATATACACATGGCTAATAGATAACTAGTGAAATTCAAAGGTTAGAGATTAAATAGATTCCAAATGAAATTTTATAATCTAAGGGGAAAAAATACTATGAATTTCACACAGTGCTATTTTGTTTATCCTGGAATACTGTTTAATTTAATTAATTTTCTAGTGATTAGAAACAGAAAGCAAAAGCTGCAAGTGCTGAACAGCCTTAATTCCTATTTTTCCTTCTGTGCTTTTTTCCTCCTTGGTCAAAGATAAAATTTGGGGGATACAGGTAAGAGAAGACAATTTTGGAAGTGTTTAGAAATATAAACTAGAGATATTTTAATTGCAGATTAGACCTAAGTTTAAAATATTTTCTTCTGTAGTATCATGCTTATGGTGAGGAAACTTTCTTCTAATCTAAAGTCACCTTTAGAAAGATTTTTTTCCTAGAGGATACCTGAGATTGCACTGGTTGTGTGCTAGATCACAGTACTGGATGCATATTCTGCCTTTCATAGCAGTGCCAGAGGAATACAGAAAAAAAAAATTAACAAGAAATCTTTCTGTTTCAAGCAAGTTTATTGACTTTGGTTTTAAATTGGCCTGGTGATCCATGGAAAATATCCATACTTTAACATTCATATTCTCCGTCTGAGCTACAGTGAAATGTCAGCTGGAGAAAATTTTACAATATACCACGTCTTCAAAACAAACACCAGACACTTCTCTCTCTCTTTTTTTTTCTTTTTTTTTTTTTTTTAGTTTATGACTTTTTAACATTTTCTCCATAGTAGAGATTTAAAGGGTCTCTGAGCCATTTTCCACTGAAGAGCTTAAGCAGGTTAAGGGTTAGTACCAAGCAGTGGCAACTCCATGATTTGCTTGGCCTTCTGCCAGTTCAAGACCATGAACACAGAGAGCCCAGGTCCAGGTCAGGTGCATTTTGCCCCTCTGTCTCACTCCTGAAAGTGAGGAAAGGGTTGGGATACCTAACACTTACAATCATATAACTGAAACCAGACATGGGACATGTAGGAAGGCAGATCAAGGAGGAAAATTTATTCCACTTTTTGTTAAGGACACGTCTTGTACTGTCCCTGTGAAAAAAAAAAAAAAAAGAAGGTAAAGCAGAGCTTATGTATTCCTCAGTTATAGACTGCCTTTGCCTATATGCCTGTTCTCTGACACAGAAATAAAATACAGTACACTGATGTCACTAAGTGAAAATTTTGACCAAGAAAGGTTTTTACATTATTCTCCTCTTTACAAAAGACATCTGCAAATTTCATCAGCACAGAAAAGTCCAAATGTTCTAATGCATATGAGCCTTTCTACAAATATAGAAATTTTCTGTCTGTGTAGCACCTTTAACTTTCATTCAGACACCAGCAAAGGCTGAAGGTAATATTAATTGTTGCCTTTTGTTAGGTTCTTATTTCTTAGGGCAGAAAAAAGTGTATATTACAATACAGTATGTGTATATTGTATATTTAAATTCCATTCTCTTTCCATAACAGGCAGAATATAATAGGTCAAATGTGGCTTTCATTCACCCCAGGTGAATTCAGTGTAGTCAGCTAAAATTCAGTATCTAAATCACAATACCTGAATAATTGTACATTAGAGCCTATTCAGCAGTATAGGGTAAATTTGCATTATTCAACAATACTTGAGTAATTTAAAATCATCTTCTAATATTTGTGTTCTTTCAGTCTTTCTAGAAGTTAAATGTGCACAGATATTGCTATGACTCCTTCATTTTCTCATGCTTTTTAAAAAAAAAATCTGTGTGCACATAAACATTGTCTAATAGTAAAAAGATCTTTGTAATTGTAAGAAAACTGCTTAATTGCATTTCCTAAGCAGTTTGGACTGCTTCTCTTGCATTTCTCTTGAAGTGGCAGACTGGGATTACTATCAAGGTTTTGGGGTTAAGAGTAAATAGGTGTGGACTTAGCTTGTTGCTTACATATTATTCTGTATCTCTTACAATAGTCAAATTATTCCATAGTCAAGGCTCATATTTTAAAACAATTTATGCAAGTGCATTGTTTTAAAAGATGAAATAAAAATAATAAAAATTTGTATATTTTTCTTTGTCTAATTTTTTTTTTTGCCCCTTGGAGAAATATCCTGACAATTTTTTATACTTTTCTTTGTATTCTTCAACCTGACTCTGTGGTTGAGAATTTGCAAGCATGCAGAACAAGAATGAGAGAGACCTCAGCTGAGGAAATAAGGTCCATCCTGCAAATAATGAGAGCTATAATCACTCCTTCCCCACATAGGAGGAAATTCAGCAATTTTGACTACAACTCAGTGACAGTTCAAGGTCCCAAGGTCATGTCGGCACTCTGTTTCACAGAGGAATCACAGTTGTTGAAGCAGTAGCTCCCTGTCGCTAGGTTGGTTTGTCTATCAGGTGCAACATTAGAAACTGAACTCCTTCCTGAAAATGCCTGTGCTTAGCAACTAACTCTATTAAACTCTGCATGCCTGGATTTTTCCACATACCTTTCATATTTTTCCCTTTTAATATGTTCTGCAGCTAAGAAAAGTCTCATATCCTCAGCCCACAGCTACAGACTACTAGTCTGGAAACAAGATCAAATCTAAAAAATGTCAACCATAATGAAAAAGAGCAGAGGACAAGACTGGATGTCTTAGTGGAATTGAAATGGCTTATGAAGTCTTTCACCACTAACTCACTGCTCTGAATCTTCTGCAGTCAATAGTCACTGGAACTTTGGAGTATTTGACAGTTGTTCAGTGACCTATGCTAAATAAGTTGTTAGTCTCAGCTGAGCTCCTTTTGACTGGTGTCCACATCACACAAAAATACAGCATCTGACATTAGGAGGATTGTACATCGTCAATGGTGATATTAGTAAAAAACTAAAAGATCAGAGAATAACGTATACTTGTCCAAAAGAAATTTATACATCTATTTCACTTGGATGCTAGTAGCAATTACTGAAAATTATTGATATTGGTTTTATGTCCTTTTCTGCCCTTAGCAAATTACCCTTAAAAAGAGCCAGCAGCCATTTTGCATTTAATAAGAATTCAAGAACTATTGATGAGTGTGAAACTATATTTGTTTCCCTCTGTCTTTGTAGTTTCCTACGAGACACAAATATAGAGTTAGCCATCATCCAGAATTTCTGCAATCTAAATTTCAGTCTGTGTAAAATGGTTTATATAATGAAAATTAAAATATTTGCCATCATTTTCCATTTACAAGCCATTACAATTATTTACATCATTTTCTTGAGATACGTATGCAACATTCTGAAAAGTTCACTGACTCTAGCTATTCCAATTTCATCCTTTATCGATTAATATAGGCAACAATCAGAAACCGGAACACAGGAATTTCCACCTGAATATGTGCGAGGACTCCTTTACTGAGGGGATGACTGGGTACTGGAGCAGCTTGCCCAGAGAGGCTGTGGAGTGTCCTTCTCTGGAAACATTCAAAAGCCGTCTGGACACAATGCTGAGTAACGTACTCTAGGGGACTCTGCTTGAGCAGGAGGTGGGATTAGATGTCCTCCAGTGGTCCCTTCCAACCTTACGCATTCTGTGATTTTACATCCTTCCCTCTTCCATTCTGGTTTTCCATTCCATTTTCCCTTCTTCTCCCCTTCTCTTCACAGCTTTAACTCCACCTTATACCATAAATTGGCAAAGGAGAACATGTCCCTGTGCCCTGCAACTGCCTCCTAAGTTTATCACCTCCTACTGACTTCTGCTGAATCTTTTAGTTCCATTGTGTTAATTCTTTGTGGGATTTCTTTGTTCTGTTTATTTCCTTTTCTTTCTTTCTTTCTTTCTTTCTTTCTTTCTTTCTTTCTTTCTTTCTTTCTTTCTTTCTTTCTTTCTTTCTTTCTTTCTTTCTTTCTTTCTTTCTTTCTTTCTTTCTTTCTTTCTCTTTCTTTCTTTCTTTCTTTCTTTCTTTCTCTTTCTTTCTTTCTTTTTCTTTCTTTTTCTTTCTTTCTTTCTTTCTTTCTTTCTTTCTTTCTTTCTTTCTTTCTTTCTTTCTTTCTTTCTTTCTTTCTTTCTTTTTCTTTCTTTCTTTTTCTTTCTTTCTCTCTTTCTTTCTTTGCTTCTTCCTTTCTTTCTTTCCTTCTTCCTTTCTTTCTTTCCTTCTTCCTTTCTTTCTTTCTTTCTTTCCTTCTTCCTTCCTTTCTTTCTTTCTTTCCTTCTTCATTTATTCCTTCCTTCCTTCCCTCCTTTCTCCTCTCCCCCCTTCCTACTTTTCCCATTTTTTCCCACCTTTATTTTTTCTTTAGAAGAGCTGCAGGTTCATATCTACACTGATACCATGTGCTTCATGTTTTTCATGTTTTTTGTCTATTGGTAAAAATAAAAAGAATTTGACCCCTGAGGAAGTAGAAAAATGAAAAAAATCCATCAAAGAATTAACTCTAGTGGACCTAGCACAGTAGCAGTAGGAAATACAAGGTATAGTGATGATGAAGTATTAAAAGACAGTCAGGGCTTTTTTCTCACACTGAATGGTGCGTAGGTGAGTCACAAAGCTTTGAGAGAGCAAAGGCAACTCTTTGTCTCGCACAGCTGGTGTTAATGACATGTTTTTTCTTTTCATGATGTTCTGCAGTTTTGTATTTTTTGCATATTGTATTCTATTTCCTATTATAATTTATATATATGTGATTATATAGTGTGTACACTTATCAGGTCCTTAAAAATATGAATAATCTGACCTGAGAACTCTGTTTATAAAGTGGAATAGACAAGATGAAACACCATCAATCATAAATCCAGATATATATGTTTGCATGTGTGTGATATTTTTCAGAATAGTAAATGATCTTTATAAAATGTATTATATAATTCTTTTGTGTGTTTCTTCAGAATTATCATTTGCAGAAAGTTTTTAACTAAACTTCACTAGGTAGAATATTCAAGAGTCAATTATCATGACAGCTTTGGATTTAATTTGTAAAATGAAGCAGAATCTTACTTTTTGAAAGAAAAATATGGTCAACACTAACAATCAACTCACATTATTTCCTGTTCCTAGTTCTTTGCACCGCCTCATCACTCCTTTGTGCCATTGCAGGGTTCAGAGGCTATCTCAGTGTTGTGATCTGTAACATTCAAAGAAAATACAGGATGCTTTGTATGCAGTAAACAGAATATTACTCACAGGGCAGGAGTATCCATGTGACCCTGCACTAGAGTTAACATTCAGCATCTATCCAGGAGCAAAATAAACCAGAAACCCAGAGAATTCATACTACAGCAGTTTGACATTGTAATGCTTTCTCATCATAAATGTACCATTGCATGTTTAGGTTTTTGTACAGTCAAGTTGAGATTGTTGTATATGCATCTAGTAGTCAGTCTTCAAATTATAAGTCTTAAGCTGATGTATCCGAGCCATTCACACTACGGTTCCTAAGAGAATCTAAAAACTGAAATTCTATTTCAGTGCAGGGTAAACACTTCTGTGTGGCCTTACTTCAATATCAGCACTTCATTTTAATGCTAACGACAGTTCTGGTGTTCATTCTAAAATACTTAAATGTACTTAACAACCTGTTTATGCTTGGAGAGTAGTGAGTTTATGAGGACAGCCAAATGAAACAGATAAGAGTATTATGTAAAATTGTATTCTGAAATGTTTATTCTAGCAGTTAGTATGCATCTGGAGTAAATTTGTAGACCATTATCCTCAGGTTTCATGCATTTTAAATATAGCATATTTATTTTAATTTAGAAGCAGACATTTATGCGGGAAACAGAAATGTTTTGATAGCACAACTGCAAATTAAGCGTTGTTTGAAAAGATAGTCATCTTAAAACCATCATTAATATTTCATTATCTTAATTTCTCCTGCATGCAGGTTATATGTTATTTCAAACATGAAACAGCAGCTGCAGCTATTAAAGCTTTCTATTAATTCAGATATTAAAACTTTTTTTAAGCACAATGGCATCATTTTTCCCTTAATCCAACAAACCATTTTCTGTAAGAAAATCAAGGAATTATAGCCTGATGTATCCTGAATCTTTTTTGCCACCGTTAGCATTTCCAAAATGTCTATCACCATTCTACTTGAAAATGCTATTTTTAAGTGGCTAGTCATTATTAGAGGAACTGTCAGTTTAAATTTTCTAGCTGTGAAATTATGTTTACAGAATTTCTAATAATCTTTTGCAACCTCAGGAAAGAAATTACTTTTCTCTGTTAATGCTTTCTCTATACAAGATATTTACTACCTGTGGATTTAGTAGATATGAGAACTATGCTGCTCTTAATACCAGTTAAAATAGTTAAAAAATACATAGATTTTTACCAAAAGTGTTTTGTGAAGAAATGTAAGGACAGGGGCTGGTAGTGTTTGTAATACTTTTCTTCCTAGATTGAATTAATTTATTTGAGGAAAAGGAATTAATTTAGTTCTTTGAGACTTTTTTTTGATAAAGCAGGAGATTTCAAACTATATTTTGAGTTGCGTAAAGACTGATCTGTATTTTTTTGACATGAGCAGATTCGTTAAAAACCAGAAACATTCATATGCACCAAAAATCCAGTCTTCTTTTTCTCACTTTCATAACATTCTGTCCACATCTTACTACTCCTATCATCTATACACATGTCCATATACAGTAAGTTAAAGTTATCAGTGTTTTAAAGCTGAGTTAAAATATTATACTCTTTAAACACTGTTATAAAACCACTAATCTTTAGTCAATATATTCTGTCCTGAAGCAAGTAGAAGGAATTTTATTGACTAGATTATTTTTTCTACAGGAAACAGATTTATGACCTTCAATAATGGCTCTGAGAAAGCTAAAGAAATTATGAATGCAAGTATGTTACCTGAGGCATATATATTTCCATGGTAAATATTGGCAGGAAAACAACCATATCAACTAAACAAGCAGCAAGTAGAGAGAACCATGAGAACACAACTTTTGCTTCAATATTTTTGTTTCCTTATCACAAGAAAACTATTTCTAGGCAGAACTGAACTTCTTTCCAATGCTTTATCTCTCTGAAGAAAGTAGTTATATTTTATGATATAGAATCTGTGACTTTTGCCCTTAAGGTACAAAAAAGCTTTGATAAAGAGAAAATATATATACTTAAGGGACAGAACAACTAGTTCCCTTTCATTAAGAAACTGGCATGCATTTAATGGAAATCTCCCATGGGTTTACACACATCTCGTTTTCAATGGGGGAAAAGTGTGCAAGCTTCTTTGAATCAGGAAAAAATCAGAAAATAACATCTGAAGGCAATGGGAAGCAGCTATGCTCATCAGCCATGGTAAATAATTAGACATTCAGAAAGTTGTATCAGCCTGACTTACTCTTCCAATTGTCAATACAGGACAGATGCTGCTAACCCCCTGATTCTACAATGCAGAAATGAAAAAAAAAAAAAAGACATTTGCAGTCCTATATATATATACACCTATGGCCTTCATTTGCAAATCAACCACAGATTTCAGTCAGGTTGCTGTTAAAATAAGATAGCCTCTTGTGGAATTGGGACTAACACAGACTATCCCAAAGCCAAAAGCAAAAGCCAAGCCTCCTCAAAATAGAAAATGCTTTATGTACTTCATCTGGAAGTAAATTTGTATTTCAGGTACAGGTGCATAAAATAATTTCAGCATACACATTTAAGAATTACACCACAAATCATCATCTAACCTAAAGGAAAATCAGAGTGGAAATTATGAGACTGAATCAACAGATTTGCACTGGTTTTTGGCTCTTTTTTTATATGCCATGAACTGTTATTTTGATAGTCGGCTCTGCTTAAATAATTAAAACTCAGGTCTTCTTTTTAACAATTGGAGAAGGGGGTATCAGCTAAGCATAAAAGTTTCAAAAATGTCTGGGAACAAAAGCTCTACAAAGTTCAATGTTTTCCAAATGTTAGAAATTTTAGGAAATGTTTTATAAACTCACAACATGAGTTCAAATTTAGTGAATCTTCTATTCCATGAATAATTCCCTTGTTGCTTTCCAGAGATCTTGAATTACAAAACATACTTGTCCACCCAGGGAAGTACATATTATGCAAACAATGAAGAATAGCAAGAAAGAAAACTTTGTATGCTGTTGTTAATCTTTCCAGAAACACAAATCAACCCAGCTATTCACCAGTTACCTTAGAGATAAACTAGCCACTAAGCCATCAGGGAAATTAATTATCTTCCTGTAATGATAAAGTACTGGGAGGGAATGTACTACAGTATTTGCAGTGGTGAGACAGGTCTATCTGCTACATTAAAAGAAAACTAAACTATTTTCTAAGTATTACTATGTTCGTATAGGATGTGATATTATCTTCGTACAATAAGGCTGGGGAACTACTTCTGGCTTTACACCGAAGACATTTACTGTGACTTGTTCATACCAACTGTCTATAGTGGGGTAACAGTTCCACCCAATCATGGTTTCTTATGTAAACTAAAAGTAGAGTCCCAAAGAACAGGTCAACATCATACTTGTCTGGAGTATATTTACCTGCCCCGATATTTTTTCTTTCGCAGAAAGAAAAAATGAATTGGCAATTTACCAGTGACAAAGAAAGAAAAACACCAACGACAGAGAAACTAAGCCAGGTGGAAATTACTGAAATGAATCAAACGTTGTTCAGCAAGTACTTCTGTGACTTGAACCAAATACTAGGAAATGAAATTGGTCCAAATTTATTTCTCTAATTTTAATTTTCCTGGAAATAGTTTTGCATTCTTGAAGCTAGAGCACACCTAAAGCACAGAAGGCCTCAAGTAAAAATTGCAGATAAGTGTATTTGTGCAGTGATAAAATATTAAGAGACCTATCTTTATCTGCCTTTTAGTACCATTACAATGAAGTAGATTAAGATTCAACTATAATAAAAAAACATTTTTCTATGATTTTTGCTGTTGTTCCTAAGAATTTTTTCCTGCAATCCTTAGTCTTTGTTTTGAATTACTTAGAGAGCACCAAGTGATTCAAACTATGAAAACAGGGAGCCATCAGACTGACCTTTTCTCTTCATTGTAGAATGCATACAGCCTTAAAAATCTCAAGTTCACTGAGATAGGAGAAATACTTTGAAGAATGTAATTGCTTGAGCCCTGGACTGCATTTGTAATTTCTCCTAAATTGTCAGGTACAGAGCTGCAACTTCAGCACCTGTCAATAATGCTGCCCTTAGGCTCAGCAAAAATAGGTGTTTGCTTAGCACAACATCCCATGTAGGAGATATCAGGTACCCTCACCCCCTTATTTTTGTGATGCAAGCAGATGCAGGTAATTTGAAAACATAATCTGAAGACATGGGTAGTGGGGAGGTAGAAGGGATGTGTGGCCAAAAGGGTTTCTTTCAGGTGTTGCTTTTCTTTAGGAGTAGCAAACTGCTATTTCCCTCATCTTTCCCAATCACAGCAGAGTCACTGTCTAATTCCTAACCTGATATCGAGCTATATAGTGTTAGAAAGGCATTCAAGAAAGGGGCCCTGCTCTTGGAGATCAGACCAGTTTAGCAAGGGGAGGTAAGGCTTACCTTAATTCCCTCAAAATACAGACCTCCCCCCGCCTCTCAGTTTTCAAAACACTAGCATTTCTTTCCCCCTCATTAAAATTCCAGGTCTCATTGACTCTTTCCAGTCCCTTTCCTGGTATCCTCAAACTGACTTCTCTGAGTCTGTCTAGAGGTAGTCTGCTGTCTTAGCTTCCTTCACCATTTCAGCTCCATTGTCTGTCTCAGATCACTTACTTTCACAAAATAAATTCTTGCCATTCCATGGACACATAATTTTGTCTTGACTTCTGGGATAATGAAATTAAAATTTGGTTACTGATAAGAAGCTTCAGGTCAACTACAGTTAGAAAACACCAAATGACACACTGCATTTGACAGCAAAATGGACACAGCTAACTCAACATGGGCACGGATGCCACATGTGTAAAATTAGAATTCAGTAGCCAGGGAAGATGGACCCTCTCTTTTGTCAATATCAGAGCAGTTGAGCTTACCAGAGAAGAGTTTGTGAAACTGAGCCAGAAGGTTGTGAGATGTAGTATCTTTGCCCAACAAAGCTGATCTTATATTGGGTGTTATTAGACCTTACTTGTTGTTGGTGAGACCATATATCTTTAAAAGTGTTATCTACTTCTGAATAAAGAAACATCTGCACTTCTATAAAATGAACCAAAGGCATGCTGAGCTTAATTATCTCTTCATATCCAACGTTTGTTTCTATTATTAATGACTCTGATACCACTAAGGTTAGTAGTAGTCATACACAAACTCTTCTTAACACACCTACCTAAGCTTTATAAAACAGGCACTATCTCCATTTTATGTCAGAAGAAACTGAGGCACAAAAGCTGAATCACAGCCAGAGGATTCATATTATGGAAATAGTTAATCAAGTTCAGAATCTTAAATTCAAAACACTGGACTAGTTAGCAAGCAACATGTCTACACACGGTTGTGTTCAAGTAACTGAGCCAAGATACAGTGAATAAGAGCTGACGGTCTGACTGAAAGCTAGCATCAACCTTGTTCAGCTAAGCATCTCTAAAGTTCTGTGTGTAAACTCCCATGAATCTCATTATTTGCCTAATATGTGTTTTAAATATTCAGAATTCATATTCTGAATCCACATGCTGTATGTTCTAGAAACTAATCTCTCATTTGTCTTAGGTCACCATGGAAAGTAAGGTATATGGTCTTGAATCTAAGGGATGATTTTGTCTATTCAATAGGAAATGAAACAGGCCAATTTCTTTGCTGTTTCAGGCTTTTTGGAAAAAGAAGTGTTATAGGAAGAGAATCCAGTGTTCCAAATAAAGCCTTGTAAAACAAACTTCAATCAGTGAGTCTTTGGAAAACATTGTTTACAGTACAGAACACAGAAAACATCCTGAAGTGACCATCTATCCAAATTGCTCCAAATTGCTGGAGGAAATAGAAATAAAATGAGAAAAAAGTCTATGATGTTATATTAATTGCAACTCCAAGATGGTCTTACCTCAATCAAAATAAGGCCATTGTAATTGAATTTATAGATAGGTAGTATTGAAAACATATTTTGAGCCTCATTTTATGTCGAGGTACAAAGATCAGATTTCAAATCAATGGTGTAATAAAACGGTACAAAGTAGCTGATGAAAGCTAAATTAGTTCCAACACAAGAATTCACCATGATAAATATATCTCTCATTTCCACATCATTCATCCATTTTTAAAACAAATAAATCATCTAAATATGGATTTAACAGTTCCTACAAGTGGCTACAATGTTACATGCTGCTTTGAAGGAGAACTTCAACAAAAATTCACTTTTCTGAATTCAGAATTATAAAAAATGTATTAGAAGATTAAGTTATGCTAACATAATTACTGTGCACAAACACAACTTACAGCAAAAGAACTGGTCTATTTCTGGCTGGCATTTTTATCTTCCACGGGCTTGAAATCAGCTAGTAGACTCTGTTTTCATAGGAATGAGTGAATGATTCAGACTAAAACCTGCCTAAGTAAGCAAAATGATGGAACCTGAGGACAGAAAGTAGATATCTGTGAGCTGGATTGGACTGCAACTCAAATGTTGAGGGCAAGGCTGAGACTTGTTTCATCCTAAGCGCAGCTTGAGCCTTGCAAGGCATGGCAGGAATGTTGGCTGCATGGCCCTTAATGAGAACTGAAAAATAACCAGAAGAATGGGCTTTAAAGACCTGTCCAAACCTCCTATATGAAAAAAAACCACAACTGTTGGACTGATTTTTTCCTTCTTCTTGTGATAAAGGGATTAGAGAATGCAGAAAGGGCTCTGGAGGCCAATAAAAAGAGGGAGGCAGGAGAGTAATGTTAAAAGGCTCATATAATTTTCATCCTTGATCATTAGTGAAGGAAAGCCTGGCAAAGTAGGTGGATCACAAGTCCCAGCAAACATAATCAGATTCTGATTTCCTTATTAAGCTTTGCACAGACTTTGATAAGACAGATGATTAGAGACTTGGTGGTAAACTCACTTTATGGATCTTTATTACGGAATTTTAATTCATTTACTCTAGTAAACATTAACCTTTTGCTTCAATATATGTATTTCTAAGAGAAGCTTCTTAGAAATTCCCCAAAACCCTCATTCAGAATTACGCTAATGTTTAAAAATATTGTGAGAGTGAGTATAAGAGTCGAAACATTTTTCGGTTCTTTAACATACATATATAATAATTTGGAAATACACTATCTGTAATTAATTTATTTTTAATTTTGCAATGACTGCATTTTTAACTGTTTAATATGCTATTCTTACATAGGAATCATGAAGTCAGTCTAACAACACTGTAGACAGTATTCATCACTGTGAGAGCCAGCTGAAAAAGTCACACAATCTCTCTAGTTGTTATAATAATGATGTTGGTTTCCTGTTCACTACAAGGGTAATTAATGAAAAATTTGGCTGAATTGCGCATACCAGGCAGCTAAGATAATACTTTATGTACACATTTCACTAGATCATAGCATATAATACAGGGCTTGTTTTCTCATTTCTTACTCTTAAAATCTATTAGGTCACCAGGCAATTAAAATATTCAAGTTAAACTATTAGCACTTTGCTGAAGCTGTGTGTAATTTCCTTGATTCTTCTGCTAGTGCTGTCCGAGATAGTGAAAATTTCATTACTGTCTCTGAATACACTTCATGCATAACAAAAGAACAATCAATTAAACATGATTTTTTTTATTCTTTTTCCTCATTTGTCCCTAAACTTTATTAATGTTCTACATGACATTTCCTCTTCCCTTCAGATTTTAAGTAATCATTCATCTTTTAATAAAATTCACCTTTTCCTAGCCTAGAACAGTATGACAAATTAAAAAAATAAAATACTATCAGCTATTCCCATGGTAAGCTTTGTGATATGCTTAGAGATTTACGAATGGTAGAATCCAGATTTTGTTTTGTTTCTTGTATCTATTCAAAATGCCAGGAATGCTACAATTAACACAAATCTTTAAAAAGGAGAGTAGCAAAAACTTTGACTGACTCTGGTCAAGGGCTAATAACTTTAGGTTGTTCTTTTCACAGGAGCTCCTGTCTGATTTCCCTTTTGTATAGTGCATTTCCATTTCTGTTGTGTTGCATCAGGGATCCTCCTTACCTACACTCAGCTCTTGTCATATCATCTCCAGCTGTAAAGAATGGAAGGAAGGACATTCTTTCCTTGCACACTTGCAGGTCACTCAATATGGTTAAAAGATATACTTCGTGCTTCAGCCTTCTACAGTGAAATACCAGTAAAGCACTGAGACAGTAAAACACTAAGGCTGGTTAATCTAGAAATTAAGACTCTCCACTTCAACAGCCTAGTAGTTAATGTTCTATCATTCACATATTTATAAGGAGAATGGAAAAAGTGGAACAGAATACAGAGGCAGGAGATATCTGTTCAGTATTCTGAACTTCTTTGGTTTTTTTTATAAGTGCACTATTAATAAGCAAAGCTGCCAATTAGTTGCAGTATCTGGCACCACATGGATTTATGACAAACTAACCAGTTTCCAAAGCATTCACCCACAGGATCTAATCAACTGTCTTTTCAGAGACAGCAGAGAAAGCGAGGATGTGCCAAATGAAGGAAGATTCACTTACCATGGACTTATAAACTACTAATAGTTAGAAACATTTATAAATTATTTCAAAACCCATCTACTGCTGGCCAGAACAAATCAAATAGGTGTAATGCAGATGAGCCTGAACAGACTGTCTACTAGCAGAATTCACTCAAAGTATTGAAATAATAGCTAAGGCTGCATAATATTTGAGTGCAATCATACATATACATTTGTAGTAGAACCAATATAAAATATGTGCATCTAAAAGAGAGAGGAAGACATAGGCAAATCTTTTCAGTGCAAAACATCATTAAACTCTCTCCATGTAACTTTGTAGTTTATCTGATGCACATTCTGGTCCAAGTTGCCCAGACTGTAAAACCCTGGTCTTTATGAGCTACTTTATTGCCCCACTTCTCATATTGTTTAGGATGGGTCAAGTACAAAACATGCCTTGAATGAAAAAAAAGAAAAATATAATGCCAGAGCAAGTTCTTAATTTTACACCCCAGTTAAAAAGACAAGAAAAACACCTTATAAGGTTCTTCAATATTATGAAGCAAAGTTGTTTTTAAGGAGTTATTGGTGATCAGATCACTCCACAAATGTATATATTCTGTCATTGTGCCAAAACTAGCAGCTCATTTCATTTTCAACTCTTCTGAACTTTAAAGAGTTACAAGAACATCTAAGTGGTCTGTGAACTATTCATGCAAAATCAAGCAACCCCACTTCACATTAAATTATTTCATTTACTTGTAATAGAATACACATCTTGCCCAGTCATCGAGAAACTCCCTCTTCCCTCTTCTTTCTTCCCTTTCCAAAACCTTGCCCTTCCACCATCTGTGAGGAAGGTTTTTTCCAGGGTGAATGGAGTAATTGCCACACAGCAAGGTAGGTATTTGAGGCAATGTTTGGCAGAAGTGCCCTACTCGTTGCTGCTACCCACTGAACAGCAGAGGCTCTTCTGCTAGGCAGCAAGCCTTTGTCATGCAGGAAGACTTTTTCTAGATGGATATATGCAGGATACAATCTTACAAGATGCATTCAAAGGTTTGAAGTGATGTAGAGTCAGTAGAGGAGGTACTTCTGGATCTGTAGCCTGCCTGCTTCACTCTTCCACTTACTCAGATTCATTGTTATTCCATAAAATAGTAGGTAGAATACTTTTAAATATGTGTACATAAAAATTATTATTATATCATTGTGCCAGCTATATTATCTATAAAACCTTGTAGTGGGTTTCTGTGGCTAGGTTTGGTAGGGGCGAGAGCTAAAGGGGTAGCTTCTGTTAAAAGCTTCTAGAAGCTTCCCCTGTCTGGTGGAGCCAATGCCAGCTGGCTCCAGGATAGGCTTCCTGCTGTTGGCCAAGGCTGATCCAATCAGGAGTGACAGTAATGCCTCTGTGATAACATATTTAAGAACAGAAAGGTATTGCACAAGGCAAAATTCCAGCAAGGGAAGAGCAGAATGAGAACACGTGAACAACAATGTAGACACCAAGATCAGTGCAGAAAGAGGGATAGGAGCTCTAGGCTCTGGAGCTGAGGCCCCTGCAGCCCATGGTACAACCCATGGAGGACCATCAGGGTGCGGAGATCCACCTGTAGCCCATGGCTTAGCCCACACCGGAGCCGGTGGATATCTGAAGGAGGTTGTGACCCCATGGAAGACTTACACTGGAGCAGGGTCCTGCAGGGGACCTACAGCCTGTGGAGAGAGGAATCCACACTGGAGCAGGTTTTTCCCAGGTAGGACTTATGGCCCTTGTAGGGCATGCACGTGGGTACAGCTCATTTGTGAAGGACTGCACCCCGTGGAGAAGTGACCCACGGTACAGCAGTTTGGGAAGAACTGTTGCCTGTGGGATGGACTCACATAGGAGAGGTCCATCAAGGACTGTCTCCTGTGGGAGACACCCCACAGGAAGCAGGGGAAAGACTCCTGTCTCTGAGCAGAGGCAGAAACAACAACTGACCATAATCCCCATTCCCCGTCGCCCTGCACCACTGGGAGGAGGAGGAGGTAGAACCTGGAAGGAAGGAGGAGTGGGGAGAAGGTGTTTTTAAGATTATTTTACTTCTCACTCTTTTAGTTTGTTCCTGTTAGTAATAAATTTAATTAATGTCCCCACTTTGAGTCTGTTTTGCCTGTTGTGGTGATCAGTAAGTGACCTCTCCCAGCTCTCATCTCAACTCATGAATCCTTTGTTGGTTTTTTGTTGTTTTTTTTTTCCCTCTTCTCTGTCTTGTCACAGAGGGGAGTGAGAGAGTGGCTTTAGTGGGTACCTGGTGTCCAGCAAGGGTCAACCCACTACAAACCTACAAAGGAGAGTCTTCTTCATCCTTCAGGCCAAATATTTCATGAGAGATATTGTGTTCCATCACCGCAATTGTCAAAGGGGATGTGAATAATTCAGCAATTGTTTCACTTCCTAGTGCTTGTTTTTAATCAAGGCAACCTAATTTTAGTTCAGAGTTTTCTTTCAGAAATTAACTAGAATTCTTTGCGAGCTACTGCTAAGCACAATTTCTACCACCCTTGTCAATGCCACTACCTTCTGAAAAGTTCTTTGAGTCACTGTCTAAAGAAAGAACAGACAACATGTTTTCATACTAGTCTGGTCTAATTAAAGATAACATGAAGCACTTTTTTCAGTAGTAACTTACTATTTCAGGAAATGAGGATGGGGTAGTTTGTTTAGTATATTTTACTTTTCTGCTGAAATGAGCATGTGAAGAAAATGCTGTCTATTTGAAAACATTTCACATTTAAAGGAGATGAGATGAAAAATTCATTATGTTGGCCAAATAAAATGGTAAAAGTGGCATACTACAACAGGAAAAGCCTGACAACTGACAGCCCTGAACTATTCTGTCTGTTCTGCATTGGTTTCAACATACAGCTGGTAGATGAAACAAAGATAGGCCATGTAGGTGATATAAAGGGTAAAAATTCCTCATCACAAGAAAATTAAGAGAACTAAGGAAATATTTTAGTTCATATCTGTGAACAGTAGAAAGGGAGGTTTGGAACATTTAATCAGAAAGCTTGATGTAGCTAAAGATGTAAGCTATTCCCTACAATTTCAAAATTCCCACTGACTTTGATAGGAACCTTGAACGAGCAAGGAATGCAAGTTAAGGCATGAATTTACATGCTTAGGATAAACACAAGAATGTGGGAAATCTTCTGTTGTTCCTTGTGAGGCCAAGAAGCCAGTGAGTCAGTTCTCACATTTGCAGTGAGCCTCCTCCCTATGGTTAAGATAAGAATCAACTTACTCTGAAAGAAGGGTTTGGACATTGCTGCATTTCCCTTTCTCAGACCACCAATTTGACCCAGTGAGGAAGGACACCACATCTTTATCTATTCCAATTCATTTGTAATATGTGGTGAAATGAGTACAATATTCAATGAGTAATATAACTTCTTATGACTCCCTTTTCTTCTACACTGTTTTGCAGAAGCACTATATGAATACTAACTTAAAGTTATGGACTCTCATAAGCAATTTTAATAAAGTGATAATCACTATTATAAAATGTGTGGTTAGCAAAGCTTTATCTGCATATATTATATCAGTTCTGAAAACCAGTGTAAAACACATTATCTTTAATTCTTTCATCTGTAATAGTCTTGGATGGGATAAAATGTCACATAAAGGAATAAACTATTCATTCCTTTTTCCATCTAGATTACCTCTCCAAAGGTTCTTGAGGGCTGCTATTTTTGATGTATTGTTCCAAAAATTAAATGGAAGATGTTCCAAACAGATCAAATGCAAATAATATATATCTCTATATATATTATCTGATGCATAATTCTCTCCTAGAGGGAATTAAAATAGTTTTTCCCAGAGGGGAAAATTTCTATGCCTTCCATATTCATACTGTGCCATTTGCTATAAGAAGTATTCTGAGATCCACAGACTATAGGAAATATAATTCCTTTGCACTCTCCAATATTACTTTTAAACTCTTTGGCAATAATCTATTATGTTTAAAACACTATATTCACTAATGGGAAGATAAATATATCTGTGTCTTCATGTATTGATGTTTGGTTCCTTTCCCCCCCCCCTTCTGATGGGGAGGCTTTGTTTTGTTTATGGTTCTGCTGTTTAGTTAAATTATTCTTGTAGCCAGCTCCCTGGCTTTACCGTGTGTTTTGACTCCAGTTGACTTAGTCTCAGCATTACTTTTTCACACAGCTCACCTATTAGATCAGTCCAGCTGAAAACATCTACCAGTTTGGGTCGCGGTCAACTTGCTGAGTTATCTACCAAACCTTTTCCAAAAGATCATACTAAATTTGGTTAAACAGAAAAAATTATTGTGAAAATGTTGTGATATAATTTGTTATTTGGTTGTAATCAGCTAATTTATTAAATTTTCTTAAAGAAAAAAGATTTCCATCCTTCAAAGGAAATTTTGTGCAGAGAAAGACTGAAACTTTAAATGCAAAGAGGACATCCGAATAACAGAGGTACTGAGTGATATTATGTGTGTATCTAAGATAGAAACAAATTGCTTTTTTACAAACAAGGGCTAGTAAATAAAGATGTAATCAAATACTTTTTTAAAGATTCTGATTGCAGACTAGTTGGCTGGAGCTTGGTTTGATGCTACCCTGGTGCAGAACAGTTTGAAGAGAAAATATTCTGCATGATTCACACGAGTAAGGTGAGATACAGTCAAAGTTGCAAAACACGGAGACCACAGCTGGGCCAGCAGCATGTCACTTGTAAGAGCTAAAGCCTCCCTGGAGCTGGCTGCTTCAGCCAGGGACTTTGTGCTACCTGGCTAACACTGAATAAACCAATAACGGCCAAAAATGGGCTGGTAGCTATGCTCATTAATGTTCCCTGACACTTTTCATTATAAAATGCTGATTTTAATACTTTTGAATTTGCCAGTTGGTAGACATTTGGGCTCAAATGTTCCTTAGGTTTGCTCAGAGGTAGTTAAAATATATGTTAGAATGCTTTTTTTTGCCAAAGCAATCCAGTTATTTCTGAGAATGAGGGGAAAATATGTTGTTTCACTCATGACAATATATAAAAAAGGAAGGGGGAGGAAGGAAGATGATAAGGGAAGAAGTTATTTAAATAATTAATATAATTTGCAGTTGCAGACTGATATTTGGCAGCTGGGGATTACAACGTTGGATGAAAATTGAAATTTGGCTTTCATTGCAGCTTTAAATTATAAGGTTTGGAAAAAAATATTCAGGCTCAGCAGAAATTTCTTATGTCTTAAGCAAAGAATATTAGTTAGGGAAGGAGTGGAGGGGTCCCACTTATGGCTATGTAACATTTTTCTTATATATGCAGCTCTGTGCTATTTTAAAGCCAGAGGTACAAGAAGAGGAAGTAAACAGGATCTGCTGAGTTCAGTAGCATTAACACCTATTTCAGCCATGTAGGGGCAAAGGACGGAAATGCACAGAGTAGCTGAAGTGAGAAACAATGTCAAAGGGATCAGACACTGGAACACTGAAACTCTGTCACATAAAAAGAAGGTAAAATGTGAGATTTGTATTGGGGAATGCATCAGGAATCGAAGGAATAAGATGGTAATTGATGTGATGTAGAAAATGGGGCCTAGATGAGAACCCAAATCTTTGGAAGACGATAAGATCAGCAGGTAAAGTCTTTCAAGAATTGGCAGGACAACCTGTGAAAATAAAAACATAGTGTCTCCTTGAACTTGGAAAGGATCCCAGCACTACTGAACTGCTCCATTACTGTATTAGCTTAAGTTATTGGTAGTCTGTATAAAAATTCAGTATTTCCATTTATAGATATCAGTATTCTTAATAAATGTGTGGAAGACTCTGCTGGTGGCATATTGCAATTAGCCATGGTATAAATCCAAATTTGGTAATACTTAAGTAAAAGTTGCTTGAGCAACCTTGATTGTGCAATCGCTACGAGCGTACACAAAGGAAAAAATTATTGCATAATAACATGCTGTTTTTCTTTCAGGAAGCATACCTCATTCAGTACCTGAGATGGGATGTTTCTGGGACCAAAACAAGGTTGTATAGTAGAAAGGCTTGCTGTGGCCTGGATCTCCCATTTATAGCAGAAATTGAAATACGAACAGTGGTTGAAGCAAAGACTTAAGAGGTGGGAGTGGTGGAAAGAATGGTTTAATTAGTTCCATCAATGTCACCTTGGACAACAGAGTAACACTCTGCTGACTGTTCCTAGATGGCCACAAGCTATGTGCTCCCAGGTTTCTCATTGTCTGGCTTGAGACTGTGATCTGCTTTGCAGAAGTATTTTGAAACTCACTCAGTGGCAGCTGAAGGTAGTAGAAGATATTTGAATATAGCAGGAGCTGTGCAATGCCAATTTTTGTAAAAAATATACCTTGCTTGTTTTAGAAAAGGACAACTGAAACCTTGGTCTTAAAGAAGACTCTCAGTCCACCAGTCTTTTTCCTATTTGTGCTGTGCTCATAGAGGTTACAGGAGTAATTTAATTTTATAAGTGTGAAGAACTTAAAAGTCTGTAGAGTTTCTGTACTATGATTACCTAAAGAACATCAAATAAAGTGGATAAAATACATCCAGTTTTCTTCTTTCACCTTCTTCCTAGAAGGGGAAATGTCTGAGGTGTTTTATTTAAATTTTAAACACGATTGAATGTTCTCGTATGTGTTTATTTGCTTTAGAGAAGACAATTTTGAATAGCAGAAAGGGGGGAGCTAGAAGTGATTTTGCATTCTTCAAGTTGTACACAGTCTTACACCAAGCTTAGGACAAGTCTACCCCAGTACAAAGAAGCTTCTGTTCTCTACAGAGAATGGACTCAATTTGAAGCAGTAATATTTCACATCCTATCCATATCTTCACCTAGAACTTCATGGTCTATTTTATCAGAACACTATGTATGGTGGTGTGCATCCTCTTTGTTCTCAATTACGGTACCATAGGTCTTACATTGTCACATTACTTTCACATGTAAATTTTAGCACTACAAAGGGAAGGATACTCAGCTTGATGCTGAAAAGAAATTAGACTTAACTTAGCAATCTACTCTACTGAAGAGATGCACTGCAAGGGTCTAGACATTTGAAAATCCCAGCTACAGACTCTGAGGCCATATAAAGGTCATTACTACAGTTGAACTGGAACAGAAAGAAGATGAATATTCCGAGACAGGGAAAATACTCAACTATGTGATCTTGAGTTATTTTCTTCAGGATTAAGAAAAAAATAGAAGAAATTGAGACAAAGTAACAGAGATCAATGGATAACTCTGGAAGCTGGTGTTAGAAGGAAAGTTTAGACAAATTTGTCATTTGTAGAATATTCTATTGGTGGATTGGTTTCCCTGTTGGTATAAATTTTCTGTAGTTATAGTCAACAGAGGTGATATCAGGATCATGAGACGAAAAAGCATTGAGAATTTTGGAGTAATGAGTTACAGCATCCATCATTTGTAGAGTTTTAAATAAGATACTTAAAAAATTGGATAAGGTTAATGAGAATGCAAACCATGGATAAAGAAACACTGGAGAGCATAAAGAAAAAAAGAAGAAAAAAAAAGAGAAAAATGTTACTCGCCTCTAAAAAAAACCTGACCAAACATTTTCCAACTAATTAATTGAGTTAATTAATTAAGATGAATAGAAATGAAAGCTGTTGTCAAATAGTTAAAAGTTAAATTTTTTACAAATAAATTATTGGATATCTCTAGAAGCAAGGGAAATATATAGATTCGAGGATAAGAAATGCAAACAATGTGAGGAAATGTACAATACTGATGTAGAGTATCAAGCTGGATAGCAAAGAATAAAGAGAATACAGAGAAAAAGAAAACATGAGAGGCTCATGAGCTCTCTAGAGCATGCAGCTTTGTCGCATAGAAATAAAGAGTAAGGCTGTGAGAGCAGTGTGTACCTTTAGAATGTGATAGCCTTAAAGATGTAAGCAAGAACAGCATAGATGAAGTGTCACACTGATCTTTTAAAAAGATGGAAACATATTACATGCATTGGAGGGGAAAGGGTAAAACAGTGAATGGGGTCCACTATAGAATCACAAACTCATATTTACATACAGAAAGACATCAGGAAATACTACCAGAAACTCTATCACTAGGAGTGATTTGAACTTCTCAGATTTGTACTGCAGAACAAATGCTAAAAAGAAATTAGGGTTTGTATTGTCTTGGACTCAGTAACCAACAAATTTATATGCCAGACAGAAACATACTTTGTTTTTGCAGACTTTGGTAACTAAAAAACACATAGCATAAAAAAAATAGCTGTAGAAAATAATCTTGGGAAGAACAATAATGAGAGAATTCATTTTAAATTAAATAGAAGGAAAACTGCAAACTAGTCTTTAAAGCTTCTAAGTGAAGTCTTCAATAAAATAATTTTCTTTTAAGCTAAGCAGAATGCAAAACTTAGTTTCTCATTCATGGTTCACTATAGAAAGAACCTAAATACTTAAAACCCACAAAGTTGCATAAACAAATTAAAATAAATATGAGTGAATGTACAAATAAATAAATAAATAATGACTGGGAATAATCGAAGAATGGAAAGCCTAAAGGAATTGAAAATGAAGCTGATTAGAAAATTATCATTTAAACTTAATTCTTCTGGGATAAGGAAGAATTTTCTAAAGTAAAAGTGAGATAGATTTTTATTTTAATTGCACATATTTATACCTCTATAAATAAAAGAGAACTGGGGTGAAGTGGAAACATTGTATAAAGATTAAGAAAAGTCCATGCTGAAGTTCAATTTTCAGTGAGGTTACAGGGATGATATGGGACACAAATGACCATTTGAAATGGAAAAAACTTTCAGTGCTTCATGTATAAAAACTGAGAGGAATCGTCACTGTTCCAGAATCATAAGAGTACTGGCACAGTAATGCAGCTCCTCTGGCAGAGGACTGAAATCCATCAAGCTTCAGTAAACACACAAAAGAGAAAAAAATTTTAAATGTTACACATATTTAAGACACTAAAATAGGGTGACCCTTACAACTGTGACTCTGTCTATGTTTTACAATAGGAAGGAATGAAGGCACGGAGGCACAGGAAAAATGTGATAAAACACAGCCTGGGTTTGACAAAGATAAATTGTACCAGACTAACCCGATATCCTTGGGGAGATAATTGCTTCTCTAGACAATGGAAATAGGTCTAATCTAGATTTAATCTACTTGCAAGCCGGGAAAACATTTGATGCTTAATAGGAAATTATTACTTAAACTAGAGAAGATTATGATTGGGATAAGAACTGAGAAGTGGGTAAATAAGAAACTGACAACAGTGTAGCACAGAGGAGCCACAGTGAAATACATGATCAGTTCTGATATTAGTATTTTCAGCTGTGATCTTGGCTTAAAAATAAAAAAATGCTGATGAAATCCCCTAACGGCATGAGTTTGAGAAGCTTCATTAGTCCCAAAGAAGAAATGGTCTCAGGTACAAGAAGGTATTTCAAGAGGAATTTTAGAAAGATTCAGAGATCTTTCAAACAATTATCTCTGCTGAAATCCACAAGGATTTTGGTGTTCTGCCTGTATGAATATGTACATTTTACATTGGTCATCCCCACTAACATTGATAAAATTACACCTATAGAAGCTAATTACAGAGTAGCAGAAGTGTAATTTTTATTGCAGACATTGCCATAAAACAGCTCAGTGCAGACATTAGCAATTGCACTTCAGTCCAGTTCAGTTTAATTAGGTGCTCTCTGCTTTTTGTACTGTGGTTTTTGCAGTACGACATTTTCTACTTTATTACAGGGACTGTTTTACTGTTAGAAATAACTTCCCTTTCCCTTTTCTTGTTTTTAATCAATATTTGAATTGACACCATTTCTTCAACCAAGAGGGCAGACCAATAGTTAATTCAAAAGCAGAAAAGAGTAAATGGCCTATAAGAAGCGTAACATGATGCTAATAAAAAAAATGCAATAGCTAGGCATGCTCTTTCAATTTGATTTTATCCCCATTCTTTTGGCAGTACACAAAGTGTCCCACTGGGAGGGAAGCAGGAGGCTGTGGCTTGCTTGAAACAAGAACATAATTCCACCGGAAGAAACTTCACAGTTCCTGGAACCAGCTGACTAGTTTCAACTGGCCAGCTATTTAATTTTATCCCATATATGATTTTTAGTTGGTTTCTATTTCATTTTTCTTTGTATATGAGATGAGTTTAAATAACTGACCTGCTTGCATGTGGTCACTTCCTGGGTTTTCTTGTTGCTAGCAATAATATTTTTTATACAATTCTGTTGACTATATGAAGGTTTCATAGCAGCAATAGTCATTATAAAATCATAATCCATAATCAGTCATCTTGGGAAATAATGTTATGATTCAGGACTAATTTAAATAAAATCAAGCTTACTATTGAAATTCTTATCTTGTGCACAAAAATATTTTATCTAACCAGGTGTTACATTAATTTTGATCTATCTCATAATTCAGAACCCCTATAAATGACAATATTGTCTTTCTGTTCCTAAGTTGTTTTAAAATTTCTTATCCCTAGCTTCCAAAGATTTTTAATATTTCTAATCCCATGAAATACTTATAGTTAACAGTCATATTTTTAACTATAAACATATGAATGAAACTACTGCTAAGATTAAAATCAAAGGTCAGTTCAAAAGTATTACAACAGAAACACATGCTACTCTAACAAGTGACATATAGAATTTATCAACATAGTTCACTAATTTGTTTTAATATTAAATAATGTGTATAAACAACTGTAGCTCATGTAACTCATCATATATATATGTATATATAGTTTTAATATAGCACAATATCTATTGGAAATGCTAGAGCATTTCCATGATTTGTCAGTCACAGTTCAAGGAACTTTTTGAAACTAAGGGCTACCAGCTGAAAATTTTCTCAAACAGTGTATAGATTAATGTAGATGTAGGTGTAGGTGTAGATACAAATATAAACAAGGATATCAAAGACTCCTTGCTGCAGATAGAAAAATAATAACACATCAGGTAATTTAAGGATTGAATTATTTGAACAACATAGTGAATAGTTCTCATTAGAAATAAATTCTAAATATTTTAGAACATTTCTTAAAATAAGTAAATTAAAAAGTGTTAAGTGGACAAAAAAGTTATTATGTAAATCAGTTTTGCTCAATTCTATGATAATTTCTTTGGTGTATCCATCTGTCTTTTTAAATTAGAGAATATTTTTCTGCAGAAAAATGGCCATTGTCAAGTAATACAGTCTAAAGAATTTGATATAGAAGATAGGACACGTGGTCACAGATTCATGGATCTCTAATATAGCCGAGTGTCATAAACAGGTCACTCATTTATATTAATTGTAGTAGTGACTTCCAAAGCACCCTAGTAAAACTAGTTGCCCAGTTAATTTTAATGAGTATTAGGCTTCCAGCTCCCTTAGGCAGCTTTCAAAATGTCAGCCTATAATTACAAACAGCTTGGACCAAAGCCCATTGAATCTAATGGAAAGTCTCCCATTGATTTCAATGAGCTTTTGGATCATTGGCTTTAGTCTTTGCACCAATATTTCTAAAGGATTTGGATAGTAAATACCACGTACTTTAGCAACATTACATTGCAAAGGATATCTTCACTTTTCACTATGTTGAACTGCTCGCAAAGTATAAAATAAAACAACAACTATGAGAAGCCACTGTTAAAAAATTTTGTGGGAAATTTAACATTAAAAATAAAGAGAAGCAATTACACTTCTGAGCTGTTTTACAGAATTGTTTAAGCTGACAAAACGAATGAAACTAGAGACTTTTGCAATGAATGGCTGACTTTGAGGAATGTAACTCTTGTTAAGGAATGTTTTTTAAGGTCCTGAAACTGTAAGAATAGTTCCTTTCAACATTTTCTAAGTAGCAAATATTTGGTTTCTTCTACTTGGAACTTTACTCTAATTATAGAAACAGAGGTTATTAAAAAGGGATTTTTTTAAATTATTGAAAGTGAAAAAAAAAAATCTGGCCCAAAAGAAAGACATCTCTGGTTTCTTAGTAGGCCAGAAAGTGTAAAGCTTAACTTTGCACAATAGAAGAAGTTTCCCTACATAACACTCTTCAAAAGTTCACCTGTCTCTATCTATTACTAAACTGTATTTTACACAGCTTACACATCTATCTTTCCATCCCTAGATATTCAGGTGTCATTTTTCTACAGGTACACTAAAAGCCTTAGGCATGAATTGTTGGCAAAATCACAAACAATACAAACAAAGGTTATTATACTGTGAAGCTTCTCATGAGACAGCAATCCAAGCAGGTGGCTCAGCCCCAGGAACACAAAATGAGTGCATGACACCTGGTTTATCACCATGCTATAATAAAATGCAGGTAGCCAAATGCAGAGTCCCAAACAGGGCATTCACATGCAAGAGCAGAGAGGGGAAAAGAGAAAGGAGAAAAAAAAAAAAGCAGAACATGAAGTGAAAACACAACAAGTCATAGTTAAATACAATTAATATAGAAATAAGCTGTAGAAGATGAGTAACAAATTTCATATAGTCGCTGCGAAAAATCATTCAGAAACTAGCTTTTATCAGGAAACATAGAACACAGTAGTGGGAGGGAGATAAGGAGAGAAAATCTTCTATCTCCCCTTGAAACTGGTAATTCTGAGAGCAGATAATCTTGTAAAAAAAGTAACAGACAAATGTCAACATTGCTTCAAAAGCTCAGCATTCTGAGTAGCTCTGCCTTACAACTACCTGATACAAACACGTACACATACATGAACACACACACATGCATGCACACAAACAGATGAAACTGCATGAAAACAAAATTATTGAAATGAGGCAAGTTAAACAATCAAGCCTCAGTGATTTAACCAGTGACTGTCACTTAACATAGTTGTGAGAAACTATAATTCTACCCTACACAAAATGAAATACAGATCGACTAAGACACTGAAACCATGGGCTACAATCATATTTTGAAGAGAGGATAGAAGTAAGATACAAAAAATAAAACAAAAAAATAAAATGGAAAGGTGTATTAAATAAGAATTTGCTCTTAGGGTGTCTCTGAAACCAAACATGACCTTGACTGCTCAGAATGAGTGGGACTAAGTGAAGCCTAAATATCAATGTATTTGTAACTCAGAGGACAAGCCTAGTCATAGCGGGTTTCTCTCACAAATTATGCAATTGTTTGAAAAAAATCAGATGAGATGTTTCCTTCAACCTGTGCCTAATGTGGTATCCCTTATTTGTTTGTTTTATAAATAAAACATCTTAACTGGAACACCCAACAAATGTCCGAAATTCTGTGAAATTTGAGTTCAAAGGCTGGTGAAGATAAACTTCAAGATTTTGACAATTCTCTTCAGGTTTTGACTTGTTACCATTTTTGAGAAACAGAACCAAATAAAGGAAAATATATTTTTTAGATTTTTTTATTGTTCAAATCAATTTAATTTTGATTCGCAAGATAAATAAATGTTCCTTTAAGAAAATGAAGAAATCACCTTTTTGAAAAAGTTATTGCTAACCAAAAAGGCATTTTTATGAAGTGATGGATGCATAAGAAACTCCCTTTCTCAAACCAAATGAAACAAACTAAATGAAAAAAAAAATTTACATTTTTCCCACAAGGAAAACATAAATGAAACTCAACAAGCAGAGCTGCAATCCACACTAGTGATGAATTTTAACAATTCAGAGCAGTGAACTGCATCTTTTCTGCTAGTTGGTCAGAAAACTATAAGGATATTTTTTGTTTGTGACTTCTTGAAATTACCTTGGGACAAACAATGCATACTAACAATGAATTCAAAGCTAATGTTGTGCTAAATGATCATTAGATGGAGGATAGCAGTAAGAAGATTTCATGGTCACTCAGTAAAATACAATCTCATTGCAATCTTGGTGCTCCCATAAGGAACAGTATTGGTATTTTGAAGTAAAGCTCCTGATTTCTCCCCACATACGGCAGCTTGCTATGTGTTGTGGAGCAGTCTGGCAGTACAGGAGCAGATAAAGCTGAACCAAAGGTTGTGCACAAGGAGTTTGAACTGCAAGTGGTCGTTCAGTCCTTGTAAGCAGGAAGAGAGCCAGTGCAAAACCCACCAAAACATAGGCAACCAGACGCCTGGTTCTCCACCAGCTATTTCAGCCTCCAGACCAGCTCCTGTTATGTCACTCCAATGTGTTCATAATGGCTTTGCATCAAGAACAATAAAATGGCAAGAAATAGCCTACTCTTATGCTGTTGCATTTTACTGTTCACTTAAAATTAATGAAAAAATAACTCTCAACGTTTAGGCAGTTCAAATACAAATTAACTGAATTTTGAATATTCCTCTTATTTGATAATCTAAGTATTGATCCTCTTGTTTGTCTCTTTCAGCTGTAAAACAAAAATTACTTTGTCCATACTGTGTATGTGTGTGTGTGTTTATGAGAGAGAAAGTGCAAGAGTAGTTTTCCAAGTGATTATTTTCCATTCTTTAGGCAAAGACAGGGGAAACACCTAAATTATTATCTCAGATTTATTTTGTGGCATGTTCACTTTTATTATTCAGTCAAGATTATTTTCCCTAAATACAGCAGATTTTTATATAATAAAAAATGGTTAAGGAAAACAAGTATAAAATCACCATGACAGATTTGAAAAGCTTCCTTCTAGAGAAATGAAGACCGTTTATCAGAGACTATTTTTCTTTCAAGATAGAAAGTTGTATGTTCACATAATTACATCTTTGAAGTAAAGTGTCAATTTTGACATATTTTTGTTAATAAAATCAGAACAGTATAAAATCGGAGTTTCCAAACATCATAAAATGATGTTTTTCTATTTCTGTTGAGAGACTCTTTTAAAATTTATTGCAGATATTGATAAAATAAATAAAATATGCAAATAAGTGATGAAATTTTATTTTATTTGACATAAAAAATTACATATTGATACTTAAAAGATATTTTTCTCCCAAATAATTCATTAGTCAAAATTTTTTTATTTTTATGCCTGATCAGAATGAAACTATATATAATTGAATTTTCTACAGTGCAGAAATGCCAGATTCCTTCAGGCATATATTTTAATTGCTCTCCATTTAAGAATACATTGTTTTGAAATACTTATATGAGAATTTTTTCTGTGCCTCATTATTTTTTAAGGTTTATGTATCAGTATGTTAGTTCTAGATAAAAAATGGCAGCTGTTGATTGTGGTTTCTATTAAATTCATTCATCTAAATTTTTTCCGTTCATTTTGGTCACAGAGAGTTAGCTAGTGCATAGTGTCTTTTTGCACCAATTTTCATGTTACTGGATCCTTTTCCACCCACTGATGACCTACTCTGCCTAATTAATGATTAATATTTTCATGAAATAGAAGTGATTACACTGGACATGCTATGCTACAAGAAACAGACACAAGCTGTGGACTAACAGTCCGTACAGATTACACAATGTAATCAAGTGAGTCAACTTCCCATCTTTCCTGGCTCTTGACATAGATAGGTAAAATCAAGTGGAATCACAAATTAATATGTATTATGTTGAATCTACCAGTCTTAGGGAATGTTAGTTGAATTGATATTGTCATTTAAATCAAGTTATTCAGTTTATACAACTTTTTCTTTCCCCTCTGATTTACAGAGAGACATGTATTCATTTGGTCCTCATCTTGCTCCTTATTTTACATGTCATTCTCAAATGTGATTTTGGTTTTGTTATTCTGTGTTGACTTTTGCTGATTTTTTAATGCCTGAGGCTTTATTTGTGTAAGGACACAAGAAAGTTTTCAAAATTTCATCATGAGTAATTTTAATTAGCCATATCTCTTCTCAGTTCTCTGCGTGTAGAATTTGCTTCAGAAAGATAAAAATCCACTTTTTAAAGTCTAAAAAGATAAAATGACACCCCGAAGTTTAAAGGCAGAACACTAGCTAGAAAACATGGAGGTAGGCATTATAATAATTAATCAATTAAAATATGTTACCTGCAAATATGACGAAAAATCAGATTTCTCTCTTATTTAAAATCTTCAGACATTGGTTTTGCATTTTATGTTATACCAATTCTTTATTCATGAAATTCATAACCTATCCCCAAGTTACCTTGACCATATGTTTCTTACTAATGTCAAACTAACTAGAGTTAACTATTTTTTATTTCTTATGAGCCCTCTCAGTTTCCTAGGTCTTTGCAGTTCATTGTCTTTACTTATCTGTCTATTAATAACTCATCAATGAAGATATAATTATGTGCAACTTAGAGAGGGGGGAAAAGACCACAATGTATCTAATTGTTTACTCTTAGTTCTTAGGGTCACAAAGAAAAAAAAATTTAATATATGTCAAGTAAATACCAGTAACAAGGGAAAGATAATTATTTCTTTCTCACTGCGACTTCATTGGTGGAAATTTTATGTCTACTCATTAAGTTACAGCAGAGAATTCAGGCAGAACAGTGGCATATAAAAGAAAACTAGTGGCATAGTACAACAACTGAATATATCACCCAAACACTACCATTTCATGATTGAACTAGTTCCTGAACTATTCTTCAAATCCAACACTTGATTTAGAACTTATTTTTACTCTAGTTTTTATATTAAATAAACCTTACATTATTTGTTTGATGACAACTGTATGCATACAGTGTTGTCATTATTTTTGAGAATACTGCCTTCTATAAATGTTTTCGGCACCAAATAGTGCTATTTTTCCACCAGATCTGGGGGAGGGGGGGAGGGGGGAAAGCACTTTGGTTTAGTAACTAAGTTCCCAGCCCAAAATAAATGAAAAACAATCACAATCAAGCTCCAAGGCATGACATCTGCTAACAACCTAGATTCTGCACCACCGAGCTACAAGGACAGATAAGGGGGAGAAGTCATCCTAATAATACTGTATTACAACCATGATGGCAACAGATATAAGCAACCATTGAATGCCCTGTACAAACTTAGTTTAATAATCCTATTAAATCAGTGGTTTCCTATAGTGAGAATAATGAAATTTCACCCTGTAGTTTGCAATTCTTCATATACCATGTTATCTAAATGCTAGTGAGGATTTAGAGATCCCATCCCACATAAGGAAATCTGGGAAAATTGACAATTTTGTCCAGCCCACATTCAGAAGGAAGTGAGAACCTGGGAATATTGATGTCATTGCACTCCCACCTTTTAGTCACACAACAGTGGTGTGACATATTAAGGGGGTAACCTACATTAACCTCATAGGTCACAGATTTAGTTTAAGTAAATCCAAGTGACCCTGGACATATGCAAATCTGAAGCAGTGAGGAGAAGGGGAAGTTAGGTATGACATTGATTTTTCATCAGAAGTATTTGATATCTTGCTTGTCAAAATAGAGTTCTGTCTTGAAGCCTGCATAAATGCATCTGCTGAGCATATACCATTTAATAAAGCCAACTAATCTGTCCATGGGGATTTAGTAAGTTCTACTTTTAGCAGTGCAGTCCGTCCTTTAGACAGAGCTTTGGAGACACTTTGTCTCATTTCAAAGGGGTAGGAAGGCAGGTTTGTAATTAAGATACAGGCTTTTGCATTGAAGTTGCTTTGAGATTATATTGAGATATGTGAGACATATATTCCAGTCTAGTAATTCTTTTGAGCCTTACTGGTGTTTAGTAGTGGTGAAACTTTACGTGGTACTTGTGGGTCAGCTGAAGTTTCAGAGAGTCTATCTATCAAAACCTTTAGATTTAACAATGCAACAATTAAGTGTCCTGCACTTGACTGGAGCCAAAACAAGTCTCTATACACACTACTGAGGAATGGAGGAGAGCTATATTCAATTCAGCAATGAGAAGAGACTGTTTTCAGTCCATAGACTGCTAGAGAGCCCAGCACTTGTTAGAGCCAGATTCCTCAGCCTGCTTCAGGCAGACGTGGAGGACTAGACACTGAGATCTCCAAGACAACTGGTTAAGCAATGCTGCACCATCTGAGACCACAGTACACATGACTCAAAAGAGAAATGTAACTGCATTGGCAATTTTAAGAATGCTCCTGTAACTACAAGTACAGTGCTTTACATTCTGAAAATTCACAGTGCGAGGGCAGAAACTTTTACAAAACTTGTCTTTAGCCTTTTTCATTGAGTGGCATCACTGACCAAAACCCCAAAAAATAAGTCACTGTGTTTAATTGATTGGCTACATTAAGATAGGTGCTAAACTTCTCATCATCCTCAGCTCAGTCTCTGTTGCATTTCCCTTTTAATTTCAAAATCTGCAGTGTGTCTAGACCCAGACTGTCATCCACAATTCGATTTTACCTGTATTCTCCTGCCTAGGATGAAGTATGCTGTAGAAGTTTAAAAACTGGATAAATTAGAGTGTGCTTTCTCAGCTTAAGAAATCAAATATTCAAAATGTCAAACTAAAGTACAAAACAGTTTGAAAGTGGACAGAAACATTGTGACAGCTCTTGATGGTCTGTCAAAGATTCAGTCAGGTTGTGCAAGAATCATGAAGATGGTTTGGCTGCAGAAATAATGGATTGAGCTGTGGGTAAGGTGAGTATAAAGCTAGTCACTTTCATAAGTCGTTCAATGCTTTACACTGATAAACAATTTTTAATGTCAGCTGGATCCAAAGGTTGTCACTTTTTCGAAGTCTTAGTGCCTGATAACTCTAGGTTCTTGGAATTTCTCTCCGGTTTCTCTGCACCTGGACTTTAGGTGCCCTGTATTCACACTAGTTCTAGAGTAGAATTAGATCTTATGCTGAACTCATGAGTCTTCCTGATTCCAAGTTCCTTCTGTCAAAAGTCATCTGAAAATTTCTGACAGGAGCCTTCTCATATCTTGTAGTTACCTTATTATCTGATGTATCCATTACCTAATTTATTCCAATATCCCATTATCTTTAATAAGTAGCAATCTATGTACATGAATATTTTCTCTGGGAAAGTACTTATATTTTCGCTTCAATTAATATATTGTTATAGACACACTTAAAATAGCAAATATTTAGTTTAACATCCTTAACAATTTTTTTCATGATCCCACTTCTTCTCCAGAGTGGAATGCTACAAATTTGATGGGGACCATCGTGTCTTTTTAGAGCAAACAACCCTTAACTGGGGAGCAAAAATGCTGAAATAACATACTGCTGTTCAGACAGGGCCAGGATACAAGGCAAATAGTCCAATATGCAATTTGTACTCAAAAGGGCCAAGTGATAAGAATTCTTGAGTGAATTAAGGGTTAACAATAAAACTGCTTCTTACATTGTTGCTGAAAATAAATCTGGTATCATCTGTAAATCAAATTCCTGTAGATAAACAGACTAATCTACTGATTTCAAAGAAAGTAGGATAAGCCTCAGAAATTTGAACAATCCAAACATATATAACAGAAAGTTAATAAATAATGTAAGCTGCAATGTCTCCTCTTTTGATTGCAGCTATATGCCAGGCAGAGTGTTAAAGAGAGGAAAAAACTCTCAGAAAAGCCTGTAACCCAGCTGATGATTGTTCCCAACAGGTTGGAAGTCCAGGGTCAGCCTATACACATTACAGTACAATAAATCCTGAGCATTTGGATTTAAAAGAGCTATCTTATTTGGCACTCACTCAGAGATAATTTAAGAGAAAAGGCCATCTCTGCTCTCAATTATGCAACTGCAGAAGAGCCCTGAGGTAGTCTAACATGAGCCAACTAATGCCAAATCCTTAGATTTATTTTTGGATTTATCTGAGGAGCTTTTTGAAGACTAGGAGTAATCAGTTTTCATAATAATTTAGCAGATATCCTGTGAAATGTAGTTAATTTCCAGTTCCTTCATTAAAGTATTAATGGTTAATTAATTAGTGGTTAGAAAAATGCCTGTTGATATATCAAGGTTCCAGTTCAGTGTAAAAACATGACTTCAGCTTTATTTTCAGTTTGACTTTTTTGGGAATAATGTGATGAACAAAATATGTCTTTAAGTATCTTCCTGGGCTTCAATTAGGGCCAAAAGTCATTAAAAGCAATTGGAACTTTTTCACTGAGGTAAAAGAGATTTTGAACCAAGATCCACAAGTGTTGTATCCATTAAGCAAAAGGTAAAGCTGGTATGTACTAAAGTCACTTCAAAGTCAAATCTTCAAGTCGCCAGTCCACCTGCACTTTGAACTGGATATTAAGAAAAGATTCATCACTGAGAGGGTGGTTAAGCACTGCAACAAGGTCCATAGAGAAGTAGTCATGGCATCAAGCTTGTCAGTAGTCAAGAAGTACTTACTCACTGCTCTTAGACATACGGTTTAACTTTTAGGTTGCTCTGTGTGAAGTCAGGAATTAGACTCAATGTTCATTCCAACTTAGATATTATATGATTCTATGAACTGATTTTCAAAATAGTTAAAGTAATAATATATGTTGCAGAACTGAAGTCAGCTTCTTTGCAGATCATAGATATGTTTGTGGTTTTGTTTTTGTTTGTTTGTGGTGTTGTGTTTGTTTGTTTGTTTTAAAGAATATTTTTTTTATTTCTGGTATTTTTTGTTGGTTGATGAATCAGATAACCAAAATCTTTGCCAGGCTGATGACTACCTTTTTTGAAGGTTGATATTCCATAGCAATGTGCCTAGTGTTCAGAGTAAAAGACAGCTAGAAAATTAGTAGTCTTGTAGCATGGAGTCAGCATTCTCTAAGACAAACTAATATTTCAGTTGCTAAGGTTAATGCAATCACTCTTTATACTTTGTTTTGGATACCGATAAAGTGCCTTAGGCCTGGAATATCTGACAATAAAAGGAAAGAAGGTACAGAGTAACTATTTAACCAGATGGAATATCATTTAATCATTTCTTCCTCACAGGAACAGTCAGAGGCAAAAGAAAATCTTGTCACTAGACAAAGTGAACACTGTATTTTTGTGTTGAGAGCAACGTACTTACCACTCTAAACAAGAGGACAGGGGTCACTTTTTTAAAAAATCTTCTGTTTGGATATAAACTCGACTGTTTTTAGAGCTAAATTTATTGAACAGAGGAAAAATTTCAGACATGCCAATCTTTGAAGTCCTTAGTCTGGTCTGTAGTTACAGTGTTCATTTTGTGAATGAATCATTTTGTTATCCAAGGTCCAATAGTCTGTTATATACTGGATCAAATATCATTGGTGTTTATTGTAGAATACCTGCTCAGCCTGCTGAATATGACTTTATTCTTCCCACAAACATACTATTGTGTGACACCTGCTGAATTGTTGCAGAGACTAGAGGTACTGCCGTGTTTCCATCTGCTTTCCCACAAACAATGATTTTTACAAAATAGACTGCAGACTGCAGATTATGTAGCCGACAGGGAATTTTCAGATATCTGTAAGTGCACTCTATTCCTTTTGTCAGAACCAGTAAATGAATTAAAGTGGCCTTGAAGTACAAATCATACAAGAACAGATGGGCACCATTTTTATTGTTTTCTTACACAGAAGAAAGCACTCAGATACCAATGAAAACTACTGTGTTAATAGGGATTTGATAAATGGTTATGATATAGATTTTCATATTTGCATGAGCTGAAATTGACAATTTACATTGAAAAGAGAAGCCTTTTCCAGGATGTATGGGGTTCATGGAGAATAAATACAAGCACACAGCAATCTGTAATGGGTATGATTTACAGTGGCAGCTTCTCACAGAAAATATCATCTGTCTACTGGGACTTTTGCCATTTTATTGCTCAGACTATTCTCGTATCATATAACTTCTGCAAAAAGAAATAAGATTTTCTCCAGGGGAGAGATATGCTGAGACGTTCACTTCTTTTATTTTATTGGCACTGTATCCATACATTTTGTCAATAGGAAACTGTAAGACATTATTTTTTAAAGATGGCGTTAAACTAGATAGCATGTGTCATCTGCTAACAACCTCTGCTCTTTCCCTCACAATGATTATTTACAACTAAGACATTTCTTACCTCAATGAACATCTTTCTAAGAATTTTCTGTCTTGATTTTTTGCTAGCATAATTCTAGAATTTTTCAAACTGCGTAAACATAACAACAAAAATTGTGGATACTGCATTTGTTTTTTGAGAGAGTAGTGAGTTTTTATATCCGGACTGCCCTTAATGGACAATTATGAAATTTAGAAGATTTTCAGAATTTTTTTAATATATGGTTGGGTAAAGATGACTTGATATTACAGGTACTCATTATTTCAATTTCATAACCATAGAATACTAAAAGCTAGAATGTAATACAACTATATGGATACACTGCAATAATTGCAAGGCATACATTTCTTGTTTACTTTATTTTGGTTGTTACATATATAATGGAATCATGTACCTAATAGTAGTTCTAAGTCAATTTTATCCTTGGACAGTTGCATACAAAGCTTTCTATTTAAACTATGACTTTGTAGTTCAATGCTACAATGATATGCAATAATATAATGCAGTAACCCTCACGCCTGTGAAGGACATTATTGACCTCAATTGTTCTACTTGCATAGGAACCTATCTACTGGGACATCATTATGAAACTTGTACCATAAACTTCCTGAATAGATGCCACTAACTAATTATTAACTAGTCATTAACAAGCAAATGACATTATTAGATGTTATTAACTAGTTCCATTAACAGCCTGAATGATTCCATGAGGCACATTTTACTATGACATTTTGGTGGAATAATGATGACCTATGGGCTCTATAAATTAGAATTATTTTATAGTTATCCATTAAGAAATTATGGTGTTAATCAAAGCTATGGTCATTATCACACCCATAAAAATGACCAAAGACCATCACTGGTAAAGAAGTCTACTGCTTGTCCAGAAATCTTGTACCTATACCTAACAAAATTCACTAGTGAATAGAAAGATATAAAACTATTAGTACTGTCAAAAAGGAGAAGGTGTGTCAATAGCAAAGAACTGCAGCGCTTCAGAAACTGGACAAACGTTAGCTAATAAAGGCTTAGGGTAAAATTAATTTGCAAATCTGGGCCAGAGTTTAGTGTCAGTTGCAATAAACTTCAGATTAAAACTAGAAAATGTTCTTAATATTTCTTTAAAGATTTGGTAAAATTAAACAGAACTTTGTGACATGAATTCCTAAATGATTAGGAATTGCCTGTGATTTCTGTTATTTTGTTGTTACATCAGCGAAATGGCACCTTTTTATAGTTTTGTTTTTATCTATAATGACTGCTGAGTATAAGAGAGGTAAGAGACACCTGGTAATGAAATGAGAAGTGTTTAAAAGAGTAAATTCCTTGTAGGCAGAAACTGCAGGACAGTTTGACAAAAATGTAACCAGAAATCAAAACATTTCTTAATTGTTTATTTATGATACAAATGTTAATTACTTTGTGCCTTACATGAACTGTACAATAGGACAGGTTAATTGGGCTGGGAAATAGCTAGCTCTGAAGGTGCAAGCTCAGAATAATTAAAATTCCTGCATCATCTTAACAGAACTCTCCTATCATTTGGGCTCAAAGGATACTGTTTTGCATTTTCTTTTCTTTTTCCTTCTGTAAAATAGTATGTGATTTCTATCATAAATGAAGAAATCCAGAGCTTTGGCTGACTACAGATATCATGTGAGACAGATTTTCATGTGGATTTGAATGCATTGTGGGGAATGAAAGAAGGACTCCATCAGTCTGAATGACTTACAGTGATCCTTTCAAAGCCTTATTTGCATCTGCCAGTACTAAACTAAACAGCAGGAGCCCTTAATACTGCCAGGAAATAAAGTGGCCTCTAATTGCTTATATGTTGATTGCAAGCTTTTCAGAAACAAATCCATCACATAAAATATCTCCTAGGTTGCTGAGCAGTACAATGGTCACATGCCTTCTTTTAAGAAGGTCAGTCAAAGAGAAAGATGAAGGTTTACAGGGGTAGCTAGGCAGTAAAAAAAATAATTTTAAAAGTGGAATCTTATTCTTACTGATCCTTATTCACACCAAGGTGGATTTCAGCACACCAGCAGCATAAAAAAGTATGAAGTAGGTGTAAATTACAGTTATAACTATAGTATGGCAATACAGTAGTGTCAAAGCAGCATAAAAGATCTTTATTGCAGGCAAGGATTTAATGACTGCTGTTCTCGTAGTTGTAGCCAAGCACCCCTGAAACCATCTGCAACAAAACAGCTCAAGGAGGCTAACACTGGTCACTTACCAGGCAACATTTTACTAGTACTTTGTAATAACTCACCTCCTACTTATCCTGGCAAGTTTCTTCAAAACCAATAGAAGCTGCATTGCATAAGCTCTAATCAATGTTTTTTTTCCAAAAGTAGGGTTGCTCTCACTGTGTACTTAATTGACCAAGTCCAATAAGTGACAAAAAATTTTTGAGCTGAAGAGGTACGAGGAAGAAACTTGAACAGAACATTAGTTTGGGATCAAAAAATAAAGAAAGTGAAACTCTAAAGAAGTGAAATGATGTTCTTATGAGGAAGAACTATGGATCAGTTGACTGTTTCACATAGGACTCTATCCCTGATGGGATTCATTCACCTTGTCTGACATGGGGGTACCTCTAGTTCTCTGGACATTTCACTCTCTCAGAGTCTGAATGGAAGCACCTTCAAGAAGTAATCTGGCATAAGGAATTAAATAAGAAGATTTTAAACCTTTCCTGTATAATTTTTGTACAAGACAGAGTATTCTATTCTGGTTGAACATAAATCAAAAAATATCTTCATTCTGAAAAGGACAGAGAGCAAAGTCAGATTTATATGTGGCTGATAAAACTACATTTTCTATCATCGTGTTAAGACTAAGACAAACTTATTGTGTTCACAGGTTTTTGTTCTTCTTGCTACTGAAGGACACAATTACATATAATTTTATGCTTCATTTTGTTAATTAGCTGACCATTTTCCAGATTTCTTCTCAAAACATGAAATATTGTGAGGAAACATTGCATCCAGTGTACACTTTTGTAAATAGTAATAACCCATACACAACACTCTGTGTTTCCTGATTTGATTTCTTGGTTGTATGCAGAATAATAACTTTCTTGGATTTATGTTCACTTGTGTTAGTGGGCTTAGAAATGGAGATCATGTTAAAGTATTTTCATTTGCAACTTTTGATAAAATTAGGTTTCTGGTAGGTGTACAGAGTTCTTCGTGGACCATGTTCTTAATATAAATAATCTCATGATTGTTCAAAGCTTATAATTATTTCATGCAAATAGTTTCAAGAACAAAATGAAGAGAGTAAGCCCCAAATATCCCCTCAACTCCTAACTCAGTAAACATGAGAGAGAAGTTACACGTCTTCTTCATCAGTTTACACAGGCCAGGATTTCTCTTTTGCGTTAGTGTACAGTTTTACTGAATCACCTTCTTCGGGTGTGTTCATTACTGAGATGGTTTTGAATTTCCCATACTATCATCAATCAGATTAGAGAAGACCTCTTTCTCTTTCATTTGCTTAGTTCTGCAGAGAGCAATTCTCTTCACATGAAAAAACATGGGAAAAAATTGCTGTTTGACTGAATTTTTGCAGCACAGCATTGTGATCAAACCAGCGTTTTTACTTTTGGAAATACTAATACTCTCTACAGTTGGATCCAAAAAGTAGAATCAGGTAACACTGGCAAATTTAAGTATGAAATATCAATATTGAAGTTCTGGGACTTGTAGGTGGCTCCTCTTCTACTCAGTTTTCAATTTGGAAGCAAAACTTGTGTCTGCACATACCTGTGGTCACTGGGAGGTTTTAGTAGAAAGGCAGGTATTTTATGTACATTTTCAATGTACCATACAATTCCTTTCTGTTTATACTAGTCAGTTAGACAAAAGACTCCATTTACTATTCAGCATTGCAGCAGCTACAAACTTCTTTCTTTGTAACTGGGAGGTGTGAGCTACTCATTTCCTAAGAAGCCCCAGACAGTCTATTAAAGAAATAGCATAGATGGTGACTTCAAATCATATTGACACACACATATTCCATAAAAGCATAGGTTTCTGCGCACAGACTAATTCCTCTGGAATTAGGTCTAATTCCAGGGGAAAAGAATTGCTTCCTTATGAAAAGGATAACCGAAAGACTCATCTACGCTTTTGAAGGGGATTCTATCCTGATAAAAGATTACCATGTCATTTTTTTACATTACTACTGGGTTTGCATTTTTAGTTATTCTGCAATCAAGCAGAAAATCTCTTTGATTCTTGGGTACATTTTTTTCCACACACCTGGATATCTGTGTGGTACCACTTAGCTGTTCACCACATAGCCACTTTCAACCCATACTTCCTAGCATAGAGAGAGTAACCTACAGCAGTGAATGTCTCTCTTACCCACTCAAGGGTATAAGAAAGGGAAAAAAAGGTGATTCTTTCAAGAAAAAATCCTTAAGAACAGAATTTAAATGAAGAATAATGCATTTTGTCCCTTTCAAAATAATGATGAGGGCTTTTCCTGTTTATTTCATCAGTACCTATTTCTGAAATAAGGTGCAAAGTGATTTATTTACTATGTGTGTAAAAGTAAAATTAGAAATCCTAAATTAGAACTGTAACAGAACATTTCAAATAGATACAAATTCTGATTTATAAAGTATTAATAGACCCCATTTTTTGCATACTGTCACAGAAACAAGATAATACTGCAGAATTCAGAGAACTGAATGGCAAGATCTTGATATGGAAGAAAGTATCACCCCCTCAGCAGGTATACTCTCTTACTAGGAAAATCCACACTGTGCTCTGGATTTCTGAAGTAGTTGCTTAAAGGTACCTGTGTGACATTTCACTGGATTTACTACTTGTCTTGCTTCAATGCAGTCAGCTATGGAAATGAATTATACATTTGCTTCAAGAAACTTATTACTTAATGTTTTGTTCCAGTGAATCTAAGTGAATAATCTGCATGGAAAGCCCCTGACTTCTGCTGTCACATCCCTGTTCCACGGTTTTTCATGTTGTGCAGCAGACAGAAAAAGAGAAGAAATAAATTCCATGATTTCTCAGCACTGGTAGCATTAATTAACACTTCACTGTGTGAACTATAGTGCATCCCCACACATGCAGTCATGCCTCATTATTTCTATTATCTAGCATTAATTTAGGCTTCACAACATAGCATACAAAGATTACAGTGCTAATTTTAAAATGAAACCCAAAGGCAAGTTTAATTTTAAACAGCATTAATTTTCGTGGTGAAAGACTTCAGTGGCTCGTATTATGCAAGGATGTTGATATTAAATTTGCTGTTTAATAAAAACTGGTGAACAAATGGAGGGAAGTTTGTCAATGAGGGTTTGACAGTTTTGCTTCCTTTCCTCACAAGTTAATGACATTTGCTTCATAGACCGTCCCTGATGATGCAAAGGAGATCTGGCATTGCACAAGTTGCTGTTGCTATCTTAGTTCAGCAGTATTAGGCATTCATACGAGTGTGGCACATTAGAAAGAGACGAGCAAGACTTACTGAACTAAAATACAAAGTCGACAATTTGTTAAATAAAATTAAAATATGTCTATATGCATTTTTTTGTTCATTTGTTTGTTTGTTTTTGGGGGTTTTTGTTTGGTTTTGCTGTGATGAGTTACACTTTAGGAAAGGCTGTGCATTTCAGAGACAGAATAAAAAAACCCAAAAGGAACAACACTAAAACAAAGCATTCCATATCAGCTGAACATGAGACACTATAAAGGGTGTTAAAGCCTCTCCTTTTCCAACCACAATAGCCCCAAAAATACATATTTTAGATTAAAATCACAGAGTCATGAAAAAAGCCTTTGGCTTATTTGGTTTAGGCCTTTGACAAGATCAATGATAAAAAGACTTTACTGAGTTAAGTTTGCTTTAGCTAGGCCAAAGAAACCCTCCAATCATATCTAGGTCCTATATCCAAAAGGAAAAGGAAGATGTTTGCTTATTTGCTCTCACTCTGTATTCCTCCAAATCAACCATCAGCAGGGAAAAAAATGGATAATTGTTCTCACGTGAACTTATTCCTAGACAGTTGAGATCTTATAGGAGTTTATTCTTTGGGTATATCCAGTTTTGGCCATAACTCCTTAAAGAATGATTCAGAGTTTCTTGTACTCTCAAATACAGACTAAAACTATATCTCTAATATCTCTTGGGACAGATTAAAATCTTACTTTGGAACTCAATTGGTTGAACTTCAATAAACCTAACATTATGCCTGTATGTACAATACATATTTTGATTTACATTACTTTCCTCTGGGTAGGTAAGATAAGAAGATATCAGAGAAAACCTTTGAATTGAAAATGTTTTGGAAGTAAATTGTATTAGCTCAGCTATTATGTCAGGAGGGCCTACTAAACACCACATCTAGTGGTAGACCCATTGTTGTGGTTAAATTCCAGACAGCAACTAAGCACCACACAGCCACTCACTCACTCCCTTCCAGAGGGATGGGGAGACAATTGGAAGAGTAAAAGTGGGAAAACTTGTGGGTTGAGATAAAGCCAGTTTAATAGTGGAAGCAAAAGCTGTACATACAAGCAAAGGAAAACAAAGAATTTATTCACTGCTTCCCATTGGCAGGCAGGTGTTCAGCCATGCCCAGGAAAGCAGAGCCCCATCACTCATACCAATGACTTAGGAAGACAAATAGCATCACTCTGAATGTTCCTCCCTCCCCTTCCTCCTTCTTCCCCATCTTTATATGCTGAATATGGCACCATATGATATGTAATATCCATTGATCAGTGGTGGTCAGCTGTCCCAGCTGTGGCCCCTCCCAGCTTCATGTGCACCCCCAGTCTCCTTACTAGCAAGATGGGGAGAGTAGCAGAAAAGTCCTTGACACTGTGTAAGCGCTGCTCAACAATAACAAAAACATGTCTGCGTTGTCAACACTGTTTTCAGCACAAATACAAAACACAGCCCCACACCAGCTACTGTGAAGAAAATTAACCCTACCCCAGCCAAATCTAGCACAGATGGCAAAGTATTCCAAGCACTTCAAGTGGCATTACAAGATCATTCAGCCCTTAAAAAGTAAGTTTCCCACAGACACATGGCTGAAATTTCAACAATGAGAGTGGGAATTACTCACTGATATTGTTGCCTGGAATGTGGCTGATTGCTAACATAGTATTTGCTTTCCAGAAATGAAGGGGATATTACAATTTTTCCTATCAAGCTTTACTATACACTGGCTGCTTATTTTTGTTTAAATTAACTTGATTAATAATTTAGACTGTTCCTGTAACTCTTTTTTTCTATAATTTCTTTAAAGAAACAGTCACTAGTTAAACTCAGATACCCTATAAATAAGTTGAAATATGACAGTTTCCTTCTGTTAGGGTGTTTATGATCACATCATAAAATCAGAATAAATTAAACCTCTCATCTGAAATGACACAAATGTTGATGCTTGTTTTCCAATCTTTAATTATATTACACACAGTAAACTCAATTCTGCTATTACGTGATATGCTAACTGTTTTCAGACACTTACAGAATGAAAACATTCAAGTAATTAAGGAGAAAATAGACTGATTTAACTTTGTTTAGACTGTTCTCATGCTACTGGAACCCCATACATTTTCTGAATGTGAGATAGGTAGGGCACATGAGCTTCAGATATTGGCTGTGTGCTAGAAGTCTGGAAAGAGAACAACACTTTTAGCTCTTGGGTGGCAGAGATAATACCCAGACAGGTCTCATACAATGTATATAAGATAAAATGTCACAGGACTGTTGCAAAACTTCTGAATAATAGGACATTAGGTATGTAGATACCTTGCATAAAGAAAAAGAAAGAAAGATAGATGAAAGGAAGTTTAAAAATAGGAAATCCGACTTTTTTTTCTTCCTGTATGAAAGGAAAGCTCCCTGATGCTGAGGTTATTCATTACACCAGGACAGAGGCAATTTATTCAACTATAGCTCAGGTAGTGTCAGCAGTTTCATTAAATCCACTTCTAAGAGGTCCAAAACCTGACTGTAATAATTTTTTCAGGCTTGAAACATTTCCTTAAAGGTTTCTCCCTGTGCACCAAAAAGAATCATAGACTTATGTGTATTTCTCTCATTTTCTGTTTTAAAAAAAATCAATTTTAACGATAGCACTTTGCGGCATCTAGAAAGTTTCTTTCACTCATTCTTTTAAACTTGTTTCAGCTGACACAAGTTTTTCCTTGCTGGGTTTAACAGGGGCTTTATTTTTTCAAGAAGTATGAAGGCTTAAAAGTTGTAAGGGGCAGCTAAACTATTCTCTATCTTGCTTTTCTCTCTCCCTCCTTTTCCACACAAGTTTTCATTCTTGTAAGAAGGTAGCTTACAATGACTTTTTACCTCTGTGATATGTGTGGCCACTCAGCACCTGTTTCTAACAATTCATAAGAATCCAAGTTAATTTTTGGTAATAGCCTGTAGTTTTCTGAGGTTAATATTCAAAGTTTTGCTTGCAAAACTCTCAGTATATTTTGCCATGCCACAGTATCTAAGATAGTGGAGTCTGGCAGTAGAGGCTGAAATGTTATACTACATATTAACGTTTAGAGCTTTTAACAATTTTTTTCCTTGACTATCTTTGTGGACTTAATGTAGAATTCCGTACATCTAGAAAAGTTGACAGATATTATTTCTCAGCTTCTTATATTTCACCTTTCTTCATTCTACAGCTTTCTCTAAAGTCTTTCCCAGGCAATTTTGTACATTGAGTTTGTTTCATGTTTAAAGAAACATCACACACAGTTTTAACATCCTCTCAGGTAACTGTGTGGTCCACGGATATCAGCGGATAACTTTATGATTTTCAAGTGAGGAAAATTTATGCATATCTTCTATTTTTCTTTGCTTTGCTCAAAAGCAAGCATAATACAGTATGCAATTTTACAGAACAAGAGCAAAAAGTATGCAACAGTGTAGAAACTAGTCCATAAAAAGTTCTGTCAGCATAGCAGCTCAGTGGACTCATGCTTTATCTTGTTATAGTTGCTGTGACAACTGAGTCCTGAATAATATTATTGCCAATTAAATTCTCCTGCAATACATATTCCATTTCTAGTGAGTTCTTCCTCTTTTTCGACTTTACATACTTCCTTTCTATTTTCAGACTTATGTCAGCTAATGGAAATTGAGATTATGTGCATTAATGGGACACATAGTTTGGTGATGTTAAAAGTGTAGGTATTGCTTTCTGGAACTTTAAATTAAAATTTTTTCTGCAGCAATTACTTTCAGCAGATTATTACTCTAACCTGTATAGCAGTTAAACAGATTTAAACTTAATTAGTTCCCAAGCAGCTCAGAAATTAATGTGGGATTTTTCAGTCAATGAGGTAAAATGGCAAAGAAACATGATCTATTTAAGCAGAGACATTCTAGCTAAAGTTATTTAAGTTATGGAACCACTCAGTATCGCTTGATGGTATACTACAACAGAACACTTTGTGCACTTTTTCATAGAAATGTTAACATTAAAATGAATTTAATCCCCACAAATAGCCTGTGGAGAAATAATTGGTCATTAGCATCTTTTCATAGCATTGGACAGTACAGAATGCTAGAGAAAAACTTCAGATTATTTACCACAGGACTTCTATTTGAAATTAGTATTGCGTGATGCAATTTGTTCCTTCCTCTAACAGCCACAAAATAGCAGCAAGTTGAACTGTAACACCAGACATATTGAGAGAGAGTGCACTGCAGTATCTTCTGAAAATGCTGACTCCAAAATACTTTTTCAATGAATTAGACCTCAGTTCTCTTTGTTTCAAACCCCCTGAGGCCAACATACCTCTCAAAAATTAGTTTCCTTGCTTTGAAAACTGATTTTCTTCCAAAAGGTCATTAAAAAGAAGTTTTTCCTCCTTCTGCAGTTCATAAAAATCTTATTCTGTGCCTCAGAAGCATAGCAAAACTTGTGAGTAATTAAATCCCCCCTCCCTGTTTTTAATTGATGGCATTTTAAAATGAAACTCCAGAGGCATGAACTGTGTCAGTTGCTGATGCATTGAAGGGTTTGGCTGGTGTGCAGATTACCTCCACTACATTAAACTCCCTTAGCACTGCCAAGTATAGCATTAGAAAATTCCAATGTGGGATCAGATTGGGATTCCTGTCTTGTCCTGTCTGGGAGCTAAAGGCCAGGTGCCTTTGTTTGTTTGTTTGTTTGCTTATTTCCATAAATTACAGCTCCTATGGGTTGTTACAAAACCACAGCTGACATATTTCTGTGATTTTCTGGGTGCTTTTAAGCAGCTACCCAGTTAACAGTAGAAAAGTGGTGTAGTTACTCGGTAAAGTGAGTACAAAAGTTTTTGTGCATTTCAGAGAGTGAAATTCTGCAGATTTCACTGATTTTCACTTCCCTGCTGGACTGGGAACCTGTTCTGCAGTCTCCATCCATGGAGGGACTTCCCTTTGGAGTTAGCTGGTTTTAGTGGCACAAAACACACAATTGAAGTGACTGTCTCATCTGCTTTGTATATTGAAAACTTGCAAAGCTGTAAATGTCAGGTGGTTTTGAAATACTATCTCAGGCTCAGATTCAGTGAATATGATCTGGGATTCAAGCTTACCAGAGAGCACAGAGGAGTCTGATTGCTTCAACTGTGCAGACATTGGACTAGATTCACTATATCAGTTATTTCTGCCAGCGAGTCCTAGTGATAACCATGTGCCCTGTTTCTTCAGGTTATGTCATATTTCCTCTTGGAAAATTTTTAACTCCTTTACCTCCTTTCTCAGAGACAGTTCTACTTGCTTTAACACATTCTCATGGAGTCAATAGCAAATATCATTTAGCTTGGAGTGTTGGCTTACTTTTTACAAGGCAGAAGAGAGACTAGTGATTGTTGATCATTACATTTGAAGGAAGAAAGGCTGTGAGTGCTGCCAAATTTTTATCACATTAGAACATTTTGTCACACTGGAACATTTTATCATCTTATCCATGGCGAACTTTCCATTGCCATACAAGTGTAATCCCAGTATGCTGAATACATGAGAGTGACAATGGTTTGCTGAAATACCTTTCAGATTACTCTCTGTCTCTTTCTGTGAGAGTTATCTCATTGTCTGAGTTCATTTTAGGAAAGGACATTTGTGTCTCTATGAGACAGTGGCATTCATCTTAATAGTTTAATTGCTTGTTTTAGTCTGATTTTTTTATTATAATAAAAATAAAACATATACCTAAGATAGAGAAGAAAAAAAATTTGTGTCATCATCTGTTAACATAAGAGAAGGGACTTCTGCAATTTATAATCCAACATGCTCTGACTAACAGTAACTCAGAGAATAGGAAGGATCAACTGAAAGTCACTATTTTCATTTCTACCTCTTGTAACTGGCTACAACTGTACATGAACCACAGATTTGGCATTCCTTCAGTTATTTCTCTTTCTCAGTTCCATTGTCTCTTTTTAGCCTGCCATTCTGTCAATAGCTTTTACTAAACAAACTAGAGAAAGAGTGCATGAATTTAAAGTAGTCAAGAGCTGGGTAGCAATAGGTAACAATATTGCAGAGAAGGACTACAAAATGAAGATTATTATGCATCTTGAGATGGAGATGTATCAAAAATTGCCTTTACATGTGAATAACATAATCTTATTGGTTTATATAAACTTATGTTTTAGAAAATACTCTGCTTTTTTCAACATACGGAAGACTGATAGATGTCTGCATAGCCTTGGGTGATGCAAAGAGGCAAGAGGGGAGAAAATTCTTGAAAAACATGATGTACATGAACAATAATATTTTTACAAGGGTCTTATTTAGTCAAAGAAGACTAAGAAGGATGTAACAAAACTTGAAGACTTAAAAGACTGTTGCTGATCAACCATCTGCTCTACCTGTCTATGATGGGGGAACAAGAATAGCTTCAAAACAATACTTGAGGACAGTCTTTGGAGATCTTTTCAACACAAAGTGAAGGAAGCTTAACTTCATTGTCTGGGAGAGCTGCAGAATCAGTATTACTGAGTATGAAAAAGCCTCAAGAAGGTTTTGGAAGTTAAGACAAGAATCTGCCAGGAAACAGAGGAAAGCAATTGCTCTCCACAGACAGATCAACCAAACAGTCTCTAGTCTTCCTTCCTCTCTGCCAACACTGTTATTCCACTATTTTGCACTGGTCATTAAAAATGTGTGTTCAAAATCCTGCTTAATATGTAAGGTACTTTATGGTCTTTGCTAACTTCTCAGCATGTGAGAACAAGTGCTTGCATTCTCCTGTCTCATGGCTGAGAAACTCTCAGAAGGTTCCTCAGAGACTTGGTCCTTCCTGCTTCTGGCAAAAGCTTCCCCTTCTTTCTCACCATGTCCTGTCTGGATCTCGTCCTTCTTCTGTGAATATGAGATTTTTTGTATGCCTCAGGAGAACCGTTCTTTCAACTTTAAACTGGGGTTCCTGTTCCTTGGTACTGGTGATGTACTAAAGCATGTAAGAAGCATTTCTCCTTTACAGTATAACACTTACTAGCTATATGGCAGTATTAGTGAAATAATTGAAACTAGTTCACTCCCAGTAATCAGTGAAGCCTAAGTATAATCAATGCAATGTAAATGAAATTAAGTGACTGATAATTCAGAAATACAGGTTGCCTGGATTGGATGACATTTTCCTCATATTAGTTTTAATGAACACTGAGACACCAGAGAGAGAGAAGTTGCCATTAATATGCACAGTGTCGTCTGTGTGCCTATATATTGCTAAATCTTCCCTATGTTGTTATTAAGCTAGTCTTGTTATTTTCTCTCCTGCAACAAATGATGACAGTTTTCCTACCGTGGTGGCATATCAGTATTGAGATTCACAAACCACTGAAAATAAGCAATTAGATTTTCATAAATCATTAGTTTGGTTTAAACTACACATAAATTATTTAAAAAACACATAATTATCACTATTTGCCTGTTGAGTTTGAGATTTTCTTTGCCATCGTTCATGGGATCAGTTTTCAAACTTTTTTTGTAAAAGAAAAATCTTTCTAATGAAGGTTGGGATTTATGTCTAATCCCAAATTTGTAGGAGCACAGACTTTAAAAGAAATATCCCAAAACAGTTAACTATCAAAAAAGTTGGAAGATGTGTAACTTTTTTCTCCAATAAAAATAGTACAATGTAGAGAATTCCCCTAAACAAGAATCTGTGTTGGCTGAAGTTGGCATTTTTTTCACACATTCAAGCCACATGAATCTGATTCTCATCTGTACTTAAGACCCTTTTTAGATCTCTTGAGAAGTGTGTAGGAGGGCCGATATGTGAACAGAGATTTATTTTATGACCAGTTTAATATTTCTTTTCTCTGTCGGGATGAGATAAAGAGCTTAAAAGGGGAACTTCAGTTCCCAAAGAAGGAAATAAACTATTCTTAGTACTAACATTAACCTTTAGTTGCTCCAGTGGCTTGGGGAAAATGTGGAAAGGAATCTGTGGGACTTCCCTGCTAGTTTTGCCTTCCAGAGAAGGCTTGTCCTGAGTGGTTTTCTGAGATATTTTTTCTTTTTTATTTGTTTGTTTGTGACCCAAAAGAAAAAAGCAAATAAAGATTTAGCCAAATATAGCTGAGATGACTTTCCTTTTCCCTAGGATTCTCTGTATCTTCTTTGCATAGGGCTTTTGGGTTTTTTGTTTTGGGGGGGTTTTTAGTATTGGGTTTTTTTTCCAAATATGGATTAATTCCTGCTCTTTCTCAAAATTTTCTTGTCTGTCATACTATTTTATAAATCATATGTTGTAAAACACATATATTGTTTGGATATCTGAAGCACCATATCTGCTTTCTTATTTTTCAGTTTTCCATAGGGACTGAAAAAAAATTGCATACCATATTAATAAGTAAAAGTGACAGACGTGACATTTAGAATGTTTTTTCTCATGGTACATGCTTTCATTTTATATCTTATTTTAATTCTATTCTATTTCTACTTTTACAGCAGAATAAGTAAATTCTCTGGATTAAATACTTAGTAACTGTTAGTTTAAACTTAGTGATGGTATCCAAAATATTTGCAGACATTAAGAAAGGATTTATAATTAGTACATATTTTTTTTTGTTTCAGTTTATATTGACAGAAGTTATTGTATCCAGTACTGGAAAATTATATTTAGTTACAGTTTTGTCTCTTGTAAAGTTAATACTTCTAGTTTCCCAGGTTTACCTAGGCACCTTAAATTGTATTTCCCATTCCATTTATAAATGTGTAAGTGTTGCAAAACAATGAAACACATCCCTCTTCTGGCTTTTGCAAAGGAGTTTAGAGTCCATGACACTGTGATGACTGCAGAGCTGCTCTGTCAAAGAGAGATGACAAATTGTGTTAATTATAACAAACGTCAGTTGTTGAAATGATTTATTGCAAGAACAATGATTGGTTGGTTATGCGCTGTAGAGTGGAGGCCATGCAAACCTGTTTCGTAAGTATGCGAGCACACTCTATTCACAATCCCAGAAAGAGCTGGCTATAATAGCTTTGTACACCAACTGGTGCAGCAGTACAGGTACTGCTAAGGTACTGCTATTGTGAGTATCATATTTAGGTAAAGTAAGTGGGGATCACAGTGACATGGTACTGTAACCATAAATTTTGGGGAAGATTTCAGGTTTTAAATACATATGATTACTGTGCTTCATTCAAGAGCAAGAAACTGACATTTAGTACATTGTGCATATTTTAAAAGGTACATATATATACAAAGTGTAAAACTGTACTTAAAAATCAATGACCACATATTTGAGTCCTTTTTTTTTTTCCTTAAGCTGAGGAGTTTTTTTCAAACGGAAAACAACTTGTTAGACAGGCTTTTAAATGTTATTAATAAGCCACTATTGCCTTTTACTTGGAAAAAAGCTATTAAAAGTGTGTTTGAAGCTCTTGTCTTTACTGTTGTTTGAGGTTAACCTTATTTTCTTGAAGACAAGACATGATAAAATTGCATAAAGAAAAGAAAAATAAAGATGCATCTGTGTTGTTTTAGGGATTTGGGTAGGGGTGTTTCTTTGGTGGGTTTTGTTGGGTTTTTTTTTACTGACTTACCATACAGCCTTGATACTGAAGAAAAAGAGAATTTAAACATTGTCAAAGCATAACAACTTCTCAATGTCCTGTACCAACATCAGGCTTCCTAAGTCATTGTTTTTAGCTACCTTTTAACTCTGAATCTCTCAGAGGTGCTGCAAAGGTGAGGTATTACCTATGAAATAGTTATTTCTAACAGAAGGAAAGGAAGGTAAAGATTAGAGAAAAAAAGGAAAAGTGAGGAAGAAAAAGTAAAGAAAAATGAGGAATGAGGATGTAAGCAGACACGAATGTGCATTAGTGCCCAAAATAGTTTCTCAGAGAAGATGAGGGATTATCCATTCATTCCATTCAGAATACCTGCAGGAAGGGGGTGACAAGTGCCCAGTTACAGCCAGTCGGATGTTAGTGGCCCATGAGATTTAGGGCATGAAAGCTATAAGGAACTCATTGTTTCACGTCATTTGAACTTTCAGTATGAATATCATATTATGAACATAAAGATGTGAGATCTATTTTTATATGGTCAAACGGTGTAATTTACAGCTACTAGTGCCCACCTAAACATCAGGTTCCAGGACATACGTAACGCCGTGGTAAAATATGTATTTATTCAGGTGATTTTCAAGAAAGACATTGACTTTCTGCAGGTCCTGTATCAAATCGTGCAAGATGGAAACACCAGATAGCTCTACAACGGCAATATAGTCCTTCGTTTTGATACCTGAATGTCTCCCATAATTTCCATTCCTTCATGGACATAAGTACCATATTGTCTTTCAGTTGGATTAGTGGCACTTTTGCTTCAGTAGTCAAGTTTTCCATTTTTATCTTTTTGCTGATTTCCATGAACAGCATTTTACAAGGTGAGCTGGGCCTTCTTTATAGTGAAAGCTACTCAGTGTAGGCCTGTCTATGACCTTCACCTGCAGCGTATACTACTTCTTGCTACATTTCATCCCTGGAACAGGCAACAGATGATCACTATTTCTGTGAACTATTTTAAGAGTACAAAAAGAGACAAATATGATAAATAAGCTTGAGATTTATTCACAGACTTTAATAAACTGAAGCTGATTAATGCCTCAGTTCATACAAGTGTAAAGGTGCAGTTTGGATGGATTTGGATGACATTAAATGTGACTTTTCATCTTTTCTTAATCTTAGAGAAATCTCTTCAAACACCATTTTGGGAGAGGAAGTTGACAGAAAAGAACAGGAAAAAGAGAAATCTATCTCATCGGCAGCCTGAAAGGTAGAAAATGTGTTGTAGTCTCATCAGTTGTTGTGGATATTGGAGTAGACAAAGAGGGGAGGACAGAAGCTTTTGGGTTACTAGACAGATTACTTACAGTTAGTATTCATGCTCTGCTGAAAATAGTTTAACCAGAGGAAGTTTAGACCTTAAAATTTCTTTTATTAAGTATTTGCTGAATGTTGTTGTAAATTAAAATGATCCTTATTTTTGTAGGGTTCAAGATAACATAGGTATATGATCTGGTTTTTCTTTTTTTTTTTTTTTCCTACATTGTCAGGAATAGTTAGAATAAAGAAGCAGCAAAAATTGTCTCTCCAACATTCAAATTCCCAGTCACCTGTTGTTTTACAAAATGTTTTTAGATAGCCATTAGCATCACAAAACTCACCTTCTGCGCTGAGATAACTTATTTCTTGTTGGGATGGTAACTCACATAATTAAGATAAACTGTTTCTAATTAATTGAAACCTGGCATTTGTAGACTGAATTCTAAATGTCTGCAAAGAGCACAGGAATCAGAGTCAGATAAATGTTATTGATCTTGTAAATGTCTGATTTAAATCCCTGGATATGCATTACTCATATGCACGTCTATGTAAAATGTTCTCAGAAATCCAGCAGTAAGTGAAGAAGTCAATTACTAAATATTAGTGTGGTTGAAAACTAGGGTTAGTGGGACTAAACACACTAAAAACTACTATCAGTTATGTAAACATGCTTTATTAAAACTCATTTTCAGTCAAAGTTGGCCATTTATTTGACTGTAAAAGGGAGGAGGCAGCTACTGCCACATACAGAAAAGAGTCACAATAAATGGATGGAGCTCATGCTGAAATAACCTCTTCCTATCTTCCCTTTGACCATTTGAAGCCGAATGTGGTATTTCAAGCTGACGAACATGTTTTATGGTCTGTCAGAGAGGTCTATTTCAACTCCATTTGATCCAAATAATATTAACTCTCTGTCATGGAATTAAGATTCACAAATCTTAACCCCGAAAATCAACACTGTTCAGGTCAGGGCCTGGAGACTCATCTTCTTGTTCAGAAAATAATGGCTAATCATAATTTACCTTGCACATATCATTGTGACAACAAAAGGATGTGCACTCTTTCAAATTCTGTGGTTCATGTTTTTTCAAACCATGAGATGGCATAGTAGGGAAAGAGGACGTCTTACTCAGGGCTACTATTTTTCTCACCAGGCAAAGTAGAGACAGGAATTAATCAGCAACATGCCTGTTAACTTATTCACTTTCAAAAGTAGGAAAATAAACACTAAATGCTTAGCAACCAAAGTCACGCACAGTGAGACACTGACTCATGAAAATATGTACCACAGCCATAGTCCTCACTGTTTTCCTCCCACTGTTAGTTTTAGTAACCCATATCACGTTTTTTTTCAGGAATGCCTTCAGCACTACAACACTGCTATCATAGATGAGTCTAGAAATACTCTTTATATGATTATAGTAACCTAGATAATAAATGGTAGATTATTACCATTTGTTAAGATAAAACACCTTACAGTGGCACTCATCACCTCTTTATCTGTATTTCTTACTACCTATACTCCTAGCTGACCTGGTGAACTAAATCTATTAACCTGTGTCAGCTCTCCAATAATTCAGATTGATAGGGCTAAGCAAGCACAAGGGAAAAGTGAACCTAGATTTGAAAAAGCAACCTGAATTTTCTTTTCTGAAGTGAAGAGTTAAAGAAAAGCATTTGCCTGCCTGGGACACAGTTCCCTCTCTGGGTCCCTCCCTAGGCACACACGAACAGCTGAATCCATGATGATATTTAAGTTGTCTTTGAACTCGGCCTCAAGACTGTAAATGCCATTTCTCTGCTTCAGTGCCTACTTTTTTAACCTGTCAGCAGTTTCTACCATCCCTAGGGAGTAGTGAGGTTGCCAAATTGACCCTTCATGCAATGAGCTCCCAAACATGTTCTATGTTTGAGAATATCCCTTGACTTGCACTCCTCAAGCACAGGCAGCTGTCTGGGGGCATTGTCCAGGGTGACGGGTCCTCCCTTGCCTTCTTCCCTGCTTCTCCCAGGTAGACAGGAGGCAGAGAACATGTAAAAACCTCAAAGAAGGGCCCTAGTTCCCACAGTACAAGGGAACATCATGTAGTACCGTGACTGCTTTGGGGGTGGCTTTTGAGTGGGTTTCAGGTTGCAGCTTAGGCACAGGAGGATTACTCATGAGAACATCAGTGATGTCAAGAAATGAATTAAAAAATTTAACTCCATCTATTTCCTAAGGAAATGGTGGGTTTGTTGATACAGTTCATGAATTAGTAGGAACATGTTCTTTTGGAAAAGAAGGGGGGGGATTGATTTTGTGGGTATGGTGGAGCGACTGAGCCTTGATGTTACAAGAGGCACTTTCTCCGAGTTTTTTTTGTTATAGAGGTTTTGGGAAAGGATAAAACCATGATCTACTTCATCCACTTCAAATGAAGCTGAGCTCATGATAGCACTTAGTCTACTGAGCTCAGTACATAGCACATGGGTTTCTTCTTTTTCTCTTCTCTGAAGTGTTTCTTTTTCCAGGAATATGCTGTAGGGTCACTTGTTTGGCCAAGGTCAATTCAGCTCTTTCACTTTTGTAGAAGATTTGATTTCTTAGAAAACCACAAAGAACCAATTCTTTTATAAGTTAGATAAGCATGAATGAAGAAGAGAAACTAACAAAATCCCTGACTGAATAGAGATGTACAGTGTTTTAAGCTGTTGCAACAGCTTAAAATATAGCTCAGTCATTCTGGTAGTTAATGTCCATTTAGATGACTTTCAAAAAGACCTACACTTGTCTATAGCAGCAGCCTTGTAATCCTTTCGTGAACAAAATATTAAAGAAAGATTACCTAAATTGTGACTCCAGTATCTAATCTCTTATTTTAAATAGCGAAATCAAACACTACAAAGGCACACAATGCACAATGATTCTCTAAAAATATGACAGATAAATAAATTATCCAAAGCATATCTGAAGCATATTCTTATACTCATAGCTAGGGATTACAATTCAACCATTTGTACCATAAGATATTTATTACAACATGGAACAAATACATATTTATTTCAGACACCAATTTATACAAAGGAGATAAATATGGACAGAATAAAATTTTATTTTGCCAAGATACAATTCACCATAAACTGAGGTATTCCATAAAACAAATACAAAATCAGTGTCCCAAATCAAATTCCAAATCAAAGAAATAAAGGAATGTCACTAATATCTCATCCTGAATATGCTGTAAATATTTCATCTCATAGCACAGAAGTGTTCCTCTTTCTGTTACAGAGCACATTAAAAAAAAAAGAAAACAAACAGACAAAACCCACAAAATCAACTTCCACTCTTTTTTTTTCTGGACAAATTAACTATTTCTTCTGTGGTTTGTTTGGTTTTACTTTTTAAGTCAAGAGTGGAAATTATGGGCTCCCAGTGAAATAAAAGCCCATTAAAACAGACTAATCCACTTAAAGATCAATTCAGGTTTTCTGGAGTCTATTGCAAGAGTGGCAAATACTGCAGCCTGTTAAAAGAAATTTATGTGAGAAACAGTGGAAAAATGTGAATCTGAAGCACATTTTTTGTATCAACTGTGCCTAGGATTCATTCAGTTAGTCAGTAATGAACTATCACATGACCTCATGCGGGGGTATAAGAGATTGCATGCCTCCCATTACACCCTTGGGGCTCTTTTCCGTGATGAGTAACTCCCATTTTTGAAGATGACAAAATAGTTGCTCTTCCTTTGGTGTTCAGGGTTCTATTAAAAAACCCTCAAAACTACAAAAATACCAAATCAAAAGAGCAATTTACAGAACAAGGCATTTTAAATTTTTATGCACTCAAAGAAAGAGTATGCCTTTACATTAATAGTTCAAGAAACTGGAGTGCCTGTAGTCAGGTCCAAGTACAGTTGCAATTTCCCCACTTACAGGATGTAGCTGGAGGGATTCCTTGGGGTCATTTGCTATTAGTACCTCAGAAAAAGCAGTAACATCAAAGGAAATTTGTGGCCCTCCTGCAGCCTTTGTGTCCTAGTCAACTGAGCATCTGCAGGTTGAAGAGATTGCTCTGCGGAGATGGCATAAGAGCATCAGTCCTGAGAGAGCCTGAAGTTTCCTGTCACATGCATGGGAGGCCCAATTTTGGTTTGTTGGCATGAGTTTGAATCAACATTGGTCAAATCCTGAGTCTTTAGAAATTTTCTGTAATTTTGTTGTAATCTTAAAATACTCACTGGAGCATTTAGTAAGTGAAATGTAACAAAAATATTATGCTGATGCTTGAAATACAGTAATGTAATTTTTTGGGTTTTTTTGTTTTTTTTTTTAAAAAAGGGTAACAAATCTTATTAATTCAAAGCTATGTTTTTCCCTTAGCAGACTTTCAAACTCCATAATGTTAAATCCATATTTTAAGCCATTGTGTAGCATGAATGAACATTTTGTTTAAAATAAGCATATATTTTTAAATGATACTTTAAATCTGCATAGCAAATATGAACTACAGAAAAGATATAAGCTTCTACTATTTTCAGTTACTCCAAAGAATATTTTCCTGCAAGTGAACTACCAGTGAAATAAGTAGTTGCTTAAAATAGAACATGGAAGTACCATTTAGTCTGAGAAATTACTGCTGTGAAAAAAAACTCCCCTTCTTAGATATGATCTAAATTATTTCTTCCTACTATGTCTTAAATCAGTAAAAAGCAGAGGAAAAATTCTAAGCCAAGCCTAAGGGGAACAAAAAAATTATCGAAACATTAGGTTTCTTGTTTCCTGAGGTGTCATATTCTAATTTCAATTTTAAAAATTTCAGCATTTCTTCCAAATATCAATTTTATCTTCACCCTTTTTTGTTATTCAAATGTCATGCAAATCTGGGTTTTACACAACATTTTACTAGAGTAAAACACACATAATTGATAGCTCAATTCTAAAATGCTGAAAGAAGTAGATACCACAAATCAGTAAAGTGTACGACTTAAAACTCTGTAAGAAGCCATTTTTTCAATGCCTTTCTACCTCATAAGAGTACAGTGTCTGAGAGCTTGCAATGTGTCAAAATACAACTCTTCCTCAGAGGATTACACTTCTGGAATTTCTATAATAATATATTAATAAAAATATGTACTATACATATATTAATCTTGATGCTATATAATTATGAGGATTCTGAACACAATTTTGTGTCATTATTGGGGCTTGTTCCTTTTTGAATGAATCCAAGGAATATGAAAGTTACAATGTTCATAGACCTGAAAATGACACAGGGTTTTTAAATTAGCTACGGTCACTTGGCACATCTTTAGAGGTGACTTGCTATTTTCAGTACTCAGGTGCCTGGCAGTAAACGATGAACAAAAGCAAGCAGTGCCTAGAAAACATTTATCATTATAACCCAGTACTGAGACATCATTTCTAAAGGTATACTTTTATTAATGGAGAGTCAAGGCAATGAAGAATAGTCAGAAATAAAATTAGCAGATGCTAAAATAGAAGGAGAAACTTGTTCATTATTTATTAAAATTTAATTTTTAAGGTCACTCTGTGAAAAAACAAAATAAAAGACACCTCAAGAGAGTATCCATTCAGTAATTCTTTTTTTTTTTCTTACAATCAGGAGTGAAATAGTGTTCCACTTTCTCAAAAACTTACTGGTTTGCCTCTTTTTCATAAATAAAGCTGATGGCTTAGTTCCAAGGAAACCTTTTAGGCCTCAGTCTAGGAAGGATGATTATCCTCCTAGACTTCAAAAGTTATGGGGATTTGGGGTATTCTTGTGAAGAGTTCTTGTGAGTAAGCATGCCTTTTTTCTCACTAGAATTGCTATCTCCAGAAAACTCTATTGGGCACATTTCAGGGGGGCAAAAGGCATGTAACATTCATGTTGCCCATTCTCATCATAAAAGTAACAAGCATCAGCAGTAGGGAAGAATTAATTCAGATGCTTCACTTCCGTTCCTAGTGTAGGATTACTCACAGTAAAACTGCCAGAAACACCTCTCACTATTTCTGGGATGGTGCCTTAGAGGATAACAAGGAATAGTTTTTATTTTATATCTTTTTCTTTTACATCCAACAGAAACTGGACCTAGAAACAAAAAAACACCCAAAAAGTATGTACAGTATACATATCTATATATATTTATTTAACTTGTTTTAAATGTAGGTCTGGTATGGGAAACTATGGGAAACTTTGGCAGGCTCTCAAGTGAAATATTCTAGTGCTATCTCTAGGTCTTCAACTGTTTTAAAATGTCAGTAACCTATTCCTGTGCTCGATCCACCAAAAACATGTTTCTATTTTGTTCCAACTAATATTTAATGTCCCAGCTGTACATATGTGTGTATATTAAAATAATTAGTATACTTTAAAATATGCATTAATCCTTGATTTTTCTGTAATTGGGCAAGTGCTGTATTTTTTCAAAGAAAAAAGCAGTTCCTTTAAATACGTGTTAAATGACAATGTTAACATTTTTTCCTCCAAGAAGACTGTTGTATAATTTTAAAACATTTTTGTCTGAGCTGTCCTCTTCCTGCATACACTTTTAATTGGAAAAAAAGAATGTAATATCTAAATCATGTTATCAATATTTAAATCATTTATTATAAATCTGTTTTTCAACTGAGAGAAAAATAATCACTGAATTGATTGCTGTTATATAATTGTTTTTCTGTATTTTTAATATAATATACATAGGGTGATAGCAGAAAGAAATTACTGTGACAGTCTATTAGTAATTCCTATTACTCTTTAGAGTAGATGAAGTAACACAGCTTTTTTGCCTAGACGCAATAAGTCCAAAATTTGAAGTAATGCATCATAACAACCCCAATTTTTATCTCTTTTTACTCAGTTCATCAGATTTTTGCTGCACAAACAGCAAAACCAAGACACAATTGTCTTACATACTGTGCCCTACAACTAAGAATTATTTTCTAGAACATTAAAAATAGCAGCTACCTCTGCAGATCTTTTTCTCAGTCATGTATGTTAAAAGATCGACACAGACAGACCTTTTAAGTGGAAAATATTGCAAATCAGATATGATGATTAGATTTCCTTTCACCAAACTTAGTCTTTGGCAAGCAGAAACATTCTTAAATTAGAATTGCCCAAATTGTAATAAATAGCACATTTTGTAACTGAAGATATTTTCAAATGTCCTATATATTATGGTAAGTATTTGGGACTTTTATTCTGTTTGTGAGTAAATAAAAGGAGCAAATTATTATAATTATATATATAATTATAATTTATATATATATAATGCTATTGATTATAATTAATATATTGCATTTTTTCAGTATTATGCAGTACTATCAGAAATTTAAAAATGCAGCTCAAGCAGTTACATTTTGCAACCATATTTATCTGAAAGTGAGTTAAAGACAAAATTATTGGTGTTTAACCATCTGCCCTTGGTCTTTTCACCAGTGCCCCTTTCCAAAACACCTCTCTTTTCTAACTGGAAAAGATAAAGTATCCTGTTGAATACTCCACAGTTTTGGTTTAGAGTTTCAAATTGCTGAAATAATTGTATAATTTAGTAGAAATCCAGCATAACATTAATAATTGCAGTAAATTCTATTGACAGATTATTTAAAATTGTAAAAACAAAGTCAGTGAATGACCTGGGTTTTTTTATGGTGTCTGAGGTACTGTGCTATGCAAAAAAAAAAAAAGGGTGAAAACTTAATTCCAGGAGAAACAGCTAAAAGGAATTAATAATCAGCAGGAGTACCAGGAGAATTGTTCAGATGTCACCTTTATCAAAAGAACCCAAATGGAGTTGTTACAAGCACTGATCTTCTGTCTTCTAGACTTGAGAAATGAGTGTTTGTAGACTTGTTATGATGTGTCCAGAGTGATGCTTTTTTAGAGTACACACTGATCTCTAAAGATGTGGGTAACTAATGCTGAAGTTATATATGCTGAAAAAGAAACACAGTTCATACAGAACAAAGATATTACGATACATACTGGATTAAAATAACCATGATTTACAGAACAATTCTGAAAATATTTAATTTTTCAAGTGTTTAAAGTCTGTGGATCCTCTATACTGAAATACCTTTTGCTCAAAATACAACTTAATTTGCTTAGATGTGAGGATCAGTTTGCTAGATGTTTGCTAGTTTGGAAGTTCCCATGAAAACCTTAGAAACTATGTGACCAAGCTAACAAAATTCATATGATTTTTATACCTATGAGCATGGTCAGTGTGAAAGACGTGGTGTTAGGGACCACAGTCTAATTGGACACTCAGTACATTTTACAACACTCCGTTAACATTTCACTTGGAAACCTAATTCTTTGTTGCCCATATGACAAATCCTTTTTCTAGTTTCTATTTTTTCATAAAACATCTGGCAAGTTGATGATTTGATGACACTTTAACAAATTCTTTTCCTCCAGTATGATTTTTTGAAGGAGATGATTGCAGGTGTTTGAAATTGCTGGCCTGAGTATAGCATGTTCCCAGAGCTCACTGTCCACATGACTTAAAACTGAAGTAAATCTCGCAAACTGACTTAAATCATGTATCCATAAAGTGTTAATAATACTCTGTTCATTGTAAACAGGTTTAACTTTCTACTGAAATTATTATAAATATAGACTGTTTGCAAATGGCCTGAAAACTACTGAAGACATAGTCACTTTCCTTCTGTGATTCTTGTGTGTCTGTTTTTGGGAGAAGAATTTTTTAAACTTATTTACCTTAACATTTCACTGGTACTTACCTGGTCTGTGCAGCTCAGATTATGGAACCACCCTGAGTAGGAATGGTACCCGTAGGCAGTATCTGTGCATACTCCTCATGACACATGAAATACTGTTCTAACACAAAATTCCTGTGAATACACACACAGTTCTTTTCCTGAAACTCACCATCAGCTGAAGATCCTTTCTTTGGTCTCAGCCAAAATTATAAACCCTCTCCCTTAGAATTAGAGGCCAAAAACTTTAATTTAAATTTTCATCATATTTTAGCACAATCTGAAATCAACTACTGAATTTATGCTCGAATATTTCTATTTTTAGGTGATTTTGTATTTCCATTTTTAAAGATGATAAAAAGATACTATTTTGTCCAATTATTTCACTTATTACATGGATACTCAGTTGCTGTTTCCTTTCACCTTCACACCTCTCTCTTTTGTGTTGGTCTGTTTGTGTGTCTGTGTATGTGTGGTGTGTAAAAACTTCTCACTCTCTCTAAGGGATTTGCATGCAAATAATATACACATTACCTTCATTTTGCTGCCAAAGTTCAAATTTTATGGAGTTCTCACAGGACTGCAGAGTTGCATATAGCATCTTGTTAAACTTGTGGCAAGCATTAAAAATATTCCTGTCCTAAGTCCCAGATTCGCATAGTGTTAATGTTTACAGAAAAATAACAACCCAATTGTCAAGTATTAAAAATAAGTTTGAAAGTGATGTTCAAACAAAAAATGACACACAATCAAGCCTGATAAAATGTGTTCATACAGTCAAAATTGGTTAAAGAAAAATGTATAAATTGTGCATGGATGTTAATAGCTAATCCCCACTCCCCTTCAATATTTATATGTCAAGTCATACTGATAATACTGTACTATCGCACAGTCATGGAAATGATCACACAAATAAGAGTGTTTAATAAAGAAATTACTCTTATCTTTGACACCCACCTCTTCTAGTCAGGACATGTTGCATCTCTTATTGCTACTATTTGCATACCGTGAGCTGTGCACTCAGCTCTAATTAGAACTGATATAGATTACATATTGACTAATAATTAGAGCAATAAATGACACCATTCTATAAGAAGTCCCAAATAAATTCTGTTCATTTCTTTATTTGAACATTATTTTGCACAGAGTGAAAAACTTGATTTCTTTCCCAAAAAATAAATAACAATAGGATTTAATAGGGTCAAGATCAAGAGTTCGTGCCAGTTCCAGACAAAAATGTTGTATTTAAGTGGATAATGCTTCTTGGAACTAAGAAGTAAATTTGTTTTTAAAAATATTTTAAATCTTTTTCAAAGTGACTGCAAGGATTGAAAATGTCTTTGCATGCATGTTACTTAGAATCACAGAAAAGTTAGACCATTAGTCATAGATTAGATATAGAGATTATTAATATTCAGCTAACATCTGTGGCTATTTCATTCTCATATTCTTAAACTGTAATCTGTTCTGCAACTGTCAGTGTACATTTACCTGGAAGAAAAACACAGTTTCCTTTCTAAACTATGGGTCACTATTTAGGGTAAGTGACCACTGCAGAAAAAGTTATAAAATTTTGTATTTAATCAGAATTAGAATTGATGCTGTAGGGATTCCTTTTTTTCAGATTGTATTTATAAAGGTAAATTCCAGTGATCTTATTCACTCCAATACATTAGTAGTTGTAATGTATCTAACACAGCCTCCTGAAAGTTTAACTATTTCTTGAGATTGCATAGAAGCATCCACTTCAGTAATGTCTTAAAAAAATCCTAAATAATGTTTTTTCGGGCTGATAATTTGTGAGGTAACAAAATCAAACACAGAACTTTAAATAAATGGAAATACATGATGAGAAACAGAATCATTCAGGTTATAAAAGACGTGCTGAAACTGTATAATCTTCACAAATTTCAGGATAGTTAAAAAAAATCAATATGTTAAAAAAAATCCTAATTCACCTAATTTCTATCGTCTGAGCATCCTGGTTCTGGCCAGGACAGGTTTAATTTTTGCAATAGCCAGGAGGGGACACGGCTAGGACACAGAGGTTATTCTATACCACCTCATGTCATCGACAGGACAGGGGTGAAGGAAAGGCACTGTTTTCTGGGGTGAAGGGGTTCCTTCTGGTTGAGGAAATGTGGCACCAGTCCTGAACCAGAGGAAGCAGTAGTGTGGCTACAGTCGGGTCAAACTCTGTGGTGAGAATTTTTGCAGGTTTCAACAAGATATTTTATGCCCATAGTAAGTTAGTAATTAAGCTGAAGGAAATACGGATTCATTCAAACGGAAAGAAATGAAATGCCTAAAAACCTAACAGGGTAATTCATTTGATAATTTTGGAGTGGCAATTATTCACTCATAGAAATGCTTCTAGAGAACTTTGTCCAAACTTGTTTTAGGATTAGTTTTGCATAGTATCCATGATCTTGCAACAAACAAAAAAAATATTTGTAGACACATTTCATAATGATAAGTTGTTAAAAGATCAAAAAATGTACAAAAACCCCACTAGATGATCTAAGAACTAGGATAAAAAAGCACAATTATTTGTCACTTAACAAGAGATATAGCTATGAGAAAGTAGATTAAAAAGATCCTGTCATTGTAAGCAATGATAGTTCTCGGTTCCCATAAATAGTGCCTGTTACATCTACCCATGTGATACCAGTGAATCTCATGTGCTGTTTACATACACATACATGTCACTTCCCTCTCTCTCCTCCATCCCCCCAGTTTTAATTAGATACTCTGATTAAAAGTTTTTAAAAGGCATTTTTCTTTCAACCCGAACAGTTTTAAACATCTTTCAATTTAAAAGGAAAAAAAGCATCTGCTGAAGAGCATCCTATCTTTTGATCTTCAACTCATTCAATAGTAACATTGCCCTTTTCTCCTCATAGATCACTGCCAGCTTTTTTCCACAGCCATACACATTCTTTGACCTGTGATAAAATTTGGTTTGACATACTAGCCCAAGAGTGACAGTTCCTCAAACTACACTTTATATAGCTATGGGAAAGAAGAAAATGTACTGTCCGATTCTATATCCACGAACATTTTTGCTTCATTCATTATTTCTTTCATTTTTCTATCTACCACTGTAAAAAAGGAGTGCATTCTTCCATGTGAATTATTTTTCTGAGAAGAGTTTTCATTACTTTTATTTGAAGCCTTTTCTTATTTGTCTACTGGAATTACTTTCATTTTTCTTCAACAGTCTGTGCTTTCTTTTGCTTATTGTTAATATGATGCTATTTTTTTAAACTAAATCTGACTTATTTGACCCATCTCTAGGCATCTGAAATGTTTCACATTTTCATAATAGCACAGTGCTTTACAAAATAAATTATTCGGGGGGGGTTGTTTGGGGTTTTTGTTTTATTTTTTGTTGTGTTTTTTGTTTGTTGTTTTGTTTTGTTTTGTTTTTCAAAACAGTGGGAAGACACATATTCTTTTTTCAGCTTCAGAATTAGTAGCACAAAGGCTAGTTGGAGACCAGTAACTAACAGTGTATCCAGGGGTCATAGTAATCCAGAGTGCAATCCTGTTCAACATCTTCATTAATGAGCTCGATGATGGGGCAGAACATACACTCAGCAAGTTTGCCGATGACACAAAACTACAAGGAGGGCTGATACACCAAAGGATCATGCTGCCATCCAGAAGAACCTCAACAAGACTAAGAAATGAGCTGACAGAAGCCTCATGAAATTCAACAAAGCAAAAATGTAAAGTCCTGCACCTGAATAGGAACAACCCACTGCACCAGTATGCACAGGGTCTGCCCATCTGGAAAGTGGCTTGGTGAAAAAGGATCTGGGAGATCTGGCTCCCAGGGATCCAAGTCAAACATGAACCAGATAAGTGCCCTTGACATAAAGGTGCTTAAGAGTATTCTTGGGCTACATATTGGAGTACTGTGTTCCATTCCAGGCTCGCCAGTACAAGAAATATGGGCATAATGGAGAGAGTCCAACAAAGGCCCATGAAGGTGAATTATGGGACTGGAGCATCTCTCCTACCAGGAAAAGCTGAGAGCAGGGATGCTGGGTGCACTGGGTGAAGAACTGGTTGAAGGGTAGAGCTCGAAGTGTTGTAGAGAATGGCGTACATCTGACTGGTGTCCTCAGCATTCAGTTCTAGGACCAGTTCTGTTCAATACTTTTGTCAACGATCTGAATACCAAACTGGGAAGTGCTGTTGACTCTCTTGAGGGACAGGAGGCCTTGCAGACTGATGTAGGTAGAATGCAGCATTGGGCAATGATTAATGGATGAAAATTAACAAGTCAAAATGTTGGATTCTGCACCTGGGATGATGTATTGCCCAGTACAATCATAAACTGGGAGAGGAGTGGCTGGAGAGCAGTCCAGCAGAAAGGGATCTGGGGGTGCTGGTTGACGGCAGGGTCAGTATAAGACATCAGTGTACCTGGGAGCCAAAAGGGCAAACTACAGCTTGGGGTGTAGGGAACACAACCAAATGGATAAAAGAGATGATTATTCTGCTGTATTTGATGTTAATGTGGCCTAACCTTGAGTACCTTCTGGCCTCACAATTTAAGAAGGATGTGAAATCGTCCAGAGGAGGGCAACAAAGTTGGTAAAAGGGCTGGCAAGACCTGTGCTGTTAGGATTCTATTCTATTCTATTCTATTCTATTCTATTCTATTCTATTCTATTCTATTCTATTCTATTCTATTCTTTGTACTGCTTTGGTTTTGGAGTAATGATTGTGTTCATATGCTTCACAGGGTCTCCTGATTCCACAAAGAGTAGACCTTGTCATATGCCCACTTTCACTGCAGTGACCTACAGCTACAAGATTGCTTTCAGATACAGAATTTCCTTCTGACATTTCCCTCCCTTAACAGCCTAGCTCTTTTCTTTTGTGCATGTTTTGCACCCCACTCTACAAAGTCACAAAACCACCTACCAGTTGTGTGTTTGTAATATCCTAGTTGGTGTCGTCCCAGGAGAAGGGAGCTCTGTGGTATGATTCCACTGACTATAAAGCCTAGTTTTATACCTTGATATCAACACATATCCAGGCAAAGGTAATTGGGGTGATATAGATATTATCCGATGACTCCTCAGACTCTTATAAAACATCAGGACTTTTCCAAAGACGCTTACATGCTAATTCTAATTCCTTGGCTTATGCTGTAAAAACTCATTTTTTTCCTAATTTGTCATTTGTTTTACCTTATTGTTAGTTTAATTCCTACCTGCCACTCAGTACTTGAAAGAGGAAAAGTTTTCATTCTGAGAGGTCACATCAACACTTCAGTAATATTAAATAGGTCAAATTCATGCTCAGGTTAAACTGATGTAGCTTAGTAAAACAAAGCAAAATTCTGATTGCCTAGAAGCAGGAGAAAAATCAGAGAATAAATTAGCCTTTATGGGTTTAACTGTCCTAACTCTACTAAACAGAAGTAATTTTAGAAGGTTAATGCAGTTGACAAAAGTGATTAAGAAAACTACCTGACCTTATAGAAAAGGGATCACAGAACTGTTTAAGAGCCCTTTACTTTATGTTTCAGTGTGTCAAGCCCTAAAAAACTACAGCATGTTTTATCATACGTCAGGAGTAATTAGGAGGGGAAAGACTATACTCTTACCTATAGAAAGTCTTGAAAGACAACAGAGCTATGTTGGTTTCATGTAAGCTGCTAGGCTCATCAGACAGAGGAAGGAGTGCAAAGCATCTGCTGAAAATCATCTAAAAATAATTGGTTTAAAAAATTATCTGCTTGCTGAAGTTCCTGGGAAGAAATCACATGGCACTTCGTAAATACAGGATTTGAGCTTCTGATGAGGATAAGAAATAATATTTTTATATATAGGTATATCCATCAAAGTAAATAGATTATTCTTTTCATTCCAGAAGAAAGAAAATCACTCTTCTAGGCAATTCAAATAGAAAAGACAAGAAAATGCATTTTGATAATTATGATGATGCAATATCAGTTGTGATTTTCTCCTTGATTTTTTTAAATCAATAAATAACTGCTATTACTTTGTAAACTTAAGTGTAATTTCTTTTATCACGAAGGTCTAGAAGGCCTGCTTGTATATTAATAATAATCACTTACAGTTTCACCTAAAATATTTTGATGATTTTACATTATTATCGTAGTTAATACCTCACTTAGGAATGAGACTTTGTACCTACGGAGTGCAGACTTCACTAGTTCTCAGGTTTTTAAAGGATGACTGTGTACTTTAGGTAGGTGTAAAGAGGAGAGAAGTGGACATGATTGTAATATTTCTACCAGGATACATTTGTGACTGTAAAATTATGAGTCATTTAATACCTCTAAGTAATCATCTAATTTGGAGAAGTTGTGAGTTATCCATTTTCTGCAGTCAGAGAGAATAAATGACATGCAGAGTTTTATGGACTGTCCTTGGAAAAGTTTATTATTACAAACCCCTTTTTTCTTCCATTTTTATTAGTTTAATTTATCAAAAGCATTTTCTTTCTGAGTTAAGTGCACTTTAGAACTTCTAGTAGAGAAACTATAATTTGCTATACAAAGTGAATAAGTTCATTTATGTCGTTTATATAGTTTAGTAAAGTAATACAATTGTAAGCCATCTTATACTTTGGCTTCCCATGGTCTGATTATTCATTATGGTACAGTGCTTTTTATTTTTATTTTAGTGTTACAAATAGCTTTAAAAGAGAAGTTTGGTTTTCATTCTCAACATCCAAATTTTAGGGTTTAGACTGTTAACCATATCTGGACCTAACCTGCAATTAGGGACACTTTCAAATTAGAAACCAGTTATTGCAATGGTTTTGTTTCTTTCTGATTCCAGATTTTCTCCCTTATTTTAAGGACATTTGAGATTCAGACGTAAAATATAGGATGTCAGTGGAAGAACAGCATGTTTATAACAATGACCTTAGTATTCATTGGGAAATAAGAACTCAATAATAAGACTTAAATATTGAATCTTTTTTGTTTATAAACATAATATAATAGTATGGCTCAACTTGGAGGAAATTTTTGAAAGAGAGTGACCCTATTTCTACATCCGTGTTTTGGGATAACAAAAGTGCTACCTAAATGTAACACAGACATCTGTTTCTGTGATATCTTTGGCCATTTTCAAACATTTAAAGAGATACATTGTAATTATGTAATGTAGTGGTAATCTTTCCAAATCAGTTTCTTCAGACAGTTTTTGCCATTCTGAAGGACATTCTGTAAACAGAATATGCACAACTGAAGAGTGCAAATATATTTATTGGCCAACACAGATGTTAAACACAGGGACTAACAAACTCCTAAATCAAACATTAATACATTCACCATCCTTGATGAGTGTCTGTAGGCCAGGACACAGACAGGAGAAAGCCAGGAGAAATCGTTGAGGGCTCTGACCTCCTGTCTCCTGATTCTTTGACTTTATCCTTGGAATTTTTGTAAACTTTCACGTCAGTATTTCTTCTTGTGAATCACTGAGTTGCTAATACTGTCTCAGTAATTGTATTTCTGTCTATGCTTTTACTTGTTCTATATATCTTCCTTTCAGAGACTTTCTCACAAGTTAACAACTATTAGTAAAACTGGGTCAAGGTCACAGAGCAATGTGCCATCAAACTAGGGCGTAAATTACAGACACTCAATCCCTAGGGAGGAGAGCTACAGAAAAATGGGACAACTCTGAACCAGTTTTCTGAAAAGAAGGCTACTGCCAACACTGGCATCACTGTGCAAATTACAGATCATTACAAATAATATATTTTTCAATTTAAAAAGAATGAAGATGTAGTGACATAATTCTGTACAAAATTTAAAAATATTTTTATGATGTATTTAGTAGGTTACTATAGTTGAATTCAGAGAAAATGTTTGAATGTGTATTTAACAGTTTCAGAAAATGGTAAACACAAGGATTTAAAATTAAAGTTCTAGAAAACTAAAAATACTAGTTTAAATATTCACCTAACACAAAATAAATGCATAAACATCTTGACAAGGAAAAGATCAAAATTTATGGTGTTTTTGTGAGTTTCATTAAGATGTATCAATTCAGCCAATGATGCATGAAATCACAGAGATTGAGACAAACCTCCAAATGGAAGAAAAATGTGAAGCCGGATTATTGAAGGAATGACGAAAGATAACATTGGTAAGCAGTACTGGGACCTTCTGGCTGACATTAATGTTTTATTTATTTTCTCTAAATGAGTGATCTAAAAACCTATTGGGGAATTTTGTTTAAAGAAAAATGAGACTCTTCAATACCTGTCAATTCTCTGACCAACTTAATTCCTTATTTAGGAATAGAAAAGTATATGTTCTTACCTGTACTTGAAGAATGCCAACACTATTGTTAATTACTAGTCAGAACAGATTAATTTGTTTGCTTGTCACTTTAATTCCAAACAAGTTGTTTTCGGAATGAGCAAGTACAAAAAGAAGAATAATTTTGGCTGTTCCCCAAATGATGTACTGAAGAAGGGAAAAACATGGCAGTTCTGAGGGGTTTTTTTTATATAAACTCTCCTGAAAATTATTTTTTTTCAACATTTATCTCTAGCCTCATAAAATTTGCCCTTAAAATTTTCATCTTGTGTTCTTTGGATCAGATCATATGTGTTCTTTATTCATTAGAGTTGCTATATTTATAGAAAGAAGTAATATATTTTTAGTCCAATAAATATATAATGTAATAAATATTTCATATTTACAGCTTAGAAATGAGTAGAACTCTAGCATAGATCTTCACCTGGCTTCATTTCTGAATACCAAGTCATCTTCTGACGTATTTCCAGCTCTTTTGTAGTATCTCTTTCCCCAAAACAGTGTTTAAATAGTTATGTTAGACTTGTACAATCGCATTAAATTGAAACAGAGTATAAAAGAGAACAATGGAACTTATTTTTTACAAACATCCAAACATAGATTGAATGTTCAGATGTCTGCTCCTTCAGGATCCTGCTCCTTTCTGTCTTTCTCAATCCCACTAAAAATGTCTAGACTACCTAGTTAAATATTGCGGTTATACAGAAACCCACCTGAAAACTGAGCTCCACTAGTAGTCAAGGTCACATTTTATGCAGTTAGTCTGAAATATCTCAACATTTATTTTAGGATGGGATGAGTCTCCTTTAAGGTTTACCTAACTGTTTCCATTGCCTATGCAGAGATATTTACATGTATAAGATATAAATAAAAATATACATATAAAAAACTAAGACAACCGATATTTATACGAACTAAGACAATAGATTTTTATATAAATCAATACAATGATATTCCTTTCATATTTCTTTGATATGTCTCATTTTTCATCTTAAGTCCTTTTTTTTAATCTTTATTACAGAAATATTAGTATGATATATACAAATACTTGCACAAGATATACAGTAAAGGATATGATTTCTTCCCTCTTCTTCCTGTTTTACAAAACAAATTTTTTTTTTAATTTATGTGCTTAGTAAATTCCCAGTTCAACAATGCTCTAAAAACTTTTTACTTAGTATGTGTTTAAGTGTAATTGAACTTAATGAAGTTAATAATAAACTTGAATAAAAAGATTTAATATATGACTATGTTTCCTGTTGACACTTGATACTATATCATCATAATTGTCTATTGAAAGGAAATCATTTAGGGATTTCAAGAACTTCTATTTCAGTAGTAAGTCTTCTGGTTTGATCTTAAACTGCTTAGCTTAGTTTGTCTAGGCTTGTATATAAAATATGAAATAACAACAAAGAAATTAATATGGCACAGAGGCATAAAATTCTGTGACTACACCAAAAAAGCTAAACATTTTTCATTATGCATCTGATTTTCCCAGAGTATGCAGAATCAGGTCTTAAACTGATGTCAATACATATCGGGAAATGAGCACATTATGGAGAAAAATCACATAATTAAAAACTGACAGAGTCTTGTAGAGAATTAAAATCCAACTGCTAGTTCAGATAGCACTAGAAGTTTAAAAATTAAATTTCATGTTCTCACAGTTCGGGAAAGTGTTCTTTTATTACAGCTCAAAAGGTTGAGACAATAACTTCAGGGAAAATATGGTAACTACAGGAAGGACTGAGTGAACTCTGCTTCCATTTTAAATTTACTCTTAGTTGTTTATGTTTACTGCTTCTTTCTTCCTGTGGATACATTGTACTTCTCTGGGTGTGTGCAGCTCCAAACTGTGTGGAGTCAGATTAATATAGTAAAAAATCCAAAGCCTTATAAAAAATTAATGTATGTGAAATGATGACAAATGGGATTTCATTGACTAAACTTACTATTTGGAAAGGCAGTGCTATAATGAACAACTATCATAAGTGTCTGGGTCATGAAACTCTAAGTTCCTTAAAAAAGACACTGCTCAAAAAAAAAACAAACTAAAAACGAAAGAAGCCTTTATGCTTGTCCTAAGTTACACTAGGGTTTTTTAGCTGAACTAGAAGATGTATTAACCAAAGGTTTGACTATTATAAAAAGTGTTTTCAAGAGTACGAAAACCTTAGTGTTCCTTTTCGATCTGTTACTGCTTTCCTATCAATAAATTCTTTTATACATATAGAATTTGCATGTTCACAAAATATCAGCATGTAGATTAACCACTGATGAGGTGGGAATTGATGGCTCTGCACTCTGGCAATTACCATGACAATGTTACTGAGTACCTTTCACAGTGGTAAAGCAGAAAGGTGATTTGATTTGATCTGAGGAGCTGGCAGCCTGCTTATTCTCATAATGTCACATAACAATGACGTGGAAACTAGAATATTGGTTGATCTCTGCTTTGATGCACTTTCTCTCCTTTATCCTTTTCCTTTTGTCCTTGTTCTTCTTTTCTGTATTGTTCCATTGTCAACACAGAGTCACAAAACAATTCTTCCCACCAGAGTGTAAATGCATGTTAGTAGCTCAGCTCTGCCTTTAAACTAGTAGATGAACTTACTGTTTCACTGAGATTTTCTCTTATCAAGAGTCATTTATCAAGTTGTGACCTTTTTTGGTTTTGTTCTGGGGAAAATTTACAAGGTAATGTACTCTTGTAGGGAAGAAAAATACATTAAATTCCATAGCCTTCTGTGCTGCCCCCACTGTTTCCAGATTCTGAGCTAGGTTTACATATTGTGAGTAAACCCTCATGCAGAGCAAAGACATTTGCCATTCACATAATGAGTGTACTAACAGTAGGCTACTCTGCAGTCTTTCTCTGTCTGCAGACACACCTTTTCCAAACAAAATATAATTTTCTCAAAAAATTAATTACCGAAAGATTGCAACAACATTAAACTGTGATTTGGTTTTGCAAGGTTGTATGCTCTGCAGTCAACATCTGTAATGCTGTATGAGGATCAATTTTTGCCACATTACCACTAAGTTATTTATCAAATATATCCTGAGATGTGGTGTGTATTTAAGCAGTTATTTTAAGAAACCAAATCATATATGTGTATGCACATACACGTGCATACACACACAGCAAATACACTCTATTTCTCAAAAGTTATCTCAAAATTGTTATCTTCTTCTTGCAGGTGAAAATCAGGAAAGTCATATATTATACGAAGGTGGTGTTTAAGGTTCATTTATGTGTTTTAAGTTTTAAAAGTAAGGTTTTGTACATGATCTTTGTCATCGAGTCAGTTAGGAAGCTTGTTCTCTAATACTGAGCCTGAGAGTGTGCGAATTAAATAGTGCCTCTTCTTCCAAGCAATTAAATCTTGTGGCTAAACAAAAATACTTGAACAGCCTCCTGAGTGCAAGTGCTGTATCTGTCTTCTGACGAGTATACACACATGCTCCATCTGAGCACCTAGGCGCTTAGCTTTTGACTAAGCTCCATCACAATTCACTAATCAACTGGAAAAGGACTTAATGACACCTAAATTCATGGTAGCTACAATCCAATAGTCATGCTCAGACCATGAATAAGCTTTCAGCTTTCTTTGAATCACAGCAGCTGCATTGGTTTCACTCAAAAACTTCCTGGGGAAGATGGAATCTGAGACCTAGATTAATTACTCTTCTTAGTACCAGAGGATTCAAAAGCATAAAAGAATTCAATATAAGTTACAAACCAACTTGGACATGCTTCACTTAGCTAGGAAATACTCAGCCAAAGTTATCTAAGTTGTATATAGTGACATAACCACAAACCATATAGATTTTACCATAGAAAATTTCTTTCTCTTGGGTTATACTGTAAGGAAGAAAGGCTTCAGCATAACTAGGAAAAGTAGGTAAAAGGAGTCTTACACTTCAAAATCTTCTAAAGAGCAAAAGTGAATACATCTCTTACAGAGAGATAAGAATTTGTTGTTAAACCAACCAGTGTTTCAGCAGTTTAATAGTCTAGATTATTTAATGCAGAAAATCCTAACAATACAACAAAAACTTTTATTCAAAAAAAGCCTCTTAGTCACTCTTAGTAGCTATCCCTATTTTCTGGTGTGGTGCTCACATCCAAGAAATGTCCCTCAGGATCTGAAAGTCAGCACAGATCTTCCTTGAGAAGAAGATGGATGATAAAGAATGTTGTGATGAGCTGACAGTGCACTACCCTCTCTGTTGAGAGCAGTATTAAGTTAGTGGTGGTTTCTTCCTCCTCTAACTAGGAGAAACATGATGCTGATACCAACACTTTCTTTCTCTTTAATCTTGTGGTTATTTTTTATGTTTTCACAAAACAGTTTGCTTTCTTCTCATTGGTTCCAGGTTGAAGTGTGAAAGTTGCCCCCAGCCCCAGTCCTGTTACCCCAAGAGGCTGTTGTTTGTTGCACACTGGTTCCCTGAGCTTAGCCTAAAACAGGTCAGGCAGCAGCCACAGAGCACTGCCCAACTGCTCAACCAAGACTAAACCAGCTCAGGCTGAGGGAACCACAGACAAGTCCTGAGTTCCTCCACTGCCATTTCAGTATAAAGCCTGGCTCTGTCTCCTAGTAAGGGCAAAAAACGTGTATCAGGCTCAAGGATGAAAATGTGTTCTGACATACACTTGAAGATAAGCATCCATTCCCGTACATAAGCATCTAAATGCTTTACAGAAACCTGACTGCTCTTACCATCTGTAGGATGGGCAGGAAATATTAAAATGCTCACTGTGTTACATCAGGTATTTTGAGATCTTTGAAAATGAAAATCTATCTTCAACAAGAAAAGTTTATACTGGAGTGGATGCAAGCAAGTTGAGGATATACTTAGCCCTTTATTAAGGATTTTGGTTAGTGCAGGATATACTCAGAACTCTAATTGCTGGGAAGATAATTTTGAAAATAGATGTTGAAAATATGTGTTAAAAATATGGAAAAAAAATTATTTAACTCCCTGCAGATTTTTGTAAGTCTTGAATTTAAGGTGTTGAAGAAAAAAAATATTGCTGGTGGCAACTATCTACATTCAGTATAACATGATATTTGTTGTATTTAGATAATCCATAAATATAGTTCCACTATGTTGCTTTTTTGTGGTAATCTGGAATAACTCATGGTATATTCATATTTTCACTGAAACAGAAAAACCTTCCTTTTTTTTATTATATATTTTGTTTCAGTTTGGGACATGGTGCTACTTGTGATGTTCAGAAAGGAGCTCTTCCATTGACAGAGTGAAAATTCTCTCTTACTATCTGGGTGCTACTATAATTTTATGAGGATTCCAGTTTAGTTTCATCATTTGCTTTTAAGATATCAAATTAAAGCTTTATTTCTGATTCTAATTCTACCAAAGTAAAAGCAATAAAAGATAACTCCAGACCTCACTAAAATAAAAGTACCTTTCAGTCCTTTTGGTAAACAGTATAATCCTTCCTGCCCCCCAGTTTTTTAGCTGCCAGTTATTTAGATCTGGAGTCCTTCCAAAACAGAGAGTCATAGACGCATTATGCTAAATTCAGTCGCAGAACACATTTCATCTTATGTTTCCCTATATCTTAAGCCCTCATTTGAGGAAGAACAAGAATTTTAATTAAATATGTATTGAGATTTTCCTCCACAATGTCATCCCATGATGATGATAAATGTGAGTGGCTTGCCAGCAATACGGCTACTCCTTTTATCTCTCTCTATTTTTTGGCTGCCAAGAGAAAAGTCCCTAAAGTTTGTAGGCAGCAAACAAGTACAATTAAACCACCTTATGACTTTTTATGTATCTTTAAAATTACATATATATAATTATGCACATAATTATTAATTTATATGTATATGTGCATATTCAAATATATAAATATATATATAAATACATAAAAGCTTTAAGGAGATTTGTTCCCTTGAAAATAATAGAACCTCCTTGTAACAGCCTTGCATATACTGAAATGTCTTTCCTGTGCCAGGGAAACAGACAACAAACTGTAGTTTCAGTAGTGAAAAGTTCAATATATGGTTCAGTCACTGGGGAAAGAGGGTTGTTTAATGTATAAAAGGAATTAAGAATTTCAGAAGATACATTTTCCATATTGTGCTTTCACTTTTCTACCTCTATTCAGTTAAAAGTTTGAATGTTTATTCATTTGTTTTGAGAATCTTACTTGAAATTAATCCATTAAAAAGTTCAAATTCAACATTTTTGGCTTTCTTTATAATCACTGACACTCTGCCATTAGACCAACTGCTGTGTCAAATATGAATCTTAAGAGTAAAAGAAGGAAGACTTCAAGTTAGTGGATGGTCTTTTCCATGCCTCTGTCTCCCACTTTTCACTTACTTTTTTTCTGCTATCAAAGAACTAATGAATCAGTCTTCAGAATGGATGAGCTACTCATTTTCTGCTCTTATGACTGAAAGGAACCTTAATAACCAGAATAAATTAAATGCTTATTTTTTTTAGATGATACGGTCAAGAACTAAATGAAGATCTGTTTAAAGTAAGTGGGTCGTTCCATCTAATCACTGTAGGCTAAACCTGGAATTTCTCATTAATCCCCATTTAGATATTAAACAGGGCACAGGAGCACTTTCATACTAAAATGTTTATTCTTCTGTAAAGTTGTATTATTAATGCTACATGCATTATTTATTATCACTTTTACACATATTTTAATTTTAAAAATTAAATATGAATGTTTATTTCCTTCACTTGGTGAGTACATGCATGCTCAAAATACCAAAGAAAGTAATTATTTAAATTATTTAAATGATCATATCATGCATTCCTTTGTTTAAAAATCCTACATATTACATAGTTAATCCTTACAACAGTGCTATAAAAAACAGTTTTACAATCAATGAAATGGTATATTATAGGTATACAGTGGTAGTTTTGTAATAATACACTGTTGATAGAAAACTATGGAAGTCTTAAAACTATATACCCATAAATTCTTCCTCAGCCCACTATAACCTTTTCACTCTAGTTTATGCACAAAGAATATATGTCTCAATATTTCTATTAATTTTCTCATAACTGAAATTGGAATTCAGGCACATTCAGGAAAAGCATTAATTAAAAAAAATACAAATACCTGAAAAAAAGGAAAGATATTAGTACAGTGTAAGCCTCTAATCAATAATATCATAAGTTATCTGTGAGATGTGGGAAAAATTTATGTCATTCTAGTTTTCATCAGGGCTCAACCACTCTCAAGCTGCCAATATTTATAAGGAAGCCTACTCTGAAATACAGTCAAGCCTACTTCAAAAGTATTTATGACTCAAGAGCACAAACAGCGGGAAGCTAGGACTCAAAGAAAGGACGCTTGCGTCAAAATATGTGAAAAACAAGCTATTATTACTTAAACTTCGCTAAAACTACACAAGACTTCAACTGAAAGAAGATTTTTGAGTTAGTTAAGCTTCGTGAATCACTACACAACAACCCAGACTTGAGTCCTCAGAAAGCAGTAAACTTTTCTATACAGCAGGTCAGGTCAGGGGCCTCTGTCCCCTGCAGGAGGGAGTCATTCACTACTATCAGCTGTTGTTTTCTCCTGCTGCTCCTTTGTATTTCAGGGTTCAGATGCACTGTGTGAAAGCACATCCAGCTCCTTCTCAGCTTTGAGGGCAGTGAACCTGTTCAATAGCTGCAAATGTTCAGGTGTAGCAGGAACCTTTTTCTTGGTGCCAGGAGGCATCTGCTTCCAGCCTTCACGTGCCTCAGAGTCTCCTTTTGCCATTTTTCTGGGGACAGGTTCAGTAGCTGAGCTCACAGAAGTGACATGTGTGATATTAACTACACAAATCTTTACCATAAATAGGTCTCCTCAAATATTTTGCATGCCAATGGCTGTTCCTTCTATGGCATTATACCAATGGCCTTCCCTTACAGTTTAATGAGAATCACTGTGCAAGCTAACTTACATTAGGTAATAAGCCAGTTGACCATATTGTTCTCATTATACTCTCAGTTCTGTAATTTAAATTTCATTGAGAGTAAAAAACCAAATAGGCCTGTTTTTAAGTCCACATGTTTTATAGATTGCTCCATTTGCATGTAAAAAGAACTAAAAAAATACCTAAAGCTACAAATGACAAAATTTAGAAAGTACACAACTAATGAAATTAAACATTCTTGTAACATTTCCAAATCAGTCATGTCTCCACCATTAGACTACAGAAAAAGACCAGATGATAAGTATCTTAAGTAACATATTTATTTTTACACTTACTATTTAACAAACGTGCACTAAATTTTTTATTGGCAAGTATTTTCTGTACTTATGTATTTGAACTGAACCAAGTACAAAACTGATGTCTACAATGTATTCCACAATCTGAAATGAAGCAGTGTATTCTCGCTATATGAAATACTTTCCAAAGAGTTCCTTACTTTCCCTAATTAAAAAATCACTGTATTTATACCGAGTGAAATATGAATGAAGAAACAAAGCAATAATTTCAGCATCGATGTGTTTATTATTTCAGCTCCCTTGACATCTTTGCTGGTCTTCCAGGCCTCAGTGTCTTTTTCCATTCTAAATATGCAAACAAATTCTCATGGGCACACTTGTATTCAAGTTTCAGAAAGAATAAGGATCACACATATTGATGCTCTGTAGATGGAAATATTTCTTGTCACACAAAATGGATTTTTTCACTGTCTGACTGTCAACCCCTTCCTGATCAAACCAGACAACACCAGCTTCTGCTGCTTTTCCAGACTCTTGGCAGCGTCTCCTGACATCTGCACATCTTGCATTTACAAGTACACAGATTCCAGAGCTGTCAGTGGATGGAAATAATTTTCAAATCCAGAGTGAATACAAATGGATTCTCTGTAAAAGGCTTTTATTTCTGTGTCAAGTCATAGAGTTGCTTGAACAGAAGCTTCCATTTTACACTTCTCCATTTCCAACAACATCACAGAAGACTGGAAATGTCCCAACAGCAAATGGATATAAGAATTTTTTAGGTGTTTTTTGTATCAAATAAGCAAGTGAAAAAAAAGTCAATATTTTTTTTCCCTAGGGTATTTTACCACATACAAATAAATATAAGGATGGAGTCTCCTATACTGCTTTTTCCCCCCTTCTTTTTCAAAGAAAAATTTCAAACAAGTAATAGTTTCTCATTTATTTATAACACAGTCATATGGAAATTCTTTCAGTAGCTGCAGATTACAGTATAAAGCATTTGCAATGTAATGTAATCCACCCATTCCTTGTTATAGCTCATGTTTTGAAAAGAAATTTACAGCATTAAAGTTGAGTATTAGTTTGTTTTGGAACTCATTAACCTGAACTAGTCGTTTATTCTGGATGCTGCAAAACTGTGATCTCACATTTGTGATGTGAGATTGACATTTTGACAACTAAGCAGAACATCATAACTTTCCCACCGGAATTGAGGTTTTAAAATAAAATCAGATTCCCCTTAGAATAAATTTATTTGAGGAAAAATGTAACAGTTTCTAAATTTTCTACAGAAGAATAAACGAAATGACTAGTCTTTTAACTGCTATTTAAAAAAACAGTTACAAGAACAACAACAGAAGCAGAAACAAAAGAAACCAAATGACCTATGAAGAGATAAATATTTTCTGGTTTTACAGAAAACACAATATTATTGCAACCCTTCAGAACTTAAAGGGGCCATATAAGAAAATGGGGACAGACTTCTTAGCAGGGACTGTTTTAGTAGGACAAGGGATAATGGTTTTAAACTAAGAGAGGATTGATTTAGATTAGATATAAGGAAGAAAGCTTTCATGATAATGGTGGTGAAACACTGGAACAGATTGCCCAGAGAGGTGGTACATGACCCCATCCCTGGAAATATTCAAAGTCAGGTTGGACAGGCCTCTGAGAAACCTGGTCTAGCTGAAGGTGTCCCTAGTGCAGGAGGGTCAGTAGATGACCTTTAAATGTTCCTTCCAGCCCACAATATTCTATGAACCGGGGATTCTGGGGGTTTTTTTTTATTTGTTTGTTTGTTTCTCAGCAGTTATCAGAGAGGAAAAAACCACTACTCCTGGAAGCCACTACTCCTGGATCCTTTGGAGTGCAGCCCTCCTAACAGCTGAATGCATGAGTAGCATCTCCTAAAGCTGTGCCTGGCCAAAAGCAGCCATTCAGGGAGCCAGATGCAATGGAGCCCTTCAAATGATCAGCAAGCAGACTGGTAGAACATTGACCCTGACCTCAGTGACAAAACCTGAGCACTTTGTTTAGCTATGAGGCAGCCTGGAATGAAATGCCAAACTGTTATGTACCTCGAGTAGCCAAATCCCTTGGAACAGTATCATAGACACAGACATGGCAGCAGAGAACATTTTGCTGCAGGATGAACAAGTGCATTCATTAATGAGAAGGCATTACAGAACTGTGAGAAAAACAATGTCAACAAAACTAAACTGGCTTTTGCTTAAAGTCTTGAGAGTGGTGTCAGCCAAACTCTCACCCCAGCCTGAACTACTGAATGTTGTCTGCATGAAAAAAAGGCTGCTTGACCTACTTTTATCTTCTGGATGAAAAATAGAGGCTTCTGTTTGCTGGCGTTTGTTGCACTTCCAAAATAGCAGTAATCAAGTGACTTTTTTTCCTTCTAAAAATAGCTGTGCCAAATCTGTCCTGGATGATGAAGGTTGAATTACAACATATCCTGAGGAAATTATGAGTTTTCCACTGACTGTTGATTGGGAAAAGCCACAAGTCAATTAGTCACTATGTGGCATAAGGTGAGCATGAAAAGTAAGAACAAATGTGTTCACTAGGACACCCATATCTATGGGAATAAGAACATATTTGTAAAATTTTATAAAAATCACATGTTGAGTATTTTATGACAATTTCTCTTTTTAGTTAGAACACAGTATGGTGAGCAGCAATGAGTGCTGGGAGCACCCTCTGCATATGGCAGGTAGCCTCAAAAAAGAGTTCAGTTGTAACATACTTCATTTATGACTTAGCCACTGTAGTTATTATTAATTTTCTTAATTTCCCTTCATATTGCCTATTTTTTTTTTCTTCATGATAAATGTTTTTTTCTTTGAAAAGCAAAAGGCCCTGGTGCAGTAGTGATGGCATAACACAACAGACAGTTTATATTCTTAAGGATACAATATCATTCAGATGTCTCTTTCTGCATGATCTATTCAAGCATCAATAAAACAGCATGAAAGTTTCAAGACTATTTAAGAATCTCTGATAGGTCACAGTGCTCATTGATACTTTGGAACTACTCAAAGCTCAGTGTTTCACTGGGAAGCTGGATGGAGTGGGATAAGCTAACATACTGATAGACTGTAGATGAACTTCTATAAACACTGAAAGAAAAATTTCAAAATCAGATTTAATTTCAACTTCCAGTCCAAAACAGAAAAAGTTCATCTGGAAATCATATTGTCATTTATACTGTTTAATATACTGTATTGTTGAATAATTTCAACAATACTATTCCTTGGAGAGTCCAATAATGGGCTGGTAAAGTTTTACAGAAAAAGACAGTTTTTTCCTCCAAATACCTTACTGTCTTCAGAACACAATGAGTCATAATGTGAAACAAAATCAAAACACAGAAGAGAAGCTGGAAAAAAAGAAAGAAGAAGAACAGGATCAAAATAATAACAGTATTATTTTATTCAGGACATATTAGCTTGTCACATGCACAGCTTTGGACAAAAAATAATTTCCACTAGGTAAAAAAAAAAAAAAAATAAATCCAAAACCAGCAATAGAAATAAAACTGTAGAATACTGTAGGTATGGCAATGAGTTTTCACCTACTTTTTATGACTCTGCATCCTTGTATCTGAAGTTTCCTGACACTGCAGGAGAGGTGCAGACTTATTATTAGATTCACCATTTCTTGAAGGTAAACATCAAATCTTTAAGGTGGCTAAGGAAAAATAAAGACAATAAAGACAAGGTGAATAATTTCCTCCACTGGGCAGTTTATACTATACTTTATTACCTTTATTAACATGGCAAAATAAACATGTGATGTAGAAGTGATTTGAGGAAAAATGCAGTTTTACAACTGCAGATCTCTATCCACTGAAAGACATCCAAGAATAGTCTTATTGAATTTAATCAACATTAAAAGAAAAAAATAATGCTATAATTAATTCAATGCAGTCCCTAGATTTTAGTCTATTCCTATATTTCGTCTGTTACCAGGCAATTCCTAAATATTGCAAGTAAAGCAGGTGAGGCCGAAGACCACCTTGGATGAACAGGAATCTTTTCTTGGAAATAAGGTGAAAAAGGAAGGTGTATGCCCAGTGGAAGAAAGGTCAGGTGATACGGGAAGAATACAGAGATGCTGCTTGCCACTGTGAGGGAAAAATTCATGCAGCCAAAGAAGGAGGGCCCAGGGAACTACAGGCTTGTCAGTTTCAGTTCAGTGCTTGGTAAAATCTTGGAAAAGATTATTCTGGGAGGTGCTGAAAAAGACTAACAGGACAGTGCTGTCATCAGTCACAGCCAGTACAGCTTCATGAGCGTAAAGTCCTTCTTGTTGAACCTGATTTCCTTCTCTGATGGGGTGACCCACCTAGCTGATCTAGGAAAGCCAGCAAACGGTGATCTTTCTGTACTTCAGCAAAGCTTTTGGTAAGGTCTTTCACAGTATCCTTCCAAACATAATGTCATGACAACATGACAACCACGTTACGTGGTGAATGAGCAATTGGCTCACAGGTCGAGTACAAAGAATTACAGTGAGTAATGGGTAACATCAGACAGGCCTAACAACTTTGCAGTCACACAGGGCTCCATCCTCAGTCCTGTTCTCCTCAACATCTTCATTAACAATTTGGGAGTAGGACTTGAAGGAATACTAAATAAGTTTGCTGAGGACACTAAATTGGGAGGAGCTGTTGACTCCCTCGGGGGCAAAGAGGCCCTGCAGAGAGACCTTGACAAATTAGACTGATGGGCACTCACCAACCATATGAAGTTTAACAAAGGCAAGCACCAGTCTAGACCTGGCAAAGGACAACCCTACTTGTGTGTACAGACTAAGGAATAAGCAGCTGGGGAGAAGCGCTGCGGAAAGGGACCTGGGGGTCCTGGTCCACAGCAAGTTGAATATGAGTCAGCAGTGCCCTGGCAGCCAGGAGGGTCAACCATGTCCTGGGGGGCATCAGGCAAAGCATCACCAGCCAGTCAAGGGAAGAGATTGTCCCTCTCTTCTCTTCACTGGTGCAGTCTCACCTTGAATATTGTGTGCAGTTTTGAGCACCACAATATAAGGTATTAAGTTATTAGAGAATGTCCAAAGGAGGGCAACAAAGATGGTGAAGGGCCTTGAGGGGAAGCTGTGTGAGGAGTGGCTGGGGGCACTTAATCTGTTCAGCCTGGAAAAGAGGAGACTGAGGGTAGACCTCATCGTGGTCTTCATCATCATCAGAAGAGCAAGCGAAGGAGTAAAAACCAATCTCTTTACTCTCATGACCAGTGACAGGACTCAAGAAAGAGGCATGAAGTTGAGTCAGGGGAGGTTTGAGTTGGATGTCAGGAAAAGGTTTTTCACCCAGATGGTGACTGAGAACTAGAATAGGGAAGTGGTCACAATACCAAGTGTGTCTGAGTTCAAGAAGCATTTGGACAACACTCTCAGGCACACGGTTGGATTCTTGGTGTGTCCTGTGCAAGGACAGGAGTTGGACTCAATGATCCTGATGGGTCCCTTCCAACTCAGAATTCTGTAATTCTGTGATTCATAGAGAGAGACTACACTTATTCTTGAAATTCAAGGTTATCTAGCTCTTAGTCATAGACTTTATGTATGGTGTCTCTTCATTTTAAAAGTGCAGCGTGGAAAATCAGAAAAGCATACCTGAGCTCTCTGTAACAATTACAGAAGATGGTGCAAGGGCTATCTGTCCATTGCTACAGCTCATTGTGTATGAGAATGTTTTCTGATTCACAACAAAGGCTCTTTTCCTTCTATGTACACTTCAGGGGATTGTTGTATATAAAAATAAAACTTTAATTGTAGACTGTCCCAATTCAGAAGACAAAAGAGAAGTTCAGATGGAAATGTTTAGCTCAGATTCTTCAATCTTATGTTGCTGAACCAAATAGGTCACCATTTTTTACCCTGGGGTATAGACTTTGTTTCCTCATAGACCTTGCTCCTCAAAAAAAGGCATTATAAAACTATAATATAATTCCTCCCTGCCAAGGGATTTGGCACATTATATCACAATTTAAAAAGTACAATAAACCCATGAGGCAATAAAAATTCTGTAGGATCTTCTATAAACTAAGCTAACAAGCAATAAAACAAATCGAGTTTAAGTGTAAGAAAGGGTTTTGCTGCGTATATATAGTCATCTGCACATTCATACTGTTGAAATAGTAAATGCTCTTTAAAGGCCAGTACTGCTGCAAAATTCGATGTTTGAGATCAGCATATATATTGGAAGGATTTATGAACTACGGGTAGCCAATATAGCTTCCCTTAGGCAGAAAAAATATCCCCAGATAAGTGCAACAATGTGGTTAGAAGCTGAACTGATTCTTTTCCTTAACACATCAGGGAAGCACTATTATAGAGAATGGAGGTAAGGC